>NC_084728.1:2762500-4043351 GCF_033807575.1 Cydia pomonella
TCCCAGTCAGTATAACTATGGAGTGTGAAATTAAGAGGAGTGACATCTCTTATGGTAGAACTGTTGCAAAAGTGTCCAGCTGTTAGCTATAAATAATAGTTCCAAATCTCTCCAGAATAGCGCTAGAGTAGCTAAGAACCTAGGCGGTATTGACGGAGTGAAGTGCGCTGTCTATGATTTAATTATTTTGTTCAAGTATTCAAGGTATTGTAGCGCCACCTATTTAAGGTTTTTTGATGACACTTTTTGGTACATGGAGATTTATTTGCTTACCTCCACCTTCCGTAAGTATAACCTTAAGCACACAGATTGCACCGATCGTGGTTATATTTCCAAGAATATTTACACCAACAGATAAATTCTACTCACGTTAACGCGTGAGTCGGCATCGTAAAGAAATTAAAAGAAATTGTCTATGCGGCGCCTCAAAGACCATGGACAAATCGATAAAAATACATTGACATAAGCATGCTTCGTATCACACGAATATACTCCTAGTTAACAGTGATATAAACACTAAAATTGTGTAAAATATACTATGAACGAGATTCATTTTGAATGTCAAGTCCTAAATTGGTAAATTAAAAACAAACGAATGAACTGTCACATGCGTATTGAACGAAAATCATCTCTTTGCAGAACGTTATAAGATGCAAATTTAAGATACTTCAAATGTACCATAGATTATTGTTGTTTCGGTAATATATTTTTAATAGATTGATTGTTTTATTGGTGTGCATTGGGATTTTTATAGCTGCTACTGTATTGCATTTGTATTATTATACTACTCGTAATTACTTTACCGGTACTCTCGGTGTAAACTAAAGTACTTATTTACCAGTAGTAAAACAACAGAATAAATAGTACATTTTGCAACGAGGGGGGTAAGTCAAATTTCGGATACGAGGGTGGTAATTCCCGACAGCCGCAGGCTGGAGGGAATCAAAGACCCGAGTTTACAAATATTGTTACCCCCGGAGTTATACATAATGTTTTTCATCACACTTGCGAAGAAAAAACTAAATTTTAAACGAAATAATTCTTAAATGCGGTGACATATCAAACATTCGTCCGCCATTTTGTAATTTCTTGACAGGTTAGACATCGAAGGAACAGACCTATTCGGCATTCAGCCACGATTAAAAATTATGTAAAAATATTTTAAGCGGCTGTTAAATTGAGCAAATTAAATAATTTTAAACATAAACAAAAATATTAAATTATAAAGTTATAGTTTTTTTTTTGCAGTCCTTAACTCCTCCGGGAACAATATAGGCCTTTGTCCTTCAGTACACATGCAAGAAATAAGATCTTTTCGAGCAAGTGTGAAGAAAATAAATAAAAATTTGTTCATGTTTATTAATATACAGTGTTTCTTAAAAACATGGCCACTTTCATAATTTTTTTTTTATTTTGTGTTTTTTTCTACTCAGAATCATGAGCTCTTTCGATCCTAATGGGATAGAAAAATGACCCAGTTTTTTTCTATTGTGTTTCCATTTCCCAATATACCTTTGTATGGCGGTAACAAAAAGGAAAGTATGAAAAATGTATGGAACGTTTGGGACACTTTTTTCTCCTATAAGGATGTGGAATAACACAAAAGTGGCCAAACGGGTCACATAAAAAAGTGGCAAAAAAATAAACCCTCAATAACAATAATTGATACCTAATATGTAAGTTAAGTACATGATATTACCTAGAAATTATCCTGGGAAAATTAGTGCTTGACTAAATGAAATCTCGATAAATCGTCGTTATCGAGAAAAGTCTTAATATCATAATTAGGGTTCCGTACCAAAAAGGTACAAAAGGAACCCTTATGGTGCGACTCTGTCCGTCCGTCCGTCTATCACATTGCTAAATATCTCGAGAATCTACTTAAGCTATCCCGAATTGGGTTACCGTTGAAACTTACGCATGCAATTAAATAACACCTCTGTAACACGGTTTTACAATAAAGAATTATCTTATCTTATCTTACCGCTAGCACTAAAGAACCATCATGGCCGATACAACGTGCCTGCACTTTTTATTTTAAAATTAAAATATCAGTACCTTCTGACTTCGGGCCTTATGCATTTTATTGTACTGTAAGTGGACACTGACTGACTTTAATTTGTGAAAGAGAAGAGAAGATCACAGAAAATACAGCAGGCCCGCTTCACGAGGGAAATCCAAGTAATTTTATCTCATTGACAAAGTATACTGTTAACATCCCTTCTTATTTTCGTTCTTTCTTCATTCTCCTATAACAAGCTTGTATATACATAGGGATTGCAAACAGGATTGATTTTCAATCCGGCCGGATCCGGCCGGATTTTGGCCATGATCCGGCCGGATCCGGCCGGACCGGATCCGGATTGGTATAGGGATATTAAAGTTACTTAAGTGACATATTTTTCTAGTTTTTTGCGTAATACGTATTTCTAAATCTATAATTTGAAGTTAACAAATAACTTCTTAAAAATTAAATAGAACTTAGTAGTAAAAAGTGTTACAATGTCAATATCACTTTAAAAACAAAATGTGAAATCGGTTTTTTATTATAATTATATAACCATTCACAAGTTCTCAAATTTTCGATTATAATTATGGATTTGAGTAGTTTCCAAAGCCTGATGATGGGATGTGGGGTGGGAAATGGAACTCCTTGAAAGGACAAGTTTTCGTAACTGTTCTTTGATTGAATTCTTTCTAACGTTGACATCCATTCTAGTAACAAAAGAAGATATATATTTTACTTTTAACCCAAATGATATTAAATGCGCTACAATATTATCTTGCTCTCATTTTTTTGTGCGAGAAAGTAGTAGAATGTATGATTTAAAAAAATGTTGTTTAGGGATAGAAGGGCAAATTATACGGAACGAAATACGACACGGCGATCTCGTGCAAAAATAATAGAGTGTAGGATTAAAACCATCGCGGAAAGGGACTCCCTAAGAAAAGTTACATGGATCAAGTAAAGAATTGGCTAGACGTCGAGTAGCACGTACGTACGAAGATGAAGGAAATTGCATAAAATTGGATGAAATTGTGAAGACAAAAGATTCTTTCTTAAATATGAATAGAAAAGAATCTATATTTTATCATATATATAATCGGAGTAAACTAAAGATTATCAATATACATATATATGATAAGCTCAACTCAAGTCGGTTGAGTACCGCCGACTTAATCCTGTTCATTTGTTTAGTTTTAATCTGCTATCACAACATTATGACATAACATTAACCTTCTCTCTAGCATAAATTACAAATGCCTTCCATGGCATCTCCATCCCTTAATTTTTCCTTCTATTACAGTATTAATGTAATCGTCATATCATGCCACCAACATGAAAGAAGAAGAAATTCTCTCCTGTTCCCAGTTATCGTCATAATAAATATATTTTTATCTCACTATATTTAAACTTCTTCATTAGTTATTTGTTCTATTCAACTTTATACCTCTCATCCGTCGCTTTTTCCTCATCTAACACGCACAGCGTGTGCTGTATTTAGGCGTCTTTTTTATTTTACCGGATCCGTTCCTTTTTTACCGGATCCGGTAGCTCCTGAAAAGTGCCGGATCCGGCCGGATTACCGGATCCGCCGGACCGGATTGCAATCCCTATATATACACAACTTACAACTTAACTGACAAAGCTGGGCGTTAAAAGAAATATTGTTTCAAAGCGGAAATAACTTACAAAAATTATGTTGATAATATAAATAAATAAAATATATAAATATAAATATTATGGGACATTATTACACAAATTGACTAAGTCCCACAGTAAGCTCAATAAGGCTTGTATTGAGGGTACTTAGACAACGATATAATATAATATTATAAATATTTATAAATACTTAAATACATAGAAAACATCCATGCTCATCACACGAATAAATGCCCTTACCAGTATTTGAACCCGGGACCATCAACTTCGTAGGCAGGGTCACTACCCACTAGGCCAAACCGGTCGTCGTAATATGAATAAATATCCTAATATTCCTGATTACAACTTGATAATTATTCAATTCTCCCCACGCGCCCCGTGGCGCCACCATTCACAATCCTGGAAAAAACCGATTCCGCCGGATTTACCACAAAAACGAGACAATAACCTTTTTCACGCCGTAGACAAAAACATGGCGCCTCGGATAAACAATAGAATCGGTGATATTATTGTTTTAAAAACGCTTCCCGTTCTGTGATCGGCTGCCATACAAATATACCCTCATAAAAATATATGTCATTCATGGACGCGCGGACGTAGGCAGGTATAGGCAGCGGGGAGAGGGGTGGGGGGGGCAGCTGCCCCTAGAGCCCTAGATCTAAAATTTTACATACAATGTATTCTGTCATCGCCTCCCGTTTGATACTTTATATTTATTTATTCCTTAAATTAACACTTACAGAACCACTTACTTTGTCAGAAGATGATGTTGTTAATTTAAAAAAATCGCCAGCCGGTTATATCGCGGTGGTAAGAACGTCAGCTGGTCGCATGAACATGTAAACAATAAGCGCTTTACCTTTTTATGACAGCAATAACAATTCATGAAACTTTTCATGTAGCATTTCATCAGTCATTGAAAGACCTGAAACGCCACAAACAGATTACGCAATTTACACATTACGCATACTTACTTTGCGGACATAAAGTGATAAGGCGCGTATTTTTTACATGTTAATTTTACAGCTGACGGTCTTTCCACCGTGATTTTACCGGCTGCCGGTTATTTAGGGTTCCGTCCCAAAGGGTCAAACGGGACCCTATTACTGAGACTCCGCTGTCCGTCCGTCTGTCACCAGCTGTATCTCATGAACCGTGATAGTTAGCCTGTTGAAATTTCTACAGATTATGTATTTCTGTAGCCGCTATAACAACATATACTAAAAACAGAATAAAATAAATATTTCTTTCCAATCTCGAGGTTCTCATCCAATCACCGAAGTTAAGCAACGTAGGGCGGGGTCAGTACTTGGATGGGTGATCGTTTTTATAGAAAATGGTACGGAACCCTTCCTGTGTGAGTCCGACTCGCACTTGGCCGGTTTTTATATTTAAAAAGCATCTAAACCATCATCTGACATAGTATCAGCTGGGACGCGATGACTGAAGAAATATGCTCCTGGCCCGCGTTGGGAGCGTGCACGACTGTCACGCAACCTAGTGTCCGCAATTCTAGGGGAAAACGTCAATTCACTACATCTTATAAAACTACTCCAAAACTAAAAGCTACTGAACGGATTTTCATACGACTTTCATCTATCAATAGAGTGATTCTTGAGAAAGGCTTAACACTTTCGCGCGAGCACCGTTATTTGACGTCAGAAATTGACCAATGTACCGTGACACAACGTCTAAACACGTCTTTACAATAATGCATTTTAAGGGTACAACGTTTGTAAACGTTGGCTGGCCTTACTTTACTCCTAT
Source organism: Cydia pomonella (assembly GCF_033807575.1). Classification (NCBI taxonomy): domain Eukaryota; kingdom Metazoa; phylum Arthropoda; class Insecta; order Lepidoptera; family Tortricidae; genus Cydia; species Cydia pomonella. Next base: position 2,767,932 of record NC_084728.1, read on the forward strand.
AGCTACGTCATTGCGTCACAACACGGCTCAATTTTAAATCCCTAGCGCCACGCAAAGTCGATATTTTTTTATTTTCTGTAGGGCTTACTCACACATAGGCAAGTGTTCCCACACACACATACAACGTCAATGGACGCCGTCCGCTCCTATCCGCGCGGTACATTCGGTGAGCCTGCGCATGCGAAAAGGGTAACGCGCGTGCGGTTATGCAGCGGCCGAGATTTTATATTCACAACGGCGGTTCTGTGTCAATGTAAGTACATTTTTTAATCGATTTTGAGAGTAAGTTTGTAATCAAAAGTTATGTTATGGATCGCAAGTGTTATTTTCTACGTATATCAAAGTAATTTAATCGTCTTATTCGTAGATGGATAAGAAAAATACAATAAATTTATGAAGGTGTTTGAATCATCTTCGTCACGGGAGTCATCAGCAGACCCATATGAGGACAATGGAGAGTTTGGGTCTGACAAGGACTACGACCCAGTCGATGAGCAACATAGCAGCGACAGTTCCGTAAGGTCCCGGTCACGTCCCGGTTTTGCTGAAACATCACGTAAAAAAAAAACGCTAAGACCACAAAATGTTTCAGAAGATTCTGTTACATTACAAGTGAGTCTGATGATTCAGAGCATTATGAAGAACACTCCTCAAGTTTTGAGACTATTTTTGAAATTTGTAAATAATAATCCTGCTCGTAATCCTCACGTAAACCAGTACGGTCTCGCTCTCAGGCGATAAAACAACATTTACAACCACTGAGACGCAATTCAAGCGTAGATACGGATATTACTGATACGATCTCAATAGATTCGATCCATAATTACATATTGGACACACTTGAGACATCGCCACTTCTCGATCCTGTGGCAATGGAGGCAATCCTCATGCTTTGCAACCCGATCCTGAAAGACAGGGTAATACAGTCCAGCACGCGACGCTGTCTCCTGGTGTTGTGGAGCATGTTGAGATGGAGAGCAACCCATCACAACATGCTCCACTCTTTCCTGATCACCCGAACGCCGCACCTCCTCAAGTTCTCGAGCAAATAGAGGGCAATCCGATGCCGAATGCCTCACCACCTCCCGATCCCGAGGAAATAGAGAGGCGCCTATCACCGACCCTCTCAGCGCCTTCCGGTCCCGAGGAGATAGAGTCAACACGGGCAACTCACCAGTCAACGCTTCCTGATTCCAGGGGAGTAAGGAGTGACCCATCGCCTGATGAACCTTCTACTCCTCCGTTATCAACATAAGACATGTGTCTCTCGCAACCGTACTCGAAGTAACCCTTCAACAAGTAGACGCGTTCCAAGATCTCTTCCTAGAGACGATGTTTGGGAAAATACAACTGTGGAAATACCTACTTTTGATTTCGACATTATTTCTGCAGGTGTTTAATTTTATTCAGGACGAAACGCTTCAGTTAAAGACGTTTTTGATAAATTATTTCCTACGCACATTGTTGACTTCAGTATTTCTTCATTGTAGTAGCAAGAATAAACGAATACAGAAGAGCTTTCTGCGCTACAAACAACACGCACGTATTTGAGTTAAATGCATCAAGAAAAAAAAATATTAAATTATACTATTACTAAGAAATTCCGTGATTGCTACAAGCCTATAAAGAATTCTCTTTGGATAACTTTTGATTCGCGAGCATTTATCATTTCGCCAGTATATCAGGTCTAAGAAGGCGCGTTATGGGATAAAGTTCTACGAGTTGACTACTTCTGATGGTTTCGTCCTCAATATTTTCATGTATGCAGGAAATGAAAAAGGGAAAAAGACTGAAAAAATTGTCATGTGACCGATGTTTGTTTTTTTTTTAATGTTTGAAATGTGCAAAAAATGTTATCGGTCTTCGATTTACTTCAATAAATATTAAAAATAACACAAGAGTATAAACATGATCATTTCCTTTTTTTCTTACAAATATTTAGATGTTTGCAAAGGGCGAGTCGTCAAATCTCTTCGTTATAATTGCCGTATAATAACGTTATTGTTGAATGTACTTTTGAAACATGAATATAATGGGCCGCAACGTACATAAACGTCCAAGTCATAAGACGTTGTAACCTTGTGTGAACAAATATGTTAGTAACATGTTACGGAACGTTTATTAACGTTAACGTCATACAACGTTGAGTACTTATATATGAACATGCATCCATGGCATATGGCGGAACGTTTATACACGTTGACGTTAGTAAACGTTGGTCACTCAAGCATAAAGTATGTTTTCATCAAATGTGACGGAACGTTAATAGACGTTGACGTGATCAGACGTTGTTTCCTTATTTATAAGCAGAAATCAGTGACATATGGCTGAACGTTTGTAGCCGTAGACGTCATCGAACGTTTGTGTCACGTTTCAAAAGATCGTTTCACAACTCAAAAGCAGTACGTATATTAACGTCGGTTTATTTTGTATGGGAAAATACTGTGCACTCCAAGTACTATTGGTGAAGTGGGGTGCTCGCGCGAAAGTGTTAAGTATATAACTTGTTAAGGTTTTGTGTAAATTGTTTGAAATATAACGATGTTGTCGGAAAAAATCACGCTGGCTAGGAACTTTAATCGAAAACGCTGCCTAATCCGTTTGAGCTATAACAACACAATGTATGGTGGGGTTGTTTCTCATTCATAGGTCTACAAAAAAGTCCGCGATGTGAAATGTCTATCTTTTAAGGATAACTTTCTATATCCATTCTTAACTTCTAGAAAAAGATCACGTAATATGTGGCATTTGCAAAGCTATTTACATGGATACATTATTAACAATTATCAAAATAAATACGTTAGTTATATTAAGCATTTCATACAGATTACAATGGTCCTTTACACCATACAATTTAAATGAATATTTCAGGAGTAATCTTAAATCAAAGTTTCATTTCGAGCCATATAATTGTACGAAATGTTAAAGACGCTATCCGCAGTTAGTTCAAATTTTTACCACCTTATGCGCTGGGATCGCTTTACTTACCCCCACCACGCACTTCGCACGGTCCCAATTAGACGTGCGCGCCGCGCTACTGTTACCCAGCGGCGGCGCGCCGACCTGTCGGGGTCGGCGTGGTGGCGCCGCGCCGGCGTGGGTAAATAGCCGAGCTGGACCGAGCGTTCACGAACGTGTGGCTGGCGGGGAAGAGCGGGGCGCGGGGAGGGTAAAGACGCGAGCTTTTTTCTCACCGTGTTGTCATCAGCGTTGCCAGATCGTCCTAAAAGGGACGGTTTTCCGTCCTTTTTAATGCCACACCGTCCCTTTCCCGCCCCTTCTCCAAGCTACCGTCCCTTTTGGGAATCAAGTGCCTAAAATAATTACGAGTCATGTAAAGAACACACACAGTAGTAGTAGGTACTAAATTAAAGAAAAATAATTGCGTATGACCGAATGAAAACTTTTATTAGGCACTTACTAACTACTGTGTGTGTTCTTTACATGACTCGTAATTATTTTAGGCACTTGATTCCCAAAAGGGACGGTAGCTTGGAGAAGGGGCGGGAAAGGGACGGTGTGGCATTAAAAAGGACGGAAAACCGTCCCTTTTAGGACGATCTGGCAACGCTGATGACAACACGGTGAGAAAAAAGCTCGCGTCTTTACCCTCCCCGCGCCCCGCTCTTCCCCGCCAGCCACACGTTCGTGAACGCTCGGTCCAGCTCGGCTGAATTCGATTAATTTATCGCGCTTCGGCCATCTTCGGCGCGCCGAGAGAATGTCTCGGCGGCGGCGGCGCGTTCCGATGTCGGCGCGGCGCGGCGGCGCCGGCGCGGCGCGCACGTCTAGTCCCAATATGACCAGAATATTTGTCGGGCAGCCGCCGGAATCTAAGTTTCGATAGATTATTCTCGAAGCGTAAATAGGAGCGCTTCTTAGAGTCTCCAGTCCATTGTGACAAGATTAGTACGTGATCCACTAAACATGATTATGTACCATTGATAACCTATTAGGCGTTTGCAAACCTTATTGCAACGAGATAAAGGCCATGTTTGGTCAGTCAGTGTGTCGCTGCGTAGTTCGGTTGCTAGGCATGCATTCAAGGTCAGATCTAGTGCTAATAGGTAGCAAATCTTTTAGGACCGTTTCACATTTTCCGATCTAATATCGGATGTCAGAAGGCCTACCGCGAACTACTTCGACGTATTGCCTCTCTGTCGCACTTGTAAATTCGTACGTAAGTTTGACAGGGAGGCAACACGTCGAACGTGGTTCGCGGTAGGCCCTCAGGGCTATAACCGCGAAAATCGAACTTCGTCAATTGCGGGCATTTTTCACTGTCACTCTTATTACGTCTTAGTGAGAGTAAAAAATAAAGATCCCCGCAATTTGCGAATTTCGATTTCCGCGGTAGGCCCCCTGATGTCTGGGAAAAAACAGAAAATTACTTAATAAAACAGCTGCTACAAAATGCCTAAAAATCTTTTGAATAACAAACAATAATTAGATGTATGAAGTATATAATAGTACATTACGATACAAGTGCGAAAAATAGGAAATTCGAAACGAGTGGCGATAAATTAAAACAGCACGACCGAAGGGAGTGTTTTAAATCGACACGAGTTGCGAATTACCTATTCGCACATGTATCGTACAACGTTTTACAGTACATATGGCCCTTTAAATGTTCGACACAGTAACGTAATATGCTACTTCTCGCACTAGTGCTATAAAGTAGCCCCATATGTACTGTAAAAGTCCATATCTCTACTAATCTAAAAATAAGACACGTAATACACTGTTATTGATATTAGTGTCAAATTGTGTGTTACTTTTTCTTTGTCTCTTGTCAATTTTCTTTTTCTCTTCTTATTTGTTTGTGTCACAAAGCATGTAAGTTGTGGTAGAATAAAGATTTTATCTATCTATCTATCTATCTATAGGCTACGTAGACTGCTTACCATCAGGCTATATGATTGCTTGCCACAGACGTAGTAGGTATCGTGAAGAAAAAACAGGGAAGACTTATTGCAATAATTAAAAAAGTTGCTGTGACATAATCGGACAGCCAGACGGACATGACGAATCTATAAGAGTTCCGTTTTTTGCCATTTGGCTACGGAACCCTAAAAAACGGCTGGACCGATCATGTTTGCTATAGTTCTCATTGAAAGTATTGCTTTTGTTTTACGAAGGTTTTACAATGTTTTTAGTACTAAAGTTAGAGGATGGGACGCATTTTTATTTTTATGTCATAGCTATAATTTCCAAAACTATTTGCTTTATGAAAAAATTGTTATTGGAGAAATGGAGTCCTTTATTCGTTTTGCAAGACCTATTTTACGATAACGTACGTCTTACTAAAATTGTGTACATTTATAATTTTCTAAAATACGTTCCCAAAACTACCCCAATACATATACCCCATTTCAGGGGTAAAAAAATCTCCCGACGAAATGATACCCAATTCATTCTGTCTAATTCAATAGAACCCCCACTCTTGTCGTTTTAAATCCATTTCCGTGTCACATTTGCGTTGCTAATGCGCTTCATGTTGGATTTTGACAACTAGTGTTGGGCTTTGGGCTGTCGATGTTTTTTTGCAAACTGTTATCGATATATGTGCATTTTCCGTATATCTATGGTATCGTACATCTCTATTTCTAATAATGTTTATCAGTGTTGGATGATTTAAATGATTATCAGTTTTTTGCTAATTTTTTAGTATTATTTTAAGCCCATCTATCGTTTTATTATGTCATAATGATAAATTAAACAAATTGAGTAACTCTCACAGTAAGCTCAATAAGGCTGTGATGTGGGTACTTAGACAACGATATGTATAATATATAAATACTTAAATACATAGGAAACACCCATGACTCAGGAACAAATATCTATGTATGTTCATCACACAAATATATGCCCTTACCAGGATTTGAACCCGGGACCATCGGCTTCATAGGCAGGGTCACTACCCACTAGGCCAGACCGGTCAGCAAAAAGTTTTTTGTGACAAATACTTTATGTGAAACTACTTTAATGGGTAATTGCTTCTGTAAATATATCATTAGCAACCTCCGCTCGTATACTTCTCAACTAGCAACTTCCGTGTCACATTTGCGAGTAAGGAACGAATATGAAGGTTATTGGTAACTTAAGCAAGTATATCAATAGTGCTTTGCTGGTTTATTTTCAGATACGTGGTACTAAATGTTTTTGAAGAATCTCGATAATTATATATGCCTTTATCACTGCAGTCAAAGTAAGAAGAACATTTAATACGGTTATTTCACCTAAAACCGGCGGAAAAGGATAACAATAAAGCAGTTTAGTCTACATTTTTATGTAATTGTAGCTATTGATTGATTGTTATTTAGTTTTTGATATTTGATATTTATTTGTGATAGTCCACATCAAAAGGGACCTTATGGCGGTCGGCGCTTACGCCATTATTAGCGGCGCTCTAATACTAATGCGATACTACGCGACGTAAGTTCCGATAAGGTCCCTTTTTATATGGAATGTCACATTTTGAAATATTTGCGTTTGAGTTCTAAAATTTTTTTTTTTTAGATAAATTACTTTTGTGCTGGGTTCCTTTTATGGAATAAAAATATCTATAAAACTATCGACAAGTCCCCATCACTATTCCGCTATTATGCGATAACACCCCCATATCCGAAGTCCCTTGGTTAGATTTAGTGGTGTGCTTAGTGTATGCTAATTCTAATGTAGCGCTAAAATCATGAATAACTTAACATCGCCTGTCTGTCTGTCAGTGTCAGTGAGCAGTTAAATTAATTTACATCACATTTTAATAATAATAATAATAACGTTTCAGCGAACGGTCTCATAGCGAAGAGTCTAGAACAACACCTTGAGAGACTCTCGCTAGGTTGGATCAAGGGTCAGATGCAGAAGGCGGTTATCGTGAGCACGGCGCGGATAGTCCGCCGGTTCCTCTCTCTGCGGCCCTGACCACCGGTAGCTTGGGCCCTGCCCCGCTGCTGGCGGCACCCTAGGTTAGGTTTTTTTATAATGTGTTTATATCTTTTGTATTGTTTTGTAAGTGTTTTTATATTTTACTTTTATATCCATATTATAAAAAAATCCTAATCTAAGATATTAAATGAATAAAGAGAATAATAATAATAAGAGAGAAAAAATACAAATAAAGGAAATAATAATAAATTTCTTTATTTCAGACTTTTGTTGTCCATAAACTTATATTACACGAACTTACAACTATGTTAGTAACAACACAATATGTGAATTAAAATTTAGAAACGTAATAAAATATTAATAAATATAAGAGCCTCGGTAGAGAGTACTATTTTGTACCATTTGGCGTTGGAACTCTAGGTGCATGGGGTCCCAGCGCGCACAAGTTTTTTGGAGAAATCGCGAAACGTCTGGTACACAACGTATCAGTATTGCGATACAACGAGGAAATACCGCCAGCATCCTTGGTACAATGCCTAAAGGGCATATTTATTACGTTTCAAAATTTGGGCGCTTTCCGCCGCTGCGCCCGCTTTTTCATTAGTCCGTTGGGGGTGGGACGGTGCCAGTGTGTCTACGCAGGTAGCATCCCACACTAACATACGTCCCAAGCTCCAAGGAACCAAGGACACCCCATCAGACCTCTTGCCATCATCCCTGATAATGGCAGTCGGCTCAAGAAGAGCAGGCACATTGATGGTGGCAAGAGATCGACGGATTATGTCATTAAGCGACGCATGTCTTGAAAAACGACCTGCACTTTTTTGACAAGATAATATGGTGTCCCAGTCGTTCCACGTCCGGGCCACAAGAGCATATATGTGGGGTACATACCGAAACCCCGAATCGTAAACCGGTCGCCAGTCTTAGGGAGGTCGGATCCAAGACAGTACCAGTATTAGGTGGAGGATGGGCATGTAGCCAGTAGCCGGCTTCCCGGGCTCCGACCGCCAAAAGCCTCGCGTGATCTGGACCTGTACAGTTGTTTAGAAGAGTATTGTAAGTTGAATCACAGTAAATATTATCCCAGCTCCTTTGTGATTTTGGGTTGTCTGGAAATTGTTTGCCCGGGCAAGCAATTTTAGCATCCTCAAAGCCCACAATCTCATAGTGGGCAAAGCCCTTAAGATATTTCCTATGAGACCAGACGTGCTATTAGTGGATGCCAAAAAGGCTGGGCAAGCCACACTGGAAATTTTGCGAATTCCTAAACCTCCGAACCGAATAGGGAGGGACGCTTGAGACCAGGAAGGCTCACTCAGCTGAATGTTTAGAATCGTCTCTAAACTAATTTTGATGAAATCGTCCGTGCGAAGTGCATGGTGGGGGTAAGTAAAGCGATCCCAGCGCATAAGGTGGTAAAAATTTGAACTAACTGCGGATAGGTACAATTATATGGCTCGAAATGAAACTTTGATTTACGATTACTCCTGAAATATTCATTTAAATTGAATGGTGTAAGGAACCATTGTAATCTGTATGTAATGCTTAATATAACTAACGTATTTATTTTGATAATTGTTAATAATGTATCCATGTAAATAGCTTTGCAAATGCCACATATTACATGATCTTTTTCTAGATTTTAAGAATGGATATAGTAAGTTATCCTTAAAAGATAGACATTTAACATCGCAGACTTTTTTGTAGACCTATGAATGAGAAACAACCCCACCATACATTGTGTAGTTATAGCTCAAACGGATTAGGCAGCGTTTCCGATTAAAGCTCCTAGCCAGCATGATTTTTTCCGACAACATCGTTATATTTCAAACAATTTACACAAAACCTTAACAAGTTATATAGGTACTTAAGCCTTCCTCAAGAATCACTCTATTGATAGATGAAAGTCGTATGAAAATCCGTTCAGTAGTTTTTAGTCTTGGAGTAGTTTTATAAGACGTAGTGAATTGACGTTTTCCCCTAGACTTGCGGACACTAGGTTGCGTGACAGTCGTGCACGTTCCCAATAGGCAATAATAAATTTTGATGTTTCCAAAAAGGACAGCAGCGGAGCACATATGTAAATTTAGGGACAAAAAGACAGAATTTCAGAATCATAATAAGAGCATAATTAGGGCTAATTTAGAGTCAATTAGTCGTGTGACTTTTGAATTTACATATAGAGTTAGAAACATAATCGGGAAAAGATTAAAGCAAGCAATTTAATATTACTTTGCTAATCCGCGAGAAAATAACGTGTTAGTCAAACAGTGCTAACCCGTTATACTTACTTGCGTATTTTTACATGCAATTAATATTCCCACCCTCCCACCGCAAAAATAAATACGCAAATAAATATAACAACCCACCACCGAAAATACAAAACTCGACACGTGTTTCGCCCCTCTACGAGGCATCCTCAGGAGATGCTGGAGATGTTGACGGTCTGACACCCGACAACTCAAAAATAGGTTATTAATTATTCGGGAAAAGATTCTTCACATATAGGAGAACCCAGGAGCCAAAAAGAATCCTTGTCTTATAATTTTATATTAGGAGCCAGATCATCTGGATTTTAAGTCGGTCAAAGTACAAGATTTGTGAATAAAGAGTTCGCATTTGGTGAAATTCAGTTCTAAACCAATATTTTCGACGTCTAAGTACCAGAAGTTGCATTTTGATTTTAAATTTTTAATAATTGGATTTATAGCCAAACTAAAAATTGCTGGCCCGAGAGGGTCACCCTGCTGACAACCAATCTCAGAAGATAATTCATGTGATTTGTACATTAATTTAGACGAGTCTGAATAGCAAAAGAAAAGGTAATTGTACAGTACCTAGCTGTAGCTGCAATTTTGATCTAAAGTGTCTTTATTTTAATACTACGTCGGTGGCAAACAAGCATACGGCCCGCCTGATGGTAAGCAGACTCCGTAGCCTATGTACGCCTGCAACTCCAGAGGAGTTACATGCGCGTTGCCGACCCTAAACCCCCCCCCCCCCCTCATTGAGCTCTGGCAACCTTACTCACCGGCAGGAACACAACACTAACCGCAATTTTTGATGCCAGTGCTTAGATTCAGTTCGACCCCACATCACGACCTCCTTTTTAAGACGCGTTATACCGCTCGGCTTTAAGCGCTTAAATAAGATAAATGGTCGAATAAATTGTATTGATTCCATTATAATGGCATGCCCCAAATTATCACCCTACACAAATTAAAAGTACACTGTGTCATAGACACGACCACGCCCCCAGGGAATGCACACCCGGCGTTGGTCTATGGGTGAATTAGCTTTTTCATTTCAAATCCTATGAAAGTGGGTCGTTGTTGTTCTAAAAATTGTGCCGAAAATGATACGTTTCTACTCTAGAGCACTGTACTGTTTAAGTACTTTTTCTTTACGATAAGCAATTCAAATTTTTGTTTTAAATAGATTTGTTCCTGTTTGTTTTTTTCACTACCGGTCTGGCCTAGTCGGTGGTGACCCTGGTAAGGGCATTTATTGGTGTGATGAGCATGGATATTTGTTCCTGAGTCATGGGTGTTTTCTATGTATTTAAGTATTTATAAATATTTATATATTATATATATCGTTGTCTAAGTACCCTCAACACAAGCCTTATTGAGCTTACTGTGGGACTTAGTCAATTTGTGTAATAATGTCCTGTAATATTATTTATTTATTATAAAACGATTCCCTGTATGTTAAACTACGTTATTTTTGCGTCAACGGCATGATATACGGCTGCCTATAACCAACTAGGTTTACTAAACATCACGCTAGATGGCAGGTACCTACTATACCGAACGCAGCGATTTCTTTCATTATACTTACGCCTTCAAACATTTTTTCTGCAACGATCACTTTCAACAATTAACATTGTCGCCAATAGGCGTCAAACCCATTCAACAAACTGTCGCGTATAGGCGTCACACCCATTTTGGACAAATGGTTTGTCGCGCTGCCCCGCCCAGAGATTAGCGATTATAAGCGCATCTGGCGTTTGCGATGTGAGGTGGGTTATGAGTAAAAAAAACCGGTAGCAATAAACTTTGTTAATTTTTGTAAGTGGCGGAGCGTACGCACAAATACTATATATAAACTGTAAGCAGGTAGAAGTATACAGGAGCAAATACCTAGGGACTCCGTGCACACTAAAAGAGACAGTTAGTGGACCCGGGTATGTCCTTAAACTACGTCCACAAGAGAGGTATGGGCATTGTGAATGTCATCTCGCTCTGTGTGGTAGGGCACAGCACAGCGGATGTCATTCCAGATCTAGAGCAGAGCCCAACTGGGGAAGTACCTCCACCTTACAGAAAACCGCAGCCAAATACCACTAGACCCTACTCATAGTGTTGTGTTCCTGTCGGTGAGTAAGGTTGCCAGAGCTCAACGAGGGTGGGAGGGGGTTAGGGTCGGCAACGCGCATGTAACTCCTCTGGAGTTGCAGGCGTACATAGGCTACGGATACTGCTTACCATCAGGCAGGCCGTATGCTTGTTTGCCACCGACGTAGTATTAAAAAAAAAGTTAGCATCCTGAGGACACTGCTAGGTTTCGTGGAGGAGCTGGGGTGGCTAGAGTAGCGCCATTTAAAATCATCAATTGCTTATCGTAAAAAAAGCGTACTTGGAAAGTAAAATGCTCTAATGCAGAAACGAATAACTTTCTGCACACTTTATAGAACAACAATGACCCTCTTTCAGAACATGAGAAATGAAAAGGTATTTACTAATATTTGAAGAAGACATATACAACGTGTTCCAAAACTCAACGATAAGCCGGCACCAGAGGATGGAGCTGCTTATGATTAGTCGAGAAAAAATAAGGAAAAAAATATATCTCAATTATTTTAGAAATTACAGAAAAAAAATGAAATTCATTGAAAATCGACATCCCTAATGGTATTTTTAACGACCATGTCTACAAATATTCAAATATTACTGTTTTTTATTTTGTTTTTGGAAACTTCAGTAGCCCTGCTATCTAACACAGTTCTTAAAAATACCAAAATACATGTAGTTTTTACACAAAAAATAATCAAAATTCATTTTGTCCCTACAATTTTGAAAGATTGTTTCTTACAGTCCACTTTCAATCATCATGGTGTAAAAAAATAGTATCGACACCACTATGGCAATTATTTTCAAAAGTTGACGCAACTAACCAAGATTCCAAAATGGTATAATACTTTGGGAAACCTAGTCACAACAAAAAACAACGAATTTTTAAACAAGAACCGACATTTTTAAATGTTGATATTAATCACTTTTGAAAAGGGTTGTTGTTGCAAGTTTTAAAATTTCAATGGAAAATGTGGGTAGTTAATACAATTTTCAAGTCAGTACACTCTGATCCTTTGTTCGCTGTGCACCGTTCCGTATTAATTGATGTGGCTCTCATACTAACAACTCTTGGCTTTGCTTTTTGGACTGGTGATCTGCAAACTGTACTGACCTGGCATTATTTTGGACTGTGATTGTGTTTTGTGTATTGGACTTTTTCCGTATTCTGGATTGTTTAGCGTTTATCATGCCGCTACCGTACACACCGTTGGAATACGCTAATATGCATCTCATTTATGGAGAATGCCGATGCAATGCTAACGCTGCTAGCAGATTGTATCGAGAAAGGTACCCAAATGTTCAAAGACATCCGGATTATCGAGTGTTATTAATGTACATCAAGCCTTTGCGGAAGGTCGTTTACCATTTGACAGGAGACACACTGGAAGACCTAGATTGGAACGCGATGAAGATGTTCTCAATGAAATAGAAAACGATTCAACTACCTCGGTACGTGCCATAGAACTAGCTACGGGAATACCAAAAAGTTCTGCACATCGAATTCTAAAACGTCACAGACTTCACCCATATCACTACAGGCGTGTGCAGGCGTTACTACCGCGGGACTATCCACATCGGGTCGCATTTTGCCGTGCGATGCTGCAAAAGCACAGGGAAGATCCCCAATTCTTAGACAAAGTTCTATGGTCGGATGAATCAACCTGCAAGAAAGATGGCTATTCAAATCTACACAACTTACATAGTTGGAGCAATGAAAATCCGCACTTGATGAGAGAAGACAAATCTCAGTATCAATTCAAGGTTAACTTATGGACGGGCATCTTAAATGGAAATGTAATTGGACCCTTTGAGTTACAAGGAAACCTTAATGGTGATGGCTATTTGACCTTTTTACAAAACGACTTGCCTGAATTATTAGAAGACGTGCCTTTACGTGATTTACAAAACATGTGGTTTCAAAATGATGGTTGCCCAGCTCACTATGCCCGTGCAGTGCGAGAATACTTAAACCAAGAGTATCCAGGGCGTTGGATCGGGCGACTTGGTCCTATCTTGTGGCCACCCCGTTCGCCCGACCTGAACCCCCTGGACTTCTTCTACTGGGGCTGTCTTAAAGACAAAATCTACTCAAAACCCATAGCAACATTGGACGAGCTTCGCCAAAAAATCACACAAGCTGCGGATCATATCAATGGTAGAAGATATGCACGACGGATAAAACGATCATTTCTAAGGCGATGTCATGTCTGTATTAATGCCGGTGGCAGGCAATTTGAACATTTACTGTAGTATTAATAATGTAGTAAATGAATTAAAAAAAAAGGAAAAAAAATTGTACCATTTCTTTGCATTTATTCAACATTTTTCAACAACAAAAATCCTTTTTTGGGTACAGTAAAAGTGATTACCGCCAACATTAAATAATGTCGATTCATGTTTAAAAATTCGTTGTTTTTTTTTGTGACTAGGTTTCCTAAAGTATTATACCATTTTAGAATCTTGGTTAGTTGCGTCAACTTTTGAAAATAATTGCCATAGTGGTGTCGATACTATTTTTTTACACCATGATGATTGAAAGTGGACTGTAAGAAAAAATCTTTCAAAATTGTAGGGACAAAATGAATTTTGATTATTTTTTGTGTAAAAACTACATGTATTATGGTATTTTTAAGAACTGTGTTAGATAGCAGGGCTACTTAAGTTTCCAAAAACAAAAAAAAAAACAGTAATATTTGAATATTTGTGACATGGTCGTTAAAAATACCATTAGGGATGTCGATTTTCGATGAATTTCATTTTTTTTCTGTAATTTCTAAAATAATTGAGATATATTTTTTTCCTTATTTTTTCTCGACTAATCATAAGCAGCTCCATCCTCTGGTGCCGGCTTATCGTTGAGTTTTGGGACACGTTGTAGATAGAAGAGGTATTAGGTATTCTTCTGTATCTATTTCTTCTGGCAAGAAAGTAACTGGCTGGTGGTCTACCGGGCTACCGCGAACATACGGCCTCTGCGTCCTTGTTCCTCGAATACTGCAAGAGCGAGACGGCCATAACATTTTTTTTTCCTACTACGTCGGTGGCAAACAAGCATACGGCCCGCCTGATGGTAAGCAATCTCCGTAGCGTATTTATTCGAATTTCCATTATTCTCGCATGTAACACCTCTGTAGTTTCTGGCGTCCATAGGCTAAGAAGAATGTTTACCATCAGGTGGGCCGTATGCTTGTTTGCCACCGACGTAGTAAAAAAGCTTCCTACGGGCGATTTCTGCCAGTTAATGTCTAGAAGAAGAAACTTTTTTCTCTCTGGAGGATAAAATACAACTTTACCCACTGATTTGATGATTTCAAAGATACATTGTGCAAGGAGGGGGGTAAGTGAAATTTTGGATACGAGGGTAGTAATTCCGGACAGCTGCACGCTAGAGGGAATTGAAGACCCGAGTTTGCAATATTCTTACCCCCGGAGTTACACACAATGTTTTTCATCACACTTGCGAAGAAAAAACTAAATTTTGAGCGAAATAATTCTTAAATACGGTGACATATCAAACTTTTGTCCGCCATTTTGTAATTTCTTGACAGGTTAGGTCAGAACTATTTGGCATTCAGCCACGATTTAAAATTATGTAAAAATATTTAAAACGGCTGTTAAAATAAACAAATTAAATAATTTTAAACATAAATAAAAATATTAAATTACAATCATCAGTATTTTAAAAGTAAAACTCGTTTATGGTACTTGGTTTGTATGAATAAGTGACATAATTTAAGAAAAAAGCTATAACTCTATAAACCTAGGGAGTTATAGCTTTCACAATCCATAACTCCCGTGGGAACAAAATAGGCCTTTTTGTCCTTCAGTACACCTGCATGTAATAAGATTATTTTTCGAGCAAATGTGATGAAAAGATACATTCCTAACTCGTATGGTAATAAGATACTTATATCTGTCTCCGTATAGTGATATGGCAGCCGTATGACAGTTGAAGGTTTCGATCACAAAATAAACTACCTATTTATAATAATTGTGTGTAATACCTACGTAAAGTGCCCAATACCGCAGGATCAACTTACAATTTGCACAAACGGCCCCCAACCCCACACCGACATTTAGTCAATTACTTGCTAAAAGCTAAATCCAGCCAACAAATCCATACAAATACAATAATACCCCTAATCTTTCATGTTCCATTGTCCGAATGTCAGAGGGCGATTTGGTGGACCAACTTATTTCAAACTTGAAATGAGCTAAACTAAACTCTATCTCAATGTAGTAAGGAATTAGCGATGTATTTTATATGTTGGTAGCTTTCACGTTAATAGTTTGTGCTTTTGACAGTTTGATACACTTTTTCTTATTTCTATCCAAGCAAAATTCAACCTTATTCCCCGGTTATAAAGTAAAAAATGGATTACTGATATAGTTGTAAGAAAATATGCATATTCGATCCGAACAAAACATTCGAAATTCAAAATTTGAAAGATTCTAATGTTAATTTGAATTTGCTTCTGCGTTCCATACATATTGAATCTTAAGTTAATGAGACACGGTTGATAATGGCTTGAGTTGGCCAGTTCGTCTTGAGTTGGTCAGGAGATGTATTGGCTAGACACGCCCACTGAACGGTAGCACAGGCTAATTATATTCTGAATTTTCTTTCGATCTCGGCTTGACAAAATTGCGTTCACAAAAAAAGTGTGTTTCTAATCGATTTAATGTGCGTTATCTGTAGTTTTACTAAGTGTTCTGACGATTATCTTTTAATAGTATTTTATGCAACTGTTGTATAAGTAGGCTCAAAAAAGGCGAGTGGCGTGGGTTACAATGTGGGGTAGGTATATAAAGACTGTATCTTTTATTATAAATACAACTTTAGTCAGCCTTTTTTTTGGTATTACATTTTAGTTTAAACATACACATGTGTTTAATTTGGAGGCCTTTGTCCAGGAGTGGACGGCTTTCGGCTGAGATGATGATGTGTTTAATACGTGCTTTAATAAGGTACACTTGTAAATCATAATAAATAAATTATTTATTTGCATGAATAGGCTTTCTTTCGTGGAGTTCGACGAAAAGCATGGTTTAGACTAAATTTATCCAATCCTCCCGAGTAACAATAACGATTTCGTACAAATAATACAAAAAAAAAACGATTTACGAACAAGACACTACACAAAAAAATCGTACTATGCGAACCGCAATTACACATAATATACGCAAAGCGAAACATCTGTGTATATTAGTCTAATCATTTATAATAAACGATACAGTCTTTATTTATTACATCAAGCCGTCGGTTATGTTCGCAAGCAGTTTATTTTCCTATTCAGAATAATTTTAAAATCAATTCCTTTTATAACTGTATGGCTTATTGTTGACCAAGCGAAATAAAAGTCTCTATTTCAGCCCGGTGGGAAAAAAAATGCTTTTGCAAACAGAAGGCCTACCGCGAACCACGTTCGACGTGTTGCCTCCCTGTCACAATTACGTACTAATTTACAAGTGCGACAGAGAGGCAACACGTCGAACGTGGTTCGAGGTAGGCCATCAGACGTCTGAGGATTTTCAACTCTACAGGTCGCATTTCTCAACTGATTCTCATGGAATTTTGCAGGTTGGATAAATATATATGTACACTTTCGTCGATTCAGTTTTTGGTTGTTTTTTTTCAAAATTGTGGAGCCAAGGGGTATCTAGAGATCTACAGCTTACAAAGTCACTATCACTAGTATTATATTATAGATTATAGGTAATAAGAAAAAAACTACTTTAATTTTATCACACGTTTTATTATCTAATTATTACTTTCCGTTACAATATAGATAGGCATTGCTTATAAATAGTAATTTACAATTAATAGTTTTCCAACGTACTTACAATATATTTGCAATGATTTATAAACACAAAGGACCATGGGCAAATTTGTATGGGCACTGTCCCCAACAATGAGCGGAATTCTTCATAGCAAAAATCAAACTGTCAGAGGGATTGACCTAACTGTTTTATCGACTTATCGATGTTACGGAATAATATCGCATTAGGTATCCATAATCAACTTAAAAGATTATTCTGTAACATTTGACCTCTTTGATAAGCAACTTGCATCTCCGTATTAAAGTAAATCATGTCAGCGTCACATATGTCATTTATGTCACTTGAGTTTTCATGAGTGATTTCCGTGCCGTGTTACTAAAATGGTTAATCCTAAAAGAAAACAATAAAAAAATGGATACAGAAAGATTCTTATTTCAGTTTCAAAGAAGATTCTTCGACAATATATTGCTCTAAATGTTACGTTCATTTACATCATAAAATTTATTTTACAGTACAGCACTTTATAGCACTAGTGCGAGAAGTAGCATATTACGTTACTGTGTCGAACATTTAAAGGGCCATATGTACTGTAAAACGTTGTACGATACATGTGCGAATAGGTAATTCGCAACTCGTGTCGATTTAAAACACTCCCTTCGGTCGTGTTTTAATTTACCGCCACTCGTTTCGAATTTCCTATTTTTCGCACTTGTATCGTAATGTACTATTCTGTTTTATTCTTTACTATTATACCAAAATACAGTGGCAGTCAGCTAATTAGGGACACCGTTAATTTGTTTGAATGTATATCCAAAAGTCTAATTTCATTACTTTAACTTTGTTTCGTTAAGTGACAAATATTTATCGATAAGTCGATAAAACAGTTAGGTCAATCCCTCTGACAGTTTGATTTTTGCTATGAAGAATTCCGCTCATTGGTCCCCACCCACCAACAGAAACGAAACATGTCTCATTCAATAGGTCTTGGCAACCTGATGATTTGTTACTATGACGCGGATCGCCCTATGACCTGCCTGCAATTTTCAATGAAATGAGCGAAAAATATATAAAAACAAAATACAGTTTTCCAAGAAAACCCCATACATAGGGCGATCCTCGTCATAGTAACAAATCATCAGATTGCCAAGATCTATTGAATGAGACATGTTTTGTTTCTGTTGGTGGGTGGGGACATTTCTGCCCATGGTCCTTTATTATAGTATTTTAACCTTAGCAGGCCGACTTTTAATAAATCCACATAATACCTATTATTTTATTTATTGATTTCTTTAAGCAGGTTGTTTCCTCGTTATTCCAAGTACAGCAATAATATGTTACACAACAAAGGCCGCAAAAATATCTGTCATGATCTTATTCATAAGCCATAAGAGCGTGTCAAATATTTTTGTGGCCTTCGAAGATTAACATATAGTCTGTCAAGCCATTTCCGTCAGTAGAAAAAGGCGGCACATTTAAAAAATGTAAGCGCGAGGGTTAGCGTCCCGTATAAAATTTGAATTTCGTGCCTTTTTCTACTGACAGTTGTTTGACAGACTATATTATGCAGACGACTGGACCTACTAGATATTTAAGCCTATTTATTTATTACTTCGGAATATGGAGGGTAGAGGTAAGGAGAACAATCTCTAATGGAAAAATCTGTTGCAAAAGTGTCCAGCTGGCAGCTGAAAATAATAGTTCGAAATCTCTCCGGTGGCGCTATTTTACTCTACCCTCCATATTACGGAATATTAAACCTCTTTAAAGTGACTTTTCTTTCAAGTGTGGCCAGAATTGACGATTCAGCTGTCAAACATTGATTTTCTCATATTTGACAGGTGACAACGACAACTTACTATTTGCAAGCAAATAATTAAACAGAAATCAAGCTTATTTTGATACAAGCAAGGTTCAATATATGGCACTTTTCAAGTGGTCGTCTGTTGACGTTATTAAGTTATCATCTTTAGGTATTATTACTGGCCTATATATGTATTTGACCAATTGCTGGATATTTCGGCATCTGCTCATAGAAAGTGTAAGAGGGTTTGGAGTACCTCTAATAGTCGCCATCAGTCATCACTCATCAGATATATAGGAGCGGCCGAGCTCATAAATATCTAAACACGTACTCTAAGGCCTTGAAAAAAGAGGTGTGTCCAGAAATTTGTGAGCACCTTGGCCGTTCCAATATATCTGATAGCGACTGTACATTACATTTCACACTAGCACAGTGTGGACGAGGACTTTACAGCCTTCACACACACCTTTGCATATATATATTGTTATCAATGACAACCTGTTTGAAAGCTGAACGCCTTTATGCCGTTCTACCAATTGCTTTCGGTATTGTTAGGCAGTGGGAACTCTGTACTAAGCTTTCAAGAACTGGACTCGATTTGAAACAACCATTTTGTAAAAATACGATATAATTTCGTTGTCTTAACATATTTTCGCTGAAACACTATCCATACAACGACTGATATTTTAGCATTAGGTATTATTAATTTAAATGCTATAAACTGTAGCAAAATTAGCAAGAAGGTAATTAATTATCGCATGCACAATGCTTCAGTGATAATAGTTTATTGATGAATCTTCATTACCAAAGAAAATCAGCCTGTATCTATTGCAAATCCCAGACTAGCTAGGTCGGCCATTTTGATTTCCAAACCTCAAATTGGCTGCTTGACTCAAGCTTGCCAACCTAGCGGACATGCTCGCGTCATACATAGTGCTGCGCCCCATCGATATTACCGATTCGTTTTTCAAAAACGGGCTCGGTAAACTCGATTCTTTCAAAAACGGATTCGATTCTTTTAAAAAAGTGTCGTTTTTCGAGAACGCTGAGGTTTGGGATTGTAAAAGGCTGCAAGGTTGGTTCCTGTCGAGTCTGAACTGTTGTTTTTCCATCTGGTGGTGTTGTGTTCGTACGGCAAAGCGGTTGACGTGCACGGGTATGGGAACGACTATCTTGGTGCCCGTGGTTTTCCCCGAGTGACTGCCGGAGGCGAGACCGGCTTTCACGCGTTTCCATTTCGCGCGACGGTTTTGGAACCATATTTTGACCTGCAAAAAATTTGGAAATAAGTATGGTAGGTTGAATATTCCTTTTAAACGCGAACGTACATACATACTAGATTTTCATACGAGCTTTGAGAACAGAGATATTAGGCTCAAACTCTGTACCATTATCATCATTAACATATAGGTCAGGTGGCCCTAACATAAGACACCCAAGCTCAATTATTAGTACTACCCACAATAAGGAATTTAACTATATATTTTATATTCCTTTAAATTTCTTCGCATTTTATTTCACTTGGTTGGCATCATTAAAGAATGTCTCAGAAATTTCGTACAAAATTCCATCTTATATCTATTAGTTGTTGTTCAGTGAAAAAAAACAAAACAATTTCATGAGGTAACTAGTTTTCCTGTGGGTTAGAAGATTAGTTAGCAGTCGCTTTAGTAAACAAGACTATGTGTGAGAAAAACTCGGGCGGCTAGAATGTGTTGATGTGAACATTAGCCAGTTTTCTCCGAGACCACGGGAACAACGCCGTCCTCGAAACGTGGGATGTAAATTTAAAACTTAATACGCGATTAAGTCCCGTTTCTATAAATTAATAATGTGTAAAAATTTTAAAGACCTGCCTGCGTCTATTCTTGGGATTACGTGACCAAAAGTGGACCCCAGCCCACAAAACTCCGTTAGGAAAAAGCGCTAAGATTACTAATGTGCAAGTTGCAGAATATTCTCAAAATTTCCGCAATTTCTGGAAACTTCCATGAGAAAATTCTGCTGCAAGTTTCCACTTAGAAAGTTCTCGTTCAGAATAGGGATTAGTACTCGATGTTCTTAACTGTTGACGACTGTTTTATTTCACATTTACGTCATTCATTGGAGTCTATTTTAAGTGTCATATAAATAGAAACTAACTAAGAAACTTTGGCAATAAACGTACAGAAAAAAATACCGAAAATATTTTAATCTTTGAAAATTATCTTTGGCACATTAAGGCTAAGATCTTTTGTACAAAATACAGTGAAGGAAAACAGTTTCATGAGGAAACTACTTATGTATGTATTTATATCCTTTGTCTAATTCTGGTACCTTGTTAATTGTATGTTACTTTTAATATGTATTTTTGTACAATAAAGAGTTTACTACTTACTACTATTCCTGTGGGTTATAAAGGTCAGTTGGCAGTCGCTTTTATAACGACATCCCTGATTATGTGACCAAAAGTGGACACCGTTAGGGAAAAGCAATAAGATGAGAAAGATGCCAACCTGTACTTCACTAAGTTTGAGCGCCGCCGCGATCTGCGACCTCTCTGTCAGACTCAGGTACTTCTTGGCGTGGAACTCTCGCTCTAACTCCAACAGCTGTTCGGAAGTGAAGGCCGTGCGCCGGCGCCTCGCTTTGCTCTCGCGACGGTCTGTTGAGTCCTCTTGGTCGGGCTCGGAGTCGTTTCCTGGGGAAGAGAGGGTTATTGAGTACTAAAATAAAGAACATACGGCGATTAGTAACAAATGACCAAGGTCCCTAAAATTCCTAGTTCTCTTTCCATACCCCGACAATATTTTGTGCTAAATAGTTCGACGGATTTAGAAAATATTATAACTATCGAGGAACCATGCACAATGTTGAGTAAATTAAAGCTAAACTGGTACCTATTCTGAATTGTAGAGAAATATGGGCTGTAACCACGAAAATCGAAGTTCGTCAACTGCGGGCATTTTTCTCTGTCACTCTAATTATGTTTTAATGACAGTAAAAGAGAAAGATTTTCGCGGTAAGCCCCCTGATATTTACAAGTTGATACCTACTGTTGTTTTACAGTGTACTCCACTTAGCAGCTACTTATTTTTTGACATAAATTAAGTATTTCCTATTTCCTCCTAAATCTTCATATTATAGAAGAATTCAATATTTATTCTCAAAATGGCTTCCTGAGTAAGTTCTAAGTTGGACCAAATGGCAAAGTGGCTTCCTGGAATCACTGCCCCTAGGCCACGATACTCAAATAAAGTCCGATAAAATCGAACTAATAAAACTAAATAACCGATTAAATTGCAGTAAACCGAGATTGGAACAGCGAGACAGACCTATCAGTGTAACATTTTTGAGTAGACCTTATTTCTTCAAATATAAGACTGATAATGGTTTGGTTTCTTTTGATAGGGCTCGACTAAATCTTGGTCAGCATTTTAGCGGTTATGAGGGTGACGAAATTGAGGTTTTTTGTGATAAAAAAAAACAAATCGTCTGTCAATTGTTGTGGTGTTCGGGTCATTTGTGTCTGTTTTGATTTTGTTTATTTTAGGTTAAATGAATGTCAAAAAAAGCTTAGTTAGCAGTTGTTCATGAAGTAGGGAGTTCTTTTACTCCGAACCTATACCTTCTAGCGGATGTGTATGAAAATGTAGCGTAGTTGACATTTATTAAAAATAAATAAATAAATATTATAGAACATTATTAACCAAATTGACTAAGTCCCACAGTAAGCTCAATAAGGCTTGTGTTGAGGGTACTTAGAAAACGATAAATATAATATATAAATATTTATAAATACTTAAATACATAGAAAACACCCATGACTCAGGAACAAATATCCATGCTCATCACACGAATACATGCCCTTACCAGGATTTGAACCCGGGACCATCAGCTTCGTAGGCAGGGTCACTGGCCACTAGGCCAAACCGGTCGTCATTTATTAAATGTTTACATTAAATAAAATAATTAAAAAGGACTCTACAGCGTATTAATGAATTTAGAAGACACCCCGATGTTTCGAGCTCCTTTAAGAGTCCGCCTCTTTCTCTGATGCACTACCTAATGGATTTAAAGTTGGCGGTAGAAAACAGTTGGCTGCGGTGACTGCTTACATCAGGCGGGCCGTATGCTTGTCTGCCACCGTCGTGGTATATAAAAAAAAGCAGGCTTACTCCCTGTTAGTTTGGATATTTCTTTTGTAATTGTTGATTTATTATTAGCAGAATAATCCTTTTTAATTGTTATATCTTCATGTAAAAAATTTAAAAAAGTCAACTAGAGTCAGACCAAGATAAGTTAGCAATGATTTTGATAGCCCAGCCTGTGCAAGTGTCAAGCAAACGTCATAATTTCATAAAAAATTACGTTTTAAATAACACGCGTACCGTCGGGACTATCAAAATCGCGCAGCTTTATCAAATCTTACCTTTAATAATATTACAATACGAGGAGACATGGCTAAATTATTTACTACAGAATCTGCGGCTACAATTTCGGACTTGACGTTTTTTACCAATCCTCTATAAAAACGGACCTCGTCTCGTCAGCGCTCCGCCCAGTCGACGTCTCTGGAGATGGAGTGATGACGTCTGCGATTACGAGATTGATCAAATAGGGACTTCTATTTTCAGAACATTTACTTCCGATTTTTTTGTTTGATTTGAAACCGGCGTCTCTATATTTAAAGGGAAAAAAATACAGTAATTAAGAAAATGATGAAAGCTTGGCTGCGTGAGAAATGTTTTTACACTGTGGGCAAGTTCCTTAATTATTATATTATTTGCATGTAATAAAATAAGGCTAGTTGTTCCAGCGCGCACAAGTTTTTTGGAGAAATCGCGAAAAGTCTGGTTGACGTAACTGGTGACCGAAGAGCTGGCGGCTTCCTCGCACAACGTCGGATACGTTGTGCGAGGAAGCCAGCTCAGCGATTGCGAGGAAATGTCGCCAGCATCCTTGGTACAATGCCTCAAGGGCCTATTTTAGATATAAGCTAGTTATAGTAATCATCTGTATATATCCATTATGTATATTGTTATTGTAAATAAATACTGAACTTGGGCTAGTTAAATTAATATTTGTATGCCAGTTTGTAGGCACAATGTGGAGATCATATGAAGTTACACATTGTAAATAGTTTGAAGACCTCTTTGTAAACCCACTATTGACAAATAAATAATCAATAAATCAACGTGTAACCCATCTCACTTTATTCACTGATAAGTTTTCCTGATTTCAGATTGTTACACTTTACAGAAAATTTCAAATTTTAACCATGACTGAAACATGTCCATATATCCTGGAAGTCGGAAGTCACCCTGCCTACGAAGCTGTGGGTCCTGAGTTCGAATCCCGGTAAGGGCATTTATTTGTGGGCATAATATGAGTTATTGATGTTGTCTGTTGACTATGTAAGGTGTCTAAGTATATATTTATTTAATTATATCGTCGGCTAGTAACCATAGTAGCTCTGATTAATTTGGAGCTAGGTTGATCTGTATGAAATTGTCGCAAATATTTTAATTATATGTTAGAATAATTAGGTAACTTATTATAATAAATACAATATTTTAAAAATTAATATTATCCTGTCCATTAATATTATCTTGTCCCTTGTGTTATGGGTCCTGAGTTCGAATCCCGGTAAGGGCATTTATTTGTGGGCATAATATGAGTTATTGATGTTGTCTGTTGACTATGTAAGGTGTCTAAGTATATATTTATTTAATTATATCGTCGGCTAGTAACCATAGTAGCTCTGATTAATTTGGAGCTAGGTTGATCTGTATGAAATTGTCGCAAATATTTTAATTATATGTTAGAATAATTAGGTAACTTATTATAATAAATACAATATTTTAAAAATTAATATTAAGTTCAAACAGCAATCGTTTAATTTTGTTTTTATTTGTCACTGTTGTTAGCTACTAAAAATCACAAATCTCCAGTTGTATCTAAAATACAGAATTAAAAAGAGAATCATTTGGAGTTTCTGCATAAAAATCAATCATTAGACGTCCCAAAAACGGTACTAACACGTGATTTGCGTACTAAAAAACCTCAATGCCATTGATAAAATAAGTTTTTGGGCAATCAATAAGACGGATTGCGATCTCGATCATTCAATCAGAGTGAGTGACAAAGAATTTAAACCGATAAAACCCATTTTAACTCTATTAACATTCCACACCACACATTTATGCAATTTCCACGAAAAACCCGCCGTAAAACCGATCCCCTTTCGCAAATAAATATATTATTATTTATTTCTTATGGCCGACGCAACAGAGATTGACAGTTATCGAACGCGCCAAATGAATTGTAAAAATATTACAACCTTCATACCAACCCAGCCTAAGCGAAAATGCACTTTAACTTTCTAAAAATAAAGTCTAAATTCAAATAGCATTGCTAATGTTTGTGGAAGCATAGAGCTCGCGTTCTGAATTTAAATTTCGAATTCAAAAAAGCGGCAAAGTTAAATCGCGTGTGAACGATTCGATGCAGTTTGATACGAATCGGTAATTTATCGGTGAATTTTCGATAAACGGACATCACTAGCCAAAATGGCGGTCACGTAGGCATTTTCACACCGGTTTTCTGTGGAAATATTTTTATTTGTGGCGTGCGGGTGTCACGTATTGGTTAAAGATTCTGTTGCGTACGAAATGCATTTTTGTTGCATGTTGTATAAATTATAATGGATTTAATTTAGTTTTTTGTTTTTTAGATAGTAGTCACGGTTGCTATAAGTAAAATGAAACTTTTCTTGAGGGCCCTCCACACTCGAGCGCGAATCGAGGCGCGATTTATTTTTTGAGGTAAATAGTTCGTGTCATCCAAGATGACGCGCAGATATGTCAAATCTAACCTTTAATAACATGTCAATGCGAGTCAAGGCTCGCGTTGTCGTGAATGACACTATACTTACATACTTTTGGCGTGTTGTTTCATCCGGTACTATTGATGTTGACTGTAACCAGTCCCCAAGGGAGTAAAGAGCTCAAAACCAGAGTGTTCTTGGGGGAAAATCCCTTGAAACCGCACTTGACACCCACCATTTATACACGGGGCCAAGTTTAAGGACGTACCCGGACCCGGATCCAAATATTATTGTATAATACGTTAATAATTGAATTTTTTTTAACATTACATCTTGTAATTAACATTAATTAAATAAGAAAAAATACAATTTAAATTACTATAGAATTCATGCAATCACATACAGTAGATACTATCAAAGATAAATGGTCTGCCGACGGAATATGGTGTCCTGGTTCACTCTCAAAATTGACATCTACCTATGACGGAATTATTATAATCATAATTTACACGTTGGCCGAAAAACACGTCTACATTTTTTTCTTTTGTTGATAATATTAACAAACGTTACGTTTGTGTATCAAAGGTAAAGGTAACATTTGGAAGATACGTTTCGTTTCAGTTAAATGATTGTAATATAACATTTCAAACTTTAGCGTTTTGAACACTTTTAAAACATATTTAAAACCGTTTTTAAAACAAATTTATTTTTATTTCCGACGTTTCGACGCAGGTTTCACTGATCATGTTATCATCGGGTCTCTGTATCTTTAGGTATTTAAATAAAAGTAAACAAAATCTACCCTCAAATGGCTCCTTAAGCCAGTTGATGGTAGATGAAAACATTACATGATCAAATAATGTAGATTAAAGTCAAATCGTTCAGTGACAGATCAGTATTGCTAAGATGGTCGGTTCTTTATCATTTGTCACCATGCCTGTCACGTTCTAACGAGTATGTAAGCGCGAAAGTGACGGGCATAGTGGCAAGTGATAAAAACGGAACCATCCTGCCACCGCAGGTGCTATTTTAAACGTGAAACTTCTATGATATTATGACGTTTACTTAACACTTGCACGGGTTGGGCTGCCCCTGTCGTGACTCTCCAGCTCTCCACAAATCTCTGTTTTGTCATTTTGCTGGGACATTAGTTATCCGCGACCACAACTAGTGATGGGCAACTTGTAAGTTTCCAAAGTGAAACTTACACTTAAATTTCATGTAAGTTTCGGTAAGTAAACGCTACGGGGCGCCTTTGATATTATAATATGTTTAGATATATAATTAAAGCTCTGCCTCTGCCGGCTTTCCTGTCTCAAAACTGTTCACAATTTTTTTATATCGGAATTACAGCATGTCAAATAGAATGAAACGCTAAGCGAAGAATATGGGAGAGTAAAATGAAATTTAATATATGCATACGAAGCAAAACCATAGCAGATGTGAAAAAAAGGAAATAGGACGCAGCGTAAGGTGGTCTTGAACTTCCATCCACCGTGTAACAACCGGATACGATTACCCCTGAGCCACGCGGCTACTGTCATCTAATTTCGAATTTTTCGATGACAATCCGTTCTACTGACGATAGGTTACATGACTTCGAGCAACACAGGGAAGGGAGACAGCATTCATACTATTTCCCCTCTGCCAAAGCATAGGCACAACTGTGCCTATGGCGGTGCATGTTGTGACTCGTCCGTACACAAAAGGAGATCGAAGTGTGCAAGATTGGTCTTTGACGTGTATCATTTTCTATGTATTGGTGTCGTCATTGCAGATTGGATTTTGTATGTAGTGAGTGAGAAGTGCGACTGTGTGCACGTTTCCCCCCGCAAAAAATGGCAGAAAGATTTGTACGGTAAGATATCGCTTAGGATCCTTCCTTACGACGTGTCGGAAGCCAGTGTTGCTCGAAGTTACATGATATTTAAGTGAAATTTATTCGGTAACATTCTATCAGAAACATTTCCTGTCAAATATGTAATTTTCAACAGTTGAAATATGTCACCGTTAAGGAAATATGTGAAATGTTTCCGGAATTGCCCATCGCTAACCACGACCAGTGAAATCTATGTCGAAACGTCGGAAATAAAGATAAAGATAGTTTATTATTCAAGTAGGCATATTACCTACAATAACAAATACAATTATTTCTATGTACAATAAAGTATATACATATATACATACAATAAAGGTAACACAATAAATTCGCAATAGACACGGTTTCAAATATGTTTTATATGATTGTATAGGTAGGTATTTTTATTTTAATGACATTTTGTAAAAAAAAATATATAAATAAGAAAAATATTCCTAAAAATTCATTGTCAACGTATTTCTTGCCACCTGTATAGGTAACGGTAACGGTAATCACACCTCAGGAAATTTCACAATTATTTTAAAAATAAGATTTTTGTACCATTTGGCGTTGAAACCATAGGTCCATGGGGTCCCAAGTTTTTTGCAGAAATCGAGAAGCGTTTGATTGACGTAACTGGTGACCGAAGAGCTGGCGGCTTCCTCGCACAACGTACCAGTATTGCGATACAACGAGGAAATACGGCCAGCATCCTTGGTACAACGCCTCAAGGGCCTATTGTAGTTTTATGCTAGTTATTGTAAAGTCAAAATGTTGATTATTAAAAAATAAAGATTAGTTATTTATGATTATGTCAAGATTTTAACTTGTATCTCACATACATATTACCTACAAATTTTCTAATTCCCTGCCTGCACACATTTAAAATGTCAAGAAATCTCAACAGGCAGCTGTCACTGTCATATTTGAACAGTTTGTGACAAATTTCTGTCAATTTCACGGCGCAGATGCATCGAGTGGCGTGAAATCGAACGATCGAGGAGCGGCACTAATCGGACTAGGGTCCTTGTTGACTGGAGTACAAATCATGCGTGGCTAATGGGTTACCCTTGTTGATTTGAGTACGATATAAAGAAGGTATGAAAAGGAAAGAAGTTGTAGATAACGGTAGAACCGATGTCCTATAGAGAGAGAAAAAAAAAACAAAAATGGAAATAGAAATAGAACAGTTTGTTTCATATATCTATCAATTGTATTTCTATTTTACATTGTAGCATCATTAAAAAAAAAACATGTTTCATCTTCAACGGCTTTACTTGTGAAAATTTTCGTGCGATGATTTTTTTACGATTTTCGGCGTGAGTAATCTCAAAAATAGTGCATGGATCGACTTTTTCGGCGGTTGGGCAGTATATAGGTATGTCCCATCCAAAGTCTATTTGTGTCAATGTTTTAGTGAGTTAAATTGAAATCGAACTAATCCCCACAAGGCCTAGTTTTACCCTCTTTGGAAGGTCAGGTGTAACTAGTGCCTACGCCAAATCTTGGGATTAGTTGCCAAGCGGACCCTAGGCTCCCATGACCCGTGGCAATATGCCGGAACAACGCGAGGATGAAGAGTTTTAGTGAGTTAAATTGTGGTCGCCATGCTTACGGACGAATTAAAAAAAAACGCTCAAATCCGGCTGTTATCCCACAAAAATCACAAAATGTAGATGCTGTGCGCGAACTCATAATGCAAGATGGTCATGTCATCGTACATATCGCAAGATAGAGGCATCTCTTAGCAATAGTATGATGAGCATTTGTAAGATATTACATTAACATTTGGTTCAAAAAAAAACTTGAGTAAAAGCCATTTTTGCGTACACAAAGGTTGTTTTGTATACAAAGATCAGAATGGAAAAAGTGCATTCATCTTGGTGAACAAATATAAAACCATTTATAGTTATAGCTGTTTGTTATTTTTACAAGCTTTTATTTAACTTGCCCTGTTAGTATGTATGGGACAAATCTTGCAAGTTATATTTGACCCACTTCCCGGTTTCCGATGAAGCTGAAAATTTGCATACATATGTAAGTCGGGTGACAATGCAATATTATGGTACCATCGAGCTGATCTGATGATGGAGACAGGAGGTAGCCATAGGAACTCTGTGATAAAGCAACGCAATCTAATTGTGTTTGGGTTTTTTAGAATTGCCTCAATAAGTATTAGTTGCCTGTGGAAAAAAGTACAGTCAGAGATAAAAGCTTGTACCAAAAATGAATTTTTTGCCAAAAACTTTTTTATTTCTGGTTTTTTTCCGGGTTTTGGGTTTCCGGATACATAAGTAGCAGTTCTATAGTGACTTAGTATATTAGTTTTTTTATGTTCCGATAACTAGTTGATAAAGGGAAAAATTAATACAAGTTTCGTTTGTCTTTGTGTTTACTAAAATAAAATATTTTTGGAACGTTTATTAGTTCCTACTAAGGTACTGGAGCCCGTCTAAGCTAACTCTGCACCGTGTTTCCATCAAACATAGAGTGTAGAAGTATTATTTAAATTATTTTAAACGTCTTAATTTCAAAGAAGTTTGAATATTTTCGCATATTTGTGGTCTTACATAAGAACTATGAAAACTCCTCCCACCCCTTCTAAGAAAAAATAAGACAAGTTCCAGGAGTGGAATCTTCACCGTCGCGCGGGTTTCAAGACACGAGGGCTAAACAAACTTTGTCTCCGAGTGAATCACAAAATTTTTCACCACACCAACGCGAGGAAAATACTAACTATGAAATACCAAATAAATCAAACCAATTCAAATCCAAATTAATGTAATAAAAATCATTAAAAATCTAAAATAATAAATAAAAAAATTTCATTACTTTTGAAAACTTATTTGAATGTTTATTTTGACGAATAAAAATTATTTTAATTTCAATGTGTAGTCGGCTGGAGGCCCGTCCGTCGGATTAGGTAAATTTGGGTTAATTAATAATTTCGAATTAAAGTTACCTACCCTAAATTTATATCTGGCTATTTGTCTTATCTTAGATACAAAAATGTCATTTAATATAGTTCATCTTAAGTAGTTAATTTTTTTGGGTTTTATGGCCTGGTTACGATGCTTACTGGCCATATTACTTAGTTTAGTATATAAATGTTAAAGTACAGTCTGTCAAAGAACTTTTTCAGTAGAAAAAGGCGCGAAATTTGAATTTTCTATGGGACGATAATCCTTCGCACCCACTTTTTTAAATTTGCCACTATTTTCTACTGACGGAAATGTCTTGACAGACTATAGTAGTATAGTGATGACCTGATGACTCAAAACCAATGTTATGCTAACCGTAAAACGTGTCTAGGAAACCATTTACAGTTTACTTATCCAATTTTTAATACTATGTCTGATGTCGGGCGTAGCCATGGCGCTACTGCAACTTGGAGTAGCCTATAGGTACAAAACTGAAAACAGTTTTATTCTAAATAAAATAAAGTTAAAATAAACAAACCTTGCGTATTATCCTCTCCTCCGTCGCTCTCCTCACTCCCCACACTAACTGGACTCTCAGTTTTCTCTTCTCTTTCCCTCTCAGGCACAGGCGCTAAAACTCTAGACAGCCACGGTTCCCCATAACCTAACAAAAA
Source organism: Cydia pomonella (assembly GCF_033807575.1). Taxonomy (NCBI): domain Eukaryota; kingdom Metazoa; phylum Arthropoda; class Insecta; order Lepidoptera; family Tortricidae; genus Cydia; species Cydia pomonella. The sequence goes on from NC_084728.1 coordinate 2,799,021, forward strand.
AGGTATCGACACACCATTCTGAATGAACGGCGAATTGAAATAATATCGCATTCTATTCATTTCTTCCTCGTCTTCCTCGGAATTTCTAGAATCAGATTGGTTTTCGATGTCGATTTCTGGCGATTTTCGATTGTTACCGATTATCGAGTCTATGGAGAATGGTTTTGGTTTTTTCGCTTGCGTTTCTACTGTTTGTGGTTCCATTTTAAAATCACCCTTTTAACACTTTTAAAAATGAAAATCACTTTAGTTTCCAGTAATTTTGTGAAACACATAAAATGTCTGTGATCTAAAATATAATTTGTTCGTAAATTTAAACACGATACAATAAAATATGTTAACATAAATAGTCCTATTTTATTAAACACGCAGTCATTTTTGTAAGAAAAATACACTTATTTCACTAGAATAGTGATGTGCCTAAATTTCGAAAATCGAATTCGGAATTCGATTTTCGACACGTCCGTCCGTCGCGCGATCGAAGCGCTACTCATTCAGCCACACCGCCACGCCTACATACGGGGTGTACTCAAACTTATTTTATTAATACTCGCTGGGCGAATATAAGCTCTATTACTAGCGGCTTAATACTGCTATCATTATCACGCCTCTCGTTTGCTTTAGATCTTATATTGTAAACCGTTTTGTTGTATAATCAACCTTATTGTTATGATTTAAGAGCGATTTTTCTGTTCAAGTAAGTTAAGTGAGATTGAACTCCTTTAATATTTGAGTCTAAGCCGTCTTTTCTTCACTCTGAAGTAGATTTTTGCTCAGTAGAAAAAGGAGAATCAACCGTTTGGCTCTCGGAAGGAAATGATTAAGAAGTCTATTGTATGACGTTAGAAAGAGCTGGGTGTAATCGATTAGAGTGAGTTAAAGAGAGACGCAGAGATGTGTTTGTGGATATAGTACACGCTGGTAATTGGTGGTCATCAAAGTGTTTTGCCAGTGTCAGCACTCAGTGAATTCATCGTTTTGTGCTTCGCTTAGTATGGCATCTTTACTTTGGGCATTTTATTTAAAGTTGTATCTACACTACACTTATTTTCAAATATGGAATTTTTTAAATGTTGTCTACTGAAATTACATTGAATCACGAGCTCTTTCGATCCTAATAGGAAAAAAAAAATCGTTTTTTTTTTCATTTCCGGCTACCGTCACATAAAAATCCGACACAAGAGTTAAGACCAGACGATTCAATGGAGCCACGCTGGTTTGTCACCTAAATATGTTAGTCTGTAAGGTATTTGGAATATGGGCCTTGTTGCCTGATTAATATTTCAAATAAATAAAGCCTATGAAAAATAACGGAATGGAAATAAAAACGTTGGGACACATTTTTTCTACTATTAGGATCGAAAGAACGTGTGATTCTGTGTAGAATAAATATTAAAATTCCACAAAATAGATAACATATATCATTAAAATGGCCCACTTACGAGTAGTAAGGTTTTTTTTATTGAAGTACTTATACAATGCAATCGGCACAAAATGATAAAGTATTATGATATATAACTATCATATTATGACGGTCAGCAGAAAAAAAATCTATTACGTCCCTCCTATGTAACAGCGTTAAAAAGTTGTATGGATTTTCTTTTATAGTAATCAAAAAATAGAAAAAAATCGTACAACGGGACATAGCCATAATTAATATAGGTACATAAATTTAAATATGTATATACCTAACTATGTTAAGATCCAAAACGAAATGTCAAAATCCAAAGAGGAAAATTGGGTCTATTCATTTGTATGGAGATGCGGCCGTGCACTATTCTCTTAAACTTTATAATTAAGTAGAGAAATTGTTTTTGATGTTACTTTAGAGTGTTGCTTGGGGCTTGAATAATTGATTCATCTTCGCATCGTCGGACCAAATCAAATCTCATCCACGAATTGCCATTCGGCTTCTGCAATAATATACTATTTTTGACGTTATTGAATTTTTGCCTTTTCTTTTCATTAGGTGAATCTGAGTTCGTTTATTAATTTTAATACCCGCCGTCACGGACATTTTTCCGTATTGTGTTTATGTTATATTAGCAAAGTACAGTGTAAGGCAGAAAGCTATCATATTTTTAACAAAATTTCCACAAAACTGGACGCATCTGTCATCACGGATCATTAATTATTATGTAACTAGTACACAATTAAAAAAATATTTACAGTTCATATACTACTATACTTTACCGCACTAGTGCGAAAATTAGCATATTACGTTACTGTGTCGAACATTTAAAGAGCCATATGTACTGTAAAACGTTGTACGATACATGTGCGAATAGGTAATTCGCAACTCGTGTCGATTTAAAACACTCCCTTCGGTCGTGTTTTAATGTATCGCCACTCGTTTCGAATTTCCTATTTTTCGCACTTGTATCGTAATGTACTATTATTTTAAGGGGATGCTTTTACAGTGTTGACGAGATATTTTCAGTTAAAACCAATGTTTAATAATTCATTTTTGTTGTATGTAACAATCTCGCTAAACTTAACTTAAACTAATTTTATATTCTGACGTTTGTACCTATTAAGGTTTTTTTTTTGCTAGTTTAAATATATTTCTTGTAGACATGACCTCCCATCGTTATTTTATAATTAAATCATATGTATTAAAGAAATTTATTTTTCTAATAAGAATATTTACAATTCACTTACATGAGAAATTAACACTTATTTAACTATGATATGGTGAGCGTATGCATGCTTATGTTTAGATTTACAGAAATCGCCTTAAATTATCTACACTATATTATTTTACAGTACTAGAAAATTATCCATTTATTTTATAAATAACAGTTTCCAAAAATAAGTTGGTAAAAAAGTTTCATTAGTTTGTAATATTGTTAAAAATAAATTAATGAATGTTACTATCTAAAAAAATACTACTCGTATATCTGAAGCAAGTGGACTAGTTCATCTGAACCCTCCGCGCCGTCATTAGAGGACAATTTCCTCCCACTCCTCCTCCGCCAAATTGATTGCGGCTATTACTCGCGGGATAACTTTTGCTGCAAATTTTCTCATTTTTAGGTGAAGATATATTTTATTTATATTTTGAGGGAATTATACATGGACAATGTACCTAATTAAGACTTAACATACATATCTATTACTAACAAAGTATTTGTAAATTGAGTAGTAGACAATTGTAGGATTCGATATTACGACTGTCTTTACTAGTAGCCAAAATAAAGATAAATGATATAATGCAATGCCGGATTTAGAGGTCTGGAGGCCTCGGGCAATAAAGGAGTGGAGGCCCCCTGGCCCCAAATTTTTTCCAAATAAAATGGTAAACTTTCCGAATTTTTTATTGTGGGGCCCCCTCTTTTGTGGAGGCCCCGGGGCAGTAGCCCCGGTTGCCCTCCCCTAAATCCGGCCCTGATATAATGAGTGACGTAGAAAAAAGCACAGATGTGCAAATTGGAGATAATATCATTTAAAAATATGTAGTTGGCAAGCACGTAGACATAAAAAAATCTAAGGGGATGGCACAGACCAAGGCAGTTTTCTGTGGGGCTGGGTCACACGGCATGTCTAAATGAAAACGCAAGCATATCGAGCGCGAAACTTCGTTTATATAAATAACGCAATTTGATAGAAAATTGTACTTTTTTAGCGTTTCGTACCCCAAAAGAAAAAAACGGAACCCTTATAGGATCACTTTGTTATATACTGACTATCCCGTTTGGTTATTGACGACCGGTTTGGCCTAGTGTATTTGTGTGATGAGCATGGATATTTGTTCCTGAGTCATGGGTGTTTTATATGTATTTAAGTATTTATAAATATTTATATATTATATATCGTTGTCTAAGTACCCTCAACACAAGCCTTATTGAGCTTACTGTGGGACTTATTAAATTTGTGTAATAATGTCCTATAATATTTATTAATTTTTAATTATTTCCCTCCACCGCACTACATTCATGACCTGCACTTACTTATAACAGGGTTTTTGACTATTAGTCAAATCATTATCTTTTTTTGAACTGTCAAAACGATTTGTTAATGTTAATATTGAATTTATATGAAACATTATACGTGACAAGTTAGTTACCTACTCTTTATACGATTTATAAAATAGAAATTGTGTCTAAAAATAACTTCAGTGTACGTTTCTCAATAAAAATTTTTGGTGCTTTATTTCATGTATGGTGTGAAATACTTATTTTTAAATAGTTACAATAGGGTACTTGACTGGTTAGTCAAATCAGTATCTTTTTTCGAACTGTAAAAACGACTAGCCACAATGGAATCTATACGGAAAATAGAACAATGACGTCACGGTCAACCTATCTACTTTACCTATAGTTCTTTCGGATTTATTACATAGAATTTGTCTGAAAATAACTGCGGTGTAATTTTTCTAATATTTTTGTGGTACTTTATTTCGTGTATGGTGTGAAATAATTTATTTTAAATACAGGAGACATCCCTATTTCAAAGATGGCTGCTGGACACCATAACCATAAAATTACAGTCTCTATTCTCGTCTCGCAGTCGTTTCTCGCAAATACATGCTTGAAATTCCTTTTACAATGTGATAATTAGGATTATTTCACAATGGTAGAATAAAATCTACTTCCTTAAATCTGTATTTTCTTCATAAAAACATTTGGTAAAATTACAAAAAAACATTTGGTAAATTACCCAATAAATTAGTGGTGAACCTGCTCTAAATATTGTCGACGGGGGCCCATTTCTCGAAACCCATGCGATTTGACAGTTTCTGGACTGATAATCGGTATTAATTAGCCTAATAAATACCGTTCGAGAAATGTACTGTAAGGGAAGATTTATGTAAGTATCTTTCAATACCTAATAAAATAGGAAGTAAGTAGGTTTTGATTTGGTTTCTGTTCGTCATGATAGTTGATCAACTGGCCTAAAGAATGCTTTAAGTCAACATTGAACAGATTTTTTAATGAAAGCCTCAAGTTGTTTAGCTAAAAAATATGTTTTTTTTTATATACTACGTGGGTCAAAAACAAGCATACGGCCCGCCTTGTAGCCTATGGAGCCCTGCAAATCCAGAGGTTCTCCCTCCACCCTCGTTGAGCTCTGGCAACCTTGTTCACCGGCAGGATCACAAAACTGTGAATGGAGTAGGGTCTAGTGTTATTTGGCTGCGGTTAACTGTCAGGTGGATGTACTTCCCCAGTTGGGCTATATTTATATTTGACTTACTACATTATTTTTTTTTAATCGAAATCAGTCCTAAAACTTACAATCACTTCACTTTGATAATAACTCAGTTTTCACACATATAAAAAACGAAAACACCTTACTTATCAAATGTATTTGCTACATTTACAGTATACCTAATCCCAGTAAAGCCATACAATATGGAAGAGCCCTAAGTAGGATCTATTAGCTTCTCAAATTGACATTGCGAGTGGAATACTTTATTTCAAAGCAATAACAAACACAATAGATCATTAAATACATAAAACATACCCATCTGTGATACTAAGGATCCATAACAAATGATACATACCGTACATATTGTATAAGTATTTAATTGACAGCTTAGGTACTCAATTGTGTTATTGACGTTACTTATCTTATTTGCATTTTTATGTTATATTTAATTTTCATTTCTTTTATTTTAATTGTATTTTAATAATCTCTGTATGTTAGTAGGAGTAGGTACTTACTTACATTTTAAATTATGAATGAATTCATAAGTCGCCATGCACTTTTGCGGCTAATGATAGGTAAAATTGTTATGACATGTTATCTATATATCAAATCCTTCTTGAATTAAAATATTTCTATTTATAGAAACAAAATAAGTATGATAAAAATATTGAAATTGACAAAAGTACGTAATATCTATGCAAAGTTCATTCCCATGTTATAAAAATGACAAGTCATAAAACAAATAAAAGCGCTCATCACGCTCGTCTCATTTCTCTCCAGCATCAAATTATCCGTCTCTAACACTAAATTCACACACAGCCCCAAACGTACCATCCATTAACCCAGCGCCATTTAAACCCCCTATAAATCCCTATAATAGAATCAACTTATTCATAACAACATTAATATGACCATAAAATTAAATATTAAAACACGCTGTGAATCAACGATCCGTCCAAATTGCTTTCCACAATCAAGCTCCCATCCTTATCTCGCATACTCGAACTCAAGCATAAGAAAAAGACGGGTATATTTTAGGAGGATCCGCTTTGATTACTCACTCGTAAGTAATGAGTGTAGTCACGCCCCGCAATCAGGCTCCGCCGCTGCGATTGGTCGCTTTCGAGTTTTGAAATGAGAACAGTTTTTTTTTTAATTTCCTTTCATTAGTGACAAAACGATAGCACGGCACGCGTTCAGCCGACGTTTGATCCCGAGCGGTTTCATTTATCTTGTTATGCTTATTGAATTGTTTCTAATTTGATACGCTGTTGACATTTGGTTGGAAACGCCTAATAAAAATAGTTAAGTTTACTCATTAATCTTTCTTCAGTATTCGAGTAATTAATTAGGATAAAAGGTATGTTATTAAGTTTCTCGGTGATTGAATGTTCAGATATCAAATCTAACTTATGGCTGTTCATTTATTTATAAACTCGGCAATCGGCATACAATGACAATTATTCGTTAAAAAGTTAACCTGAATGACTAGATATTTGGTAGCCTAGGTAGGTATATCTGTTTACTTTTACTTGACTAAACGCCACTTGCACCATCCCACTAACCCGGGGTTAACCGGTTAAACTAACCCAGTGTCAAATTGTACAGGTAACCATGGTAATGTATAGTCGTTAGATTTGTAGCTGGCCCCCAACGGCTTATCCTTTGTCTATTGTTAAGTAAAGCGGCCCGTGCCATTACCTGCAAAAAAGGGCCCTATGGGGCCTAAAGGGAATCCTATGGTAATTGAAATAAGATTCTAAATGAACAAATGGAAAAATAATTTGCGATTTCTTGTGTGGTCCCTATACGGTTACTGAGTGCCGACGAGTCGACCGCTACCGACCCAGTCTAAAATGTGTCCTCGATATGCGTAACAAAGACGCGTTATCGGAGAGCACACCTACACTGGTTTTTTGAGCGTTGGACTAGCCCGCGCTTAGGTGCCAATTAGAATTATACGACCGCTTTTTGCAGGTAGTGGTTTTAGTTAACAATAGACAAAAGATAGATAGATAGATAGATAGAATACTCTTTATTGGCACACCTCAGTAAAAATATACAAGAAAAATAAACCATTGATTAAATTTAGAGGCAGACAACAGGCGGTCTTATCGCTAAAAAGCGATCTCTTCCAGACAACCTTAAAAAATTAGCCGCTTCGGGCCAGCTTCAAATCGAACGACTATATCTCCAGTTAACCCCGGGTTAATGGGATGGTACAAGTGGCACTAAGGGAAATAAACTTCGAGTGTGTTTCATTTAATCAGATAAAAGACCCACAGATTACAGGACATAGGTGAAGGTCCAGTTATTATGGAACGAAACAATTGTAGGTAGGTGGGAAGGTAATGATTTAAGGTTTATGTTTCTTTGGGTCCTATATAAAAACCGTCCGGTCCTACACAGCCATGAAAAGCGCTGCCGCCCTACCTGACACTGTTTGAATAGTCTGTAATAGACTCAAAGGCCAATGATGATGATGATATAAAAACATGTCTGTTTTAAACGATTTTAATTTATACATAATTTCATTATTTTGGACGACTGGGAAAACCTAGAAAAATGTAAGGAAATTAGGTATAAAAAGTAAAGAAAAAAGTAAAGTGTAAGGAAGGTAGGTAGGTCGGTAGTAGGTGTAGGTAGGTAGGTAGGTAGGTGTAACTAGAGTTGGACCAAGCATCTTTACGTGGAATTTGCAATAACAAAGTTTAGCCAATTCATCATTAATAACAAATTTATATTTAAAAAAATATGACACATTCTGACACTCCCTCACTTTTTGGGGGCAAATTAAGCTTAGATTAGACGAACTCTACTTAGCGAATCTGACGTGAATGATGATAATAGTACATTTAAAAAATAGGCATTACAAATTTTTTCTGCATAATTTTCCTTATAAAAATAACAGAACCCTTTCAACCATGAATATTCTACAAATCAGCAATTCAAATTACTAAAACTTAACGACATAAACCTTTTAAAACAACAATAAACGCATTAAAACGAAATAAGACTCCGAATTCGAAATCCGAATCGAACCCCTAACGTATCGAATGAATGTCATGTCACATCACTATTCTAGTAACTATCAAAAAAGTATAAAACACCATCCATTTTTACTTCCAATTTCAACCTTATTGCTATCGTGTTATAGTCCAAACTCAAAAGCGCTTCATTTATAGAATTAACCGTTTTGCTTTTGATTTCACGGCTAGTTGAGTGCACTTAAAGTGCGTTGCTAATCCTAATAACACTACCATGTTTATTTTTCAGTTACCAAATTTACAAACGAATCTTATTACATTGTATTAAAGCACATTTTAGTATAATTATTTATTACGCGATGTGACATTAAATTGTGTATTTGTATTTCGAACACACGGGTAACTTTTTCAATTAGGATGTAAGACGTGAATTCTTAACGTTATTTAAACAAGGTTTAATTTTCATTAGCAATGAGTTTTAAAGGGGTATTAAGAAAGTTGGTGTTTTGGAGTCAATTCGCGCCCGTTTTTGGAAAATGGCCGACTTTTGACGTTTTTGACAGCCAGAAGGGCGTCAAACAATGATATCCGAGTCACTGCGCAAAGTATCACTTTGATTGTTTGCTATTATGTTAATATTTTTTACGCATTGATTTTTGTCTTCACTTCGCATTGACTTTTGTTGTATTGTAATTTTTTAAAATTCAATGTCAAAGAAGATATTTTGATGTCTCGTAATTTGTAATTGACATGTATAATTAGGGAAGATCTGTCAACAACGTTATTAGAAACGTTTCTAAATAACGTTACAATGTGATAATAATTTTACTGTTTTTCTATCCTTTATCCTTTGCGCAATAAGAATGAAAGTCAATTTAATGGAAGTCGGTCCGATAATCCAGTGTTTCGGGATTTCAGAATACCGATATCCATCTCTAATCTGTAATCTAGGTATTCTTTAGGTTTCTACTGTATCACTACACTTGAGACCGTATCCAAACAGAATAGCCCACCCATCCATCACAGCCTGTTTGAACACTGAATGCTCTGACAAACCGCTCGTTAGGCACTGCCGACTTTGTTAATTGTTATTTGGCACCAAATTAGACTGTGACTGCGGCGAGCTTGACGTGTGTATTGATTGCCTTTTGTCGCTGGTATTTTAATTCGAATTCTTGTTCTGACTAATAGGAAGAAGGGTGTAACTATCAATCTTGAAATAATAGGGTTGTTTCAATTTTTTTGAAACGCTTGTATTACTTTCTATATTAACTAAAACTTGCCCTAAAATTCAACTTTTATACTAAAAACGGCTTTAAATATGTTAAATTAACAAAATATATTTTGACAGATGCTTTCGCGCCCAAAACGCTCTTTGAAAATTGTGTGACGTCACAGTTTACGGTTTGACACATAACTACATACACACGTAGAAGATACGAACTGTCAACTGACATTTGTCATATGTTGTTTATCGCCTAACTGTCAACAGTGTCAATCCGAGAGTAATGACGTCATCAGAATCTTCAATGACGTTTCGAGTTTGGTCACGTGACGTGTGCCAAAAGATATTTTAAATTCAATATTTACAAAAATATAGTCATTACAGGTCCCCTAAAAGTAGTTTAACATGTTCTTATAATCTAAAAGAATTTATTGGGATACAATTCTGCCCTAAGATTTGTAGATGGAAACAACCAAACAACTTATAGTTTCGCCATTGCCGTCTGTCTGTGTCTGTCCGTATGTCACAACCATTTTACTCAAAAACTATATGATATATTTTATAACGATATATGGAACGAAGGTGTATTATGTAAGTCGCATCTTAGTAAGGTAAATAATTAAGCTGTAATAAATACTTTTTCAGTAAAATGATTTTGAATATATTCTTATTAAAATGAAGGAAGTGCCACGAACATTCGCTCTTTTGCTTGACTGGCTTTTTGTATTGTATGAAGGTACGGAACCCTCCATTATACGTTGCCCGACATGCACTTGGCCGGTTTTTCAAGTACGAATGTGCACAAAAAGAGGTATAGTAACAAAAAACAAAATTAAAAAAGTTATACATTGTTACTAAAAAAACGTAATTATTCAGCGTTATGGTCCGTTAAATTGTGACAATGCTCGTCGTTTAACTGGTCAATTAGTGGCTTGCTGTCTTGTGCTTGTGTCTCAAAAACCACACCGCGAGTTTCGTCAAAATTGCATAGAAATGTTAGCATGAAATTATGTCCAATATTCCACAACAGTAATCCGCCACAGTTATTGTTTTGTACTTACCTACTGCTTTACTTTCTCCCGTAAACAAAAATATATTAAGTATCAAAATATCCAGTGTCATCTTACACCCACATCAAGTTAATTTAAGTTACATCTCAATAACAATATACACTCATTTATTAAATTTTCCGCAATAACAACAACCACAAAACGAAAAGAACCAAAGAACAAGTCATTACTGGCAACCGAGCCTATCCGATCCCAACACCGTATTTTATAAGTAATTGGCTTAAAATGTGAGTACGAAACCAATCAAAATCACAAAAAACCTCACACCAAGCGGGCGAAGCAACCAACGGGTGGCTTAGAAACGGGCCCTCGTGCGCGGTAAATTCAAAATCCACCAATGATAACTTATTGCCTAGTCTCGGTCTCGGCAAGAATCTCGGCCCATTTTGGCCGAGAGCCGAGACCGAGATCTCGGCCCGATTTTTGGCCGAGAATGCCGAGACCGAGACCGAGACCGAGATCTCGGTCGGACCTTAGAGCGTAGTTATAGTGATGGTCTACTTTTAATTTGCGTATACATATATAAACATACCTGAGGGCTTGTGCACAAATGATGCGAAGTTCTATAGGGAGGAGGGGGGGTTACGAAAAAATCACGATAGATCACGTTGGGGGAGGAGGGTAAAAAGTAGCCAAAAAACTTCGCGTGATTTGTGCACAAACCCTAACACAATATAATAATTTTAAAATTTAAATTAAATTGCGAATTTTGTAGCAACTTTTGGAGCAAAGAAGTCAAATCTTATGGTAAATCTTTATTGCCTTGTAACATGTAAACTACGCTACGGAGCGTTAACGATTGGCATGTTGGCTACGCAGGCTGTTATTCGAAAAAATGCTGAAATTGAAGAACTCATAGCCAAACCGAATATATTTGGTGAGACCAAAGCACATCGTCTCCGTTGGCTTGGCCACCTCGAAAGAATAGGACAAATCCGTGCTGTAAAAAGAGCATATTTGGGTCGACCGACTGGACGCCGCCCTGTGGGTCAACTGGGCAGATAGAGTGGAGGTAGCTCTCCGTGAGCTTCGTCAGTGAAATCTAGCCTGGCGGGTATGCACTGAATATCGGATAAAATGGCTTGCTCATGTGTTAAAGGACGAAGTCCCATTTTGTGTCTTCGCGCCAACCAAAGTATCATTTACGCCCTTCTTTCCCCAGGCAGTTGCGTTGTTGGCGTTGGCACACATGTCAGGATGTCGGTGACAGGGCGTTTAAGTTTTATTATGGCGGCCAAATGAGTCAATTAAAGAACTGATTAAAAGTAAATAGCTGTAACGTATTTTTGTGCTGTGCTAGTGCACAGTCACGTCAAAAAATATCCATACGAACAAAGTCCCAAAAATATGTATGCACGAGTTACACCACCTTATTGCGCATATGTTAAGGTGTATACATATTTTTGGCACTTTGTCGCCCGTGTCTATTTTCAGACGAGACCGTACAATGTAAGTTGGGATTTGTGAGTTCCAATTTGCATATTTTAGAACACGTCCTTGTTAAATTCTTTCCCTTCTTATGGCCTAGGAAAATAGCTATGTAAAATAGATAGAATAAGACTAATGTCATTAGCTGTCATATTGTACTGACATGTATTACAGAGACACAAACATATACAGTGTGTCCCTAGCCATTGGACAAAGCCGAAATGTACATATGCGTTAGGGTATTTAGAACCAGTGTACAAAGTATCATAGCAGCCGGTGTAGCGGTTTCGATGAAATTAACAATTACCATTTTTCACTTTGGAGCAGCCGTATGTGCTAGAAGCTCCTAAGGTAATATCCTCAAAGAATAGTATGGAACCTTCTTCGACCATTTTGATTATCTTTTTTATTTATGACACTAATAAGCTTCTGACTTTTGAAAAACGTCATCATTATCAAATATTTCAAACAAATTGTCAAAAACACTGCCAAAGATTAAAACAGTGTGTTTCTTTTTGTTGTCGATTATTGCAAATAACTTTTGTTCGAAAAAAACATTATTTTATCTTGTGTTCTAATTAAAAATATATTAATGTCAGAGCATTCCTGAGAAGTAACCCTACGTGGGATTTCAGGGTTTGTCCAATGGCTAAGGTCATCCTTTACATTTAGATTAATTTATTTCATAATACAGATTATATTATAAATTGCAGGTAAAATAACATTTATCAATAATACAAGAAAAAAAACCAATACAATTATAACCTATAAAACTTAAAATCTAAATCTAAAAATAAATAAAAAGTGTGGAACACTTTGGCCAATCAAAGTCGGCACAGGGCAGGGATAGGTGCATAATATCGAATCGAAAAGTTACAGAAAACTTAAAACATTATTCTTACATAAAGGTTCAACCTATTCTGGTTGTTTATACTAACGGTATGAAATGTCCAATGTAAAGTAAACCATAAATGGCTCAACAATTAAAATCCGCGACTATACTAGTAACTTCCGATAATACATACCTATGAATAAAGCAATAAAATGTATAAATAAAATACCAAAACTGAGACAGCCTTTTAAGTGAAAAGATTTAGATGGCTCGGCAATTTATTATGGACGCGGTGAACTTTTGTCGTAAATCAAGGACAAGGAAAGTCGAACAGATAATTTAATTTGTCGGTTTTACCGGCTATTTGTGAAGATAATATTATTTAAACCTAATTATAGAGTAAAATTGAGTAAAAACGTTAATTACATAATTTAGAAACCGTTATGTTACTCTACACTACTCCAACTCAATAAGTAGGTAACTTAAGAACTTCCAAAATGATTCTGAACTAAAATATCTCACTTGGGTTATTCTACTTTTCGGGATAACATTAACAAATATTCAGTTTTAAGTAATACAAATTGCTGCTTATAATATTTAGAGAAAACAAATAGGTACTTTAGTTTTACCACGAGTTTGACACAGACATACAATACAATACAAATACTGTTTATTGCACACCTCAATACAGAAACAGTACAAATAATACAACAAATAAAGAAGAGGTAAACAACAGGCGGTCTTATCTCTAAAAAGCGATCTCTTCCAGACAACCTTTAGGTAACCGAATTAAAAAAAAATGTCATGTCAGTATGTGTTCCAGATGCAATAAAAAAAGTCTAGCACAGAATAAACACAAAACAAAACAATATATCATATACAAATATAAATAAAAAAGATATATAAATACATACAAATACAAATACAAATACAAATAATTTATTTATAACGCCAAGTTACATGTCATGTTCATGATGGTTTTCATATCATTAGGTAATTAATTAATTTTATTCAATTTAATTATTACACATTTAATTTAAGTATCTATGCTTTATACAAGTGACTAGATTATAGTAAATGAATAATATTTATATGTTAGGCAGATCAAAGAATTCGTCTATGGAATAGAATGTATTGCTAAGAAGCCACTTGCGCAATTTCAACTTAAAGGCCACCGCAGAAGCCGCATCTTTTTTTATTTCATCCGGTATTCTGTTGTACACTGCCGGGCCGACGACGTACACCGACCTTTCGGATTTGCGTAGCTTGTGTACGGGGGTGACGAGGAGGTGGGCGAGCTTGTTACTGCGCATCTCGCGGGATGGGTTTACGCCACGTTGACGGAACGTACTCAAATTGTTGTGCGTGAAGAGAGCTATCTGGTAGATGAACTCGCAAGGAAGGGGCATAATCTTGAACTCCTTAAATAGCTCTCTGCACGATGCATCGTCGGGCAACCCGGCAATGGCGCGCACAGCCCGCTTCTGCATTCGGAAAGCTCGCCCGGCGTCCGCGGCGCGTGCCCACAGTTCCACGCCGTAGGTGAGGAGACTGTGGACAGTCGCATAGTAACACGACAATACTACGTCGCGCGAAGCCGTGCTCGCTAGACGACGGAGCGCGAAGCAAGCGCGCCCCAACTTGGAGCAGAGCTCTTCTATGTGGTGGTCCCACTTTAGGCCACTATCGACATGAAAGCCTAGCAGCTTTGTCGTTTGGACCATTTGCAGCGCTGTTTGCTGGTCAGTAGTGACCCGGCAGGGTGGCTGGGATGTGCCATTAAGCTGGAATACGAGAAACATAGTTTTTTCCTTATTTAATGCCAGGCCATTTAATTGGAACCACCACTCCAGCCGCTGAACTACTGAATTTAATTTTATCTCCAGCTCCTGTGCCGTTTTCGCACTCACAACGGCGGCCACGTCGTCGGCATACATATATATTTCCGCTTCGTGAATGACACTAGGCAGATCATTGAGTAGCAGGCTGAAAAGGGTATTTGATAAACACGAGCCCTGTGGAACGCCCATCGTATTCATCATTTCGGTCGATTTAACCCTTCCGTTGTCGCCGACAACCTTTTGCGACCGATGTGACATAAAAGATTTATTTTATACATACATATATTAAAATACATATTATATATATAATAAATGCCAGCTATAAGTATGGAAAAGGAAAGTAAGACACCTATTCGCTAACGCCTAATGTCTGGATAACTTACTTTCTACACATCTCGCTTGCACTAATATGCTAGTACTACCGAGATGCATAGAAAATAAGTTACGAACACGTTAGCGAATATGCCAGTGTCAACTCGTGGTGCTATATACATTTGTGTAAATAAATAAATAAAATAAAATAAAATATAAATGAATTGTAGATCGGTCATTAGGTAGATGCACAGGTTATATAAATATAACCCTTTTTTACAGATAAGATCATAAACCTAAATTACCTTGAAATTCTTAACCTAACCTAACCTACCCTAATTACCACATTATGGAATAAACTGTTGCCCGTGGTATTTCCGGGCCGATAGAGTATAAGATCTTCAACCTTCAAGATATTAAAGGCAGGCAAATCCCAAGGCTCAGAAACCGGTTAAATTTCGAAACCGTTATCACGTACTTGGCGTAAAAAATAATAATTTCGGTTTCGCTCGAAAAACCGTTATTATTAAACCTGTTTTTTTGAGAACAGTTTTTGTCTTATCAACCGGTTTAGAACATTAAAAACCGGTTTCTTCCTGTGTCGGTGTCTATGTTTACATGGCACACCACTAGGCCGGCTAGTCGTTTCGTTTCTCGTCGAATGAACCGGTTTTTTAGGTTACAATAAAGTTCTTATAAAAGTTCGGAGGAAACCCGAAATAAACCGGTTCTGAGTCTTGGTAAATCTTATGGTATTGTAGTTATCATGGGCGGTAATTTTTGGCCGTCGAGCGTTTCGTCTGCTAAATAAAATAGCATATGTTATATATAAATACTTACAATAAATAGTAGAATGGCCCACATGTTATGACTCTACCCGCGATAAAACAATCCCATCCTTCAGCTGTCCGCCATCTTATTTTTAGAGCTCAAAGGCGCGAAACCGTCGCATTTCGCGCCCCATTGCGATTTCAGCGCGATTTTCGGTTCCATTTTCAAAGACGCTAAAATGTTGCCAGGGCTATAAAATAATGTTAGTCGAGCGTGTTGCCAGCGGCGGTGACAAATTGGTTAATTGCGTTTTAAAAATAGAATTCGTTTATAATTAGGGATGTTGACATGTGTGTTAATGTTTACCGACGTAGGGTTCACACTTGCGGCACTTGACTTGATGGAGTATAATGCTTTTTTATGGTTGCAAAAACGTATGCTGTCCATTTCGATGTGCTACATACAAATTGCTGATCATTTAATAATTGACGAATATTTTTTGTACAAATTATTGTATAAGGCAGTAAAAAAACGGTCAATACAAAAAATGCGACATTTGCCGATTTTTTACAAGCTTTTATTAACTTGCCCTGTTAGTATGTTAGTGTGTTATTCGGGTCAAAATAATTTTCGTTGTCTTGTTTTTTGTCCCCAAACAATGTAATGGAGTGGAGCTTTTTGTATGAGATGACATTTTGATTTTTTTTCATGGAAAATGTAAATAATATACAGCGAGAAACACAACACATGCAATTACACTCTTCCTTTGTTATTTATTTGATTAAATACAGAAATAAGCGCGTGGCAGAGTGGTCAGCAACAAGACCAAGAAAATAATGTTTACCTAGTTAGTGTGGGTATAATTTTTGACCCAGTTAGTGTGGGTCAAATTTAAGAAGAAAAATTTGCACGTCCCGATTTCCGATTGCGCTGTACACAGATATACAGGAGGTGGCCATGGGAACTCAAATTAATTGTGTTTGGGGTTGTTGGAATTGTCTAAACGAGTATTAGTTGCCTATGAAAATAAAAGTACAATCAACGATAAAAGCTTGTGCAAAATGATTTTTTTTAAATTCTAATTCCAAAACAAAATAACATTCAGAAATTTGTTAAACAAAACATAACTCACAATTCACAAAACACTAACTATCAATCTCAATCAATAAGGAAATAATTAAACAAACTATCAAAATTACAGATAATCGATCAACATTTATTCAATGCTACTCCAAAACAACTTCAATGCAAACTAAACTTTATCTTGTTAAAAAAACGGTTCATTTTAAAACAACCGGAATAACTTACTCACAATACAAAAGACACAATTATTTACACAAACGTAATCAATTTTGCACCGTACCTTATATACTTAAGGTCGTTATTAGCTTGGTATATTTCAGCAGATACGTCATTTCGCTTCAGGTTGTATAAGGGTGGCTCCCCACAAGCGTAGCTTCTGCTCGTTAACAAATTATACGTTTTGAGTGTTTGTGTGGACGTAGACTTAGGAATGGATAGAATGCTAAAGTTTTAAACTAGTCGTCTGTCGCGCCGATTTTTAATCGGGTGTCGGCGTCTCTGTTCATACTAGTCGTCTGTCGGGACGATTTTTAATCGGGTGTCGGCGCCTCTGTTCACACTAGTCGGTTGTCGGGACGATTTTTAATCGGGTGTCGGCGCCTCTGTTCACACTAGTCGGTTGTCGGGACGATTTTTAATCGGGTGTCGGCGCCTCTGTTCACACTAGTCGGTTGTCGGGACGATTTTTAATCGGGTGTCGGCGCCTCTGTTCACACTAGTCGGTTGTCGGGACGATTTTTAATCGGGTGTCGGCGCCTCTGTTCACACTAGTCGTCTGTCGGGACGATTTTTAATCGGGTGTCGGCGCATCTGATCACACTAGTCTGCTGTCGGCCACGACCGCAGCTGGTGCCATTTTAACGACAGTCAAACGAGGCTTCTGTACACGACGTACTTACGCAACAACTCTGCTTGCGCGCCAAAATGTGTATGCGCGATGCGATCAGCGAGCGGCAGCGACGCTCGGGAGGCACAGGGGGTGCGGCGCGGGCGGGGTCGGCCCGACATCCGACATCATGTGAACAGTGCCATCCGACACGATTTTTTTCCGGACGGAGGGCTGACAAAACACACGATATTTTATGTCGGATCCGACACAAAATCGTTGTCGCACGAGTGTAAATAGTTTCATATAAAATGTTCTGCCGCTACGACACACGATAAAAAATCGTCCCGACAGACGACATAGGTAGTGGGAACGAGGTCTTAGTGGGATGGTGCAAGTAGCGCTTACCGCTTACTTACTAGTCATTTGCCAAATTCACTGAGATTAACTGAGAAACCCCAACGTCTAAATTTAAACATGATCCACATGTAGGGAGTATCTTTCTTCACTTCTCGCTCTCGCTGTATTCGAGCGCAAGAGACAACGATAAACGTGTCTCTGTTGTACAACTTGTACTGTACAGTATAACAGTAATTCCGTTTGATACCTATAGTTTGGCAAGCCATTTCCGTCTGTAGAAAGAGGCGGCAAATTTAAAATCGTAGGCGTGAATAGAAAATTTGATTTCGTCCTTTTCTACTCAGAAGCTTGGTGTGCTAGAGTTTCGTAATTTGCAGCAATTATAATGCTTGGCATAAGATGGCCGATTAGGCCGTGATCCAAATTATAAACCCTGCACTGCACCTATATCTAATTATAAGTAGGGTTGCAATTAGTCGTTTATGTGACTGCTACATAATAAAAGGTATTTAAATACGAGTGTGGATTTATGAAACGAATGAAATGAGTTTCATAAAAGAATCACACGTGTTTTTTAAAGCCTAATTATGTACAGTTACACACACTTTAAGATAAAAGCATTAATATCCTGGCATAAGTCCTTACATTAGCCTAAAATTCCTAACATATCCTGGACGGTCTTTTCTGCATAAAAAAATATACATAAAAGAAATTGAAACATTATCTAGTTATTTGACAGTTGACATCAGTAAGACATTTTTGTTTCAGGAAACTTGACATTCATAGAGGGAGATATCGTTTTTAGTTCTCTTCGAAAAACATTGAAGAAATAATAAATCACGATTTTGATTTTTACTATCCTTATTTGTCATTGACATATATCTAAGGGCGAGCCTTTCGGGTAATAAGAATGGGGCCAGGGGGCCTACCGGGAAAACCGAACTTCGCAAATTGCGGGGATCTTTCTCTTTTACTCTCATTAAGACGTAATTAGAGTGACAGAGAAACATGCCCGCCATCGCCATTGATGAACTTCGATTTTCGCGGTTATAGCCCAGTACAGCGGTGTCACGCACACGAATTCGAGCCAATCGTGCAGTCTAACGCCACAACGCGATTGGTTGTTGAGTTCGCATCACGCGGGCGATTGGTCGCAACTAGTTGCTTTAGACTGCACGATTGGCTCGGTATTGGCACCACTGAACTAGCACCATTCTTAGCTCCCGTAAGGCCCGTTTAAGATATGTCAATGATATTTTGTGATTGACGTCTTGCGGCTTGACTGTATGATAATCCTGATATTCCTGAACAAACTTTTGCTTAAGTTATAGATTTTTTTTCGAAAAAAAAAACCAGCAGAGCCGAGGTTTAAAAAGTTATTTGACCTCCACATACATATGAAAGGTCAATTACAAACTTTCGTAACCTTAATACAATGTTTTCATATAAATAATTGGTCATGTCTATTCGTTATACAATCAGCTCCGTAAAGGGCATTCAATTAGTATGGCCATATCAAATAACTCATATCGCTCCGCCCACCAGCCCCTAATTGTGGACAAACTTGCACCAACATTTGTCCAAATGTTGAGGAAAATCATAACGAAAACTTTTCCTTTGTGAGAGTGATCTGACCATTCTCTGACAAGTCAGAGCCCCTAGTGTAAATTTATTCGATTTCGAAACGTGACGTACGCGTTTGCGTCAAGTCTCATTTAGTATGGGATTTGGGCACAGCGCGCCAAGCGGAACGTTTTGGAAACTCAAAATCTCATACAAAATGAGACTTAACGCAAACGCGTACGTCACGTTACGCCATCGAATAAATGTACACTAGGGGTACTGATTTCCGGTTCTACGGGAAAATTACATTGAAAATACGGGACAGGCCTAGGCCGTTTTTTATTAAAAAATTACTAAAATTTGGCGTTGTATAGGGTGACCAGATCTGATTTCCGGTTTTACGGGAAAACTGCATTGAAAATACGGGATCGAGGTCAAAATACGGGACAGGCCGTTTTTTATTAAACATCAATATTCATTTTTTTATTACTAAAATTTGCTATAACCTAATTGCTAAATTTCTTAATGAGAGAGTTTAATAAAAACAATATTGAATATTTAAAAACACAACAATTTTTATAGTATTAGGAAAGGAAAATGTGAAATAATCATCTAAATAACCTATATTTACAAACTTACATTTTCTCACTCACTCACTCACTCTCAACTCTCAAGTCTCTTAACCACGTCATTCGATCGAATATGCATTCGAGCGACCGCGCAGTGTTCACCGCTGTGTGCGAGAAAATACATATTGTTCGAATGGGTATTTTTATCATTAAATGCCATTGAATCATACAATTACGTATTGGTTTCGCCAAATTACGGGACAATGAAAAATTTGTCCCTGAAATACGGGGCAACCCGTAAAATACGGGACACCTTAGGGCTAAGATGGTCGCATCTTTATCATTTGTAACCATACCTGTCACGTTCTAACAAGTATGTAAGAGCGAAAGTGACGGGCATAGTGACAAGTGATAAAAATGGATCCATGCTGGCACCGCTGGTCACCCTAATTGTATATAATATAACACCGTAATATTTTACACCCGTCAGTTTACAATGTAACGTAGTAGGTTACGCTATACTTGCCGCAAAACTAACTGGCCACTAAGATCATAATGCTATCTCCTTTACCCTTGTTAAGACCAACCAAGAGTGAAAGAGATTGCATTATGACCTGACCTGACCGGCCCGATAGTTTTGCGGATAGTATAGTTTATAATCTACCTACCGTCATGCCGCTCGGTCAACGCAGGTTTTTGCCATGCCTAAAAATACCAATCGAATATACTCTGACCACGCTAACTTTGCATAAACTTGCCAGTAGGTAAAGGAACCCACTGATTACCAGTTCGCCGGACGATATCGGAATGTCAGTTATTCGCGATTGTCAACTTTTGCTAATAACTGTCAGGCCCGATGTCGTCCGGCGAACTGGTAATCAGTGGGCCCTGTAGTAGAAATAATACATGGTATGAACTTTTTTTTATAGAAAAACAAATTGAATGCCACTAGTACAACACGCCATGGCCGTGTTGGTCTAAGAAGGAAGTTAGAGAAAAAAAGTGTTGCCAGGCAATATGTTTGGCCACAGACAAAAAAAACAAACAATTTTTTGTTCTTGAACAGGCCCCTTAAGAGGGAAGAATAGCTTTTCGAATATAGCGAAACAACGGTAATTTTTCTATGAAAAATCATCATTCATTTCATTTTGGGAGAAACTGTTTTCCACTAACTAAATCTTAACAAATCACTTTAATTTTGATGTCGATCGCTTCAGCAGAATATATTCTAAGTTTATAGGTTTCGCTTTTATAGAAAAATCTTTTTTTTTGATTTTCAAATTTAGAAAAAACCTGGCTTTTTATTGTGGCAAATAATATACTAAAAAATCATACAAATACAAATACGTTTATTTCATTACTGTTTACATCAGTTCATAGGTACCAATATTAGGTAGGTAAGTAGTCCATCTTAGGTACAAAGTGGGTAAGTTTTTAACTCAACAATGTGCAACAATTTAATTGTGTAAGTAATGAAAAAAGTGCGTGTACAGCTTGCTGGATTTTAACCCGCCCTTGGTCAGTCAATTGAAGAGTTACCGGTATTATTGGTTGGTATTAAAATCATGGAAAATGGAAAATATTTAGAAGTGGAAAAACGTTTTTTCTTTTTTTATGAACGATCACTTAGTATACTTCCCTCATATCCGTATAAACTCCATTCTTGATGTATCACTTGGCATGAAAACTTAGCGTGGTCCGACACTGGCTCGTAATAAAAATATAACATTTGAAAGCCCAATGACGTGCACCAAATGTTGCCAGCCTGTCATTAAGTACAGTTCCAATATTCATTCGATAATATACCATAATTGGCAGGCAATTTGTGAACGCCCCCTTAATTCTAGCTTGTTCTGTTTGTTTTATAGGAAAATGTTGTACTTATTCATTGTGTTTGCCTTATTAAAAAAGGTTTAAACAAAACGCGAATAAACTGCATTTTAACGTTTCTAAATGTTGCGTTATGTCCTATACTCGCTCGCCAGAACCTTTAATTGCACAGTATGTCCATGGGTCGGAAGTTATAACTATCAAATATCAAACATTTATTCAGCAAATAGGCCACAGGGGCACTTTTAAATGTCCATTTTTACAAACAATAAATTAAAAAAAAAAAAACAATTACAAATATCGAATCTATGAAATAATAAATACTTTATTAGAGATGTATACTGTCTCTAAATAAGATGTAAACTGGCGTAACGAATGTCAAAGACCTGGGGGTTACATACGACGTCTCTCTTACTTTCCATGACCACATAAAAGGATTAGTTGGCAATGTTATAACCGACTTGGTTTCGTCATTTTTTTTTATACTACGTCGGTGGCAGACAAGCATACGGCCCGCCTGATGGTCAGCAGTCTCTGTAGCCTATGTACGCCTGCAACTCCAGAGGAGTTACATGCGCGTTGCCGAAACGCCCGCCCACCCCCAAAAACGGCTTTAAATATGTTAAATTAACAAAATATATTTTGACATATGCTTTCGTGCCCAAAACGCTCTTTGAAAATTGTGTGACGTCACAGTTTACGGTTTGACACATAACTACATACATACGTAGAAGATACGAACTGTCAACTGACATTTGTCATTTGTTTTTTATCGCCTAACTGTCAACAGTGTCAATCCGAGAGCTGTGACGTCATCAGAATCTTCAAAGACGTTTCGAGTTCGGTCACGTGACGTGTGCCAAAAGATATTTTAAATTCAATATTTACAAAAATATGGTCATTACAGGTCCCCTAAAAGTAGTTTAACATGTTCTTATAGACCAAAAGAATTTATTGGGATACAATCTGCCCTAAGATTTGTAGATGGAAACAACCCTATTCGAACAATGCTTAAAACTATAAGATGTCACAGCGATACGATACCGATCTGTCAGTGACAAAAGTGACATTTTGGTGACATTGAGGTGGTCGATCGTCCTACATTACCAAAACATAGATTTGAACCTTAATATTATCAAGTTACAGTTGCTTTTTAAATGACATTGTTGCTTTTACAAATCCCTAACAACGAGAGCCGACCGCTCGCATAAACAATGGCTTTTCGAGAGCTCGAACAGGGTTATTTTGCTGCTTAAAAACAGTGAGCAAAATCGCATTTTGGGATGGAATCTAAGTATATGTTATCTTTATCTAATAAAAATATTTTTTTGGGGGATGGTCCGGGTTTCCTTACGATGTTATCGTGTATCCTTCACCAAAAAGCTAGTGGTAAATATTATGAGCCAGGATTTCAACCCGCCACTCGCAAGCTCCGGATTGACAGTCAGACGTCAGATCCACTCACCCACCACCGCTTATATCTATAACTATGTTACACTAAATACACCCTAATAACCGTAATCTGTAACATTAACAACAACATCTAAATCTTCACCGACCACTGACTTCCCTAAGAATCTCTGTCTTCCCTTACAACATTAAAAACAATCGAAAACCACCCATATCTCTTTCATACAAAGTTCAAATTTCACTAGCGAAAGGTAAGCGTGTTTAAGTAACCACAACATTAAATAAAGAGGGTCTACTCGAACCGGTAATGGATTGTGCCGTGCGTAAAACGGAACGCGGCCACGCCCCTTCCGCTGGGGTGACAGTTGGCGATTAGTTTTTGGACTAAGGAAATAAACTACTTAAACTAGACATCCTTATTACGATTAATTAAGGTTTCGTAAAGCCACCGAACTATAGTTTGGCGAGCCATTTCCGTCAAGCCAAGTCGATAAAAAGGATTAATAGAATCAGGCGTTACTTTGCGGAAATCCATGCTAATTAAAACAAGAAATATTATACATATACTTTGCTAATCCGCGAGAAAATAATATGCTAGTCAATTAGTGCTAACCCGTTATACTTACTTGCGTATTTTTACATGCAAGTAATTAATGTAACTAGATTTTTCTCGCGGATTAGCAAAGTAATATTTCTTGTTTTAAATTAAGAAAAAAAGGTATTTCAAAATTAACGACACATTAAACAAATAACTAAATAAATAATGGAATAAGTACATATCAAACTAAAATTCTAGTAGCTATCTCATAATGTAGTATTTTTATCTCTTGAATTACCAAAAAAATTATGAGTAACTTCTAAAAATGGCGTGATTTTTGCTGAATATAGCATGTTGAATACAAGACGCAAGTTTTTGGCATCTCGTTCGTTTGAGTTTCTCGCTATGCTCAGCATTCAAAATAAGAATAATTCGTCACGCTCCTGATTCTGCAGAACTCAATATTGACCCTCGCAAAAATCGTGTTGCAGAAATACCAACTTTTGGGGCAGATTTGTGAATTTCGAGCGCTCATTCACCAGTTAAGGCATAATTAGAGTGCACATGTCCCTAATTTGCGAACTTCGGTATTCGCAGTAGACCCTCTGTCTCGGTGGCTAGCTAGTCACCTTATCACCTTCCAAGTTTATATAAAAAACTCAGAAAAGGTTAACTAGTGCTGAAAGGGATTTTACTGCAGTAGCGCCACCATCCCGCTTTTCCCATTCTATTTTACCTGTATTTTCATCGGCCACCTAATGAGGAGTATATTTATAGACGCTGCTTCACTAATTGGGTATATTTTAGGTTAATTTGACGTTAATTAGACGTATCGATGACATGATTTCTAAAGCTAATTATAACCGTACAAGAAAATATGGTTAAACTTTTCATTGCTGATAATGCCGTACACTACGCTAGTGTATGTGCATTGCAACGTTTTTGACACGATGCCCTTGGCAAGAAATTAAATAGCATGTTCTCAAGGAAGTATTGTTGTTTGTATTCTAATAAGGCTTTCTGAGCCCCTATGACTCCTAGGGGTCTCGACCTACAAGGTGAAAACACTACCATTCGATAAAGTACAAATTTTGACAATCGAGTGATTAAATTAATGGTGTGTGTGCACTGCTTGTGCAGATCTGGCGTCGCAAATTAAAGATAAAGAAATAATTGGTCGAAATGTAGTTAATTAATTTTAAATACACGTAAATAAAAATGGCGATATACCTGCCATCTTGTGATAAGTAGACGTAAATTAAATTTATGAATTTTTGAGTATAGCGCCATCTAGTAGCGAGTAGCAGTCTAGTTATGTCACATGAAGTATTCCATAGACAACGTTCACATCATATAATCCGTATGACAAAATATGACATTAATATAAAATATAAATATAATAAATTAATTATCATAAGATTATGGGTAAATCCGTTTTATTTTTCTAATTATAATATGTAATTTAACAAATTTTACAATAGACAGATATGGAATGACTTATTAAAAAAAAATAACGTCAAAACTGTCAAAATTTTGGAGTGTCATGTCAACGTAATATTTTCGTTTTTCGTGCAAACATAATCGTTGAAAATTGCAAAAAAATAGCAAAATAACACTGTGAAAGTTTGTAACTGTGCTAGAAAACTGTTGTTTTAAGTGTTTTCAAGATGCATTGGTACGGTGGCAGCATAGCTGAGGCAGTTACACTGTCTAAACAGAAAAATGCTATTTTTGTAGTTTTTGTTGAAGGTATAGAACATTTTAGTAATTACTTACATAAATTAAACCGTATACTACACACCTTCGGCCATACACTTTATTTGCCTATAAAACAGATGTAAAAAAACGTTATTTGATTGGGACACGTAATCTTTAAATAGGTTATATTAGTTCTAGATTTTCGTAGTAATTTCGTCATTTTTAAGTATTTTTTTGTTATTAATAATGATTTTACATATCACCGCTTTATTTAAACGCTATACATAGTGTTTATGGTTAAGGAAACAGATATTTAGAACATTTTGAGGGATGACAATATTCTTTGCTTATGACTAATCTTATTCAACATGTTACCAGTAACTTTATTAATTATTTCTTTTCCAAATTATATTGCATTGTTGTTCTCCAATAGCTGTAAAAAATACACTATGAATTGAACCAAATTGTTTTTTATTTTATTTGAAAATTGTACAATAAAATATTGCTAATGCATAGAAATTTAGTTTTCTTGCATTGCTGAAAGACCTTCAGGTAATTTTCCCCCGGTTTTAATTCTATGGGAAGACCGGTTATTAACCTGTTGTAAGCCAAATACTTAAATTTCATACAAATAAAAACTAATTTGCATTCCCTACTTGATGAATATGTTTTTGGGATTGAAAAACCTAGTATACACAGGTTTTGAAGTAGCAAGTGCCCTGGACTTCATGTGTCCATTGTTCAAGGATAGCTCTTGGTGTGGTTGGGTGCTAGGAAACAACACTTCTTTAGCAACAGAGTGGTCAAAGCTTGGAACGAACTCCCAGAGGAGGCCCAAAGTTTCAATGAGTTTAAGAATAAATTAGATAAGCAGAATGTGAATTCTACTCAACACTGTAAACATTATTGATGACTCGGATGATGGTTGCCTTGGTTGCCACTGATATCATATAAAAATAACCAGCCAAGTGCGAGTCAGACTCGCGCACGAAGTGTTGCGTACTATTATCTATAAAAACAGCAAAAATCACGTTTTTTGTATGGAGCCCCCTTAAATATTTATTTAAGTATTTGTTGTTATAGCGGCAACAGAAATACATCATCTGTGAACTTTCAACTGTCTCATTATGATGGTTCATGAGATACAGCCTAATGACAGACGGACAGAGAGCGGAGTCTTAGTAATAGGCTCCCGTTTTACCCTTTGGGACAGAACCCTAACAACTGTCTATATAATTTTGCAGGTGATAATGATCTGTCGTCAGAGATGACGTCAGTGCTGGATGATGCTGCGGTGCTGCAGAGGCTCGGCAACAGCACTAACTTCCTGGCCATCCGGCTGAAGAGTGGCTCCACGGACTACACACACTTTGCACAGATCTGTATCCTTTCTCAAAATTTTGATAACATAAGAAAAATCAGTAAAGAGAGGGGATATTTGTAATTTATACGTTGGGAAACTAAGTGTAACAAATATCACAAGAATTACTTTAAAATAAAAAAAATACCGGCCAAGTGCGAGTCAGACACGCGCACAAAGGGTTCCGTACCATTATGGCAAAAAAATCACGTTTGTTTGGGAGCCCCCATAAATATTTATTTTATTCTATTTTTTTGTATTTGTTGTTATAGCAGCAACAGAAATATATCATCTGTGAAAATTTCAACTATCGAACTATTTCACAGCCCAGTGACAGACGGACGGACGGACAGCGGAGTCTTAGTAATGGGGTCCCATGATACCCTTTGGGTATGGAACCCTAAAAAGAAGGCTAAAATAAGAGGGACCCTGCATAATACAGTAGCATTTTACATTAGTGTTTGTGTCAAATCCAGTAGTTCTGATTTTTTGCAGACTTGTTTATGATGTTGACCCAATGAATAATCCAAGTTTGTGACTTCAAGCGCTGAACCTTCAGGGGTAGGCACAGTATGATCTCGTGGCTGCCAGACCAAATCAGCTTTGATTGACATTAGGAACAATCGTGCCAAGCGGCATCGCCGGGGACAAAAGTGTACACTCACTGCATTTAATCTACGAATACAAGTTCGAAAAAGTTATAAATTTAAAAAGTTTATAATATACAGAGACAATTCTAGTCTCGTATTGTAGCAAGTTTAGTCTACTTTAAATAAATAAAGGCTATTTTATTTTATTTTATTTTTATTTTATTTCTTTAAAAACGCCTTGAGAAAGTACTATCAAAAACTAATCCTTTAGGGTTATAATCGCCTGAATTAAAAAAAAAATCCAAATTTTCGCGTTATTTTTTCGATTTTTGACAAAGTTGCGTTTAGCGCTCGAGATCGCCTACTTGGATTATTCATTGAGCCAACATCATAAACGAGTCAGCAAAAAATTAGAACTACCGGATTTTACGCAAAGGAATCCCGTTACAAAAGGCGACAAAGTTACTGGATTAGTAAGAAAATCTTTTATAATACATATTTCGTTTCCGTAATTTTTTATCTCCTCAAATTAACTCTCAACTTAATAACGAAATATATACTGCATTCTTAAGGAAAAGGCAGTCTTAAGGAAGAAATAAAATAAGTTTTTGGCAAAAAAAAATTTTGGTACAAGCTTTTATCGCTGACTGTACTTTTTCTTCCACAGGCAACTAATACTAATAAATAAATAAATTTTCAGCTTCATCGGAAACCGGGAAGTGGGTCAAATTTAACTTGCAAGATTTGTCCTATACATACTAACAGGGCAAGTTAAATAAAAGCTTCTAATGATGAATTCCTTATAAATAAAGTGAAAAAATATTGTAAGAGAAATTTCATTTCTTACTATTAGGTTTTTTCACAAAGTTGTATGTTTGTACTTTATGAAGCCACTGAAATGCAACCTTAACTTAGCAAGCAATCAGACCAATTCGTCCCCGTGCCGTCTCTATTCTTCATCGGCCGTAACGGTACTCCATTAGAGGTGGTCTGCGCGGGAGTGCAGCCAGGTAACCTGGCCACCAGGATCGACAGGATACTGGAGGAGCATCGTAAGTGTTTAAAGTCTAGTACACTTGCATATCTATAGAACAGAATAAATTATAGTACTACCGACACTTTTTTTCAAATACTACGTCGGTGGCAAACAAGCATACGGCCCGCCTGATGGTAAGCAGTCTCTGTAGCCTATGAACGCCTGGAACACCAGATGAGTTACATGCGCGTTGCCGACCCTAACACCCTCGTTGAGCTCCTTTTCCTCTAGGGTGCCTTTCGACCAGTGATGTGCTATGCTTGCTGTACTATGTTTTCATACATTTGAAACGCAGCTCCAACTACAGCTACGTTTCAAATGTACGAAAACATAGCATAGCACATCTTTGATCGAAAGGCACCCAGAAGTCTGCTCTATAAACTTGGAACACAGTGTTTTACTTTTTTTTTGTTTTTTTTTTAGACAAAGAAAAACCGGCGCCACCGCCGTCCAACATTAAGGAGCAAACGGCCAATTTGCTGGCATCTGAATCAACCCCCGCCCCCACACCAGGGGGGAGCAAAGTGCCTGCCACCGCACCTGTGAAAGAACCAGGTATTTATTTTTCTTTTAGTGGACAACAAACATCCATACAATACATCTTATAACGTGCGTGCGTGCGTGCGTGCGTGCGTGCGTGCGTGCGTGCGTGCGTGCGTGCGTGCGTGCGTGCGTGCGTGCGTGCGTGCGTGCGTGCGTGCGTGCGTGCGTGCGTGCGTGCGTGTGTGTGCGTGTGTGTATGTATGGATTAATTTATGTGTTCAGCCTATATCTTATGTATAATTAATAATTCACGCGGTACAATAATGACTCTGTATCATCATAAATTAGTTGTTTCAGCCATTTTGTGAGTTCTATCTTACACTTATACAACAGTAATGGATGGATATGAATTAGCTTATTTATATTATTGTAGAGAATCAGCGCAACAAAATAAAGATTATTCTTTAAAAATAGTAAAAGTTGCCCAGTATGACCACGCGTGCACCACGTAAATTATTGCAGGTGACTAAATAAACAGCCTTTAGTATTTATTTATTTTGATAGAGCCATCAGAACCAGCCGCAAAAATGGCCAAACTAGACGATCAAGAAGTGGTGTGCAACGATGGAGTTTGTATCCGCCGCC
This sequence comes from Cydia pomonella, assembly GCF_033807575.1. NCBI lineage: Eukaryota > Metazoa > Arthropoda > Insecta > Lepidoptera > Tortricidae > Cydia > Cydia pomonella. The sequence continues at coordinate 2,828,629 of NC_084728.1, forward strand.
CGCGCGCCGACGGAGCCGGGCCTAGCAAAACTCCTGACGCACCACAAAAGGTACGTACAGTATTTTTATTGTTTATTTATTAGGAAAAGGTAAGCGTTTGACCACAATCTCACCTGATGGTAAGTGCCGATGCAGTCTAGGATGGAACATATACCTAAAAGATGTCTATTCACTCTCTTTTAAAAAGATCCAAGTTATAGTGGATTAGGGGGCGTTAAAATATTAGCCACAGAAGATGGGATCGCCGCCGAAGCCGATACCGATTGTGAGAGCGATTCTGATTTACCTTTAATAGAATGTATTAAGAAATGGAACCAAAACCCGTTAATAGATGATTAAATTTCTTGATTCCTTGAAACCACAGTTTAATGATTTATTAAATAAAACAGACAGATTTTTGGTTAAAAAATATCTATACTACCACCACTAGTTACTAGTTACGTAACGGAATTGAAGGGGGGGGGGGGGGGTCCCAGATAAGCGTGACGGTCCTGTTACATGAGGGGAGGGGGGAGTAAAAAAATTAGGAATTTTGCGTTACGTAATTTGTGGACGCCCCCTTAGCAGGAAGTGAATTCCACTCCTTAGCCGTTCGCATGATAAAGCTGGGTGCGTAGCGTTCAGTGCGAATCAGCGGCAGAGTAACGACGTAAGGGTGAAACGCAAGTCCGCGTCTAGTCCCACGGTGGCAGAACAGAGATGGGGGGATTTAATCATATTGTGATTAAAGGTTAGATTTGACATCTTCTGATGGGGCTTCTCCAGTGCCGGATTAAGACATTTTGGTGCCCTAAGCATTTCTAGACCATGGTGCCCCCTCATCAAGATTACATTGAATTTTCTTGGTAAATTGAATGACGTTTATTGCCGCATTACTTCTGAGAATAGAATTTTCAATCCGTCACATCATTTTATCACGGAAATTGACAGAACTGCAATAGTAATGTTCCAAGAGTAGGTAAGGTCAAGTGTAAGCAAATTCGAAGACCGTGCTTCGCATAAGTCCGGAGGCCAAGCCAACCATGGTCCAAGTGTAAGCGAAGACGTAAGACATAGGCAGTATTCCGCACAGGATTTTGCAACCTCTAGAGCATCCCTACGAAGCTCATTCATGTAAGGGCAAAGGCCGAGCTTCAGTAGGGGCTTAGCCATTGGCCATTGGTTTTCGTCAGAACAAGTACCAATGGCCACAAATGTCTTAAATAGCAAATTATTGTTTACGAAAACGGGACTTAATAGGGTAAGTTTTAAAATTACCTCTGACCCGACGTTTCAAGGACGGCGTTGTCCCCATGGTCTCGGAGAAGACTGTAAAGTCGACATCATTATTTTGACGTTGGAGGTAATTTTAGAACTTAATCAAACGCGAATAAGTCCCGTTTCTTTAAATAATAATGTGTCACAATTAGGCCAATACAATTAGATTTTTTCGACCTAAAAATACGTGTAATCCGAGTTTGCTCCATTCCAGAAGGTGTGCATAAATGTTTCCTCTTTTTCAGTTTTTTTGCTTGTAAATCGAAAACGGTACGGCCGACGGAAAATTTGTTCTCCGATCTGAGGATCTGAAATGTAATTTACCTAACTATGTTCTTGCAATAAAATATATTGATTGATTGATTCATTTAAGGTATCTTAATATGTATTCGTAGTACCTAAATTGTAAAATAGGTCGACATTTTTTATTTTTGATAAAATCATGTTAATAATCCGAAAACGCTTTCTTACCATTGTCTGATCCACCAAGTGCTATTGTAATTGATAGTGGGTTCCTTCTACATCGAGTGGTTTGGCAATCCAAAGGAAAAAAATATCTCCTAAGGATCCCAAAATGTATGCACACCTCCTGGGATAGAGCAAACTGGGATTACACGCATTTATGACCAAATAAATGTATTAAAACAATTTCCAGCTTGCTGGGAATTAATTCCTCAAAACGCTATTTTTGGATCTAATTTGATTGGCCTAAATCGTGAAGTATTTTTAAAGGCAACGTCTAAGGCTGAATGCGCGGAGCGTTCGATCAGCGCTTACGGATGAGGCCAAAGGTCGAGCTGGAAGAAAGCAAGGCTTGAATTTGACCAATGGCGAGGTATGAATAGCTGGACGTCCGGAGCGTTCGATCGTGGCGCGTTATCATATAATACAACTAATGGCGAGGTGTGAGCAAGGCAGCCCAGCTGCGAAAGAGGACAGCATGGATTTGGATCCATGGCCAAGCGAAAGTGGGGCAGCTTGCATAAAGTAGAAGGCCTGGCGTCGCATAAGACCTAACGCCGAACTGCAAAAGAGTGGCTTGAAATCGAACCTATGTAATCACGGTCCTCCTACTGCTCGGCCTTTGCCTTAACTCGAAAGCGCAACTTGATAAGATGCTTTTGTTTTTCGGCCTTCGCAGGGCCCTTTATTACACTTTGACAATTAGGTCTCAGGATCGCGGCTCTGCAGCAACTCGGCCTGGCCGACACATCTGGTGTGCAAGAGACCAAAATACGCTACAAAATCGGTAATCTACGTCGAGAAAATCGGTTGGCCACAAGCCCGACGGTAAGATTTTTTGGCCATGAGCTTTGATGGCCTCCGCGTAAGGTTGGAGATATGCTTATGTCCTCACTCTCTTACGACCCTTCGTTATTAGATGGGTACTTGCACACGTATCAAAAAGTTTCGTGTACATAAGTACTACACTACGACTGCGATGCTGATGAAGCCTGCGCGTTTTTTTTTCCTATGATTTTGATGCCCCCCTAGACGTGGTGCCCTAAGCAAGTGCTTATTTTGCTTAATGGTTAATCCGGCACTGGGCTTCTCGGCGGTGAAAAATCGATCTAGCTAAGTCTTATCTCTCATCATTTTGAGTTTATACACCGTGTTTTTATTGAATTCCGTTAACTTCGGGGTGTCGGTAAATACGTTTAAGGAAACTAAATGGCATAGTTAATTTACGCAAAAAACTTTTTTTTTGTTAATTATTTTAATTTTTATAAAAAGTAATTAAATGTTGCATATAGCGTTGTTACAACACGGACATTACATTGAACTCAACTAAACAATTGAAAACTGTGATATATCAATGTCATTTCGAACCTCGATCGTCCGAGATAGTACTAATAAATATGTAAACAGACCCTAAGGCAAGTGTATACGCTCGTAAGGGCTTTATAAGATAAAAATAAATTATTGATTATCTCCGAAATGGAATTAATTAGAATACCGGTGTCTTTGAGAAAGGTACCTACTTAATTTAAGCTCAGGAATGCATCCTTGAAATTAACGGAAAAAAAAACACGGTGTATATATCCATTCGTAGGAAGGTACCATAGACCTTTTATACTACGTCGCCTGCCTGATGGTAAGCAGTATCCGTAGCCTATGTACGCCTGCAACTCCAGAGGAGTTACATGCGCGTTGCCGAACCTAACACCCTCGTTGAGCTCCTTTTCCTCTAGGGTGCCTTTCGACCAGTGATGTGCTATGCTTGCTGTACTATGTTTTCATACATTTGAAACGCAGCTCCAACTACAGCTACGTTTCAAATGTACGAAAACATAGCATAGCACATCTCTGGTCGAAAGGCACCCAGAAGTCTGCTCTATAAACTTGGAACACAGTGTTTTACTTTTTTTTTGTTTTTTTTTAGACAAAGAGAAACCGGCGCCACCGCCGTCCAACATTAAGGAGCAAACGGCCAATTTGTTTTTTATACTACGTCGGTGGCAAACAAGCATACGGCCTGCCTGATGGTGAGCAGTCTCCGTAGCCTATGTACACCTGCAACTCCAGAGGAGTTACATGCGCGTTGCCGACCCTAACCCCACCCCCCTCGTTGAGCTCTGGCAACCTTACTCACCGGCAGGAACACAACACTATGAGTAGGGTCTAGTGTTATTTGGCTGCGATTACCTGCTAATTATTCCCTCTATTTAAGGAACCTGAAGCGAAGTTGGCAGCATCAGAGAGCACTCTGAGCGCAGAAGAGAAGATGGAGAGAGCTAAGGCTCTTATCGAGGCTAAGAGGAAAGAGAAAGCAGAGAAAGAGAGACAGGTAAAGATGATTGAGCGTTAAGTTTTTGGCAAAAATTACATTTTTGGTACACGACTTTGGCGCTGACTGTACTTTTCTTTCCACGCGTAACTAATACCATAGAGAATTTAATATAGAGGCGTATTGTCAAAGTAAATTGTCATCTTTCGACACAGGACTAAAAATTATTGACCTGTGTAATATGTAGTGCTGTAATAAAATAAAAATGTTTTTTTTTTTTCTTTTTTTGCAAATTTTTTTTGAAAACCTGAAGCATTTGAGGCTTAATTTTTGGTGAAAGCACTACATATTACACAGGTTAATAATCCAGTAAAAGGAAATTAATTTTTTCGCTAAGGACAAGTTGGCCATGCTTACCCGGGTATACCCTTTGTCTTGATTTTCCGAGACACGTTTTTTTCTTACACTTTGTCTTATACGGTGTTATAAATATCTTTGCTAATACTCATCGAGACAATTCTAAGAACCCCAAACACAATTATTTTGCGTTGTTTTATCACTGAATTCCCATGGCCACCTGTCTCCATCATCAGATCAGCTTCATGTCATCATAATATTGCATTGTCATCCGATTTACATAATATATATGACGACCGATCTGGCCAAGTGGGTCCCTGCCTATGAAGCCGATGGTCCGGGGTTCAAATCCCGGTAAGGGCATTTATTTGTGTGAGGAGCACAGATATTTGTTACTGAGTCATGGATGTTTTCTTGTATACACGAGGAACCCGAAACAATTTAAGCACGGATGCAAAATAAGGAAAAAATGTTATAGGTTTATGTAAATTTTGCCAAAAAAACATTTTTTTGTTTGTTTTTTTTTTGTACCTAAAACTCAAATGCCATTTGTAAAACTATCACTTAAAATGATTTTTCCCTTTTTTTTCGTAAAACCTAATTGCAAATTATTGTTTGTCACTTTCTTACGAGCTTTTATTTACTTTCACCTGGCCGTTGTCTGTTTGTAATCAAATCTTGCAAGTTAAATTTGACCCACTTCCCGGTTTCCGATGAAGCTGAAAATTTCCATACATATGTAAGTCTGGTGACAATGCAATATTATGGTACCATCGAGCTGATCTGATGATGGAGACAGGAGGTAGCCATAGGAACTCTGTGATAAAACAACGCAACCTAATAGTGTTTGGGGTTTTTAGAATTTGCTCGATGAGTGTTAGTTGCCTGTGGAAAGAAAAGCACAAGTCAGCGATAAAAGCTTGTACCAAAAATGATATTTTTGCCAAAAACTTATTACATCTTTCAGTAAGGTTATTTAGACTACGCCCCATAATGGGACCATCAAAGAGGCGTTTTGCACTAAGTAAACATACGAATATGTTTTTTAAAATTAGTTTTAACTCTGAAACTAGGCGAAATCCCGAAAAAAAATGTGTTCAGGAATACACTGTTAAAATCTTTCGGGTTCCTCGTATGACACCGTGTATAAGTATTTATACGTATGAATATAATCGCCTTGTACCCACAGTACAAGCTTTGTTGTTAGTTTGGTTTGGGGCTGGTTGATCAGTGTAAAATTGTCCCCAAATATTTATTATTATTTATAAGTAAAAATTTAACAGGAGGTTTTTCTTGTGTTTATCATATGGTAAAAAATATTGTTTGAAGCATTTTTGAAGTGAAAACTTCTTTAGCGGCGCTGTGCACTTTTTGTGATGGGGAAAAAATGTTTTCCTACTCCTCTACTGTTATCTGTCATTTATGCATTCATTAACACGAATATAAGAACATACATAAAAGGTTTCAAGAAAAGTCTATATTGTCTATTCCTCATAACAGCACTTGTGCTTTTAATCGCTATAACGTTACTGCGATTAATGGCTACCAACCTAACAAAATCAAAACGAGTACAGTTTTAAACTAAGTGCATTGCTGCCAACTTACAAAATATTCATTTGGTTTCATAGTAAAAATAATTACTTCATAAGTCAGAAACCCGCATGTGACACCCGTAATATAGCAACACCCATAGATTACGAAGACCGCTTAGCGTTGCTTGTTAGTCTCCGTAGGCTACGGTGGCCAAAATTGAGAAAAAACTGTCCAAAAAATTAATTTAGCAAGTAGCAAGTACCAGGGCCTCATGAGTTACGAGGAGGTGTCGCCGACCGGCCGGCCGCGGCCCGGGGCGGGCCGGGCGCGTAACAAGGTATGCTCGCGTATCTTGGCTATATACTTTTTCTTTGTTTACCTAAATTAAGATTTATTTCTGTTGACTCGTAGGAAATAGTACATTACGATACAAGTGCGAAAAATAGGAAATTCGAAACGAGTGGCGATAAATTAAAACACGACCGAAGGGAGTGTTTTAAATCGACACGAGTTGCGAATTACCTATTCGCACATGTATCGTACAACGTTTTACAGTACATATGGCCCTTTAAATGTTCGACACAGTAACATAATATGCTACTTCTCGCACTAGTGCTATAAAGTAGCCCCATATGTACTGTAAAGTATTGTATGCAACGTTGTATAAGTAGGTCAAAAAATGCTCGTGGCGTATTCCTTTACACGTAACTGTAACTCACGCCACTCGCCTTTTTTGACCCTTCTTATACAACTGTTGCATAACATACTATAAACTGACCTGTCGCGAGTTTAACATTTTTTCCCCATCACAAAAAATGCACAGCGCAGTGACCGACAGATTCGTCAGATTGAAAATTCGTAAGGCGGACACGTGACCAGATCGAAAAACTGTTACAATGTCATTGAAGCCAGTAGACCGCCGGCGCGGCGTAGAAGAGGAAGTATTGTATTTTACCACATAAATGATAGTACTTTTATACTGATAATTAAAGCAATTTTTTTTTTCATCAGCTCTCTTTTCTTTTCTGTAGCTAGAGAAAGAGAGGGAAAAAGAGCGACGCAACATTGGACAAGGGGTTGCGGAGCTGAAAAAATGGCAGGCAGAGCAGGAGCTCAAACAATTGCAGGTGAGTGAATCAACTAGGTTTGTGTTGACCGGTATGGCCTAGTGGGTGACCCTGCCTTTGAAGCTGATGATCCCGGGTTCGAATCCCGGTGCGGGCATTTATTTGTATGATGAGCACGGATATTTATAGATACTATGGCGCACCACATACAAGCCGCGTGCGGTGCGTTTTATGAAGATAACCTTCCCCAATCTTTGTACTATGGCGTTAGGGACCCCCATAAAATTAAAAAAAAATCAAATTCAGAAACACCCGACGACCGGTTTGGCCTAGTGGGTAGTGACCCTGCCTACGAAGCTGATGGTCCCGGGTTCAAATCCTGGTAAGGGCATTTATTTGTGTGATGAGCATGGATATTTGTTTCTGAGTCATGGGTGTTTTCTATGTATTTAAGTATTTATAAATATTTATATATTATATATGTCGTTGTCTAAGTACTCTCAACACAAGCCTTATTGAGCTTACTGTGGGACTTAGTCAATTTGTGTAATAATGTCCCATAATATTTATTTATTTATTTAAAAACATGATATCCGCGATCCCGGGCACGCGCAGCCATCTCGCTAACTCTCAGAGTGAGAGAAAAACCTAAACCAACCGGGCCTTAATACATTTTTTTAATACTACGTCGGTGGCAAACAAGCATACGGCCCGCCTGATGGTAAGCAGTTTGCGTAGCCTATGGACGCCTGCAACTCGTGAGGAGTTACATGCGCGTTGCCGACCCTAACACTCCTCGTTGAGCTCTAGCAACCTTACTCACCGACAGGAATACAACACTATGAGTAGGATCTATTGTTATTTGGCTGCGGTTTGCTTTGTTTACCTTTAGCGCTTTCCCACTTGCATGTCTTTCAACTTGACTTCAATGTTGGAAATTACTTGACAATAAAAAAAAAGTAATTTTGTATTTGTATTAACAGGAGGAGCGTAAACGCGAGAAGATGGAGAACGACCTCGCTAGACAGCGCATTTTGGAGCAAATCGCACAAGATCGTGCCGAGCGACGTGCCAGGGAGTCCAGGGACGTGCCACAGCCGCAAGAGTGCCATCGGAGAGACACTACCGCCCCAGCCAGTAAGTACTGACACTGGCATACTACAGGCATTAGATTTTTTAGAAAATTGGACACGACCGCGCCGAGCGACACGCCAGAGTCGTGCCACAGCAGCAAGAGTCTGAGAAAAACTGGCACTGTCAGTAAGTACTGATATTGGCATACTATAGACAACGCATTTTGGAGCAGGTAATACAACACCGCGCCAGAGACGTGCCACAGCCGCAAGAGTACCATCGGAGAGAAACTGCCACTGTCAGTAAGTACTGACACTGGCATATTTTAGACAACGCATTTTGGAGCAGATGGTAGAAGATTGCGCCAGAGACGTGCCAGAGAGTCCAGGGACGTGCCACAGCCGCAAGAGTACCATCGGAGAGAAACTACCCCTCCAGACCGGGATGTATACACCGTGTTTTTGTTGAATTCCGTTAACTTCGGGGTATGGGTAAGTACGTTTAAGGAAACTAAATGGCTTTTTTTTTTGATAGCCTACATTGTGTCCCACTGCTGGGCAAAGGCCTCCCCTGTTTTCCGCCACTCGTCACGGCTTTATGCATGCTCCGGCCAGTCGTCTCGCCATCTCGTTTTTGGTCTTCCTCTGCCCTGGGGTGATCTGTGGTGCCCATTCGGTCCCTATTTTGGCCCATCTGTCCGGGTGCATCCTACAGATGTGTCTCGCCCAATCCCATTTGAGCTTTAGCATAGTTAATTTTAAAAAATGGATAGAATTTATTTTTATAAAAAGTAATAAAATTAAATGTTGCATATAGATGCAACATTTAATTACTTGCCACACGTTGCGTTGTTGTAACACGGGTATTAGATTTAACTCAACCAAACACTGAGCCGTGACCCTTTTGTCCTGCTGCAACGCACACAGTATGTAGGTAGGTACTTTTATTTTATTTTATTGTTTATTAATTATGCCTATTTTGTTGTCTCAATTTTCTTTTGTGCTATTTTTATTTTGTTCCTGTAATAATTTGTGTTCTTTATGATATTGTGTGTTTTTGCAGCTGCCAAATAAATGATTTATCTATCTATCTATCTATCTATCAAACAATTGAAAATTGTGACATACCAATGTCATTTCGAACATCGATCGTCCGAGATAGTACTTACGTTTAGTAGCAAATGTATAACTCGTATTCATTACGTAATGATCATTGTTTAGTAGGTAAAGGTCCTAAGGCAAGTGTACACGCTCGTAATTATCGATTTACTCCGAAATGGAGGTAATTAGAACACCGGTGTCTTTGGAAAAGTTGCTTAATTTAAGCTCAGAATTCCCCCTAGATATTAACGGAAATAAAAAACACTGTGTATATCCGTTAGTTTATAAGAGCCTTAGAATTAAATATTTCTTTAAACGTCATAATATATTTATTGTCTAACAGCATCCGGGGACGGAGCCCTACAAGCTCGCGTGCAGTTCAAACTACCGGACGGCACCACCCATACAAACCACTTCCCTGCCGAGGCAAGGCTGGCCGAGGTGCACCGATATGTCGCCGATAATTTGGATGTAAGTTGTATTGTATAACAGCAACTCAGGAGGGCGCTGTAGCTCACGTATAATTCAAAGTACTTGTCGGGACCACCCATGCAAACCACTTCCCTGCCGAGGCAAGACTGGCTGAGGTGCACCGATATGTCGCCGATAATTTGGATGTAAGTTGTAATGTATAACAGCAACTCAGGAGGGCGCTGTAGCTCACGTATAATTCAAAGTACTTGTCGGGACCACCCATGCAAACCACTTCCCTGCCGAGGCAAGACTGGCTGAGGTGCACCGATATGTCGCCGATAATTTGGATGTAAGTTGTATTGTATAACAGCAACTCAGGAGGGCGCTGTAGCTCACGTATAATTCAAAGTACTTGTCGGGACCACCCATGCAAACCACTTCCCTGCCGAGGCAAGACTGGCTGAGGTGCACCGATATGTCGCCGATAATTTGGATGTAAGTTGTATTGTATAACAGCAACTCAGGAGGGCGCTGTAGCTCACGTATAATTCAAAGTACTTGTCGGGACCACCCATGCAAACCACTTCCCTGCCGAGGCAAGACTGGCTGAGGTGCACCGATATGTCGCCGATAATTTGGATGTAAGTTGTATTGTATAACAGCAACTCAGGACGGCGCTGTAGCTCACGTACAAAAATTCAAATTCAAAAATTTATTCTGCAAGTAGGCCTCAGGGGCTGTTTTACAAGTCAATACAACATTATAGTAACATCATATAGTGACATGAAAAATACATAAGAACATTAATAAATAGTTCTTGGGAAATCGATACTATTCAACTTTGTGCGTTTTCTCGGCGTGTGGGTATCTGCGCGGGCGACGAGGGGCAGTCGCCGCTTGGCCGTCGGACGGGAAACCTGTGTCACTCGACGCGAGGCGTGCGCAATTATTCTCTTCAGAGATTATGACTTTTCAGAGATTTGAGTGATAGGACGCTGTTTATTTAAGATTAAAGGGAGTGAGTGAGTTTTAAGTGAGCTATAGGGAGCGTGCATGAACTGTAGGAGGCAGCACAGGAGCCGTCAGATTTTTGGCGCGAGGCGTAAATGTGATGTTTTTTGTTCCGATGTAGCCCACAAGATGGCAGAACCTACTATGCACAAGAAAGCACGTGACGTGTAAATGTGCATGTTTATGGTTCCGATTCAGGCCACTAGATGGCAGACCCTCCAACGCGCACGGTCCCTATCAGACGCAATAATTTGTTTGCTTGTGCAAATTTAAGTTGTAAAGGTGAAGAATGAAGAAGGGAGGTCGAGGGAGTTTTGAAACGCGAGGTCATTCAGATAGAGGAAGGCTTTAAATCTTAGAAATACAATACAATACAAATACTCTTTATTGCACACCTCAATACAGAAACAGTACAAATAATACAACACATAAAGAAGAGTTAAACAACAGGCGGTCTTATCGCAAAAAAATAAAAACGTATAAAATACGTATGTAGTTCTTTCATTATTCATCATTATTGTTTTGCATTAACTAGGTATGTTTTGTTTCCAGCTACCCACCGCCCAATTCTCCTTATGGCTGGCGTTCCCTCGCCGAGAGCTAACGGACACAGAAGCGACACTCCGGCGACTCGAACTGGCGCCGTCCGCGGCGCTGCTCGTGTTGCCGCGCGCCGCCGTGCCAGCGCGACCGTCGACCGTCGGCAACATTATAGGTGAGACTTGTTTTACACAACAAATATCAACTAAGTTGATATCAAGACTAATATGTGAATTAAAGTGTCGTTCCCGCGACGAGACTTAACAGACACAGAAGCGACACTCCGGCGACTCGAACTGGCGCCGTCCGCGGCGCTGCTCGTGTTGCCGCGCGCCGCCGTGCCAGCGCGACCGTCTACCGTCGGCAACATTATAGGTAACACGTGTTTTAATTGAAAAATATCAACCAAGTGTCTCTGAAATTTGATCACAGTTGACAAACGCATGCTCCTAGCGACCGGAGCGAACTTCAATAATTACCTTAAGTCTCTATTTCAATACAACGGCGTTACCCGGGACCGTCAACTTCGCTCTTCCGGCAATATCTCTCTATCTATCCCTCTTCACCGCACTGGGTTCATGTCGAATTCGTTTTCCGTGCAGGCGGCCCGTCTTTGGAACAGACTTCCCTACGGCATCAAAATAACACAAAATAAGTTTGGTTTAAAAAATCCTTACGTGCTTTCTTTGCTAGCAGAATGAAAAAATAATAATGTATGTGTAAGCTCTCTGTATTGTCGTTATTTATGTATATATTATAAGAAATATAAGTATGTATATTTATGTATGTATGTATGGTATGTTATTGTATTATATTTGGTTGTTGTTGCTAAAGTAGCACCGCCCACAATCTCTCTGCTTTGCCTAAAGGTTGACTGGTAGATACCTCATGGCATTAAGTCCGCCTTTTGTACTATAAGGTTTTCTTTTGTGCAATAAAGATTAAATAAATAAATAAATCATCTCTATCTTTTGGGTATTAGTAAAAGCCAAAGAAAGTATGATTCTATCTGTCTATGTTTGAAAAGAGACAGTACTAAGCCAAATGCCATGCCAAATTAAACCCAGTAATGTTTTATGAATAACGTTATTTGTTACAGCCATTGTGTCGCAACTCCTGTCAACCATGATCTTCGAGCCGTCTACGCGTCTGTACACGTGGCTGATGTCGCTCGTCCCCGCGCGCGGCGCGCCGCCCGCGCCGGGGGGCGCCGCCCCCTCCGCGTCCCCCGCGGGGGGCGCCGCCCCCGCCGCCGCCGCCAGGAGGGGCAACGTGCATCGGCTAAGGGGGGAACGGTAGGTTACATTTTCAGAAATATCATTTACTATTTTTTTTTCTTTTATTTATCTAGGGACTTCTAATCTTAAAATTCCGCCAGTCCCATTGCTCCTTAAACTAAATTACAAACCAAGGAATATGAGGTTTATGAGTGCTAGGATAAGTAGGAAATTGATTGAGATAGGAGTTTTGTGTGTATTTTTTTTTTAATTTTATTTCTTTTTAGACGGTTCAAGAATTTGCCTTCTATTTTCTTTACATAGCGGTATTCGCTCGATCGACTGAATCCATTGTACTCTTCGATATTGAACCGCCTAAATGAGGCTTTACATACATTACATATACTAAATACATATCACTTACATATTTTTAGCAATTTAAAGTTTTTGATTGATTTCAACTCCAAGTTACGAGTATTTTTGTTGTAATAATAATTAGTGCCATTTTTTAAATATATTTTTGTTATATCTAAACTCGTCTAATTAAAAAATAATTTGTTATCCACACGTATTCCCAAAAACCTTTTGATCAAACCCAAAAAATGTTTTAAAAATAAGCCGACAATTTCGAATCGATCTTAACACATTCACTGGCAGTAATCTGCTAGGGCCCGCGGATTCTGTTTGTCACTGTATTTGCGCTAAAATTTTGTGTTTAGTATGATTTTTAAATTAATATCATCATCATATCAGCCCTTTATCTGCTGAGCATCGGCCTGTCTTCGAGTACGCCACTTGTCCCGTCCTGAGCTAATCTCATCCAGAAGTGACCTGTAATCCTCCGAATGTCCTCAAAGCAGTCACCACTCCGCCTTAGGGTATGCTTGGTTGCCACCGACGTAGTATATATATAAAAAAAGTAAATAAGTATTGTCAAGCCGTCACTTATACCCTATAACATGTCATTCTTTTTCAGACCCGATGATGACAACAACACATGGAATGGGAACTCGACGCAGCAGATGTAGACATTTATTCAGCATCAACAATATTAAGAAGTAAAGACACAATATATGGCGACCAAAATATCACAGAGTATAGAAATAATACCATACTTTGTAAAAGGGGCTATTCTAAAAATGAAAAAATAGGTTATTCCCACTTGTTACCACCAAGTTGTTACCAGTGGTAACTACTGGGATTTTTTTCCCAGTTACCAGTGGTAACTACTGGGATTTTTTTTCCCAGTAGTTACCACTCAAATTTTGTTAGAGTTCAATACTAATTAAAAACAATATAAATGGTATTGTATAAATACAGTATGTATATATTAACTAAAACCATTTACTCAAACCCGTTAATGTATATGTCATACTGAGTAACTTACTATGGGACCAACCCCGAAATAACGAAATAAAATTTGGCTATTTCGTACATTTTAGCTGGTCAGGCGTTGAAGTTTTCTATGAAAACGTTTTTTTTTCGCTCTTTCGCTGTTTGAGTAAATGGTTTTAGTTAATATACATACTGTATAGAGTGCTTAAAAAAAATATACAAGTCTATTCGTGTTTCCGTAAACTGCCTTAGTGATATGAAAAAAATACAGTTTTACCGATACAAGTGCTAACACTAAAATTAACGAGAGAAATTAACGATTGGATGAAATTTATCTTATTAATTGTAATTTGAATTCAGTCTTAAACCGACATATCATTATTTATTAAAGTACTCTATATTTATACTATTCTATTTATACTGATTTTATAAGTTTACAACTTTAACAAAATTTTGATGGTAACTACTGGGAAAAAAATCCCACATTTTACCTGTGGTAATCACTGGAAAAAATAAATCCCGGTAGTTACCACAAACTCTGTTTGGTTCGGTGTGGTGGTAACTAGTGGGAATAATCCGAAAAAAATAAAAATGTGCCTACAGTACAACTTTTGATATAATGAATTTCGTCATCATACATACCTAAATGTGTTTAATAAATTTAATAATTTGAATGAAAAATCGAAAGTAAAGAATTAAGTTGAATATTACTAGACGAGGGCACCGGAGTTGATCAGATATACATTAAATTTCATGTAAGGGGCAATGATATTATAAGGGCGACTTGCAATCCGCAGGTCGCGAGTACAAACCCCGGCACGTACCATCATTTTTCGGAACTTGTACGAAATATTATTTCATATTTACCAGTCGCTTTCCGGTGAAGGAAAACGTGAGAAAACCGGACTAATCCCAAAGGCTTAGTTTACCCTCTGGATTGGAAGGTCAGATGGCATTTGCTTTCGTAAATGCCTACGCCAATTCTTGGGATTAGTTGCCAAGCGGATCCCAGGCTCCCATGAGCCGTGGCGAAATGCCGGGGCAAACGCGAGGAAGAAGAGAATTTTTCATTGAGTAACAAATATTCCATACATTTTTTGGATGATTTTTTACGTTATTCAGTGAAATTGTGTTTTTATTCTACAGAAATAGTTAACTTTATATGTACAGACAAGTGTAAAAATATGGGTGTACACATCTTACTCAAAAATATGTCCCATAGCATCTTATTCCAGTGTAATAAGAGCGTAGTACCATATTTATGAGACGCTTATTTCGATACATATTTTTGCACTTGACTGTACCACAGAAAAAGTAATAGTACTACCCAATGGTACTACAGGGCCGAATCATGCTGTCCCTTTCTAATGTATGGCACTATCCCTTTCGGCTATTTAGGGTTGTCAAAATTCAAGTTATTATCTTATCTGTGGCCGTGCACGCAAAGGGACGTCAAGTTGTGCTAACCCTAATAATTGCTCGTAGCTATGCTGACCCGAACGGAGCCGAGATGGCCCGAAAGTATCAGTTTCCCCCCCTTTTTTGTGCCCTAAATTCTATCGAAATCTGGGAAAAAAAAAAAAACAACAAATTAAAAATCGGCCCATGTATACCTCAATTTGCAATTCATTCAATTCAATAGATAGTGTCGAGTTTGCATATAAATATTATATTATAATATAATTTATTTTATTTTTATTTAGGCATGCACTTATTGGTTGATTTATCACGGAATTACAGTTTTCTAGTATAGTTATAAACATTTTTAATGTTTCACGTTGTAATTTATGGATAACAATAAAAAATATGGTTATTTGGAAATCCTGTTTCATTGTATTATAAGTTATTGTGACCCTGCTCAATTTATACATAGAGAAATATAAGTAAGGAAAAAATGCTAACTGCATCAGTCCATGCATCTGTTTTCATACCAAAATGCGAGCTATTTCGTAGTCGGCATCTAGCGGCAAGTAGTGGATTTATCAGTACTGCTACTTGACACCAGATGTCTCGAGTGTCGATTGACAAAAATGTATTGCTAAAACAATTTACAGCTAATATTACAAGGAGTTGAAAATTCAGTGCCTAATCCGGTAATAACTTATAATATTAGCAGTAAATGGTTGAGCATTAGACTTTTCGTTCGTCGCGACATCTATTGTCAACTAGCAGTACTGATAAATTCGCTACTTGACACTAGATGTCGACTACAAAAACTCGCGTTTTATGTAATAGTCGTTCGATTTGCAGCTGGCCCCGACGGGCTAATCCTTTGTCTATTGTTAAGTGAAACCGCACGTGCTACTACCTGCATAAAAAATGGTCCGGCCACTTAAACCGGTTATTGAATAATATTGATAACGGTTATTTATCAATAACCTACCTATCAGTGTCAATGGGGTTGGCAACTGTCAAAGGTTTGCATAGATGGCGCCATCATAGCTTGCCCCTGTCTCTAGTTTTGTTCTATGAGATTTGGCTTAAAGTACTGGAATCCAGGTCACAAAATTCCAAAAAAAAACAAGAATTTGACACAATTCTAGGGATTGACAGGGCAAGCTATGATGGCGCCATCTGTTTAATACTTCGACCGGCCAACCCCATTAGAATTATACGACCCTTTTTTGCAGGTAGTGGCACGTGCCGTTTTATTTAACAATCGACAAAGGATCACGAGTAGCTCGTCGGGGCCAGCTACAAATCGAACGACTATATAAGAACTTATGTTAGCACTCGTTCCTTACTTTTTTTTTTACTACGTCGGTGGCAAACAGGCATACGGCCCGCCTGATGGTAAGCAGTATCCGTAGCCTATTTACGCCTGCAAGTCCAGAGGAATTATATGCGCGTTGCCGACCCCAACCCCCTCCCGCCCCTCGTTGAGCTCTGGCAAACTTACTCACCGGCAGGAACACAACACTATGAGTAGGGTCTAGTGTTATTTGGCTGCGATTTTCTGTAAGGTGGAGGTATCCCCAGTTGGGCTCTGCTCTAGATCTGGAATAACATCCGCTGTGCTGTGCCCTACCACACAGAGCGAGATGACATTCACAATGCCCATACCCCTCTTGTGGACGTAGTTTGAGGACGTACCCGGGTCCAAGGACTACTTATTTCTCTATGGTTTCACATGGTTTATATCAGGGGTCGCCAAATGGCGGACCGCGGTCCGCATCCGGACCGCCGACCCATTTTGTGCGGACCGCGAGAACACAGCAACTTTTGTACTACAGAGTACGTAATTTAAAATAAAAATGTATCCCCCGCATTATCTTTGTTGACGTCAATTTGAAAACGGCCGGGCGAAGTCACTAGCTAAGATAGTCCAGATAGTCCGCAACAAAAAATGACATTTTTCTCATTGATATGTAAAAAATACCTTTGTTATTTCTGTAATTACATTTGTTTAAAAAATATTTTTTCTATAAAATGTTGTGCGGACCGCGATGGTCATTTCATTTCTTAATACAGACCCCGAGCGAAACTAATTGGTGACCCCTGGTTTATATGAATGTCTTTCTCATAACGGAACAATGGTGTTTCGGACATTTGGAAGGCGTTAGCGGAGGCGAAGCCAAAACATAGAGGCCCTTTTGATTTTAAATTTAGGGCCACTCCACACAAGCGTCTTTAGAGCATCGGCGTCGAGTCAGCGCTATGGAAAATGGCGTCGCTGCGCAGTGACGCCAATGTTGCGTCGAGCAGCCATACAGTTGACTGTAGGCTCCTCAAACAGACTAACATTTGTTCAGCGACTTTTAAAAATAACTTATTTTTAAAAGTTATTGAGCAAGTGTCATCGTTTGAGAAGTAGGTACCTATGGAGTGTGGATTTAAGAGGAGAGAAATCTCTTATGATAGAACTGTTGCAAAAGTGTCCAGCTGGCAGCTATAAATAATAGTTCCAAATCTCTCCTTAGTAGCGCTAGAGTAGCTAAGAACCTAGGCGTTATTGACGGAGCGAAGTGTGCTGTCTATGATTTGATTTTTTTGTTCAAGTACTCTAGGTATTGTAGCGCCACCTATTTAAGGTTTTCTGATGACACTTTTTGGTATATGGAGATTACTTTCCTATAGGTACCTATAGTTCGTGTCATACACGATGACGCGTAGATTAGTCAAATCTAACCTCATGACATTACCAGTCAAGGCACGCGCCTTCGTGAATGGCATGATCTATACAATCTAAATTTTAATTATTTACTCGTGTTACAGGCCCCAATCGGTATAACGATTTGGCTCTGTCGGTGTAATATACACCGTGTTTTTTTTATTACCCTTAATTTCCTGAGCTTAAATTAAGTAACTTTCTCAAAGACACCGGTATTCTAATTAACTCCATTTCGGAAATAATCAATAATGTATTTTTATCTTGTAAGGCCCTTACAAGCGTATACACTTACCTTAGGGCCTGTTTGTATATTGATTAGTGTTTAGTACGAGTGTATACATTTACTACTAAACGTAAGTACCATCTCGGACGATCGAAGTTCGAAATGACATCGATATGTCACAGTTTTCAATTGTTTCGTTAAATTAAATGTAATGCCCATGTTACAACAACGCTATATGCAACATTTAGTTACTTTTTATGAAAATAAAATTTATTAATTTATTTTGCGAAATAACTATGCCACTTTTTTCCTTAAAAGTTACTTACCCATATCCCGGA
Source organism: Cydia pomonella (assembly GCF_033807575.1). NCBI lineage: Eukaryota > Metazoa > Arthropoda > Insecta > Lepidoptera > Tortricidae > Cydia > Cydia pomonella. The sequence goes on from NC_084728.1 coordinate 2,846,934, forward strand.
GTTAACGGAAATCAATAAAAACATGGTGTATAGGAGGAAACCAGTTACGAAAAGGAAAATAGAAAAACCACATAATTTATCGCCTATGGCTGCAACCGCAACATAACACATTAAAAATTAATTGTATTTTTTTAATAATCTGTAATAAAATTTTAGAATTCTTGTAACTTTTCGATACAGGAAACACGCGAAAGATTTAAGAATACTATAAAATGTGTGTGACCCAACCAAATGTGATACAATCTACATGAAATCCCTAATCTTGATTATTGACCTGACCATAAAAACTGGTCTGAAGTGAAATGGACAACGCATCTTATTAAAAAAACGAACTTTCGAAAAAGGAATCCGCTTAATACACCACTACAAGCTGACACGTACCTTAGACGAATACTTGTAGAAATCGGAGATCTTCAAAACTGGTCGTATTAACAAGCGTTTTGCGTTCTATGAAATAGCTGTTAGCTCTTAACTATATTGAGTGAGAGTCGGGTTTTGAGTGTTTTGATGAGTGGTAGGTGTATATGTAAAATTGTTTTTGTCTACTGTGCATTGGTCTGTCCACTAGCGGCCTACTTTTCACGGTCAAGCGCAGCTGTGTTGCCAGTAGAGTGATGTTTTTCCGGAATGATGTTTTTTTTAATGTATCTTAAAGGTTATGTATAAAACTATAGGTAACGATTCAAAAAATACATCTAAAAATGTATCTTACCTATACTCTCGATTGTATAATGGCCAATAAATCAAAATATTAATAATACATTATTAAAACTGGCCAATATCATTGTTAAGCCGAATTAGGTATGCTGAGAATCATGTCATTATTTCTTTGTGTATTTAGGTACAATATAATAAAAAAATGTTATTGTTATGACACTTCTGAAACATCGTTACAACCCGCACAAATTTTTTTTTCACATGGAATAAAATAGGAAAATTCTCGATTTTTTGTATGAAAATCGAAATGTTCCATTTCCAAAATGTAAGTTCCTTTGTATCCTGGTTTTCCTGTATAACCGAGAACTTTTCCAACTGTTTGGTAAATTCCCGCACCTTGCACATTTGTACCTATATACTTAAAAAAAAATGTTGATTGTGTGGTTTTATGAAACCACGATGCAAATGAAACCTTTTTCGAATTGAAGGCATTTAAGTAAAAAATTTAAACATTGCGAATTGGCCTAGTGGGTAGTGACCCTGCCTATGAAGCCGATGGCCCCGTGTTCGACTCCTGGTAAGGGCATTTATTTGTGTGATGAACACAAATATTTGTTCCCGAGTCGCGGGTGTTTTCTATGTAGTATGTATTATTTACCTATATAATACGTATATACATCGTCGACTAGTACTCATAGTACGAGCTTTGCTTAGGGGCTAAGTCGATTTGTGTACGATTGTCCCCAAATACTTATTTCTTAAATGTAATTGCTACTACATACAAATATAATACGCTTACACAACACACGCGGACACAGTTGACTAAACATAATTACTAAAACAATACAAACACCTATTGTTTATATAACCAACCTTGTCACATATTATAATGTACCACACTTCAGTAACTTTTGAGGTCGGTCATTGATTTGAGAAAACTGGCAACACAGTCTCACGCACATCACTTGCCCGTCCGTCGCGGCACGCGATCGTTGTCTCAAATTAAAAAGTAAAAATTCAAAATGGCGCGCGTTTTCCGCGCTTTTCGCCGGCCGTTCTTTTTTCAAACTCGACACGAATCTACTATGGCGTCGTTGACGAAGGACGAGATTTTGATACTTATGCGACCGCCTTTTACGAATTGGAGCAATATTATAAGAGAGGCGGAGAAAGTTGTGGGATATCCTACTTCGTTTATGAATCTGAGGTGCCTGTTGAGTGACGAGTTTGCTAATATGGCGCTGTATCTAAGGAAATTGGTGAGTTTTTTATGTTTTCAGCCTTACATCTATTTTATAAATAAATAAATAAATATTATAAGACATTATTACACAAATTGACCAAGTCCCACAGTAAGCTCAATAAGGCTCGTGTTGAGGGTACTTAGACAACGATATATATATAATATATAAATATTTATAAATACTTAAATACATAGAAAACACCCATTACTCAGGAACAAATATCCATGCTCATCACACGAATAAATGCCCTTACCAGGATTTGAACCCGGGACTATCGGCTTCGTAGGCAGGGTCACTACCCACTAGGCCAGACCGGTCGTCAATATTTTATGAATTCATATCCTTGATCCTAGTCAATTTTATATGACGACCTGTCTGGCCGAGGTTTTTTTCGCCAAGAAGTAAAAAACATTTTTTTTTCGGCAAACTGCACGCACTATGCAATGGGTCCTTTGATGTAAAAACTAAAATCCGATACCGTGGCCATCCCATCGCCATCCCGCCGCGCCATGAGCCATCCGACACCACTACCCTCTCTACACGCTGGCCCATCTTAGTGGGCCAGTATGATGGCCCATCGTGTAGAGGAGCCATAAATTTAAATAAATAAATAAATAAATAATAAAAGAGCTTTATTTCTTCCACACATACTTTAAACAAAATAAATATAGAAATTAAAATAAAATAATTTAACTTAAAATTTGACTTAAAAAATATGTGGGCCCCTTTCGGGTAAAAGCCTCCCCCAAGCTATTCCACTTCTCTCTATCTTGGGCTGTCTCTAGCCATTTTGGACCCGCTGTTGCTACTAATTCGTCAGACCATCTGCCACATGGTCGACCTCTGCCTCTAGAGCCCTGTGGCCCAGGCCATTTTACGATTCTTATGGTCCATCTGTCGTCTCTATATCTGGCCACGTGTCCTGCCCATTTCCACTTTCTCTCGAGTGAGAATGTTAAGGCGTCTCTAATTTTAGTTTTTCTTCGGATATCATCATTCCTTACTCTATCCTTTAATTTTAAGCCTAGTAGGCTTCTCTCCATTCGCTTCTGCGTTATTTGTATTTTTTGCCTGGTTGTGTAATCGAACGTCCAAGTTTGACAACCATAGGTGAGGCATGGTAGTATTTCCGAATCCATCACTATTTTTTTGGTAGGCAGAGGGAGTTGTGATTTAAAAATTTCTTTATTTGCCCAGTATTTCTTCCAGCTAATTGCTATTCTTCGGTCGACTTCTGTAGAGTTTCTATCTTTGCTGAAAGAGATTTGTTTTCCCAGATATACGTAGCGCTCGACAAACTCAAGAGGTATATTATTTACTAAAATTGGTACATTGTGTGAATTTGTCATTACTTTCGTTTTTTCAAGGTTCATTTCTAGTCCAATTTTTATACTGGCTTCATTAAGGTCGTTTATCATGGTACTTAATTGTAATGGGCTTTCCGCAAAAAGTATAATGTCATCAGCGAACCTTAAGTTACTTAAAACTTTTCCCTTTATATTTATCCCTCGTTTTGACCATGGCAAGTTCGCCATTATATGTTGTAGCACGGCTATAAAGAGCTTAGGGGAAATCGGGTCCCCTTGCCTCACACCTCTGTTTATTTTAAACTCTGTGCCTAATCTGTCTAGTCTCACCCGGCTCGAACTGTTGCTATATATATATTTTAAAATGTTTATATATTTTTCATTGATATTTTGTGTTCGTAATGCCGTCCAGATGCTGCAATGAGATATGGAGTCGAAAGCTTTTTTGTAATCAATGAAAGCTATATACAGTGGTCCACGAAATTCCAAGTATTTTTCAATCACTAGGTCTACTACTTGAATGTGGTCCACTGTACTAAATCCGCTCCTAAAACCGGCTTGTTCTATCGGTTGGTGATTGTCAATGTCCGATGATATTCTTTCTAAAAGGCTTGAAGAAAATAACTTGTAAAGACAGGACATGAGACTTATAGGACGGTAATTTCCAATATCCTTTGGATCGCCTTTTTTATACAACAGTACGATTTCCGATTCTGTCCATGACTGCGGAACTACTTCTTCATCCAATATTTTATTCCACAGCAGCGTTATAGGTGTTAAGAGTAGAGTCTTTGCAAATTTAATACTTTCGTTGGAGATCCCGTCAGGTCCTGAGCTTTTTTCTGACTTGAGCTTTGTTATTTGTTTTAAAACTTCAGATTCCGTGAATTTCTGAACTGAAGAGGTACTCGTGCTTTTTGAAATAACTTCTATTTGTTCAATTGCCTCATGTTGACTGTAGAGTTTTTCATAAAATTCCGTTGCTGTTTTTAAAACTTCCCTTCGAGGTTCACATACGACAGAGCATGGTTGTAGCGACGGAATCCATATTTTCGATTTATTCAGTTCCTTGTAAGCTTTTTTGCCGGATCTTGATATTTCAAGGTACTTTTGTATTGTATTTATTCTGTGAGAGCTATAGCATTTTTTTATTTCCTTGTTAGTAGCTTTATACAAACTTTTAAGTTCTTCTTTTTCAGATTTGTTCAGTTTTGGTTTGTTTTGTAGAGTGTTTCTTTCTTTCATAAGTTCTAAAGCTCTTTGTGACAAAATATTGCATTTTTTGTGTCGTTCCGTACTCTGTAAGCTTTTAGATATAGAGAGCGTAATTTTCTGACAATATTCACTTGCGCTATAATTGTTGCAGGTCGATATCAGTTCTGGTATATAATTACTTAGGTTGTTAGTATATTTGTCTCGCTCTTCTAATGATTTCAGCGTTGATGAAGTGTTTGAAAACCTGCGCCTGCTCTTTTTTATTGTATTTAAGTTTACCGTTGATCTAAGCATTCTGTGGTCAGACCCGAAGGGGACTGAACAAAGAACCTCATATTTAGAAAACAGGTGTGGTTTTGTGGTTAGAATATAGTCAATTTCATTCTTTGAGCTTTTGTTGGGAGAGATCCAAGTCCATCTATTTGATTCTTTTAGTTTAAACATGGTATTAATTATTTTTAAATTGTACTCGAATGCGTATTGAATAAGTCTTTCGCCGCGAATGCTCCTATCGCCATAACCATTAGGGCCGGTAATTGAATGCTCTTGTATTTTAGGTGTCCCAATTTGTGCATTAAAATCGCCCATAGAGATTATATATTTAGTAAAAGTAGAGTCATGAGCTTTCGCCATATCTCCGTAGAATTTATCTATATCTTCTTGAGATGAGCTTTCAGTAGGCGCATAGGCCTGTATTATAGCGAATAGTGTGTCTTCCAACTGAATTTCGAGTACACAGACTCTTTCCGATATTCCTGTAAAAGTTTTTATGTTGTTCTTATATTTTTTCTTGATTAAAAAGCCCACTCCATACATGCCTTTGGTTTTGCCTATATGGTAGAAAATATAGTCTTCGTCTTCGATAATATTCTCTCCTAATCGTCGGACCTCGCTCAATCCTATTATATCGTGTTTGATGTTTTGTAATGCCGTTTTAAGCTCTATGAGCTTCTCTTCTGTCGATAGTGACCTTACGTTGTAAGTGCAAATGTTGAAAATTACTTTCTTTGGGGGGTTTTGGTCGAACTCTCCCGCGGTGACCAGCCGTGTTGGGAGATTATTTTTGAAATGTGTGTTTAACTTCTGAATTTTTTGGGGGGGCGCCGTTAATTGCTATTTATCTATATTCTGTTGTCCGTGCTTGTTTTGAAAACTTAGGGCATTGTTTATATTAGGATCTCGAATAACAAACGAGTTCATGTCTCTTTTGTTCTTTTTTACTGGTTGAGTTTGTGTAGTGCAGGCCGTGCTAGTACTCGCCGCTTCTTGAGGTGAGGCGGACAAATTTCTTTTGTTATGACGCTTGTCTTGCGGGCCCTGCGGCTCCAATTTTCCCAGTTTAACAATTTTGTCGTATTTTATTACTGCTCTATTGCCCAATTCTCTTTCTTTCTCTACCTCTGCTTGCAAGATCTTTCGTTTTTCCAAGATTTTTTGTGGGTAGTCTTCTTTGATATAGTATTTAGTTTCTTTTAGATTTTTGGCGTTTTTCAAAATCTCAAGTTTTTTGCCCATAGTTGTAACGGTCAAAATGACTGGTCTCGTTTTTTCTCCTCTCTTCCCTAGTCTCCTTACACATTCAATTTCAGTGTCATTGCAACGTACTCTCATCGTATTATTAATTAAATCAAGTATTGATTTTTGCATAAATTTAAATACTACCTAATAAATACTGTAACGGTTTGTCATGTCATCTAAATTAAGAAATTTCAGCTCAATAAAATGCCATCAAAATAACAATATTATTTACAGGATTTGAATCAAAATACATATAATGTCTCTTCTTCTTCCTCGCGTTTTCCCGGCAGTTTGCCACGGTTCTTGGGAGCCTGGGGTCCGCTTGACAACTAATCTCCAGTATTGGCGCTGGCACTAGTTTTTACTACAGCCACTGCCATCTAACCTTCCAAACCAGAGGGTAAACTAGGCCTTATTGGGATTAGTCCGGTTTCCTCCCGATGTTTTCCCTCTCCGAAAAACGACTGGTAAATATCAAATGATATTTCGTACATAAGTTCCGAAAAACTCATTGGTACGAGCCGGGGTTTGATCCCGCGATCTTCGGCTTGAAAGTCGCACGCTCTTACCCCTAGGCCACGGCCACCAGCGCTTATAAAAAAAACGCTTAAAATACATATAATATAAAATTATACATATAGGAAATACCAGCTAAGGGACTCGGCTTCTTCACACTTCAAATTTGAGAATTTTTATAAATAGTAAATAGGTATCTCCGTCGCGCTGACGGGGGCGGCTCCTAAATACACCGTGTTTTTTTTTGATTTGCGTTAATTTCGAGGGTGCATTCCTGAGCTTAAATTAAGTAACTTTCTCAAAGACACCGATATTCTAATTAACTCCATTTCGGAGATAATCAATCATTAATTTTTTTCTTATAAGGCCCTTACGAGCGTGTACACTTGCCTTAGGGCCAGTTTACTTATTGATTAGTGTTTAGTGCGAGTTCATACATTTGCTACTGAACGTAAGTACTATCTCGGACGATCGACGTTCGAAATGACATTGACATATCACAGTTTTCAATTGTTTGGTTGAGTTAAATGTAATGCCCGTGTTACAACAACGCTATATGCAACATTTAGTTACTTTTTATAAAAAAAAATAACAAAAAAAAATTTTTTTTTTGGAAATTAACTATGCCATTTAGTTTTCTTAAACATACTTACCGATACCCCGGAGTTAACGAAATTCAATAAAAACACGGTGTATAGTGCCATAATTAAGGACAAGTGCAGCTCAGGCGAAATATCCTGCGTAAAAATATCAGAAATCGAGGTTTTGTTCTCGACATTTTCCTCTTCCAAAACTTAACCAATCGTAACAAAATTTTGGTTACGGAATGAGAAAGAAATTATCTGTGTCTGACCGTTTTCATTTTTGCGTTTATTGTTGCCAATTTTGTATGCTAGGCGTCTGTTTACGGCCATTTATTTGACCGTTTTTAGCGCTTTTGAAGTCACCTAGTTCTTATAAAAAACAAGAATCCAGACAAATCCAGAGAATGTCGAGAACGTTTGTATAGAAAATGACCACTAATGTTTCCCCTTATAAAAATACACGGAGTGAAGTTAAGTAAAAGAGGCTGCCAAGGCCCTTAAAATGGCGGAAATACGGGGGTCTCGACGCCAATTACAACTTGGTTCCTTTCGGTGTCGAGACCCTCGGTCCGGGGGGCCTGGGAGCTCAGAGCTTCTTTACAGATTTGCCCAAATGACTGGTTGATGTTACTGGGGACAAAAGAGCTGGCAGCTTCCTCGATCAACGAATAAGCGTTGCGATTCAGCGAGGAAATGCTGCCAATATCTTTGGCACTATGCCCCAGGGGGGCCCATGGGTATCTTTAGATATAGATTTTTAGTTTTCAACACAGGTCTTGATAACTTCGAACACACTCGACTTAAAGATCTGGCCGCCAAACGCCAACTCCGAAAAATTCGGCCCAAGCCCTCCATCATTACACATACAACGCATCTGGGCAACTCTACTGTATTTCGTGTTGTCGGACTTTCAAAACCAAGTTTGGATTCGCAAGCCACGTTCGCGCACATGCACATGCAATAGTTAAAACCCTTTTTAGGGTTCCGTAGCCAAATGGCAAAAAACGGAACCCTTATAGATTGGTCATGTCCGTCTGTCTGTCCGTTTATGTCACAGCCACTTTTTTCCGAAACTATAAGAGCTACTGTTCAAACTTGGTAAGTAGATGTATTCTATGAACCGCATTAAGATTTTTACACAAAAATAGAAATAAAACAATGAATTTGGGGGTTCCCCATACTTAGAACTGAAACTCAAAAAATCTTTTTTCATCAAACCCATACGTGTGGGGTATAATGAAAAATCTAAAAAAAATATATGATATACATTACCATGCAAACTTCCACCGAAAATTGGTTTGAACCAGATCTAGTCAGTAGTTTTTTTTTAATACGTCATAAATGGTACGGAACCCTTTATGGGCGAGTCCGACTCGCACTTGGCCGCTTTTTATTTGTCAGGATGTCGCTGTCGACGGATACGTCTGGGTGGACATCATCATTGTACCTATATTTATATTTATTTTACTCTGTTTAAGTTAATATGTTCATTAAATAAAATAATTATGTCTATAGTAAAAGAGTATGTATGTAGACTACGAAAGTGGCTACTAACCTTATCTTTGTATGACGTCGATGAGTTTTTTAAACTACAGTGTAGATAGGTTATTAAGGTACTATGAAGTTGTATTAACTTATATTATGTTGCGTGTTTTTATATGAAATGAGACTTAATGTGAATGAGATCTATATTAAATATTACTCTTTGACATTGTCATGTTTGTTTTAAGTACTATTTGTACCTATTATTAAGACATTTTGACCTATAACTTTGGCGTTATTAATAAAGTTTTGTATTTGTATTTGAGTACAATATAAATCGGAATGAAGAATCCATTTCGTAAGCAGTCTACTTTCACGACGATATGACGGTAATAAGTAGGCGGGCGTGAAAGTGGTTTCGTCGAAATAGGAACTGTTATTGTTTACACGCTTATAAATAAATAGTTTCGTTTTTTAGACAGTTCATAAATAGAATAGCGTTTTTTTCAGCTTTTATGTGATTTAATTGTTTATTTATGCAATATAGCTTTTTCTTTATTTTTAGTACTGAATTCTAGTCTGCTATATATTTTAGGAACATCATTTAAATGTAGGTAGTTCATTTTTTTTCTCCTGTAGAAGTATTTGACTTAAAATAGGTATGCTTCAATATAAAAATAAAAAATAAAAATCACTTTATGTCAGACTAAAGTCCATATAAAAATATAAAAGAATTCTAATATAATAATATTAAACTTAAACTAAGAGTTGCTTCAGTCGTCTTATGACTAGTCTTATTTTTATTTTTAAATTGATTTGACAATAAACTGTCACTGTCACATACCTATCACTTTTTGTTCTCACTATAAAATAATAATAATAATAATAAACATTTATTTCAGACCAAATTGATCCATATATGGTTAGTTACAGCGTTACTATGGTTAACGGATGACCAGTACCGAAGAATGGGGCTGTATAGGCTCTCGGAGACGGTCTTAAGTATTCGATTGTCTGAGTTTCTCAATCTCTCCCAGAAACCTGCTATCCGACATCTGATGATGGCGAAGAAGTCGGGCACCCCTGCCTCCACGAACATGCTCGATGCGCTGCTATACCTGGGTAACTTCAGTAGAATGCGAAAAGCGTCATTGTATTGAATCCGCAAAGTTGAACATGCTTTTCTACTAAAGTTAACCCAGAGTTGGCAGGTATACAAACACTGACAAAATTCTCGAAACAAAGTCACTTTGACACTGTTTGTACACCTTGCAAATTTGCGCGTGAGCATGTTACACCTGATAGACAGAGCTCGTCTTTCTCGTTCCAAGTCAAGGTCATCTTTTAAGTCACTGCTCAGGATATGTCCTAGGTATTTTAACTTATTTACTACCCGCACCGGTGAGCCATTTAGAACTAGTTTAGGTATCCCATACCTACAGTATAAAATGGATAAATAACTTTTTAAAGTACGTACCTATGTTACGAAGAAAAACGCATACTTACTTAAAACAAGTATGATGTCAATTAAAAGATTGCTTACGAAACAGTTAAAATTTCAACGTGTTTTCTAAGAAATAAATAATTAACTAAGGTTAATGTAAATACAATTTAACGGATCCCGTCGCATTTTTTTAATTTCATTTATTTATTGACTAACCCCGACCTGCTCTAACCTGTGTGACCTATAAAGCAGTGTTTTAAATAACTTCCTAATACTTTTTAATTTTACTATTCCAGCTTGGCAGCAACCACCTCGTGATGCAGACAGCAAAGAACGTCCTCTATGGAGACTCCAAGAACCTTCAACCCTGGGGGCTGATCATCCTCCTTCTCTCAAAGTCAGTCAAGACCTCATCAGCATACACACTACAGTCCAAACAGATAGAAGAGAAGCAGAGACTCCTAGCTGAACTGACTGAGATGATGAGAACAGGGCATCTTATACATAAAGGCATTGTTAATGTCCCATTCGCTAAAAGATCCAAAAGCACAGAATCAGCGATTTTCGGAAACAAAATAGCATTACTCCTTGGAGATTATATCTTAGTAACAGCCAATGATATGCTCGCAAAGCTAAGGAACTCTGATGTCTCCTACATAATTTCCTCAGCTTTAAGAGACTTATCCGAAGGAGAATTTTTCGGAGAACGCGATGAACAGAACCAACCTATTCCAGGAAAACCTAAAGCAGTTGTCGATGATTTAGACATCACTTTTGATACAACTACAATCTCAGTTGATGATGTCTTGGGGAGACCAAGGAAAGAATGGACAATCAGATCAGTTTATAACGGTGCATCGTTGCTTGGAAGAGGATGCCAAGCTGCGATGGTCCTCGGCCAACAGAATAGGGAAACTATCAGCTTTGCGTATCATTTTGGATGTCATGTCGGTCTAGCATGGCAGGCTGCTGCTGAAAACCAGACTTTAACATCGGACAGCAAGGACCAGTTTTGCTTAGCGAGTGCCCCTGTTCTGTTCGCTTTGGAAGAAAATCCAGGTCTATACCAGATAATAGACCAAGCGAAAGGAGACTTAAAAGACGTCGACTATGAAGATCTTAAATTTAATATTCTAAAGACTGATGCTATAAATAAAACTCAGAAGCTGTATGAAGATCATGCGCAGAAAGCCATAGCTTATATTGAAAGTATTGGACAGAACGAATCGGTCGATATGATTAAGAAATTGATAAACACTTTCTAAAGACGTTATGAATTTAAAGGCGTTAGGAAAGTACCCTAAAGATGTAGGTATTCGTGTTGTGACTTAATATACCTATTTAATATTATTATGATCTTGCCAAAATCAGAATGAAAATATTGACTACAAAATACTTACTTATACTGCTGTGGTGCAGCGACCCGAAGTGGATGTTGGCCTCCGACACCGAAGACCGCCATGCTTCTCGGCCCAAAACCGTTTCTGTCCAGTCGACGTCGCCGCTAAGGTCTTTTTGCCAATTTAATTTTAAGGTCTTTTTGACGAAGTGCAAAAAGACTACAAAATAAAAATAGATTTGTTTTTTCTATTTGCGTATAGATGCGTAAATTTTTGGTTCAAAACTTTAATTTACATACTATAGGAGTGCCCCAATGTTACACGATGATGTATTATACTTATTTCAAATGTTTTTCAAAATTGTGGAAATAAATAAATAAATAATAAATAAATATTATAGAACATTATTACACAAATTGACTAAGTCCCACAGTAAGCTCAATAAGGCTTGTGTTGAGGGTACTTAGACAACGATATATATAATATATAAATATTTATAAATACTTAAATACATAGAAAACACCCATGACTCAGGAACAAATATCCATGCTCAACACACGAATAAATGCCCTTACCAGGATTTGAACCCGGGACCATCAGCTTCGTAGGCAGGGTCACTACCCACTTAGAAAAAGTTTTAATTTAAAATACTATGTGCTCAATATTATTGTAAGTTATTTATATGTAACCATCATTTGTTTTTAAATCTTGCTTATTGGCATAATATAATTTATATTTGTTGATAATAAACAACTTATTTAAAACAAATATTATTTTAATTCACAAATTATAAACTATTTACTCAAAGATTGACTGGAAGAGTTCCCTTATATCCATATTGACGTTACTGAAAAAAAAAAAATGGTTTGCCAAAGTGGCAAAATTTTCGTAAATTTAAACGCCTTGAATTGTTTTTCGAGCAATTTCGACAATCTGCGTTAACCATTGACTGATTAAGAGGGAAGAATAGCTTTGGAATCCTAGTGAAATAACGGTACTTTTTCTATGAAATTCCATTTTGGGAGAAAACGTTTTCCACTAACTGAATATTAACAAATCACTTTGAAGTCTTTTGAGGACTTTTTGAGGTCGACCGCTTCAGCATATAAGTTTCGCTTTTTTTAATATTTTTTTGTACTTATTGTTTATTTTGAAAAAAGGAAAGCCTATAAACCTAGTTTTTCATTGTGTCAATAACATAATTAAAAAATCATAAAGAATGGAAAATATTTAAAAGTGGTAAAACGTTTTCTCTTTTTGTATGGACGTGCTATACTTCCCTCTTAACTGGCCGAAGCGATCGAAACGCAACCGTCACTGTCGCACTAATATGGAAGAGTGAAAGAGAGTTTCGTTGTCGTAGCGATAGCGGTTGTCACCTTGGCTAGGCCGGCAGAGGTAAATAAATAGAGGGTTCGGTTATTAGTTATTGGAGTTTATTGAAGTTCACCTTAGGGCCTTAAGGCCGATATCGGCCTGTCAGTTATTCGCAAAATCTGACAATCGCGAATATCCGACAGGTCGATATCGTCCGGCGAACTGGTAATCAGTGGGAGGCTTTAGCACACTGCTGCGCACTTTGGAAAGACGTTCAGTGCTGCGATTTTTCACTGTGCACATGCAATGGTATAACACATTGACTCCGTCTCCCCGTACGAAGACGCGAATCGCACGACGGTTCGCGATTTCGGACGAAGATGTGGCCCGATTCGAAGAATGAGATACGATAACGATAAGATATTGATTATTTTATTTACAATAACAATATACATAATGGATATATACCGATGATTACTATAACTAGCTTATATCTAAAATAGGCCCTTGAGGCATTGTGCCAAGAATGCTGGCAAATACAGTCCTGGTTTAGATAAATTCTCATTTAGATATCGTTTGTATGCGGTATAATCGACAGAAGCAGCTCGATTCGGGCAACCAATGTCTCTTTGACGTTAGAAATATCGTAGATAGATCTTAATGGGATCACAGCAGAATCGAAATAAACGTCATTTTTGACATGTCGTTTAGTTATCGATCTTTTAAAGATCTTTCCAACATCTTAAACGTGTCTTAATCATTCTTCGAATCGGGCCGGGTGTTTGCCGCAGGGTAGCCATCGAGCTAGAGTATCGTACGGATTTGTGTACGTACTTACGTAGACGCGATTCGCGCATCGCAGCTGACGAAGATATACTGAAAAAACCGCACCATCGTACTTACCATCGTCGCCGCACGCGAATTCTTCACAATTCGGAACGACGTAACATTATCGAACGGTACGCCTCCGAGTCAACAAAGCCTAGTTAATAATTCATGGTAAATAAATACTTACATGTCATTATCATTATGGTAATTTAATGTTAACTCGTGTTACCCTACCGCCTCTGCCCTACATAGGTACTGAGCTATGATAAGAATGAATCAAGAGTATTAGGGCGTTTTATAGAAATAACTTTCTTTTTTGTTCGAAAAACTAAAATATTTTTTATTGTGTTTTTTTGACTCGGAATCACGAGGTATATTTATAAAAAAAATATATAAATACTTACATGAAATAATATTCTTAAGTTTTCGATATTAATTTTAATAGTCAGTTTTCAGTTTTGGTCTGTAGTTTTTTATGAATAGTTTTTGCGTTGTAAATCGATAGTCCTCGTTACTCAGTCCCAGTAGAAATAGGTAGGTAATCTGTACCCCTAGTGTAAATTTATTCAATAGCGAAACGCGACGTACGCGTTTGCGTTGTCTCATTTTGTATGGGATTTTGAGTTTCCAAAACGTCCCGCTTGGCGCGCTGTTTCTAAATCCCGTACAAAATGAGACTTAACGCAAACGCGTACGTCACGTAACGCTATCGAATAAATTTACACTAGGGGTTCTGAAAGTTGATGGTTTATTAAAAAAAAGTTAATGGTACCCACACTTTTTCTGAAAATGCCTTCATACAAAAATCCATTGATTATACGAAGATGTGTCAATTCTAAGGCTGTGTTCACATTAGATGAGGACCGTGCATAGCGCTGTCACTAACACACATCTGGGGGCCTACCGCGAAGCCCGCAATTCGCAAATTGCGGGGATCTTTCTCTTTTACTCTCACTAAGACGTAATTAGAGTGACAGAGAAAAATGCTCGCATTTGGCGAACTTCGATTTTCGCGGTAATAGCCCGGAGCGGCATGCGGATTCGTTTCAACGTGAGAATTGCGTAAACAAATCACTCTCAATTGCTCAAAGGTTGACTGGAAGAGATCCCTTACAGGGATAATTTCGCCTTTGTACATTGCCAACATTTTTTTTATTGTATCTTTACCTGTCCCTTATGTACGATAAAGTGTTTACATACACATACATACAAATTGTGTTTTTTTTTAGATTTTACATAGATTTTTGATTTTTTTTATCGAGCGAAAGACAATATCTCAGAATTCGAATCGATAGTTTCTCGAGAAAGGCCTTAATATTGCTAATTCCGTTTTCTGAATCCACTGCACCTTACGAGGGACGTACAGGACGTGATCGTTCATACAGAAAGAGAAAACGTTTTTCTAATTCTATTTTCTTCTCCACAATTTTTTAGTATCTTATTGATACAATGAAAACCTAGGTTTATAAGGTTTTCCATTTTTTTTTCAAAACTTGCAAAACAAAAAAAAAAAGCGAAAGCTAGAGTATATTATGCTGAAGCGATCGACATCAAAATCAAAGTGATTTCTTAAGATTTAGTTTGTGCAAACCGTTTTCTCCCGAAATGGAATTTCACAGAAAAATTACCGTTAGATTCGAAAAGCTATTCTTCCCTCTTAAGTATTGTGTGAAACTTTTTGTTAAGCTATTAAAGAAAAGTAGATACATTTGCGATAAGCCGTTACTTTTAATACAGACTAGATCAGGTACGCAAGGGCGGTTATCAGTCTTCTATATTAACTAGTCTCTGACTACTTGTTTGATGACGTCAAATACAAGGTGACATCCAATATTCGGACTAAATATAGAAAAACATGAAAATTTACGTAAACGTCATGAACTGAAAACAAAAAATGCTCCAAAAAAAATGCTCCTCTGGAGTTGCAGGCGTACATAGGCTGCGGAGACTGCTTACCATCAGGCGGGCCGTATGCTTGTTTGCCACCGACGTAGTATTAAAAAAATGCTACTTTAAAATTTTATTTTAATTTTATAAGATTTATTTAAATGCTATGAATGCATTATTCGTAGCCGGGGTCAAACGTAAAATTTGTAATTGAAAATTTAATAAAATAAATTAAATATAACATTGCGTACAGTTTTCAAACTTTTTATTTCTTATAAACATCAGTACCCCTAGTGTAAATTTGATCGACATCATAACGTGACGAACGCGTTTGCGTTAAGTCTCATTTTGTATAGGATTTTGAGTTTCCAAAACGTCCCGCTTGGCGCGCTCTTTCTAAATCCAATACAAAATGAGACTAAACGCAAACGCGTACGTCACGTTTCAAAATCGAATTTATTTACACTAGGGGTACTGATGATTAGTCCTACAAAAATAAAGAACGAGATCTGTTAACTGTGTTTTGGAAAATAAATCACTTATTTAATTTTTCATGTTCACAGAAGGGTTGCATACAAATTTAATCAAATGAAACGAATAGCTGTTGCAACGAGACTGATTTATTTTTCAATGTCACAGACAATGACACATGTACAGTTCATGTATCGTGTATAACAGATGGCGCTAGTAGTAATTAACTTTAGATTATTTAGATACATATTTTAACATTTAAGTCATATCTTTAATACGCATAACAACTTGTCATAAATTATCATTGCGCATACAAATGAAAAGTCATATTATATTGTGTCATACATTTTTAGCTATAATATTTGATGACATACAATGTCATAATTATGTCATAACAGTTGTCATATATTTTTTATGCATACCTAACGAACCTAACCTAAAATTTTATGCGAATTTAATTAATGACTTCAAAAATTATGACATAACTCATTTATGACAAAAACCCAGTTATGCTTAGGAATAATTCAGACTAAATATTTTTATGACTCGCAATATTATGCATAAAGTGTTATGACAATTAAAAATATGACAAGAGTTGTTATGCGACCAGAGGGAGTCCCCAACAGAAAAGCTAAATTATTCTACACAAGATAACAA
The DNA here is from genome assembly GCF_033807575.1 of Cydia pomonella. NCBI lineage: Eukaryota > Metazoa > Arthropoda > Insecta > Lepidoptera > Tortricidae > Cydia > Cydia pomonella. Next base: position 2,863,401 of record NC_084728.1, read on the forward strand.
AACAATTTTTCTGAGTCTTGTTGAGGGTGGCACCCCTACATCAAAAGTGGGGATGGTTTTTTTTTTCGGTTTAACTCTATAGTGTGGGGTGTCGTTGGATAGGTTTTTAAAACGAATAAGGGTCTTCCATAACCATTTTTTGATAAACGTAATATTTTCGTAAATAATCGTAAATAAAAAAAGGAATGTTTCCCCCTCTTATCCTAACTTCTGAACCATGGGTCCGAAAAATATGAAAAAAAATCGTGAAAGTAAAGCTTAGTAAAGACTTTCAAGGAAAACTTTAGCGAACCTGATCGGTTTAGCGTTTGTGAGTTTTTGCAAAATAGACTTTTTGACAGACGGGTAACTACAGAACCCTACACTGAGCATGGCCCGTCGTGCTCTTGGGTGTTTTTAGGGTTCTGTACTCAAATGGTAAAACGGGACCCTATTACTAAGACTCCGCTGTCCGTCCGTCTGTCACCAGGCTGTATCTCATGAACCGAGATACAGTTGAAATTTTCGCAGATGATGTATTTCTGTTGCCGCTATAACAACAAATACTAAAAAGTACGGAACCCTCGGTGGGCGAGTACGACTCGCACTTGCCCGGTTTTTTTTATATTTGTTCAACAGGTCGCTTATTTTAAACAAAAAAAAATGAGTTATGATGAACAATTACGAAAATACGACGTGTTAAATTGTCTATTTTTTGTCTCTTTGTTAACTTAAACACCCTGTAACTCCTAAAGTATTGATCGTGGAGTAAAAATAAACATATCCAATTTTATAGGGAATTTTATGGTAAAACTTTTGTGAGAAGTAATTATAATGCTGTTCGAAAAGATATTCGAGATATGAACAGAAATCTGAAAAGATACCTTCAACCCCCTCCGCCCTCCCTCAGCGCAACCCCCTCCCCCCTCCCTCAGCGCAACCCCCACCCTCGAGGATTTTTAGTATGTTTACCTGGAGAGCACAATGTATAACTATACCAATTTTGAAAACTACAGGAATAATTTCCCCTGATTGCCCATATTCGGGTTAATTTTCTTGAACTGGATGTGCATGTTGGCCTCCGACACCGACCGCCATGCTTCTCTGCCCAAAACCATGTCTATTCTCGCGTCGTCGTCTACATAAGCTTTTTGACCAAATAGATTAAAATACAGGTTATGTGTTTACGCACAGATGCGCGTGAGTAGCTCAGTTGCTCACCGTTACTCCAACGGTATGGACGTCACTGTTACTTTTACTTAGTATCGTGGAACGAGTATAAGTACCGAGTAGGTATATTAGTAGCAGGTAAGTGGCGATATCTGTAATGATAGTAGTTAAGTTATAGATCGTGTCATTCACGAAGACGCGTGCCTTGACTAGTACTGTCATGTAATTACAGGTAAGATTTGGCGAATCTGCGCGTCATCGTGGATGACACGAACTATACGTAGGGAGATTCCGAGAGACTTGCCCATGTTTTGAATATTTAAATTAGGATATTCTATTTGTATATTTCTAAATAGGCATTTTAAAAAATAAGTACTTTAATGAAATCTTTTATTGTTTGTGGCTATAAATATATAATTATTGTATATAATATAGGTATTCTATATATTTGTTATACTATCACTTATATTTTTTCATTTAATTTTATTTATTTTCGCCCTCTTTTATAATTTTATTGACTTTCCTCTTGTCTATTGTACTCAATGCTATATTTGTCTACCGTTCTTCATCAACTATCATCTACTCAAAGGTTAACTGGAAGAAATCCCTTAAAGGGATAAGTTCGCCTTTGTACTGCTTATCCTGTGCCATATTTATGTTTTGTGTTTTGTACAATAAAGTGTTTATACATACATACAAATCATGGTTACATCTAAATTATGCAAAGAATATATCTTTGACATGCAGTCGTGTTAATTTTTTTATTGTTAGTTGTATTTAATATGTTAATTTCCTAAAACAAACAAATTGTCATTCTAACCTTGACTTGTATGTTTAAAAATGTAAGAAAAAATTACAATTCATAACATTAAACATTAAAACCAAAAGGTAACTATTGTACACACAAATAAAGATAACAGTTTTTGGTCAATGTACCTACAACGAGCAAATAAACTGTCGTTATCCAGGATATAAAGAATTAAATTAACTGTTGGGTTATATATTAAACAGCAATGATTCAAACTGAAAGCTGGGTACAAATAAAAATAAAAAACCTCAAATCATTTTTCAAAAATAGTATTCCATATTAAAAGTAGTCCCTGTAAATGTACAACAATTTCATCTTATACTTACATATTTTTTATTATACAAAGGTACTTAATATTAATCGGTGACGAAATAAGGCCTATCGTTGGTTTATATTTTTCTTTTATATGTTTAGTGTGAACTTGCTGTGTTGTCTATGGTACTAGCGGACAAGGACGCAAAATTTGAATCTATTCACACTTTTGAAAACTATGAAATTGAGGAAATTTGTAAGCTTAATAACCGGGCCTTATTTCGTACAGGTACCTTACATTGCACAGATATGTTGGTAAACTTAATATAACAAAACTTTGAAAGTATAGCGGAATTAGACGAATAAAAATTAAGATAGAGATTAAAGGTTTTTAGCTTCTTGATAGAAATCTGTGCGAATAACACATAGTTCATGAAATAACAGTTAAGAGGCTGTCAATACCTAAAGCGCGCACACTGTCTATTTGTATCGGAGTAAATGAGATAGCACTGTCGCATGTTACTGGGCCTGGGCAAGGGAATAATAAGAAAAATATTTAAATAAAAAAAAGTGGATTATTAGTGTAATATTTTACTCAACAGCGGTTTAGATATAAATGTTTTGAAATTGTGATTTTAATTGCAGACCCATAAGTCAAAACAATAAAGACATAAAACCGTTTAATCGTGATTTTAAGACCAATCTTTGCAATTATTTTCTATCGAGCCGATTTCGTTCAATCATGTATCGAGTACAACCACGGTCTTTGAAATATAATTAATATGAACATATATTTTTCTTACTTGACTAAAACAAATAGTCTTTCTTAAAAAAATGGTTAAGTAACATCAATTTCAAGGACATTGGGTGTTGACAGCCTCTTAAGGACTGCTAATATATCGACGAGTTAATGTTGTTAATATATCGACGTCAGCATCGGCCATAGATATAAGAATTAAACCTTATATAATCTGAGGCATCGACGTTTTATAAACCAACACACGTCTACATTTTATTTTATTTTATATTAGGTATATAAGTTAATAAGTAACACTACATTTTTAAAACAATTAAAAAATTTCGTAATGGAAAAATGTTACTACCACTTAGAAGAGTTTTGAGGATGCATGTTGCAGATGACTTATGTGTCAATAGGCGACCGGTTTGGCCTAGTGTGAGTGACCCTGCCTACGAAGCTGATGATCCCGGGTTCAAATCCTGGTAGGGGCATTTATTCGTGTGATGAGCATGGACATTTGTTCCTGAGTCATGGGTGTTTTCTATGTATTTAAGTATTTATATATAATATATATCGTTGTCTAAGTACCCTCAACACAAGCCTTATTGAGCCTACTGTGGGACTTAGTCAATTTGTGTAATAATGTCCTATAATATTTAATTTAATAAATAGACATTCTGTTTTGACGAAACCTGAGGTGAATGAGCTTTCTGTAATGTAACAAAGCCTGCGCTGTGGATCTGGTGGTATGCTATTTTTTTGGTTAATAAATACTATTCTCACGCTTAGAAGACAAATAAATTTAATGTGCATAAGTTTTGTATATAATGTTTTATACATCAAATGATAATTGTTAATAATGTATCCATTTAAAATAAACTAACTAAATTAAACCTAATAAAATAGAGAATATAAACATAAGAATATAAAAACCCCCCTATGAAAATTCCCCCAGGTCTGTCCCCTGCGGAAGGGTGCCCATAAGGCTGGCTACGTTCCCTCGTTGAATGGCGATGTCTATTCTTTGGCCTAGGAATGAGCCAGCCCTAGGGTCACCCGTGGTCTCCAGCAGTTTTTTTTTTAATTCTTGAAAAGAATCGCGTCGTTGCTCCACGGCCCCAAGGTCTCTACTGCAAACGCCGCAAATATGTGGTTGTTGGAGAGACCAGCATATTTGCGGCGCTTGAGAGCTTCAGCCGCTTCCGCCGCCCCGCCAGCCAATAATGTTTTTATTGTTATTTATTAGTAGGTATTGTGATTAGGATAGTTCAGTATTTAAGTTCTAGATAATAATGTTTAATATTTCGCTGCAATGCCCTATATATACAGGGTATCATGTAACGTGTATATATTTGTATACCTATATGACAGTATGAATAAATGAATAAGTAATGAAAATGACGACCGGCCTGGGTATTGACCCTGGATGCGTTGAACTCGCGATATTTATTGAAACACAGCGATAAACGAAGCACATAAAATATATTACAAATATTTTACAATTTATACGAAGATCTTTTTCAGTCTGCTAGCTAACATTTCGGAAAACGAAAACGAAACTGAACCCCTACGTACGCGTTTGCGTTAAGTCTCATTTTGTATGGGATTTAGAAACAGCGCGCCAAGCGGGACGTTTTGGAAACTCAAAATTCCATACACAATACATTTACACTAGGGGTACCGATTTGACTAACCAGTCAACTACCCTACTATGCCGCACCGTCAACGGGAGTGCATTGGGATGGTGGAGGTGAATAGGGAGAAAACCTGGAATGAGGTTTACCTAACTATTTCTTAAAACCCATACAAATTATATCACACATCTACTATTATTTTCATTCGCATGACATAATTTGTGTGGGTAGTTTCTTTAAGCAATTATCAGGTAAATTTATTCCAACGTTTATCCCTATTTACACCCGCCATCCGTATTCACTCCGCAGCGGGCTAAACACGGTCGCATTTTTGTTGCCTGTCATCATGCCTGTCACGTCCTATCAAGTATGTAAGTGCGAAAGTGACAGGCATAGTGACAGTGACAGGTGATAAAAATGCAACCATGCTGCCACCGCAGGTTCAATTTTTCCTTTAACTTTACACCTCTTCTGTATAATAACTTTTAGTAGTAACGAACATCTATGTCTCTTCTACATCTATGTCAGCGATCGATCGTAAAATCAGGCCGATCGTAAATTTCCTGTGTAATGTTTTGACAGTAGCCACATTAAATCAATAGATAGGCAGGATAGGTTCCTTAGGTCCGAAGGGCAAACTGTACAGAAAGAGGACTCAGAAAACGAGTCAATGATTCTCACATTTCACGATATGCCTAGGAATTTCATGATCTGCCTGATTTCACGATCGGCCGCCGAAATCTATATTATCATTATAATGATCAAATATTTAATTCCGAATTTCAGCGAAATGGCCGCCATCTACATGCGAATGCTGGGCTACACGGTGACTTTGGCAATGCATGGCTGCAACCTGTTTGTGATGAACAGCCTTCTCCAAGGTCCTGTCATGGAAGACCCCAACATTAGGGCCTTCAGCGCGATGTATAAGAGATTCTTCACTGTATGGACTATGGTAAGTTTGGTTGCAAAAGCCCCCGATCGCAATCACCCCATGTTTACAACACGCAAGTTATAATTGCGGCACTTTAGGATATTAACAATAGCCCCGTGTCTTATAAGTTATAATCACCCCATATATGATATACGCAAATACCCATGTAAATTGTATTAATTATTAATTGCGCTAAGTTTTTAATCGGGTTGTATTAACACTAAACTATTTTATTAACATTGTATTAACATTAACACTACATACTTTTTGTAAATGAATAATAACTAAGTAAAAATAAATATAATATACAAATTGCATCAACCAGATTAATTTACGTCGTCGGAGCTATCGGTATCACTGTCATCTTGTAAATTTATTACTAGATGATTCTGGTCTGTTCCGATATATTTTTGTAAGTCGGCTAGTTGTAGATCTTCTGCGTGTTTTACACATTTAGGCCAGTTTTCTCTGGTAACATTGTCGACGGTTTGATGGAACAAAATCTCTACATCTGCTAAATTAAAAGTATTATTCTTCGTAGCGACCCATTGCTATATTTATTAATATTTAAAATATAACACTTATTAATTATATCTGAAATATTAATAAATAAGTATAACAATCGGCACTATAATAAATACAGATGTATATTACTGCTTCACGACCAAGCGTAATTCATCGATAAGCAATATCGACTTTAGCCGCATCCTTGTTCACAGCTCGGTTTATTACCCCATCGGAACGTTCGTTTGGCCGCTACTTTAGCCTGTGTTTGCAATAGTTTCACGTGGTCTTCTAAAGTTACCTGTCATTGAGGAATCTACATATGTACATGTATTACCATTTTATTGTAATTTCGAAGAGAGAGCAATTGGAAGCCATTATAAAAACGCTTGAAATCATAATTTACGCTATTTATTAATTTATTTAGAGTAATATTTAGCTAAACGTGCTTGTTATTGCAAATTCCATTATCCAAGAGCTTTACAATAGATTCATTTAACATTTCGGTCAAAACGAAAATAAATTAATGTTTTACACCAATAAAAAATATATCTATCTATATACAGACGGAAAATTTAATTGAAGCAGCATGAACATTTTAATTTATTGTTTTAAATGTTCAATCTTATCCCTTGTGCTAATCCACCCCATTTACAATTTATTCCATATATTTCAGTTCCTCCACATGTTCGTGGCGTCGCTGGGTCTGACGTCCGACTACCTCACACTAAAGTACTCTAACAAGAAGGAACCTAAATGGCTGGGGCTTATGAGAAACACTAAGAATCGTGTTTTCGCTGCTGTACTCTGGCCTACGGTTTTTGTAAGTATCATTTAAGCTCTTAAACAATATTAAAATTATTTTAAATTGGTTACTTAAATAGGTAATTAATTTTAGTCGATTAACTTAGCCATTGACATATTTTGATCCATTTCGAGGATCACCTCCCGGAGCATCACCGGTAGCGAGTGCCCGACGTGTACTGCGGGCACACTGCGGGCATGGACGCTATATGCACGACTACTTTATCTTTGTGTGCATGTGTGGTATGTGTGTATTTTTTTGTTTAAAATAATTTTGATATATTTAACTTACTTGAGTTATATAGTCACCTCGTAAAATATGACTAAACGTCGAAAGACACAAACACGCATGATAAAAACATAAATGTTGTGTCCACTGTTTCATTAGTTGTAGCTTCCTGGGTGATAACTCGTAGTGTGGTTATGGAAAATGTGTTTTCAATTTTATACTACGTCGGTAGCAAACAAGCATGCGGCCTGCCTGATGGTAAGCAGTCTCCGTAGCCTATGTACACCTGTGTCAATGGAAAGCTATGACATAAACACTGCTTACCTACGTGTTTATGTAGCTATTTTCCATTTGTATATTTTAATGCATGTTAATTTTAAGATGTGTCCCGCCGAGTTTCTTGCGCGTCCCATATTGGGATTTGGGATACCCACCTACAATTTAGGAGGGATTTAAATCTTCTCGGGTGAGACGTGTGGGTAGGGTTAGAGCCGGCGTAGCTTTATTTGACGTTATGTACAGCATTATAATATAGCTACTTGGAAAATAAATTACCTTTATCCTTATCTTAAACTATCTTTATCTCATCATTTCTCAGTCCACCAACGGAGCGGCAGCTGACGTCTCCCTTAACCACTCTATGAATTATCACACGGAAGCTATTGGTTATAAAAATCTGTTACTGATTTTGGTACATAATACTTACGATCCAAATGTAAGGTAAAGTGTTAAATCATGTATCCTTCGTACAATCTGCAATAGCCGCAACATTGTAGTTAAACGATTTAGACGCAACGAAAATGACTTGCTAATTAGAGATACAATGAAAATGACAGCTATGAGCGTAAGATAAGATAAACGTTTATTTAATCATTTGGGAGATGCTTGATGAAGACCCATGGTACATACGTGCTAGACCTCCATGAAGACATGCTCCGTAAGTTAAGGGATCAGCAAATTCCGGGTCTTACGCAACTCGGGGACAGATATAATAAGCCGAATCACCATAATCCTATGTTACCTGGTCTGCGTACTGGTGAAATTGACTATGTGTGTAAACTAGAAAGAGGAAAACCACTCTCCAAGCGAATGGCCCCACCTCGTATCCCTGTCATTTAAATCTATACATAGCTTTAGCGTGAGCCAGTTCATGCCTGAACTGAGCCACATTTACTTTACATTAGATCTTTTTGATACCTAAGACATATATGTAAAATAATACTGCTTGCGCTTGGCAGCCCATAACTCTGTAACTTTAATTATAAAAAATAAAGTTATATTCTATTCTATTCTATTCTATTGTATTTTAATTATTTCTACTGAGTGTGCAAATTATATGCCCATGTATATCAGTAAGAGTTCCCATCTAATTTCGTGTTGCAAACGACTATAGATCGTGTCATTCGTGAAGACGCTTGCCTTGACTTGTATCGTCATGTTATTAAAGGTTAGATTTGACAAATCTGCGCGTCATCGTGGGTGACACGAACTATAGTCGTTTGCAACACGAAATTGGATGGTAACTCTTTATTCAATGTATACCTTTAATTCGTTTTAAATGTTTTAACGGAGACTCGTAATCATAATAAATAAGTTTTTGGCAAAAACTTGATTTTTGGGACAAGCTTTAATCGCTGACTGTACCTTTCTTTCCATGCGTAGCGTTTAGTGCGAATCAGTGGTAAAGTAACGACGATCGCTAACTGTACTTTTCTTTCCACAGGCAACTAATTCTCATCGAGACAATCCTAAAAACCCCAAACACAATTAGGTTGCGTTGTTTTATCACAGAGTTCCAGTGGCTACCTGCTGTCTCCATCATCAGATCAGCTCGATAGTACCATAATATTGCATTGTCACCCGACTTAGATATATATGCAAATTTTCAGCTTCATCGGAAACCGGGAAGTGGGTCAAATTTAACTTGCAAGATTTGTTACATTGCAAGTTAAATAAAAGCTTGTAATAAAGAAGGAGTCATCCACCGCCATACAAGGTTGTGTTCTTCATGATTTTTGTCGATGGCGTGCATTAGATGGTGGTTGGTCGGGCACTGTGCGTAGTGACAGTTATTTGCAGCTTTGGCCGGGTCCCCAGGCCCCTTATTAAGTACTACCCGCCCTTTTTAGCACCTTTCTATATAGACTGCCTAATATCTAGCTGCCCTAGGCCCAGATCTACTTGAATTAGGGCAAATCCGCCACTGATTGTGCGGATTAAGAGGAATTTCCTCCTGCGGACGCTCCGGCTGTGGAATAAGCTTTTCTCAAGGGGCTACAGTGTGGGGTTCTTCAAAAAAGGAGTGTACAGGTTTTTAAAAGGTTGGCAAAGCGCATGTAACACCTCTGGCGTTGCAAGCGTCCACAGTTACGGTGGCATCAATAATGAGACACATACAGTGTGTCCCTAGCCATTGGACAAAGTCGAAATGTACATATGCATTAGAGTATTTAGAACCAGTGTACAAAGTATCATAACAACCGGTGTAGCGGTTTCGAAGAAATTAACAAATAACCATTTTTTACTTTGGAGCAGCCTGTATGTGTTAGTAGCTCCTAAGGTAATAAATAATAAATAAATAAATATTATAGGACATTATTACACAAATTGACTAAGTCCCACAATAAGCTCAATAAGGCTTGTGTTGAGGGTACTTAGACAAAATAAATAAAAAAAATAAATAAACGTTTATTCACATTTCATGCCTTATAAATATTTACAATATACTTCTGCCAAACCACAGAGTGGTTTGTTGGCAGACGAAGCTCCTATAATATGCAAGCTAAGTAGTCTATATGTTACTTATATTTTTATCTATTTAACCTCTTACCGCATGCGCAGCCCTATCTGGCAGTTATAATATTCAATTCTATTGATAGCTATTAAAGTTTATTTTTAAACAGATATAATACTTTTGTTTACGACATGAAGTAAGGGGTTAACGCTACAATCTGATCATACAGTATAAAAAAATGCAGTGCATGTATACAATTTATAGCGGTTGTATTTTACCTTTTATTTTATTTAATAGATTATTGCTAAGTTTCTTTTTAAATGTTCGTTTTGTTATCCTTTTGGTCTTCAAATCCGATGGTAACTCGTTATAGATCATAGGGACTAAATATTTTCTACATCTCTGGCCAAAATAATTAGTAAAACTAGGTACTAGCAATTTATTATTATCTCTGTTTCTTACTAACCTTTGATTGACAATAGGTATTTTAAACTCATCATTATACATTTGTTCCATAGCTAAGAATAACGTGACTTTTTCATGAACTGTTAAAATTTTACATTCTAAGAAGAGTTGTTCATAGGTAGTACTTTTACATTTAAATTTAGTTTTTTTGTCAACCATTAATTTCATGAATCTAATCTGCAATGCCTTTATCTTGTCTAGATACGTTTTAAATGTACGACCGTAGCTTGACAGCCCATACGACAATAGTGAATCCACTAGAGCATAGTACACTGCATACATAGTGGCCCTATTTAAAACGAACTTCAGATGGTGGAATTTTACAAGTACTGCTCTTAATTTATTGCATAAGCCATTAACATGTGGCTGCCACGAGAACTTATAGTCTACAAGCAAGCCCAAGTACTTGTATTGTTCCACAACCTGAAGCTCGACACAGCCGCATGCGACCCCGGCCGGCCGCGCACTGTGAAGGCAGTCGAAACTGTGCCCCACAATGCACGGCGGCCTGTACCTATCTCTAGAGTAAGGTGACCGTATGCACATACATTTTGTTTTCGCAATATTAATAATAATACCGTTATCATGTGACCATTTAATAATATTAGTTAAGTCTTCCTGTACTCTATTTTCTATTAGGCCTAGGTCCTTATCCGCGTATATTAGACAGGTGTCATCTGCATACATGTAAACACTACAGTTTTTGACAACATTACACATACTGTTAACATGAACTATGTACCCAACTGGCCCGGTTACCGAGCCGGTCGGCACGCCGCAGGAGACATGCGCAGGCGCGCCGCACTCGCCTCCCACGGCCGTGCGCAAGGTTCGACCCTCGAGGTATGCGCGAAGCCACCCGTGGAGTGGACCCGCGATTCCACACTCTTCCATTGCCTGAAGCAGCTGGTTGTGGCCCAAAGTATCAAAAGCTTTTTTGAAATCAATAAAGACCACAACCACCTGCTTCCGCTGGTCTAGAGCCTCGTTGACCTCGTCAGTAAACCGACCCAGCGCGGTCGCCGTGCTACGCCCTCGACGGAACCCATGTTGCGACTGTGCGATGATATTATTTTTTTCTAAAAAACTACTAATTTGTGCTGTCAAGTATTTTTCTAGTATTTTATTAATGACTGATAAAATGGCAATAGGGCGATAGTTTGTATAATCAGTATATGATCCTTGCTTAAATATAGGCCTTATTATTGCTGCTTTTAATAGCTCTGGGTACATAGCTTTTGTTACACACAGATTAATAAATTTTGCCAACACCGGACTAATTTTTTCACTTAAATATTTTACATCTCGAACTCTGATCTGATCTAATCCAGGCGACTTTTTTTCACTTAAATTATGAATAATTTTCTTTATATCGTTATATTGCGCCTTAACAAACCTTAATGATACTTGACTATTGTTTATATACTTTGACCTATCTAAGAACTTGACATTACAGTTATGCCTTATATTCAATATTTCCTTAGTGAAAGTTTCCGAGAATTTATTACAGATATTCAAGATGGTATCATTTTTTGCTAAATATTTTTGTATTATTCTATCTATGCTCAATTTTTCCGTCCCTGTCCACAGATTAATTTTTTCCCATATTTTCCTAGGATTGTTATTACAGTGTTTTAACTCTTCCTGCCTATACTTATTTTTAGCTTTATTTATACATTTGTTGACCCTATTCCTATATCTATTATATAGCAGTCTTAGGTTCATATCGTTAGGACTACTTTTCCACCTTTTAAATAACTTATCTCTTACTATTAACATTTTTTTAATACTTTTATTCATCCATGTTTTATCTATGCGTCTACCAGGCGTTTTTTGTTTTTTAGAGTCATTGTAAACACTAGAAAAAGCTGAGCATAACTTATCATACAATTGTAGTGGACACTCGCAGTAAGTCAGTTCTTTCCAATTAACACTGTCAAGTAGATTTTTTACTGTTTTTTCACATAAAATAGTCACAGGTGCTTGCTTACTAGTCTGTGCAGGGTCAACGACCTCGATACTCACTCCGATAGGATAATGGTCAGATACCTTGGTGGTGAGGACGTACGCGGACACAGGCCGCCCGCACCGGGTGCGCACCCACGCGTGGTCTATGCAGGTGCGGGTCACGTGGCCGCCGTACACCTCCTCGCGGGTCACGTCACTGATGGCGCATTCTAATCCTAACTCACACATGTTGTCCCTGTACTGGTTAATGACGTTGCCTGAGCTGACTTCATTCATGAGATCTATATTTGTATCGCCGATCATTATTAACTCCTGTCCAGTAGGTATTTTTGAGAGCACTTGATGTATATCTGTCACAAATCCATGTTTGTTTGTTTTCGGTGGTCTATATACGACGAACAAGTGAGTCAGCTGTTTTTTATCCCGAGAAAGTTCTCCGTATATTATCTCACTGTAGTTAGATTTAATTATAGATGCCGAGAAGCTAATACTCTTTCTTACATATACCAGTATTCCTCCTCCCCTGGATGTCTCTCTTGTCGTTATATATGTATCATAGTCCTCCAGTTTATACATCGGCAATTCTTGTTCTCTTATATTAACCTCTGTAAGCGCAATTACATCTATTTTCGCCATACACCCGCTTAGTAATAATTGTAGCTCGTTAAAGTTTTTCCTTAATGATCTTATATTGATGTGAATGATATGTAAACTTAGTTTATATAGTTTTATTTCATTGTTCCATACTTCTAAGTTCTCGTACTTTTTGTAGCTTATATTAGACGTAATATGTGTAGATTCGTCGTCGAATTTGAATATTAGATAACATCCTATTTACCTCAATGTTACAATTTAAAGGAACCGTTTCAGATATAAGTATAAGTACGTCACTTCTCATCATTTAATAATGAATCTATGTCGTTGAGGGAGCGGACCACTTTTATCTTCGCGTCAGCTGGGTCATCTTTCCTTATCAGCACCTTGCCGTTCTGCACCCATACATACTTATAAGTAGGTTTCAATTCATTCTTTGCCGTCCACAACAAGTTACGTGTATACTTAGTTAAATCCTCATTTATGTATATAAAGTCTTTGTTGCCATTCTCAAATACGTCATCATTGCAGAGCTTTATTGTTTTTCTAGCGGCCAGCCACTGGTCGCGAGCCGCCCGCGATGCCATGGTGATAACAACGGGCCGCGGGCGCGGCTTGCTCGAGCGACCCTCACTTTGCTGGTTAGCGGTTGCTAATCTAACAGCGGCGGGTTTTACGCCTACCCGCTGTATCTCTCGAATTTGCCCGGCATCTACTCCAAACTTGCGGGCTAACTGCTGTATAGCATTATCCAGCATGACGCCATCTTTGTCCTCCAGGCCAACTATCTCCACATTCTTCTCTTTCTCTTTAGTTTCCAACCATGTTACCCGCTCTTCCAGAGCCCGATTGCATGTCTCCAGGTGGTTGTTCCTATGCTCCAGTGTCTTTATTCTAGATATATATAATATATAAATATTTATAAATACTTAAATACATAGAAAACACCCATGACTCAGGAACAAATATCGATGCTCATCACACGAATAAATGCCCTTACCAGGATTTGAAGATAATATCCTCAAAGAATAGTATGGAACCTTCTTCGACCTTTTTGATTATCTTTTTTATTTATGACACTAATAAGCTTCTGACTTTTGAAAAATGTTATCATTATCAAATATTTCGTGTGTTTGTTTGTTTCTTTTTGTTGACTATTATTGCAAATAACTTTTGTTCGAAAAATTTATTTTTACATATTTTGCTCTAATTAAAAAAATATTATATTATGTTGACGACCAGTTTGGCCTAGTGGGTAGTGACCCTGCCTACGAAGCCGATGGTCCCGGGTTCAAATCCTGGTAAGGGCATTTATTCGTGTGATGAGCATGGATATTTGTTCCTGAGTCATGGGTGTTTTCTATGTATTTAAGTATTTATAAATATTTATATATTATATATATCGTTGTCTAAGTACCCTCAACACAAGCTTTATTGAGCTTACTGTGGGACTTAGTCAATTTGTGTAATAATGTCCTATGATATTTATTATTATATTAACTTCAGAGCATTCCTGAGAAGTAACCCTACGTGGGATTTCAGGGTTTGTCCAATGGCTCAGGTCACCCTGTATACATTAATCTCTAGTTCTATTAACCCCGTTTTAAATTTCTCTTTTGTTGCAGCTCGTCTCCACCCTATTCTGGTCGCTCTACCACTACGACCGCAGTCTGATTTACCCCCTCTTCGCCGACAAGATCCTCAGTAGTACCGCCAACCATATACTGCACACGGTTGTTGTTCCGTTGGTGGTGTGGGAACTAGTTTTCCAACCGAGAAGTGTACCGAAGAGTCATGCTGTTAATGTTACTATGTTGACGGTGTATATGTTTGCGTATTTATTTGTGTAAGTATTTTTCGATTGTGATACTAAGTAAATAATAAGGTGTTAGTGTTTACCTAACATGATGATGATGACCTACGTGCGTTTCAAGTTTCAACATATCATAGCTGTGAAACTAATAGACCACGGGCCAGGAGCATATTTCGTTAGTCATCGCCTCCCGCCTCTGATACTTTGTCAGATGTTAGTTTAGATGCTGTTTTAAAATTAAAAAACCGTCAGCCGGTTCTATCGCGGTGGAATGACCGTCAGCTGTAAAATGAACATTTAATATGCGCGTATGCGTAATGTGTACATTGCGTAATCCGTTTATAGCTTTTTAGGCGATTACGCTTGATGAAATGCTACATGCAACGTTTCATGATTTGTTTTTGCTTTCATAAAAGGTATAGCGCTTATTTTTTACATGTTCATGCGACAAGCTGATGTTCTTACCACCGCGATATAACCGGCTGACGTTTTTTTAAAGTAACAACAGCATCTAAACTATCATTTGACAAAGTATCATTCCTCCATCCACCAACGGAGCGGCAGCTGACTTCCACGAGGGTTCAGCATACCTAGCCGGTAACCACTTTCATTTTTCAGTGACTTCTATTATTATAATAAAATAAGGGTGACAGCTGGTAACTACAGTTACCAGAAACAAGTGAGTGGATAAAGTCGGGTATCAAAAGATTCGATTCTACAGTTCTACAAATACAAAGTAAACCATATTCATCACCATCATCATCATCATCATCTCCTAGCCGTTTTCGACCACAGCGACTGCGTTCTACCGCTGAGAGCGTCGCTGGTGCGCTCTCAGGTGACTGATATAGCCAATTTTTGCAGCAAATGTACGACCACACTCGTTGCAAGTCAGCACCCCTCCGACATAATTGTAAAGTATTCAATTATAACCAACCAATAACCATATTCAATTATACGTGTAATAGGTTACTTACATAACAGCGATACACGAAACTAATTTTTAGGAATAAAGAATCATTCATTCATTATAATTCATTCGTGCACTACTTGTTCTAAAAACTTACTGTTCTTTATATCCTGCTACCCTAAAGTTGTCTGGACGAGATCGCTTACAGCGATAAGACCGCCTGTTGCTACCTTTCTTTACATTGTAAATCTGTTTTTTAAATTTGTTTTCTTTGTGGTGCAATAAAGAATATTTACTTACTTACTTACTTGACCTCATGATTTATGAACATGTATTAATATACATGTATGGATTACCATACAATAGCTTCAAAACTACTAAGCCAATTTTCGTAAAAGAGATGTCAATTAATTATTGTTATGGGTGGTATCGTATACGGTTTTTAAATGAAAATAAAATGTATTCTCAGGTTAGATTTTTTGAAACGTTTTGCGTGGGTTTGAGTTTGACATTAAGCCGATGGTCCTGGGTTTGAATCCCGGTAAGGGCATTTATTTGTATGATGAGCACAGATATACCCGAGTCATGGGTGTTTTCTATGTATTTAACTATTTGTAGGTAAATTATTATATTATATAGAGGGTGATTTCTGGGTCGTGATTCAGAACCACTTTTTCTGAATCTATAAATGATTTACATTATCATACGGTAGTATTTGATTGAAAGATAATTAGTTTAATTTTTATTATTTTTCAAGTAAAATTAATCTTATACGAAGTAATCATGGTCACCCTATGACTTTTGACATACGCTGTATGGAAAACGACAAGACGTCACATTGAGTAGGGTGACCAAACTGTATGCAAAGATATTTTTTTCTACTTGTCATCTGAAAAATAATCATAATTATTGGTGATAATAAATAATGAGCAACATCATTAGACTCATCTTTGAATTCTGTGTGATGTCTTGTTCTCTTGCTCCACGACCCCGAAATCCCCCTGTATATCGTTGTCCGAGTACCCACAATACAAGCCTTCTTGAGCTTACCTTACTTAGTCAATCTGTGCAAAAATGTCATATATTATTTATATTTTATTCGTTTCAGAATGTATTACACCTACGTGGAGCAAGGCATCTGGATGTACCCCGTATTCGGCATCGCATACGACACTCGTTTCTGCTTTCCGCTTATTATAACAGCCATTGGCATTATGCTGATCACATATTATCACATGCAATGGTTTTTAACAAGAATAGTTTGGGGAACGCGCAGGCAAAAATTAAAAAATAACAAAAGTTGAGGCAGCTTTAAAACGGGGTGACTTTGAACATGATGTTGGCAAAGATATTGAGACAGCGTTAAAATGGGGCGGCTTTGAAAAGAATTGGGATTGTTTATTTAAAAATAAGACTAGGGAACATAACAATGCCTAAATAAATATTCACATTGAATAAAACTCTAGCATTTTTATTTTTTCTGGTAATGCAAATCGTTTAAAATTATGGGCCCTAACTTTAATTTACTTTTCACATCACCTATTCGGAAAAGGGCTTTTTCTTTAGGAGGAATCAAAGTGGCACTTTTCCTCCCTGCTAGGAGGGATCAAAGATGTGTTTTTCTCCCTGCTAGGAGTGATCCAAGTGGCACTTATCCTCCCTGCTAGGAGGGATCAAAGTTGTGCTTTTCTTCCCTGCTAGGAGGGAAAAAAGTGGTATTTTTCTGTTCTACGCTCTTTATTTATTTTTTGCATATATTTTTTAGTTTAAATAATGTTTATAAACATGATAATTTCCTTATAGGTGATGTAAAAAGCAGTACGTGTCACATGGCAGGAAAATTAATTCCACCCTGGGCGTTAACCCTTGAATCCATCACAACCCTCAGGATTATATTTTAGAATATTTTGCTGCGTAATAGGATTCTATTATAAAATCCTTCGTTTCGTTAAGGATTCAATGTAGGCCCACGCCGTAAATATGTAATTTTGCTCCCTTGTGAGACAATCAACTATTTAAAACGAAGTAAAAAAAAATCTTACCCCATACTGTGATGAATAATGACTATGATAATAATCCATACTAATATTATGAATGCGAAAGTGTTTCTGTCTGTCTGTTACCTATTCACGCTTAAACCGCTGAACCGATTTAATTTAAATTTGATATGTATAATTCATGTTTGGCTTAAAGTCCCGGGGAAGGACATATGATAGTTTTTATCCCGGAAATCATCCCTTAAGAGGGTGAAAAGTGGGGTGGAAGTGAGGTGATTGATCCATCGCCTGATAATTGGTGCAAGCATATGCTCAAATTGAATGATTGCCTTTACAATTTATATAGGCGTTACAGTTGCCTCTCAAATAAGGAAGTTTGTATGGGTTCTAAGTTATTTTTTTATGTTACCCAACGTTTAAGTTGAAATTAAATTTTCTTTGAAATTTATTGTCGCCCTACTAGTGTAACGATTTAAAAACCTGCAATTTATGGAAGGTTGAGGTAAGGAATACAATCTCCATAGGCAGAACTGTTGCGAAAGTGTACAGCTGGCAGCTATAAATAATAGTTCCAAATCCAAATCTCTCTAGAGTAGCGCTAGCGCTCAGAGTAGTAAATAAAACTGCCTATGACTGGAGCAAAAAAAACATGGTTTTAATTTATTAATATTGAAACCAGTTGCAGTAGGTATATCGAAAATATAAGGGACGAATAGGACATTCAACTTTCAACGCATAAAGCGGTAGAAATACGTAAGGTAGAGGCAAGGAACAGAAACTCCTTAGGCAGAATTGTTGCAAAAGTATCCAGCTGTCAGCTATAAATAATATTTTCAAATCTCTCCAGAGTAGCGCTAGAGTAGCTAAGAACCTAGGCGTTATTGACGGAGTGAAGTGCGCTGTCTATGATTAAATTTTTTACTCAAGTATTCTAGGTATTGTAGCGCCACCTATTTATGGTTTTTTGTCGGACACTTTTTGGTATATGGAGATTTTGTTCTGTGAAATATCTAAACACTCCAAATTTTATCTTAAATGTTTTAAATTGATGCCGTTAACCTACAAGGTGACATCCAATATTCGGTAAAAATATCCAAAAACGTTTAAGACATGCATTGAAAATATAAAAAAATGCCAGTTAATTATTTATATTGAAGTATTTTTAAGATTTATTTTAAAACTAAGAATATATTATAATATTATGTAGCCTACCAAACGTTATTGTTAATAACATGGTACACAAGCTACGATTATTGTAAGACACGGCGTTGGACTTTAGACTTCGACTCCGCGTGAACAGATGATATGAAGATAACAATGTATTTGAGACAGGTGGCTATAGAAACTCTGTGATGAACAAGGCAACCTAATTGTGTTTCGGTTTGTTAAAATTGTCTAGATGAGTATTAGTTGCCTCAATTGTCTGGGTCAGTCATCGAAGCCTCACGGAAGTGAGCAAAGAAGGCAACAAAGTAACAGTTCAATGGATAAAGGGGCATAGTGGATCAAGAGGAAACGATGCAGCGGATGAACTGGCCAGGAAAGGTTTAGAAACACCGGCATATGGACCCGAGCCCATCATACCCTTACCAATATCTTACATACACAACCATCTAGACCTACATCACAGATAACTGCACAATAAATACTGAAATGGACACATGCAGGCAGACCAAGGATATTTTACCGAACCTGAACTACAAGCTCAACAAAATAATACTGAAAATACCTAGACCACAACTAAGTTAAATAGTAGGATTAATTACAGGACATAACACACTAAATGAACACGTACACAATATGGGTACAACAGACAGCCCCATGTGCAGAGCGTGCATGGAAGAAGAGGAAACAACAAAACACATTCTCCTAGACTGCAAACAGGTAGAAGTATACAGGAGCAAATACCTAGGGACTCCGTGCACACTAGGAGAGGTAGTTAGCAACCTGAAAACTTTGCTAGGCTTCGTGGAGGAGCTGGGGTGGTTAGAGTAGCGCTACCTGGTTTCACGCAAAATAGGCACAATGGTTGTCGATTTGCGGAAAATGCCCAGAAGCACTAACTTGTTAGTAGCGCAGAAGCACCAAAAAGTTAGTGCTTCTGTGCCACAATCCATATTGGGGCTGTCCGAACCCCATTGCACTGGCATAAGAAATTGGGGTTATGATAATGACTTGAATTTTGACAGCGCTAAATGTCCGAAACGGATGGTGCCATACATTAGAAAGGGACAGCATAATTCGTCCCTGAATCGCTGTCAAACTTCGGTTCTGTAGGAAGTGTCATTTCTGTAGGGTAGTACTATTATTTATTCTGTGACCAAGCTAAGTTGGCAGCGATTTTGATTGCCCAGACTGTGCAAGTGTTAAGTAAACGTCAAAATATCATAGAAGTTTAACGTTTAAAATAACACTGGCACTTTCTCCACTGTCAAAATCGCTGCCAACTTATCTTGGTCTAATTCTATTGGGCATATCAAAACAATTTTTTAATTCCAATTACATCTTATTATGGTGCGTTGCTCTCACACACATTTGATTTCATATTAGTGGAAGCGAGAGCGTATCAATAGGGAAAATTACGCAAAACTCTGCGTAGAGGGCGCCACAGCACAAACTGTAAACAAACGGCCTTGATGCATCAATATCATATTTATTCGAAACGAATACTCTGTTATGTATAGTCTATGATCCATAGAGTAACTTATTATACTGACTGGTAGAGAATGCCTCATGGCATTAAGTCCGCCTTTTGTACTATAAGGTTTTCTTTTGCTTTTGACATAGTGTGTAATTTTATTGTATTTTTTTTATTTATTTATTTGAATATGTTATTATTTTCTGTGATTATTTATGGGCATTAGTCTGAAATATTTTTTTTGTATTGAATTGAATAAAGATTAAATATATATGTACTAGGGTAACGGCGGCTATTAACGCGGGTATCAAAATCGACGTCTAACACCGCGGTGTTTACAAATACTCATTTTGCAAGCAAACAGATCTATTCCCTGAGAAATAAAGCATACACAAAACAAGCTCATTCATTGGTCTATCGTGTCCATTAGTGTGCATTTGTGTGAGTGTAACAAAAAACTCGCGATTCGTCAGTTTGTGCGACGGTGGCGCAAGAAATGGTTGTTCCATACAGACACGTGACACCACAGGTAAGTGCACTCCAATCTTACTTAGTGTTTTACGTAATAGTTATGGCAAATAAACTAGTGCAATGCCTTTTAAGAGGTTGTGTATTGTTTTCTACAAGATTTTGAATTACTTTTAACTTAGTTTTTGACCGGGAAATACGTTTAAAATTGAAAATAAAATACAGCGGTGATAGGCGCCAATTATTTCTGTGGTAAGTAATTCCGTGGTATGCCACGGTAATAGAAAAAGTGGTAGTTTTGTTATTTACTCTTTAGTTTTGGTACAAATTATCAATTTTATAATTTCTTTTATTTATTCCAATCTTGATCTATTCACGCTATTAAAGAGCTATTTCCGTGGTATGGAAAGTATTCAACTAACCCTTAATTTTTGACAAAAACTTCAGCACCGATTTCCTTGTTTCTATGGGAACCCTTAATCTGTCAACTTTTTTTTATTTTGAGTTAAAACCTAAAATTTACTTGCCAGTTATGTGATTTTGTCTTTACAAGAAGCTTGTAATATACGTGTTTGATTTGATTTGAAAAACCATCTGTGTTTTATTCTTTTTATGGGTCGGAATTAGGTTTAATTAAACTCCAAATTAAGCCTATTACCGATGCAGCAAGCAGATTACCCTCGGTAATAGAATGTATAGAAATCTATTACCGACCCAGAGAAATATCGAATGGGTCGGTAATAGGCTCTTAAAGAGTTATCTATTACCGATTGACTATTTGGTATTGTATTGAAATATCGCATTTAGGGTACCGCAAGTACAGATTTCGTTGATAAAATTTAGACTTCAGTTATCATTATCAGATTTAAATTCTTCTGTTTTCTGATTCAGTTATTACTCTGACAAGGAAGGATACCCAACTGCCGGACAATTCCGATTAGATTTTTTTTTATATAATTTTATTTATACAGCAGTCCAAAATCTCAGACATGATTTTTTTAGCTATAAGAATCAG
The DNA here is from genome assembly GCF_033807575.1 of Cydia pomonella. Lineage (NCBI taxonomy): Eukaryota > Metazoa > Arthropoda > Insecta > Lepidoptera > Tortricidae > Cydia > Cydia pomonella. The sequence goes on from NC_084728.1 coordinate 2,885,056, forward strand.
CAATAAGAAAAGTACTGTGATTTGTTAATTCTAAACGGGTAAATTATAACACATAATATGTGAGAGACTTTATTTAACTTAATTACCTTATCAAAAATATTAGAATTAAAAATTTTCATGTTTTTATATATAGTCGAAATTTTATGAGGTGGACGTTTACCATTTCACTGTGGTAAACTTTCACTCAGGTAGTAAACGTCTAGCTTATAACATTTCGACTATAATTTACGCTGTGCCTTATGAGAAAATGTTACTTACTTGTTTTTTTTGTGCAGCTAATTATGTCAGTAAGACACATTCTTATCAATCTTTATAGCATTTAAAAATTACTTTATTTAATAACAGGCAGGCCTATTTGTCATATACGTCCTTAGTAAAACTTTACTAACAATAATTTTTGTTGTTTTACATGTAAAACATTCAACTTATAACTTGTTATACAGGTACTCGTGGGTACTTGGTAAGTTAACTATTTAATAGTATTTGATTGTACCAAAGTGTAATTATAATCTCTTCGAATATATCTCTTATTTTTAAACATACTCCTATAGTTTTATTTTTTATTTTTGTGTCATTATTAAACTTAATGATACAAAAATAATATACAGAACCCACGTCGTTATTATTGTTTTAACCCTCGGTATTAGGTTTCGAATTTTGAGTTTGGTTTCTATTAACGAGTGCAGAAAAATCATGCCAATTGTACCCTCGGTAATGAAAGCTCAATTCGCGATAATAGAATCACAGCCTGTCCCTTGCCACGGTAATAGAAGATTTGGTCATTTTGGCTTCAAAAAATATTTTAATACATATAATAACCCAAAATGAATCCAAAAACGTGTGAAACGGAAAGTTCATTAAATGCTCTGATGAAAAAAAAATATTCCTGGCTGTTAGACAGCATTGATACCCTTAATTTTAGGATCTCTTTTGAAAAGTTCCTTAACTACCACGGTAATAGGTGCCTTTACCCTATACTATGCCTTAAGAAGTGGAGGTCCCGCGCGAAACCGCCTGTTCATACAAACGTAGTCCTCATTTTCCTCTCTGGACAATATTGAAAATATTTTGACACAGAAAAATTCATTATATCTGGAAAGAACACTGATGAACGTTGCAAAGAAAAGGGCGTGTGGTACAGTCAGCATCAAAAGTAGCGGATCACACAACGCTTCAAAAGTATCTACCATTCTGTTACAGCTTAACAAAAAGGGATGGTTCTATATATAGAACAATTAAGACTGAAAAAGATATAGTTTTGAACGTGAATTTTAGTGATTTATCTATATTTGGAAAACTTATCCGGAATATTAGATACTTTTGGCGCGTTGTTTCATCCGCTACTTTTGATGCTGACTGTACAAGACTATGCAATCGGAACGTCCTCATATACCTTGGTTTACTAACAGTAATTTAAATAGATAGTTAATTAAGATAGGTTTAAGATTGCGTTCCGGGCATATTCCGTCAAAAAAGTTTGCTTACTTGATGCCCAAATTGCGAAGTTTGCGGTTCTATGGAAGATTTGCAACATATTTTGACGGAATGTGCACGGAATTAAAACAATAGACAAGCGTTACTAATAGGGTTGTTTCCATCTACAAATCTTAGGGCAGAATTGTATCCTAATAAATTCTTTTGGATTATAAGAACATGTAAAACTACTTTTAGGGGACCTATAATAACCATATTTTTGTAAATATTGAATTTAAAATATCTTTTGGCACACGTCACGTGACCAAACTCGAAACGTTATTGAACATTCTGATGACGTCACAACTCTCGGATTGACACTGTTGACAGTTAGGCGATAAACAACAAATGACAAATGTCAGCTGACAGTTCGTATCTTCTACGTGCGTATGTAGTTAAGTGTCAAACCGTAAACTGTGACGTCACACAATTTTCAAAGAGCGTTTTGGGCGCGAAAGCATCTGTCAAAATATATTTTGTTAATTTAACATATTTAAAGCCGTTTTTAGTATAAAAGTTGAATTTTAGGGCAACTTTTAGTTAATATAGAACGTAATACGAGCGTTTCAAAAAATTGGAAACAACCCTAATGCCCTCAAGGTAAATAGATTGCATATAGGTGCTTTTCAGAGCATCTTAGCTGTACCGACATCAGAAGAGGCTAAAAAGATATTTTTATATGTTCTAGATTATTTTAAAAGGTACAAGTCCCATAAGTAGACATGTAAGAATACTAGAATAAGGTACGATGGGGCTGGCATAATCATAAAACTGATTTAAGTCCCTAAATAATAAATAGAAAAAAAAAACAATTTGTTGTATATCAACCACAGCTATGCCCGTACGATTGATTGATTTCGAATTTTAAATTGTTATAAGAGTTAGAAGCATCTAAAAATTTGTATGAAATCAGTTTTTCGCTCTTAATTTTTACAATTATCAAAAAATCTAAAAAAGTCAAACGTAGAGGCATAGCTATGGTTAATATACATATAATTATAACAAAAATATTTATCATAGTGTCAATATCCAGAGAGGTAAATGGGGACTACGTTTGTATGGAGAAGCGGCCGTCCCCTTTCCTCTTAAACAGTTTTTTGATTATGTCCTGTTTAAGGCATAGTATGTATTTATACAAGGTGTAACAAAAATAGCGGGAATCCGGGGATTAGGAAAAAGTAGAACAATTTTTTTTGCAAAAAAAGTTTTTTTTCTTCTATGGGGCAGGTCAAAATGGTAAAAAAATACTTCTAGTTTTTCCTAATCAGAACACGATACCCTTAAACTAGAGGTGGGCAAACTTCTCCATGGGGGGGCCAGAAAGTTCCAGAAATTTAAGAGGAGGGCCAGAATTGCAACAAAAATGTATTTTAATTTGCGATTATCGTGGACCAATGCCATATATTCAGTATTATATATATTTCAGTGATTGTACACTTTTGTTTGTGTTTGTCATTCATTCACCGTTACTTCTGTTTTACTCATTTCCTCAAAGGTTAACTGGAAGAGATCCCATACAGGGATAAGTTCGCCTTTGTTGTATTTAATTTACTCTGTAACTGTGTTTTTCGTGTTTTTATTTCTATGTACAATAATGTATATACATACATACATATACTAATTATTTCATAGTACTGGCGGCGGGCCGGATAAAATCCTTTCGCGGGCCGGAGCTGGCCCGCGGGCCGTACTTTGCCCACCACTGCCTTAAACGGATTCCCGCTATTTTTGTTACACCATGGATGAGGTACTCTAAGATGGTTTACGGTTTGTACCAGTGCTGCCTCTGGCGGCAGAACATTGCATCATTACTCCCTATTCAATTTCAATTTAATCCCAATTTCATCGGATAACTGACCTTTAGTTTGACCAAATGGATTAAAATACAGTCCTACCGGGGAACACGAACAAAATTTCGTAATCTGCCTCTCTATCGTTCGAATATACAAGAGTGATAGAGAGGCAGGTAACAACATTTCGATTTTCGTGTTTCGGCCTACCACGAACCACGTTCGACGTGTTGCCTCCCTGTCTGACTTACGTACGAATTTACAAGTGCGACAGAGAGGCAACACGTGGAATGTGGTTCGTGGTAGGCCCTTAGATTATGTGTTTAGTTGTTTACCGTACTGGGCCTGAGTGGCTCAGTTGCACACCGTTACACCAACGGCATGGTCGTCGCTGTTACTTTTACTTAGTGTCGTGGAACGAGTATAAGTACCAAGTATTTTTAGTAACAGGTAAGTGGTAATATATTTCGTTATGTAGGGGAAGACAGGGGGAAGTCGACTTGCCCAGGTGGGAGATTTGAATAATTTGATTTAAAAACTACATGTAGGTATATGTAATATACATTATATTATTTATTTATTGGTATGCGTGTGTGTTGTTAGGAGGAGGAGGTTCAATTTTGGCACTTTTTAATGTAAATTTGGTTCAAGCCTTCCTTCTCGGCAAGTCTCCGAGATACCCCCTAAGACCCCTAAGTATAATAGTGTTTTTATCTTATATTGTATATATTTCTGTAACTATTGATAAAATAATTAAAAAATACAAAAATGTCTTAACATTATAAATTATAATTTAAAATATAAATAGTACTTAACTTCAAAATATTTCAAACAAAATACCAAAACATACCTACCGATTATCTACTTTGAAATAGTTAAAAAACTTAGGACCAACACACACGATTGCGTCGTCGTGTCGTGGAAATGTCGTGTGTTGACTGATACACGTCACGATATCGTATCGTAGAGTCAGACCAAGCTATATTGGCAAGGATTTTGATAGCCCAGCCTGTGCAAGTTTTTTTTTAATACCACGTCGGTGGTAAACAAGCATACGGCCCGCCTGATGGTAAGCAGTCACCGAAGCCTATGGACGCCTGCAACACTAGAGATATTACATGCTACATGCGCGTTGCCGACCCTGTGCAAGTGGAGCGCGAAATCGCCTTTTCATACAAACGTAGTCCCCATTTTCCCCTCTGGATATTAACATTATTGAAAATATTTTGACACGATTGTTTGTATATCAGCCACAGCTATAGCCCTTCATTTGATTTTTTTCGAATTTTTAAATATTATAAGAGTTAGAAGCCTTTTTATAATTTGAATGAAATCTATTTTTTTGCTCCTAATTTTTGCAATAATCAAAAAATCTACAATAGTCAAACGTAGGGGAATTGTTATGGTTAACATACATCAAATTATACAAAAATATTTTTTATTATGTCAATGTGCAGAGAGGAAAATGAGGACTATGTTTGTATGCAGAAGCGTCCGGCCGTCCCCTTTCCTCTTCAATAAACGTCATAATTTCATAGAAGGTTGCACTGTCTGCGTTGTCAAAATCGCTGCTAACTTATCGTGGTCTGACTCTAGTATGATTTTCGACACGACGTCGTGTTTCATGCCGTCACAACCATAACGTACAAATGTAAAAAATACCACAGTTAATCAAGAGATATGAACCGCAACAGACGGTCCCCACCAAGCACAGTTCTCCATACAAACGTAGTTACGCTCTCGTTCTAAAACGACTAGCTAGATTGCTCTGAAACTTTGTACTTACAATAGGATAAGGTATATCTAATCTTATAATTAATTTATGTACCTTCAGATAGCATAGTAAAAAATACAGCGAATATAAGTTTTTCATACAAAACTTGTTTTTGCTCTATTTCGTTTGTTTACGCTGCACTGCATAGCGCGGCGTTGTTTATAATATGGGAAAATCGTTTATAATGGTGTAAGTGCCACTGACAATAAGGTCCCTTTGCATAGATAATGTCACATGTATCTTTATAGTGCCCCTAAACGATGTCGCGTCGTAAAACGTACCACGGCACAACGACGTGTTGTAAAAATTTAGGGAATACGTCGTAGATTTCCACGACATGACGTCGCAATGTGACACTGACACGATGTCGCATCGTGTAGAGTCCTACCAAGCTAATTTGGCAGCGGTTTTGATAGCCTAGCCTACGCAAGTGTTGTAGGTAAATAATAAATAATCGTCATAATTTGGGGAATGCTGCAGGCATTATGGGGACCTTTGGGCCAGGTGCGATGCAGGGGGGTTATTTTAGGCTAAGCGTATAGTTAATTTTATTTTTAAGTTTATGGTTGATTTAGTTTCCTTATAGTTTATATTATTAATTTTAATGATACATGTGTTTTGCATAGAATTAAAATTTAAACAATTAAGTCTGTAAAATATGTGTCATTTCTAAATAAATGTGATTTGATAGAAGTTTGACGTTTAAAATAACACTTGCGCTGTTTGGGCTGTCAAAATCGCTGTCAACTTTTAGTCTGACTTTAATTGCGTTTTGGCCCATCAAAGCCCCTTTAAAATATTTAGAAAATTAAACAGAAATAGTTGGCAATGTAAAATACAAAAAAATACAAATCATTTATTGTTAGAAAGTGAGTCATAGAAATAATGTTTATGTTAAATAAAGTGCATCATAATCAAAATAATATGCGCTTTGTAAACTGTACAGTTACACTACTAAAGAGGACGGATTCAGCTTTCTAGTCAGGGGGGCAGTTTAGTCATCTTACCTTCGTGACCCCCCCAAGGGTCCTTCCTTGGGGGCTTGGGGGCTTATATTAATATTCAGTGACAACACCTAAATTTAATAAGTTCAAGTCCTAAGGTCAACTAGGAAGTCAGCGTTGTGCGAGATAAGGGATTATCACTTGTGATTCATTGATATTAAACGGATTATTCCATACTTAAATTTTAACTACTCTAAGGTAAACATGACCTATTTACTTAGCGCCACTTGCACCATCCCACAAACCCGGGGTTAACTGGTTAAACCTGGAGTTACCATGGTTATCAATACAATTTGACTCTGAGCTAAGGGTTTAACCAGTTAACCCCGGGTTAGTGGGATAGTGCATGTGGCGCTTACAGTGTTTATTTTTCATATAACCGCAAACTTAAATTAGACGTAGGTTTTAGTGCTATAAAACGATACTGAAAGATTTTTATAATTTAGTCTTAATTACCAGGGCATAATTAATGTTTGATTTTTTTCGAGCGGCTATATACATGTATTTCGCACATGATAGCATAGAGAAATAAGAAGTAATAGAGTGCTCACTCCATACATCAGTTTTGGTATCAAAATGCTTATTATTTTCGCAGTCGACATCTACCATCGAGTAGCGGAACTCTCAGTACTGCTACTCGACAATAGATATCGCGGCAAACAAAAAGTCTAATGCTCAACGATTTTCCGCTAATATTATAACCAGAGTAAGCGTAGGAGTTAAAAATAGAGTTCCGGTTACTCTAGTTATAATATTAGCGGAAAGGAGTTCCGCTACTCGATGCTAGATGTCAACTGCGAAAATAATAAGCATTTTGATACCAAAACTGATGGATGGAGTGAGCACTCTATTACTTCTTATTTTTCTATGATGATAGTCACATTGTGACTGTTTTCAGTTAAAAGTAGTGATACATTGCTTGCTGAATTATTTTATAGGTAGGGAAAAATAAAAGTAGTCTGTATTTTATAAAAGTGTGTTAACTTCATTAAATCCTAAACCAAGGCTCGGAACCGGTTTTTTCTTCATACAAAAAATACCGGTATTATTACGTTCTTTTTCGTTCTTTGGTTTATTATTTCATTTTTAATAGGACTATATAATAATGCGAAGTTGTTACCTAAATAAATGATCCAGTCCTACGTAAAGAGTATAAAATAATTAAAAATATTGGGATATTTTGGGATTTAAAAATAAACCGGTTCAGAGCCCTGTCCTAACCTAATTTTCCTTTGGTTATACGGTCGTATACAATACACGTAGTATATGTTATTGGTACAACTACAAGTAATATAGATTTACATAACTTCCGTCATTAGAATAAAAGTACCTGGGAGACCGAGCTTTGCTAGGAAAATCTATAAAAACTCTAGTCTAATGCGCGTTTTCCCACGGATAAGACCTAGCTCTCAAAAATCCCCATATAGAAAATTTCACCGAAATCGTTAGAGCTGTTTCCGAGATCATATACAAGAATTACTCTTTTAATTTCAATGGCTCGTTTAAAGGTTTAATATTACCTACATATACTATAAAATAGTGAAACAAAGTTGCAGTTATACATATGTATCTATTACTACTTTTTTCGTATTTAAACTTTCCTTAATTAAAGTCTTTCAACCCATCTCCGTCAGTAGAAAAAAGCGGCCAATTAAAAAAAAAGGCGCGAAGCTCTACCGTCCCATACAAAAATTTTAATTGCGCGCCTTTTTCTACTGAGAAAGTTGTTTGGCAGACTATATTTCACAGAACACATGTTGCGCTATTTCTTTGAACAAACTGTAAAAACCAAGGCCAGAACTTTCGGTGCGGATGACGTAAAAATGACAAGAACATATTTTTATATCGAAATTTACAATATTTTTCAAATTTTTGTCGTTCGAGTTAAAAAAACTTTTTACCGAAAATAAAGAACATCTGCGCATGAAACTGTCCCGCAAATGCATTCGGATTGTTATCCTTTAGCGCTTGAAGGCCTGTCCACACCGGATGCGTGTGCGACGTGCGTAGACATGCACGTGCACGTACGCGTCGTAATATACAGGTCTATAACCACGAAAATCGTAGTTCGTCAACTGCGGGCATGTTTCTCTATCACTCTAATTTTATCTTAGTGAGAGGAACAGATAAAGATCCCCGCAATTTGCGAATTTCGGTTGTCGTGGTAGGCCCCCAGATCCTTATCAGAGACGGCACACCGCTTGCGCGACATATGCGTGCTCGGATCAAACATTTTAGCGCACTTGCACGTCTACGCATACGCAGCCGGTCTGGCGTTTAAGGCCGGTTTATATAGTTTGGTAAGCCATTTTCGTCAGTGGATAAGGCAGCAAATTTAAAAAATGTAGGCGAGAAGGGTTGTCCTCATATAGAATTTCGCGACTTTTTCTGCTGAAAATGTGAGTTTGCCAGAGTATATCTATAGACAATGAGCGCGCCAGACATGTGCTGTGGCAGACAAAATAATATTCTTGTAAAGAATATCTATTAACGTAGGTATTTATATACATATATCGTTACATGGCCGCGCAGACGCAGACAGATAGAAGTCAGACCAAGATAAGTTAGCAGCGATTTTGGCAACCCAGACAGTGCAAGTGTTAACGTCAAACTTCTATGACGTTTACTTAACTTGCACAGGCTGGGCTATCGAAATTGCTGCCAGCTTATCTTGGTCTGAATCTACACTTGTATAAGAAGAATATTTTGTCTGCCACAGCACGTGTTTGGCACGCTCAATGTATGTAGAATTGTAGATATAAGACGACCTTTAGAAGCGGCCTTTTATCAAACAACGTGCATTGTCTAAAACATGTTTATTTGTCTTACTTTCGGTGACTCATTTACGCGGTTGTTAATGGATCAAAACAAACTGATATGAATCCTTACAAGTACGAGTACGACCATTGGTTCAATTAATGATATTCAACGGTCAAGGTCGAAAGGCATCCGTTGGAATATTTGGAATCGCAATGAGCAACAACTTTTATGAAAAACAAACCTAATTGCGAGTGTGTAAGGTACAAATTTCAATGACAATATAAAGGGATTGCGAGCGTTCCACTGAGCGCCACTTGCACTATTCCACTAACCCGGGGTTAACCGGTTAAACCTGGAGTTACCATGGTTACAATTGGCAACATAAAAAGATACATCTTAAACAGATACGGAGTCCCACAAAACAGTTTACACGGTTTGACTGTGGGATCGTGCAGTCTCTACTCTCTTATTTATTTTATAATATAATTCGTATCTACATCTATAGGCTTAATAATTACTTTATGCAGTTTACAAGGTAATTACGCAGCTTCTTACCAAACTTTATTGGCTTCCTGTCTGATGTCAGAGGGCAGGCTGTTAAGTAGGGTACGCGTTTATGGAGACACCTATGGATATATGGTTTAACCAGTTAACCCCGGGTTAGTGGGATGGTGCAAGTGGCGCTGAATGATTAAATTTTCCTTCCAGCTTTCGAATTTTGAAAGTTTGTTGTTGATTTGATGAACGGATTACTTTCAATATGAAGTTAAAACTTAATCCAAACTAGCAATGTGCCAAAGATAATTTTCAAAAATTGCAGTTTGTAAGTAAGCGGTGGTAGCCGAGTGGATATGACGTCCGACTTTCAATCCGGAGGTCGTGGGGCCAAATCCTGGCTCGTACCAATGAGTTTTTCGGAACTTATGTACGAAATGTCATTTGATATTTACCACTAGCTTTTCGGCGAAAGAAAACATCGTGAGGAAACCTGCACACATCTGCGAAGAAATTCAAAGGTCCATTGGTCCAAAATCCGCATTGGGCTAGCGTGGGGACTAAAGCCCGAGCCCTCTTACACATGAGAGGAGGCCTGTGCCCAGCAGTGGGACGTATATAGGCTGAATTATTATATTAATTATTTATGCAAAGTTTGTGTGTGCTCAGTTTTCTGTACGTTTACTGCGAAACGCTACAGTGGGTTTTGATTTCTAATCTATGTACAAATGTCTACATAGCGATATGGGATAAAGGAATTATCACTTGATATTAATTGATAATAAACCGTGGTTGGTCCATAATTAATATTAACTACTCTCTACTAATTATCTTTGATAATGTTGGGTTGGATTATTCAGAGTTTAAGCTAGATGCCCAATATGAAGAGGGGGCAAAAATTCTAAGTCTAGTGACTAGGTCAAGTGGGGTATCATTTGAATCAGTAAAATTGTACATTCCAAAACATTTACTCTTTTTTTAAATAGTGAAAAAAAAGTTTATGAAGGAAAATGCGAATAAAATATATTTCCCCTCCCCCCTTATCTCCGAAGTTTACCGAAGAAAAATTATGAGATTTTTACATAATATTAACATTACTATAAATTTTACAGGAAAAATATAATCAGACCTATATCTTGGTAACTTTTTTAAATTAATCATTTCTGAATTCAGTTTGCATTTTAACCAACTTTACGTGTGTGTATTTTTTGAAACTTTTGAAATTTTTATGAGATTACATGAAAGACACTATTTTTCAAATAAAAGAACAAAGTTTAAATCGGTTCACATGATAGAGAATTATTCTCGAAAAACCCAAACATACTTTAAACACTCGCGGTGGTACGCCATTTTCTTTGGCGCAAAGATTATATTTCGCAGATGTAACATGTAGGTACTAATGATTACTTACCTTATAGTTTGTAGAATATATACACAATAATGATATATTACTCTTTATCTCGTAATTTTTTGTAGTTTTTTATTTTATTATAAGAGTATATTATCCTATAAGCGCGATATGATAAAAATGAATTTTGATGAGCATGGATATTTGTTCCTGAGTCATGGGTGTTTTCTATGTATTTAAGTATTTATAAATATTTATATATTATATATATCGTTGTCTAAGTACCCTCAACACAAGCCTTATTGAGCTTACTGTGGGACTTAGTCAATTTGTGTAATAATGTCCTATAATATTTATTATTTATTATGTACTTTTTTATGTACTTTCAATTGCTACGAGTACGAGAGTCAAATAGAAAGAGTTTTATGACTATTTTAATAAATTTTTATGTCGTCTGCGTCACATATGTAAAACAATTTCAATACATTTGTAAGGAAATAAATACATCTTATCTAGATTCTTTACAGTGCGTATTTAGGCAGAAAATTGACAGTTTCGCCTCTGGCTAGGTACGCTTATTCTTTAGCTGAGTGACAGACGTCAAATGCTAAAAATGGCGGACACAATGGGGTTGGCAACTGTCAAAGGTTTGCATAGATGGCGCCATCATAGCTTGCCCCTGTCTCTAGTTTTGTTCTATGAGATTTGGCTTAAAGTACTGGAATCCAGGTCACAAAATTCCAAAAAAAAAACAAGAATTTGACACAATTCTAGGGATTGACAGGGCAAGCTATGATGGCGCCATCTGTTTAATACTTCGACCGGCCAACCCCATTTGTTCTCGATAACCTGTCTAGTATATATTTTATGTCAGGGTTTAGTGTAGGTACTTCTGATCATAAGTCACCTTTAAGTTACGGAAGAAGAAGTTGTACGGAACCCTCGGTGCGCGAGTAAAACGAACTCGCACTTGACCGGTTTGTTTTGAGAAATTATTCACAGATTTTTTGATTCGAATAAATCCGTACACGGCAGGAAGAAGTTTATAACTCGTGATATAAAATTGAATATATTTGAACCTCATATATTCTATTTTAAGTTCAAATTTCTTCAATTTTATATCTGTACCGAAATATGATATTGATACATGAAAGCTTGTTTACTGTCTGTGCTAGTAGCGCCCCCTACGCAAAGTTTTGCGTAGTATTCCCTATTTATTATTAATCTAAATGTCAATGTCAGTCAAAGACCTTATTTACTGCTCATTGCAAAACAGACAAACAAACAAATAATAATTTATTTGTCGAAAAAGGGTATCAAATGGCGATATCGTTTAATTAAAAAGTAAATGGCAATTGTTTACGAAAAATTATTTGCGTCACTTTTAGTCCGAAGGTCGCACTTTCCCGATATCGAGTTATTAGTATGTACTTCCTAAAACTACACTAGACATAAGTCACATAAGTGGCTACCACCAGAGGGCCTACGGCGAACCACGTTCGACGTGTTACCTCTCTGTCGCGCTTATAAATTCGTACGTAAGTGTGAAAGGGAGACAACACGTCGAACGTGGTTCGCGGTAAGCCCTCAGTTCGACACTGACATAAACGCTATCGAGAACGTAACTTACTTTCCATGCATCTCGCTCGTACTCGCTTATAAGGGCGAGCGAGATGTAGATAGAAAGTAAATTACGTTCTCTATAGAGAACGGAACATTGGTTATGGAGTGTGGAATTAAAAGGAGTGAAATCTCTTATGGTAGAACTGTTGCAAAAGTGTCCGTGTATACACGGTTTTTTTTTTTAACTACGTTAACTTCGGGAAATGGCTAAGTACTTTAAGGAAACTAAATGGCATAGCTAATCATCTATCTTTTTTTTAAGTACTTTTTTTTCGTAAAAAGTCATTAAGTGCTGCATATAACGTTGTAACCAAACAATTGTATATGTAAAAAACCCTAAGGCAAGCGTACACGTACATAAGGGCCTTATTAGATAAAAATATTTTTTTTTATTATCTCCGAAATGGAGTTAATTAGAATACCGGTGTCTTTGAGAAAGTAACTTAATTTTAAGCTCAGGCACGCTCAGGACTGCACCCGTAAAAAACACCCCTAAAGTCTTTGAAATGTCTAATATATTAAAGAAGATGGGCTACTATTATATCTCGGGAGATATTTTCTTAAACAATGTTAGTTTTTTTCTACAAAGTTGAGGTACAGACAGCATCAAAAGTAGGGGATCAAATAACGCTTCATAAGTATCTACATTCGGTAACAGCTTAACAAAAAGTGATGTCTTTAATATATAACGACTTTAAAAGATATACTTTTGAACGTAAATTTAAGAAATTTATCTATATTTGGTAAAGTTATCCGGGATGTCTGATATTTTTGGCGCATTGTTTCATCCGCTACTATTGATGACGATATTATCGTTTTTGCTAGACATATTCTAGGTCTATAGGGAGCGTGCATGAACTGTAGGAGGCAGCACAGGAGCCGTCAGATTTTTGGCGCGAGGCGTAAATTTGATGTTTATTGTTCCGATGTAGCCCACAAGATGGCAGAACCTACTATGCACAAGAAAACACGTGACGTGTAAATGTGCATGTTTATGGTTCCGATTCAGGCCACAAGATGGCAGACCCTCCAACGCGCACGGTCCCTATATGTAACGTAAGCGATCTATTGGTGAAAGAATATAATCTCAATGTGTAATAATTATTATTTTTCCTTAAAGTTGCACGAGTGAAAAAGCGACAACAGAGAAAACGATGCTTAAAGTGTGAAGGACAAAACACACTTGTACTTTGAAGTTATGGAGTAGTTGATATCAAACTAATCTACATTTCAGGAGTGTGAACATTGACATATATCTAAGGACAAGCGTTACGGGCACTAAGCATGGTGGTAATTCAGTGGTGTCACTCATGAATTCGAACCAATCGTGCAACTAGTTGCGACCAATCGCGCGCGTGATGCGAACTCATCAACCAATCGCGTTGTGGTGTTAGACTGCACGATAGGCTCCAATTCGCTTCGCTGTACTGGCCCTATACTTATTGCCCGTAAGGCCCGTCCTTAGATATATGTTTATGATTGTGAATTACGGCCCGACTCGAACAATGCTTATAAGATGCGACAGCGATTCGATACTGATCTGTCAATGTCAAAATTGACATTTTTTTCAATTAAAAACGTCATTTTTGACACTGACAGTTACACTGTTAAGCAAAATCATATCTAAAATCTTAACAGTTGGAATGTCACGGTGGCCTAAACATAAAAATGGATGGTGAAACTCAATGTGAAATGTGAATATTGCGAATTTTTCTATAATCATTATATCATCTCTGATTTTTCAATAAAGTTACATTTATAAATGTATGTTTAAAATTCCCAAAGAGAGGATATATGTCGCCGCCGACATAAGTAATTATTGTACTTACTTAAGTATACCTACATTGTTTTCATTTGTCATTATGACCATTATGTTGTAATTAATTTAATTACGCATTAACGTGAGACACTTCATTCGGTTCTTGTATGTTTGTCTTATTTACTTCTTATCTTTTAATTACTTATATAAGAATTCCAGTCTTGGATACCCTATTACATCTCTAAGGATAATTTGATGGCCGTTTTTAATTATAGATATTGTTTTTTGTAATGCTTGGTTACTTATTTTTATTGCTTGTAAAAATTTGACACACATTTTTTTTAAACTTAAGCGATTACTTTCAAAAGTATTCAGTCAATCCTGAAAACTTTTTTTGCAACTGAATAAAAACACTTAGGTAGTTACATTTATGGACAGGGGCGGATTAAGAAGGCGCGGGGCCCTTAGCACAATAGGTCGCGGGGCCTCTTGGTTTGAAAAAAAAAAAGATTAAGTGCGAGTCGGACTCGCACCCCTAGGGTTCAGTACCATCACAAAATTTTTACGATGTCTTCATTTTTTTTTGACTCGATCGATTAATTTTTAACATGTTATGCAGTGTATTTTTTAGGGTTTCATAGTCCTAGAAACTCTTATATAAGTAGTTTCGCCATGTCCGTCTGTCAGAGGGTTTGCTCCGTTATAAAAGTGCTAGATAGCTGTCATTTGACATGGATACATAAATCATGCATTGCGACAGAACGAGTAAAATAAAAACTATAAAAAAATTTGGGTGTACCCTACTCCCATACAAAATGCGTTTTTTTTTTGCTTCTATGATAGTGTGGCGTATGGTTGGATAAGGTCTTTCAAAACGAATAACGGTCACCAAAAACCTTTTTTTTATAAAGTTATTATTTAAACAAAAAATGTGAACCATGGACCCTAAAAATATGAAAAAAATCGTCAAACAAAAGCTTAATAAATAAATACTTTTAATAAAAACTATACCGAAAATGATCGGTTTAGTCGCTTTTGGGTTATTGCAAAAATCTTCTCTTCTTACTAAAAAGACGTACAAAGCACTGCAAAGGTTACTCCCTTATGCTTGTAATGTAATGTAAAAAATACTTACTAATAGATCCCGTTTGGCCTTTTTTGACTGAATAGTAATAATAATAAATATAAAAAAACTAACGGAGCCTCTACACAAGAGGTGTTTTTTTTTGTCTGTAGTTCGTGTCATCTACGAAGACGCGCCCCACTCCTCCTCCCAATCGCCTATAGTACCTACAAGTGTGGGGTGCACCCTTTTACTAGTATAGTACTCTGTCTATACACATTTATTAGTAGACATAACTACTACATTGCCAAAAAGTGGCAGATTTGTACTATAAGCGATTAGGAAGAAGAGCGGGGCGCGTCTATGTGGATGACACGAACTATAAGAATATGACGTCATTTAAAATCCGAATAATTTTCCTTATTTTATGAAATTCCGATTTATTTATTATAAATTTTTTTATTTAGCCATTTTAAAAGTGCCTAATTTTGATGAAGTTGTGTTATTTTATCACAGTTCCTTTCTTCTATATAGGTTTCCTCCTTACCTTCGGTGTTCATGATCAGATGTGGTCGATTTTGGCAAATTTTGACAAATGGTAAAAAAATAGTTTGCAGATGGTTTGCAGATTTTGAAAACAACTTACAAGTATTGCAAGTTAAATAAAAGTATGTAGGGATACTGTTCAACAACATCAGTTTAATAAAAGCTTGTAAAAATAGGTGAAAAGTGAGTCGGACCTAAGAAGTGGGAACTAATGGCTAAGTGAGCCAAAAAACAAGCCCAAAGGCTGAGCCCCACTAGCTGAATATCCGGACCACCCGATTTCGTAGCGTTCCCGTGCGAAGCTGAAGGCCAAGCTGCAGGAAAGCAGAGCCTAGAATGAAACCAATGCCATAGTGTGAACGAGGCCGTAGGCCGAGCTCCGTATAAGGGCGGAGGCCCAGAGCGTTCTATCGCGGCGCGCCACCATGCAAAGGCTGAAATTGACTGAATTGTAGGAGAACAGAGTTTGGAATTGAACCATGTGGTCTCGGCTCGCCTGATGCTCGGCCTTACTTCTTGCTCGAAAGTGCGACTTGCTGGTATGCTTTGGGTATCGGGCCCTATGTAGGACTTTACATCCGGCCTATGCGAATGCAAAGCCCTGCATAGGGGCCCCGCTGTTTTCTTTTTATAACATTTTGACAACTAGATCATACGTATCAGGGCTTTGCAGCAACTCTGCATATTTTGGGCGCCCGGCATGCCGTAGAGGAGCGCGTCCTTTGGCCTACTAAGTACGGGCTCAAAGTTGATCATATTAGGCATTAGCTGTAAGGTGCAATTTGTTATTTGAAATAATAATTAATTAATAAATCATCCTTCCCTGCTTTTCTCTAATATCTTTTTAAACACAGTATCTTCTTTTGTTCGTTTCCGAGCTCTGTTTCCTGCAGCTTAGCCATGCATAAAAGTTTTGAGACACTGCAGCTTCGGTTTAATGCTAAACTCTGTTCTTGGTCTTTGCGTAAGCCTAAAAATTCTTTAAATTTGGTATCGTCATAAATAAAACAGACAGGAATTGATCGATTGATTGTTACTGACATACTAAAAAAAATTCATTGTAAATAAAATGTGGTAGTACAGGATCCGTGGAGTGCGAGTTCTACTTGAACTTGGCCGGTTCCGTGTGCCGAAATCGCATGGTCAGGGTCGGAGCGCGGGGCCCCCCCTAGGCGCGGGGCCCTTAGCATATGCTTTTTCTGCTGTTCGGTTAATCCGCCACTGTTTATGGACTGCCGCCCCAAAACACTTACATTTTTTTTAATTTTTACATTGATACTACGTAGCGGGTCACAAATTTCATTAAAATATAGCTTATTGTTTAATTGAGTAAAATGGCTGTGACTGTGACAGACAGAGGGATGGACACATGGACAGACGGATATGACGAAACTATAAGGATTCCGTTTCTGCAATTTTGGCAATTGAACCCTAAAAATCAGCTTACAAAGTGTAGTTGTAATGTTTTTATACTTTTAATCAGTTAGTAATAATATATTATAAATATCTATATGTAAATCTATAACCGACGTCGCCTCTACATATTATAAGAAGCTGTCAAAGCACCTTATAGATGCTTCTGGTGACTAGAGGGCTGGTTAATATTCCACTCAGTGGATCACATACCGAGCGCCGACGATTTAGGTCAATATTTTTATTAATAAGTTTTTAAGAATTTTTATTTTGTTTACCTATTTATTGTATTTCGTTGTATCAATAAATCATTCCCCTATTAAAAAAAATCTAAATATTAATACAAAACCCCATGTAAACCCATGAGAAATCTACTGAAAGTAACTTTTTAGCTGACCGCGCAACACTAGCGCCGTGACAGTATTGCAAATTTTTTAAATATCGATATGATTCGTCACTCGTATCGATGGAGTGTTAGTGGCGTGGTTAACACTGCTGGCAACATTCTCACAGTTGTCAAGTGTCAATGTCACTAGTGTCAGTAGTAGTGCGTTGTTTGTTTTTATTGATTCAGTGTTTACTGTTTTCACCGGTATAGTGTTTTTTTGCAATTAATATAAAATGAGTTTAGGTACACGGTATTCGGAACCCGTGACTGAGAATAAGTATTGTGTTGCGCGAGATTATGCTATTATTCGTTTAGATCATATTGAAAGTTCAGACCTGCAGCGCTCCAGTGCTATAACTAGTCTGTTATTAAAGACTTAGAGAAAAACCTTATCTACGAAGGGGCCCCGTGTCCGAATCCTGGTAAGGGCATTTATTTGTGTGTTAAACACAAATATTTGTTCCTGAGTCATGAATGTTTTCTATGTCTTAAGTATTTATATAAATAAATAAATATTATAGGACAATTTTATTTTACACACATCGATTAATTCCCACAGTAAGCTTAATAAAGCATGTGTTCTGGGTACTACATGACGACATAGAGGAATAAGTAACAGATTGCTCACTCCATACATCAGTTTTGGTACCAAAACACTATTTTTTTTTGCAGTCGACATCTAGCGTCGAGTAGCGTAGTAGAGTGTCGCGACTGACGATAATTGTATTGAGTAAATAAAAACTTCGTGCTTCTCGTTGTTGTGTGTGTGTAGTGATTCCCACCATACTTTTTTTTTATACCACGTTGGTGGAGGAGTAGGCAGTCTCTCCCTAACTTTCTTGCTCAACCTGCCCCAAATTTTTTTCCTCTATAGTTCCACTGTTCGAATGCAGTGTACTTAATATGATAATTCCCAAAGGAGCAAATTGCCATACAACCTTGTATTTAACCTTTAAACATGCCTCTAAGTATTGCCAATATCATTTGACTGGAGACTGATGAAGGAAACCATTGTGAGGAACCCGGACTAATTAATCCCAATAAGGCCTAAAAGGCAGGTTAATAAATAAAACCGGCCAAGTATGAGTCGGACTCGCACAGGAAGGGTTTCGTACCATTATCTTTAAAAACAGTCACCCATCCAAGTACTGACCCCGCCCGACGTTGCTTAACTTCGGTGATTGGATGAGAACCTCGAGATTGGAAAGAAATATTTATTTTATTCTGTTTTTAGTATTTCTTGTTGAAGCGGCAACAGAAATACATAATCTGTAGAAATTTCAAATGGCTAACTATCACAGTTCATGAGATACAGCCTGGTGACAGACGGCCGGACGGATGGACGGACGGACGGACAGTGGAGTCTAAGTAATAGGGTTAAAAAAAAAAAAAAATTGGGTACAGAACCCTAAAAAGGTCAGATGGCAATCACTTTCGTAAAAAGTACTGCTTATGCCAAATCTAGGGATAATTTGCCGAGCAGACCCAGGATTTTTTTTATTAGTATTCAGGACAACATCAGCTGTAGATATACAACATACATAAGTATTTTTACATAGTATTAGGCTAATAATAGTTTGTAATGTAAATTACATTTTTTCTAATTATTTCAGCAAAATGGCCGCCATCTACATGCGAATGCTGGGCTACACCGTGACCTTGTCAATGCATGTTGTCAACACGTTTGTGATGACCAGCTTTCTTCAGGGTCCAGTTATGGAAGACCCCAACATTAGGACCTTCACCGCGATGTATAAAAGATTTTTTACTGTCTGGACTACAGTAAGTTTGGATAGAATAACCCCGTGTTTATTATGACCCCATGACATTACGCCATGTTTGTAAAACGCGTTTTAGACTAAGTACCTACACTATTTCTCGGAATAATTTTATCACATGTTTGTATAATTTTCAATTTAAATTTATTTGAAGTGTTTGGCAAGTATATACACCTTTAAATTAGTTAAATTAAAAAAAAACCTACGTTATATGCCAAAAATATTCATATTTACCAAAATACTTTACATCATTTTGGAAAAGAGCTGATTCAAACGGCTGGACCGATTTCCATTAAACATATCTAAAAATCACCGCAAGGAAACTCGTTTTCACTTGAATAAAACCACATCGAAATTGGTCCATCCGTTGGAGAGCTACGATGTCACAGACAGACATGGGCGTCAAATATATAACAGAAGACAGATATTGACGTCAATAAACGTGAAAATTCACTGTTTTACTAGATGCCAAATTTTAACTTTCAAAGTCATCTCGAATAAACGACGAATAACGAATAATCAATTTTTGAGTTTCGAAAGTTCCATCCCACTCACCCCGATTTATTTTTCAGTTCCTCCAAATCTTCGTAGCTTCACTGGGTCTGACATCTGACTACCTCACGCTAAAGTACTCTAACAAGAAGGAACCTCACTGGCTGGAGGTCATAAGGAGTACGAAGAATCGTCTTTTCGCTGCTGTACTCTGGCCTACGGTGTTTGTAAGTTTTATTTAAACTCTTTAGATAATGTTAATATTATTTTTCCACTCGTCGACTGTAACTGGTTCTCAACTCAACTATTATGTTCATTTCGACACACTGTAGTCAACCATAAAAGATTTTTTACCAATCACTTGCCGCCGCGCTCCCATAGAAAATACTAAACGGGTGCGGGGCGGAACTTTTGTACTACATTTTAGTCTATTGATATACTTACCAATTTTCATTAATTATTTAGGTTTTATAATATAAAAATTATTTTAGATGAATGAATGAGAATGAGAAATCGTTTATTGTCTATTAGTGTGTACATCTTTTAGTTCCCGCAGGATTGTGTCAGCTAACTTATGTCTAAAAAGATATTTTAGATGACTCGTAGATAAAGTATTGTATACAATTGATATAATCAAGCTGTAACGAGCACACATTAAAGTGATTTTCATTAAGATAATTAATTTATACAATATTAACGAATGTTTGAAAAACAGTAAAATACAATACAGTAACTGTTTGAACATTTCTAAGTACCTATTGAAAAAACGATAAAAATAAACGATTGTAAACATTACCGTAATACTCAAAACAGTAAAATCAAAGAGAATTTGTAATAGAGGTGGATTGTCAAAGAAAACTTTGTAGCCACAGTAAATTTACTGCCATCTTTCGACACATGATTAAAACTATTAGAATGCCATTTGACTTTTGTTAAATATCAAAAGGTGGCGCCGCCTTACCGGGCATCGACTAAAGGTTGTGGGTGGCGCCATCGCTCGAAACGATTTCATACCTATTAGATGGTTATATTTATTAAATATCAAAAAGTGGCACCATCTAATGTTTAACAAATATAACACGTATCAGTTAAAGAATAAGGATCAAAGTCAAATGGCGTTTTATTTAATCATGTGTCGAACGATGGTAGTAAATTTACTATGGCTACAAGTTTTCTTTAACAATCGAAAAAAAATTCAAACAAAATTCTATTTCAAATTCTTGTTGGTAAAATTTACTGCAATGCTTTAACTGTTTTACGAGCAGTAAAATTTACCGCTTCGTTCGATAGGCTTATATGGAACTATTTAAAACATTTCTTGTAACGTGTCTCCTACTATAATTCATACTCATTTCATACTTCGCAACTGAACCGGCAAATCTGTGGCAGTTGTACGTCAGGGTTATCACGAACAAATTACAATTTTATTAATTAAAGGCACTGTAATCATTTTGAAACAAACTATGTTGTATGATTCATTACATCCTTATCCATAATTGTAATGAATGAAAGACATCGTGATTTGTATACATCTTTTGTTGTATATAGACCGAGTCATTAACGAAGACGCGTACCTTAACTCGTAATATCATGTTATTAAAGGTTAGATTTGACAAATCTGCGCGTCATCGTGGATGACACCAACTATATTACAACTTAGAATATAATAGAATAGAATAGAAATAGTTTATTCATGGCAAAAATATACAAATAGAAAGAGGAACAAAAACAAACTTATACATAACATTACAACGTATAACATTTCATTACATGACACATATTAGCCACGAAAATTTGACGTTTCTTGACGTCTTCGCCACTTGACATTTCTTCTTTGTTTTCAAGCACACGCCAATATTTTCAAGAAATAAAGATACCATATTAACCATAAGCTTAATATGGAATCATTCTTTCTTCTCAGTTTCATTGGTCGATAACTCGGCGGAGACTCTCCGCAGGCGGTATAACGACTAGTGAAACTCATAAGTAGATAGATCGGTCGTTATACAGCATGCGGGTGACTCCCCGCAGACGGTAAGGTGGTATAACGAATAGTGAAAATCATAATGGCATGCGTTTTGGAAATCTCCCGCACCCCGCATGCGGGCCCTATCGACCAATGAAAACAGTTCCCCGAAGGCGGGCCCTATGGCATCCTTAATGGAAATCTCCCGCACTCCGCATACGGCATAGTACAAAGAGTGGGGAAGTAGGTTATCTTCATACAAACGCACCGCGCGCGGCTTGTATGTGTGCGCCATATTATTTATGCGTCGCCGCACGCACACTCAACCAAAACACACAGAAACTGGTCGGGATGCATACGGTCGGGCTCTATTGACGAATGAAACTGAGCCATTAGAAATTTTCGTACGTGATCGTGTCGCCGCCGGTACGACGCAGCACTTTGTCTCATTTATCAGACTGCGGCAAAATGGGCTGGATATTGTTTGTCTTTCTTGACATATATCTAAGGACGGACCTTACGGGCACCAAGAATGGTGCTTGTTCAGTGGTCTCACTCACGAACTCGAGACAATCGTGCAGTCTAACGCAACTAGTTGCGACCAAACACGCGCGTAATGCGGACTCATCAACCATTCGCGTTGTGGCGTTAGACTGCACGTATGGCTCGAATTCGTACGCGTGACACCGCTGTACTGGCCCCATTCTTATTGCCCGTAAGTCCCGTCCTTAGATATATGTTAACGGCACCAATCATGGGACATTTAAGAGAAAATTTGGAGTATTTTTTATATTTCACCGACATCTGTAAAATTTCTGCCGCTTTATGCTTTAAAAGTTGGATGTCCACTCGTCCTTTATGTTTTCTATGTATTTAATGAAAGCTACTGCAATTGGTTTCAATATTATTAACCAATTAAAACTATGTTTTTTTGCTCCAGGCATGGGATGTATGGCGCCATTAATTTTCAAACTAACAAATATCAATGAAAAATTAAACATAAGCAGCTCGTTTGCTCTTGTTTATGGTTAAATGTTGCCAGCGATTAAAAACTGATGGTAAATAGTGTAAATACTTGTTTTACAGGATTGTCTATACCATCCCATTACTGGTGTCTGTTCCATTATAGGGGTGTTTACTATACGTCAATGTTTGTCTTATATATCAGACTACGGTGGTTAAAAGGTTAATATTTTAAAGAAATACCGAACAAACGTGTTTTCATAAACAAAATAAAGACTCTTTGAAACGCATTTAACATTGACATTGATATGTTAATTTATTTTCTTTGATAACAAATTAAACGGGTCATATTAAGATATGTCAAAAGAGGGTCAATAAGGTTATCGGTCAATTTTATTAATCCTATGTAAAATAAAGTAAATAAATGATTATTAAAATAATATAAAAATAAATTCACGTTTAAGTATTTCAATCTCGTGTGGCCCAAAAAATGTTAGTTCTTCTTCTTCTTGTTCTTCCTCGCGCTGTCCCGGCATTTTGCCACGGCTCATGGGAGTCTGGGGTCCGCTTGACAACTAATCCCAAGATTTGGCGTAGGCACTAGTTTTTACGAAAGCGACTGCCATCTGACCTTCCAACCCAGAGGGTAAACTAGGCCTTGTTGGGATTAGTCCGGTTTCCTCACGATGTTTTCCTTCACCGAAAAACGACTGGTAAGTATCTGGTAGTTATGTACAGTCAGCATCAATAGTAGCGGATGAAACAACGCGCCAAAAGTATCTGATATTCCGGATAACTTTTCCAAATAAAGATAATTCTCTAAAATTTACTTTCAAGAGTATATCTTTTATAGTCTAAATTGTTCTACATATAGAACCATCAACTTTTGTTAAGCTGTTACAGAATGGCAGATACTTTTGAAACCTTGTTTGATCCGCTACTTTTGATGCTGACTGTACAATAAAACTTAAAAAGTATGCTAGTAACATTAAATATCTTAACTAAAATCATACTAATTCACCGTTACTGGGCTTATGAAGCCCGCAACAGTGCATAATGTACGGACAGTCAATCCTGTCCGCAATCATAGTTAGGATGGTGTTGGGGCTGGCGCGTACGCACCGTACTAGCAATGCGGCTCGCGTCGCTTAGTATACCTATAGAAAAAGCTTTGTTTCGTCTGGGCCGATCTACCTAAGATTGTCCCAAAATATTTATTTTATTTTAATCATAATCCCCAACCGTAACGTCGCAATATATCATCAAAGATAATTTGAAATAGAGGTGGATTCTCAAAGAAAATTTACTGCCATCTTTCGACAAATGATTAAAACTTGTACAACGCCATTTAAATTTGATCCTCATTATTTCACTGATATGTGTTGAATTTGCTTAATATCAAAAAGTGGCGCCATCTTACCGGGCACAGCCTAAAGGTTATGGCGCTATCCCCCGAAATGATGCCGCCGTACCTTGAGATTAAAATAAACTGTATCTGTGGTAAGCCGTAATCTTTCTTGTCAAATTTCAAATATTTATTTTATTTCATTTGAGATTGAATTATGTTTATTTTATTTCGTTTTCATCATGCTAATTATTTAGAAATAGTTTTTTTTGAAGTTTATTATCTATGTATTGAAGTATTTGTTTACAACAACAATTGTCAAATATGAGTAAGATACAATATACATAAACATGGACACGGTAAAGAGTATACAAAAGAAAGCTGCTGCATTCAGTAGTGATATAAAGAGGTAGTAGAAGATAAGGGTCTTGGGGGACTTTCAGTATATGATTCCTGCACCATCTTCGCACTCAAAAGCTTTAATGTGTCGTCTTGTGCCTCTGACTCTTATGGAGACAGCTCTAATTACGGAAATTTGATCTTTAATGATACCATCCTATCTTTCAAATAAAATGACCAGAATAGCAAGACCCCTCACAAATACCTTTTTGGCCTTCTAGGCTCTTCTAGCTCCATAACTCCTTGATCGAGCCTGCTCATAATTTAATGTTCAACACGTTTACCCAATTTCATTTAAATTAGAACAAATTTTCTCAAGTTCGGCTTAAAAACATCGAAATGCCAAGACGTGCCCCTAGCCAGCCGTGTGTTCCAAGTAATTGAATGTAAGAACTTCGCTTCGCTTCGTTCGCTCGTTCAATACGATAAGTAGGTGCAAACAAATTAAATCGATCTATATTTTTGGCGAATCGCGAGTTCTCAGTTCGGGGCGATCTATTAGTTTAAGAAACATACGCTACAGGTTGATTGCAAGCAAAAAATTCCAACCAACCAACCAACTCCAGAAACTACTAAACAACATTTGTTATGTACATGTACATACGCTGTCGTTATGTCAGTCACCAATTATGATATCAGAATGGAAAGAAATGAGGTCAGGCCGACATGCGTTATCTACTAGTCAAAACTATGCAAATCAATTGTAGGTAGTGCAATATCAAATTATATTACTTAAAAAACAAAAAACAAATCGACTATTTAAGGTGCATTAGATAACACACAAGTTAAAATTATAATATTGCCCGCGAGTTCGTACGCGTTATGCCCACGGGTGTTATAGATTTTTTTAAATTTCATTACGCTCATGGGCATATTAGGCATAATGTTTTTTTTTTTCAAGTATAAATGAATAATATTATTTAATAAATTTATTTTATTATATTATCATATATAATATTATTTAATTATGCAATAAATGTTTTGTGTATGTTTATAAATATTTAATTTGATTATTTTATTAGCCATTAATTTTTTTTTAAAGGGTGATAAAAAACATTGCGTGTGCCACGGGCGGTACAAGAATAACGAACTCATGTTAATGAAGTCCTCGCCTTCGGCTTCGGGCTTAAAATTAACAAATTATCATTGTTTAAAGTACGTTATAAATGAATTAGAAAAATCAATATAAAATATATGTAATATAAATATACAATATATATGTAGACTGCCTGTTGTTTACCTCTACGTCTGTTGCTGTTTTCTTTCTGTATTGTTATTTATTAGGGTGTGCAATAAATAGTATTTGTATTTTCTGTTAATATGTATATTATATTCTACATCACCATAGAACATTGTGTATCAAAAGACTATTTTACAACGCATGGCATTTATCTGCCACGACCTCGTAGTTTCAAGCCCCTTTTCAGTAAAAAATTTCTAAGCTTAACCTTTTGAACGCCCCGCCTATCGTATGCGGCGCGTAATCGTGAACCTTGTCGGTACGCATGAAGGTTGATATTGGGCTGTAGCCGCGCACGTCATATGACGTCTTTGGCGGTCAAAAGGTTAAGATCGTTTCTGTTTGATATAAAATAAAATCCCATATTGTTCCAGCTCACCTCCACCCTGTTCTGGTCGCTCTACCATTACGACCGCAGTTTGATCTACCCCATCTTCGCCGACAAGATCCTCAGCAGCGGCACCAACCATGTCCTGCACACTGCCGTCATCCCATTGGTGGTGTGGGAGGTGGTATTCCAGCCAAGGAGTGTCCCGAAGAGTCATACGATCAACGTTTCTATGCTCTCGGTGTACATGTTTACGTATTTATTTGTGTAAGTATTTTTATGACTTTTTTGACCGCCTGAAGCAGTCTCCGTAATTTATGGAAGCCTGCAACTCCAGAGGAGTTACATACGCGTTGCCGAAACTAACACTCCGCACCCTCGTTAAGCTCTGGCAACATTACTCACCGGCAGGAACACAACACTATGAGTAGGGTCTAGTGTTATTTGGCTGCGGTTTTCTGTAAGGTGGAGGTACTTCACAAGTTGGGCTCTGCTCTAGATCTGGAATGGCATCCGCTGTGCTGTGCCCTACCACACAAGTGTGAATGAATGTAATGTGTTTAGCTATGCCTCGTTTTTTTAATATTAGAATTTTTTGAACCTTATAAGTGGTAATTATCTTCTGAAATGCTAGGGTTCCTATGAGTCTAATATCGCGGTACAATAATATGTAAACTACACTATAATTCAGATTTAATGTTGGAGGAAAAAAGTTACCAATACATTGACGTTATAAAATTTCTAATCTAAAAAAACGGGGTTAAGCATTGTGCTAGTTGCAGAATATTCTCAAGTTTTCTGAATTTTTTTGGAAACTTTCATGACAACATTTTCACGGAAATTTCCACTAAGAAGGATCCCGTGAGAATATTACATAAGAGGAAAAGGGATGGCCGCTTTTTCATACAAACGTAGTCCCCATTTTCCTCTCCGGATATTGATATTATGGAAAATATTTTTACATAATTTGATGTATATCAACCATCTTCTTAACGTTCGCGTTCTTATGAAAGTTCGGAGTAAAACCAAAGTAAACCGGTATTTACTGCTATTTTTAAAACCGGTTCCGAGCTTTGCCTAGAAAGCGAATTCTTCATTATTTTCTTAAATAAACAATGTTTTTTTTTTACAGAATGTACTACACCTACCTAGAGAAAGGCATCTGGATGTATTCTATATTCGGCATCGCATACGACACTAATATTTGCTTCCCCCTCATTATATCATTCATCGGTGTTATGTTATACATATATTATCACATGCAGTGGTTTTTAACGCAGATAGTTTGGAAATCCCAGGCTAAAATTAAAATGTAACATACACAGCAGGCAAGTAAAAAGCTCACCCCGTTTTAACATTGTCTTAACATTTTGTTAAGGCAATGTTAAAACGGGGCGACTTTGAACATGATGTTGGGCGTGTTCAGCGTTATGGGATTTCGAAAAAGTGACTTTCGTTGTAAAATAAGGCTAAAGTAATTTTAAGGCAATGTTAAAACGGGGTGACTTTGAACATGATGTTGGCAGAACTGTAGAGGCACCTTTAAAATGGGGCGACTTCGAAATAGTAATGGGACGCTTTAATTGTAAAATAATAATGCCTTAAATGTTCCCATTTACATTGCATTATTTCTTTTTTACTGACATTGTTTTAATTTGTACTTTCTATCTAGTACCAAAATTGAATTCATTTGTTTTATTTTTAATATTGTGACATTTCGAATTTTTAATTTATTTTTATTTACATTGTTTGTTTTTAATTTGAATTGTAATTTTAATTTATTTTGGCATTTTGATTTTAATTGGTATCATAAAAAAATAACGATATATATACGAATAGTAATGTAAGCTGAAATGTATATTTTAACTATGTGATATTTGTGTATATGAGATTAATAAAACTAAACATTTTATCAAAATGTTTTTTGCTTTTATAGTCGCATGTTATGTTTATGTCTGACAGTTAAGTCAAAATATTTATTATATACAAAGCGGCCAGCAAGGCTCTGAACCGGTTTATTCTTCATACAAAAAATACCGGTATTATTGCGTTCTTTTTCGTTCTTTGTTTTATTATTTCATGTTTAATGGGACTATCTAATAATGCGAAGTTGTTGCCTAAATACATGATCCAGTCCTACGTAAAGAGTATAAAATAATTAAAAATATTGGGATATTTCGGGATTTAAAAATAAACCGGTTCCGAGCCAGAAAATATATGTAAAGATTATTTATCATAAGGGCGTACGGATTCTGATAACCGGGTGTTTAAGTGACATCCATTTTCACCCCTTGCTGTGATCATTCATTAAATACAAGTAAGATTATTTAAAGACACTAGTGATACGGGTAACATAAGTTATTATTAAATAAAACGTTAACAAAAAGTGTTTTTTTTTATATACTTCGTTTTAAAAGGGTTTTTTTAGAAGGTTAACAAAGAGAGTGTATAAGGGAGAAGTAGAAGAGGGAGCTGGAAGGAAGACCTCGGCGGACTTTCTCTGATCAAATCGGGGAAATCCTGAAGAAAGGCCAGGTCAAGAGCACCCTAAACCGACGAGCGTGTATGAGGAATGTCATGAAAGTGAAGGAAGCGAAAGAGGTATGTCAGGATCGTAGCAAGTGGAAATCCGTGGTCTCTGCCTACCCCTTCGGGAAATAGGCGTGATTATATGTATGTATGTATGTACTTCGTTTTAGCATTAGAAAGAATGTAAGCGATCTTGACGGTTAATTGAAAAATGCTTTTGAAAAATAAGTCACTCCAAATATGCAACAATTATAAAATATACGATCATTTACATTCTTTTGAACATTTTTTTTTCTTTTGATAAGTAATAGTTACGGATTTCTAAAAAGCATTTTTCAATAAAATGACACGGCAAGATTAGATAAATATTTGTATAAATAAATAAATAAATATTTGGGGACACAAAACGACTGAGCCCCAAACTAAGCATAGCTTTTACTATGGGTACTAGGCGACAATATACATACGTGTATAGATAAATACATACTTATATACATAGAAAACACCCATGACTCAGGACAAATATCTGTGTTCATCGCACAAATAATTAAAAGTACACCACGTACCCACTCGTCCACACAAAAAGAGAAAATGTTTTTCCACTTCTAAATATTTTCCATTCTCCAAAGTATGTTATTGACACAATGAAAAACTAGGTTTATTGGTTTTCCTTTCTTTTTCAAAATTTGCAATTAAAAAAAGCGATAACTATAAACCTAGAATATATTATGCTGAAGCGATCGACATCATATTCAAAGTGATTTGTTAAGATTTTGTTAGTGGATACCGATTTCTCCCTAAATTGAAATATCATAGAAAAAGTACCTACCGTTATTTCGTTAGGATCGAAAAGCTATTCTTAAAGATCCTTACTTACTTACTTACTGCTGTGGCGCAGCGACCCAAAGTGGATCTTGGCCTCCGACACCAAAGACCGCCATTCTTCTCTGTCCAAAACCGTCCTCCCGTCCCGTCGAGTCGTGGGGCACATAGCCCGGATGGGTGAGGATACCCTAGCCCCTACCCCCTACGCCCTAGGTACCGCTGAAGAGACGAAGTGCAAAAAGACCTTAGCGAACTCTGTGCCGTCGACTGGACAGAAACGGTTTTAAAGATTGTGCTACATTCCGAATAACAGTATACCACCCGGTCACCGACCTGGACCATGAGCTGCCTGAGCCGCTGCTTTCTTGAGCTAAGAGCTCAAGAAAAAAATATTTTTTAACTGCAACTGTAAGTAGAGAATATAGTGTCTTCAAATTTGCTTCCTTTGTTGGCTCCTTTGTCTGTGAAATCTGACCATGTGATTGTTTCCAGTCTGCTGATGAAACAATGTGGTTGGGAGGGATTGTCACGGCTGTGAGTTGAGTCTACACTTGGGATTTCCAGCTGGTAAGAATCTCAGAATAAGTATATAATGTCTCTTGAAGGATGCCACATGCTTCTGGTAGCTAATGAAATCATTTATCCTTTCAGCTGACTGGGAGTTACCTACAGTTGTTGCTGCAGTAGTTACGCAGTTTTAGATTATGGAAGTATTTCCGTAAATTAGATTGATTGATATTTTGCTGGATGGAGAAGTCGCCTACAAGGTGAGGCCCTAGTCCGCTTGTGGTGCTCCGTGGTCTGGCACAACGGGCTTGAACATGGCGGTAACACGATTATAGAGGTTGGTGTTCGATTTCCTTCCATCCTAGAGGCATTTGAACCTGTGCAAGTACACCACAAACAAACACCACAAGTAAACATCATAATCTCAAAGTTTGACGTTTAAAATAACACTTGCACTTTCTGGGCTGTCAAATCGCTGCCAACTTACTTATCTTGGTCTGACTATAGTGTTTAGGACGTAGCCGCGTAAGCTGAAGACATTATAATATGCCAAAATTAAAGATAAACGATCTTTATCATTATCTTTATCTTTAATGACGAGCTTATCAGACAGTTTTGTTCGCATTACTGAACAGTATTCTTGTCTCTTTAATAAGAAGTAATCGAACTGTTCAGCTGTGATTGAACTGACATAATACATATACGCGACTGATAAGCAGGTAATAATTTTATTTATTTAATTAACGACATAGAATCATTTCACAGCATTAAGGTGCCTTTCGACCAGAGATGTGCTATGCTGTAGCTGGAGCTGCGTTTCAAATGTATGAAAACACAGGACGGGCCTTAGGGCCTCCGCTAGCTGGCGCGGGTGCACGGAGCGGACGAGCGGGTTAACGAAAAATAGTATGAGCGACGGTGACTGAAGCGGACGCGTGCGGCGGATTTCACCTACAAATAGCACCCGCGTGCGTGCGCACGCGGCGGGCGGCGTCCGCGTCAGCTAGCGTAGGCCCTTACGGGCACTAAGAATGGTGCTATAGTTCAGTGCATTCTTATTGCCCGTAAGGCCCGACCTTAGATATTTTATTTCGTGCATTAGCTCTTCTTACAGCGTTATTTTTGATCATTAGTCATAGAAGAAGAAACTCATATACCTGCAAACAGTGTTGGCCGAACGTTAATTGGAATTGACAATAGGGTTGTTTCCAATTTTTTGAAACGCTTGTATTACGTTCTATATTAACTAAAAGTTGCCCTAAAATTCTACTTTTATACTAAAAACGGCTTTAAATATGTTAAATTAACAAAATATATTTTGACAGATGCTTTCGCGCCCAAAACGCTCTTTGAAAATTGTGTGACGTCACAGTTTACGGTTTGACACATAACTACATACACACGTAGAAGATACGAACTGTCAACTGACATTTGTCATTTGTTGTTTATCGCCTAACTGTCAACAGTGTCAATCCAAGAGTTGCGACCTCATCAGAATCTTCAATGACGTTTCGAATTTGGTCACGTGACGTGTGCCAAAAGATATTTTAAATTCAATATTTGCAAAAATATGGTCATTACAGTTCCCTAAAAGTAGTTTAACGTGTTCTTATAATCCAAAAGAATTTATTGGGATACAATTCTGCCCTAAGATTTGTAGATGGAAACAACCCTATTAACCATTACAAATTGAACCGTAAACTGTAACCGTCCGTTACGGTTTACGGTTCAATTTGTAATGGTTAATGGTCGAGATTCTCTAGTGTTTTAGTTATGTAGATGGTTTTTACAAGTTTTTTGCTCATAATGCAAGAATGCTCATAAATTAACATATTTCCTTGTAACTGTATATTATTTCACCATAAAAATGACAGTAACCAGTTGGACGCGCTACTACGCAGACGGCGGACGCTTTTAAATGTGTGTGAATATTTAAATTGTAATATTATCGGGATTCGAACCTCGTGAAGTAAAATTCGTAATTCAGAACTGGTTAGGGTTTCTGCTTGAGAATTCCCGAGCACCCTCGTTCAGTTTTGGCAACTTACTCACCAGCAGGAACACAACATTATGAGTAGGGTCTAGTGTTATTTGGCTGCGGTTTTCTGTAAGGTGGAGATACTTCCCCAGTTGGTCTCTGCTCTAGATCTGGAATGACATCCGCTGCGCTGTGCCCTACCACACAAAGTGAGATGATATTCACAATGCCCATACCTCTCTTTTGGACGTCGTTTAAAGACATACCTGGGTCCTTATTTCAAGCACATATTAAATCAAAGTATTGTTAAAATGGCTCACTTACTCTTAGAGGAAATTGATGGAAAACTCCGGAATAGAGATTAATTTCTAAAATAACAAAAAAACGTTAATTTCTGCTTAAAATAGTTGCGTGGATGCGATCACAAATAATCGTTTATTTTTAGCCTAAAACAGACTTTTTTAAACAGGACAATGTCCCGAATCTACCTGCGCATGGCCGGCTATGTGGTCACCCTAGCATTACACCTATCAAATGGCTTATACATGAGGAGTTTTCATACTAAGGAGTTACTGGAAGACCCTGAAATAAGGACCTTTGTCGGGGTCCAGTTTAGATACATCACGACATGGACATTTGTAAGTATTTTTTAAAACTTATTTAGGAACTTTGACATATATCTAAGGACGGGCCTTATGGGCAATAAGAATGGAGCCAGTACAGCGGTGTCACGCACACGCATTCGAGTCAATTGTGCAGTCTAACGCTACAAAGCGATTGGTTGATGAGTTCGCATCATGCGCGCGATATTGGTCGCAACTAGTTATGTTAGACTGCACGATTGGCTCCAATTCGTGAGTGACACCACTGAACTAGCACCATTCTTATTGCCCGTAAGGTAAGGTATTAGTATTGCATTGTCACTTAACTTAGATATCATGTGACGTTTCATCTCAATTGAATAATGGGAAGTGAGTCTAATTTAGCCAGTGTTGGCCGAACATTAATTAGAATTGACCATATTGAAAATTACCATTACAAATTGCACAATAAAACATTTTGCATGTTACAATTTATGTTGGTATTTTTTCAGAAAATGTCTGGGAAATCATCTCCATTCCATTCCTCTCCACCCCGGTTGATTGCTATTTCCGGTAATTAAAAACTAAATAAGTCGATAGCATTTTTTTTTAATGCAAATATACATTTATTCCAGCTCTTTCAAATGGTGTATGCCCTCATCGGATTGACATGTGATTGGTTGACACTGAAAAACTCCTCCAATAAGAAATACAAAGTCCCAAGTTTTTTGGCCGACACTAGAGACACAATGTATTCCGCTGTCATATGGCCTTCTACTTTTGTAAGTATCAGCAAAGAGAATTTGAAATAAAAACTTAGTAGCCACAGTAAATTTACTGCCATCTTTCGACACATGATTAAAACTTAGAACGCCATTTGACTTTGATTTTTATTATTTCATTGATATGTGTTTTTGAATATCAAAATAGTGGCGCCACTTTATGATATTTAACAAATTTAAATGTCAAATGTTATAATCATGTGTCGAAAGATGGCAGTAAATTTACTGTGACTTCAAAGTTTTCTTTGACATTCCACCTCTATTTCAAATTCTCTTTGGTGTTCATAAATATTGATTTACATTTAAAACATTTTTATCTTTATTTTTTAAGTCTTATTCATGGGATTTGGTCGCCGAACGGACCCCAGGCTCTACATATGAACAAATTACGGGAATAACGCTAGGAAGATGATGATTTTTAGATCAACTACATACATATTGCCACTTTAAAACCCAAATGTATGAATTAGCTAACAAATATTTTTATGATTTTGCAGCAAGTGGCAACCCTATTCTGGCCTTTCTACCTCTACGACGTCCAACTGGTGTACCCAATCTTCATAGATAGGGTTGTCACGCGTTTATCCAACCATATAATGCACAGCTTTATAATACCCATTGCTGTATGGGAGATGTTGATGAGGCCGCAGAAGAGACCACAGAGCGAACTGAAGATTGTTAGTATAATGTCGGTGTATACTGTAGCTTATTGGGCCGTGTAAGTATTTTAAAAATAGATTTTATTTTTATTTTTTGATTTTTATTAGACATCACATCTAAATAATGTATTTGTATTTGAGAAATTCCAACTACTTCATAATGTTGGCTAATCCCGAAAATCACTAACAATTCCATCATATTAAATTCCATTCATGGAATTACTCGGCATTCTGAGCATTTCGAAATTATCCAAATTTACTTTGAATTTCTTTCCGATTTAACGTTAATCAAAATATGGCTTACGACTATAAATATGTTTTTTCAATGATTTTTAGTGAGATATGCACGTTGTAAAATGTGGCATCCATGCTTAAAGGGTCCTTAAGCCCCATATACCTACATAAGGACCCTTCGCTGATGGAAAGCCACAAATAATATATGTTGAAAATAGTCATCATATATTTTTTTCTTTTCAGTTTATTCTACACATACATCGAACAAGATTATTGGATATATCCTATATTTAAATATGTATATGGTACAATTTATCTGCCTATACTTATATGCTATACTTTCCTACTTTTAGTTATAAATTATAAGACACAATGGATTATTATAGAATTTTTGTATCCATCAAAAAAAGTTAATAAAAAGGGAAAATAAATATTCGTATCATTTGAGTTTACGTTTAAGATATTACCTATGTAATCAGTAAAATAACAAGAATCGAACTCAATAAAAGTTTTAACCATGTGTCGAAAGAGCCATCTTGTAGTAAATTTACTGTGGCTACAAAGTTTTCTTTGACAATCGACGTCTATTTCAAATTATCTTTGCTATTACCAAATAACTGCTCTTTGCCGTTCCCGGTACAAGACTGCACGATTAGCTCCAATTCGTGTGCGTGACACCGCTGTACAGTCCCCATTCCTATTGCCCGTAAGGCCCATCCTTACATATGTATATGTCAATGTTTGTAGCATTCCACCGACGCACACCAAACGAGAGTATGGTCGGAATTATATGAACAGGCTTATCTTTACTTTTAAAATCTTTGTCCCCTTCAGTCTGAGTCGATGACCGAAGTCAAGTACAACATGGTTATCTATTGCTTATCATGCAACCAAAAACATACACACGTTATAAAAATATTGAAAAAATACACAAACAAATCATTGTAAAAAAAAAAGTCTGACATATATTTTTTCACCTCTCGCTGTGAAAGATATCATTGTTGAAAGTGTAGTATCATACAATTGAATAGGGTTGTTTCCATCTACAAATCTTAGGGCAGAATGGTATTCCAATAAATTCTTTTGGATTATATGAACATGTTAAACTACTTTTAGGGGACCTGTAATGACCATATTTTTGTAAATATTGAATTTAAAATATCTTTTGGCACACGTCACGTGACCAAACTCATAACGTCTTTGAAGATTCTGATGACGTCACAACTCTCGGATTGACACTGTTGACAGTTAGGCGATAAACAAAAAATTACAAATGTCCGTTGACAGCTCGTATCTTCTACGTGCAATGCCGGATTTAAAGATCTGGAGGCCTCGGGTAATAAAGTAGTGGAGGCCCCCTGGCCCCAAATTATTTTCCAAATAAAATGGTAAATTTTCCGAAGTCTATTGTGAGGGCCCCCTTTTTGTGGAGGCCCCGGGGCTGTAGCCCCGGTTGCCCTCCCCTAAATCCGGCCCTGTCTACGTGTGTATGTAAACCGTAAACTGTGACGTCACACAATTTTCAAAGATCGTTTTGGGCGCGAAAGCATCCGTCAAATTTTATTTTGTTAATTTAACATATTTATAGCCGTTTTTAGTATAAAAGTCGAATTA
Source organism: Cydia pomonella (assembly GCF_033807575.1). Lineage (NCBI taxonomy): Eukaryota > Metazoa > Arthropoda > Insecta > Lepidoptera > Tortricidae > Cydia > Cydia pomonella. Next base: position 2,920,712 of record NC_084728.1, read on the forward strand.
CAGGGCAATTTTTAGTTAAAATAGAACGTAATACAAGCGTTTCAAAAAATTGGAAACAACCCTATTATCATAAGTGTTTAAGTGGTGTATTTATATAAGTATTATCTAATAATCTAAAACATCGATATATTATCATTTATCAGTACTTATTGGTTATTTCTTGTCTGTGCATTCATATGTATCGTTTCTTACCAAGCAACATTGCTTTTGCTGCATAATTAATTTCCATTTAAAAATATAGTGGAAATTTCAACAAACGCCTACTTTTCGTGTACTTTTAAGGACTTACTTTACTTTTGTATTATATAATTTTAATGATATAAGTTAAAAACTTATAATTGCAGTTTTTAAGTGGCAATATGATGGATTTTTAATGACTCCATGGTTTCAAAAAATATCTATACGTACACCTTATAAAATAAAATGTATACCGCTAGACTACCGTATAGGGACCGTGCGCGTTTGAGGGTCTGCCATCTTGTGGCTTGAATAGGAACAATAAACATCACATTTACGCCTCGCGCCAAAAATCTGACGGCTCCTGTGCTGCCTCCTACAGTTCCTGCACGCTCCCTATACTCTGGACTTCTGGAGTACCATATACCTTTCCTATCTGAAATTAATTCATATGTTAACATTATGGCGTTATAGCAGATGGTTATATCGCTACAGGAGATGGTTATGGCGATATAGAAAATGGTTATGGCGTCACAGAAGATGGTTATTCAACTTGCCAAGTTATAGAGATATTATGTTATCTGTATTACTTTGGATAGCCTGTCTGGTAAGTATTTTAGCAGTTTTATTTATTTATTTATGAAAAGTATTTGAGTTTACGTGTAATTTGTAAAAGCCGTGACTTGATATAAAGTGACTTAATACTTACAAGCGTATTCGATCCGGGAGCCAATTTTTGAATTTCGATCACTCGATATCGTGTTCCTCTATATTTATCTCCAATCTCCATATTTAAATTCTACTAATAGAACTGTGAACGAGTGGTCAATACCACTAGATTCCCAATATCTATCGCTCGTATTTCAAAAATAGCATTTCGCCGTTTTCGAAATTCAAAAATCGTTCCCTGTTTCTGACATAATACTGATCTGTCAGTGTCAAAAGTGACATTTTTTCAACCAAAAATGTCCAAAAGTATCATGCCGGAAACAAATCTAATAACTAAAATTCGACTACGCCTGTTACTTTATGTCAAGTCAATGATGGCGGAAAAGCATTGACATACTTATAATTATCTATGGACGAGCCTTATGGGCACTAAGAATGGTGCTAGTATGGAGTGTGGAATTAAGAGGAGTGACATCTCTTATGGAAGAACTGTTGCAAAAGTGTCCAGCTGTCAGCTATAAATAATAGTTCCAAATCTCTCCAGAGTAGCGCTAGAGTAGCTAAGAACCTAGGCGCTATTGACGGAGTGAAGTGCGCTGTTTATGATTTGATTTTTTTGTTCAAGTATTCTAGGTATTGTAGCGCCACCTATTTAAGGTTTTTTGATGACACTTTTTGGTACATGGAGCACCTTCCATAGGTGCTAGTTCAGCGGTGTCACTCACGAATTCGAGCCAATCGTGCAGTCTAACGCAACTAGTTGCGACCAATCGCGCGCGTGGTGTGAACTCATTAACCAATCGCGTTGTGGCGTAAAACTGCACAATTGGCTTGGATTCGTGTACGTGACACCGCTGTACTGGCCCCATTCTTATTGCCCGTAAAGCCCGTCCTCATTTATATGTCAATTCGGAGAGGTAAAACTCGTGTCTTTCCGCGACTTTGCCCGCGTAAAATTCAATAAACTGAGCAAGGAAAAATCAGGTTTCAATTTTAACTAATATTTTCTTGTCTTTTTTCCAGCTACTTATCACAGTACTTTGGTTCATATTCTTATATGACATAAGCATTGTATTTGTGGACTTTATGTATGGTACACTATCAAACCATTTAGACAGTATTTTGTACCTGGCTATTTATATGTATGGTGATTAATTGAATTAAAAGAAGCATACGGTAGGTACAAAAAATATACAAGAAAAAACATCCAGTCTTAACAGGAAACACCAGTTGAGTTTCTTCTCAGATTTCAGAATTTTAGGTAAATATCTTCGTCGCGCTGACGGGGCGGCTCCTAGAATTAGTGCGATAAGGACAACTGCAGCTTAGGCGAAAAATCCTGCGTAAAAATGTTAGAAATGGTTTCGTTCTCGACATTTTCCTCCTCCAAAACTTAACCAATAGTAACGATATTTTGAGGACGGAATTCGAAAGAAATTATCTGTGTCTGACTGATTTGATTTTTGTATTTATTTTTGCTGATTTTGTATGGTAGGCGTCTGTTTACGGCACATTTTTATGGCCGTTTTTAGCGCCGTTTGAAGTACCTAACCTAGTTCTTGTAAAAACCAGAATAACCAAAAAATTAAAGTTACATATACAGGTAACACACAGATACACATAGGTAGGTATTGGACTCATATAAAAAAATATTCACCTAGGGCCAAAATCCAGAGAAAAAAGGTCGAGAACGTTTCTATGCAAAAATGAACACAATGTTCCCTCTTAAGAGTCACACGAATCTAGCCGGCACAAAACTCACAGTACAATCGAAGTTAGTTGACTCTTAATTTACTAAGTAACACATTGATTAGCACACACAACGGGCTTTGAAAAGTCTCAAAATATATTCATTCAAATATAAACTCTAACACTTTGTAATAAAACCTTCACCACACGCACTCAATGCTTAATTGCCAAAATAGCTTTAAAAACTACAACTTTTCCATTACGATACACCCTTTTTGAAATTAGAACTACAGCATACTACATACAGTTATCATCGAACTGCGTGAACCCTACACGATAATTTAATACAACACATTCAAAAATACGCCTTATTACATACAAAATAAAGTCTAAAATCGAATAAAAGTGTCAGTGACTTGGGCTCTTATGGTGTGAGTGAATGAACCAGCATAGTTTGAGCTTCCTCGATTCTCTTGTTTAGTAATTAAATGTAAATAAAAGTGCTTGTCCGAACTAAGTGAGAGGTCTTTCTAAAATGGTTAGAGGTTCCGTTATGTTACCCAGTGACGAGTATTCCTTTACGTAGTGTGGACATGTTTTAGTTAAGTGTTTTTAAAGGATTTAAAAAGGTACGAATATATTTCAAATTGTCTATACATATTAGAAATCTAAGTGAAATCGAGTGACTTACAAATATTTTATAAATGACTGAATATTTGTGCCTATCAATCAAAAAGTATATCAAATCGAAATAAATCGATTTCGAAAGGTTAGGTTTCTGTTATTAATTATTATATATGTGTAAGATAAATGCAGTTGAAATGAAATAGATACATAATTTGAGATACCCAGTCTTTTATAGATCACTGAATAAATTTTGTAAATTTCACGTACCTACTCAATTTTAGTTTTTTTAACAAGCTATCTACTTACCAATCCTTTGTAAATAAACATGATGATATTTGCGAATTATGTATAGTTTTCAATGTGCATACATTTTATATTGATTTAATTAAACCTACAAATGAATACTCAACGAATATAAAATTGGAATTTGAACATTGACACATTAACAACTTGTAAAACTAGTTTTAAGGTAGGTAGGTAGTTATATGTAGTGTGTTAGAGATACATAAATATATTAAAAACTAAATTAAATAATAATACTAAAAATCTAAGTAACGCATAAAAAATAATTTAAAAATACTTACGTAAATGGTGTAAAAATATATTTCATAATGTTCATTTCCAGAGAGGAAAATAGGACTACGTTTGTACGAAGAAGCTATCGTCCTCTTTCCTCTTTACAGTATTTGCCATTTGTACTTACAATTTTATGGTCAATAAAGTTTAAATAAATAATTAAAAAATATAAGTAGAATATTTGGATGCAGAATTGAAGTTCCTTTTATGAACGTGATTATATGCCTTCTGAATTCTGAATCTCATTTATTTTGATATGAATAATTATATGTATGTATGTATGTACAAAATACGAAATGTGAATATACGAAATAAACGGACAGACAGACGGACATGACGAATCTATAAGGGTTCCGTTTTTTTCCATTTGGCTACGGGACCCTAAAAACATAGTATGGTGTGTTCGGGTATTTCCGAATGTCAAAAAGCGTCATTCTACAGATATCTCATTCCTCTGGCCATACCTATTCGGAAATTCCCAGGAAATTTCGCTTTATTAGCACCTCTTTTCTGGTGACTGTGTAACTCATGCCAAGTTCCATCTATAACCAAAACAGCCTCAATCTCATATCCCTGGTTATACCTATTCGCAAATTCCCAAGAGATTTCGCTTAGATGTCCGTGGAAAACGAAACGCAACTGTCACTTTCGCACTAATATGGAAGAGTGATAGAGAGAGATGACTACGCTACGCTACGGAGCGTTTACAATTGGCACGTTGGTTACGCGGCCTGGGGTTGGCGAAATCTCTTGGGAATTTGCGAATAGGTATAGCCAGGGAAATGAGATTCCATGGGAATGAGAGTAGATTGTAGAATGATCCCCAAAACCGTCAGATCGTCAGGTGACAAGTAAAAGTCACTTATTACTAAAAATAATTAAATAAAAGTTAATCTTATTAATATGGTTCATTACGGCTATGAACTTGATAATTAGTGAGTATTGCATGCCACCTGACGAGATAATTTTTAAAAGAATTTTGGGTGGTATTGAACCTGATGGTGGTATTGAAGTATCCTACATACGTAATAATCCGAATACACTTATTTGATTCAAACTGTTGTTATGTCAGTCTTCTGGGTACAAGATATAAGTATAGTCTCGTACGCGGTCCACTGTCTCGTACGCGGTCCACTGCTTTGCTATCCGTTCCATTTACTCGCAAAAAATATGTAAACAACAAATTTTTAGCAAGATCATGCAATATTTACAACAAGAAATATTCACACATTGATTTGTTCCAGCATAAGTGTAATAAATTTGTTTCTGTCATCAAACAAACAAAAAAACAAAACAAATCATAACAAAAAAATGGTAATTCCGTTATCTACTTCTTAGCTCGTAATAAAATTGTAAGCTTGTCTTGTATTGTTATTGTAATTGTACCTATTATTTGAAATTTCAAAGTCTAAATAAAAATTGTGCTTGTTATTTTCAAAATTCTAAAGTATGCTTGTTATAATTGTTAATCGTGCTCGTGTATTATCTTATTTACTAAATGTAACTGTTAAATTCAACTTTAAATTAAAAATACCCAAATATTGTACTTTTTTTCGGAGCAAAGGAATTTTGTATTAGCTGTAAGTGGAAACTGTTTTGGCTTATGTTCTAACTTTATCTTGTACCTTATTGTATTATTATGTGCTGTATGTTTCCCAAATAAATAAATTAAATTAAATAAATTAAAATTAAATTAAATAACTAAACATTCCTTTTTAAAAGCTAATAAGAACCTTATTTCTTCCAGCATAATGTCGAAACTAGGCTACCTCCGAATGTTAGGTTATGTGACCACACTAACTATGCACATAGGCAATTTAGTGTACGTAGGAATGAATCTGACAGAAGACGTTCTAGAAGACAAAAGAGTAAGAACTTTTGGTGAGACGAGAAGAAGATATTTCACCTGCTGGACTTTCGTGAGTATTTGTTACATTTTTAAGGGCTACTTGGACTTGGACTACCATTCACTAACCCGGTGTTAACCGGTTAAACCTGGAGTAACTTGGTTACCAGTAAAATTGGACACTGGGTTAACTGTTTAACCGGTTAACCTCGGGTTAGTGGGATGGTGCAAGTGGCGCTAAGAGTACATCTTCTTATTTGACGACCGGTTTTGCCTAGTGGGTAGAAACCCTGTCTATGAAGCAGATGGTCCCGGGTTTCAATCCTGGTAAGGGCATTTACGTATTCGTGTGTGCGCCTTGGTTTTCGTTGACTGTAATGCTTATATATTTTGTAATAAATAAATGAAATAAAATGAAATGAAATGAAACAGAATTTTTTTTTCTTGATTTCGGGATTGGTCTCATAGTAAAAGTTGCTCAGTGTGACCTATACAAAAAAAAACCTACCTACCTATACATCGAAAAATATCACTGCGAACACATTTTTTTTCAGTTCCTTCACATTATATACGCCATAGTTGGCTTAAGCTGCGAAATCCTGGTAATAAAGAACAGCAATGTAAAGAACTACAGACTTCCCAGACACTTGAAAGGATGTAGAGACACCATGTTTGCTGCTCTACTATGGCCGGCTTCTCTGGTAAGTGAGAGAGTAGTTTACTTAGCGTTATTCCCACTAGTTACCACCAAGTTGTTACCAATGGTAACTACTGGGACTTTTTTCACACCTTTTACCAGTGGTTACTACTGGGAAAAGGTGAGATTTTTTTCCCAGTAGTTACCACCAAGTTGTTACGGGTGGTAATTACTGGGATTTTTATTCCACCTTTTACCAGTGGTAGCTACTGGGAAAAGGTGAGATTTTTTTCCCAGTAGTTACCACCAAGTTGTTACCAGTGGTAATTACTGGGATTTTTTTCCCACATTTTACCAGTGGTAACTACTGGGAAAAGTGAGATTTTTTTCCCAGTAGTTACCACCAAGTTGTTACCAGTGGAAATTATTGGTTTTTTTTTTCCACCTTTTACCAGTGGTAACTACCGGGAAAAGGTAAGATTATTGTTCTCAGTAGTTACCACCAACATTTTGATAGCTATACATACTAATAAAAACAGTATTAATATACTTAGCGTGCCTTAGTCAATAATTCATTAAAAGTTAATTGTTATTTGTTTCATTATAAGTCGATTACTGTTTGCCATAAAAGTGATCCAAAATAGTCGGTCTTGAACTGATTTCTTTGTTGGTTCATATAATTGTGACATTGTTTATTGAAAGGGACCTCATAGACGATGGCGTTAGTTAATTTCTCCTTAAATATTTATTCTTTGCAATTGCACCGGTTTTAATATTTTTGATCACTTTTAAGGCAGTTTACTGAAACACTAATCGACTTATAATAATTTATTAAAACATTCTATATTTTTACCACACTATTTCTACTGTTTTGTGTTGGGAATAAGCCTATCATAATAATAGTCATAATCGTTATTTGCACTGTGGTAAAAAAGTAAGTTGTTACAAAATAATTGTATGTCACGCTTCCAATATAACATAAGTATGTTCACAGTGACAAGATGATGGAAAATGTTTTCCAGTTTTGAAAAAAAATGGCACCTTATTCTCAAATACATAATATAAAGTAAAATTGCCAGACTTAATTAAATTGCTCTGGGTAATTTCTTAGGGTATCGTATTTTAAAAGGAAAAAACGGAACCCTTATAGGATCACTTTTTTGCCCGTCCGTCCGTCTGTCTGTCTGTCAAGACCCTTTATCTCGGGAACGCGTGAAGGTATCGAGTTGAAATTAAACCAATACTCAGTTCTACAGCCACTTAAAGCAGTGAAAAGATCAAACTTCTAAGTTAACGTAAAAAAAAGATACGGCCGTTTAAGCCGCAAAAAAGTATATTTCTACACTCTCAAGGGAGTTTACGTTTATAGGGGACCTAGAACTATGACATTTGGCAAGTAATATCGTCTGACGCTACGAGTACAGGAAAAAAATCTAAAAACTATAAATTAGTAAAAAAAAAAAATATCTATACGGAACCATTGGTGGGCGAGTCCGACTCGCAGTGGTCTGGTTTTTTTATTTAAGATTCCTATCAATCTTATTATAAAATAACTTTTTACATAACGAATTCAAAAGAGGGCTTTTTCTTCCCTGCTAGGAGGGATCAAAGTGAAAATTAGCTGGACTTGCTTTTATTTCTTTTTTGTTTTTTTTTTAGCTTAAATAATATTTTGGAACATAATAATTTCCTCATAGGTGCTGTGAAAAGTATGTTTCACGTGGTACCAAAATTATTTCCACCTTGGGCCAGTTATTACCACCAGATTTATTTTTAAATAAATTTATTTTTAATTAAAATATGCATTGCATTTTAATGTTAATTTGTTCAATCCACAGCTCGTGTTCACAGTATTCTGGTCTCTATTCCTCTACGACCGAAGCCTCATTTTCCCTGACTTCATCGACAAGGTGCTCACACCCGTCTCCAACCACATCATGCATACGGCGATAGTCCCAACAGTACTGTGGGAGATATTGCTCCAGCCGAGATTCGAACCTAGGTCCCATGTGAAGAATATTGCGCATCTGGTTGTTTATATGTTGGTGTATTTGGGAGTGTAAGTATACAAGCTTTTTAAAAGAGTACAAACTTATTTATTTAAAGTTTATTGCACAAACAAAGAAAAAGGCACAAATGGCGGACTTAATGCCAAAAGGCATTTTCTACCAGTCAATCATTGGATCAAACAGAGACATATATGTTGGTCCAGAATAAATACCGTTAGTTACTTTGTTGGTTGGTTGGTTGGTTTGTTGTTTGGTTGGTTGGTTTGTTGGTTGGTTGGTTTGTTGGATGGTTGGTTGGTTATAATGTTGGTGTAGTGGAACTCTGTGATAAAGCAACGCAACTTATTGTGTTAGGTTTTGTTAGAATTGTCTCTATGAGTATTTAACCAAAAAGTCAGGTTTATGCTTTTTGCAAGCTTTTATTTAACTTGCAAGGTATGTGTGTACGGGTCAAATCTTGCAAGTTAAATTTGACCCACTTCCCGGTTTCCGATGAAACTGAGTAAACACTCAGTAAATGCAAATGCATACACATGTAAATTGAAAAGAGGTTACCATAGGATCTCTGTGATAAAATATCGCAACCTAATCGTGTTTGGGTTTTTTAGAATAGTCTCAATGAGTATTAATTGCCTGTTGAAAAAAAAAGAGTCAGCGATTAAAGCTTGTATAATAAATATTTATTTTTACAAAAAACTTATTTACAAGTGTTTATTTAACTGGCAATGTTTGTATGTATGTGTGTTCGGGTCAAACCTAAATAAACCCACTTCTCATTATTCAATTGAGCTGAATGAAACCTCACATACATATGTAAGTTGGGTGACAATGCAATATTATGGTACCATCGAGCTAATCTGATGATGGAGACAGGAAGTCGCCATAGGAACGCAAATTAATTTCATTGGGTTTGTTAGAATTGTCTCGAATGTCTCGATGAGTATATGTTGCCTGTTGAAAGAAAAGTCAGCGATTTTATTTAAGCTATTAAGCTTGTATCAAGAAATTTTCCGAAATAAAAGCTTTTGAAATTTAATAAAAAAAAATTGACATAAAACTTATTATTTTATTAACAAGGGTAATTTTGCATACAATTGTTTTTATAGCTGCCTTTCTTATAAATTACAAAGAAAAAAAAACATTTGCACGTTATATAATTGTGATACTTACCAATGATTTATATAATAAATTAACAAAAATATATGTTAAATAATATTTTTAACATAAAGATAAGTTTTCAATAGTTTGTATAGGGTAAAAGTGTGTAGTTGCCACATTTTTTATTTTGGTTTTAATGTGGCAACACTGAAAACATCTGTCTTTTCCATAACAATGAAGAACCATGTAACATTTTTAATAAAACGAAATATACGTTTCTATTTCTAACTAACTGTGTTTTACTATACAATATATAATAAGTTAAATGCGACAAATAATAATATAAAAAACATTATTTGTTACAGCTTCATCTATACGTACATCGAGCGAGGTATATGGTTATACCCCATATTCAAGAAGTTATACGGAACGATATATTTCCCTCTGACCATGTTGATAATTTTCGTCCTTTTACTAGTATTCTATCGTATTCAGTGGACGATTTCCTATTTAATCTATGGTAAGGAGAAAACGAAAAAAGAAAAGGCGAAAAAAATACGATAATAGGTAAAAATAAACGTAATTTAATCGTTACTACACCTTATAAAACAAAGTCCCCCGCCGCGTCTGTCTGTCTGTATGTTCGCAATAAACTCAAAAACGACTGAACGGATTTTCATGTGGTTTTTACCTATCGATAGGAAGGTGAAAACCGCATGAAAATCTGTTCAGTAGTTTTTGTGCGAAGCCGGGGCGGGTCGCTGGTTACAAATAATAAAAATATCTTGATCTTAAATTTGTTTCGCTTTTTTATAATTATTTTAATTAAGAGAAGATTTTTTAATTTCTAAGCTTTAATCAGGAGGGTACCTATGTATGGGAAGTTGAATGCATTTCATAAATGGTTTGTACTAAATACCTTGTTTTATTGTAATTATCTTTAAAATTACTAATGAAAATAATTAATAATGAAGAAATAATTAATAAGAAGCTAGAGTTAAGAGTCCTGCGGGTCTCATTGGGGTCCATTCCGACCGACGAAGACACGCCGAAAACGGAGACCCTGACCGACTCTCGGGAGTAATCGGGTCAGTGGGGTCGTTACTCCCCAGCAGCTCGCCATAATAATAATATTCAACGATAAAATAATCCCCAACAGGACTCGAACCTGAGACCTCAAGCAACTCTAGATATATGTCGTAAAAAAAAACACAAGACTCGGCAATGATCCAATGAAGTAAAGAAAGCAACATGTATGGGCCGATATTTAATTTCATTCCCATTTTTTTTTTCGTCATAGTGCCATAAATTTTTGTGGATTCTGTACAATGTAAGCGCAATTTTAACAATCTCGGGTCATTCTCTGATAATATGTCTGCTGTTGCAAAATTGCCACAACTCTTTTCATATATGTGACGTTATCTATGAATGAAAGGGACCTTATTGTCGATGGCGTTTCCGCCGTTATAAACAATGCTCCAATACATATACAACGCTGCGCGACGCAGCGCGGCGTAAGCGCCATCGACAATAAGGTCCCTTTTCATAGATAATGTCACATATTTGTATGACTCGCGGCAAAGGCCACATACGTACCTATTTTTTTTAAATGACCCCTATAAGTTACGACAACGTAACGTATTTCCTTATCTCAAGAGAAAATTAGTAAATTATTTTAGGATTACGTATTTATTTTGGCCAGAATGAAGTGACACAACAGCCAAATTTTATCCTAATCTAACGAAAAAAATCGACAAAAACAATAATCAGCTTATATGACTATCAATAATAATAAAAAAACAAATCTGTATTACAGGTTTACGGCTAGTTCAAACTCCAATCTCTCACAAACGGTATAAACATTCACATGGTATAAATCTAAGTTGCCTTTCCTTTAATTCATAGTTATTGTTAAATGTATTCTTTGTGAGGAGAAAATATTTTTTTTTAATTGCTCAAATAAGTTTTTTGTGATTTTTTTTTCTGAATCTTTAAATCCAAGCTGTACTATTACTGTAAAGGGGAAAATAGGGTAAATAAAACGCTCGTCTTGCAAGTGATTCGAGAATAATAAAAACAATTTAACATTTATTCACTATTGGTTCTCAAACTCCATTTTTCTACTTTTTAGGTACAATTGTTTGTATTGAGTTATAAATCAACAAAGCTTCAGTCCAAACTGACAAAAAACTGACATTTTACTGCCAAACCTCACAAGAAATTATGTCCAAATCAATTTTCTGTCAATTTAAACATGCAAAATATGTTTTTTATATATTCTGATTTTTACATAGATATATGTTTTTATATTTGTTTCTCTTTAATATGTTCAGGTAATGTGTAAAAATACTTAATACTCCGTTAACAAATCAATATTTTGATAATATAAATCATCTTTTAGAAAATAAGGTACAAAACGTCATTACCGCGATACCCGTTTCGCCGAAGGTACCTTTAAGTATAAAATAGAAAATCTCTTTAAAAAAAATCGACACCAAAACTTAAAAAACTAATTGATACACACACTCAACCATCAGATTTTCCCTTTACCACTCATTTTTTGCCAATACGCTAAAACTATCCATGTGTCCAAATCTATATATAGTTTTAGTGAAAATTTAGCAAAACATAGTACAAAAGTTTTAGAAATATCTACTAAAAACTACCCAGCAATTAAAACGTTTACCCTATATCTATCACTATCGCACTAACATCCCTCTATATGTGCGAAAGAGAGAAGTTATCCTCGCTTCAAGTTGCACCAATCGCAAAGTGTAAAAATCAGGAATGGACACGAAAGAGGACGTTTAGGAAAAGTTAATTCGGGATCAAGAAAATGAGAGAACCACTTCAAAGTACATTCTTTTCATTTTGGCCTTTTATTCCATTTCCGTCAAGTGAAAAAAAAAACACGATGTTTTAATATCGCCTTGTTAAACAGAGCTTCATAAATACATATATATTTTTACCAAAAAAAATACAACCGACTGATTCTGACGAAATTTAAAATGATTATAAATGAGAATCTCCGAAATATTTTAGCAAATTACAAAAAAAAACAAATTGCAAAAATGAAAAAGAAAAATATCTTTAAAATACAAAATATGAATGATTTTCGTCAATATAACTTAGTATTTTGTCGGTTGCAACATAATTTTAGGCAATATTTGCAAATAAACAGACGAAAAGGAACGGCCCAGCGTAAAACGCTTAAAAACTAAAGTACATTTTTTTGTACTTTTTATATTTTTTTACCAAACTCATATTTTCATATGACATGATTCGGATTTCGTGTTTAGGCATGCGCGAAATTTCAGCCAATTTTTTCAGTCTTAGTGTTCTAAAAACGTTATTTTTTATTATTAATCGACATTAAAAATTATTGTTCTAACTTCAAAGCTAAAACATGACACAAACATACTATGTGCGCCTAGTTTACTCGCCTAAATTAATTGTGTATTATCATGAAAATGACGTATTTGAAATATGGAAATATATCTTATTTAATGCGAAGCCTCAACAGTGATATTATTGTTTGAAGTACCATTATAATTGAAATAAAAAATATATATCCACTAATTATATATGTATTATAAAATAAAACTTTGAACCACCCGTATATTTTATTATTATATTATGTTCTCACTATTTATTTACGATTAACCTTAATATAACTTAATCGGAGAAAAGTATATGCGTGATATATGTCAAACAAGGAACGCAAAGTAAAATAAAACAAAAAAAAATATAGACAATAACAGATTGCTTTATTTAACAAAAAATATATAATATATAGAAAGGAAAAACAATGTATTTCACGTGATCTTGAAGACTCTTGTCTTAGTGGAACAATTGTTTTTTTAAATAGAATGTAAAATTAAAAATAACCCATCGAACCTTATAATATTGAATATAAAATACATAATATACGATTAATAGCTATTTACAAAATACGAGTTAAGATTTATACTTTTTTAACATTAATATAAACCAGTCTATAGTAAAGGCTATTCGACAAAACTTAGCGTAAGTGTTAGAAAATTGATGATTATTCATACATCTAATTGATTTAGCAGGCAATTGTATAAATACGTACTGCGGTCAAAAAAAAAAACATCGAAAATAATATAAAAAAAATTACGTATTAAAAATGTACTTTTGACATGCGATTGTACTAATTATTAATGCAATTATTATATTTAATTATTATGCAGTCAATCAAATCAGACATGGCACCAAGGTGAAGAAAAGTGCAAAAAAATGAGATCAAATTTATTCTACGAAAATAAATTGCCTGCTAATATACGAAATTTAATGTTGTCCGTACAAATTTTGTTTTATTATTAAAAAATGTTCGACTGTAATTTTGTTCAATGTACCGCGTAATAATACGTTACAATCCAAACTTATTATTATTTTAAATTACATTATTATTCTTGAATTATTACAACGGCTTATCATACCTCGTGTTTTTAGACATGGCCAAAAATATCAATAATTATATGTTCAATAATACTCAAAATGTGATTCTATTTCCATTTTCGCTTATTCATTTCGATAAATGATTTGTTTTAACGTTTCAGTCGTTTATTATTTATATTTTTGGCCATGTCCTTTTAAAGGTACATTAGGTACAAGAAAGTCAATAAGCGAACGTAAACTTATAAAAAGGGGCAGTATCGTGTATTCCTATTTTACAAAATAACCGACAATCTACATAGAAGACAAAACATCAATAATAATAATCATTTGAAATAAATAACAAGTTACAATTCTCTTTAAAAAAAACTGTTAAAATAATTATAAAAGACCTACTCATAAGGGTTTCATTAAAAAAACTGTTGTGTGATCTACATCTTGCTACACCGTTATAACTTTTTTATTTATTTCTTAATAAAAACTCTATTACTATTATTATATTTTTATAATAATAATTATTATTTCTTCATCCAAGTTAGATACACTTTATGATAATTATATTACGACACGCCATAATACAAAATACACAATAAAACATATAATGGAATGTATTATTATGTACTTTTATACAGGCAACGAAACCAGTGTTCGTATCTACATTATAATTTGCTATGTATAACATAAACATAACAAATAAAAAATACAAGTTCCGGTTTAAGGCGAAACTAAAGATACCTACATGTCCCTAGATTAAATTTGAGAATTAAATAAACATTTAAATATTAATATTGTACGTACGTACCTATACGTAAATATCATTATAACAGTCTCAAAGTACATACATACAATTATAAATAGGTTAACAAATAACGTTTAGGTATCTTTAGTCAAGCGGGGCCTATAGCTGTCTTTTGACAGAAAGACGTCGTCGCAGGGCAATGGGCAGAGATCCACATCTACGTACACGTCCCATCCGTGTACATTATACGAAACGTACCCGTTTTGTACCGCGTACACTTCCGACGTGCACATATTCACCTAGGCATACACGTTTTAATCTTACACACGATTGTACGTATATCCGTTTTAATGTGTACCCGTTGCTATTTCTACTGCATGCACACGACGCGTACAGGATTACACGAAGGGGTACACGATTAAACATCGTGTACCCGTTTATACAATGTGTACCCGTTGCTTTTTCTACGGTGTGCACACGATTACACGAAGAGGTACACGGTTATACGGTGTGTACCCGTTTAGACGTGGTAGTCGAGCACGCTGTCGAGAGAGAAGAGCTCCTTGTAGAGCGCGGGGAACACGTGGTGGGGGTGCGCGGCCTTGAAGCGGCACAGAGCTTCCAGGTGCATCAGGGACAGTTCTCTGTAAACAAATACGCACATTATAGTAAAGCTAAACTAAGGTGATTTTTCAGGTGTTTACCCTTGATAAACCAGTTACTGTTTGGAGTGAAGTGTCCAGTCCTCAGGACGGTCTGAGTGAGAAGAAACAAACCCGTTTAAAAGGCACTTTAGCAAGGTAAATCCATACAACAGTTCATTCCCTGAACGTCCTACATAGCCCAAAAATGTTATCTCCGAATGAGCTGTTATGAATTAGTTTTAATTACCTAACAAGTTTTATTCACAAAACTGGCGCTGAAGCGACTCCAGCGCCCTGGCGTTCCAATTATATACTTAAAAATCGTTACCAAAAACTCTCATTATGGTGTCATATTGCGATTAAATTATATTATTTTTATTTAAACTAGCTATGATCAGGGAAGACTGACATCTCAGCAAAATGTCAACGGAGATAAACAACACTAAACTACCTGAAATTTGTTATTATGTGTACAAAACACGAGAGCTTAAAGTGGTATAACCTGTGTATGTTAATTTAGTATGTATGTATGTATGTATATACTTTATTGTACATAGAAATAAAAACACGAAAAACACAGTTACAGAGTAAATTAAATACAACAAAGGCGAACTTATCCCTGTATGGGATCTCTTCCAGTTAACCTTTGAGGAAATGAGTAAAACAGAAGTAACGGTGAATGAATGACAAACACAAACAAAAGTGTACAATCACTGAAATTAATGAAATGCACGTTTTGAATACACATTGATACAAATATACATAGATAGAAAAATAACCATAAAATAATGCATACATATATATATAAATAAAAATAAATAAATATTCAATATATAATATAAATAAATAAGGTAGTAAAACTACCTGAAATAGAGATTCCTAAGGATGAACACTAAGTTTGAGAATTGATCAGATCTGTAAAATAAAACTAGGTATCTTTGCTACAAGCGTATAGAGTACTGTGACGTCGCACTTCAGAGGTGCGTGGTTGGTCTCAATCTCGTCTAATATCTTACACTAAGTCTAAGAGTGAATTAAATGGGCAAAATTACCTAAAAGTAGGTATCTTCGCCAGAAGTGTGTCGAGTACTGTGACGTCGCCCTTCAGAGGCGCGTGGTTGGTCTCGATCTCGTGCCGCATGGCAGCCATCGACATGTTGAATAAGCACTGGATCTCCGGGTTGCCGCGGACGCCGTGACGCTCTGAAAGGGTTCAATAAGAAGATTTAGTTTCTGCAAATGATTTTTATAGAATTTAATTTAAGAATAATAATAGGGGTGTTCCCTGTAGATAATTATTCGAAAAACATAGACCGCAGTTATTTTTTTACACAACTTCTTCACTTAATATTTTGAATAAAACTAAAAAAAGTAGGTGACTTGATCGTAATGTCACTTGTGCAGTTGTCATATAAATTCCAGATAAGAAATTTGTTTTGACAGGGCTAAAAAAGAAACTGATTTGACTAGTAGGGAAGTACCTACCCTATGATGGCTAGAATGAAAAGCAACTAAATTGGACTTAGGATGCAACCGTTTGTTGTTAACGTGTAACCCTATTCCTTTACCCTTAATTTGATAGCTTTCAGTAGACGGATATGGAAGCAGATGATGTATTGAGATAGGCAATCACTAAGAGAGTCCACGATTGATTAATTAATGAATTCGACCAAGATGAAACCATATATACTGAGACCGTTCCTTTCGTCACGCAGAATAATTTAATTCCATTATATTCTTCATGTGCCAATAAATAGTTTCTTATTCTTAAATCAGTTCTATATCAAAAGACATTTAAGAAAAATGGTGGGCTTGGAGGGGACTAAATAGTGACATGGGGACAACCAGTCTGGCCTAGTCGGTAGTGACCCTGCTTACGAAGCCGATGGTCCTGGGTTCGGATCCTGGTAAGGGATTTTTTTTGTGTGTTGAACACAGATACTTAATCCTAGGTCAAGGGTGTTTTCTATGTATATATATAGATATATATTAGTATTTTCGTATAATAGAATATAATAGAATTTGTTTTATTCATAAACACACAAACAGTAATAGACATACATCTCAGCATGTTGCTGGCGACTTCCAGCGCTGATCTTCCGATGAGACCAATCGAGTGCGAAATTATCACGGATAATATTACCTGGCCACAGCAGCACCAGGCTCTGGTAGAGCGCTAGTTCAGTCTCAGTTAGCTTCAGGCGGGCGATGGTCTTGGCGGCGTCGAAGATGCCCACCACCAGCGCCATGTCACGGGGGTCGCTGTAACAAGACAACAATAAAATTAAAAACATCTTATATTATAGTCAGCACCATAGGATCGACTGCGAAGGCGATTGGCCCGGAACCGATTCTCCCGATACCGTTTAGCAAGGTATGCTCAATGCTGCTGACACACACAACTACACACAGAACATTGGAGAAACCAGACTGGATGCAGACAGGCCAAACAAACCATGCCCAGCATCAACAGAAAGCTCACAAGGGAAGGTCCGACTGAGTATGGTAACCAGTGTCAAACAAGCAGTGGCAGCATGGTTCCATTTTTATCGGTTGTCACTATGCCCGTCACTTTCGCACTTACATACTTGTTAGAACGTGACAGGCATGGTGACAAATGATAAAAAGCCAAAGTTAACAAACATCTTTTTATAACAGGTGTCACAGACAGTCCCCTATGCCGAGGATGCATGGAGACAGAAGAAACAGCCTCTCACAAGGTACTGGAATGCAGCGGAGTGACCCCATTTAAGTCAAAACAAAAAGTACCGTACGGATTTTTTTGCATAAACTCTGTTCGTCGTGCACCACAGCTCCGGACGGAGATATGGAGCAAACCGGTGCGGTGGTCCGTTGTCGCCGCACGCGAATTCGTCGCTCCGGATGCCGCAACGAAATGCGGCATTGTGATAATAACTTAACAGCGTTTCATAATCCGGACAAGAACTGTTTATGGAGTCGCCATTGCCGGATACGTCAATAAAGGAAGAGAGAAGGGTGTTGCCGATAACGAATTATACTTACCGCGCGTGTACACAATCTCTGATAGGCAACACGACGTCCCCGTAAAGCACGTTGTCTCTGTTCACGTCGATCAGTCGAGAGAGACGGACGATCGCCAGTTCAAATGAGCCTGGAGGAGAAAGAAAATAATTAAAGTTATATACGGTGTATCATTTGTATTAGGTCTATTTATTGACAATAACAATATACATAATGGATATATACAGATGATTACTATAACTAGCTTATATCTAAAATAGGCCCTTGAGGCATTGTACCAAGGATGCTGGCGGCATTTCCTCGTTGTATCGCAATACTGATACGTTGTGCGAGGAAGCCGCCAGCTCTTCGGTCACCAGTTACGTCAACCAGACGTTTCGCGATTTCTCCAAAAAACTTGTGCGCGCTGGGACGCCATGGACCTAGAGTTTCAACGCCAAAAGGTACAAAATGGTACTCTCTACCGAGGCTCTTATATTTATTACGTTTCAAAATTTCGGCGCTTTCCGCCGCTGCGCCCGCTTTTACATTAGTCCGTTGGAGGTGGGACGGTGCCAGTGTGTCTACGCAGGTAGCATCCCACACTAACATCCGTCCCAAGCTCCAAGGAACCAAGGACACCCCATCAGGCCTCTTGCCATCATCCCTGATAATATAATACGGTGTATCATTAGTTCTTTTGAATGTATATGCACATAAAAATCAACTTTTAAAAAAAATATATAAATTTAAAATGAATTTTTACATCAATCAATGAGGATATTTTAGAGTACGACCCATTCGTCAATATCGCCACCAAAAGAGCGTTTAGCACCAAGTTACGATAAAAATATGTTTTTTTTTTCGATTGACATTAACAAAAACTTTTTAGTATTTGAATATGATTAGGAATACACATTTAAAATGTTTCGGGAAACACAACATAGATTGCAAGTTAAATAAAAGCTTGTAATAAATATAAATTGTGTCTGAAATGACTGCGGTATACTATTTTCCAATTCAATCGAATAATAGGAAGTAGGTCTAACATAGCTCGCAAGATTTCACCCGAACATATTCGTACATGCTAACATTACAAGTTAAAAAAGGAAGGCTGATTTGTCTAGTACTATACTATAAAAATGAATTCCGTTCATAAAGTGGGTAATGCACTTTTGCAGCTGTGTGTACATTGTATAGTCCTAAAAACCAATAAAAAAAATACTCACCAGACTTAAGCAGCAGGATCTGATCGTCCTGCGTTAGCTTCATGAAGCCGGGAATGAGTTTCGCGAACTCAATTATGTTCTGAATCATGCCCGTCAGCTTGTCTGCGCAGTCTAGCCACATCTCCTCGTACGTCATTGAGCTGTAGCACAGTTGCCTGAAAATAAACGGGTGGTAATTAAATAATTGGGAGGTAATAATGGTTAAATGGGAGGTAATAAACGTGGGGAGGGTTTGGATGAGTTTAAGTGATGGTCGTGATGTCTACTGATAAAATAAAAAAGAAACTATGTTTATTGATAATAATTATAAGTATGTATAAGTCTAAATATTTAATGAAAATTATAATATATAAAATGAACTACAGATCATAGATTCAAAATTATGAATTATGAATGAATGAAATTATACATTAAACTAATAATTATAATGTGACGATTACTTATAAATTATAATAATATTAAGTATGTGGCTTTTCAAAACAAATAATCAATCATTATTTATTAAACCATACATTTGTAATAATTTTAAAAAGTCTAACGAATTAAAATATATTTACGTATTTATGAGACATTTGTAAAAAAAGCAGATAACTGAAAATGGGTCACCTACTTTGGTACTTTGGTATAGGTACCCATTTTCATAGCTCTTAATTGTATTCTTTTTTGCCTTGGATAGCCACAAATAATGATAGGATGGTTTAATATTACGAAGCTACGTCCTCTTGGTCCTCAAATGATGAACGGTGATGATGATGGAGTGATGCGCTGAAAAACCAGGCCAAAGCCCCACAATCTACCGAATACAATCATTATGACTTTTAATTCAACTTTAATTATAATTATACAACTGTTAATAAAGTGTTATGCCGGAATTAATAAACGATTATTAATTCTTGATTATCAATTGTTTTCAGGGCCGATTGTTAAAGTCATGATAGTCAATCGGTTTGTTTTGAAGAGGTTTTTTTTTTTAATCAGAATGATTATTGTATAGGTGACATTGTGACTAATGAAAGTAAATTATCCGGGGTTATTTTGCGATTTAAATAGCACGAAGTGACACAAAAACTAATGTAAGTAAAATTATTGATTAATTTTCAAAAATTAATAAGTATTTTTAGAACATATTAATAAAATATCATTATATATTTAGACGAAAGAAACTAATTTCGATTACGGAAAACATCGTGAGGAAACCGGAGTAATCCAAACATCTTGTAGGTTATTAGGTCACAACGGCAAAAAAAAGGTTTTTACAAATTGCCTTACTCATAGTGTTGTGTTCCTGCCGGTACGGTTGCCAGAGCTCAACGAGGGTGTGGAGTGTTAGGGTCAGCAACGCGCATGTAACTCCTCTGGACTTGCAGGCGTACATAGGCTACGGAGACTGCTTACCAACCGGCGGGCCGTAAGCTTGTTTGCCAACGACGTTGTATAAAAAAAAAAAGATGCAATTAGAAAGCTAGGATGACTTACTTAGAGACATCGATGGGTTTCCGGAACATTTCGTGAATAAACTCCAGCTTGGGGTTGGTGTTGGCGTGGGCCTCCGCCAGACTCTTCACTAGAACCTTGCTGATATCGCCTTCCGCTGGAAAAGAGGAACACCGTGAATAATTGACATATGTATGCTAGGTACATACATATAACATATATAAAGCTCAAGAGGCAGAGGTCGACCACGTGGCAGATGGTCAGACGAATTAGTAGTAACGGCGGGTCCAAAATGGCTAGAGACAGCCCAAGATAGAAAGAAGTGGAATACCCTGGGGGAGGCTTTACCCGAAAGGGACCCTCATATTTTTTATGTTTAATTTTAAGTCAAATTCTTTTTATTTTAATTTCTATATTTATCTTGTTTTAAAGTATGTGTGGAAGAAATAAAGCTCTTTATTATATAAGTTACATTGATTGAGTAAAACGCGAAAAATCTAATTCTAATTTGACAGGTAAACGAGATGGCGCTGTACAGCTCCATACATTTTGCGGTAACTCTCGTTGACGTTTGACAATTCAGTGACCACAAAACGTATGGCGCAGTACAGTTCTCATTGACTCTATGTAACTTTGTCTCTACATTTGACTAACTATTAATGTTACCTCACGAATAGAAGTAACCCAAGTTTACTGGAAGTTATTTTATGGTAAAAAGTGCTGAGTACATCATAGAAAATTAAAAAATAAATTTGACATTGGACTAGAGGGGACTGTAACCCAAAAACTTTTAAAAGAGGCCTACGCCCAGTAGGTAATACTTAAATATATTAATAACTGGTCTAGTTTTTTATGAAGAAACTAGGGATAGTCATATAGTTAGTCCAATATCTTGGTATGACATACATCAAAATCTGGTTACTTAAACGTATCTAATTTTTTTTAAATATAAAGTATATTCACGAAGGTCATATCTAAGATAGTTGGACATGTAAGTACAAGAACTACAAATGTAGTCATATCAATTAAATTAAAGACCTTTCTGAAATTTGCATATAACATCAAGGTTCAAAATGTACTACTTTTGACAATGAAGATGCATTTAATTATATTTGAAACATAACAACTAGGTATTAACATAAATAATATAAAGAAACATATCGAACATAAACGTGTCTAATAAAAATAATAAATGCACTACTAAACACTACACTAAACGCAACCGAAAAAAATTAAAAAATAGCTTGGCAACCAATGGCATCCACTCACAAGGAAGATCGTCGCTCGAATGGCTTGAGCCCTGATGTCGTCTGTTCGTCACCGCGTTCGGGTTCACCATTCCCATCCCACTCATATTCAAGTTCAACGGATCCATCAACCTTCCATGTCCGCTGCTAGATGTCAGATCATCCGGACTTAGCTCCTCACTAGTTAAAGACACAGAGCTTTGTCCGCTAACTAGCACAGAATTTTGAATATCCATTGGACTGTGTTGTAAATTCGATGGACTGTGCAAGAATGTTGTAGAATCCACATAGCTGGCAACCAGATTATCAACTCCTAATGAAGTCTCTGGTTTTATCTCCTGTTTTATATTAATAACACCGCTAGATATAGAGGCGGGGGATTGGATCCTGTCCGGCTCGTATCTGTCGAAGTCCTGTAGTCTCCGCGGTATCTCATTTACGGTCGTCTGTCGCATGGATGTCGTGGACGTGGTTGCCGTGGATGTGGATGTGGATCCTGAGGGCCGGACGACCGTGGTTCCTTTTTCGTCTATATGTACAATGTGGAATGTTAGTACATATTTACCTACTGTTGCTATATTTCGCGTTAGTATTCAATGAGTACAGTATTTTCTACTCATTGAATCACTTAGTTACAAAAAATCTATTGTTGCCGGATAGCCGGTTGAAAAGTATTGTTTAAATGGCGGTTAGATTATAAAATATCATTTCAGATAAAAGAATATGGTTATTCTTAAACAGTACCTTTCTTATTTTACTCGTGCATATCGCGTATCCCTAAAATATGTTATATAAGCAGCAAGTGCGATCTACCTACTATTTCACCGTTACTTAACCTTCGATGTCTGGCAGATAAATATCCGATTTTACAAATGAATATCAATTACTTGTCACATTATAATCAATCTAAAACCCTAGGGGGGCGATTTCTTAATTTCGGGCGCCCGATTTCGTCACTCGAAAATCTGTTGAAAACTGAATGAAATGCTATTTATTTTTGGAATACGAGCTATAGAAATTAGGGATCTAGTGCTATTTAGCACTCGTTTTAAATTCTATTAGTGAAATTGAATGCCTAGTAGTGGAGATACTATTAAAGGTAGAACACGAAATCGAGCAATCGAAATTCAAAAATCGGCAAAAATGTTCTATTTCTAAAGTTTTACAAGTTCAACGCGCTTGTGAAACCCGTGGAGTACTAAAGGCTACGACAACCATCATACAGCTTATTTAACCAATAAGGTACACAAACAACCACAGACATCCAACTCACCATGGCCAATAAAGTCTGTGTCCAAGAACCCGCCCTGCTTGGGCTCGTACGTCGTGCTGTCCACGTACGTGTCGGCCGGCACGCCATCGTACGTCTGCGCTTGCGCCGGCTGCTGGATCATGCCTGACGTCAGCTGGGGGGTGCTGTTGTAGCCGTACGAGGAGATGGGGGAGGGGTAGCCGGTGTAACTGGAAATTAAAAACAAATATTATACTTCATTTCGTCCTTGCGTTCTTGGTCCAGCGGGTGCGAGCCAGCCCCAACACAGTCCTAACGATGTTCGCGAACAGACGACATGCTTAATGGAAATGTCCCGCATCCCGCATACGGGCCCTATCGACCAATGAAACTGAGCCATTACTGTATGCGTCATACGGCCGCAGAAAACTAACAAAAATGGCATTGTTCTAGAGTTTTAAAATTCGAATAAAATTCAACGACCAAAGACTGTCGGAAGTAAAAATACTGAGATCGATATGATACCTATAAGTTCACATAAGGCTTAGATAGAATAAATCAAAGTACAAATTTTACAAAGAAAATGGGGAACATTCCGTTCTGAATTTTTATGGCTAGAACCGGGCTAATCACACTCTACAAGAAAATAAAGTACCGCATTCCCACCATAATGAAATTACGCCACATTATCATTGAATGCGCCGCCACCTGTTATCTTTAACAAGAACCGCTTAGTACCGCTACCCGACGATAGATGGCGCGGTACGCGATTACCGTTAAAAATGTCACTCTCTGTGACTTTGCGGTACCGTAATGTTTGGCTCTGTCTCGCCGCTGACACGGATATATGAACAATCATTCTATAGAGCTTACTTTTATACTAGGACACGTTTAAAATTGGACCTTATCCCTTCAGATTTAACTTTTATTTTAGAAAACGAGTTGTCTAAGATATAAAACGGTTATTAAAGGTGACATTAAGTAATGAAATACGGAAAAGCAACGGTTGAAGATTTAATGATGATTGACGATTTCTTGTGCCAATATAGAATCGTACAGTAATGAGTTGACATTGATAGCATCATTTTTTTTTGTCCCGACATGTTTTATAGACCCCACATAGACTTAAGCTTTTAGACCTAGAATAGATAGGTATTTTGTACCGTTTTATTGTTCTTAGTAATCACTCAAGTACAGTTGTAATGTAACAATGTCTTATGTATGAAAGAGTCTTGAATATTGGCCTAAGAATATATAGTTGCGTTATTCGTAAACGCGCAACAAGCCTCATTAGCTATTAATGGTTTCTTTAACCTATGTACATGAACTACTAGAAGGCTTGTAAAGTTTTATGAATAAAGGGGTAGGTGTTTAAGCGACTATTTAGTTGTTCATAATTCGATTCTACGAATGGTTATTCTTTCCTGTGAGTTAATATTCGATCCGAAGCTTTTAAAGAGGTTTCCCTTTTAAGAGACATCCAAAACTATTATAAAGATTCTTGGCTACCAAAACCACTGTTTGTATTACCGTAATGGCTTTAATTTTTTTTAAGGCAATTGAGTATTTTTCTATACTGTCTAAATACTCTTGTTAAGAGGCCGATTTTTAGTGTTCCGTACAAAACCTTGTTCACGGAACACTTATTAAATTAGGAAATAAAAAAGGTGTATTTACTTTGTGGTATAAATTACAGATGCTTTTGATTACATTGATCCGAGGGTATGAGGGATTTCAACGATTGTAAAATGGCAGTTTACTTCATCTAGCTCTTGATACATAGTTATAGTATTACTACTTGATTACAGATGGCGCTAGTATGCTCGACTTACCCATTGTAATGTCCATGGAACTGATCGCTGGAGCTCGGGGTCTGTTGCTGTGCGTCGTACACCGAGTCTGGTGCCGCGTCTGTCTGGGCCCGCATCTGGGCTCGGTGGTATCTGACCTCGTCTTCCACTTTCTCACGCTGTTTCTTTGACATACGACCGAATTTGACCGCTGAAACAAGAAAGGTTTAGTCAGTTAACATGTTCATGATTCCAGATCCTTTGTCGAAAAAGAATTGTGCAAATCTATGCTACCGCAATCCTCAACTAGTTGATAAATATGTTTGATGTATTATGCAACTAATAATTTTAAACCAAGACAATACACATATTCGAAAGCTAAATGGTATGTTAGAATTATGTGTAATAATACACGTAATATACTCTAAAACAACTATAGTTTTTAGATAATTTTTCAAAGAACTTAGCATTCTTTGTCACGGTAAAATGTATTATTCTTTCTGTTATTTAAAACGTCGTCACCCAAAATACTACTTCACACTAGATGTCGCTACAAGTCGCATTTTTCTCACAAGAAAACCTTTTTCAACCATTGATTTCAGCGCCATCTAACTAACCCAACAAAAACCAAGGAAGCTTCCCACAACGTAATTAAATATGACATGTTACTCAATACCTCCGCGGGTGTGCGTGGAACGCTAGCTAGTGTGCGTGAGGACGTTGGCACACTGCCGAGTGGACCAATGAACTCTTGACGTATATATACGTATGACGCGTATAGTACGTAGCTGTGACGACACACACTACGGTACCTTTTTTACTGTGGCTTTTTTTTATTGGCGTTTGAATGCAGAGGAATTTAGATGTTCAAGATTATGTTTCTTATTTTTGTGATTGCTTTGTTTACTACACAACCAGATGACACCTACGAATTGTTCAATCAATTTTATTTGATGGATTCGAACAAAGTCAGTTGCAATTTTTTTTCTTTTTTGTGATTAATTTGCTAAAAGGGGTACAGGGGGGGGGGGGCGTCAGGGGGAGGGTAGTATGCGTAAATCACCATATACAAAGGTCATATCATACTAAATTCGTTTCAAGGTCGATATAATTTGTTTGTCTTCCCCATACATACATAAGAACATAACTTCATCACTTGTAAAATTAGAGACGTAACAAAAAACTTCAGAACAAAAGATCTTTTCAATAGTTTTTCAAAACACATTTTATTATTTAATTTCTTTATTCTTTGTTTTCGAGTGCATTGCACTACCAATATAGTATGAGCTCTTTTTCCATATTTTTCAAAGTAAACAGATATCTATTGTTTTTGGTTCAATTTTGGAACGTTAACCGACCTGGTTAAGACAAAGGGTTAGTGATGAAAATTTGTATGAAACAATGGTTTGTTCATACAAAAACATGTTTTGGTATGTATGTATTGGGGGCGGCGGTGCTATTTGCAAAGTACAAATATATATTTTAACTTAATACGTGTTTTTTACAATTCTTTAAATTTTACTTTAAAAAAAAAATGGTGTAAGTCAAAACTTGGAAGTTAAATTTGACCCATTTCCCGATTTCCGATTGAGCTGAAAATTTGCATACATATGTAAGTCGGGTCACAATGCAATATTATGGTACCATCGGGCTGTTCTGATGATGGAGACAGGAGGTGGCCATAGGAACTCTGTGATGAAACAACGCAACCTAATTGTGTTTGGAGTTTTTAGAGTTGTCTCAAAAAGTATTATTTGCTATGGTAAAAAAGTACAGTCAGCGATAAAAGCTTGTACCAAATATGACATTTTTGCCAAAAAGTTATTTGTTAAGAGTTAAAATTCGCAAAAAAAATTGTCTGTTTCATACATTTTGGCTGCCTGCCCTTGACATTTTGTATGGGAGAGTAATTTTTTTTTCGAGATTTCGGGGTTGGTCCCATAGTAAAAGTTGCTCAGTATGACCTATATATTCACCTCGTACATTATTGCAGGCTATCATATAGGCTGAATTATTATATTATATTATGTATGTGTAAAGATTAAAGTAAAGTAAAAAATAAAAGTAAAATTTTATTTTTAAAAATCAGGGACAATTACATAAATTTTGTGGGTCACACTAGGCTAAGCCTGTCCCGTGACTCCACGTTTGCGTATTCTGTTAGAAACGACTTTCACATTTATTTCACATACACTATTTGTCATTATCACTATTTCAGGAATCGGTCATGCATTATACATAGTTTCATTATTTATTTGTCATCTCATATATTATCATTATCAATTTGATTAGCTATATCGCGCGTGTGTGTGTGTGCGCGCATGTGTGCGTGTGTGCATATATGTATATTGAATAAAGATTGACAGTCCTTATTTTCTTGTCTCTCATCTAATAAATAGTTACCTGCAAAGCAAACGCGTAGTTACATAAAGAGTTGATAGCTACACCTACATCGATAAATTATGTTACGCTTCGGGCCTTTGCACAATGCTTAGTGAAGGGGCAGAGGTCGATAAAAAGGTCGATGAATGTGACATTAAATGGTGTTAAAATCTTGTTTTAAAAATCCCTCCTTGAGAATCAATTCAGTATAGAAAATTAAAAAATATATATATTGAATAATGACATTTTTCGATTCGTTCAAGGTTGAAAACCATCAAGGTTTTGTATCCGAGATAACTAAAATGACGGTTCGATTTTAGAACAAAATTGTGACAAAAGCAGGATTGGGTAGTAAATTAGCAATCCACCTGTGATTTTAGTATCTAAGTGAGCTCAATCATGAGATTCAGAAGCAAACGTCACACATTTAGGTACTCGTATAAAGAATCAATTGATACGAGCGAAAAGAGATAGAAGACTGATATCCATTACAATACAGCATACCTCGTCTAGAAATATATAAAACATGCCCTTTATATAGATACTGACAGGCAGCGCACAGCCTAAACAGTTGAAGGTAAACCTTAACACTTAAAATATACACTTTTCAAATGTTGCAGAGCAGAGAACGTTTCATGTACTCTAGTTAGTAGCTACATCCCAGATACTGCATCAGCTACATATGTATACAGACAGAGTACAGACATATCCGACAAGGAGAGAATAACACATACATGTGTCCGCTGCAGATTTACCCGTAGACAATCTATCCCTGGCAGATTCACAGACACATCTGCCAGGCACATCTAACGGACACACCTGTACGTATACATACGTACGTATATTGCTAGCTATTCCAGTTACCTATTTCTCGTATAATTTATCGAGCATGTCGCAACACTAGCGTGAATTACGCAACTCCTCACGGCACGGTGCCGTCGAGCTATGTGCTCTAAGAATGTACGGAGCTTTATTTTACGAGAACCTTAATGTAATGTTTAGTTAAAGCTAAAACAACCAACAACTAAAATACTGCAGCGCGATATTACTGCAGACTGCATTGCCGCCGCAGATGTCAAAAATCCGGACAGCAATATCGCTGTTGACATTCGCGGCAGTAATGTTATGCTATGCCTGCAACATTACTTAGTCAGGTCATAAGTTCTGTCACAAAGGTTTTGATAAAATGTAGGTAATACAAAACGTTTAATAAAAAAAGTTAGCCATGATTTTAAAGCTTGTTTTATACTGATCAAAACGTAATATAATTCGTTGAAAATTGATGTATTAATAAAATAGGTACAATTGTTTATTTGTATGAACCTACTTTATTAGAACTTTATTTGTGGCATTATCTATGAAAAGGGACCTTATTGTCGATAGCGCTTACGCCGCACTGCATCGCGAAGTATCGGAGCATCGTTTATGACGGCGGAAGGGCCATCGACAATAAGGTCCCTTTTCATAGATAACGCCACATTTTATCACCAGCATTTAGTTCTCCGACAAGTCTGTACTTAAGCTACTACCCTTCAAACTTAGGATACTTTTCAGTAGGCATAGGTTACGGTGATCGCTTACCATCAGGCGTATTCTTATTGCCACCGACGTACAAAAATCGAGTCGTGTTTTTTGTCTCACAAATTATGTCAGATCCTGTAACGTCTCGCTCTAATACCCAGGAATGCGATTACGTGCATGTATGTGTGTCAGTACTCTCATTAGCACGCATATATGCCAAACAAATCGTTTTTATGCATGTTGGCCGAAATCATTAATCTTTTTTTAAGTCGGTTAACTTGCTTAATATATTGAAAGTGATTATCGATCAACATTTAAGTTTTTTTTATGACTTAGGAAAAAGGGGGTTTGTATGTTTAACCGTTGTAGAGGTAGAGGTAAAAAAAAATAAGTTTTATACCCTTAATTTTTCATATTTTTTATCGGTTTAACCTACAGCAATAGAAATATACAATGTAAATTTCAACAGATTTTTTTCTAATAGGGCTTTCCTGGGGTCACCAATTATTTTCTACAGGGGTCCGGTTATTAAAAATAAAATTCACATCGCTGTCCGGGTCTAGAATCGTGACATGTATGGCCCCATACATTCCACGACTCTTCTCTTTCCGAACTGACTATAATTGAGTTTATGGAAGTAAAAAAAAATTATAGGTCGGCGGTCCGCTATTTGGTGACCCCATAATATACCGTAAAAAGGTACGAAACCCTAAAAACTAGGTTACCCTAAATTGTAATTTATTTATTTTTTACTTTATTGTATATAAACAAAGGTTTAAAATGCTCTACTTTTAAAAATGGATTTAGCAGGTTTACACTCTTAACCAACGTTCCTTAATATTATAAATTTGTCTATCACTTCTTCATGCTTAAACCACTGCACTGATTTTGATAAAATCTGCTATGAAGATAGTTTAATTCCCGAGAACAGACATAGGGTTGGGGTTTGACGACCGGTCTGGCCTCGTGGGTAATGACCCTGCCTATGAAGCCGATGGTCCCGGGTTCAAATCCTGGTAAGGGCATTTATTCGTGTGATGAGCATGGATATTTGTTCCTGAGTCATGGGTGTTTTCTATGTATTTAAGTATTTATAAATATTTATATATTATATATAACGTTGTCTAAGTACCCTCGACACAAGCCATATTGAGCTTACTGTGGGACTTAGTCAATTTGTGTAATAATGTCCTATAATATTTATTTACACTGAAAGAAATGTTTGCATAACTGTAACAAAATTTTGGTTACTGTTTACACAAAAATTGGGACTTGCGAACTATGTGTTATATGTTACAAAACCGTGTTTGGCTATCAGTGTTCAGGTACTGGGTATACACTACAAAATAAGTTTGTAAATTTATGCAACGTTTATTTTCTTATAACCGTAGTTTAGTTATTTAGTAAAGTTACAAAACCTATTTAGTTATTAGTTCGGCTATCTATTTTTTTCAGTGTATTTATTTATAGGGTACTTTTAACGTAACACAGAAATAATAACGCAGACGGAGTCACGGCCAGAAGCTAGTGTTTGTATACTTTGTACAAAGTCCTCTAGGCGCATTCGCGACTAAATTGTACAGTGTATGCGACCATGCAAATTGTATGGCGTATGCGACCATGCAACAGTAATTGATTTTAGTAAAGATAAGCTCAGCTTAATAAGCGAGACGGGAGACTCGGAGGCGGGTGGTGCGAGCGAGAGGTCCAAGTCACAAGCTTTTTAAAGAATTGTGTTGTTCTTGAGAACGTTCTCCGTTACTCAAAAGAAACGCAGTGAAGGAAATTATATAAACAGAGAACGTTCTCGAAATTGGAAGATCTTTCAATTTGAAGTGTTTAAATCAAGAGGATAACTTCACGTTTAGTCCTTGGGAACCTGAAATAAAACCGGACAAGTGCGAGTCGGACTCGTCCACCGAGGATTCCGTACTTTTTAGTATTTGTTGTTATAGCGATAACAGAAATACATCATCTGAGAAAATTGCAACTGTCTAGCTGTCACAGTTCATGAGATACAGCCAGATGACAGATAGACAGACGGACGGACAGCGAAGTCTTAGTAGGTAATAGGGTCCCGTTTTCCACTTTCGGCACGAAACCCTAAAAATCGAGGGACCTCTTCAAATGTTATAAGCACACTTATAGTGATTTATGTATTTTTTTCACTATTGAGTGAAATGTAACTGCTGGTTGAGGACCATAAAATGTTGATATGTAAGATAGTTTGTGAAGTCCATTCTACTTTTGTTAAATATGAATTGTAGGAAAGTACTTTACCAAACTATCCCGGGAGGTATGTATAATTGGAGATTTTCGAATGCACTGCGCCTTATTTTTATATCTTAGACACTAAAACGTAAATTCGATTGTGGCAATTTGACGAACCGGCTTAATTTTTGTACAAAAACAAGATCGAGTATAAAATTGAATAATCGATATGTTATTTGAGTATCTGCTGGGATATAAAAAAACTATGACTTCAGAAATTTTGAAGTTGATTAAAAACAAAGTTTAATTGATGAAATCTTAATCCGCTCCCGCTGCCTCTTATGCCACACGCATATAATTCGCAACTGTATAAACACAACATTGCGTTATCACGGGCGATAAGCGGTCGTTGACCCCAGCTCGCTTCCTCATACCACACGTGGTTGGACGGTTGTGTTTTATTTTTTATCGCCGTTTTTTTTTCTTACATTTATATTATAGAGTAAGACCAAAATAACTCTGCAGCGATTTTTATGCCACAGACCTGCAAGTGTTATAATTTCTTGACGTTTAAAATAAAACGCATGTCTTTGCCATAAAAATCGCGGCAGCGTTATCTTGATCAGACTCTAAATTAAAATCATTCTGTGAGTTTTAACCCTCGCCCATTTTGAAAAAAAGTCCAAAAAGGGTTTAACTAGTGTCACTAACAAATACCTAAAGTGTACCTTAGCCAATGGTAAGACCGGATTTTATACCAATTGTACTCGGAGTTCAGGGTATTCTAACCGACTGCAAAATATGAATCAGTGAATTAGTTAATCAAATTTATTTCCCGTACTATACTACTGTATACTACTGTACTATAATGTCATATCGTGACCAAAAAGTCTGGAAAACCAAATTGTGGCAACCGAAAAAAATACGTCATTGAAAAGGTAAATTTCCAATTCAAACGATTCCGAAAACTTTTCAAAAATTTTTGAAGTCTCCGCAACTCGCACATACATAATTGCACACAGACACTAAATATTCACTATTTTAAATTTTTTTAAAGCTACATGCCATCACGACTCATCCCCAGCTTGAGGTACTTCTACAGCTGGCAGTACTGTGGCTACGGTTGCGATTCATCCGATTCACGCCAATTTCGCTATTAGAAAGAGACACAAGTTTCTGGATGAGAGGGTAGGAAGATAAAGCTACATACCATCACGACTCATCCCTAGCTTGAGGCACTTCTGCAGCCGGCAGTACTGGCAACGGTTGCGGTTCACGCGGTCCACCACGCAGGCCTTGTTGCGAGGGCATTGGTAGTTCACCACTGAAAAAAAATACTGTGTTAGTTTCTTATTAAATATCTATTTCAACAATTTGTGACAACCCTAGATGTCCTACAAATTAAATATCTATAAAAAATGAAGGTCATGACCCTAATTTTGTGGTAACCCTATCCCTATACACCTTATCCTACCCTACCCTACACTATCCTGCCATATGCTACGCAAGTCTTGTAGAGTGATAGTTTCTTATTTAATATCTATATAAATACACATGTCGTGATAAAAGTGGGTATTGAACTTTTGAGGTCACCTCCAAATTTTGTGGTAACCCTCAACTACCCTAAATCTAGTTCACCACTGAAAACAAACAGTGTTAGTTTAAAAATATTTATCTATTTGAAAAGACACGACAAAAAATTGGGAATGACAACCCTAAGATTTAAATTACCCTTAAAAACCCTACCCTTAACCTACTCTCTGCCTACTGATAAAGTTCACCAATAAAAACTATCCTTACTCAAAATCTATGTTAAAAAAGTGGGAGGTCAGTGTTGAGTTGATGACCCTAAAGCTTGTAATAAGTAAACACTATCCTGCCATATTAAATCAATAATCATTAAATTTAAAAAATATAAATACCTTAAATAAATTTAAATAATTATTAAACTAAATATTTAAAAATAACCCCTACGCTATATGCCAAAAAAAAAACATTTTATGCCAAAAATACCTCAGATCACTTTGGGAAGGAAAAGAACTGATACTCTTCAAACTGCTGAATCGATTTCAATCAAACATAGCTAAGAACCACCGCAAGGAAACTCGCTTTTAATAAAAAACTACATCGAAATCGGTCCATCCGTTGGAGAGCTACGATGCCACAGATAATCAGATACATATATCTTGTTTAAGTTTCCTTATCATTTTGTACTGAAATAATTGTTCATTCTGATATTTTATTGAAAGCAGGTTCCAAATTCAATAACAAAACAATTGATTCTGGAACTCAGGAAAAATAGAATAGTGTTTGCAACACATTAGGGAAGCGGTAGAAAGTGACGATTGTTAAATATATATACACCTTTTTTTTAAGATTATGATTTTTCTAACCTCAAAAGTAGTGGTAATTATCTTTTTCTCCCGAAATGCTAGGGTTCCTATGATATCTAATATTGCGGTACAATATATAAACGATACTATAATTCAGTGCATAGTTACTCAGATTTGATTTTGGAGGACAAAAGTAACCACTGCTTTTGAGGTTATAAAAATTCCGATCTGAAAAAACAGTGGTATTGGTAACCCAAAAGTGAATTTGATAAGATAACGCATAAATATTTGACAAAACAGTACAAAGGGACAGTAAATGAATAAATTCATACAAAATAATAGTGATTTCTATGATTAGAAAAGACTCGCAAACCTAAAGAAAGAAATTATAAATAAATATTATACAATAGAGACATTCTTACACAAATTGACTAAGCCCCACAGTACGTTCAAGAAGGCTTGTGTTGTGGGGAATCGGACGACCATATAATAAATACTACTAAATATATAAATAATTAAATACATAGAAAACATACATGAGTCAGGAACAAATATCCGGGTTCATCACACAAATAGCCCTTACCGGGATTCGAACCCAGGACCATCGGCTTCATAGTCAGGGTCAATACCCACTAGACCAGACCGGTCGTCAAACCATACTACTATAAATGATTTAATGACAAAAATAATGATGTATTGGTGTGAATGATTGATGTGTAGGACTGAGGGCCTACCGCGAACCACGTTCGACTTGTTACCTCTCTGTCGCACTTGTAAATTGGTACGTAAGTGTGACGGGGAGGCAACACGTCGAACGTGGTTCGCGGTAAGGTAGGATCTTAATGACGTTTTAGGGTAAAAGCGAGTATAAAACAAGCCGACCTAAAGCTTGAACGTAATTTTGATGAAGTGTGAAAATTAGTTAAATGCCATCAGGCGATGACGATGACAATGGCATTTAAAAGACGACAAATGGCGTTTAAGCCAACCAGCAGCATCATGGTCATGCGTCACTTTCGCACTTACATACTTGTTAGAACGTGACAGGCATGGTGACAAATGATAAAGAGCCGACCATCTTAGCCCTACAGCAGCATCATGGTCACATTTTTATCACCTGTCATGTCATGCGTCACTTTCGCACTTACATACTTGTTAGAACGTGAAAGGCATGGTGACAAATGATAAAGAGCCGACCATCTTAGCCCTACAGCAGCATCATGGTCACATTTTTATCACCTGTCATGTCATGCGTCACTTTCGCACTTACATACTTGTTAGAACGTGACAGGCATGGTGACAAATGATAAAGAGCCGACCATCTTAGCCCTACAGCAGCATCATGGTCACATTTTTATCACCTGTCATGTCATGCGTCACTTTCGCACTTACATACTTGTTAGAACGTGACAGGCATGGTGAGAAATGATAAAGAGCCGACCATCTTAGCCCTACAGCAGCATCATGGTCACATTTTTATCACCTGTCATGTCATGCGTCACTTTCGCACTTACATACTAGTTATAACGTGACAGGCATGGTGACAAATGATAAAGAGCCGACCATCTTAGCCCTACAGCAGCATCATGGTCACATTTTTATCACCTGTCATGTCATGCGTCACTTTCGCACTTACATACTTGTTAGAACGTGACAGGCATGGTGACAAATAAAGAGCCGACCATATTAGCCCTATTGTTCTCTGGTACCGCCTGAAGAAGCCATTGCAGCCCTCGCAGGTGATGAGTCGGTAGTATACTCCAGATATTGGTGTGTATGAGGAGTATTATCATCGACGTTTAGGGGTGAATTAAATGACGTGTTAGGGTGAATCAAGGGGCAATTTTACCTCAAAATATGCATTTATATTAAGAGGCTGTCAATACCTAAAGCGCGCACACTGTCTATTTGTATCGGAGTAAATGAGATAGCACTGTCGCATGTTACTGGGCCTGGGCAAGGGAATAATAAGAAAAATATTTAAATAAAAAAAGTGGATTATTAGTGTAATATTTAACTCGACCACGGTTTAGATATAAATGTTTTGAAATTGTGATTTTAATTGCAGACCCATAAGTCAAAACAATAAAGACATAAAACCGTTTAATTGTGATTTTAAGACCAATCTTTGCAATTATTTTCTATCGAGCCGATTTCGTTCAATCGTGTATCGAGTACAACCACGGTCTTTGAAATATAATTAATATGAACATATATTTTTCTTACTTGACTAAAACGAATAGTCTTTCTTAAAAAACTGTTTAAGTAACATCAATTTCAAGGACATTGGGTGTTGACAGCCTCTTAAGTTTTAGGGTGAAAGACTGAAAGCATATATAAATGATCCGTGATGGTTTAATGATTGCTGTTTAGAAGTGACTTAATGAGGTTTTAGGGTAAACGTACGTATAAATGACCCCTGATCACGTGATGACAAAACAATGACTTAATTGGTGTGAATGTTTGATGTATAGGAGTGATCTAAATGACGTGTTTGTGACTTGTGATTATTTGATGACAAAAATGATGTATAGATGTGATTGATAAGTTCAGAATAAGTTAAAATGACGTTTTAGGGTAAAAGCACGTATAAATGAAGCCGACCTGTGCTCTGGGACCGCCTGAAGAAGCCTTTGCAGCCCTCGCAGGTGATGACTCCGTAGTGGACTCCTGATGACTTGTCCCCGCAGACCTTACAGGGGATGATTTCGATTTGGGCTGCAACAACAGAAAGATGTATATTAGACATTTTGTACAAGAATCTGTGGTACAGGGTTTAATTAGGTTTTTAAAGAGGAAAGTGGAGGACCCGCGCGAAATCACTTTTTCACACCAACGTAGTCCTCATTTTCCTCTCTGATGAAAATATGATATATGATACGATACCTAAAACGGCCATATGACGAATTCGAATAGAGTCTTATAAATCGGCATTGCCGTATGCGGGATGAGGGTTCAATGACCGAGCTCCGACCTTGCGGGTCGATGACCTCCCGGTACACGCTGCTACAAAATACTACGTATGGAATTAAGCTGATATAATACACAAAAATTACAGTTAATGCCCTAATTTATCGATTCAGTTCTGTCATTTTAGTATGTCAGCTTAGGTAGATTATCATAACTAAATAGCTGTGTAAGTTTTGATACCTACAAGTAATTAAGCATTTTAAACTAATCATTTAACACAGACTCACCTACTAAAATAAGTTTGTATAATGTATGAGTAGGTATGACACAACATTGTTAGCTTTATATTGGAGCGCACTATTCGCCAACAAACTGTCCACAGTTTGACGAAAAAATATGTATACCTACCACTTAAGTTTTCTCTTGAAATAAATAAAAATAAAAATAAAATAAATAAATAATCACTATAGTGCCAAATTGGTACAAAGATAAAGATATTTTATTATTCAAGTGGCATATTACAATGCGCTTATGAACGTCAAATAAAGCTACACCGGCTCTAACCCTACACCTCTGACCCGAGAAGATTTAAATCCCTATTGTAGGAGGGTATCCCAATATGGGACCGGCAAAATATAGTAAATTAATTATTAACAAGCAGAAACGTATGCAAACGAATGCTATTAAGCTTAGAATACATTTAAAAAATGAAAAATTACTGTATTGGGTGAGACTTGAACTCACGGCCTCTGGATCGATACTCCAACGCTCTGCCGAGACACCAAACAGGAGACAGCTTTAAATTTATTCCAAGCTTAAAATATAGTAAATTAGCCACTCGAATCTTACATATTATATAGGTATTTTCAGAAATAAGATACATAAATGAAGCACGTACAACACGGGTCTAATTGCGGCCTTAATTTTAGGACAAGACGAGGTTTAGCTTAACTGTTATGTTGTTTAATTTACTTATAAATAAATAACATAAATAATTAATGTTAACAAATGTAACAATAACATTAAGGTATAGTTTGTGGTCCTTTGCCTTACACGGTTTTTATTTTTATGCAGATTTTTCCAAAATGTCAACTTTGTAACTATGATTTGCTTGACGACCGATCTGGCCTAGTGGGTAGTGACCCTGCCTATGAAGCCGATGGTTCCGGGTTCAAATCCTGGTACGGGCATTTATTCGTGTGATGAGCATGGATATTTGTTCCTGAGTCATGGGTGTTTTCTATGTATTTAAGTATTTATAAATATTTATATTATATATATATCGTTGTCTAAGTACCCTCAACACAAGCCTTATTGTGCTTACTGTGGGACTTAGTCAATGTGTGTAATAATGTCCTATAATATTTATTTATTTATTATTATTTATTATTTGCAGACATCGAATTTTTGGGGGCAAAATTAAATGACAAAGTAGGGAGTTCCTACATCGATAAACCCAATTATCTATGCTTTTACAATACAATAAAATATCAGACGGGATGAGCTGAAAGCCCGCCCACCAGCGGGTCTTACGTATGATTATGAATGGTGTGCTTTCTTGCCCGTCGTGTGCACGGGGCTTCGCAAATAAAATCGACTACGCGAACCACATGCTCACACGAACACATTCAACGGAGCTGAAACAGTTGCCGTTGTCGAAACCGGCCGGGAGAGTATGTACAATACAAACACTTAATACTTCTATAGTAATCTAAATTGTATATTTTCTTATTTAATGCACGTTAATTATTAGCTGTAATGTTTTGAAAAGATGTGTCTCGCCGGTCCATATTGGGATACCCTCCTCCAATTGAGCGGGGATTTACATCTTCTCGGGTCACAGGCGTAGGGTTAGAGCCGGTGTAGCTTTTGACGTTCATAAGCGCACTGTAATATGCCTACTTGAATAATAAATTGCACACCTTAATAAAAAAAGAAACACAGGCAGAGATAAAAAAACAGGCGGTCTACCATGAACCTTTCTTTTTATACTACGTCGGTGGCAAACAAGCATACGGCCTGCCTGATGGTAAGCAGTCTCCGTAGCCTATGTACGCCTGCAACTCCAGAGGAGTTACATGCGCGTTGCCGACCCTAAACCCGCCCCCCCTCGTTGAGCTGAACCTAATCTGTCGTTTCAATCTGCCCCCAAAAATCCGATGTCTAATGATTAGCAAATCTTAAAAGACAATGTCGAGCCGAAAAAATGTCCAGCTAAGTTGAAATAAAATGGCGGCCACGAACAATAGTGTCGCAACGTTAATTGTCAACTGTCATTTAATTATTGTGATAGAGGATGTATATCCTGCCGTTTCGACAGCTTTTGTTGGACAGGAAGTGGATTTTGTAATAGATATACCTATAGAAATCCTTAATTTTGAGAACCATTGTCAAAATGAGACTCAGACGGACCGACATACGGACATGGTAAAAAGGCTGCCTTTCTAGCAATAACATTGGTTCTATTCTCCGCTCCGCTTGATTTCAAGTTGTACAGTCAGCATCAAAAGTAGCGGATCAAATAGCGCTTCATAAGTGTAGATACTTATGAAGCGCTATTTGATCCGCATTCTGTAACAGCTTAACAAAAAGTGATGTGTTTAATATAGAACAACTAAGACTGTAAAACATATACTTTGGAATGTGAATTTTAGAAATTTGGAAAAGTTACCTGGGATGTCAGATACTTTTGGCGCGTTGTTTCATCCGCTACTATTGATGCTGACTGTACAACCAATAATATTGGTTGATTCCCGCCCCCAGCTCGTACAGTCAGCCTCAATAGTATCGGATGAAACAACGCACCAAAAGTATCTGATATTCCGGATAACTTTTCCAAATATAGATAAATCTTTAAAATTTACTTTAAAGAGTATATATTTTACCATCTTAATTGTTCTACATAAACCTTCACATTTTGTTAAGCTGTTACAGAATTGTAGATACTTTTGACACCTTGTTTGATCCGCTGCATTTGATGCGTGTACCCATGAATTTTACGATGCAGGTACGAAATATCATTTTCATAATTACCAGTCGCTTTTCGGTGATGGAAAACATCTTGAGGAAACCGGACTAGTCCCAATAAAGACTAGTTTACCCTGAGTTGGAAGGTCAGACGGCAGACGCTTCCGTAGAAAGTAGTGCCTACGCCAATTCTTGGGATAAGTTGCCGGGACAACGCTACGTAATATGTCTGTTTGAATTTTTTTTTTTTTTGAATTTTGAATATTTTTTAACCTTTCATCCTCCAGTTTGCAAAAGGCGGGACATTTTCTTGCTCATGCACTGCCTGGCATCGTAGTTCAGAGTCAAAAAACTGTTCCTCATCATTGGTCATTGGATCTAAAATCCTCTTACATACTAGTCTTTAAACGCGCACCAGCCGAGGATTTTAGATCCAATGACCAATGATGAGGAACAGTTTTTTGACTCTGAACCACGATGCCAGGCAGTGCATGAGCAAGAAAATGTCCCGCCTTTTATAAG
The DNA here is from genome assembly GCF_033807575.1 of Cydia pomonella. Classification (NCBI taxonomy): domain Eukaryota; kingdom Metazoa; phylum Arthropoda; class Insecta; order Lepidoptera; family Tortricidae; genus Cydia; species Cydia pomonella. The sequence goes on from NC_084728.1 coordinate 2,960,601, forward strand.
TACATATAACCAAATAGCTTATAATCGAAATCCTTGTCACCAAAATATAGCGCTTATCGTATTAATTTGAGTTTAATGTTTTCGCTCATTTGAGGAGACACGTGTAAAGATCGATTTTAAATTGACTTGAGACATTTGCAAGAACCCTTTATAATTTGTATTTATTATTTATATATATTTATTTATATTATAATTAGGACCAAATCTTAAAACCTAGATCTAAAAATAAATAAAAATAGACTTAAAATAAAATAAAACTATCCCCCTGCGGCATGGTGCCGTAGATGCTAGCAGCATTTCCTCGCTGTATCGCAAGACTAATTCTTTGAGCGAGGAAGCTGCCAGCTCTGCGGTCACCGGTGACCTCTCTAATCCTTTTCGAAAGTTCCTTAAAAAGGTTATAATTATTTATATTTTTAATCAACTTCCTAAAAGGATTCAGTTATTGTATTGTACTGTATACGGACTCAAAAAACACGTCGACAGGTTTTTTTACTGCGGTATATTTTTGAAATTAAAAGCGGCCTAGTGCGAGTCGGACTCGCCCATGAAGGGCTCCGTACCATTTATGACGTATTAAAAACAAGTACTTACTAGATCTCGTTCAAACCAATATTCGGTGGAAGTTTGCATGGTAATGTACATCATATATTTTTTTTAGTTTTATCATTCTCTTATTTTAGAAGTTACAGGTGGGGGGGGGGGACACACATTTTACCACTTTGGAAGCGTCTCTCGCAGAAATTATTCAGTTTAGAAAAAAATTATATTAGATACCTCAATATCATTTTTTAAGACCTATCCATAAATAAATACCCCACACGTATGGGTTCTAAGTATGGGGAACCCCCAAAAAAAAATTTTTTTTTTTCGAGTTTTGTGTGAAAATCTTAATGCGGTTCACAGAATACATCTACTTACTAAGTTTCAACAGTACAGTTCTTATATTTTCGGAAAAAAAGTGTCTGTGACATAAACGGACAGACAGACAGGCATGACAAATCCATAAGGGTTCCGTTTTTTGCCATTTGGCTACGGAACCCTAAAAAATATCATTTGTGTATCAAAGCTGATAGCGAATATATTGAAAATTTGAAGATAATGGTGTCCACGGAAGACCAGCGCAGCATATATCTGCTAGAGTGTGGTGGATGGCTCCCCCTTTTAAAAATAGTTACTTATAAAAATATGTACATAATTTGGCAGCGCCAGCAGTCTCCTTGCCACAGTCGCGGACAGGGTAGATGGCGCTTTTTTATTTACTTATTAAAAACTGACCGGCGATTGGCTCTAGTCACACCTGATGGAAAGTGAAGACAGGGCCTAAGATGGAGCTCACCGGTTCAGTAGTAGCCTATTCACTCTTGCTTTAAAGAGACCGAGGTCATATTTATCAGGGAATATAGATGGCGGGAGCGCATTCCATTCTTAAACTGCTTTCTGGCAGTACTGGAGCAGCCTACATGCCCATAGTAGTCAATCTAGTGTACTACATTATAAAATAAAATAGTTATTAATATAGGTTTAGTATATTATGTAATAAGTTACTAATATAATGTAATATAATATAATATGGAAATTCTGAAATTTATTTTATTTTTTTTATTTTTTTTTTATTTTTTTTATTTCCACACTTACAACTATCTTTACAGGTACTAAACCTAAGGCAATAGTGTAACTATTAACAAAAAATTTTTTTAACTTATGGCGCATATAACATAATGTGAACAATGTAGACTTTGTGAATTCAGTCAGTGAACACCAAAACAAATCAATGCTCTCGGCTACTAGGTTAAGGGTCCGCACAGCGCACGTCAACGGCGCCTTCGTTAGCAGGTTGGTGCGCCCGCGCCGCTCGGCCAGCAGCCGCGGTCGGCGCCGCCGCCACACGTACCTGTCGGGCACGTACAGGCTGACACAGCTCAACACTTGACTGTTGTAGGCTTTACCCCTTAGCAACCGAAACAAGTATGTCGCCAAACTCAGCTCTCTGCGCACCTGCAACTCGTTGTAACCCACCATGCCCAGGACAAACAACGTGGGATACATAAGAGGGTAAAAAGGATATACTCCATATTGCCGTAAATACAAAAAACGAATAAATTTATTTTGTATGCGTTCGACCATTAACTGGTACTTCGCCTCATGCGGAGCCCAAATGACTGCGTTACATTCGAGGCTGCTGCGGACGAGAGCATTATATAAGGCCGCAACTGCTCCAATGTTCGTAAAACTATGAGATCGACGCAGTACAAAACCAAGCATCCTGTAAGCTTTTTTACAAATATTTTTAATGTGATCACGAAATCTCAAATCAGATGTAAATTTTAAACCTAGATCTTTCACTTCTGTCACTCTTTTTAAATTTTCGGCGTGGATATAGTAGTCCTGATAGATAGGCTTGTGCGCACGAGAAAAAGTAATAGTCACACACTTGGATGAGTTAAAATATAACTTGTTACTTTCACTCCATAAAACTACACTGTCTATATCGCTCTGGAATCTGGCGCAATCTGCAGCGTTGTTTATGGGTAAAAATAATTTCAAATCATCCGCAAACAGTAAGCATCCTGCATGTCTGATAATCTGGGGCAAGTCATTTACCATAATAATAAATTCTAAAGGGCCAAGATTACTTCCTTGACTTACTCCAGACCTCACAAAATATGGATCCGACCTGTACCCCGCGTACTCTACATACTGACGCCTGTCAGTCATGTAACTCGCAAAGAATTTTAATAAATGAGGAGTCAAGCCGACGCCAGCTAACTTCCGTAGCAGGATGTCGTTATCGACGACGTCAAACGCTTTTCGAAAGTCAAAATAGGCGGCGTCAACCTGCCCCCCGCTGTCCACCACTGGCATAACCTGGGACACGTAGCTGAGCAAGTTACTAGTTGTACTACAACCCGGCCGAAACCCGTGTTGCGCGTCTGAAAGCTGGCTCTGTAACTGCTTATAAATAATATTTTGTAGCGCTGACTCAAAAGCTTTAGCGGGCGTGGACAACACTGCAACCGGCCTATATCCATCAAATAAATGTTTATATGGTTTTTTTTTTTTTTATACTACGTCCATAGCCTATGTACGCCTGCAACTCCAGAGGAGTCTCATGCGCGTTGCCGACCCTAAACCCGCCCCCCCCTCATTGAGCTCTGGCAACCTTACTCACCGGCAGGAACACAACACTATGAGTAGGGTCTAGTGTTATTTGGCTGTTGTTTTCTGTAAGGTGGAGGTACTTCCCCAGTTGGGCTCTGCTCTAGATCTGGAATGACATCCACTGGCTGTGCCCTACCACACAAAGCGAGATTATTTTTCTATCGTGTCGGAACAGAGGCCAAGATCCTTTTTAGGTCACTGAGCTATAAATACTTGTATTGAAGTAAATATTTTCCTATTGACAATTTAATGGTTAAATTGTAATGATAAAATTATAATATATCATTTGGATTGTGACGAAATAATGACAAAATGTTAAATGTCAATCTTATCGTGTCGGTTAAAAATAAACACTCAAAATTAGATAATCTTAGTCATAATTTGTTTAGTATGTATGCATTGCGTAATGGTAATTAAAATAATGATGACGGATATAATAAAATTACTCTTGAGTCATTATTTTGTGTATACAAATATTTTTAGGATTTTGCAGAAAAAATTGTCAAGGATGAATCAATTTATGCTGTTCAAGTAATTTTTAAGGTAAAAATAATTCAAAAATACATTAAAAATGCGTAGGAAATCTAAGGTTTTTCTGTCTGTCTGCGGTTAAGTCCATATGTGGTAATATTTTTTTCGATGAATATGTTTGCTGATTTATTGCACAATACTTAGGTACCTAACTAGTATATTATAATTATAAAATAAAAAAAAAAAAAATAAGTATTAAAAAAAAAGATTTTTCCCTAGTTATTAATACAAAATTATTATCTTCGGTTACCGCGATATTTATTCATGAAATAAAGCGATATAGTTCGTTATTTTTAGCATTAGATGGCTTACCTTCTTTCTAATCTTAAAATATAAACGGACAGACAGACGGACACGACGAATCTATAAGGGTTCCGTTTTTTGCCATTTGGCTAACTAAAAACCCTAAAAAGGGACTTTAGACGGATTTTACTGCGTATAATGAATTTAAAATACATCCCTATTTCCCGACGTTTCGGACCATTTCCAGCGCTATTGGTCACGTGGTTAAAAAACAAAAAAAAAAGAAATAATTTAACTTGTGTTTAGTTGTTATAAAAACTACTTACTTTAAAATAATGACAGCTAGTTAATGGTTAATGATTATTTTCTTTAATGGTTTTAATTCGTATTAAAAAATACCTATACAATCGTACATTTTCCCTACTGCACCGGTGCAAGCGAGACAGCGCAACGACCGTTGCACCAGCTGATCGTGACGTCACGGGTCGACGGCCGCGCTCGAAAAATGCGCTGTGACGTCACACACAACGGAATTTAGGATTAGGGCTGACCTGCTTTATTTATTTTCTTACGTTATTGTTTTTGTAGAATCAAAGTATTTTTTATTTGTTTTTAGAGTTAAGTTTTTGTTGTTATTATGGAATAAATTGTTTAATTTAGAGTATTATTTTATATATTTTGTGTTAAAATTGTAAACATAGAACATAAAATCATTTCAAGTACTTAATTTAGGTAGTTATTCATTTATAGGAGAGTTAATGACAAAACATGTGCCTACTGATACTCTTAAATTTAAGACTAAAGTGTCTAAACATTACTTTTATTTCTACTTTCCGTAAATTAAAAAAAATATCAACACACAACGTCAGCAGGTCAACGCCCCAGTCGAGCCCTCGCAGCCCAAGGCTCTAGTTCCGAATTTGAATTCTAATCTAACGGCTTGCGTACGTCACGGGTGAATGACCGCGAATGTCCGAACTCAACCCTGCTTCTATTGCGGTTAAAACGGAAGTCCTCCAACTCTATCTCAACGGGATAAAGCCGGAATTCGAATGCACTATTTTTTGTCAAGTGCAATTTTATTTTTGCTGATTGGCTAGAGTTAGCTTGCGGGCGCATTAGCGGTACAAGGAAGCTATTACAAAGATTTTAAGATGATTTTTGATTAGCAAACATTTTTCAGAACTGCTTTTGTATATTTGGTTGTTAGAAAAGCATTCGGAATTTGAATTTGAATTGACTCTTCATAATCAAATCGAATAGTTTCTGTGGTTTGGTGTACAAGAAAGAAAAATGTAGGGTAAAATCCCTGATAACGGTATAAGTGTGCTATTTTTTTGTCTACATAAAATAATTGAAACATATTTTTTGTTATTTGGATGATTCCTTTTTAATGTGTCAGGTACCATCAATGTCAATTAAAAAATATAAACTTTTAGCGCCATATAAAAATTTTATAAGCATACTTACAGAAAAAAGAGAAGACATAGACTCTCTAAGAAAACATCTATAAAACTTATAGACTATTTTTATATCGTCGTTCAGTTTATATTGAAGTTGTTTACAATTTTCATCGACTTATATATAGTCTTGGCACCCGCTGGATATTACATAAAGAGGTGAGTGACCTGCAATGTAAGTACATATTTTCATTGTTACATTGATGACTCGATTGTTTTTTAATTACATTTTGTGAGTCAATGTTTGATTTAAAATGCAATTTATGAAGAAGGAAATATAATTATGGTTTTATATGTTATTTGCAAATGAACAATACGCTGTTTCAAGTAAAAAAAAACAACAAATACAATAAGTATTTTAATAAATCACTTAATTTGAATAGGGAATGCAATCTTGGGCCAAGATTGACCATTCAAGATCTTGGAGTCTCTTTTCGGAATCAAGATTGGTCAGTTCAAGATCTTGTCAAGATTCGGGTCAAGATCTTGGTCTCGAATCAAGATTATCGGGATTATTCCAGATTGAGCAGAATAATTAAAAAAGGCGTTATTTTTGAGTCAAATTCTGTAAATTGAGAGTAACCAGTATTTTTGGATTATTTTATATAATTGAGTATACTTTTCAAAGTAAACAACTTTCCATGAACACAATAATCAACGTTTATTTCAAAAATTAACAAGAAACAATCAAGATTTTAGTGACTATAATAATAAATGCAATACATTATTGCATTTATTTTATTTTAATCATTAAAATGTTGATTGTTTCTTGCCAACAATGCAATGAGATCATAATTTATTATTTAGTCGCAAAGTTGTCAAATTGCGACTAAATAATAAACAAATTCGGCGCACCGCGCGATTGTAGAACGTGATTGGTCGATTCATTCCTCGTCCCGCGACCCCACGCCTCACACACACACACCCCGCTCCGTTGCTAGTCGCCAGTCAGACGGTCGGCCGAGCGCGGCGCGGCGCGTGAGACGGCTCAGGCGAGCCGCGAGACAGTTCGCGCGTTGCCGCGCAGGTATGAACACGTATGACGTTTCACGCGCGATCTGTCTGAAAATCTTGTTACAATCTTGGTCTATTTTGCCAAGATCGCGAAAGGGATTTCAAAATTCAAGATTGATGGCCTTCAAGATTGAATCTTGGAAAATCACTCAAGATCTTGGTGGAATCTTGATCTTGCAAGATCAAGATTGCATTCCCTAAATTTGAACAATATGTATATATTTTTTAAAAATTATTTTTATTATTGTAAGACATTATAATATGTATCTTGCATTTTTGTTAGCTCAGTTAATAATTACTTAAATAGTTAGAATACTGCCTTACACTATTAAAAAATAAAATCTAACTTTACCTACTCAAATAAACTTTGAAGCAAGCAACCGTTATGTCAACTCACATGTTTTACTAATAAAAAACCTACACCTATATTTAAATTCTATGCACTTACGTCATTTCAGAAGTGATATTAGTTAATTATTTTAAATTTAGAAGCCAACGTTCAAAGTGTTGCAACGGCCCACAAGGCCGGGCGTTAGCACCTCCCCAACGCCATAAATATCTAAACATTTTGATACCTTATTCCTTTGAGATAAAGATCAAAAGTGCTTACATATTCGTGTCTAACGAATACAATAATATAATAAATACCACACTGTCATCCAAGGATGCGTATAACGATATAGCCGGAGTCATGACATTTAATACATTAGGTAAGTAATGATGAACGCTTTACAAACTTCTACGTTAAGTAAAAACCCTGTCCAAAAGTTTAAAAGAGCTTTAATAAAGGTATACAATACAATACAAATCCTCTTTATTGCACAACCTCTGAAAAAATGTACATGGAAACACATATAATAATGAAGATAGAGGTAAACAACAGGCGGCCTTATCGCATAAAAGGTAAGGTAGGTTGAGATATAAAAAAGTTATAATATCTCAAAAAGTAACGTTTACCAGAGTGTACTTTAAAATTGATGTAATAAAATGACAAGTTTAAATTATGTAACTTTATCTATACCTATAAGAATTCGCCTAAAACTTGAAAAAAAATTGACCATGTCTTAAGGCGTTAATTTGGATTATTTTTTTGTTTAATTGTGCAATAAAGTTTAAATAAATAAATAAATGCCTTTTAGGTACTGATAAATAAGTAAAAAAACTATAACTTAAGCACTTATACTCGCAGAAGCATTTTCTGTGAAAGATTTAAGCATAAACATCCTCAATATCCCTAAATAAAATCCAGATAAAATATAAGATCAACTTGGAGACTACCCCAAGTCAAGATTCGTCATTAGTCATGACATAATCTCGGTCATAAGACAATGACCTAATATCAATGGTATCGCCGGAATCAACCAGCAATGACGCAGAAGGTCATTGACCTTGATAATGTTTTGGCAATAAACATCACACGTTGAAGTTGAAACCTTGTCGCGCGGTTTTAGAGGAATTCCGTCGAATACTCCGTTATATAATGGTCCTGTTTATATAACAGTGTGAGATTGTGAACTCTCTGAGGTGTGTATGTGTTAAAAAATGAGAGTTTATTATTGAAAGGTGATGAGATTAAGTCCGACCAAATTAGCACTGCACAGACTCCACAGATAAATGTAAAATTCCTACAAAGATACTTAATAGCCCGCCCACACTTTGTCACATCAAAGTTTGTGTAAAACTTAGACGGGCTTTAGAAACGTTCACCACCTTGAAACGCGCAACCGTAGGCTGCAGTGGTCCCTTACATTCGCAAATTGCTATCGTGGCAAAACGGCTCAAAGTGCAATTACCGAAATCATATGACGCGGCAGGTCAAGGAACTCAATGAAATGCTGATTTTGATGAATTGTGCAATAATCAGTCGATGCCGTTGGTGTCTGGTGAAACAAATGCAAATCACTGTGACGTTTTAAATCATGTGCTTATAGACATCGATGCCAATAATTCATAATAAGGAAATCCGTTTAAAGCAATTTTTAACCTTTCAGTGATAACTTGATAAGTGACAGGACAACTTTTTTGCCAAGAACCACCATTTTTTAAGTACGTTCGGCATAAAGTTAAGGGTGGTTCTGTTTATAAATTCCTGCAGCGGTAGCACGGTCGCATTTTTATCGCCTGTTAAGTTCTAACAAGTATAAGTGTGAGAGTGAGAGGCATAGTGACAGACTATAAAAATGTAACCATCTACCGTTGGGCTTCAAGGTCTTCCACGGACCACTAAGTGATCCGCCGATCGGTTAGCAACCACTGATCTATTACATAGAACTTCTTACATAAAGTAAAACATTTTTTTTTTATAGGAAAAATCTAGAGCGCCATCGGCAATTAACTTTAACCGGCCTAGTTCGTTAAAAGGTGTAGCAACATTTAATGGGGTCTGTATCGTATATCAAAATGTGTGTTAAACGTCAAATTCCTATATGAATACTTTTAGGGGCACTGACACACTTTGCCACTGCAAAATCTGTACATAGTGAGCATAGACTATATAAAATATTAGTTAACTGTATTGCTTTTACCATGTAAAATGTAATGTTTCACGCCTAAAATACTTTTTCTTTCCGTCTAGTATTGGAAGTAACCTAATGAAGGTAAAAAAGTAATCAATCAAGGGATCACCCTATAAGGCGAGCTAACAAGAGTTCATTGACCCGTGACACGCCCGTGACGTCACGTGTCACTCGTCACTTTTATTTTAAGACAATTAACGGTGATCCGATGAAAAAGAGACTTGGGTCATTTATAGGATGATTTACCCTTCAAATGTAGATGATGTGATGTAACTTTTAAGTTTTTTTAACCCACGACGGCCACGGCGCAAAACGAGGGTTTTAAATTTTAATTAGTTTGACCGCTATATTTGTGGTTCTGTCTTTGGCAGCGTAGTTTCTAAACGAGTGAACCGATTTAAATGCGGTTTTTTAATTTAAACGCAGGTTTTCTAGCGGTTGGGATTTGTATTGGACATTTTTTGAAATTTAAAGTTATCGTAAATGTTCCTTTTAAGTCTCTTAAGGTTTTCTTCCCAAAGTGTACGTGAAATAGTTCACTATGGCGATAATAGAGTCAGACCAAGCTAAGTTGGCACCGATTGCGATAGCCCAGCCTGTACAAGTGTTAAGTAAACGTCATAATTTCATAGAAATTTGACGTTGAAAATAACACTTGCACTGTCTGGGCTGTCAAAATCGCTGCCAACTTATCTTGGTCTGACTCTAACATTTACTTTAACGCTTTCTTACATTTTAGTAAACTTTACTGCATGTTTTTTTGAGGTTCATTCATAACTCACTATTATAAGTTCGTTGACGCACACCTACATAAGTTCGGCATTTGGCACTTTCAATGGAAGTGCCCTTGAACCTGGTCAAGTCTAAATGGCTGGTCTAGCCAAAATAAGACCATTTGGCACAATGAACTAATCAAAAACTGAGACGACGTGTTGCCTCTCTGTCGCACTTGTAAATTTGTACGTAAGTTTGACAGGGAGGCAACATGTCGAACGTGGTTCGTGGTAGGCCATCGGAGTTAAGACTAAGATAACTCTGCATGCCATTTGTCATGACAAAGTGAGGTGTGGTCATCATTAATGTCTAATTTCTATGAAAATACGTTTATAATGACATTCCCACACTTTATTTTGATCAAATTGGTGCAAAGTTATGTTAGACGGACTCTAACACTAAATCAATAGGTTCACTTATTCGAATTTCAACTCTTATTCAATAAGAGACACTAAATTTCAAAAGAAATAAATCATTACGTCTAAATACTAACGCACTAATTTATAAAACTTGGTAAACCCCGTAAACCACATTTAAATTTTGTCTTTTTCTAACAAAGTTAAATTGCAAAATAGCGTATAGGGACAAACGATACGAACGAACGAACAGATAGCATCGAACGATTTTTTTCCATACTACGGATGATCATCAAAGAAACGATATAGAATCAGTCAAAATATTAATGGAAATCACTCATAGTATACAATAAATATTCGATTTACATCAATATAATGCTTCCTGTTATTACCGAGCGGTGTCAAAAGCTAAATACCGCATTTTAACTTTTAACCTCCACATAGCAACAAAATGCATTTAAAAACAATCCAAGTCAAAGTGCCCGTACAAGGTGCATTCACCTCCCGAATACACGTGTCACCGCCACAATAACATGAAAAGCCTAACTGCATAAACACTGCAACTAAAAATGCACCCTAATTCTATTCACAATTAAAGTTCACTTTCGTTTTGCTTGTTTGATAAAAGTTTGTAAGTAGCCGGTAAAATGAAATGCTGATTCTGTATTTAAAATTATACCGTAACGTTACGTAATAAAATCCAGTTTTAAACAAGGGTATTGCAGAATGGTTTGAATGCATTAGAAAAAAGTACTCTAAATTGCCATAATTAAAGTTTATTTTTGAATAATGGCTGTTTTAAGTGTTCGAAATATGAATGTGTTCAATACGGAATTTCAGACGACTGATTTATTTGAAAATAGGTCGTAATACTTGTTCTTAAAATTGGATTTTGAATGATTGAGATCGTGGGTTAAGATGTTTATTTATTTGTTTTTTAAATGAGCGCCGCGTACATGACATTTTCGTTTCAAAGCATTTTTTCCTTCGCTGTTATGATCAAATACCTACCTAATTTGTGGTAAAAGAATAATTGTTTCATACCGTTTTAATTAGATGTATATAATATACTTCCGGCTATAGATAAGGTGGTATGGCTCGTCTTTCATACTAATCTTTCCATAACAAGGAAAATAATTACAGTAATTATTACTCTTTCCTTTATGATACAATGGCTGAGTCTCAAAGGTACATAAATTTATTTTTTGTCTTTATAATGGATAGTGTTACGTTTATTTCGTGTAAATTTGTGTAAATTTGATTTTGGGTCACATAATGCATTATAAGTATATACTACATTTACTCACTAAATTTGGAAATTTCTGTACCTACTCAAAGCAAAGTGGACTAATACTTAGTATACGTAGTCAAAAATATTTAAACGTGCAAAGTGGTGCAATACTCAGAAAATCTAGTCACAAATGTACACCAAAAGGTGTGTCATTTTAACCCAAATTTTTGGACAATTAACACAGTTTTCAAACAAAGAAAAAAATCGACTAATTGCGGAAAATTATTGATTATTGGGGGCACAAACATTTAAAGTCGATTGGGAACAAAAGATATCGTAAATGTAAATAAGTTTATTTGGGGCGTGACGTCAAAATAGCCAATTTGTAGTTTTGGTGGGTAAAAGGGTCTGTTAAATTTAGTTAAATGTATTATGTAACTGGTTAGTCGGTAGAAAAAAGGGACAGTTTTTATATCATAATATTTAAAAATTATAATATCATAGCAGTCATAAATTATGTAGAAGTACTAAATTGTTTCTACATCTGTTTACTTTTAATTAGTAATTTAATTGTATTTTGCTTTAACAACAAAGAAATCACTAATCAAGAACTTTTATCGTCATAAACAGCTATTTTATTGAATTGTTTTTATTTTAGCGGTGGTGGCCGAGTGGATATGACGTCCGACTTTCAATCCGGAGGTCGTGGGTTCAAATCCTGGCTCGTACCAATGAGTCTTTCGGAACTTATGTACGAAATATCATTTGATATTTACCACTAGCTTTTCGGTGAAGGAAAACATCGTGAGGAAACCTGCATACATCTGGGAAGAAATTCAAAGGTGTATGTGAAGTCCCCAATCCGCATTGGGCTAGCGTGGGGACTATAGCCCGAGCCCTCTCGCGCATGAGAGGAGGCCTGTGCCCAGCAGTGGGACGTATATAGGCTGAATTATTATATTATGTTTTATTTTTAACAACGGTTTTATAATTTATAAAATGAATATTAAACGTCAAGACCGCGTATGGACTTCATCAATGGTGATACCACTAAAATATTATCGAATTTAAACTGCCGTGAGACATACTAATATTAAACTAATTTTACGGTTTACACTCACAAAAATATTATACTTTTATCATGCCTTTACTCTTTCTATTATCACACCTAGTTTTATTTTCAAAGAAACTCAAACTTTGCCTGCCGGTACTAAAATACCTTAACTTATTTCCGTCCAAATACCGTTATTCAATGCCGACAAGATTTAACGTCTCATCAGCATAACAAATTCGGGCGTCCTAAGGGCTAGTCACCAATCCAGAGTAGGCGAAGGGGCGACGGCCGACCGGCGACGGAAAGTCTGAAAACCCAGACGGCGAACTAGCACAGCCTAGCTTGAACTCCAAATAGGTTTTTAGGACTAGGTTTTTGGCGAGTACAAAAGAGTTCGGTTACTAAACAGGTTTTGTAGTTCCCAAGTTATACCTTACACCACTACCTCATACCACCACCACCACCTTATCGATAGCCGGATATTATATACGTCTAATTAAAAACTGTATAAAACAATTATTCTTTTACCACACATTAGGTAGGCTACGAAAACTATAGTTTTGTTCACATGAACCGATGAAGGGATAAAAATGATAAAGAATGTGCCTCACTTGAAAAAAATGTAGGCTAAAAGTTAGGTTTGTAAGGTTTTAGTTGTTAAATACGACTTTCTTTTTTTTTTTTATACTACGTCGGTGGCAAACAAGCATACGGCCTGCCTGATGGTAAGCAGTATCCGTAGCCTATGTACGCCTGCAACTCCAGAGGAGTTACATGCGCGTTGCCGACCCTAACCCCCTCCCACCCTCGTTGAGCTCTGGCAACCTTACTCACCGGCAGGAACACAACACTATGAGTAGGGTCTAGTGTTATTTGGCTGCGATTTTCTGTAAGGTACTTCCCCAGTTGGGCTCTGCTCTAGATCTGGAATGACATCCGCTGTGCTGTGCCCTACCACACAGAGCGAGATGACATTCACAACGCCCATACCTCTCTTGTGGACGTAGTTTAAGGACATACCCGGGTCCACGACTTTTTAATACTTCATATTTCTTCTTAAGTCGTTTTTAGATCCTTTCTAACCACGTTCAGGAGAAATCAATGTAGATAGGGCAAAGTGAGCAAGCATCTCAATAATTCCAGGGTACCCTAATCCCATTAGTTTACGCCATTTTTGTGAAAGAACATAAACTATTTTTTATATCTCTTGCCAGTAGTCTATTTGGTTTTAAAATATGGTAAAAAAACTGTCACCATTACTATTTGCAAAACTAGTTTTCACATTTTTTCTCAGTCACCCGTTGAGCAACGCTATAAACGGTTTGAAACGTCGGGATATATATTAAAAATAATTATACGCATTATAATAAGTTTATATAGTTTTATTTCATGATTAACTATCGCGGTGTCCAAAGACAATATTACTTATTTTATTTCTAATACATCCGTCTCGTATATATCTACCTGTTGATAACCAGAGAACTTTGGATTTATCAATATGTATATTAGTACGTGCTTTATTCATAGTCCCATATTATCATATACTATATATGTGTATATGTCTGCGATATGGACTTCAAATAGTTTTATTGATATCAATATTTGGTTAATAGTCAACACAATAGCTCGGGTACTACATATATATGTAACATATAAATTCAATTATTAGTAGGAAGACATGTATTAAATATAATAAAGATTAAAATGACATGAGTCACACAGAAATTTCATTCTAATTCAAGATTAATTAAAATGTGACGTGCTTATTACATTTTTTATATATTAGCGTCAGCGATGGGTAGAAAACATTAAATAGTACTGAATTGTTCAAAGTTCTAATAACTCATATAATATATGTAATAAATGTTTAAAAATCAGAAAGTAACCAAGTAATATTCATAAATGCAGATTTTCATCTTAATCGAAAATCGGGAAGTGGGTCAAATTTAGTTTCCAAGATTCAACCCACGCTCACAAACAAACAGGGCAAGTTAAATAAGATAAGCTTGTAAAATAGATCAGCGTAGGTATGTGTGTAATGGGATAGTGGATCATCATCTTTAAATAGGGTTCCGTACCAAGAAGGCACAAAAGGAACCCTTATGGTACGACTGTACGTCCGTCTGTTTTAAGAGGCGAATGACCTTGATATTGCAAATGGCAGTCAAGTCTTAATCTAGTCTAGTCTTATTCCAACTCTAGTTTATTAGAACGGTCAAGGATGGACTAATCTTCAGCTCTTTTAAGTATCAACAGATCAATGACCTTGATAGTGTGGAATTCAGGTTTTAAACTCAGTTCTCTATTTGGCCTAAAGGTTGACTGGTAGAGAATGCCTTGTGGCATTAAGTCCGCCTTTTATAACTGTGTACTTTTTACTGTGCAATAAAGTTTAATAAAATAAATAAATAATATAAATGTATATATATTGTATTTATAAATTTTCACCACACCAACTGGTAAAGGCCCTCTTGATTGTTCAAAAACTAATGAGAAAGTTGCATTTTATCCACATGTGGGGCAAAGTAATCTGATGCAAATTTTGAGTTGTTTCCTTATGTTAGCTGGTAGAATTGACTTTTAAATGATGATTTTGAATGATACAATTTTTATTACGTTCATTTGGATTTGATTTGGTTAGATTTTTTTGGTATTTCACAGTTAGTATTTTCCTCGCGTTGGTGCGGTGAAAAATTTTGTGTTTCACTCGGAGGCAAAGTTTGTTTAACCCTCGTTTATTAATGTACTTGCTTAACTACGAATCATCTAATATAACTTTTTTATTTTGTATTTAACTTTATACTACGTAAACATGCGAACAGCCGTCTTAAAGAATTCCGTACTTTATTGGTTATCTATATTTTGAACATTTTATTTTTATTGAATATACTGGTTAAAGATATGTCCAGAATTTTAAAGAGTTGGCATAACATCTAGAGATGTAAGCGTCCGTAAGCTACGGAGATCTCTTACCATCAGGCGGGACGTACGCTTGTTTTCCACGAACGTGGAATTTAAAAAAAATGTACTAATAACCTTTTTTGCTTTCGGCGCAGTTGCAGTAAATAACTAGTCGGACCAAGCTAACTCTGCACATATACTTTGCAATAATGTAATAATATGGTTGACATTGTACAGTTTTGTGAAGCATCCTCATTGAATTGATGTGTAAAATTTGTATAATTAAAAAAAAACAAAGTGTGAAGATTCACCACAGAATAAATAATAGGACTAGAGTCAGACCAAGATAAGTTGGCAGCGATTTTGATCTTGAGCAAGTATTATTTTAAACGTCAAACATCTATGATATTATGACGTTTACTTAACACTTGCACAGGCTGGGCTATCAAAATCGTCAACTTAGCTTGGTCTGACTCTACCGAACAGAAATGACACTTCCTACAAAACCGAAGTTTGACAGCGATTCAGGGACAAATCATGCTGTCTCTTTCTATCCCTTTCCCTTTTGGCTATTTCGGGTTGTCGAAATTGAAGTCATTTTCTTATCTGTGGTTGTGCACTCAAAGGGACGTCAAGTTGTGCCAACCCTAATAATTGCTCGGAAAAATGCTGAGCCGAACGGAGCCGAGAATTCCCGAACGCTCTCAGTGTGTTCCCACTGGTGTCACCATGACAAGAATATTTTTTGCTGTGTCAAAATTTCAATTCAAATCAGAATGGAAAGCAGGCCTTTTTATAGGCTTCTGGGCAGCTAGAGGATATCACCTTATTTTGTAAAAGTATTGTGGCACGTCCACACGTTGTCAGAGTTGGTGTAGAGTTAGACTGGCATTACCTATTTAAAATATAAATAATTATGAATAATGCAGCAAACAAGGAAATAAACGTGTGATAACTTAAGTGAAAAATCACCGTTTGTGGGTACAGTACAGTGCAACAGACCACCGCGACCACAACGTTCACCACCCACGATATGCCTCTTCATTCTTACGAAGTCTGTCCGCATTTATAGATTTTTTTAATAAGTATATATATATTAATAAGTATATTTTTTTAATAAGTACAGATCGACCTAGCCCCAAACTAAACAAAGCTTGTACTATGGGTACTAAGCGTCGATATACATACGTATACAGATAAATACTTATATACATAGAAAACACACACGACTCAGGAACAAATACCTGTGTTCATCACACAAATAAATGCTCTAACCGGATTCGAACCCGGGACCATGGGCTTCATAGGCATAGTCGGCCGTCAAATATTCGTTTTAATTTGGGAAATCTCGCATTCATGTATTGATATGAATGGAAACTAAGTAAATTCGTAGAATAGGTAAAAATCCCATATTGTAGGTCAAAGGTCATTGAACTTTTGAATACATAATAAAATTGTTAAATTGATCTAATACATATGGCTCTGGTTTAAATTAGTAAAGGATTTTTAAAAAAATTATTCGATATTTTAAATAATCAATTATTAATGTGATGTCCTTTGAGCCTCTGCGTCCATATAGTATGGTAGTTGCTTACTATAACCCTATTTGCCATCCATTTTTTTTTAGTTTCATCATGGCAACGAATTAAAGTTACCACGCAATTAAAACATGCAATAAAAAGTTATAAAACATACCTCGTATAGAATTAGCAGCTTTCTTATCCATAAACATGGTGTTCATTGAAGATCCGAACATCCCATCGCTGCCCCCCGGCGGGGGGGAGGTGCTGTCAGCCACAGACCCTGAGATATCCTGCATCCCCATACCCATCTGGTTATGCATCACTTCCGTATGGGGTTCTCGTTTCAGTTGCATCCCCTGTGGCAAGGATGTAGGATGCAGCATCGTTGTTGCTGACGAATGGCCACCATGCTGATCAGGCGGCCATTGCGATCCAAAAAGCTCGTGGAACTGATTATTATTCATTTTCAAAAAAACTTTTTTGTCTAGGGTTTAGGTTATCTTCGACCACTGTGCGAATCGAATTCGCATTATTCTACTATCACTGTGTTTGGTGTTTCTTTTATTGATGGTTTTCGACTTTGTCGTTAAGGCAACTTTTATACCATATGATTATGGCACGATTGTTCAACTTGGTTGTATGTTAAGCACCAGTTAACTGATATATATAATGTTCCGGCTAAAAACGGTCAAGTTTCTTTTTGCAAAGTTTATTTCAGGTATTAACTTCTTGAAAAGCAACAAGTTTTTTGGCATTTTGTCTCCGTGGTGAAGTTTTTAAAATCACTTTCCCTTCAAAACATATAAGGCACTGTTTTTTATTGTTCACACTTGTTCCCGTATACTATGTTATCCTTAAAAAATACTGAATCTGTAAAGAAAGACAGAACGGAAAGAAGGATTTAATTCTTTTAAGTTACGGAAGAATGCCAATTTGAGAACGATTTTAAATAACCGTTCGGTTACTTAAAATCAGCAACACACTTTTGTAAATCCAGTTTGGTCACTTCACTGTCACTTTGTAAAAATATACGTTCACCTCACTACTGTAGAAGAAAAAATTTGTACGTTAATTTTGTACTATATGTAGCGCACAACTCGGTGTCCCGACGGCGACTGGCTGCCCGCGCGACGCTCCGAACGTGACTGACGCACTGTCGAATCTTCAAAGGCTACAAAAAAAATCATCCGAATATTCCAGCTAGCTCATAGTTATAGTTCAACGTCCAGCCAGTTACGAAAATCCGCGTAAAACGGCCTTATTAAGAAGAAAAAAGTCACGTACCCGGTGCTAGTGCTAAAGAACGTTCGATTTTCAAAATTCGAAATGGAAAAATCTTAGTTTTAATTGTAATTAAGAAGCAAAATGACTGGCCGGTATGACTCGCTATGTGGGTGTGTGCGTGACGACGTAATCTATACGCGCGGCGCGCACACCGCGGCGCTCAGGGCGTTGAACCGAGGACCCAAACAAAGTAGATTTCGGTGAAAAGTTGTTGAACCCTAGGAACGTTTGAATCGCGATTTTTGGCAAACGTTCGATTTTCGATTTTCGTTTTTAATTAACGGTTTTTCTATTGTAATTGATATTGTCGGTCTGTTAAGAGGTCAGTGACCCCGGAAAATGCGTTCGTGCACTCGTTTTGTTTTATTAGTCATTTTGTTTTTATTTTGCAATTAATGTTTATAGGGAAATTTTAATTGCCCTTTCCTATAACGTAAGGTATAAGAAAAAATATGAGTGCCCTTCGACTATTTACTTTTAGAATTTATGTCTAGTAGCTTATTCAGGTCGTTGAACTCATATAGTACCTTTACCTACCTATAAGATAGTAATATGATTTTTTCCTAGGTAGAGTAGACCTAATTAGCCGACACCATACAACATTTGATTCAGCCCAGACCTATAAATATCGACCGGCTGACTCAGTATTTGGCCGACTAACCGGCTGCCCCGGGTTCGATTCTCCAGTCGAGACAGATTAAGTAAGACTTTAAAACTCTGAAGTAAGTCTGATATAGTGAATTATTACGATTGTTTTTTTATGGTGTTTAAATTATATTTACTTTTATTCTACAAATTAAAAATAATATTAATGAAAATCGGCTTGCATTATTTATACAGCTCGTAAAATATATATATATATATTAAAAAAAAAACAAATAAAAAAAGTTTTATTTTTTATTATACTACGTCGTTGGCAAACAAGCATACGGCCCGCCTGATGGTAAGCAGTCTCCGTATCCTATGTACGCCTGCAACTCCAGAGTAGTTACATGCGCGTTGCCGACCCTAACCTAACCTACCTCTATAAATACTCTATATTAGTAACCTTACTCTATAAATTTAAGCGTTTTGATTTGACTCCAAAACACATCCAAACAGCTGTCCAAAAACTTTTGGAGCACACCTTTAAAAAATACGTCAAAATATCTCGCGATCCAAAACCGCGTGGTTTCATTAATGACTCATTATCACTTCGGGTATTTTAAAGTCATTGACCCCGGAGGTACAGCTGAAAACTTTTGGAACTTTAAAAGTACTCCCAAAATATCTCGAGACCACGTGGTCCCATTAATGACTCATTAAGTACTTGGGGCCTTTTTATGGTATTTCTCATGTCTTTGACCCGAAAGGTGACTGGACGGGGGTGCAAGGACGTTCATTGTGGGTGACTGACTTTGGATGGGTTGTTATGAAATGTTGCGATATGCGACCGAGAACTTTTAGAGCGATTATAAGAGGAAGGGGACGACCGCTTTCCACGCAAACGTAGTGCCCATTTTCCTTCCTAAATATTGACATTAGTGAAAATATTTTTACATAATTTGATATATAATAACCAGCCTTCGTTCGATTTTTTTATTTTTTTAGATTTATATAGGAACTAGGAGCGAAAAACAAATTTCACAATTTTTTTATATTCTCCTAACTCTTATAATAATGAAACATTAAAAAAAACAATCAAACATAGGGGCATAGCTTGATATACATTCATGAGATACACTCTGATTTGACGACCGGTCTGGCCTAGTGGGTAGTGACCCTGCCTATGAAGCTGGTGGCCCCGGGTTCAAATCCAGGTAAGAGCATATATTTGTGTGATGAACACGGATATTTGTTTCTGGGTCATGGGTGTTTCTGTGTATTTAAGTATTTATAATTATGATATATTATATATATCGTTGTCTAGGTACATACTACACAAGCCTTATTGAGCTTACTGTGGGACTTAGTCAATTTGTGTAATAATGTCCTGTAATATTTATTTTTTTTTTTTTTTATACAGCATGGTGACAGACGGACAGCGGAGTCTTAGTAATAGGGTCCCGTTTTACCCTTTGGGTACGGAACCCTAAAAATGTGGTAAGTTATCAAATAAAATAATGTTTTTTATCAAATCAAAATCCCTTCTAATATTATAAATGCAAGTAACTCTTGTCTGTCCGTTAAGCCGCTGAACCGATTTAGATGAAATTTGGTATAGAAATAGTCTTAGTCCTGGAGACGGACATAGGATAGTTTTACCCGAAAATCATATTTAAATGGGATCAAGGGGGGAATATGATATGGAAGTGGTTGTCTGTAAGAGATCGCTCTTTAGCGATAAGACCGCATGTTGTCTAAAGTCAGACCAAGCTAAGTTGGCAGCGATTTTGATAGCCCAGCCTGTGCAAGTGTTAACTAGGTAAACGTCCACCACCTTACAGAAAACAGCAGCCAAATAACACTAGACCCTACTCATAGTGTTGTGTTCCTGCCGGTGAGTAAGGTTGCCAGAGCTCAACGAGGGGGGGCGGGTTTAGGGTCGGCAACGCGCATGTAACTCCTCTGGAGCTGCAGGCGAACATAGGCCACGGAGGCTGCTTACCATCAGGCGGGCCGTACGCTTGTTTGCCACCGACGTAGTATAAAAAAAACGTAAGTTTTCTAGAAGTTTGACCTTTTAAATAACATGCACTGTCTGGGCTGGCAAAATTGCTGCCACCTTATCTTGGTCTGACTCTACCATCGTTTAAGCTCCATGCTTAATAATATGCATTTACTATTTCTGTTGTTGGTGAGCAATAATTAGTACATTACGATACAAGTGCGAAAAATAGGAAATTCGCAACGAAAGGAGCGTTTTAAATCGATACGAGTTGTCAATTACCTATTCGCACATGTATCGTACAACGTTTTACAGAACATATGGTCTTTTAAATTTCCCACGTAGTCACGTAATGTGATAATTATCGCACTAGTGCGGTAAAGTAGCACCATATGTAGTGTAAAGAATATTAGTATTGTATAATCACCATCATTTGTATAATATTAATATTACATGTCAATTATTTACAAAAAGTATTGAATAAAAATTAAGCTTTAAAAAATTAAAATTCATAAAAAATAATAAATCAATAATATAATCGATTATAATATACTGTATATAATATAACACATAATTTAAGCCTTCAAAAATCGTCGATGCTATAATGTATAGTATATATGGCAAATTGGACATACCAATTCTACACAAGTCAAGACGCGGTCAGAACCTATTAAATATACAGGTTGATTCATGAGACGTGAGCTGGACTAAGCCTACACAATCAGTAAATGTTAATGAATCGTTCACCATCATATTTAAGTAAAACAATCACGCTTTTTATCTGTTATTTAACTTTTTCTTAAGGACAAATTTGATTATCTACAATCATGGACACCCTACAACACTTAATTAACAAAGATAAAACCTCTTTAACCGTTATGACAGCACTTTGATTATGAAGAAAATAAAATGTCACACTTGAGTGAGATACGATTTTATAAAAGTAACCAGACTCCGATGACATTCAATTTGTCACTTATTATGGATAAAACAAGGAGGGTGACCATAAATATCGTAAATAAAATAAAACTCTTTTTTTTTAACAGTAAAAATTAAATTAACGTTAATCTCACAAATACTGGTACGAAACAGTTGCTGATAATTTACCGAATATGCAGGCTTGATCCTGCTCACGTCTCCTGAATCATCCTGTATATCTTAGTTTTTTAAGTATAATAAATATATAAAAAAACCTTAATATAAAGCCATTCCCGTTAAAAACATAATGAAGCCCGGGATCAATAGGTCGTTAGCTTAGAGCGAGAGGTATGTGACGTCACGGGCCTCTCGCTCGCACGCAAGGTCACCGGTCGGGGAGACAGAAGGGCTTAAGTGCTATACTAGCCCTTAATTCAAATTTTAATCAAATATCGAAAAAACAGTGTCAGACCAAGATAAGTTGGCAACGATTTTGACAGCCCACACAGTGCAAGTGTTATTTTAAACGTGAAACTTTTATGAAATTATGACGTTTACTTAACACTTGCCCTATAAAAATCGTTGCTAACTTATCTTGGTCTGAATATAATTAAAGTCCTACTACATACAGGATGTTTTAAGTCACCTGCAATAATTTACAGGGTGATTTTTTTTTAAACAATTATGGCCTGGATGCGAGTCCATACGGGGTGAATATATACCTAGGTTATATTGAGCTACTTTTACTATGGTACCAACCCCGAAATCACGAAAAAATATCTGTTTCATACATTTTGTCTAGCCTGATGCTGATATTTTGTATTCGAGAGTCAATTACGATCAATTATATTATTTTGCTTTTATAAATAATAGTTACTAATTTTTTTTTTTACAATTATTGCCTGGATGCGAGTCCTTTAAGCCAAATAGTAACTGATTTTTAAGAAACGTTTTTCAATAAAAAGACATTTTAAGATTCCTTTTTAGGGTTCCGTAGCCAAATGGCAAAAAACGGAACCCTTATAGATTCGTCATGTCCGTCTGTCTGTCCGATTATGTCACAGCCATTTTTTTTCTAATGCTAAAAAATACGAATACGAATAAGTAGTAATAAAAATAGTGAGAGTCTTGGTCACACCCTAATAGTACATTACGATACAAGTGCGAAAAATAGGAAATTCGAAACGAGTGGTGATAAATTAAAACAAGACCGAAGGGAGTGTTTTAAATCGACACGAGTTGCGAATCATCTATTCGCACATGTATCGTACAACGTTTTACAGTACATATGGCCATTTAAATGTTCGACACAGTAACGTAATATGCTAATTTTCGCACTAGTGCGGAAAAGTAGCACCATATGTACTGAAAATACAATAACATCATATATTTGTAATAAAACACGTGTGTACCAAGAAATGTACTGTTATGATAAAATATCGTAAATATAAACAGTTGCCATGGCCGATATCTTTAAATCAGTACTATCTTTACTTTAAAAATTGATAAAAATTGCATGTTTATCACTTTTATCAGAGTTCATTGACTGGTAAACATGTTATTTTCGAGTGGACAGATACTCGGAAAGAAATACATTAGAATATAATAATTAAATATTTAATACAGAAAATAATTAGCTGAGTAAACCATTTTGATTCGTGTGTTATGCACGGATATTTGTTCCTGAGTCATGGGTGCTTTCTATGTATTTAATTATTTATATATTATTTATATCGTTGTCTAAGTACCCTCAACACAAGCCTTATTGAGCTTACTGTGGGATTTAGTCAGTTTATGTAATAATGTCCTATAATTTTTATTAATTTTTTAAAATTTTTCTTTACCTAATATTAAAATTTGAATTATCGCTGGTAGACGTATCACGTAATAAAATGTGTTTATACCATTTTGAATAGGAATTAGTAAAAAGCATTTTACAATAGCAATAAGTTTGACAATTAATAAAAAAAACTACTACATCATAATTGGTTAATTATGTATATACATACATTATTCATATGGACAGATAGTAAAAAATAAAAGAAATGTATTTTCTTTTTTAATTTTCTTAGTTACATTGCGATTGAATATGTATTTTATTAAATCAGAAGTTTCCGTATAATTTTGGTTGAAGGAAGAAAATTATATGTACATAAAACGATCAAATTAAATAACAACGAACTAAACCATAAGATTATAAAATTTAAACTAAAATATTTATTTAGAACTTTTTTATAAAATATATCTTTTTATTTTCAGCAATAACATTTCGGAAATCGAATCCGCAACCCCGAGCAGTGTCAATTCCAAGTGACCGTTAAATTATATTCCGAATTCAAAAAGCCAAATGTGGAGCGTATTCGAATTTCAAAACGCGGGGTTTAATGAACTATGAACTCATTGGTGACCCTTTTGACAGGTCATAGAAATAAAGGCAGTTTCATTCGTCAAAACACGCTTTAATAAATATAGTCTGTCAAGCTATTTTCGTCAATAGAAACAATTGACAAATTTGTCTGACCGGCTATAATAATCAATAAGGAAATTTCTTTTCTGGTTTCATCCTGATTTCCTGAAGGAGCTCTGATCTTAAGTAACTTTATCTCAAGAATTGGTGAATGAACTAGTTTCACGGAAATGACATGTTTCTGACCTATGAATTGAAATTCATAGGTTAAATAAATAATAATAATAAATAAAATAAAAAGATTTTATTTCGGATAAAAAAAGACTTTCTTGGGAATTATATCGGTTTCTTTGTTTTTGATTCAAAATATCATTTTATATATTTTGTTTTTATTGATGTGCGGTCGGAACTCGGAATGTTTCTAAAATTGCAAAATGTCTACATTGAAAACTTTTAAAACTTCCTATACCTATTTTTGCATGGGAATCGGAATTTATCATTATCAATACTTCTTTAACTCCTGTGAACTTTCCTGAAATTTCCGAGAAATCTCCCAACAAATCGAAAACTTTCCGCGACTTACACATTTGTAATGGATATTGAATTGTATCCATTTTTAGATCATTATGATTATAATGACAAATTACTTTTCATAAATATTATTGAAATTCAAAGAATGAATAAAAACGAAAAAAACAGTCCAAGTAACGATCTATTTTCAAATAACATTCCAAAATTTGCAACAAGCGAATCAAACAACATCCGTTTAAACTGTAAATTTAAACTTCGAATCCGAATCTAGTTACGAATTGCAACGGCTAGAAAAATCAATTTCAGGATAAAAACGTACTAACTCCCCTAACAAAATAATTAAATATCAACTCTAATACTTAACGAGTAAAATTCGATTTTCAAATACTGCAGCTGATACTTTCTACTTTTGCAATCAAAATATAACTCTTAGAGTAAAAGCATATCAATTGCCATAACTGCACAGATTAAAAATTAACTCTTTGCGTCAGATAATAAGGTTACATTTACAAGTAACTGAAAGTAATAGTTGTGACTTTTTGATATTAGTCGAGATACGTTGACCCGCAATTTCGGGCAGGTCGTCGTCCGGCGAACGAACTGCTGGTATCTAGGGTTGTCAGTTGTGTGTCAAAGAGGTGTTATTAAGTGTCCTAGTGGGCTAAGGGTTGTCACAACTAGGAATGTAGGGTACAACTTAGTACCCACTGGAACAAAGTTGAGGAGTGTCATTAAGAACGACATATTTTCTTATACAAATTGCCATGTTTCAAATGCCATGCAGAGTTAGGCTGGTCCGGTTCTAACAACTGACTTAACCCTTTATAAGGGTGTCAAGAATTATGCGAAACTGAACCCTATCACTTTGAAACAAAGTTCAAAATCATGTGGGGAATATATTCCCTCTGCCTTATAAAGACTTAAGCTTAATAAGAGGACATGCCGAAAGTCGTTCTACTTAAGTGTACCCCTTGGTGACCCCTGTTTTATCCCATTAATTTGAGTTAGAGTCGGACCAGGGCTACTTATACATTCTTACTGCGAAGTTAATGAAAAGTTACCGTCGTCAGAGTCTAAACTTTTTATAAAATAATTATTTTCGCTAACCTATTTTATTCTATTTCTGGCAACCCTATTTCCAGATCGGGCGTCCGGCGAATCGATCGGCGTTCCTCGCAATTGATGTGTTTCCGGCACCTTCCGGCTTTATGGCCCCACACGGATGACCGTTAAGAAAAATGCGCACTACCATAGATAAAACCACGTATGTAAGGTGAAAACGGGGTAATTTTAAAAATGGAATAAATCTACTAAACGTAGCACTTTGTAAGTTTAGTAGATACATTCCATTTTAATAGCCAGCGTCATCAGGGAGAAATTACTTATAAGTCATTTAGAACCGCCTTTGTGTCTAAAGGCATAATCGGTATGGCGCACCGAATATTTAATAAATTACCATTAAGCATCCAAAAACAAAAAAGCATTAATAATAATAATTCTGCCTATATGCGTCCCACTGCTGGGCACAGGCCTCCTCTCATGCGCGAGAGGGCTCGGGCTATAGTCCCCACGCTAGCCCAATGCGGATTGGGGACTTCACATACACCTTTGAATTTCTTCGCAGATGTATGCAGGTTTCCTCACGATGTTTTCCTTCACCGAAAAGCTGAAAAAAGCATTAAAGAGTTTAAAACTGCATCGTTTAACTTTTTAGCGTCTAAGGCATAATAAAATTATACCATTCAAGAATATCTCAATTACATACATTTGTAGTAGTACGAGTAGGTATAAGTAATTTATGCATGCGATACACATGACATTCTTAAATATTTGCATGTCTCTGTGACGAAACATGTACCTAGTTCCTTTTTTTATATGCCTTTTGTACCATGTTTTAGTAAATAAAAGTCTGATTCTGATTCTGATTTCTACTGGCAACAGTAAGCGAGATGCTTTGGTAGGCACAAAAGTTGACGTATGAATGAGGGCTACTGTTTTTGTGCTCACCAGTTGGCGCCACTGTAGATCATGGTCTAGAAAAACAGCTCTCAAAATTTATCTATGCTTATTTAAAAAAAATATATACATACACAAAAGTATTAAAAAGTCAAAATTTGCCGTTTTTTTAATCTATTCAATTTTGCATATACATATTCTAGTTGGTACTTTTTCAAACCACTAGCTGAAAATATATCTAATTATTCTAATTTCTACCATAAATAATCAAAAACAGAAAAAAATACCACAATTATTTGGCTCAACTTGACGTCCCTTTGCGTGCACAACCACAGATAAGATAATGACTTGATTTTGACAACCCTAAAAAGCCGAAAGGGATAATGCCATACATTAGAAAGGGACAGCATGATTCGTCCCTGAATAGCTGTCAAACTTCAGTTTTGTAGGAAGTTTCTTTTCTGTACGATTAACTTGTTACTCGTTGTGGAGACTGGTCTGTTTAAGATAACTTTATTTTGGAGTATAATCACAGTGAGACACCTCATTCGGTTCTCGTATGTTTCTTTTATCTTAATGAATGTTTTAATTATACAGAATTTTGTCTCTTGGAGACTCTATACATCTCTAAGGATAATTTGATGAACTATATAATCATTTAGTTCTGACATTTAGAGATATTTACAACTCTAAATAATTTTAGTATGTTTTGTGTCCTTGTGTTTTATTATTATTATTTTTTTATTTTTTTTGTAATTCGACATTTAGAGACTTTATACATCTCCAAGTAATTATAATACTTTAGTTTGCATTATTTTCAGTTACTTAATTGTATTTCATAATGGTTGATGTGCTTGTGTGTAAATTCCATATTGACGTGTAAAAGTGCCCTTGTGGCTTATTTGCCGAATATTTTTTTTTTATGTTGAAGTTGTCCCGGCATAAAAATCATGTTCATCATGCATGCTTTGCTCATAGTTTCAGCCGAAACCGAATCTTCGGCCGAAACTAGAGCAAAACTGAACCTTCGGTTTCTGTTTCGGTTGGACACTAATATGTATGCTACGCGAATTTAATAACCAATAGGTATATTATTGTTCGGGCGGTAAACATAACCCAGTTGGAAACCGGGGCAAGTTATTTGGGATTTCCGCGTACGTTGCCCATAAAACTTATCTGGGGCCCATTTCTCGAACGGTATTAGAGCGTTTTCACATTTTCCGATCCGATATCGGATGTAGGATCTTATAATAGACAAGGACAATCAATACTAAAAGATACATCAGTCTATCCCTTTCGGTCATTTCAGATCAGGCACACTACTAGAAACATATTGCTACACATGCACGCGCACAAACAAAAATTATCGTCCTACGGCTAAAACTGTCGGACGCACCTTCTGATATCGGATGTCGGAAGGTGTCCATGAAAACAAAGCTGTGGGAGAGTGCCATACAATACAATACAAATACTCTTTATTGCACACCTCAATACAGAAACAATACAAATAATACCAGCATATTAAGAAGAGGTAAACAACAGGCGGTCTTATCGCTAAAAAGCGAAGCATAGCGTTGTATATCGTTTTATAGTAATAATGATTCAGTAAATGCATAAATAAACACAAAGAAGCACATATATTTAACAATTTACGTCCTTCCGACAGCCGATATCGGATCGGACAATGTGAAAACGCTCTTAGACTAATATTATTAGTCCACAAACTGTCAAATAACACACTTAAGAGCGTAGCCAGCCAGGGACCTAGGGGGGGGCGGGGGCAAATTAATATCGCCGGAGGCCTCGGGGGCCGCAGACGGATATACATTCTATGTAAAGTTTGAGCTCCAGGGGGCAGCTGCCCCTCCCTGCCTGTACCTGCCTACGCCAATGAACACACTAATAATATTAGACTATTATTAGAGGTATTAGACTAATATTATTACTCCACGAACTGTCAAGTCGTATGGGTTACCATGGCAACACACTTATTATATTAGACTTACACGACGTTACATTTAGATAATTTCTTGGGAAGAAATGGTGGGGAATAATGAAGGCAATGAAGATCATTTCATGGGCGTTCTTTACAAATGACGCATTTCTATTTACATTTTTTGAGATTCGACTCGATCAACAAATAAAGTAACAAGGTTAAAATGAAATTCAAAAGAATATTGTCAGTACCCCTAGTGTAAATAAATTCGATTTCCAAACGTGACGTACGCGTTTGCGTTTAGTCTCATTTTGTATTGAATTTCGAAAGAGCGCGCCAAGCGGGACGTTTTGGAAACTCAAAATCCTATACAAAATGACACTTAACGCAAACGCGTTCGTCACGTTATGATGTCGATCAAAGTTACACTAGGGGTACTGTATTTTTGTTTTGCAATCGTTGATCGACACATCGATACGATAATATCAATTACGATAAATCGAATTATTGAAATTTACAAATTACAAGTGACTGAAATATTTATAAGTGACGCCACAAATGGACGCCATGACACTAACCAGTGTTTTCGCGTTAAATTAATTTGAAGTATGAAGTTATGAAAAAATGCAATTTTTTAATTTGTCATCGTGCATATCGCGGGTGACAGTTCATTCCACAGTTTAGCTGTGCGAGGCATTCTGGAGAAATGCACAGTTGAGTACTGCCAACCATCTAAGTGGTGAAGATGGGTATGTTGTCTCATAGAGCGATACGTATTGGACGTGCCATTTTGGGGTGTATACTATAGTTAACCGTTTGATCTAAAATTAAATAGTTAGTACTTTCAGCGGCTTACATGCATCGCGAAGATATTGCAAATATGAATATTACTAGAAGTATTTGTCTACAACACCGTCATTTTCCTTTTGAAAACGAAACACTTGTAGCACAGCTCAAACATTTGACTATGGCTGAACCTTAGGACTCTACAATAAGGTTCACAATCGAACAGGGTAAGCTACGTTACGCACACAAACGCGCGCGTACGGATAGGTGCGTGTGCGCATGTGTGCGCGTTCAGTGACCCGCGCGCGCACTGGGCCAGCCGTTGACCTGCCCACGTGGTCGCGTTTTTGCTCCGACTCGGAAAAAAGCGTGCGATTATGACGCGATTGCGATTTTTCTCATTTTGGTCTATGATTTGATAAAAGAGGTAGAGTTGCGTTTTTTCTCATTTTGGTCTATTATTTGATAAGAGGTAGTTGCGTTTTTTCTCATTTTGGTCTATGATTTCATAAAAGAGGTAGCGTTGCGTTTTTTCTCATTTTGATGATGAGATGAGTTCCTATTTTCGTCATCACCGTCGTATTTACTAAGATTTTTTGGTTAACTGGCTTTTTTGCCCTGTTACGGGAGACAGGGAAACAAGGCTCTGTTGGGATTAATAAAATCTCCTAGTAATGTTATTGCCTTCACCGAAATGCGACTCGTAAATGTCAAATGACGACCGGTCTGGCCTAGTGGGTAGTTACCCTGCCTATGAAGCCGATGGTCCCGGGTTCAAATCCTGGTAAGGGCATTTATTCGTGTGATGAGCATGGATATTTGTTCCTGAGTCATGGATGTTTTCTATGTATTTAAGTATTTATAAATATGCATATATTATATATATCGTTGTCTAAGTACCCCCAACACAAGCCTTATTGAGCTTACCGTGGGACTTAGTCAATTTGTGTAATAATGTCCTATAATATTTAAAAAAAAAATGATATTTTGTACATAAGTTTCATGAAACTTATTGTAAAATTCTATATATCGAAACCACGAAGTTGTCAAGTGAATGCTTAAATAACCAAAATTAACCTACAGTGAGTAAACTTCCATAGGCTCCCGAAACCTCTTACCACTTTTTGCAACCATTGGATGAAACATCAATTTATTTCATTCAAATAAATCATTGACACACCGATACATGTACTATAATAGCATTCATGGAAATTGATAATACATATTGATATATCATTAGGTACCAAAGATTACTCGATTGTAAAAGATGTGTAAAGTTTAGGTCCTAAACTTTAGGAAATAAGTTTTTGGCAAAAATTTCATTTTTGGTGCAAGCTTTTATCGCTGACTATACTTTTTTTCACAGGCAACTAATACTCATGGAGACAATTCTAAAAACCGCAAACACAATTAGGCTGCGTTGTTTTATCACAGAGTCCTATGGCTACCTCCTGTCTCCAGTATATTAGTATCCAGTATAGTGTACCATAATATTGCATTGTCACCCAACTTACATATGTATGCAAATTTTCAGCTTCATCGGAAACCGAGAAGTGGGTCAAATTTAACTTGCAAGATGTGTCCCATACATACTAACAGGGCAAGTTAAATAAAAGCTTGTAAAAAACGTGCCTCAAAGTAATTTCTCTACCCTACATATGGACTGTAATTTGGCCTGAAATAAATATATATTGAATTGAATTGAACGTCATATTTTTATAGAAATTTCTCATTTATGATGGCATCGCCACACTTTGGCATACAGTTATATAGCTTGATCCGACTCTATCAATAGTAATTAAGCATTGAGTTAATTACTTAGTGCAGTTGCAGGACATAGGCTACGGAGACTACTTACTATCGGGCGGACCGTAAGCTTGTTTGCCACCGACGTAGTATATAAAAAGTAGCTGTTAAATTACACTTTACACATCTTATAAAATCAATGAATCTTTGATAATCGTCACAATGATACATCATTACCGATTTTACCGTACACTTGACGGTTTTTTACAACCGATTACAAGTCGATATTAATCGACAATGTATGAGATAATGTATGGGAAAAAGAGTGACATCATGTGGATGGAAACGGCAAGTGCGTGTTGGGTTCTAGCTCTTTATTAGGTTTGCAATTCGATAATATGTATCGAATATACATATTTAATGTTATTATTATTAAGAGGCTGTCAATACCTAAAGCGCGCACACTGTCTATTTCTATCGGAGTAAATGAGATAGCACTGTCGCATGTTACTGGGCCTGGGTAAGGGAATAATAAGAAAAATATTTAAATAAAAAAAAGTGGATTATTAGTGTAATATTTTACTCAACCACGGTTTAGATATAAATGTTTTGAAATTGTGATTTTAATTGCAGACCCATAAGTCAAAACAATAAAGACACAAAACCGTTTAATTGTGATTTTAAGACCAATCTTTGCAATTATTTTCTATCGAGCCGATTTCGTTCAATCGTGTATCGAGTACAAACACGGTCTTTGAAATATAATTAATATGAACATATATTTTTCTTACTTGACTAAAACAAATAGTCTTTCTTAAAAAACTGTTTAAGTAACATCAATTTCAAGGACATTGGGCGTTGACAGCCTCTTAAGCATAGTTACAACTAGACGCTTCGACGATCGGTCTGGCCTAGTGGGTAGTTAGCCTGAGCCTGCCTATGAAGCCGATGGTCCCGGGTTCGAATCAGGGTAATAGCATTTATTTGTGTGATGAACACAGATATATGATCCTGTGTCATAAGTACCTACTAGAAGAATCATATTTATTTACAATAACAAATTTACATAATGGATGTTTTTTATTTAATTATGTATTTATCTATATACGTAGGTACATCATCGCCTAGTACCCATAGTACAAGCTTAGCTTAGTTTGGGGCTAGGTCGATCTGAGTAAGATTGTCCTTAAATATTTATTATTTCTTTATTTATAAGATGAAAAGAAGACCCAAAATATAGAAAAAAGATTTTTCCACCATCTTTAAAATGCACATACAATTTTTTTTTTTAATATTCTGTCTTAAAAAAGGAAATATCGTTTAAGAAACTTGAAAAGTCCCTACCTTTTGATGGTATAAAACGATGGAAGTAAAATGAAGGCAACCGGAAAAAAATACGTAAAAAATGTGTTAAACAACAAAGTTGTGTACAGATAATTATGAACACTTCATCCATTTAGCTACTTTACAGAAACAAGAGAAGTTTTTCATACCAACAGAACCCCAAATTAGCATACCATACGCGCCAAGACTCCACACCTACGCGTGGTAACAAGCAATCCCTCACCTGCCTTCAACACATCTTCAAACGCATAACGCAACTTGAGCTGTATCTCCCTTAAACAACCTTACATTCACGGATCAAGCTATACTGGTAGTAGACGTCTTAAAGATCAGAATAACATGTTCAACTCCTGACTGTAAGTAGATCTTATTACTTTATGAATAAGGTTTACAAAATGTCAGTCAAGACGAAGGTGACGACCGCTCTGAAACCGCCTTTCCATACAAACTTACTCCCCATTTTCCTTCCTGGATATTTATAATATTGAAAATATTTTGACACAATTTGATGTATATCAACCATAACCATGCCTTTTAGTTTGATTTTTTTCGAATTTTTAATACTTATAAGAATTATGAGCATTTAAAAATGTGACCGCGGCTGACAAAACGTCCTTTGACGGTTGCCATAAAGACGCCTTGTGAGTTTATTCGTATAAAGATACAAACAAGTCTCGTTTTCGTTCTAGATTATGGCAAGCAACAAAGTGGGTCATGGAATGCGTTTTTTGCTCCTAACCTTTGTACTAATCAAAAAATCGATAAACGTCAAACGTAGAGGCACAGCTATGGTTAATATACGTCAAATTATGTAAAAATATTTTCAATAATGTAAATATCAACAGAGGAAAATGAGGAGTACGTTTGTATGGAGAAACGGCAGTCGCGTTTCCTCTTTGAAGTGTGATTGGTGTTCCGTACGCAAGCGATGACGCGACCGTCTTTTGTTTTTGAAAAGGCCAGAATTCTTTGGAGTCTTTTGACGGTTAAGACGTTTCAAACATGGCTGAGGTCTTTTGTGATGCAAAATGGTATTTTGGGTACAGACGTCAGGTGTTACACCTTGGAAGGCCTCAAACGATAATGATCATTGATTTGGACTGACTTGAGTTTGTATTTCTCCTAATTAGTGAGAGAAGTTTTGAATGGGTCAGCAACTCGCATGTTACAGCCTTAGAGTTGGTAGTATACTATAGGCTTCGGTAACCTCTTACCGACAGGCGGGCTATACGCTTATTTGCCACCGCTAGGCAAAGAACCTGATCAACGATTTATTTCATATCTTTAAACTTTGTAATAATGATTCTTATTTCAGATAAAACAAACTTAATTTAAAAATAACACCTTAATTTATAATAGATGTTTTATCTTTTGATCTATTTATCATCTATCATTTAGATAAGTTAGCTTCATACTTACTGACCGAAGCGTTAGCGAAGGTCTCCATTTTAACTCTGGCATTTTGATTTCGTATGTCAGGATATTCTCCTCTACAGGTCGAAATTCTTAACCGATTCTGGTGCAATTTTGTGACCAGTTCTGGTTTTTTTTCGTCGATCCAGTTTGTGGAATTTTTCATAATGCGGAAATTGGCATAAAGGAGTTAAGCGCCAATATCGTTCATGGCGCTTAAGACCATTGTCTGTATCTTTGTTGTTGTTGACTGTGACAACGTATCGACGAACAAAGTATTCTTCACTTTTACATTTTCTAAGCTTAACGCGAGGTTCACAGCTCAAAGAGGCAGCTCCCATTGTTATTAATATACAATACAATACTCTTTATTGCACACTTCAGATAGTTTACAACAAATGTACAGAAACAAATAAAGACAATTTGATAGAGTAACAACTGGCGGTCGTATCGCTTAAGAGCGATCTCTTCCAGACAACCTTTGGGTATCGGAGACAATAAAATTTGAATATAAGGTAGGTGGCACAAAGAAAAACAACAAAAAATAATAATAATTAAAAGTCGAATAGAATATAATCAAATAACACAAGACATTAAAATGAATAAACATACTTAAATATGTCTAACCATAAACATACATAGACATACATACATAACAAATATTTATGAATATGTAATAGAATAGGTTTTAGAATGTATGCTTACAAGTACAGTCACGTCTGAAAATATCGCTACGAAAAATGTGCCAAAAATATGTATACACTACCTTAATAAATGGGCAATAAAGTCGTGTATACATATATTAGGCACTTCTTCCGTATCAATATTTTCAGACGTGACCGTCACCGTACTACCTACAGTAGTCAAAAACATACATCTGCGAAATCTGTAACTCGATGAACGCACGATTTTCCGTTGCTTTGCCGAACTTTGACACAATTTCGCCGGTCGTCGCCCGCTACGTTGACTGACCCGACGGTTGCTGTACTTTTGAACCTGCCCTTAGGTTACTGTACTTTTGAACCTACCCTTAGGTTAGTGTAGCGGCGTTTGAACCCAGGGTTCACCCTTATGAACGACGAAATGGTGGGCGTTGCCGTAGATCAATGATTTGGTTTTCGAGGCTACGTTTTGGGCAGTTAACTAGTTACGCTTGGAAGTCTTGCTTTTTTGATTTTCAGTACCCCTAGTGTAAATAAATTCTATTTCGAAACGTGACGTACGCGTTTCCGTTTAGTCTCATTTTGTATTGGATTTAGAAAGAGCGCGCCAAGCGGGACGTTTTGGGAACTCAAAATCCTATACAAAATGAGACTTAACGCAAACTCGTTCGTCACGTTATGATGTCGACTAAATTTACACTAGGGGTACAGAAAAGCAGGAGTTAGGAATAATGTCATGAAATGTTTTAAAGATATTTTGTTAACTATTCATTGTACTGTTTTCTGTGTAATAAAGAGAATTTGTATTGTATTGTAAATTGGACAGCGTAGCCTATGTCAGTTAGCGACTAGCTGATTAATTGCGATTTAATACGTAGGTATGCGTACTTAAGAAAATACCCTTTTTTTACCGACTTCAAAAAAGGAGGTCACTCGATATCTCCGAGAATCGTGAACCGATTTTCAAAATTTTTTTTTTAATCTAACGGGTATAACCCCTAGATGGTCCCGTTGGCACCAAGTCGGGGTCTGATGATGGGATCTTGGAGAAATCGAGGGAAATCTTCAAATGTTATGTATGGCGCTTTTGGTAATATTTGAAGTCTTGGCAACAGATTTCAATGATTCCTTGGCACGTACATAAGAAAGGCTGATTAATATTATATAAATGTAGGTATGCGTAAAACGAACCGACAGACAAATTCTATATGTACAGGTTGTTTTTTTTGTCTCCTGTAATAATTTACGGGGTGAATATATTGCAGGTGACTAAAACAAATACCCTGTATAGCTACAGGACCTGATTACAAAATTTCACGAGATTCAGTTGAGAACTGCGACCAGCAGATGAGGACATCCGGACATACGAAAGCAAATTGCCCGAGTCAACCCGAGCACAGATTTATTTATTTATTTAAACTTCATTGCACAATACATGAAGAGTACAAATGGCGGACTTAATGCCAGAAGGCATTCTCTACCAGTCAACCATGAGACAAACCGAAAGATCCTAATTGGTGCAGGGTCAGAATACAGAGTAAAATTACAAAAAAATATCACAAAATTATATAAAATTATACGGACAGATTCCATTGGTCTACGTAAAATCTACGTCAGAAATGTTATGTTATACTATATCTATGACTTCGGGTCGTCGTACAGCGGACAGCCTTCAGGTTCGTAGTACGCTGGGTCGTTCGCACCCCACGTGGCTAGCTGACAACGCAATGGACTTTTAATAGTCCCCACTATTAAATATACCTGGAAATATACTTTGCTTTACCGAACTAGTGCGATAAATAGCACATTACATAAATATTATAGGACATTATTACACAAATTGACTAAGTCCCACAGTAAGCTCAATAAGGCTTGTGTTGAGGGTACTTAGACAACGATATATATAATATATAAATATTTATAAATACATAGAAAACACCCATGACTCACGAACAAATATCCATACTCATCACTCGAATAAATGCCCTTACCAGGATTTGAACCCGGGACCATCAGCTTCGTAGGCAGGGTCACTACCCACTAAGCCAAACCGGTCGTCAGACATAACTATGTCGAAAACTTAAAGGGCCATCTGTACTGTAAAACGTTGTACGACTTGTACGATACATGTGCGAATAGGTAATTCGCAACTCGTGTCGATTTAAAACACTCATTTTGTTCGTGTTTTAATTTATCGCCACTCGTTGTAAATTTCCTATTTTTCGCACTTGTATCGTAATGTACTATTCAATGACTTCATAGGTCGATCCAAAGCACTCCACGTGACTGATAGGTCACATACTTATTTAGGGGTTTAATTGCAATGTAACAGTATATAAGTACATATGTATTCCAGGCTTATTTCCTAAAAAACATAATATAACATTACCCTCCTTTTTGAGACAGCGTAAAAATCATACATCACGTAATAACCAAAAAATACTTCATACAAAACACAAATACATCAACGCGTCTCGTTAAAAAAAGATCGCACGCGTTCGGCCTAAAGCCAAAAACCTCAAATGACCCCAAAAATACCAAAAAAAAAACATTAAAGTAACAATAATATTTAGAAAAAAATATTAACTGTCATCACAATCAATATTTTAATCAAATATATTCGAAATAACACAGGTCATTGATCTGCGAAGAGTTGAATGCGCCAAAATAAAAGTTCCCAGTGTATGCTGGTCTCTTTCGGTCATTCGTTGAACTTGTATGTTGGCATAGGTTGTAATGGCTTCCGTGTGCGCTTCCTCTGCGGGGTATCCAGGTTTTTAAATAATAACTTTTTTTTTATACTACGTCGGTGGCATGCAAGCATACGGCCCGCCTGATGGTAAGCAGCCTCCGTAGCCTATGTACGCCTGCAATTCCAGAGGAGTTACATGCGCGTTGCCGACCCTAAACCCGCCCCCCCTCATTGAGCTCTGGCAACCTTACTCACCGGCAGGAACACAACACTATGAGTAGGGTCTACTGTTATTTGGCTGCTGTTTTCTGTAAGGTGGAGGTACTTCTCCAGTTGGGCTCTGCTCTAGATCTGGAATGGCATCCACTGGCTGTGCCCTACCACACAAAGCGAGATGACATTCACAATGCCCATACCTCTCTTTTGGACGTAGTTTAAGGACGTACCCGGGTCCAGAACTTTTCTATTTACATAATCGATATACAAAACTAAATTGATGTCTAGCTTAAATCTAAAATAGGCCCTTGAGGCGTTATCATGAATGCTGGCGGCATTTCCTCGTTGTATCGCAATACTGGTACGTTATGCGAGGAAGCCATCCTCTTCGGTCACCTTTTTCATATTGTTTTTTTTTTTCGCGAAGGCAAGAGATTTGGTTAAGGTTTTCTCCGTGTGTTTCTGTTCTCTGCGGGATGTTCATTTTCAAATTTATTGTTTTTTTATTTAATTTATGATTAGACTTTAGTTTTTCGCGAAATCTCGTGAAGAGGCTTAAGCAAAGAGGTTATGTTAGATTAAATAAAGTTATAATCTTTAATGGTAACAAAAGATGTTAGATGGTAAAAATGCTTTAAGCATTTCCAACAATATGTTTGAATTATTGCAAATTTATATGTCATAACGATTGAATTTTAAATTACCTACATTTTAGGTAGATCTAGAGTCAGACCAAGATAACTCTGCAGCGATTTTTATAGCACATACTGTGCAAGTGTTATTTTAAACGTCTTAATTTCATAGAAGTTCGATCTTTAAAATAACACTGTCACAGTATGTGCTATCAAAATCGCTGCAGACTTATCATGGTCTGCCTCTACATGTGTCAAATTTGTGGTGTTTCAATCTTATTTTTCTAGTTATATTATAAGGGTAGTTAATGATTTAGCATAGGCACTTATATCCTAATCTCACGACTGAACTTGTTTTCGTAAATTTACTATCATGAACGTGAACTGCAATCAGTACCCCTAGTGTAAATATTTTCGACAGCGAAACGTGACGTACGCGTTTGCGTTAAGTGTCATTTTGTATGAGATTTTTGACTTTTCAAAACGTCCCGCTTGGCGCGCTGTTCAAAAACCCATACAAAATGAGACTTAACGCAAACGCGTACGCCACGTTTCGCTATCGACTAAATTTACACTAGGGGTACTGACCTCAAGGCCTTGTTTTACTCTATTAACCGATTTAAAAAAGGGTTTCTGAGTAGGTAAGTCGGTAACTTTCGGGATCGAATATTTTCCGGATTGAAGAATACGTTATGTTAACGGCACCCATCATGGGACATTTAAGAGAAAATTTGGAGTATCTTTGATATTTCACCGATATCTGTAAAATTTCTACCGCTTTACGCTTTAAAAGTTGAATGTCCAATTCGTCCTTTATGTTTTCTATGTATTCAATGAAAGCTACTGCAATTGGTTTCAATATTATTAACAAATTAAAACTGTGTTTTTTTGCTCCAGTGATGTATTGCGCCATTCATTTTGAAAGTAACAAATATCAATGAAAAATTAAACTTAAGCAGCTCTTGTTTATGGTTAAATGTTATTGCGATTAACTGATGGTAAATACTTGTTTTACAGGATTTGTCCATACCATCCCATTACTAGTGCCTGTTCCATTATAGGGGTAGTTTACTATATACAGTTTTATAGTTTGCCTTTTTTTGAAAAACGCCTTTTAAAAATCAGTAACAATGACTTATGAAAGAAAAAGAATGTAAATGATCATATATGATTTATAATTGTTGAATATTTTCCGTGTTTATTTTTCAAAAGTGTTTTTCAATAAAAAGACACCTGAAAATCGCTTACCTTTTTTTAAATGCAAAATTCAAAATTCAAAATTTATTCTGCAAGTAGGCCTCAAGGGCTCTTTTACAAGTCAATACAACATTTATAGTAACATCATATAGTGACATGAAAAATACATAACAACATTTATAAATACAACAGCCAATACCTGGGTAAACATTACATTATAATAATCTTAAAATAAATAATTAATACAATACAATAGAGATGTATAGTCTCTATGGTTAAAAACACATTAAATCTGGAGATGTAAAAGGTCCCCAATGTCAGAGTACGAATGCTAATAAAATTTGGAGGTGTAAAGTCTCTCCAAGTGTCAAAATAAAATTTATACTAAATAAATAAGCCGCGTCTGGATTAATTAGAAGCTATATATTAATTATATTATCATAATCTGTTTGACGACCGGTCTGGCCTAGTGGGTAGTGACCCTGCCTATGAAGCGGATGGTCCCGGGTTCGAATCCCGGTAAGGGCATTTATTTGATGAACACAGATATTTCTTCCTTAGTCATGGATGTTTTCTATGTATATAAGTATGTATTTATCTATATACGTATGTATATCGTTACCTAGTACCCATAGTACATGCTTTGCTTAATTTGGGGCTAGGTCGATCTGTTTAAGATTGTTCCCAAATATTTATTTCTTTAATCATCCGTTTTTATCATTCTACCATACTACCTCACTAAATGACGAAAATTTCGTCACAATTGGAAAATTCGAGACACAATATCTTATCTAAAAAAAGTCTGCGAATAATCGCTATCTCACTTTAGCCGTAGGCGCGCTATCTCCGTCTCGCTCGTGCTATAAATATGGCCGCAGGTCAATGAACTGCCGAAAATCTTGGGTCATTGGACGACCGCGGGTTGAACGCACTGTGTCGTAAGGAAGCATTGTTTTTACGCGGTTTTCGGATAGATCTATCATTTTTCAGGCTTTTGGGAGTTGGATGTGCTGTAATTTTATTTGAGAATCTTGTTTTAGACTTGTTTTAAACGGATAAAATATGAAAATTATTTTTTACTTACATTTCAGCGGTATACGCTCTAAATTTAGCATTTTGAGTAGTCATAAATATACTTAAATATAAAAGCGAGTTCAATTTTCAGGAAAAAATTTCATAACTCAAAATTACACGGAATACCAGAAAATGCCATATAACTCAAAAACTACTTAACGGATTTAGCTCAAACAAACACCAAAACAAAGCCAGAAAATAACTCATTCTTTTCATATAAATATCATATAGATAACTTAGATAGGAGCTGAGTAATCTTTAAGAAACAATTGCCACGAATGACGGATGAAATTTTTCGGCGGTCATTGACAGGGGCGTCGAACTTTGCAATGTTTGGGTGACCGGAGTACCTTGCCGAAATACTTACCTAGACAATCAAAAAAAACTTACACTGAGTAGCGAAATGATACATTAGTGTAAGACCTTAGAAATATTTACTTACTTTTGAAAACTTACAGACTTTTAGCCATACTTAAATAAATAAAGTAAATAAGTAAATATTATAGGACAATTTTTCACAGATAGACCTAGTCTGACAGGAAGCTTAGTAAGGTTTGTGTCGTGAGTACTAGACGATATATGAAATACATAGTTATAAAATTTAATAATTCGTTTTACAGTACATACAGCTGTTTAAATGTTAAAGTGCTTATCCCCGCACTAGCGCGATAATTAGCAAATTACGTAACTAGGTCAAAAATTTAAAGGGCCATATATGTACTGTAAAACGTTGTACCATACATGTGCGAATAGGTAATTCGCAACTCGTGTCGATTGAAAACACTCCCTTCGGTCGTGTTTTAATTTATCCCCACTCGTTGCGAATTTTCTATTTTTCGCACTTGTATTATAATGTACTATTTCAGTGTAGCTTATTGGCGATGTTTTATTGACAAGCTGTGAATTATGTACCATTTTAAGGATTCTGTAGCCAAATAGCAAAACGGAGCCGTTATAGTTTCGTAATGTCCGTCTGTTTGTATATCACAGCCACTCGGAAACTATAAAGACATATTTTAACATTTTAGGATAGTCAAAAGTGATTCTGAATCTAGCCTGCAATTCTCTGAGTTTCGCAGTGGCTACGTTTCGGGGGTCGACGGCCGGCCATGCACCCCGCTAGCCGTGCCTATGAGAATTGAGAAAAATAATCTGCCTGGCAACATAGATATTTAACTTAGACAGGTAAAAACAATACTGTTGTCTTAATAATTAAATACTTAGTGCGAATCTGCCCTTACACTAATTATTAAGACGGAAATATACCACGCGATTGTCTTTACAAAGAAAGAAAACGTTTTTCCACTTCTAAATATTTTGCATTCTCCGTAATTTTTTAATATGTTATTGACACAATGAAAAACTAGGTTTATAGATTTTCCTTTTTTTTCAAAATTTGCCAATTCTTTTTTTACAATAAAAAAGCGAAACCTAGAATATATAATGCTGAAGCGATCGACATCAAAATCAAAGCGGATCCCTTTGTATGGCATACTTATTGAAAGTCATAATGCAATGATAGTCATATTTTCATTAGTCATAATCATAACTCTGAAACCGTTAACTTTTCAGAAACCTTAGGTTATCCTATAGATAGGTTAGGTTAGGTTAGGTTTGTTTTATGGCAATCCTGAAAAGTTACGCGTTTCT
Source organism: Cydia pomonella (assembly GCF_033807575.1). NCBI lineage: Eukaryota > Metazoa > Arthropoda > Insecta > Lepidoptera > Tortricidae > Cydia > Cydia pomonella. The sequence goes on from NC_084728.1 coordinate 3,002,397, forward strand.
GAGAAAAACCAAATTATGGCTAACGAAAATGCGGACAAACAATACATTATGACTTAAAACTTTATAGGAAAAATAGAGACCCAAATCAAAGTGATATGTTAAGATTTAGTTAGTGGAAAACTTTCTCTCCTGAAATTTAATTTCATAGAAATATGTAATACCAGGTTTGAATAAATAAATAAATAAATATAATAGTATATAGTACATAGCAGAAATAAACTAACGAAGTCTATAGATTTTAAACATCTGAAATAATTTATTATTTAATTTTCATTTATTTGAACTGGGAATATTTAAAAATACTGTGTGAAATAAAAAAGCATAGATATTTGTCTTATATAAGTTTTAGCGTTTGACGATGTACTTGTCATTTTTGCTAGACCCCTTGAAAAACATAAAAAGCTCCTCATATTTTATATCGTAAGTATTTTTACGTTAATTATATTTATTTATTTGCATAAAATAAAAAGGTACAATTGGCAGACATAATGCCTAAGGGCATTCTCTACCAGCCAACGATAGGGCTAAACAGATATACGAATACAATACAAATCCTCTTTATTGCACAACCTCTGAAAAAATGTACATGGAAACACATATAATTCATGAAGATAGAGGTAAACAACAGGCGGCCTTATCTCTACAGAGCGATCTCTTCCAGACAACCTACAGTAATAATATGCAGTCGTTTTATTTTTAGAATTATCATTTAAGTTCCGTTTTATATATCTTTAAGTATCTCTGTTTATTTTCCTTACAAGTGTTTATCTTGTCCCATATAGTCTCTTACCCAACCTAGTCTTACCAACTATTTATTTATTTAAACACGTACATAATGAAATAAAGCAGGCGGGCTTAATGCATCAAGGCATTCTCTATCAAATACTATAGCAAATGATCACGACCAAAACTGAGTACTATGTGATTATAAATTAGATATCGGTAAAATGGGGTGAGTAGGGTCAAAACTGACATTCAAACCTCGATAACATTTTATTTGTACACATGCAAACTGACTGGAGTATATAATAAGTGTTCCGGACGTTTGTATTTTAGTTTTTATTTTATTTTGGGTAGTTCCATTTCATAACATTGACGATAAACAGGAAACCCCACCTCACCCCGTAGTCCCTCGCAATTGGGGTGACATGGGATTTCAGACAAAAGTGATTTTGGAAGATTGTTGGATCGATTTATTTATTATGAGTATTACTATAGCTTCATTTTAAATCGGAATATATTATTTTTGTAGCGGTAGCCTTAAAACCCCTTTCCACCCCCCTTTCATCCCTTCTCTCCCCACTCATAACCCAGCTCTCCCCGCGAAACCTACTCACCCCATTTTACGGTACTAAGGGAAACTGTTTAGGTGACCTAAATGCAAATCTAGCGCAGTCAAGGGTAAGACAATTTAGTTGAATCGACCTAGAAATACCCTTTAGACTTATACACCTTATAAGACAAAGTTCCCCGCCGCGTCTTTCTGACTGTATGTTCGCGATTAACTCGAAAACTTCTAAACGGATTTTCATACGGTTTTCAACTTTCAATACAGTGATTCTTGAGGAAGTTTTAGGTGTATTTTTAAGGTTTTGTGTTATCCGCGCGAAGCCGGGCGGGTCGCTATTTAATAAATAAATTTAATAATTCATTCTGTTCACGAAAAATCGGCGCCAGTCGTCGAGTTGCGGAAATCAGTTACATATAATTACGATATCTCTACAATAAATAATTCAACTAGATTACATAGGAGGAAACATTTGATTACGGTACCTTTTTTTATACTACGTCGGTGGCAAACAAGCATACGGCCTGCCTGATGGTAAGCAGTATCCGTAGCCTATGTGCGCCTGCAACTCCAGAGGAGTTACATGCGCGTTGCCGACCCTAACCCCCTCCCACCCTCGTTGACCTCGAAATTAGAATGTGTATTTATTTTATTTTTTATTTTACTTGTAAAAAACTCTTGCTCGCCTCGCTCGCGTCGCTCGCTCGCTCACGTGTATGACATAGTTCGTGTCACCCAGGATGACGCGTAGATTTGTTAAATCTAACCTTTAATTACATGACAGTGAGAGTCAAGGCCTCCGTCGTCGTGAATGACACGATCTACTATACCATAATTACATACATTAAGCACGCGGTATTCCGGTTCACGCTAATCCGACGCGCCTCGTTATCCGGCGGGTTATAAAACTATTATTTCCCAATTTTCCCACAAAATTTCATTAATCCGGCAGATAACAACAAATAAAGCGAACATATGTAGGTGCCGGATTACCAAGCGCCTATTATATGTATTTCCTTTATGACCCACGACGGAACGGAGACGATGTTTGTGCAAACCAATGTTGCCATTTTTCTTAAAAACTACTAGTACGATTTTGATGCGGTTTTCAGTGATGGCTTCGGGTTTGATTGGTGCATGTGCTTAGATAGGTGTTACGGTGACAACTCACCGGAGGGCGCTGTAGTAAACATTTATTTGTGCATGATTTTTCAACTACGTTTTAACCGTCGTGGGTTTTTTCAAAAATTTTAATTTTGTTTTTATTATTTTCATACCTCGATGACATCGATCGATCATCCAATATGATACGTGCATTAGCTATAATTATGACTCAGTATCTCCGTCACAAGTAGGTCAGTGACCTGAGTTTTGTCCATTGTGAAATATTTGCAAGCATTCATGTAGCTGTACAGGGAAAATAATTATACCTACTTACTGTCAATTTAGCACCTTTATTAACATTATTATTCATAATTTCTGTTTTACTATTTATTTATTTATAAAACAGTTAACAATTAATAAGAATTGCAGTAAAATGTAAATAAAGGTACAATACAAACTTAAACTAATTAAAAACTAGAAATCTATATCTAAAGACCCTGGGGCATAGACCCAAAGATACTGGCAGCATTTCCTCGCTGAATCGCAACGCTTATTCGTTGAGCGAGGAAGCTGCCAGCTCTTTTGTCCCCTGTAACGTCAATTTCTGTTTTTAAATTTTTGTATTAATATCAGTTGCATTTTTTTCTAGCCTGTTTTTTCTTGAGTGTCTGCTGGGCAAAGGCCCCTCCCCTTGATTTTCACGACTCCCGGTTTGGTGTTTCCTTCGGGAGTTCCAGGCTGTCCAGGTCATCCCGGCATCTCCGTTTGGGCCTGCCCCGTCCACGTCCCTCTACCGGCATCTTGGCTACCACCTCTTCGGATGTATGCGGTAGATGTGGTGACAGTTGCATAGAGTATTGGTATTTCTAAGTACATTTCACCCCCTTGGTAGATTATTTTCGAGAAAAAAAAAATATTTTAGGTTAGTCTAGTTTCTGAACTATTTTGTAGTTATAATATACAATAATTCAGCCTATATACGTCCCACTGCTGGGCACAGGCCTCCTCTCATGCGAGAGGGCTCGGGCTATAGTCCCCACGCTAGCCCAATGCGGATTGGGGACTTCACATACACCTTTGAATTTCTTCGCAGATGTATGCAGGTTTCCTCACGATGTTTTCCTTCACCGAAAAGCTAGTGGTAAATATCAAATGATATTTCGTACATAAGTTCCGAAAAACTCATTGGTACGAGCCAGGATTTGAACCCTCGACCTCCGGATTGAAAGTCGGACGTCATATCCACTCGGCCACCACCGCTTTTTTTTTTTGTAGTTATTAGAATAAATTTTAAAGCGGAAAAATCCAGATGCCGCGAATTCAAGTCTCCCCCAAGGCAGTAATTTCTTCAAATTTAAAAGTATTGTAAGCTTAAAAGCATCGTTTGCAGCCGTTTCTGCTTGTACAAAAAAAAAATTGTAATTTTTATCAAAATTTTTGTCAAAATGTTATAATACTTAATAAAAACTCGCTCACCAACATCACTTTATTACTGTACCCCTAGTGTAACTTTGATCGACATCATAACGTGACGAACGCGTTTGCGTTAAGTCTCATTTCGTATAGGATTTTGAGGTTCCAAAACGTCCCGCTAGGCGCGCTCTTTCGAAATCCAATACAAAATGAGACTAAACGCAAACGCGTACGTCACGTTTGGAAATCGAATTTAGTTACACTAGGGGTACTGATATACAACCCTACTATAAGTATAGACCTGAAAGTGTACTAGACAACGTACGAGAGTCTGATAAAGTGTGGAAATTTAATATTAACGTCAAATTTCTATGAACATGTAATTTATAATGAGAATACCGCAATTCGTTCTATAGTTCAAAAGGAGAGTCCGAGACTGAGACATTTTAAGTAATACTTAAAAAAGTCATAACTATAAACATTGAGTTTCATAAATCGTATAAACATAATTCAACATCAAACTGTTTTGTTTATTCCTCTATTTTAGATAATTCTTTCCTGTTCGACATATAACAATAAATTATTGTGTATAACAAAGGGAACTATTTACCTTCGATAAGTTATCGCCGAAAATTATCACCGATGTCAGTGAACCCGGCATACCTAGCACCAGCGTGTGTACTTGTCACATTTCTCGTAACAGGCATCTGATCAAAAATGTAATATAATAAAAGATAAAACACATTCGTGACGATCAGAAAACATGTACAAACATGTACAGACGACAATAGTAGAAAAACGAACAGAACATTGAGTGTGCATCACGAAAAGGATCCAACTCAGCATGATGCTGGCTACGAAGCCAGCGCTGGGCTTCTGTAGGAATGCCGGATTTAGAGGTCTGGAGGCCTCGGGCAATAAAGGAGTGGAGGCCCCCTGGCCCCAATTTTTTTCCAAATAAAATGGTAAATTTACCGAATTCTCTATTGTGGGGGGCCCCTCTTTTGTGGAGGCCCGGGGCAGTAGCCCCGGTTGCCCTCCCCTAAATCCGGCCCTGTGTAGGGCCCATTCGCTCATACAGTATGGGGTTCATCAAAACAGGAGTGTAGGTAGGTTCCAGGTTTTTAAATGGTCGGTAAGTTCTGGAGTTGTAGGCGTTTAGGCTACGGTGACTGCTTATCATCAAGCGGGTCGTATGGTTGATTGTCACCGAGTTGGTATAAAAGAAATAACAGCGTAAGTCCTACAAAAAGTACAGCCAAAAAGTACCACGGATAGGATACGTGGCTCTCCATCTAAGAGTCCTTATGCTTCATGTGCAATAGACCTTTTTATTAGAAATTCTGTTGGAATTTCCTATTGAAAGGACCTCATTGCCCTTGAAGCGTGAGGACCCTTCTGTGATGAAAAGCCAACCGAATCTCGAACCTTGATCACTTACGGAATAAATATTTAAAAATAAATTCATAATCTATACTATTTTGCAGCTTACCTAGTGAAACATTGTTCAAAAGTTGTAGACGAGTTGGAGACGAGATACACTAATAGTTCATTTTTGGAATTTTGAGTTCTAAGGGGGTGAAAACGGGGTTGAAAGTCTTTAAAGACCTCTACGCAATTATGTAAAAGTTTGGATTTAAAGGAATATGTTGAAATTGTCAAGTAAACCAAAATGAATAAAATTGAATAGAAGTTAGACATTCTTTCGAAATACGAATAATCCCATACAGCTCATACACAAATCATGACAATTGCCACACAATTGTTGAATAACGCATAAAACACATTAAAATGTCTGATTATCTCATTACATATTAATAAAAACCAAATTGATTCCCCAAATCGAATCACGCCAAATATATCAAACGACACTTTCCTCTTCCCCTTATTTTTTGTCCAAAACACTTGAGCGGTACAACAACCTACGGAAGGATCAATGTACTCAAATGACACCGTCCTGAGTCTATAGAGATTGGTTAATGCGCCATCTATTGTGCAATAGCGGAACTAAGCGTTAACAAGTATTTTCGCTTTTAATTGCCGAAATAACTATAAAACTACCTTTCTGTTTTATGTAACGTCTTTTAGTGAATATATTTGATTTTTCACGTACAAAATCAGTTCTTTAAAAGAAGTTTTGCAAGTGATCAGTTTGGTAGCGACCTCTATTGTCGGAAAGCGGAACTAAAGTTCAAACATTGCCAAACTGGGTGCAATGAACGAACTTATCGGGTTGTTATGAATCGAGTATGACGCATAAATGATCTGTACGGTGATTCTGCGCCTAGATGGGATGAGCCGTAGATGCGGTGGTAGATACGCCGGTTTGAACTAAAAGGTCGGTTTTACACGTGTAAGATACTTACAAGGGCATTGATACTTCATCTTTCATTCTGAACTAACTGTGGCTTTTCGTGGCATATATTACAATACAATACAATACAAATACACTTTATTGCACACCTCAATACAGAAACAGTACAAATAATACAACACATAAAGAAGAGGTAAACAACAGGCGGTCTTATCGCTAAAAAGCGATCTCTTCCAGACAACCTTTAGGTAGGGGAATAAAAAAAAAAAGTTAGTTTATGTTATGTTATGTTTGTATATTAAACTTAGTGTATTACGGACTGTAATGTGTGAACAAGATATTGTCTGTGGATATCCACTATAACAGGCAGAAGTACGAAATTGCCTCCCTTTGTTAAAATATCTTCGGTTTTTATTGTCGGCGGCCGATCCTAAGATCAGGCAGATCGTGGAATTCCTAGGCGTGCAGTGAAACTTGAAAATCTTTGTCTCTTTCAGGGCAGTCGACGGAGCCGCATGGCTCCTATTTCTGAACATTTGAAGCAATCTAACGAACCTATCCTTCCTATCACTTGGTTTAGTGTTACTATGGTCAAAACATTATACAGGAATATTACGATCTGCCTGATTCTACGATCGGCCGCCGAAATATCCAAAGTATACGTTCACTACTACTGCAAAGTATTTAAGTTTCTAGTATGAATGTTTATCAATGCTTCCCTCTTTTTTTATAGATTTAGTTTTATTCAAAGTATGCACACTACTACAAAGTATATAAGTTTCTAGTATATATGTTTTGCCTCGGAAAAAACTAATCTTTAATTGAAAATCAATGTGAGTAATGGTCTGTAGTTTTTATGAATGAAAATAATCATTACATTATATCGATAGTCGACACTTATGGGCAAACGATTAATATACCGATTGTATTCAATAGAGAAATTAATTGATACATTATTAAGATATTATGGTTTTACATTTATTACAAAAGTTCCGTTGGGTTCATTTTTTATTCGATGTATATACGGTCGCGTCTGAAAATATCGATACGGACAAAGTGCCAAAAATATGTATACACTAGCCTAATATATATGGGCCATAAAGTCGTGTATACATATTTTTGGCACTTCGATAGTGTCGATGTTTTCAGACGTGACTGTACAAAGTTCCGTTGGGTCCACAGATCATATAATATTAGTAGTTGGGTCCATACAATCTATTTTCGACATGACACTAGATAGTTTAATAAATTATCATAAATTCCAGTATTAACAAGCTGTAACGGAGAGCTTCGCTAAAGCTCGGTCAATTAATCTACCTACCTACTAATCTGCTATATTTATAAAAATTATTTTTAAGTAATACCACTGGAGTAAGCGTTCATTGTCTACGGTAATAGCTTACCATCAGGCTTGTTTGCCAATAATGTGGTATAAAAAGTAAATAAAATTTTAATAGGTGAATTCATTTTGCTCGTAATAGTAAAAACTAGTTCTGTATCTGTGTTTTAGCAAAAAGTAAAGATAAATATATTTTATTATTCAAGTAGGCATATTACAATGCGCTTATGAACGTCAAATAAAGCTACACCGGCTCTAACCCTACACCTCTGACCCGAGAAGATTTAAATCCCCCCTCAATTGGAGGAGGGTATCCCAATAAGGACCGGCCAGAAACTCGGCGGGACACATCTTTTCAAAACATTACATCTTATAATTAACATGCATTAAATAAGAAAAAAAAATAGATTACTATACAAATCATGCAATTACATACAGTAGCTAATTTCCTTTACTCAAGTAAAAGACGTTGTTGATATCCTAAGTAAAATATCAATTAAATGGAAACCTTCACAGGAACTCTGTTGAAAAACAAAGCTTTGCTATGACGTCAAATTTGCTCCACAAATGTATGTGGGTGACATTCGTCACGCAAATGGTGTTTTTAGGGCAATAGTTAGATTTCACTGAAATGTGATTGTTACATTACTTTGAATTTATATGAATATGCTTTTACCTGTGGATTTTATGTGGTTCGGAAATATTGAAAATGTTACGTCAGAAATAAAATATACCACGACGGTGGCAAACAAGCATACGGCCCGCCTGATGGTAAGCAGTCACCGTAGCCTATGGACGCCTGCAAGACCAGAGGCATTACATGCGCGTTGCCGACCCTAATATATATTTGATTTCTGACGTAAATCGTCAAAATGCATATTATGTATAGACTAAATTTATAGACTGAATAGAACTAAGGTGTAGTTACTAGACTAGACTAGTAGCTACGTAGACTAAAGACCTATTCTAGCACACTAAAACGACAGTACAATTGTATTAAGTTTGAAATATAAATATAATATTTTTTATAACTTGCATGTTGTAATTGCCACATTATGAAACAAAACAATGGTCATCAATAATCTAACATTGCTGCGCAATACCCTGTAGGTATTTATTTATCACCACTTTACTTAGCAACAAACGAGGAAAAAACACCGCAGTCAACGTACGATTACCTAGCTATGCAATTTTACGATAAAAAAATCCTCTAAAGGAGCAATGGCCTATGGCAAAAACACTGGCGCCACCTATTGTCGAGCGGCGGAACTAAACGGTCATTCACATCGGTTGTTGTGATTTGTAAAAAACGAGTGAACTTTACCGTGCGTTGGAGATTTGGGGAGTGGTTCCGCTATTCAACTCTAGATGGCGTTTTTACTGAAATCGTTAATAAGAGTCGATTATTAATTATATAATTTGAGGAGTGTTTTACTATGCACCTATATGCATGCATTTAAATTAGCTTTCTATTATTTTTATACATAGTCCTCAGTTAATTTAATATAGGTACAAGTTTCATTGTTATTAATTATTTATAATTAGCAAAATATTACAGCGGAATAAATACGATAAGAGGTAATTTTATTTCCCCGTACTGTTGTATATTAATATTTTATATTTAAGGCTCCGTAAACAAACCATTACAAACGGAATAATTACTAAGTATGTATATTTCTTAAATAAATAAATATTTATTTATTTTGATGATGTTCCTGACATTTAGGCACTGTTGCAAATACTATCTTCACAGAGCTGACTTGCTTAAAATTATATTTTAAATAATGGTTTTACTAATATTACGAAATCTAGTAGTAAAAGTAAGAAGTCAAAGGTTCGTTCTTTGAATCCTTTTTTGTGGACATACATGGACATTACAAAAGTTAATGATTTTGATACATTTTTCTAAGACTTTTATGATACAAATTTAAAAAATTGGAACTTTAACATGCGTGTAAAAAAAAAATAAGAAAATTATCCTAAAAGGCCCGTTGATTTAACGATTACAATACGATACCACCATATAGAAGTCACGTAACTTTCACAGTAAAATGTCTGTCCAGTCTCCATAGCAACGGCGAGTACGGAACAGAAACCGGAGCGTACCGAATAGCTCAAGTACTGTTAGATAAAGCCATAACCTCTCCCACCAGCCAGTTATCGCGCGTTACGTTTCGCATTACGTGTCCGTTACGTTGACGTGCGTGTAACGGAGCGGTTTTACCACTATTGTCATATTGTAACTTTTTTAAAGGAGGGTATAGTGGTGTTCTTAACACTTTATAGACACTTACCCCTTATTCCTAAGGATAGGATAATTCATAATTCATTTATTGCATTTATAATCATGTGTTACATATGGTCTTACAAAGAGCATTTGGACCAGGGTACGTCCTTAAACTACGTCCAAAAGAGAGGTATGGGCATTGTGAATGTCATCTCGCTTTGTGTGGTAGGGCACAGCACAGCGGATGTTATTCTAGATCTAGAGCAGAGCCCAACTGGGGAAGTACCTAGTGTTGTGTTCCTGCCGGTGAGTAAGGTTGCCAGAGCTCAACGAGGGGGAGGGGGGTTTAGGGTCGGCAACGCGCATGTAACTTCTCTGGAGTTGCAGGCGTACATAGGCTACGGAAACTGCTTACCATCAGGCGGGCCGTATGCTTGTTTGCCACCGACGTAGTATAAAAAAAAAATTACAGCTAGTGTCCACATGAACCCTGTTAGGGTATATGGCAATATACTTATAACTAAAACTAATTACTAAAACATGATATTTATATATTTAACATTTAAACTATTTTTATATATTATATATGCAATATGACACGTCTTTGTAGTGGAAAAATATATGACATTTTAAAAATGAATAAAAATATTTTTCATTTTTTTATATTAGGTTTTTTATTATTAGAATTTTGTAGGACTTTCTAAAGGCGACAAGGCTTGAAACTTTCTTTTTATCTGATGTTAACGCGTGTCATAAAAAATATTCAAATTTGAACTTCAATAGCTGTCAATAGAGTTGAATACTATAACTGCCATATATGGTTGCATATGCGGTAAAAGGTTAAAAGGACAATTTGATAATATTTAAGACGATGCCGTGAATAAGTATAAAAAAACTTTAATGATATATTGAAAAAAGAGTACCTATAGTGTAAGTACTGGAGTTGCAGGCGTACATAGGCTACGGAGACTGCTTACCATCAGACGGGCCGTATGCTTGTTTGCCACTGACGTAGCATAAAAAAAAAAGTTTACTCAGACTTTTCATTTATTTTTTTATTTGAGCTTTATTGCACATAACAGTACTACATGCGGACTTGCCTCTAGGTATTCTCTACCAGCCAACTAATGTGAGTGCGGTGAGAACAAAAAACTAGATTATGAGCGAATTATAATTCCTACAAAAATACTAGCTATGTTTTATTCTTATTTTATTTGATTTTTTTTTCATGGAGTAATTGTCTTTAATTTTTATTCATGCGTATTAAATCGGAGTGGGTAAAACTGCGATAGTGACAAGGGATGCGGACTAAGTTAGTACATAATCTGTTAAAATTATGGTAAATATAGTTTTTCAGACACCTTTGTCACTAGAAAAAGTCGCGAAAATCAAAATTTCTATGAGATGCCCCCTACCCTTCCCGCGCCTATTAAATTCGCAACACCTTTGACCTTTCTTAACATCTTTTAAATTTTATCTACATGTTTTCATAACGATATAAATGAAATGAAATAAATTTGCCGCTTTTCTCTACTGACGGGAATGGCTTGGACAGATTATATTCCTGTATTGAAAATTTTTATTAGCTGTTTAGTGCTAAAAATGCAAAAAACTTACGCCAAAAATAATATCCCCAAATAAACCTTTAACCAAACAGTGCATTTTCTTTAACGTCTAAAAATACTGAAAAATCAATATTGTACATAAAACCAAAGTGATAAATGTCCACCTAAACGAGTACGTTTTATAACTTAATATTAAGAGAATAAAGGCTATAATCGTGTGTTAAGCAAACTGAACTTAAGGCTTAAACTTAAATTACTTTTTCACCCCTACCGCGAAGTGGAAAATGGTATTATTTATGGTCAAATAAATTAAATACGTGGAGTGAAAATTCCTCCATGAAAAACCCAGTAATACCTCACCACGAGGTCCACGAGCTTTTTACTGACATATTCGCTAGCGAGTGCGTAATTTACACTTACAATACTAACATATAAAAAATAATAATAATTCGCTAGCGTGTGCGTAACTTACTCTCTATGCATCTCGCTCGTGGCATATTAGTGCGAGTGAGATGTATGGAAAGTAAGTATCGCAGACGTTAGCGAATATGTCAGTTTCATGTCTGTGACAAGCTTGTGCTAACCGTAAAGTTCCAAGTGGCAGTGATGGTAAACGAGCGGTTTCGAGACTAAAGGTAGCGAGTTCAAACCCTGACTCGTACCAATGACTTTCTGGACATAGGTACTATATACGAGTATGAAATATCATTTGATATACTGTATATTTTTAAAATAACCATGACAAATCTGTAACGCCCTATTCCCTGTTTTGTAACCCTGGTCTGTTGGAGCCGGGTGACACACTTAAACTACGTCCAAAAGAAAGACATGGGCATCGTGAATGTCATCTCGCTTTGTGTGGTAGGGCACAGCACAGCGGATGTCATTCCAGATCTAGAGCAGAGCCCAACTGGGGAAGTACCTTACAGAAAACCGCAGCCAAATAACACTAGACCCTACTCATAGTGTTGTGTTCCTGCTGGTAAGGTTTCCAGGGCTCAACCAGGGTGCGGAGTGTTACGGTCGGTAACGCGTACATAGGCTACGGAGACTGCATCAGGCGGGCCGTATGCTTGTTTACCACCGACGTAGTATATAAAAAAAGAAAGTAACATTCGAGCTTTACCGGATTTTTATACTTATAAGCGGTGAAGTGGGATATTCCGGTGTTTGAGCTCAAGGGGTCCTTAAACTTGCCTTTTGTATAGCGACGTAAGGCATATATTCATATTCATATTCCTTTATTGATAAAATTACAAATTTTACACCTAACCTTAACCTTAACCTTGGTTGGTTGGTTGGTTGGTTGTTTTTAACCTTGGTACCAGAAGATAAAGACTAGATTGTTAACCAAGGGATGAAAGGCACTCGTTTCTGTCAAGGTAGTTTGGCGGTCGAACCCAGTGCGAGCGCCAATAGTCTGAGACTGAAATGGTGCCTTTTACCCGAGTTAAACACTACTTTTCATTTCGAATACAAGGTAATATGTAAAATATATGAGCATTGAAAAAAGCACGGCTAAGTATAAACTTCAGTATATTTCTTGAGGACATTAAACAAATTTCTCGCCCCTCATGTTTCGGAGAGCTTAGAGGGCTGATTATTGAATTTCGAGCGTTCGAATTCGTCACTCGAAAATCTGTGGTAAACAGCGAAATAATGTTTTAGAAATACGAGCAATAGAAATTGGGATCTAGAGGTATTGACCACTCGTTTTCAATAGGGTTGTTTCCATCTACAAATTTTAGGGCAGAATTGTATTCCAATAAATTCTTTTGGATTATAAGAACATGTTAAACTACTTTTAGAGGACCTGTAATGACCATATTTTTGTAAATATTGAATTTAAAATACCTTTTGGCACACGTCACGTGACCAAGCTCGGAACGTCATGAAGATTCTGATGACGTCACAACTCTCGGATTGACACTGTTGACAGTTAGGCGATAAACAACAAATGACAAATGTCAGTTGACAGTTCGTATCTTCTACGTGCGTGTGTAGTTATGTGTCAAACCGTAAACTGTGACGTCACACAATTTTCAAACAGCGTTTTGGGCGCGAAAGCATCTTTCAAAATATATTTTGTTAATTTAACATATTTAAAGCCGTTTTTGGTATAAAAATTGAATTTTAGGGCAACGTTTAATTAATATAGAACGTAATACGAGCGTTTCAAAAAATTAAAAACAACCCAAATATATTAGTAGAATTTAAATGCCTAGTAGTGGAGATAAATTGAAGGGAATCGAGCACTCGAAATTCAAAAATCGGCCCCTAGGTCCCCTTTCTCAAGCAATAATAGTGCGTCCACAACGGCCGTGCTTCGGGGGTGCTTTTCGGATAGATAGCGCAAGCTCTGCGGAACATGTCGCGCGTGACTAAAACACGTGAGTTTATACCGTAAAATTAGTTTAATGTCTCCATAATTCAAATCAGGTCTTTCAAAGCAACCACGCATGCGCCAAAGTTTGACCCAAAACCCAAGTGCAAGGTCGGTGAGGTCAATTTAGGCGGCCCCAATCGGTGCCCTAGAAACCTCTGAGGTCGTGTTCGCATCTGACCTCAGCAAGGTTATGTTTTGAAACAAAACATTACACCTCCTGTGTCAGTCGGGCAAATTACAAGTTATATGACAAAAATTTAAAAAAGGGAGACTTGTATTTGTTTTTTATTTTGTTTTGGGTCACGATTATCATGTTGCGCTCGACATATTTCTATAATGTGTAGCTTTATCTAGAGCCGTTCGCGTTTGCTGACCGATTTTTTTAATTTTTTTTTGTTTTAGCGCCCTCTATCAGGTGCCCTAGAAAAGTCTGAGGTCGCATCTGACCTAACCAAAATTATGTTAAGATACAAAACTTTATCATTTGTAACTGACTTCAAAAAAGGAGGTTCTCAATTCGACTGTTTTTTTTGGATGTATGTTACTCGATATCTCCGAGAATCGTGAACGCATTTAAAAAAAAAATGGGTATAGCCCCGAGATGGTCCCGTTGGCACCAAGTCGGGGTCTGATGATGGGATCTTGGAGAAATCGAGGGAACTCTTCAAATGTTATAGGTACATGTATGGCGCTTTTGGTAATATTTGAAGTCGGTTTTATTTTTTGTTAAAAAGTTTTTGTCTAATTGTTAATTCTTTATGGACTGAAAAGTATTATTTAAATCAGAATTTATTAAAAATTATTACACAGTAAATTCGTTACCCCAGCGGTATCTGGGACGCCCGGACGGACGTTTTCCACCCGGGTGCCCCACATACGCTCTTCTCACAGCACGATCTCTCGACAGTGTCAAAACTGGCATATACGCTATCGAGAACGTAATTTACTTACTATACATCTCGCTCGCACTTATACGTTCTCGATAACGATTATGTCTGTGCCGAACTGGTGGCCACACAGCCCACACAGGTGACCGAGCCGGCGGACACAGTAAATTAAGATATAGTTTTAGTATCTTCGTCCAGCGGAACTCCCATTGCCCTTGAAACCCTAAGATTTGTATCGATTTCATATATTATTTTCCAAAGTCGCGTTTTGAACTTAGCTGTATTTTATGAATTAGGGAATTTCAACCGTCAAAATTGAGGTCAATAATGGCAAACAATATAACGATATATTTATAACCCTCTATTTTCAAGGTGTTATGGCTCCTCTACACGATGGCCCAGCGCTGGACCAGCAAGATGGCCATGCGATGGTTGAGAGCACCCACTGTGGAATGGGCCACGTGTAGATGAGTATGCGCCATCGCTGGCCCACTACCTTTTCTTTGCGGACGGAAAACCGACCGTGGCCATCCCATCGCCATCCCGCCGCGCCATGGCTCCTCTACACGATGGCCCAGCGTAGGCCAGTCCAAGGGACGCATTTATGCGTTAGACGGAGCAAGAGATATTGCTATCTTATTCCACTGCCTAGCTTCGTTCCTTAGACTGGCGTACGATGGGCCATCGTGTAGAGGAGCCCTAAGCTATCCGACACTACTACCCTCTCTACACGCTGGCCCATCTTACTGGGCCAGTATTATGGCCCATCGTGTATAGGAGCCATTAGATAGCGTGTTCGAATATTTTTGAACACCTCGGCCGCTCCGATATATCTGTTGGCGATTGTGCGTACAAATAAAGCCAACAGTATATTAGATACGAAATAATTTAGATAGGTACTTAATATGATCCCGAACTACTATATCGGTAGTCGATTCAACAATTATTTGGTTAATATTCTAAAATATTACTTCAGGTTATCTGGGAGGATTTGTATCAGAAGTGATGATTTCTTAATTCATAATAAAATAGGTAGGCTAATTATTAATTATGCAAAAACGGAAGATTGATATGATCATAAATGTTAGTTACTTAACTTAGATTTTCTGTAAATATCTGATAGCTTATCGTTTTACAATAAATTAGATCATGGTTAAGTGAGATTTTTTTAACATGTTTAAAAGCGCATATAGAGTGCAGCAGGGTTAAGATGGTTGGCTCTTTATCATTTGTCACCATGCCTGTCACGTTCTAATAAACGCGAAAGTGACGGGCATAGTGACAAGTGAAAAAAATGGAACCATGCTGCCACCGCTGGGAGGTCAAACCCGATAAATAAAAATATTTTTTTTATTCTAATCACATATTGTTCCAATTTCGAAAACCTTTGCTCGAATTATCGGATTTGACCAGTACCATCGATATATTCCAGTATATAACTTTTAAATGAATGTTAATAACATCTCACTATTTATAGCCAAATAAATAAAATTTCCAAGAATTTTATTTACGTTAAAGATCATTTATTTATTTATTAAAATAAATTCCCTACGTATATTTTACTGCACATATTCAATTATTTAAAACGATACAATGTACAAAGGTGAATTTATTCCTAAAAAGGTATATCTTACTATGGAAAAGGGTTAAAAGCCTATTAACCGTTACCAACAACATTCGTTAACGACATACCGTTGTGAGTTGTCACGAAAAAACGTGACGGTACTCAACGGCGGAAACTACGTTATAAATATTTCTTTCATTTTGGCGAAAACATCAATGAATGAATGATGGTAGATGGTAGATAGTATTTTGTCGTAAGATATATGACTACTTTTAGAATTTGTAAAAATACTTATACTTATAGTATAAATATTTTTACACTTTAGAAATCAATTACAAAAGTAATCATAATCCTGTACATAAGCCCGACCTGGAATAGGTATATGATAATTGTCAAGAGGGCGCTGTAATTCTAATGTATAGAGTGACAGTTCAGTTTAGTATGAAAAATTTAGTTCCAATGAAATTCCGCAATATGGCGCGTGATCATATATTAGTGGTCAGACTTAGCAATTCTTGTATATACTTCGGGGATATCGGAAACGGCTTTAACGATTTCATCGATTTTAACGATTTTCTATGTCGGGGTTTCCGAGGCCGAAAAATCGATCTAGCTAGGTCGTATCACTAAAACGCGCATTTTTAGTATTTATATGTTATCAGAGCAAAATTCAGTCTCCCAGATATTAGGTACCAGATGGTCTTAAAATGATATCTTTCAATGTGTGTGTGTATAATATAGTTCACGGGAATGTCTTAAATTCGGGAAACCTGAATATAGTCTATCAAAGCCATTAACGTCTATAGAAAAAAGCGGCAAATTTAAAAAATGTAGGCGCGAAGGGTTATTGTCCCATAGAAAATTTGAATTTCACGCCTTTTTCTACTATGTTGTTTGACCAGCTATAATTTATGGCTGGTAACTACCCTGAATCAGACACACGGGAAAAAAACTTAGTCCGCTTGAGAGTCAAATGAGATAAGAATCACTCTCTGAACTATTTTCCAATGAACTGAATTCAGTATATCTATACTGATAATGTGTTTTTACTAAACCCTTTGAAACCGTAACCCTCCAAAAACCATTCGTACTTTTAAAACCCCTTTTGTTTTTCCCCCCAAACTCCAAGCTTTTCGATGCTTTTCAAACTTCTGGCCACGTGTCAAACTAGGTCAACCATTATGCTAAACAATAGCGCTGTCTTCTTATTTCTTTCATGTTTTGTATGAGTTAGACAGAGAGCGATGCCCCTTAGTTTTCCACGTATACGTGTTTTAAAAGCATGTGTTGGGAGTGATAGCTACAATAAGGCAGAGACAAGTCCATGTGTATGTTACGCTATTTCCATACGTAACACTTAGAACATAAACAGCATAATCGCATACACTAATCAACGTTTAGTTGACTTTCAGTATTATTACAAAAACTATTCGAAATTAAACTTTCGTGAGACATTTTCTAAAATATTTAGATACCACGGTTACACTCACATGAATTTTTCGTCTCTATTGGCGACATTTCGAACCCATCGGGGGTCCCTCTTCAGGCTTGAGTGAGTGTAACCGTATATAAATATTTTAAAAAACTATTGACGCGAAAACGTCTTAAATAAATAAAATAAATAAATGTATTATTAAATATTTGGGACAATCTTACGCAGATCGACTTAGCCTCAAACTAAGCAAAGCTTTATTCTCTGGGCACTAGCGATATAACTATTTGCATATATTACTTTTCAGAATTAAATAAAGTGATTTTCAACTATCAGACGTTAATATTACATTAAAAATGGCTATCTTAAAATGTATAAATAAACGGAGTCTTTCGAAAAAAAATAAAAATATTACACGACGTTATTACACAAATTTACTGAGTCCCACAGTAAGTTCAATAAGGCTTGTGTTGTGGGTACTTAGACAACAATATATACAATTTATAAATACATAGAAAACACTCATGACTCAGGAACAAATGTTCATGCTCATAGCACAAATAAATGCCTTTTCCAGGATATGACTTTGCCTTCATAGGCAGTTATTTTATTAATGTCGGAACTCGCAATGACAAAATATGTCAATCTCATCATTAATGTCAAATTTATATTAAAGTATGACGTTTATAATGCCACTCCCTCTCTTTGTTCAGTACCCCTAGTGTAAATATTTTCGACAGCGAAACGTGACGTACGCGTTTGCGTTAAGTGTCATTTTGTATGAGATTTTTGACTTTCCAAAACGTCCCGCTTGGCGCGCTGTTCAAAAACCCATACAAAATGAGACTAAACGCAAACGCGTACGTCACGTTTCGAAACCGAATTTATTTACACTAGGGGTACTGTTCAATTCTAAGCAAAATTAACTTACACGGATTCTGAAACGTTTTCATTTAACTACAATAAAGATATTTAATAATATTTGGTACCCTTTTTGTTATCGTGAATGAACTATTGTGTGTCCTCGTTATCTAGTTGCAGGAAAAGTCAGATATAATGTTTTATCACATTATACACATGGCGTTTTGCGAATTCGCCAATTTTCGATGGTTCAGCAAACAAATGGCGCCGGTCATACCTAGACAGTTATTTAACCATATTTATTTAAACTTTATTGCACAAAATATAAAAAAATATTTAGAAATGGCAAACTTAATGCCTAATGGCATTGTCTACCAGTTAACTGTCGGGCCAAACAGAGACATGTAAAAATGGTGCATGGAGAAAGAAACAGAGCTCAACGAGGGGAGGGAGGATTGTTATAGTCGGCAACGCGCATGTAACTCCTCTGGCGTTGCAGGCGTAGATAGGCTACGGAGACTGCTTACCATCAGACGGGCCGTATGCTTGTTTGCCACCGTCGCAGCATAAAAAAAGAAAGATGATATTTATTAAAACTATCGAAAACCACAAAAACTTGATATATTTTTTTAAAGTACGAATTTTACTTCTTTAGACAGCATATAAAATAGTAGATTGTTTGACAAAGGATAGAATTAATATTATGGCGTACATTAAATCTTGAACGAAGCACCTTTGCTTATTCTAAAATAGAATTCTGAGCTAAGTGAGGGATACAAATATTAACGCCCAAGGTGGAAATAATTTTACTTCTATGTGACGCATACTGCTTTTCACATCGCCATCAAAATGACATATTATGGCGTACATTGAATCTTGAACTAAGCAAAGGATTCTAAAATAGAATCGTGAGCTGAGGGATTCAAATGTTAATGCCCAAGGTAGAAATAATTTTACTTCTATGAAAAGATAGTACGGAAATAAAAATGTGTTTCACAGAAGAAAAGTGCCACTTTCATCCCTCCTAGAAGGAAAGAAAAAGCCCCATTTTTATTTAGTACCTACATAGAAAAAAACTGAGAAATTATCTATTTTGAGTAACGTTTAATAGGTTTTTTATCATGCTTGCGTTTACATAATTAGGTTATATTAAATAAATTATATCCTATCACTAACGTATTTTAAACCGAAACATGTTGAACGATCTTACGTGAGTGACCCAATTTAATATATTTAATATGTCTGTGTCTCAAGTTTTGTTCAAAACTTAGAATATTTCATTTAATTATTTATATCCTTTAAATACATCCACAATTCACAAACGTGTCGATGCCGACAATATCAATTACAAATATGTAAAAGGGAAATACGTGTTTATACTCCGTTATTTATTAAATTCTATGACCAAAATTATTATAATTTTACTAGGAAACAAATATGGCTACATTACTTTGTTTTAATCTCTTCTCTGTATGTGATAAGGATCCTGATCGAATTTTTAATCATTAAAAAAAAACGAGAACTTATATAAAGATCTGCTCTAAACAGCACCCTGGTTTATTGACCACACGTATATGAAAGGTTAAAATTGTGACTCTAAATCGTAATAATTAAATAAATTATAATTAGTAGTTGTTACATGTGCCTCTTTTCTATTTTAACAGTTTATAATGAGACGGTAACTAAACCTAATACTTAATAATAATTTGAAGTTTAAATAATGAGTATAAAATCTCAAAATTATCTAACGTTCAAGTGACAGCAGTTTCATAATTTGCTTTAATTTAAATTAATTATCATCAACTGTTGCGTTAACGGTAACATTATTCATATATAACGAGTCAAACCTCTAATTATGTAATAAAAACATTATTCGTAAGAAAGTTTTTAACGCATTAAACGTAATAGTTACATCACTGGCTTTCCAGTCAAAACAACCGAGTTGTGCACAAACCTTTACCGAACAATCCAAAATCACTGTTATAACACTCGTTATTTTTCACTTAACCAAAAATAACTGGTTATTTTGCACATGTCACTGGCCACTCCCGGTTTCGATTTAAAAAATTAAAGTTCTATTTTTAAAATTCCCGCGTAATGTTAGGACCCGCTCACATTGTGTTGCAAGCGGGTCGGGCCTGAACTAGGAAATGACTACAGACGGCACCTACACAGGCATAACTCACGCACACAACCCCACTCTTCATACTCACTACATTAGAAATGCATGCGTTGCATAGGCCTAGTAACAAAAAAATAAAAATAACATTTCCTTAACTCGAGTACATACTGTCTTGACGAAAACAGTTATTTTTTAGTCCAAATCTTTAGTGACAGATTAAACCTACATAGCGGTCCTAGGAGAAAAATGTTACGCAGCTATCACAACAACCGTTATTACATAACAGTAAGCGGAAGAGAGACAGGCGACAGCTAGAATAACGGGCGTGAAAGAGACGAAAGAACTGAAGTTTTGTAACTTAACACAGAGAAAGCTCACACGTACTTTCTTTGTATATAATCACCACTACCGAGACGTCTTTGATACGCTGTCTATGTGTAAGCGTCTTTAGATTTTTCGAAATTCGAACGAAAGAGCGTAACAGTCTATTAGCATTTTCAAAAATGGACTCTTTTTTTGTGCTTAAAGAGCTATTTTCGACCGTCTGCAGATGTTGTTACAGTACCTTTTGGTGTACGCGTTGCAGTCGGGCCAGGTTTTCGAAAGTTCATTGACACGTGGTTTGGCACATCTTTGGGCCCGCTGATTTTTTCAGGCCGCGGCTACAAACATAAATATGCAGTCGCCAGCGGCGTCTCCACGAACGGCGGCCTTAAAGTTAATATGAAGCTGCTTTAGTTCCGTTTTTATCCGCTGCGTCACATAAGTTTGCACCGCGAAGAAAAACGTCAACATTTTAACGCGAACTAAAAAGTAGGGCATGCGTAGTTGCAAGGTTTTTTTATCGATTTTTCCTTGAAACCTGTACAGGAGGATACTTTGCGAGGATTCTCAGTAAATCTGAAGTTGTTATTTCCGCATTTATTGAGACTATAGACCGAAATTAGGACACGCAAGATAACAACCGCAATTTTGAAGTTTCGCTACTTGCCAATAGATGGCGGTAGAGTTCTTTAATACGTTGCTTATTTTTAGACCAAAATCATATAGTTATTTAATATTTCTTATTTATTTATGATAAAAGAAGGATATCAAGTAATATAATATAGCAAGTAGATTAACTCAATAAAAAACAAAATGTTATAATAACAGATTTGTATAGGAAAATAAACAAATAAAATTGTATTTCCCTAAGTTATTATTTTGAACTAGGTATGTCAATAACCTACAACAAGAATAGGAAGACATTTGGCCTGATTTTAGTTAATATATGATTCATTTTCCTTACAGTACAATAATTAGTTTTTAACACACGTCAAATATACGTCTACAATGTTTTATACGTTTTAAGTAAAATTACTAGGATACCATAAAAACAAAGGTAGGTAGCAGAAGCAGATATTCATGTATGACAAAAGATGCACCTCAGTAGGTACAAGCTCTACGGTATTTGCTGAGTTGTTATACATGTATGATAAAATAATACATATTATTGAATACATATCGTCAATAAATACAAATACTGACTTAAATAACCACGCTTTGTCTTAAAATAGATATTTTACAGTAAAATTGCATCACAGCAAAGGAAGTGAAATAACACTCATAATATTTATAGATAGTTATCTCTTTCGCACTACACCGCCATTTCGTTCGCACTCACTGTATTTACCATTACTGACGCGGAAGCGTGAGAGCTATATCCGTCCCACTTTTACCCGTTAGTGTTTGCGTATGTCTCTGTCTCGCGCAAGGCAACGGAGTGCGTTGACCTGTCCTTGTTGCGCGTGTGTGCAGCCTTGCTTTACAGTTATATACGTAACTGTGTGCATGTAGTAAAACGTGCATCATAAAGCTAGGTTCACACTGCTTCTTTTTTTAAGAAAAAAAAATAGTTTAGTAAAATGAGTGTTTTAATAAATTATACCTGTTGTGGATGGTGCGATCATTTTGTGTGTTGTAACCGATTGCTTACCTGTAAAAAAAAAAACATATTAGTTTCGAAGTATAAACATACTGTTATACAAACTATGATAATATATGAAATTTTATATCGTCGCCTAGTACCCATAGTACAAGCTTTGCTTAGTTTGGGGCTAGGTTGATATGTGTAAGATGTCCCCTAATATTTATTTATTATTAAAAAAAAATTTATACTACGTCGGTGGCAAACAAGCATACGGCCCGCCTGATGGTAAGTAGTCTCCGTAGCCTATGTACGCCTGCAACTCCAGAGGAGTTACATGCGCGTTGCCGACCCTAATTGTTTTTTGTTAACATAATAAATAATACCATTTTATACTTTTGATGTGTTAATTAATGACGAATATAAAATAATAAAAAGGTTACATTCATACATGCTTATTATTTAGTTAAATATTAATAAATGCTAATACTTTTTAATATGCTTAGTTATCACGGTTGAAAAGGCATTTAGGTGTTGTTTTTCCTCAGTTACAATGGCGCTTGAATAAATACAAAAATGTATAGTTCCAATCCTATCAGCAGTTTCAGTCAAATATGATCACTTGAGTACCATTTGATATTCCATGGAGATAACCAAGAATATTTTGTAACGTGCTTATGTCACGCGGGCCGTACGACTGATTGCAATCTTCCAAAAAAATTAATATTACAACTAGGGAACCGATCAAATTATTTTATTTAATATTATATTTCTGGGTTTGCCGTAGCGGGTAGTGACCCTGTCTGTGAAGCCGATGGTCCTGGGTTCGAGCCCCGGTAAGGGCATTTATTTGCGTGAGGATTACATATATTTGTTCTTGAGACATGGATGTTTTCTATGTATTTAAGTATTTGTATATTAAATATATCATTGTCTGAGTACCCACAACACAAGCCTCCTTGGCTTACCGTGGGACTTAGTCAATTAGTGTAAGAATGTCCCTATAATGTTTATTTATTTATTTATATTTAAGTGTGATACGAGAGAAGGCTTCTAATAAATAATTTTTTTATAGTGATACGAAACAAAATGTGACAAAGGCATCCAGTGCCCAAGGCTGACTATTGCATGATGACTTAGCGGATATGATATCTACGTTGAATACAGAAGATGCAGGTTCGTTCCTAGGCGTGCCCGTCTTGGTTATATCTGACATTTATTACCGTTTATAACTCTATATTCAGCCTTTTTTCTCAGAACGTATTAATTTACTGTATCTGTAAGCTACGAAGCTGTGATCTGTGATCCAATGAAATCAAAGAGGTTTAGAAAAATACACTTTAGAGCAATAAAAGTGGGTCACTGTGAATGATATTCTCATACAAAGTGGCTGGTTTTTATTGCTCTCGAGTGTATAAAGGTTGTTTTAGCTTAGCATAGTATTATTGACCGTAGTGACTTCAAGGCCTACAGTTAAGGCGTAGCGTAGATAAACAGTTGTTCATGTTTAGGAACGAAATTGAATGATATGAAAATCAAAAAATATTTTTTGTATTTTTATTTTACATATTTTGAGTTTGATTTCTTCAGCCAGATACACATAACACAATATAAACATTTATTATTGAAAAAGAAACAAATCGAGTTTTACGTCGTTTCAATTTTTGCTATTTAAAAAATGAAATAACCGACTAATATGATTAATTATTAATCATATTTAAAACAATGAATATCCTTCGTTATTTACAAATACCTCTGTAGCTGTGTAGTCAACTTTGACCACATTTAATAATATTTATATCTAGCCATTTTAGACTATAAGATACAATACAAGTATTATAAAAGCAAGTTACGCAACATAAAAATATAAATAAACAAAAAGTTTCATAAAAATACATATAACGCATTATTATTGTCCAAATCACCATATGCCGGAATTTAAAAACAAATGTAAATTTAACAACATATCGATAAATTTTAATATAAACAAACATAGTAACACGGCTTTGGTTGAAAAAGTTGCGTCAGAGTACATAAAAAATGTCTGTGAAGCGTCAACTTGGGTATTACATCACTAGTAACGCTTGTGTGAGTGTGTTACGCGTGTGTGCCGGCACGTGGTCACACGCACACACGTCTCATGCATGTGTGGCTCCTAATCTTTTGTGGCATGCGGGTTTCATACCTTAATGAGTACTTTTTGAAAGCACTGAAAAGGGAAATTCTCTTTTAGTTTTCGTTCTTGCCTTTTAGCTTTTCTATATGTTAATGCTTTTTGAAGCTGTAATTATGTAGGGCTGTTAAGTTTAACCTTGAAAAATAATTAATGGTTCTCATTAGGTTAATTTTTTTTTTTTATACCACGACGGTGGCAAACAAGCATACGGCCCGCCTGATGGTAAGCAGTCACCGTAGCCTATGGACGCCTGCAACACCAGAGGCATTACATGCGCGTTGCCGACCCTTTAAAAACCTGTACACTCCTTTTTTGAAGAATAATTCCTTTTCATATAAGGAATATAAAAATAAAAATACACAAAAAAAGATAGTAGGTCATTTTTTATGGAAATACAACCGTTACCCTTTTTCATTACTTGTTGTCATATAAATAGGTATACCTACTTATTATACATACAATACAATTTTGAATAACTATTACTTTCACAAGATAACTAATTATTAACGTTTTTTTTTTTTTTATTTTTTTTTATACTACGTCGGTGGAAAACAAGCATACGGCCTGCCTGATGGTAAGCAGTCTCCGTAGCCTATGTACACCTGCAACTCCACAGGAGTTACATGCGCGTTGCCGACCCTAACCCCACCCCCCCGTTGAGCCGTTGAGTTTTATGTAATTGTTAAATAGCATGAAAGGCAAAAAGTAGTAAATTAAAGAAAGAGACATTTAGAAATCTACAAAATAAATCACATGACTTTTACTTTCAATCAAATATGTATAAACATTAAGATAAAAATCACTCAAGGCCATTTAAATAATTAACTATCTCTTGAGATTATTTTTAAATTTTAAGGAGTGGTTGATATAACATGGTCGATTCGATTTTCGAACGAGTTCATGAAATGTTTTTTTTTTAATCTACCCGTCCTGCCCAACCCAATCCTGCGTTCAATTGCCGAAATAATTAACTGCCCATATTTGAGGCATTCTGATCATATGCATGTTTCTAGAAGTACTTATTATGTCTAACCACTATTTAGGTACTTCTAGAAACATATTGCCTTATTAATTATTTCGTGATAACAATAGCTACAAGTGCATACTACGAGTTACACATCTTTGAGTCTAGAAGGTACTGGAATTAAATGATTTTATTTTATTATTAGTAAACATGGTAATTACATACCGATGATATAAAATAAATTGAATGCCACATATTTAGCCAAAATATATGCCACCGCTGGACCTATGACCTATGACCTATTGACCTATGGATTGAAACCCCTTTTCCTAAAATTTTCAATTTGCATTTTAACTATGTTTCCTTGAAAAAATGGCACGCAAATTAAAAACTAAACAACTTTTGTTATATGTAATCATATAACCTTAAAGCTACATCACTAGTTGATGTTTTAAATTGGTGACACTAAGTCATATTACCTAATTAGCAAACCTCTGTTAAAACAAAAAAATACAAAATGACATACGACTATCAACGACCTGTTATATTTGATTGACATATATATTTACAATACATATGGTGCTACTTTACCGCACTAGTGCGCAAATGAGCATATTACGTTACTGTGTCAAACATTTAAAGGGCCATATGTACTGTAAAACGTTGTATAATTGTTATACGATACACGTGCGAATCGTTCGGTCGTGTTTTAATTTATCGCCACTCGTTTCGAATTTCCTATTTTTCGCACTTGTATCGTAATGTACTATTATAAACGAAGTAAATGTCATATAAAGAGGAAAAAAAATTACCAAGGCCTCCAGTACTCAAGGCGTAATCGAACATCGAACCAATGTCCGTCTACGGGACAGATGTTTCAACCTTCCTTCCTTTTCTTTTCTGTTTTTTACTTTTATATATGACAATTGACATTTATTTCGTTTATAGTTTAAAACGAATCGACACAATTTAATAGAAGTTTCACGTTTAAAATAACACTTCTACTATATGGGCTGTCAAAATCGCCGCAAACTTAGTCTGACTCTAGTGTGTCTACTTGTCCAAAACACAAATTAAAATATTTTCATAGAAATAAATTTTAATTTGTTCTTAAAATACATATTTATTTCTAACGTCACTAGACTGCAAGCATTCATAGGGTAAGTCGTGCGCTTACCATCATCGTAAAATCATCGTAAGTAATCATCATAACTATCATAAGTTAGTTTTACTTTTTTTATAAGCATATTTAACGTGTAAGCTCATTGTTTTTATTTTAGTTTTAGAAATTATATTTTTAGATTATTAGGTTTTCATATCTTGTATAAATAGTTTACTTGTTGTGTTGTTAACGTAGGGAAAAGCGGTGCCTCCCAACACAGGCAATTATTTGCTTACCGGGCGGCTCCGTCTCCTAAATCATAGCCATGTCACCGGCATAGGTCACCGGCTTTCGTTATACAAAGCGCAGGTTCGACCACATATGGAGTACTGTTCTCACCTCTGGTCTGGAGCACCGAAATACCAACTTCTTCCACTTGACTCCATCCAACGTCGGGCAGTTCGTATTGTTGGTGACCCCGATCTCACAGTCGGTTTGGAACCCCTCAGTCTTCGGAGAGACGTTGGCTCTCTATGCCTGTTCTGTTCTACCGTCTGTACAATGGGGAATGTTCTGAAGAACTTTTTGAATTGGTGCCACCGTCACGTTTTTATCACCGCACATCCCGCCAAAGAAACAAAGTTCATCCTCACTTTCTCGACACGTGGCAAACCAAGAACAAGCGGGCATCTCGCTCGTTTTTTCCCAGAACGTGCAAGTTGTGGAATGAGCTACCTTCTGAGGTGTTTCCCTTGCGCTATGACATGGGGTTCTTCAAGAAGCAGGTTTTTAGGGTTCTCAAAGGTTGGCAACGCATAAGTGGCTCCTCCGATGTTGCTTATGTCCATGGGCGGCGATGACTGCTTCCCATCAGGCGGCTCGTCTGCTCGTTTGCAACCTATTACATAAAAAAAAAAAAAAAAAAAAAAAAAAAAAAAATGTGTATATTAAAGAAATAAAGAATTTATTTAAATAATTTTTAAGGTCACTGACATTAATTGTAGATACATCAGTTTCAAGCTGATTTGGTTATCAATATTAACGGTATGAAATGTCCAATGTAAAGTAAACCATTAATGGCTCAGCAATTAAACTCCGTGGTACATAACTGACATTATGACAAGCGGTTAACACAAAAACAATACGTAATAAACATAAAAACCCGTTGCGAAAACCTGACCTACGATAACACACTCACCTATATTGTTACGTGGGAACGTACATAAGTATACATATATACTGTTATACATAACGATGATTCACTGTTACATGAATAGTAAATAGTTTCTTACAATGTATGAGGCTATTTTTATACAATATAGACATAAATGAGACGCATTCCGATAAAAAAAGGTGTATATGGGATATGGGGTAACGTGTATAATTAAATACATTATTACACAAATTGAGTAAGTCCCACGGTAAGCTCAATAAGGCTTGTGTTGAGGGTACTTAGACAACGATATATATAATATATAAATACTTAAATACATAGAAAACACCCATGACTCAGGAACAAATATCCATGCTCATCACACAAATAAATGCCCTTACCAGGATTTGAGCCCGGGACCATCGGCTTCATAGACAGGATCACTACCCACTAGGCCAGACACGTCGTCAAAGAGAAGAAAACAACACGCAATTTACAACACTGTAATGTTAAATAAAGTATAAAAAACATAGAGTCAGACCAAGCTAAGTTGGCAGTGATTTTGATAGCACAGATTATGCAAGTGTTATTCTAAGCATCATTTTTTAAGAATTCCACGCAGACAGGTGGGCAGTAGTATAAAATAATCTCTAATCTTATATGCCTATTTATTATCGTAGCTTAGTAGCAGCTATATGTAGTTTCAAGGCCACCGGTTCAAATTCTCACTAAGACAACAAACCTGTTGGTATTTGTATGAACTTTGTATAGTAGATAACTTGTTTATATTAGAACTATCTAATACAGCACAAATAGTTTTATTATAGCATTTACAGCATGCGCTTAGGAGTCCGCAGCAAGCTGGGTTCTACATACAAACGTAGTTACGCTCTCATTCTAAAACGACTAGCTAGATTGCTCTGAAACTTTGTACTTACAATAGGATAAAGTATATCTATGCCTGTAATTAGTTTATGCAGCTTCAGATACCATAGTTAAAAAAATACAGTGAATTAAAGTTTTTTTATTCAAAACTTGTTTTAGCTCTACTTCGTTTGTTATATAACCTGGAGCTATATAAACGAACGAAGTTATTTTCAATACAGTTATAGATTTATACGAGTGTTTTAATGCCTTATTATGTAATTATGTGCCGTTACTTACACTGTAGATAAAATAATATTTGTAATTTTGTTTTTTCTTGTACAAGTGAAACCATCTGTTGAATTGAAGTTAGGTGTCATGGAGTGTCACCTTCACTTCCAAATTAGGTCAGACTAGGACAAGATGAACTGAGTAAGAATGCATTAAGAGGTTTCGACGACCGCTTCTCCATACTCCATACAAATAGGGTTTCCATTTTCTGTCGTGATTCAGTAAACACACATCACACTTGAAAAGTCATGCAATTGTTTATATTGTTCTCTTTTAATAAGTTCTTTATTTAAATGATGTTTTTCATGCAACTACTGCACTTACGACAAGCAGGGCAGTTTTCGTCTCTGAAAATGTGATATATA
Organism: Cydia pomonella; assembly: GCF_033807575.1. NCBI lineage: Eukaryota > Metazoa > Arthropoda > Insecta > Lepidoptera > Tortricidae > Cydia > Cydia pomonella. The sequence goes on from NC_084728.1 coordinate 3,031,720, forward strand.
TTAATCATAGCTATCCTCTTTCGTTTGACTTAAAAAAAAAAATTACAAAAGTTAAGAGCTTTCAATGACTTTTTCACGATTTGTTTTCTGAATCTAAAAACGACGGGACGTAACATCAAATTAATAAATAAATAGATAAATATTATACAACATTATAGGCTTATGTTGTGGGTACAGACAACTATATTGTATATATAAATTATTATAACAATACATATGCCCCCATATGACGGCAACATGGGCCCTGCCCCACTGTTGGCGGCACCCTATGTTAGGTTTTTTATAATGTGTTTATATGTATTTCGTATTGTTTTGTAAGTGTTTTTATATTTTACTTTTATATTAAACCTAATCTAAGATGTTCAATGAATAAAGAGAATAAATATATTAATATTATTATACTTAAGTACACAAATTGACTAAGTCCCACAGTAAGCTCAATAAGGCTTGTGTTGTGGGCACTTAGACAACGATATGTATAATATATAAATATTTATAAATACTTAAATACATAGAAAGCACCCATGTCTCAGGAACAAATATTCGTGCTCATCATACAAATAAATTCCCTTACCAGGATTTGAACCCGGGACCATCGGCTTCATAGACAGGGTCACTATCGACTAGTTAGGTGTGACCGGTCGTCAAATTATGTAAAACATTTAAATAACACAAGTTTTTAGTTACATAAGCTATGTTACGTGATAAGTTGTGCTTATTCATATGCGTGGTTAGTGCCTGGCCTAGGCCTATCTGCATCTAGGTAGGTCTATCTGCATAAATTAGAAGTCTAATGACGCAAAATTGGTCAATGCCGTAGTCATTTGCAGATTTGTTATTTATTAACAAGTGATTTTTATTAATTACTTTATTTTAGCTGCTGAAGATAACACGCATACTGCATGCTTCAAAAGTGAATTATTATTTTAAGTACATTATAAATACAGGCCCATATGATACAAACAATAAATAAGTACGATGTGCTTTGTTAAAATAAAGCTTCAAATTTTGGTCCCAAGGTCACTCCACACTAGCGTCTTTAGAGCGTCTGCGTCTAGTCAGCGCTATGGCAAATGACGTCGCTGCGCACGTCGCGTCGAGTAGCAGCCATAGAGTTGACTAGACGCCGTCGCTCGGGAGATGCTAGTGTGGGGTGGCCGGCCCTGGCTGCTGCTCGACGCAGCGTTGGCGCAACTGCGCAGCGTCGCCATTTTCCATAGCGCTGACTAGACACCGACGCTTTAACGACGCTAGTGTGGCCCAAATATTTGCAGTGAATAAAATGCCCATGGCCCTTTCGACTTTCTTTATGTCTGTGTTCGTTCTGATAACAAAACATTTCGAAAGATACAAGGTTATAGTTATCTCTGTTTCATTAGCTGTTGACTCAGCTTTGAGTCAAATAATTCCTTCTGATCATATGTCGCTGAACTGAGACGGTTTTAGATGTAGTCGCACCAACATTGCAAGTTGACATGTAATTACCTAATACCAATAAAGAATGAGTTTGAGCATGAGTATGAGTATTACGTAGCTTAGCTTCGGACTAAGTCTCGTTTAAATATTAAGTAATACCTTCAATAACACTACAGTCAATCATAATTATAACTTAACAATTAAGCGGTAAATCAATATGACTTGAAAGACTTTTCTCAATGGCAGTTCATCATAAATAAATGATAAAATATAACATTATTTTCATTGTACAACAAACAGAGGAAAAAATCACATAATTTTGAGACAACAGTTTAATTGTTTCCTTCCGCAAACAAGGATAAATCTAAAATAGGAATAAAGTATTTTTTTTTATTTACCTTTGTATTTAGTTACTGCTAGTACACAGTGGTTGACTGTTAAAGAATGCCTTAAGGCATCTGCCATTTGTACTTTTTTTTTTGTGTGCAATAAAATTTAAGTAAATAAAAATGAATACATACAAGTAAAACAAAGCCGTGTTATTTATATTATTGGATATAAGGTAAATAGCACCATTTCAACCATTTGACTAAATATTGGCCAAGTGCTATCACATGAATAGATTATTAACGTTACTATTTTTGGACGACGTTGTGACACACTCCATGACTATGATCACCTATGACTTATGACTCAAAGCTCGTTCAATGGTTAATAATTAAAATGTATCCATCATAAAATATTATACATAGATATATACTTATTTATAAAAAAAGACTTCTGTGAGACACAGACACATTTAATATATTAAAACTGGTGACCGAAGAGCTGGCGGCTTCCTCGCACAACGTATCAGTATTGCGATACAACGAGGAAATGCCGCCAGCATCCTTGGTACAATGCCTCAAGGGCCTATTTTAGATATAAGCTAGTTATAGTAATCATCTGTATATATCCATTATGTATATTGTTATTGTCAATAAAAAAAAAATATATATATTAAAACACCACACAAATATTATATTGCGTACGTGAGTACCCTGTTTTAATATAATTTATTCAATCCAATGAATATTTTTTATGACATATACCTAGTCCTAATTACACTTTTTAAACTTAAATGAGAATTTTTTATTACCTACCATGTATATTGCAACATACTAAGTGTTATATAAGTACAAAAGATTGTTAGGGGTACTTTTTCAGTTTTTAATAATATGTTTTACTACATCCCCAATAACGTTTATTAATACTAAACAAAGCCTTGAAAAATATAATACCATAATAGATCTCCATAACAAAGACATAAAAACATACCTATGTGTACATATACATGTAATTATAAAATTCAGTTGAAATTCTTAAAAAATAAAATAAAAATTAGGGATTTCCTTTAATCTCGTTATTTTATTTCTATCTTTAAACTTAAGACTGTCAGAATACCTATCTAAAAAAGTTAATTTTTTTAATTATCAGTATGTATGTTTAATTACTATTAATGCAGATTTTAGCATAATTACAAACACGAAATGTACCCAACGCGAATAATCACATAATGTGTCAATACAAAAAACTCCGTCACGAGATACGATGCGTCGCGTGGATGTGTGCGCGTGTGTCCGTGTGACCTACTTACCGAGCGCGTTCGGCGCGCTTCGGCTCTTTCCGTCGCCCGAACATATGTCTGCTCCCGCCATCTTGTTAAAATAACCAACCTAACCTGACCTACGCTACCGATGCGACGCCAACTAAAATTAGATAATGAAAGATAGATAGAGGTCAATCTAGCGTGGTCGTTTGATACGACGCTCGGTTACGTAAAAGCTGTCAAATTGCTATTTGTAGGTTGTTTTCAATCTGTTATCAAGAGGTTTCGTCACTTTGCGTGATAGTAGACGGTGAGGTTTTTCCTTAAATGCATTGAATAAACATGAGCAACAATTTCACTTTCATTAATTAAATACTACTTTTAATTTAGATTGTTGTAGATTTCGCAATATTGTATGAATCGAATAGCCAACTAAACAATTAAAACACCCACGTAAGCGCTAAACTGTTATTTGCGAAATAATCGTAAATTTAAATTGAGATTGCAAAGATTTATACAACATAGTGCTTTAAATATGTAAGTAATTTAACCGATATATAAAATGTAAGTTGGTCTTAGACAGTGGCGCCACTATCAACAGTAGCGAAAGTTTGCAGTTATAGTATTTCAGGAAGACAAGTTAATCACAGCGCCCTCTATGAGTGAGTGACATACTCTGAAGGTTACATTTTGAGCGTATCATTTTCTAGTCAAGTTTATAAATGGAAATCATTGATAAAGCAATTTATTCGTTTTATAAAACTAAGGAATGCTCCTGTAGTATCTTTATACACATGGTATTACGGTTTCGTATAAAAATTTTAATATAAAATCATTGAACAGGCCTAGGACACATTTTACATTGTTTACCTATATGAGAAGATCTATTCTAAGCGGATTGGCTAAAAGGACTAGCATCCAGGCCATAGTTGCTAATAAAAAAGTCAAACCGGAGTCAATAACCGAACTTCCGCCTTCGAAATTTAAAATAATTTTTCGCCACACACTAGCACGCGACTTTCACAATTCGAAAGTCGTGCGTGATGCCTTGAGCTTTTGAAAAAAGAATTTGACGGATTGTAGCGGTTATTTTAACCGTTATTTTTACGATTGTTAGGAATTGTGATTATGTTAATTTTAATTGTTTTAGATGTGCATATTTTATGAATTAGGCGTTGTAGATTTTAAAGTTTTTGTTGGATTTCTTTTCCAGGAAAAATATTTTAGCTTTATGATACTGCTTAATGAATAATGACCATGGGAGTGTTTTTATTTTACCAAGATAGTCATTTATAAGGCTGTAGCATATATTAGCATCGCTCAGCAGTGAAATTCAAGTCGTAAAAAACACTAAAGTTTCTCAATTAGGTTTATAGTTAGACCAAGATAACTCTGCAGAAAATTTGATAGCACAGAGCGTGGAAGTATTATCATAAACGTCCAATGTCTATGAAATTATGACGTTTAAATAACACTTCCACTGCTATCAAATGCGCTGCAGAGTTATCTTGGTCTAACTGTATTTAATTTCTGGCTTTATATAAATATTCGATAATTCGAAGACCTATACGTAGAACTAGGCTTTAAATACGAAATTCAAATACTTGATGTAAATTTAAACTATTTTAAAGTGTATTGGTAAGTATCTCTTCAAATAGAGCCAATTTTCTTTACACATTAGCGCTAGTCTCACCTCCTAAACCTAAACTATTGAGTGTTCACGTAAATAATATATTTTTCTGCCCTCCGGGCGGAAAGCGTAACCTTTGCTCGTTTAGCGCAGCGGGAGCAAAGTTTACGCTTTCCGCCTCCGTCGAGCAGAAAAATAGTATCCGCACCACGGGAGGAAACTTAGGACATTCCATCCCGCGTGTTTGCCACCCTCGCCTTCGGCTCAGGTGACAATTTTACACGCGGCACGCAATTTCCTACTTTTCCTCCCTTGGGACACAAATAGCTATTTTTAATTTTTATAGTTATATCTCGTAATATTCCAAAGCCTCTAGATAATTTCCCTCACCTCTTCAAGTCGTTTGAGATTTAATTTAACACATTCACAGCTGAACTACGACCGTACACTACGTCGGCACTACGACGTAGCTGATAAAATGGGTTTCCTGGTATGTAGCGGACATGCTTCGTAGAGGCAAAACGACAACGTGTCCTGATTACACATATGGGTTGTAAATGCCTGAAAAGATTATGTAATTTTAATTTTATTTTAGGTTAAAAATTACCTAAATACAGCTATTGCCTTAAAAAAGGCAAATTATCTATAATTCCAATAGGTCTTGCAGTAGTTACCTACATGGGAAAATGGTACCTAATTATTTAATCGTATTGTATCATGGCAATAATCCAATAAAAACATAGTATCGATTATACAATAAATAAATAAAAACCCAAAGGAACACATACAATACTGCTCAAGTAAATCTCACGTCTCAAAATACTAATCATAATTACAAAATCGATGATCGATTGTGACTTCTCAATACGGAAGTGTTCAATCATGCTGTCATTGCCCTTCCCCCCCCCCCCCCCCCTGGTAGTAGAGAAAGTTTCTGCTCACGATTTTTGGCAACTCTCTTTTTAGTGCGCGACGAAAACGCTGCGGGTTTTCTGTGCGAATTGTGTTTGTCTTTGTTAGTTGGAATTGACAACAGTTGAAATTTAATTTTTATAAAATACTGAAAATTTACATATGATTTGGAAGAAGTTTGCTTCCTGAGCACTGCTATATAAATGTTATAACGATTATTTTAAAAAATACAAAAGAATAAAAAAATGTGCTATTTTACAAAATGAAATGAAACGCTTTAGGAAGAATAGCTTTTTGAATCTAGAGAAATAATGCTATTATTTTCTATGAAATTCCATTTCGGGAAAAAACGGTTTCTATAACTAAATTTTAACAAATTAAACTATCTAAGTAGTGAAATCGTGCTACCTAAGTGAACTCTGATTTGGACATACCAGCATCAGCTGCCTGTCTAAAACTAAATAATAATAATGATAAATCACTTTGATTTTGATGTCGATGGCTTTAGCATAATATATTCTAGGTTTATAAGATTCCTTTAATGAGATTTTTTTTTTTTTGCAATTTAAAAAAAAAGGTAAACCAATAAAGTCAATACACCTAGTTTTTTCATTGTGTCAATAACATACTAAAAAACATGGAGAATGGAAAATATTTAGAAGTGGAAAAACATTTTCTCTTTTTGTATGGACGATCACGTGGTATACTTACTTCTCTTAAGTATTTACATTAATGTAAGCGTTTCGTTTTCTGCAAACGATTGCCATTTTGGCTAGGCCCCCAGCATTACAGGTTCCGTATTGCAGCGCGACAGTACTGTCGACTGCATTACTGCAGCAAATGTCAAAATCGGACAGTACTTAAACCGAAAGGGGACGGCCGCTTCTCCAACACGTCCCCATTTTCCTCTCTGCATATTGACATCTCTCTCTCCGCCTAGCCTTATCCCATCATTTGGGGTCGGCTCTCCTAGTCCTTCTTCGCCAGGACGCTCTGTCCTGGGTTGTCCTAGATGTGACGTTTGCATCGTTCATGTCCCTTTCTAACCTAACCTCTGCATATTGACATGCTGGATAATATTTTTACATAATTTGATGTATATTTTTTGATTATTGGAAAAATTGGGAGCAAAAAACAGATTTCATACAAATTTTTAAATGCTTCTAACTCTTATAATAATTCAAAATGCGACTTGTGGTTGATATACTATAGATTGTGTCAAACTATTTTCAATAACGTTAATATCCAGATCCAGAGAGGAAAATGAGGACTACATTTGTATGAAAAGGAGATTTCGCACTGGTCCTCCACATTCGTCTTAACGCTTTACGTGTAGCCATGTAAAAAGTACAAGTCTACTTTAAACCCATTAATGTTCAATAAAAATTCAACAAATCGAAGTGCTTAAAAGAAAAGTGCATGCGGTCGCATTGACCCAAATCGTGGTGACGTCACGACTGTGGTGACGTCACGTGCACGGGTGCCGTCGCGTGCGCAGCGGCCTTGCGCATAACGTAACTTGAATAGGGGCTTAGGGGCTGTCTCTTTCTAATTTTCTCTTTCGGCATCCTTGAAAGACCATACCTTTGTGCGAATCAAACAATTTTAAAATTATCAAAACCAGAGGGCCTACCGCGAACCACGTTCGACGATTTGCCTCTCTGTCGCACTTGTAAATTTGTACGTTAGTGTGACAGGGAGCAACACGTCGTGGCCCGTACATGTCATGCCGTTGACGGACAAATGACGTCGCGAACCAGAGTATGATTTCAATTAGTATTCTCGTAATAATTAATCATTCATCAACCTGTTTAGTTAAGTGATATAGATACTTGACAATAAAAAAAAAGTAATTTATTGTCGAAAAAAAGTAGTACATACAGCAACGGATAAGTAAAAAAAAAGACGCACAATCAGTATAGAAACGTCTAACTGACTTTCATCTTATTGTCTAAATGACTAAATAATAGACTAACAAACAAACTAAGACTAGATTAATAAACTTATGCGTGTATGGACTATAAGCAAATATGGCGTACTCCCATCTTAAAGGCCGGCAACGCACTTACAACCCCTCTGGTGTTGCAGGTGTCCATGGGAGGCGGTAATCGCTTACCATCAGGTGATCCGTCTGCTCGTTTGCCTCCTCTACCATAAAAAAAAAATGGCGATGTATAAAATTGTCTACTTTTAAAATATACATTTGTCCGATTATTAGAAAGACAATATATCAAAACGTTCAAGTCTAGTCAAGTCGAAATATAAAAATGACTATTATCAAAGTATAAAAATGTCTACAATCATAGTATTGTATCATCTATCAATCATGTTTGTATACATCGTCATATTTTATTTTAGTCTATTGTCGCAACATATTTATATTTCGTCTAATATACACGTGGACATTTTTATACTTTGTCAAAATTATACAGCGACGGAATTATTCCAGTGGACATTTGTATACATCGCCATATTTCATTATAGTCCATACACGCATAAATCTTATTTATAATAATAGATATTATTTATTTTTAAAAGTGTTTTTACGAAACTATTATATTTTACGCGTCAATAGGTTAGTTATCAAAATTTACAATGGTATAAGAAAAACTGCCTGTATGTGAAATCAATTTAGTTATTATTTAATGCTTAGATTTGTCATTATATTTGCACACTTGCTTGCAAGCAAAATACACCATATACCTGTATAGTTCTAGCACCTTATGTTACTGTATATTTGCAAATAAATAAACGATTGATTGATTAACAATTTTTAAAAACCCAAACACAATTAGGTTGCGTTGTTTTATCACAGAGTTCCTATGGCCACCTCCTGTGTCCATCATCAGATCAGCTCGATAGTACCATAATATTACATTGTCACACGATTTACATACGTATGCAAGTTTTCAGCTCAATCGGAAATCGGGAAGTGGGTCAAATTTAGCTTCCTAGATTCGACACTAACAAAATAACATATTATGTACATACATACATATTATAACATATTATGTTTTGACGACCGGTTTAGCCTAGTGGGTTTACCCTGCCTATGAAGCTGATGGTCCCGGGTTCAATTCCTGGTAAGGGCATTTATTCGTGTGATGAGCATGGATATTTGTTCCTGAGTCATGGCTGTTTTCTATGTATTTAAGTATTTATAAATATTTATATATTATATATATCGTTGTCTAAGTACCCTCAACACAAGCCTTATTGAGCTTACTGTGGGACTTAGCCAATTTGTGTAATAATGTCCTATAATATTTATTTATTTATGTAAATACTAACAGTACCCCTAGTGTAACTTTGATCGACATCATAACGTGACGAACGCGTTTGCGTTAAGTCTCATTTTGTATAGGATTTTGAGGTTCCAAAACGTCCCGCTTGGCGCGCTCTTTCGAAATCCAATACAAAATGAGACTAAACGCAAACGCGTACGTCACGTTTGGAAATCGAATTTACTTACACTAGGGGTACTGAGCTTGTAAAAATATGACGTTTTTCTACTCGCCGACTGTAATGTTTGAATTAAGATTTCGTATACCAAACTATAATTGCGTACTTTTATCTAACTTAGGCAATAACACGGTACTCGACCGAAAAGCTCTATATTATATAACGATTGTATAAAATATTAATATAGTGGTAATTTTTGCTTTACTATATATAATTATGTAGTTTGTGCCCTATAAAGTGTTAGGTTAAGGTTAAATAATTACACAAAAATCACCTGACCTTTATAACCTGTAATGTCACTATTGGATTTCTTACTTATATACAAACTCGGCCCCGTCATGTAATATTTCGTTTTTATTAGTACTCCGTACAAAACTTTCGACGAAGCACTTATGGCCACCCCACACTAGCGTCTCCCTAGCGTTGGCGTCTGGTCAAATCTATGGCTGCTGCTCAACGCAATGTTGGCGCAACTGCGCAGCGACGCCATTTTCCATAGCGCTCACTAGACATCGACGCTCAAACGTGGCCCTTAAGAGCAATTCCTAGCTGAGCAACTTTTCAAATCTCGAATTTTTGAAGCTATGTTTCTGTCGCGCTGCGGTGGGCGGGAGCCGGAGCTATCTAAGTGTGAGTGCGCGCACACAGACGCGAGACTCGTGCGCTCGCTCATTGCGCGCCGTTCCGTCGACATCGCCCGCGAGCCAGACGGAATTTATTCTGCGCTGCCCGACGCAAGTTGTTTTTGTTGTTACCACGTAATATTGTTTTTCATTTTTATATTATACTGTATCTATTACACCCTAATACCAAACACCCTATCACCTGTACTAAATGTATTTTACACCTATGATGACAAAATAATAAATGATTGATTGATATTAATTACCATATAGGTAAAAACTGCAAAAAAGAATGATGTCTCAGCTTCGGTTGTCGTCGTACAGTCAAGTGCAAAAATATGTATCGAAAGAATCGTCTCATAAATATGGTACTACGCTCTTATTACACTGGAATAAGATGCTATGGGACATATTTTTGAGTAAGATGTGTACACCCATATTTTTACACTTGACTGTACCTATCCGTATCAGTAAGTTGGGAGTGATCATGGTGTGTTGTGAAATTTTGTAAGTAGGTATAAATATACCTATGGTTAAACTACAATCTATTTAACTTGTAGTACGATGGGGCTAAACTTGGGCCGCCTTATTGAAGAACGTATCGCAATGACAATCTGGGTAAAGTATGTTGGGATAATGCCGGACAATTTTGGGACTAATTGCGAGAACTCGTGAAAAAATGTTTTTTCGAGATCTCAACACGTGACAGATTCTTGAAGTACGTAGCGAATCGTTAAATAATAACCGTAGATTAGGCCTGAATTTTGGTAATCTTCAATATAGAACGGTTTTAGTTTTGTACCTGTGTAAAGATGAGACATACTTTTTTTTAGGGTAACGAGTGTTTTGCCATCAAGGGAGAACATTGGATGGTGAAAAAAAGTTGCTTCTAATGGAAAGAGAATAAGGTATCACAAAGAAATAGGTCCGGTGTCTACCCTTTTGTATCCGATCTTAACCCTGATACAAAAATTGATAAAATTGTGGCTCTCAAACTTTGATACCTATGTCATAAGGCAATTTGATAAGTAAACAATGTGCTAAGAAACCTCTTATTGTAAGGTTTACCCGAAGTAATAAAAAAAAACGCACTAAAATAATAGTTACGTTGCGAAGTTTTGACAATTTAAGATTTCGTGAACTGTACAGGTTTAGGGAAAGTGTAAATGTACTCGTATTGTTTATTGAATGGAATGTACTTGAAGATATTAAGTACTTAAGTAGGAGGGACAAAAATCAAAATAAAAAATAATCGTCCCCAGTCATTTTTAATGAAGGTCGCCAAAAAAATAAGAATCAAACTTAGAAATCAAAAAGACTAAGTAGTTCTTTAAAAAGGTCAAGGTCACTGAGTATATATACTATATATATATATATATATATATAGTTGATATACAATCTTTTTTTTTATAAAATGTAAGGATCGTATGTAAAGAGTAAAGTAAATATATAGGAAAAGAGAGCCCTCTTGAAGCATTTTAAGGAAACTAATTTCGAAGCCCTATCTCTATTTTGTATCCGAAACTAGCAATGTATGTATGCGTGCACATCTACATATGCATCCGTATGTGTAGGTACTTTATTGCGAAAAATTGCTCATTTATTTTACTCGATTTTGTTATAAATTTCAACATGTATCATCATCCCTATACAATATAAATACTCTTTATTGCACACTTCAATAAAAGAAAACAATACAAAAGAAAATTTAAAACACATAAGCACAGGTAAACAACTTGCGGTCTTATCGCTAAAAGGCAACCTTTGGGTTGCGGAAATTAAAAAAAAATACATTGTCAGTAACCGTCGCGCTGGTAGTGGTACTGGATAAAAATAATGGTACGAAAGTGTGATCAAGAAAACAATAAATGTGATAATTAAGGTCAGTAGGTAAATTGAAGAAAATTTAAAGTTTGATAATCACTGCTGTTTTTTAAATAGGTAAAGATCTGATTGTTTCTGGTCCGATCTTTCCTGGAAGGGTCAAGATCGGATATCGGTCTACAGCAGTGCTAGGTCTGTTAACACAATTACAAAAACAAACACAGTTTCATCACAATACGCAAAATAAATTACAGAGCGAAGATCGGATAGAAGGAATTTAAGAATTCGCGAAATTTACCATGCTCTCTGTGATTGCACATAGCACAAGCCCGACTCCCTGAGCGACGCGGGGACACTGACAGTCGAGGCGCAATGAAATGGCGTCTTACACAATGTTGCCTACATTAAAAAATAAAGCCAAATTAGGAGGGGAAATGAATGTCCTACGTTCTTCACCCGCATCCGGTATTTACCCAACATACCTTAATCGTTGAACCGCCGCATTTCAAAATGGCCCTTATTTTGATATCGGCTAGCCGTAATGTAATACGGCGGATTATACAATACGACTGCGATACTTATATATAAATCCCCTCGTCAATGTAATTTCATTAAATTTGCTATGTAGTGGCAAACATCAAAGTAGTTATCTTTTACTTGTGACGCACAAGTGTGAGCAATGTAAAATACTATATTTCTAAAAAAAAATTGCCTACTACCTAATAAAAGAAAATGTGATTATTAAATTATAATACGAAAGGTGGTCAAATCGCAAAATGCTGTCGTTTTATTTAAAATAATGAAATAATTAGACCATTTCCGAAAGTACCGGGAAATCCCGGTTCTTTAAAACAGTACCGGTTCTGCAATCCCTAATAAGGATGTTATGCCCATCACTATTCCTTCTGTGTACGTATATTTAGAAACTGTCTCCGCCTCCAATTCGTGCGATAAGGACAACTGCAGCTCGGACCGAAATTCACTCGCAAAAAACTCAAAAATCGAGGTTTCGCTCTCGACTGTTTCCTCCTCCAAAACGCAACTAATCATTATGAAATTTTGGAAATTGCAAGAGGAAGAAATAATCTATGCCGCTATGTTTTGATTTTTTGGATATTTTTTGTCATATTTGTATACTGTGCCTTTTTTTACAGCCAATTCAATTTAGCCGTTTTTGCGATTTTCGAGGCGCTGTATCTTTCTTCAAAATAAAATAATCCAAAAAAGCAAAACATAGAGGCATAGATATTGATGATATTGATCTTATTTTAAAAAATCACTGCTCTAGGTTAAAAATCCAGGGAGGAATCAGTCGAGAGCGTTTGTATGGAAAAATCGCAACTAGGAATTCCTCTTAAGGTTAAAATACGACTTTTCCTGTGGACAACATAAAATATACTGAAGATTTTGAAGCTTAATTCCTACTTTATCCTTATCGGCCTTACCTTCAACTTCATAAAATTTGGATGACCAAAGTCTTAAAAACTGCTTCAAAATTAAGTTTTTTGTATGTATTTAAGTATTTATATATTATATATATCGTTGTCTAAGTTCCCTCAACACAAGCCTTATTAAGCTTACTGTGGGACTTAGTCAATTTTTGTAAGAATGTCCTTATTATATATTATATTTTTAATATCTGCAAAAAACGCCGGTTTTCCGAGCGTTTTTTCACACAATTTACGAGACGATAAATATTTTAGGTCCTTAGGCATTATGGGTGCGTTTAGTGCTTAAGTAACAGTACTAACGTATGTGTTCAGGTCTCCTTGAGTTAAACAAGTTTGTAGATAAGACTTACTAGCACTGCTGGTTGAATACATTATAGTTAATTATATTGCTACTTAATTGGTTGGAAGGGTAAAATAAATTTGTTTACTTTAACTCAATGTATATGAGGTTAAAATATCGATATTCGTAGATGTAGGTATATTCATGAAATAAATATATAAATACATTAATATTATGGGACAATCATACACAAATCGACTTAGTCCCACATTAGGTTAAATATGAATTGTGTTGTGGGTATTATAATGCAATGATTCAAAATTTGACATCATAATAATTAATTAATTTAATGTTACTTTATTTTACAATACTTACTTAATTTGTTTTCTTTCTTGAATTCTGTACCCCTAGTGTAAATAAATTCGATTTCGAAACGTGACGTACGCGTTTGCGTTTAGTCTCATTTTGTATTGGATTTAGAAAGAGCGCGCCAAGCGGGACGTTTTGGAAACTCAAAATCCTATACAAAATGAGACTTAACGCAAACGCGTTCGTCACGTTATGATGTCGATCAAATTTACACTAGGGGTACTGATAATAGACATGTGTGTAATAATATTATCTCCTAACATAACAACATTTGTCCTTCAGATAAGTTTAGTTTAAGCGAACCTTCTTTGCATGCTTTGTGAAGAATGTATTGGACATTTTTATACCGGGTGTTTCCTGTAACACGAGCAAATAATTAAATATTTTACTCCTCACATGATGACACTTTTGTTAAATAACTTTTAAAATTATGAAGTCTTTAGATTTCTTATTTTTCATACAAAATAAATATTGTCTTTAATGTACGCCATTATCGTTGTGTTTTAATTGACGTTGCTTGCCACGCTTTAAACATGACAAAATTGCGTCTTAGAATAAACTTTAAAGTGTAATAAATATCAAAACAAGTTATTTTTAAAGTCGCTGAACAAATGTTGGTCAGTTTGAGGAGTACACTCTAGAATTTAATTTATTGCTCCTGGCAACACCCGGTATTGTAAGAAATTATTTTGTGTAAGCATTCTAGCAAATTAATAAATGATTTAATTTAATACCTACTAATTGTAACTTAACTTAAGAACAAAATACCTATCTGTGATGAATACTCAAATAAATGCCCTTCCCAGGATTCAAACTTCACTACAGGGTCACTTCACTACCGACTAGGCTAGAATGCCGTAGTTACCGACCAAAGTTATTCGGTCATACCAACCCTCAGAACGATGATAGTTACGATTTACAGTCATATCGGTTATCGGTTGGTTTCATCGGAAGATCAGCGCTGGCAGCCACCAGCAACATGAGATGAGGCCTTTCGTGGCACTTTATTCTTTCTATGTTTTTGTAAATCAAGATCTTTATTTATTATAACTAGCTGAGGTAGCTAGCCGTATTACTATAACTAGCTTAAATCTAAAATAGACCCTTGAGGCATTGTACCAAGGATGCTGGCGGCATTTCCTCGTTGTATCGCATTCTGTTTTTGTTATATTATGTAATTTTTTTCGTTTGTGTTTACGAGTAAAAATAATTGCCAATAAAGAGTATTTTATCTATCTATCTATCTATAATCTATATTTTCCCTCTAGGTGTAAAAATTGAACGATTATTTTAGGTTTTTAAGGTTAGGTTTATATTGTAAATTATGACTGTATTTTGAAATTGATCAAGCTGACGGAAACCTGCATTTCACTCAGTCATCAATAAATAAAAAGTTTTACATAAATTAGAAGCACAGAAATGCAAACTATGATTCAGAAGACGCTTAAGTATGCGTCAATAGTCAATGCTTTCCCTTGAAATGTTGCAATAAGGAAAATACCGACGTTCGGTGCTACTGTATGATGTAAGGTTCTACTGTACGGTAAATCTATGAACATCTTCTCTTTAAGGCAATACTTTTGTAAAATATTCATTTTCGGAAGCCAAAATTGAGTATGTTGTATTTTTGAAAATGGTTTATTATATCTAGAAAGCGCTGGTGGCCTAGCGGTAAGAGTCACCCCCATACTAGGGTCTTCCGAGCGTCGGTGTCTAGTCGATTCTATGGCTGCTGCTCGACGCAACGTTGGCGCCATTTTCCATAGCGCTGACTAAACGCTGACGCTCAAAAGACGCTATTAGTGTGGAGTGACCGTGGCCCAAAGAGCGTGCGATTTGCAATCTGATGGTCGCGATTTCAAACCACCCCAATAATTTTTTCTGAACTTATGTAGGTAATATCATTTGAAATTTACCAGTCGCTTTTCGGTGAAGGAAAATATCGCGAGGAAACCGGACTAGTCCCAATAAGGCCTAGTTTACCCTCTGGGTTCGCAGGTCAGATGGCAGTATTTTTCGTAAAAATTAGTGCCTACGCCAATTATTGGGATTAGTTGCCAAGCGGACCCCAGGACCCCATGAGCCGTGGCTATTTTTTTTTACTTTTTTTGTTTTTGTTTTACTTATTTGCGTATTTATGTTCACGGTGGGAAGGTGTAATATATTACGCAAGTATAACGGGTTAGCATGGATTGACTGTTTGAATTTTTGTTTTCATTGACAGGTAAGACCTACGTAGACCAAGTTTTCGTTTTGAAGTTATAAAATAGAAGTAAAATAACTGTACTCCTAGTGTAGATTTATTCGATAGCGAAACGTGACGTACGCGTTTGCGTTAAGTCTCATTTTGTATGGGATTTTGAGTTTCCAAAACGTCCCGCTTGGCGCGCTGTTTCTAAATCTCATACAAAATGAGACTTAACGCAAACGCGTACGTCACGTCACGTTATAGAATTAATTTACACTAGGGGTTCTGATGTCAACAATAATGAGACATGCGGCGTTGTATCTTCGATATCTCCACTTGTACATGTACATATTCAGTTTTGTCTCCGATAAAACAATATGCACCATTTCCATCTTCACCACTTAGATGGTTGGCAGTCCACAACTGTGCGTTTCTTCAGAAACTTCCTGCCTCGCACAGCTAAACTGTGGAATGAACTGGCGCCTGCGGTATTTCCGGACTGATACGACCTTCAAACCTTAAAGAAAGATGCGTACCTATACCGACCATATTAAAAGCTGGAAACGCATGGTGCTGCAGATTTCCATAGGCGACGGTTACTGCTTACCATCGAGCGAGTCGTTTGTCTACTATATTAAAAGAAAAGTCATCGCCTAATATCTTACAGATCTATGTAAAAAGATCTGAAAATAAAATAAATAATAAGACTCACATGACTACGCTACCACTCTACCATTGAACCACGAGTCGATAATTCGTTCAATGAACGAATATTTCCTATCCTATGCGTTTGCGCAACACATTGTTGTTCATCGCACTTACCGTAGAGTCGACGCCTCATATGTATGTCCGATTCATAAGAAAATATATACACGGTAGCCAAAAAATATGTGCATTCCCGTTGTCAGAGAGGTATTGGGCTTATACTGAGCAACTTTTACTTTAGGACCAACCCCGAAATCGCAAAAAAAAAATCTGGCTTTTTCATACATTTTAGCTGGTCCATTTTCTATAGGTAAGTAACATTATTTTTCGCGATTTATGGGTTGGTCCCATAGTAAAAAATGCTCAATAAAATCCCAAAAACTCCCTGGTATAATTGATTTATTGTCAAAAATGTTTTTTTGATGTGATATAGGAGGCAAATGAGCAAACGAATCGTCTAATGGTAAGCGATATTCCGTCGCCCATGAACACCCAGCACCAAAGCGGTTGCAAGTGTCTTGCCGGGCTTTAAGATGGGAGTAGGCTCGTTTCTTAAAGGTTTGAAGGTCGAGTCGGTTCATAAAAAATATGTTTATTTAAAGGAAAAAAGCCTTAGTAACATCTGCCAATGTCCACATTCATTCCACAGATTAGTTTAGCTATAGTCTGTAGAAACGCATAGTGAGACTCATACAAGTCCAAGATGGTACGAATCTTTCCTCCCCGACGTTACGGCGCGCAGCGCTTGCGCAAGTCTTGTTGATCTTCGCACTTACTGTAGGGCTCTTACATCACGCGTACGCTCAGCTACAGAAATTAGTGTCCGACCGAAGTTTCGGTTTCGGCAGGTTACGGCAGAAGTTTCGGTTTCGGCCAAAAACTGCCGCACAATTTTTTTTTATACTACGTCGGTGGTAAACAAGCATACGGCCTGCCTGATGGTAAGCAGTCTCCGTAACCTATGTACACCTGCAACTCCAGAGGAGTTACATTCCGCGTTGCCGACCCTAACACTCCGCACCCTCGTTGAGCTCTGGCAATGGCAACCTTACTCACCGGGAACACAACACTATGAGCAAAAAAAAAAATGTTTCGGCCGAAGTTTCTGTTCCGGCCAAAAACTGCCAAACTTTTCGGCCGTGCCGAAACTTACAACGTTGTACTTTCGGATCGCTTTGTGCTAGTTCTAGAATGATAATTTATGAGTTCTAATTAGTCTTTCTTTAGAATAGGCCTGGCCCGACATGCACTTGGTAGGTTTTTTAATACATACCATTTATGAATAAGGTGTTTCATTGCTCATGTCTAAAAAGAAAAGCCACCGACATTTTTAATACGATTTTAACACGTTTACAAGGGCCACCTCTATGGTAGTAAACTCTATGGCTGCTGCTCGACGCAACATCGGCGCAACTGCGCAGCGACGCTATTTTCCAAAGCACTGACTAGACGCCGACGCTCAAAAGACGCTAGTGTGGAGTGGCCCTAAAAGTTGTCTCGGTTTCGGTGGGATGGAATGGAACACTAATATGTTGTTAACTGTACATATGTACGCCTGTATTGTATGTGGCGAGGCCACTAAACTATTTAGTGTAGTTTTAGCAACTGTTCATGAATAGTAGCAGTCCTATACCTATAATAAAAGGTTCCATTGATGGTTGTTTATTTTAGAAACTTAGCAAAATGGTACCATGAATTATATTAAATTGAGAAACAGATACATTATACATTATAAATTGGCGGCGATTTTGGCAGTCCAGACAGTGCAAGTGTTATTTTAAACTTAACACTTAACACTTTCACAGGCTGGGCTATCCAAATCGTTGCCAACTGATCTTGGTCTGACTCTAGAATAATCATAGTCTCTCGCGTAATCGGTTAAAAGGGGCCTTTAAAAATAATATAGTCAAAACTGGGTTGTATTTGCGCTCTCACGAAAGCAACATGTTGTCAAGTTGATAATAAAGAAGTTAATAGGTATTAGTAAATTGAAGATAAATTATTTAAAGATACATAAAGAAAACGCGCGTTCAGATAAAAACAAACATAACTAAGTATACACATAGGTCAAGAAAAAGCGCAATATGTTTAGCAGGACTTTTGTCCAAAAGTCATTACGAATGAAGACAATAAATGCCATCTAATAACATTCTAAGCATTCAAATAATATATACAATATAGGTAAATAATTTAGCGAATAATTTCAAATAACGAATAGTTGATGTTTGTCACATCCGCAGTTTTGACGCGCAACGCGCTCACAGATAGAACGACCTTGTGCCGTGCTATTCAACTTGTGACATACTTTTGAGTTGGCTTCACGCCGCAACCTACCTCAATGGAAAACCAACCATAACAAAAGGTAATAAGGTCGATAATCTAAAGGCGTAATTTTAGATTTTGTTTTAATTGAGCCGGTCACAATGCTAGGCGTCCTGTCGCGAAATTTCGAAATTCGAATTTTTACTTTTCCTCGGCGAAATTAAGGGCTTTCTTTTAGAGGTTGCCAATCCAGTTTTGTGTTTTAACTTTTTCTTTGTATCGTTATGTTGGTTCACCTTATTCGTTGAGATATTTAACCTTTTATAGGAATGTGGTTCATTTTATATTTACCTATATGAATTTATATGAATAATACTACATTTTTGATAGTTTACTTTGGACCTACCTAACTGTTTTTGTGAGAACGTAATTCGTGTCGATTTTAAATTACTGGACATCAGTTATTTTGCCAGCGCATAGCAAGTAGGAGTGACAATAGAGCAATTTTGTATTGGTTATTGAAGTACAAAGGTCTTAGACATAATTCAAAGCTTATCATTGCCTTATCGTTTTAGAAATGTAATTATCTATTTTATTGATAAGTTCTTGTTTATTTATTTCAAACACTAAACAAACTGGCTGTAATGTAGTAAACGAATTTGTTAGTAACCACGACTCTACATTAAAATTTTGTAAAAGTCTGCGCTTAAATTTTTCATATTTGCCGCCTTTTTCTACCATAGATATTCTAATATTCCAATTTTTAAAATCGACTACAAAGTTACATTTGCGCGTGTCATCAGCGCTTCTACGCCACATCTCATACTAACTCGTATGGAAACATGCTAACTCCAAATTCAGCCACGCGTAAAAATAAGTTTGTCAATCGAATCATTGTCGATACAGATTTCCTTTAAAACAATTAGTTGTCAAAGTGAAATCGACCTTTAGATTGTGGATTGTGTAACTATTGTCGTTTGGCAGTGAGGCCTTTTTACAAATTTTCGCAACTTCCCTTCAAGGTTAGACTGATTAGTTTTTTTTACTGTCAAAGCGAAACCGAGGTAATAGGGTTAGGCCCTGAAGGTTGTTTGATGAAATTTTAATCTATGCCCAGGTTTCCATGGATTTTTAATAATTAATTGATAATCAGGCCAACTTTAAAAAAATATATGTATAAATGGCGGAAAATTAAAAATTTGATGAATAATAGAGGGATCAGTCGTTTGATAGCATGATGCCAAGTGTCATGAAATGTATTCAATTAAAAAATAATAACGGTCCGATTCGAACTTTAAGATATGGCCAAAATTTCCTAAACATACGACATCGATTAGATATGTCAGTGCTTCAAGTGACGAAACGTCACTTTTGACACTGACATATCCATTCCAAATTTGTTGATGTATCTTTTGAATTATCTACTTGCCCCCTTATTCATAAACGTCTACTAAAGTTGACAAGCCGCTAATAATCGTTTGTCCCTTTCCGACGTATTAGTATGATGGAAAGGGACAAACGATTATTAGCTTGTAAATTTTAGTAGACGTTTATCGATAAGGGGGTTATTTTGTAACGATATTTTAAAGGGGCCTATTTCACCACGGTGACAATTGACACTTGACGCTGACAATTTCCTATTCATTTCTTGGTCGAGAAGTAACAACTGTACTTAGCGTCGATATTATTTGTTTGACCAGCAATGTACGGTGAATAGCCAGTTGTCGTGAGGATACCGCTGCAGCTGCAGCTGAGAAACGTTTGTGCCATATCCATTTTCGTGCAAAAAAATATTTTTTTAAATGTGCCACATCCACATTTTACTAAGAAAGTTGTAATAAAATGTGACATTGATGCATCAAGGCGGTTTATTGTTTACAAAGGGCCTACCGGGAAACGGGAAAACAGAAATTTAGTTATCTACCTCTTTATCGCTCAAATACGCAAGAGATAGAGAGGTTAGATAACGAAATTTCGATTTTCTTGTTTCGCGGTAGACCCTCACATTGTGATGGATTGTGGTAGTGGCGCCCCCTACGCAGAATTTCGTGTAATATTCCCTATTATATCTCACACTCTATGAAATTCCGTCAACGATGGCTCTAAAAGATCCCATTGCCGTTTAGACACGGAGCTCCGTAGCTCGTTGTCACAGTTCTATGAGACGGAAGCATTGATTGACGCTTTCTCGCAATTCATAGCGTCAACCAACTTCGCTCTTGTATTACGAGTACATCACTAGTACTAGGGATTGCAAACCGGATTGATTTTCAATCCGGCCGGATCCGGCCGGACCGGACCCGGATTGGTATAGGAATATTCAAGTTAATTAAATAACATATTTTGACGACCAGTCTGGCCTAGTGGGTAGTGACCCTGCCTATGAAGCCGATGGTCCAGGGTTCAAATCCTGGTAAGGGCATTTATTCGTGTGATGAGCATGGATATTTGTTCCTGAGTCATGGGTGTTTCTATGTATTTAAGTATTTATAAATATTTATTTATTATATATATCGTTGTCTAAGTACCCTCAACACAAGCCTTATTGAGCTTACTGTGGGACTTAGTCAATTTGTGTAATAATGTCCTATAATATTTATTTATTATTTTATTTATTTATTTATTTTATAGTTTTTTATAGTTTTTTGCGTAATACGTATTCCTAAATCTATAATTTGAAGTTAATAAATAACTTCTTAACAATAAAATAGAACTTAGTAGTAAAAAGTGTTACAATGTGAATATTACTTTAAAAACAAAATTTGAAATCGGTTTTTTATTATATTTAACTATTTGCAAGTGCTCAAATTTAAATTTAAATTTAAATTTAATTCATAGCGTCAACCAACTTCGCTCTTGTATTACGAGTACATCACTAGTACTAGTACGCTAGTACTATAGGGGCCCATTTCTCGAACAATATTAGGCTACACTTAAATCGACCGGGATATAAACCGTGATTACCTTTTATATTGTTTCTGAGCTCCCGATATTTCGACGCAGCTACATCTTGTTCACGGGTAACAGTCAAAACTGTTATATTAGGCTAATATTGACATGGAAACCCTTACGATTTGACAGTAGACTAATAATATTAGGTCATTCTCAAATTATATGACTGCGGTCAGACTCAACTCAGTCAAACTTTTCATACATTTAGTACGGTTTGACGGAGTTTAGACGCAGGCACAAATCTGGAGAATGATCGTTCGAGAATCTTCAATAACGCTTAAAGCTTACAACGTGACGTCCAAGAACTATCAAGTCGGATTGGTTACCATGGCAACACATTAATAATGTTAGACTAATACTGGGCGAGAAATAGCTCCAATATTAGACTAATATTATTAGTCCACGAACTGTAGAGTCGTATGGGTTACCATGGCAACACATTAATAATGTTAGACTAATACCGGTCGAGAAATAGCTCCAATATTAGACTAATATTATTAGTCCACGAACTGTAAAGTCGTATGGGTTACCATGGCAACACTAATAATATATTAGACTATACCGTTCGAGAAATGGGGCCCCTGATGAGATAGGTAATTGAAGTGTGGATAGGGAAACTATCTACTTCTTACTACTTCCACTTTTGAACGTCATAACGGCCGCTAACGGCCTTTTGAATGTACCAAAACGTAATGATAGCGTACATGTCCTCTAGAGTCAAGGAAACCTGTCAGTTCAAAAGTATGTTGTATTTTGTCAGTTGATGGTTGGCAGCTTTCATAAAATCCAGTGTCTGTGACTTTGCACCAATTTTCCGGTCATGTTGCCAAAAGCCATGGAAAACCAACTCAACACAAAGTGTGGTAATATGAAATGTCAAATTTCTATGAAAATATTATGTTTATAATGACACTACCAGACTTTCTTCTATTTAAAACGGCGCAGAGTTACCCTAGACGGATTTTAAAAGGCCCTGTATAGATATTTTAGGGCGCCTTGACCATGGAAGACCAACGCTTAGGTACCAGGCGAACATAGCCATGTGACACGTCGCACGTTAGGTTCGGCGCGAGAAAAAGTTGCCTGGCCAAGACCCATATAGCGTGCGAGCGGACGCGGCAGTCTTGGTACTTGAGAGACTAACGTAGGGCCATTCTATGGTAAAAGGACCGATTTTTTTTCTTTACATTTGGATAAAATTTGGCTGGTTTGACGAGCTCCTTGTTCTGGGTGGAATAAATACAAAATCATAGGTATTTTATTTGGAAAAAAACGTACTACTGACACGGACTACTGACATGATTAAGGTGTAATTTTGATGCCACAATGTAAGTTTCAATTGGCCTCTTGCTTTTAGGGCTATGTTTTACACTATTTGTTTGAGCGCTGGTCTAGCAGACCGTTTATGGCTGTGTAAATCGATGAATTTAAAAAAACTTCCGTACGAAATATCATTTGATATTTGCCAGTCATTCCCGCAAAGAAAAACATTATAAGGAAACTGGGCTAAGCTAAATTAAGATACTTTCCGTGCACCAAATCTAGATCAAAGCGAACTAGCTAAATAAAAGATTTTTTTTTACTAATTCTTTACTTCTAAATTTAGTGTCTCAATCTGAATTTCAGAACTCATACCTATAAATAAGTTAACACTTAATAGTGTAAATAAATATGATTAGAGCTGTATTCCAGCAAAAGCTACAATCCAGTACTTGTAACCAATATTTATCCATCATTATCTATAAATATTTCATTAAGTACATTCAAAAACGTCACCTGTCAAGGTATAATTGGCACTTTGACTATTATCAGCATATTTAAGGCCTGATTTAGGTACTTATAGCCCTAGATGGCTCAAAACATTAATAAGTGGTATAATTTAACCCACGATTATTACGAAAAATAGTTTAGGTTTCGGTGTATACAGGGTGATTTCGGGGTTGTGGAGCAAGAGAACAAGACATCACACAGAATTTAATGATGAGTCTAATGATGTTGCTCATTATTTATTTTCACCAATAATTATAGCGAGTGGACTGATACCCAGACTCCTCAAGTAATCCGTGGCAAAATGCTGGGACAGCACAAAGAAAATGATAATTATAAAAAAAGATTCATTGTAAAGTTTCCCTAAGTAGCAATTTACTGTTCATTCTATCTATTCGCTAGGAGGCGTTTCTTTGAAGGTTAATTGAGACATTGAAAACAAATGTATACATCGCGTGCCAATTTAAGTACAAAAGGTATACAATTTACGCCTTTTTTATAGAAATATAAATGTGAATCTAAATACTGACTACATAGACAGAAACATAATCTTTTTAGGGTTCCGTACCCAAAAGGGACCCTATTACTAAGGTTCCACTCTGCGTCTGTCTGTCACCAGGCCGTGATAGAAAGTTGACATTTTCACAGATGATTTATTTCTGTTGCCGCTATAACAACAAATACTAAAAATAGAATAAAATAAATGTTTAAGTGGGGCTCCCATACAACACACGGGATTTCTTTGCCGTTTTTTGCGTAATGGCATGGAATACTTCGTGCGCGAGTCCGACTGGCACTTGGCCCGTTTTTTAGGGTTCCGTAGTTTACTTTATTATCATTACCTCAAATAAAGGGATAAATATTTTTTTTTGCCGCTGCTGACAATATGTATTCGCCGGACAATTGTTTTTACATCAGTTATGTAGCCAAATTATTAATTCGATTGTACTTCTCGTATCGAATGATGGTAATTTTTAACTCTCGACGCAAATAGAAGGGTGTTATAAGTTTGACGCCAGTGTCTATCTGTCTATGTGTCTGTCGCATCGTAGATCTCCAACAGATGGGCTGATTTCAATGCGATTTTTTTTTACATGAAAGCGAGTTTTCCTGCCGTGTTTCTTAGCTAGCTATGTTTCATAGAAATCGATCCAACAGTTTGAAGAGTATCAGCTGTTTTCCAAAATGATGTAAGGCATTTTGGCATAAAATGAATAGCGTAGGGGTTTAATATTAAAAATTTTAATTTAATAGTTATTGTATTGAGTAACATTCACGTAAAATGTTTGAAGACATCTTTTGGAAGTTTAGTACACTAATTTGTGACCACGACCGGAAAACTTCCCTCTTTGTCGCTTGCCTTGACAGGTTATTCCTATAAAGATACATACAAATCTCGTCCTTATGGCAAGCGACCAATTGGGATGTTTTGCCTGTCACGGTCACATTTATTAAAAAATGTAACTATAAATTCATAAGTTTGTATAATGTATGAGTAGGTATGACACAAAATTGTTAGCTTTATTTTGGAGCGCATCTATTCGCCAACAAACTGTCCACAGGCGAAAAAATATGTATACCTACCCACTTAAGTTTTCTCTTGAAAAACAAAATACGGTAAAACATATTTCTTAAATTATTTTATAAATTAAGCATAAACAAAAGAGACAAAGGAATTGTCATAGGGACAGGGACCATCATTTGCCGCGAGAGTTAGGCATAAGCACCAAGACTGTCGCAGCACGCTGCTCGTATGATAGCGCATGCGTACATGCAGGCGGTGCGTTGCACCGAGCTTCGTTTGGACACGAGAGAGGCAAGTTGTTTAGTAGTTGAAGTACCAAGACTGTTGGAGCTTGGAACATGCGTAAAAGGAATGAGAGTTGATCGAAGAAGCGTTTAGATCTCTCGAGCATTGTAAGTACAAAACAGTCGTTGACAGTTCTTTTGTAATTTGAAAATTTATTTTTATTTCACAAATAACTTCAAATAAATCATATTTGTACGTGAAAATGTTGTAATGGCTAAAATTACCTAAAGAGCAACGTGCAACAATAACGTACACTGCCAAGTTTTTAAATTTCGCTGTAATTATATATTACTCCTATTACTCCTGTAAAATAATTGTAATGTATACGTATTTGAACGCATGTCTGCCAACGTTTTCGTAGCGCTACACGCGTAGCCAATACTAGCGTTTTCCCGCTTTACAGAGGAAAGCGACTACGAACAGAGCGCCTGCCAAACGGGTTCCTGGCACCCATTATATTTTACATTAACTGTAGTCTTTTACAATTTTTGTAACAGAATATTAGCAATAGCGAATACTTAATAAATCTTTTTTCTAGGTTACGAAGCTTAAAGGCAGGCTTCGCTATATAAACTTGTGACAATTAAGGCTTATTAGGAGAAAATTGGAACATGCGGTGATTGGAACATATACGCATTGTAAGGAACCGGCATATAGGTAATGTTATTCCTGTATAAAACAAGCCGCTATGATTACGGTGCAAGCTGAGAGCTTCGCCACATCTATCAACGTGATATCGGCAAAATCTGATAGAAAAAAGCTTTATTTCTACGCAATAAGAGCAAAAAGACGTCGCTCGGCTTGGCCGACGTCTTATTTATGGTTCTTCAATATTGTCTTATAAAATGTTATATAACATCGTGCGACAGGGACTACATGATAGTATTGATAGTATTTTATTATGTTGTCTTTGTCACACAATGTTATATAACATTTTATAACCGCCAATGCGGGAGCATTTTTCGCTCTAGTATTGCTACAGATTTTCACCTTAATTCTTATGCATTGTTTTTATTTTAATTGTCCGTTAATTCAAATACATATATTTTTTGTTAATTTACAATATCCCTGATATATATTTACTTGAACAGCAACTCGCGCCAGTACTAAACCGCTACGAAGACTCGCCTGCACGCAAGCGCAGTATGCAGCGATGACGTCACAGCTCAGTAGGTGAATCTCGGCCTGCCTACTTACCTACTCGCATAACAAGCGAAGGGTTAACACCTAGGATTTGTTAGGAGTTAATGTTTTGGGGTTTGTGGGTTTATGTAAATGTTTCTACATATTTTGTACTTCGACATCATTTCAATTGGTGTTCGACCTGAGTTTCGGTTTCGTTTTCGGCAGGTTTCGGCATAAAGATCATGTTTCGGCCGAAGTTCAAGCAAACATTCCCGAACCTTTATCAAACTTAAAATATATTCAAAACTATATATAATAATAAAGAATATATTTATTTCAAGAATTTGGGCAAACATTATCTTTTGCGAGTTATTAAACATTAATCGAGAAGTTATTTTCGATAAATACCTCAAAACGTAACCTTTGACAATTGCCAAGCCCATTAGTATGCATATCGGAATCTTAAATTAAAAGTTTTTTATTTATTTTATTGCATGACCATGGATAAAAGTCCTTTAGTCGTATTAAAAGTATCAAAACCTTTAATTAATTAATTTATTTATATAATCTTTATTGCACAAAAGAAAACCTTATAGTACAAAAGGCGGACTTAATGCCATGAGGCATTCTCTACCAGTCAACCTTTAGGCAAAGCAAAGAGCTTGTAATGTAGCCAGCAAGAACTGAATAACATAAAAAACATGGTAATTTATTTTAGGTAAGGTTATTATATCTTAATAATTGATTTCGAAATCATAGTCTATACCTACCAAAATAAAATAAGCAAAGTTGGCATTTTCCATCATTGACAAAATAAATTCGCATAAACAGTATCACATTTCGTTTATTTATATATTTACTTAGAATCGCGTTTTAATAAGCACTTAATTTGTTGAAATTGCGCAATAATTAATTACGTACGTAAATTTTAGTAGGTACACAATAAGTTTTTAATATTAATATGTATATAATTTTACTATGGATTAAAATTGTTACCTATAGTCGGGCAAACACTTGTCAGTGAGTAAGAACCAGGAAAACTATACTCATCCCTTTCTTTTGGGCGCTAGTACTAGCGTAAGAAAAAGACAGTATGATTCACTCTACATTTGAAATCAGACGAAATATATGTCAGACTGATTTTGATTGTAGTCAAAATAAATTATTTCACTTAAATTACTGGAAAACCATATTCTGTCAGACTATTTGTGTCAGTAGAAAAAAGCGGCAAATTTAAAAACGGTAGGCGCTAAGAGTTATCGTCCCATATAAAATTTGAATTTCGCGCCTTTTTCAACTAACAAAGTTGTTTGACGTGACGTCACAGGTCTCTATTTCATATTGAATTCCGTTGGAGTTAACAATAGGGTTGTTTCCATCTACAAATCTTAGGGCAGAATTGTATCCCAATAAATTCTTTGGGATTATAAGAACATGTTAAACTACTTTTACAGTACATATGGGGCTACTTTATAGCACTAGTGCGAGAAGTAGCATATTATGTTACTGTGTCGAACATTTAAAGGGCCATATGTACTGTAAAACGTTGTACGATACATGTGCGAATAGGTAATTCGCAACTCGTGTCGATTTAAAACACTCCCTTCGGTCGTGTTTTAATTTATCGCCACTCGTTTCGAATTTCCTATTTTTCGCACTTGTATCGTAATGTACTATTAGGGGACCTTTTGTAAATATTGAATTTAAAATATCTTTTGGCACACGTCACGTGACCAAACTCGAAACGTTATTGAAGATTCTGATGACGTCACAACTCTCGGATTGACACTGTTGACAGTTAGGCGATAAACAACAAATAACAAATGTCAGTTGACAGTTCGTATCTTCTACGTGTGTATGTAGTTATGTGTCAAACCGTAAACTGTGACGTCACAAGATTTTCAAAGAGCGTTTTGGGCGCCAAAGCACCTGTCAAAATATATTTTGTTAATTTAACATATTTAAACCCGTTTTTAGTATAAAAGTTGAACTTTAGGGCAACTTTTAGTTAATATAGAACGTAATACAAGCGTTTCAAAAAATTGGAAACAACCCTATTCTGATAGTTCGAAAAAGAAGCTAATTTGACTACTCAGTTAAACAACCTTTAGAGTATGGAAGGTAGAGGTAAGGAATGCAATCTCCATATACGAAAAAGTGTCCGTCAAAAACCTAGAACATTTGAAAAACAAAATCAAATCACAGGCAGCGCACTTCACTCCCTCAATAACGCCTAGGTTCTTACTTCTTAGCTACTCCAGCGCTACGCTGAAGAGTTTTGGAACCAATATTTATAGCTGACAGCTGAACACTTTTGCAACAGTTCTACCTTCCATACTTTAGAGATATAATAATCTCTAAAGTATCTAGGTCTGGTAGGTCTATCCTTTCGTCGGACACTTCTTGATATCTTACTGCTAAGAAGAACAGGAAAATCACATAATATGCCTTTCTCTCTGTGTTCCTCTCAGGAAAAAGCGTCACTAAAAGGATTGATGAAATAACTCCAAGGGATAGCGAAAATGTTCTATGATAAAACTATCAACTAATCGCCAAATAGAATAGAATAGAATAGAATATTTTTTTATTCGTAGACACAAACAAGACACATTAAATTACATGATATAACAAAAACAAAGGAAGTATAAAGTGCCACGAAATGGCCTCATCTCAGCATGTTGCTGGTGGCTTCCAGCGCTGATCTTCCGATGAGACCATCAAGTGAGAAAAATCACGAAAGGTAACAGACAAGAAGGAAAAAGACAAAATAATATAGAGTGAACAAATTGAAAAATAGATAAAAGATAACGACTAAATTAAGTAAAGATTATTTTTATATCAAGCATCGTAAACATAACACTGTATCGGTCCGGTCCAACCATACCTTGGCTGAACATTACAGCTGCATACGCAACAAGCGCCAACGGTAGCTACACGAACTAAAAGGCAATGACAGACCAGACCAACATCGAGCGTCCATTTTATCAATTTACAAGATTTTTATATTATGAAAACAGCATCAGAGGAAGACGAATACTAACATAATAATACTCAAACATGTATGGCATAACAGGAGTGGTGAACAAATGGTTGGGTTTTGTACTTGTACGCTTAAATAGAACACACATGTCTATAAGTACCAAGCAACAGCGCAAGCATACATTATTATAATCCAAATACAGAAGGGGTTTACACACGCTCATACAAAACTGGTTCAGACTCCAGTTATGCCAACATTTCAGTTGCGCAACGCATTTAAAAAGAAACCAGATTGCTTTCATACTGGCCACACCGAGTCCTTTTTTAAATTTCGAATGTTTTCACGCGCGAAAGCACTTTCGAAATGTCAATTAATATGAGAAAGTGTAGCATTTTTCGAAATTCGAACTTAGTTTAAATACGTTCGTGCGTAACCTTTTTAAGGAGTTCGAAATTTTAAACGCATTATCATAAAATACCGGATTATTTGAGACTGAAAAGTCTCTATTTTTAGGGTTCCGTACCCAGAGGGTAAATTTTAGGGTTCCGTACCCAAAGGGTAAAACTGGACCCTATTACTAAGACTCCGCTGTCCGTCCGTCCGTCTGTCACCAGGCTGTATCTCATGAACCGTGATAGACAGTTGAAATTTTCACAAATGATATATTTCTGTTGCCGCTATAATAACAAATACTAAAAAATAGATTAAAATAAATATTTATGGGGGCTCCCATACAACAAACGTGCTGTTTTTTGCGTAATGGTACGGAACCCTTCGTGCGCGAGTCCGACTCGCACTTGGCCGGTTTTTTAAGTATTGTCCGTTATATAAAAATATGAATTCAATTTGCAACAGTAGATTCAAAATGGCGTCGTAACTTTTTAAAACGGTGGATTTCGTTCACAATTAAACAATGCTCATCTCATATTCTTAAATGGCTACTTTCTTCCGTTTCGTTACGCAAGATGTGAAATAATTATTTAAATAACAGTGTTATGACATAACTTTCTAAATTTTAACAATGTGATCACGCAATCGTTATATACATATTTTTAATAATGTATTTTAATGTTTTTTAAAGCATGTTTAAAGAGGATGTTCCTAATTATAGTGTTTGGTTTTATTACTTTAGTTTTAGACTTGATCGTAAAAAGTTATAGACGCACATTGGCTTATATGTACAGTAGACACTGCCAATTTGTGTATTCGTGTAAGTTTAGTGTTAACAGCACCAATCATGGGACATTTAAGAGAAAATTTGGAGTATTTTTGATATTTCACCGACACCTGTAGAATTTCTACCGCTTCATGCGTTAAAAGTTGAAAGTCCTATTCGACCTTTATGTTTTCTATATGTATTTAATGAAAGCTATGCAATTGGTTTCAATATTATTAACACTATGTTTTTTTTTGCTCCAATCATGGGACGTATGGCGCCATTAATTTTCAATATAAATGAAAAATTAAACTTAAGCAGCTCTTTGGCTCTTGTCTATGGCAAAATGTTGCCAGCGTTTAAAAACTGATAGTAAATACTTGTTTTACAGCATTTGTCTATATAACAATATTAAATCATTAAGGAAATGAAGCTGAAAGAGTTAATTTGTTTAAAAAGCTTCATCCTGCAGGTCAACTTTGTTGACCGTCTGTCTGTCTATCAAGACCCTTTTATCTCGAAAACGCGTGGAGGTATCGAGTTGAAATTAAAACTATATACTCAGATCTACAGCCCCTTAAAGCTGTGAAAAAATTAAATTTCTAAGTAAACGTAAAAAAAGGATATGGCCGTTTATGTCACAAATAAAGTATATTTTGACACTCTCTAGGTAATCAAAATTCATATGGTACTACTTTCCGTTGACCTAGAACTATGAAATTTGGCAAGTAATATCTTCTTACATTACGAATATAGGGGAACATCTCAAAACAGATTTGTAAAATATAAAATAACAAATAAGTTAAATTTGTACAGAACCCTCGATGGGCGAGTTCGACTCGCACTTGTCCTGATTTTTAATTAACTAATAACTCCTGAATTAAGTAGTCTTTTAATTTTTAAGGTAACCTGTAGTATTTTGAGTAGGTTTTCCAATTACGCTGGTTTCAACAAAGTTCAACGTTTTTGGACTGTTTTTTTTAACAGAGTGCAATTATGGGTTTTCAGGTTTGGTAGGGTCATAGGGTGTTGATATTTCAACTACAGCAAGCTCAGCGTAGTTTGAGGGATCTGTAGTACCTATTTAGGATTTGTAGTACCTAGTTAGGATTTGTAGTACCTATTTAGGATTTATAGTGCCTACTTAGGATTTGTAGTACCTACTTAGGATTTGTAGTACCTACTTAGGATTTGTAGTACCTACTTAGGATTTGTAGTACCTACTTAGGATTTGTAGTACCTACTTAGGATTTTTAGTACCTACTTAGGATTTGTAGTACCTACTTAGGATTTGTAGTACCTAGTTAGGATTTGTAGTACCTATTTAGGATTTGTGGTACCTAGTTAGGATTTGTAGTACTTACCTATTTAGGATTTGTAGTACCTAGTTAGGATTTGTAGTACCTAGTTAGGATTTGTAGTACCTATTTAGGATTTGTATAGTACCTAGTTAGGATTTGTAGTACCTAGTTAGGATTTGTAGTACCTATTTAGGATTTGTGGTACCTAGTTAGGATTTGTAGTAACAATAGGGTTGTTTCCATCTACAAATCTTAGGGCAGAATTGTATCCCAATAAATTCTTTGGGATTATAAGAACATGTTAAACTACTTTTACAGTACATATGGGGCTACTTTATAGCACTAGTGCGAGAAGTAGCATATTATGTTACTGTGTCGAACATTTAAAGGGCCATATGTACTGTATACCTATTGATTTGTAGTACCTATTTAGGATTTGTAGTACCTATTCAGGGTTTGTAGTACCTATTCAGGGTTTGTAGTACCTATTTAGGATTTGTAGTATCTATTTAGGATTTGTAGTACCTATTTAGGATTTGTAGTACCTATTTAGGATTTGTAGTACCTATTCAGGGTTTGTAGTACCTATTTAGAATTTGTAGTACCAATTTAGGATATGTAGTACCTATTTGGGTTTCTAGAATCGACTCTGCGTACAGCTACAAGAACAGATGTGCAAGTTCTAGAAACATTCCTTAAATTATCTTAGAAATTTCAAGGAAATTTTAGAAATGGAAAGTTTCAATGCCCATACAAAAATATATAATTATTTATTCCGAAATTCGTAAGAAATTTGGCAATTTTGGAAAACATTCCAGCACATCAGCTACAAGTGGTGTATTCCCATCACCGCCTGGTACAGATGGGAATAGGCGCTGCATATAAATCGTTCCTATTTGTCCCCGCCTCATGGCACGTGGGGTGGGGACAAATAGGAACACCCTACAAGTACCTGAAATCAAGTTACCTTTAATACTCCCACCTGATGTGTGTGGTTGCTGACTCTGCTGCACATTCGTCTGCTCAAGCTTCGTGCTGACCGTGTTCCACATGTCAAACATGTTCAACATATTGCCAATGCGGCTAACACAACATAACACAACACAACATGTTCACTGAAAAACTCAAGTGTCAAGATCTTTCGTCCGTACAAAAACTTATTACTAGTCTGTTCCCTTAATTTGTATCTTCAAGTGTAATATTGCGTTTTATAAATATTAATATAAACTTTCTCAAATCGTCAACTAATGTAAATACTCTATTTGGTTTAATATCAGTCTAAAATTTCGTTCGTAAGGTGAGGGTTATTTGCTTGGGAGTTAATTTATAAATTCTATTTGTGATTTACTATTGATTAAATGCGTATAAACGTGATAAATGTCAGGTATTGTCGCTTACGGATTGAAAATGTTCGTTTTTTTCTTACTTTTTTTCCTCTTCATAGTCTTTCGAACGCGGCGCTCACTTTTCAAAATTCGAACGCGGGAGCATATTTTTTAATTTAATTGCGCGTCATTTTTTTCGGTTATTTTTTGCCTGCGTTCTAATATGCACTGGGATGCAGTTGCAGTGGGGGGTGGTTAGGGGTGGGGGGTGTTCGGAAGTGATGGTGGAAAATGCGCATGCTCGGAATCGATCCTGCAACTACTTTCCTTGCTTTCTATATGTGCTAGAACTGTGCTTGTGTTATGTCATTCACTTTGATGTTCCTACGGTTATGTGGTCCTTTTGTTAGATATGTGGTGCGCTGAAGTATTTTTTAGAGTCGACTTGAGTGGTTTTTAATACCTAGTATGAAACTAGTACAGATTTCTACGATTTCGAACAACAGGAAGAATTTTGCATAGAAACAATCTGAATCTCTTCAAGGCTAGAGTAAATAGCTGTGGCCCTAGTGAAAAAGGGTACAAGTCTCTGGCAGCGCAGGTGTAAAGGGGTGTAAGTTCCACGTAACACTTATGGCTCCTCTACACGATGGCCCAGCGTAGGCCAGTCCTAGGGACGCATTTATGCGTTAGAGGGAGCAAGTGATATTGCTATCTCATTTCACCGCATAGCTGCGTCCCTTGGACTGGCCTACGCTGGGCCATCGTGTAGAGGAGCCCTTATGCCTACACCTAAACTGCCAGAGACTTGTACCCTTTTTCACTAGGGCCACAGATAGGTATCTCATAGGTAAGCGTGCTCCACCGTAGATCGCATCATCACTTACCATCAGGTGTGATCGTGGTCAAACGCCTGCCTATCCTCCATAAAAAAAAAATAGAAATAGTTTATTTGGTGTATAATGAAACTTAACCTATAAATACATCTTATTCTAGATGTATACTTGAATGGATTTGATGATCGTCATAAAAATCGACTTATCTAATGAAATAGTATTTTTAATATATTCAATATCAGTAAACAATAGTTAGTTAGTTCTTAGTAAACAATAAATAAACAATAAACAATATCAGAAGATGTTTTTCGAAGAGATACTTTAGAAATACTTTCTGATACATAATACTCGTACCTAAGACTTCAAAAATCTGTTATCTAAGATATAAAGTGGATATAAATCCAAAGGTTGTCTGGAAGAGATCGCTCGTTAGTGATAAGACCGCCTGTTGTCGACCATAATTTAATTTATATGCTTAATTTTCTTTTCATATTGTGAGCGATAAATAATATTTGTATTGTATTGTATTTCTTTATTACAAGTAGTAAGTGTATTTTATTTAACTTGCAATGTAACTGTTTATTTATGTTTTATATGTTTGTACTTCCCGGTTTCCGATGAAACTGAAAATTTGCATACATATGTAACTGAGGTGACAATATTACGGTATCATCGAGCTGATCTGATGATGGAGACAGGAGGTAGCCATAGGAACTCTTTGATAAAACAACGCAAGCTAATTGTGTTTGGGGTTTTTAGAATTGTCTCGATGAGTATTAGTTGCCTGTGGAAGAAAAGTACAGTCAGCGATGAAAGCTTGTACCAAAAATGCAATTATTGCCAAAAACTTAAATACCTCATTAATTATGTGATTTTCAAAAAGGTATTCAATAATGATTCATTTTAAAGCATGAAAAAATCGCTTACATTTTTACGAGTCATGTGTCCCCAAATACAGCTGAATAATTTAACCCTTTAAACAGCACGGGACATTTTCGACCCTTGTCCATAATGATTATACTTCACGTCACGTCCCTATCATGACGTGTACACACGTCAGCTGTGACGTGGTTAATACATTTTAAGTAGTATCTATTATTAGATTATTACAAAGTGTTCAAAATTACCTATATGTTAACGGCACCAATCATGGGACATTTAAGAGACAATTTGGAGTATTTTTGATATTTCACCGACATCGCCCTGCCTAATGACATTAAAATATCAGAGAGTTGCAATATGTTTAATAACAAACTAAAAAATTGGCTTAATGATAAGAAGTTTTATACTGTTATGGAGTTCTTAGTGTTTGACAAAAATAATTAATGTATTACCAAAATAACAATGTATTTGATGACATGATATTTCATTTATGACTTACATATTGGTTTAAATTGTAAATTTTAATTTATTAGACAACGATTTTATTGTAATTTTAATTGTAAACATATAAATATTTTTTTCATTTTTATTACTTCCAATGATTAAATAAAAAAATAAATATTATAGGACATTATTACACAAATTGACTAAGTCCCACAGTAAGCTCAATAAGGCTTGTGTTGAGGGTACTTAGACAACGATATATATAATATATAAATATCTATAAATACTTAAATACATAGAAAACACCCATGACTCAGGAACAAATATCCATGCCCATCACACAAATACATGCCCTTACCAGGATTTGAACCCGGGACCATCAGCTTCGTAGGCAGGGTCACTACCAACTAGGCCAAACCGGTCGTCGGATTTAAATGTATTTTCTGTTGTTGACATGTAATATTTCAAGAATATTATCAATAAATGAGTATGAGTATTAAAATGCACACACGGAACATGGCCGGGCCCAAGACGCAATAAATAGAAAGGAAAATCCCCGAAATGTTGCATTCACATGCGCGGGCGACATTACGCAAGATTACGTTGCGCGCACGCAGGCGCGCCAGCCATAGGAAGTAGCGGGAGCGGAAGCGGATATCGTTTAAGTAACTACAATAAGATCATCACCTCAAATCGCTTCTATAATCGTAACTATTGCAAATACAAGTAATTCACCCAAATTAGACCTGTAATTTACCCAAATGTAAGTAAACTGTCAAGCATTTTGGCGAAACCATATCATTGTAATTATGTGTTAATACTTTTGTTTGAATAAACTAAAAAAAGTAGGTACACAAAAGGGGTGCATAGGTTTGTAAAGGTCGTGCATGCAACGCGCATGTAAAACGTGGAGCGATGCGCATGGAGTTGCGACTATGTTGGCATGTTGTAGGCTCTACGCTTGTCTGCCACCGACGCGGAATTTTGGAGAGACAATTAGGTTGGAGATGATGCATGTTAACGTAGTACATATATGGCTATCAAGATACGAATTCTCAATGAAAAAGTCTTGTTATCTAGCAAATAAATTTCTTGAATGAAAAAAATATAAACTCATAATCTCTTAAGCTAAACTAATATAACTAACAAAAGCGATGAATATTTAATTCTTGAATTGCTTATGGGACATATTGTTATTTTTATTTACACTACACCTACTGGGTTAGGTTTACAATATTAAGAAGTAGGTACCTACCTAGCAAGTCGGACCAAGCTGACTGTACTTTTCTTTCCACAAGCAACTAATACTCATCGAGACAATTGTAACGAGCCCAAACACAATTTATTTGTGTTGTTTTATCACAGAGTTCTCGTAGCCACCTCCAGCTCCATGTCATCATAATATTGCATTGTCATCCAATTTACATGTGTATGCAAAATTTCAGCTCAATCGGAAGGCGGGAAGTGGGTCAAATTTAGCTTCCAAGATTTGACCCACACTATGTCACAGAGCAAGTTAAATAAAAGCTTGTAAAAATAGGTCAAGGCCAAACCCATTCCATCAAGAAATAAGAAAGCCACATGTTTATTCTCGAATATTAATGTTTTTAATAGTAAAGGCTTGGAACAAATTGCCCTCCGAAGTTGCGAATTCTATACGTGTGAATCAATTTAAAATAGACTTGACAAACTATCTAAGCAGTGCAATCGTGCTAAGTTAACTATGTTTTAGACGTACCAGCATCAGCTGCCTGTATAAAACAAAACAATAATAATATGAGATAACCGCCATGTGGGATGTTGATTCAACGATCATTGTCCCGATAGTCGTTTCAGCGAACGGTCTTATAGGGAAGTCTCGACCAGCACCTTGAGAGACTCTCGCTAGGTGGTTGGATCAAGGGTCAGATACAGAAGGCGGTGATCTTGGACAGGACGCGGATAGTCCGGCGGTTCCTCTCTCTGCGGCCCTGACGACCGGCAGCTTGGCCCTGCCCCGCTGCTGGCGGCACCCTAGGTTAGGTTTTTTATAATATCTTTATATGTTTTAGTACGTGTTTTTGTATTTTACTTTTATATTCATGTTATAAAAAGCCTAACATAAGTAGAAAAATTAATAAAGGAAATAATTATAATATATAGTTGTAACCCGCTATATTTTGTGGCTTGGACCACTCGGGCCCCAAGTGAAAGTAAGTGCCAAAATCTCGAGAAAGCGAGAGAGTGCCTTGATCGATGCCGTAATTATTATTAGCCATTATATGAGATATGCTAAACAAGCCGGATGTTACTGGCAATAAAAAAAAAGTTAGAAAAAATACGCATTGTCAGTTTGAACTTTTTTAATATGGAGGGTGGAGGTAAGGAATACAATATCGGAATACCAAAAAGTGTCCGTCAAAAAAGCTTAAATAGGTTGCGCTACTATACTCACTTGCATGTGCACTTCACTCTGTCAATAACGCCTAGGTTCTTAGCTACTCTAGCGCTACTCTGGAGAGATTTGGAACTATTATTTATAGCTGACAGCTGGACACTTTTGCAACAGTTCTGCCTATGGAGATTGTATTTGAAAAATCGTACCAATTACGATTCGAATACTCATTTTTGACTTTCCCTCGATAGAAAAAAATTACGATAGGTCTAAAACGCACTTCAAAAATTTGTAAAAGTAAGTAATTTATACACAAAAGCTAAAACCACGTGATATTTTCCATTCTCCGTGTTTTTTAGTATGTTATTGACACAATGGAAAACTAAGGTTTATAGGTTTTCCATTTTTAGCAAAACAATTTTTTTTTTTCAAAAAACCTAGAATATATTATGCTGAAGCGATCGACATCAAAATCAAAATGATTTGTTAAGATTTAGATCTATGTATTGCACTGTGTGTGCTATCAAAATCCCTGCAGATCTTAGTCTAACTCGAATGGTGTACACACACTCTAAAATAAGTTTTCAAAATAGACAATAGTCTACAGCATTATGATATCTCCTGGATATTAGTAAGAAACAAAAACATGAATTTACGTTTATAATTGGTAATAATTGATGATCTGTGTCCTCGGGACACGCAAAAGTATCTTTGTAAGGCTCTGAGCACTCAAGATGGATTCATAATCATCTTTATTTAAGAATCTTTAAAAAATGTAAGTAGAAATCATATTTATAGTGTCGGACCAAACTAACCCTGCATTTTTTTTTATCATTAACAAAGATTAGGTTTAACTAACTTCCCTCCAGCTCATAGGGTAAACCGTCTATTACTGGCCACCTTATACTAATAGGGATTCTGTTTATTAATCACACAATCTAAGTTAATCATCAGAACGATAGTTATTTAGTTTACTTGATTTGTGTAAATAAATAAATAGAATTCTTATTTTAGCCAATTTATTATAAGGTGACCAGTAATTGGAAGGTGGTTAGTAATAGACGGTTTACCCTATTTGGAAATTATTTTCATATTTTTAGTTTTTGTGCAAATTTATTATAAATTTTTAATGTGGATTTTAGACCTATGGTTGTGTTTTTCCTATCGAGCGAAAGTCAAAAACTCGAATCGTTGAATACCCTAGAGCAGGGGTCTTCAAATAGCGGACCTATTTTGTGTTGTGTATTATATTTGTTCCTGAGTCATGGGTGTTTCGTATGTATATACTCGGAAGTATGTATTTATCTATATACGTATGTATATCTTCGCCTAGTACCCTTAGTACAAGCTTTGCTTAGTTTGGGCCTATGTCGATTTCTGTAAGATTATCCCCAAATATTTATTTATTATTATCAAGTTCAATATTTATTCAGCACATAGGCCACATGGGCACTTTTACGCGTCAACATGGAATTTACATACAAGCAAAAACAAAAATTATAAAAAACAAAAAACAAAAATACAATTCACTGAAAATGTTAATGCAAACTACACTATTATTATTACTTAGAAATGTATATAGTCTCTAAATGTCGGATTGCAAAAAAATACTAAAATAATAATAATAAAAAAACACAAACAAAAAAATAATCTACAATTATTTAGAGGTGTAAATATCTCTATCTGAACTCGACTCTGTC
The DNA here is from genome assembly GCF_033807575.1 of Cydia pomonella. Classification (NCBI taxonomy): domain Eukaryota; kingdom Metazoa; phylum Arthropoda; class Insecta; order Lepidoptera; family Tortricidae; genus Cydia; species Cydia pomonella. Next base: position 3,071,082 of record NC_084728.1, read on the forward strand.
AGCGTTAGAATGCGTGTCCAGATATTTATGAGCCATCTCGTCAGCTCTGATATATCTGATAGTGTATATTTACATGGAATCCGAATGAACAATCCTTTTACCGAGCCCCCAAAAGTGAGCGTTTGGGCCGCCGTCGCCGCCGACGAGATTTGGCGGACCAACTTTCACCGTTTCGTAACGTATTTTTAGACGACTATCACCATGTTATGTTATAAAATATTTTGTAATGTTTGGTGATACAGTGAGTCCTAAGACATATTGTATACGGCCAAAGGCATTTTTTTCTTTAAAAAAAGGGTAGGTATTCAGACAAAACAAAACTTACCATACTTTGAAATAACTAAAAGTAACAATGAATATGGGAAAAGGCTCTGGCCAACATACCTGCCTAATATCCTGAACAGCTTACCCAAATAAGTAGTAGAAACATTAGAAAAACATCCTGATAAAATAAAGAGTACACTTAAGAAAGCACTGATTAAAATGAATTAATTTCGTTACAAATAGTATTATAATAACATGTAAGCACTAACTGCCAACAGGACTAATTATATATTTAGTTAAGGCTAAACTTAGTTAACATAATCTCCAAATATAGAGATTATAACTGAGTTCAGACTGTACCTCAACAAAAACAAACGCTGAAATAAACAGATTAAATTTTTTAATTTTTTTTTCTTATTAAGACGATAATGTTTTGCAATGTTTTGATATTTATTTGCCAACAGTAAAATTACGCCTATCTAAGGCTTACCTCCGTTTTTATGATATACATAGGCGGCTAACGAGCAGACATATCGCCTGATGGTAAGCAATTCAACTCTCTAGATACTCATAGGTTAATAATAAAGTTACATGACATTAAAGCTCTCCAAGTGGCCTCTACGTGTAGGATCTATATCCCCACGCTAGCCAATCAAAAGACCGGGATTTATACGTCTATGAAATCCAAGAAGTTACTTTCATTATATAGTCATTTAAATATTATTAAGTGAAATTTCGCCGTTTCGTAATGTACTTTATAAAATATTTTGTAATGTTTGAATATTTACAGCTGCACCGACTTTGACAGAAAAAGTGTGGAAGGATATTAATAAACTTTATTTTCATAAAAATTCAAAATTTTTGGTCCGACTCAAAAAAAAATCAACAATAACTTAGTCATAATTTTTTGGCAAAATAAAACAAGTGACTTAACAAAAATAACTAGATACGTATTGTATAAATAATATTTTATTCCACAAAAAGGGGGGAATTGTGTACTATGTAAGGGAATATGTATGTATAAAAAATTTTTTCTTAAAAATTATCAGAAAAAGGTGCATTAAGATAGGTCACCAAAAAAAGGGTTTAAGAGGAAAAATATACAAATGAACTTAATGAACAAAAGAACAAATTCACTTCACGACCTAAAAACCCAAGGAAAATATTAGAAAACAAATATTCGTGAAAAAGCGTTAAAAACGCCCTTCAGAACGAGAGAAAAAATATTTCCCAAGAGTTTCCCAACCTTCTCTCTCCGACACAAGGTTAGTGTATATCCGTCTCGCTCGCACGTGCAATATAAGATCATGCAACTGCATAACCTTGATTTGATGCAATTTCGTGATAGACAATTATGCGGGCTTTTATGACCTATTTTATTTGAAATGGGTTGCGAATTCGCAAAATTGTTTCATTTTTTTGTATTGATTGTGGTTTTGTGTTTTTTTTGTCTAAATACGAAACCGATTATGACCTTAAATGTTACTGATTATTAGTATTTTTAATCAGGTCTAGGGTTTATAATTTAAAGACTTTCATAAATTCAATAAAAAAAGTTTTTCTATAAATACTCATGAATCATATTTTGGGGTTTTTGTTGTTTGTGATATGAGATGACAATATAGATATATATTATGTAGTCAGCATGATAGAAAAGTTACATTGTTGACTATATATACCTACATTAATTAATTAATTTTCATAGAAAAGTATAGTTAAAAGCATAAATAAAGTGACCCATTTTGACCTCTTGACTAACAAAAATAAGAAAAAAATAAATATATTTTGAATCATATTTCTCATAAAAATATATATTCTAATATGATACTAATGATATTTTATAGGTTATAGAACACCTACTTATAGACAATCTTAAATAAATATACTGTAAATAAACTAGCCGATAACACAAATACTTGAACGGGTCTCAGTTTTTAAGCTACATTCATTTCTAATATTGACCTAACTTTAAATATATTTTTTATATTATTTTTCATGCCATATTTCAACCATAACATTTGTAAAAAAAACGAAAGTTAACAATACAACTTTATAATAAAATTATTTTAACCGACTCACGTATTAGTCAAAAATAATCCGTATAAAAAACAAAAAAATACAGACGAAAAATCTCAACCAAAAAAAACTCACGTCCAAAAAAGCAATCCATACACTGCACTATCACACACACATACGTAATTATCGCGAAGGTAGAACGCGCGGGCGCGGCCGTGCGCGTGCGACGGTCGGTGCGTACTGCGGTGAACGGACGCTTTTAGGTTTGGCGAGCGAAAAGCTGAGGAGTTGGCGGAGCTGGAGAAGATGGGTGGTTAAGTTATAGAAATACTTAATGTAATTAACAATTTGGGAAAAAGTTTGATAAAAAAAAAATGCAATAATTTTGAAAAACTCACGATATATGACGCTGAAGCTGATAGTTCCAATGGCGAGATACATAGAGTTTAATGTCAGCTGGTAAGAAAGATGGGTGGTTAAGTTTAGTGAAAAAATACGTCTTATAATTTAAAAAAGTAAAAAAATATATCAAAATTTTTTAATGTTGAGGATATGTCACCTGCAGGTGGCGGAATTAATTATGTAGACGTTTATTTTGGAATATAATTAAAAAAATAGCAATCATTTTGATAAACTAAAATTATGGCGGTGAAGCTGATGGCCCAGATGGGTGGTTAAGTTAGAGAATACATATATAATATAATATTGACGACCGTTCTGGTCTCGTGGGTAGTGTCCCTGCCTACGAAGACGATGGTCCCGGGTTCAAATCCAGGTAAGGGCATTTATTTGTGTGATGAGCACGGATATTTGTTCCTGAGTCTTAGGTATTTTCTATATATTTAAGTATTTATATATTATATAAATACTTAAATACATAGTCTGAATCCCCACAACACAAGCCTTCTTGAGCTTAATACTGTGGGGCTTAGTCAATTTGTGTAATAATGTCCTATAATATTTATTTATTATATAAAAGACCGTTATAGTAATCATCTGTATATATCCATTATGTATATTGTTATTGTCAATAAATAATTTCGTATTTAAAAAAAATTAAAACCGAGCATAAACTTACTTAATGCAAAAACTGCGTTAATGTATATATCAAATCATTTATATGCTAGAATACAGTCAAGTGGATGTTGTCAAATACATTTCGAAAAACAGTGTATTCAGCCGACTAATGGCATGCAAATCTCATATAAAGAAAATAAAACTAGTTTGAACGGTATTTTCCTATATTTCATTTTAAAAACATGATAATAACTCTTCTCTCCAATGGTTACAAAAATAACACATGACACGCACGTTGCATCCTTATATCCTGAAACCAAGTATTGGCGTCTTTTTTCCAGAAATTAGTCACAGGTTTAAAAATACACTCATTCACGCAAATGGACTCGTATATCCAAAAATGGTTGAAATAGTTTTATATAAAGATAAAGATAGTTTATTTTCCGAGTAGGTATATTACAATGCGCTTATGAACGTCAAATAAAGCTACGTCGGCTCTAACCTCTGACCCGAGAAGATTTAGATCCCTCCTATATATCCCAGCTGTTATTGGTAAATAAGGACTTAAGTATTTATCAGATTTATTATTTTTCAAGAAACATTGTAGGAGTCCGTTTTACGAAATGTTATACAAATATTACCAAGAAGATCGTTTTTTGTTGAGTATGTATATTAATTCAAGAAAATTAATAATATCAGCAGAAATAATTCGTGTAGTTTTGAAAATTGGTATAGTTATACCTCGTGGTCTCCAGATAAACATACTAAAAGTCCTCGAGGGTAGGGGTTGTGCTGAGGGTGTAGCCCCCCCCCCCCCCCTACACCCTCAGCACAATTAAAACTAGGAGAAAAGCATTGTTTAGGGTGACTCCCCTACACCAAAAGTGGGGACGATTTTTTTTTTTGGTTCAACCCTATAGTGTGGGGTGTCGTAGAATAGGTCTTTCAAAACGAATGCGGGTCTTCAATAACCATTTTTTGACAAACGTAATATTTTCGAAAATAATCGCTCTGAGAGAAAAAATAGTGTTTCCCCTTCTACTTTCCCTAATTTCAGAACCATGGGTCCAAACAATATGAAAACGTGACGCAAACAACGTGAAAGCAAAGGTTGGTAAAGACTTTCAAGAATAACTATAGCAAACCTGATCGGTTTAGCCGTTGTTGAGTTTTTTCATAAAGTCTATGTTGACGGACGGGTAACTACGGAACCCTACTTTGAGCATGCACTTGGCCAGTTTTTTTTTTTTATATTTTGTCAGCAGTCGACTAAGCTTGCTTAATCTAAACCAAAAAATTTAGTTATGATGAACAATTACGAGAAAAAGACGTTTTCTTAAATTGTCTATTTATCGTCTCTTTGTTAACTTAAGCACCCTGTAGCTGTAGAGTAAAAATGAACAAACCAAATTTGTAGGAAATTTTAAGGTAAAACTTTTCTCCAAAGTAATTATAATGTATATATATTCGTAAAAATATTCGAGATATAAGCAAAAATCTGAAAAAGGTACCTTCAACCCCCCTTACACCCTCAGCACAACCCCCACCCTCGAGGACTTGTAGTGTGTGCCCGTTGTCTACCAGTCTAAGTTGTATGTTTATTTGTATGTCATTATGTTCTTTCATATTGGTGAGCAATAGAGAATATTTGTATTGTATTGTATTGTATGTTTATCTGAAGACCACAAGGTATAAGTGTACCAATTTTCAAAATTACACGAATTCCCCTGATTTTCCATGTTAATTTTCTTAAGCTATATTAGGAAGCACTGGTAGCCTAGCGGTAAGAGCATGCGACTTACAATCCGGTCGTGGGTTCAAACCCCGGCTCGTACTAATGAGTTTTTCGGAACTTATGTACGAAATATCATTTGATATTTACTAACTAGTAGCTTTCAGTGAAGGAAAACGTCGTGAGGAAACCGGACTAATCCCAAGGGCTGCGTAAGGGAGGCAGTTAGCAACCTGAAATCTTTGCTAGGCTTCGTGGAGGAGCTGGGGTGGTTAGATATCGCTACCTCGCGCAATATAGGCACAATGGTTGTCGATTTGCGGAAAATGCCCAGAAGCACTAACAGTAAGCTTGGGCAGAAATCTAGAAGAAACATCAAGCCCTTTACGGAAAGCAACCGTGCCAAACTATTATAAATACCAGTTAAAATTAGTTTGTTTTGACAGTTTAAAGGCTTGAAAGTAACAATTTTCTGTCCACATCTATCAAAGTCTGAATAACATTGTTCCCCGCTGAAATGTAAATATACATACTTTTAAAAGAATTATAAAGTGATCGTTTAAATGTGTTTTTCCCTTTAGCGAAGGTTTTAGTTGGTAATATAGATGTATATTCTATATTTTATTATTAGGCAGGAGGTTACGCATTTATTTTTGTAAGACACGCCAACAAAATGCTACAAAAGCTTTTGCACGGAATAGGATTCACATAAAATTAATATATATAAATAAATTCAATCACAAATCACACCCCTTTTTTGTTTAACAATAACAAAAATGGTTCAAAAAATTATATCGCAAAAAATTGCGTATTCGGATCTTTACAAAAATGGGGACAATTTTCCTTTATTCGCGAACATGTATTGTCCCGTAATTTGGTAAATTTAATATGGACCAAAAAAATGTAAGCTTTTTCGTTGAGTTACAAAAATACCATCCATTTTCGTAACTGAAAGGAAGATTTTCCAGGACATACTGTGAAATTATGCTTATATTATGTATATTAGGGAATATCTATTGATGACCGGTTTGGTCTAGTGGGTAGTGACCCTGCCTACAAAGCTGATGGTCCCGGGTTCAAATCCTGGTAAGGGCATTTATTCGTGTGAGGAGCATGGATATTTGTTCCTGAGTCATGGGTGTTTTCTATGTATTTATAAATATTTATATATTATATATATCGTTGTCTAAGTACCCTCAACACAAGCCTTATTGAGCTTACTGTGGGACTTAGTCAATTTGTGTAATAATGTCCTATAATATTTATTTATTTATTATTTATCTATGCACCAAATAAGGGCTGCCGTTTTTGCGCTCACCAGTTGGCGCCACTGAAGATGGTGGTCCAGAAAAAGCTCTCAAAATTAAACTATGTTTAATAAATAAAACCCATGACCCTTTTTTAAATTGAACTATAATACCTATCTAATGTTTACCAAGGATCAATCGAGAATAGAAAAAATATTTACCACAATAATGAATAAGAAGTGAAAATCCGCGAAAAACCTTGTAATCCCCAAAAATACTATGGAATTCACGAAATTAAACGCTTTAGCCCTCATTGTATCAAATACTAACAAAAAAGAAAATCGTCATCGAACAAAAAATTGGCCCATCTCCGTAAATATCGATGTTGTCTATGAAACAGTTTTTTATTTCTCATACACTCCCAGTAAAAAATGTTCAGTCCTACCTACTTATACACTTCTCAAAGTGCGGTAAAAATAAAAATCACATTTATTTTTCTCTATATAATATATAGTTAATAAACATTGAAACTCTGAAACTCTAGGTTCATGGGGTCCCAGCGCGCACAAGTTTTGTGCAGAAATCGCGAAGCGTCTGGTTGACGTAACTGGTGACCGAAGAGCTGGCGGCTTCCTCGCGCAACGTTTCAGTCAACGAGGAAATGTCACCAGCATCCTTGGTACGAGTACAATGCCTCAAAGGCCTATTTTAGATTTAAGCTAGTTATCGTAACCCTCTGTATATTGTATACATAATTGTTATTATAAATAAAATGTTTTCTCCCATAAACATGCACTACCTCTATATAAATAAATAAATATTATAGGGACATTCTTACGCAAATTGACTGTCCCACGATAAGCTCAAGAAGGCTGGTGTTGTGGGTACTCAAACAACGATATATATATAATCTAAAAATACTTAAATACATAGAAAACATCCATGACTCAGGAACAAATATCTGTGTTCATCACACAATTTTTTTTGCCTAAAGGTTGACTGGTAGAGAATGCCTCATGGCATTAAGTCCGCCTTTTGTACTATAAGGTTTTCTTTTGTGCAATAAAGATTAAATAAATAAATAAATGCCCTTACCGGGATTCGAACCCAGGACCTTCGGCTTCATAGGTAGGGTCCACTAGGCCAGACCGATCGCCGCGCATGGCGCATTGCTATCGCGCATATGGCTGACATGGTCCAGAATTCCAGCATCAATCGTCTGTGACCACGGCTTAGCAGGTGTGTTTCTATGCAATTTGTTGTTTAATTGCTACATATTTAAACCTTCACACTCAGCGCAAGTATTAAAATATTCAAATCTAAACAGACCCCTCCCGAATTAGAATTAAAAGCAAATAGAAACCGGTCCGGGGGTTTGCAAATAAACCGGACCCTTGCGAACTGACGTCCAGTTTAGACGCCATTGTCATGTCCACTATAGACTTCATTGGGGAAGATAGTGTCATGTTTCGACTTTGATGTGCAATTTTGTCGCGAAGGGGTGATTAGAAGTCGAACTAGTTAAGTAGACTTCAATTTAAATTTAAAGGAACTGAACATTTTTAGTCGACTATTGAAAATTAAGTCAGAATCGGTCTAAATATTCTAATCTGGAGCAGGCCTTCGATTTTCTACCAGTAGCCGTAAAGACCAGCCGCCCTTGGTGCGCTGATGGTAAAAAATATAAGGAAGTTAGGTCAGCGACTCCGGGAAAAAAGCAGCAACCACAGGTACACCAGCATATTTAGTCCAGTAAAATTTCGTTGGCCGTCCAAAGAGAGAACGCCAGCAGCGTGCTAGGCACCCGGGCAAAGATATGTATAGCTCCGTAAAAGATAAATAAAGTCTAAGAAAAAAACGTGCCTCGAAAAATCAAGAAAAATGTATGCTCAAATAGATGGCAAGACCGTTCAGGATCAGGATCAAGATCAGTAAAAGAACATGGATCAAATAGCCATTTGTCATTCTAAGAGTTTTTGTCCTGTGTCGAAAGGTGGCAGTAAATTTAGTTGAGTATAACATTTTGAAAATTTACTTTGACAATACGCATTGATACTAAATTCTCTTTGTACCCGGGTAGCTGTTGACCCAAGTACCTATCTAGTATTGTAAATTTTTAGATTTAGTTTTTAACTTGGTAAATTACTGTAATTAGGTAACATATTACTTTTTAATATTTGTTAGGTATTTTAAATAAAATTAATTAATATACAATGTTATTTCAGAAGGAAAAACTTTAGATTGAACTCGATGTAAAGCTTAGATGGACTAGTAAACAAAACGTTTAAAATATTTCAAAAAGGAAGTTAAACTATGAATGAATAACAATCAATGTTTAAAAACAAAGACCTCATAAGTTTAAGATAATCAGTAATTATAGCAAATACTTGCTCATTACAGCCATTCGTGAGTTATTATCGGACGATACAGCAATTTTGAGTGAATCACTGTGTTCTTGAACATCGCTCGTGCGATTTATAACAAAGAATATGGCGTAGGGTTAAAACTATAAAAAGGATATGACTGTAAATTTGTCGCACCATACATAATTACAATGGGGTAAGAATAACATTGATTATTGTGCTTGGATTCCACATAATTACCTGTACCCCTAGTGTAAATAAATTCGATTTCGAAACGTGACGTACGCGTTTGCGTTTAGTCTCATTTTGTATTGGATTTAGAAAGAGCGCGCCAAGCGGGACGTTTTGGAAACTCAAAATCCTATACAAAATGAGACTTAACGCAAACGCGTTCGTCACGTTATGATGTCGATCAAATTTACACTAGGGGTACTGTTTCTGACCGTCCTCAACTTGACGTTAAACAAGTTAAAATTTAGCTATCTACGTCACGAAGTAAAAGTACAAACAGACACTTTCCCTTTTAACACCAAACCAAACACCGACATTGTGTGTATAGGATGTGTGACCTTATTTAGCGATCCATATGTACCATGTACAGTCGCGGACTTTAATTGCTGAGCCATATAGGGTTTACTTTAGATTAGACATTTACCCCCTTATTCATAAACGTCTACTAAAGTTGACAAGCCGCTTATAATTGTTTGTCCCTTTCCGACGTATTGGTTTGATGGAAAAGGACAAACGATTATTAACGGCTTGTCAACTTAGTAGCGGATCCCTTTGTTTGGCATAATTATTGAAAGTCATAATGTAATAATAGTCATATTATCATTAGTCATAACTCTGAAATAGTTAATTTGAATTTTTAGGAATTTCTTTAGGTTATCCCATAGATAGGGTTAGGTTAGGTTAGGTTTGTTTTATGGCAATCCTGAATAGTTACGCGTTTCTGAGAAAACCCAAATTATGACTAACGAAAATGCGGACAAACAATAATTATCGCACTAGTGCGGTAAAGTAGCACCATATGTACTGTAAACTATTTTTTTTAGTTCATTCAGAAACCAAGCAGTCAAATAAACATATTAGAAATGAAATACAAAGATGTACCTACTGCAAGTAAAAGGCAACAAAAGGACCTGGAGGTTCATAGTTATAAATAATGTTCACTGAAATAAGTACTTATAGGTACGAGTATATCTGTTTGATAGAAAATGAACTACATACAACATACATATATAAGTACCTGGGTACTTAAACAACTTACGTTTAACTATATTTTTTTAGACTAGCCAATGAATTTTGAAAGCATTCTACATCGTATAGAAATGTTTATTATAGTAACTTTACTCTGTATCTTTAGGTATTTAAATAAAAGTAAACAAACAATTTGTACATTTTCGGGTAGTTATAACATTTATTGGTTAACCAACCAAATACAAAATCGCCCTGGATCTGTCACTGAACGACCTGACTTTAACCTACATTATTTGATCATGTTATGCTTTCATCTACCCTCAACTGGCTTAAGGAGCCATTTGAGGTTAGATGTTGTTTTTGTTTACTTTTATTTAAATACCTAAAGATACAGAGTATAGGAACTCGTCTGAAAAAGGTATTGACTTATTAGATACATAGTAGTTATGTATTCTGTAGAACTAGTTTAAAGATTGTTAGCTTAACAGTCTCTTGACGTGAAATATGTATTTCATACACTTTTTTATTTTTTATTCTTTGACACTTGGAGAACCTTTACACCTCCAAATCTTATTAATGTAATTATTATTGTGTAATTATCTTTCTCAGACCGTGGGGATACATCTCCAAACTTAATGTATTAACCGTGGAGAATACCCGTCTCTGTAATATTTTATAATATACTTGGTACATACTAGTTATGTATTCTGTAGCATTAGTTTATGAGACTGCTAGCTTAACAGTCCAGACGCGATTTATTTATTTAATATATACATTTTATTTTGACTCTTGGAGAGACTTTACACCTCCAAATCTTATTAGTATTAGAACTCTGACATTGGGGACCTTTTACATCTCCAGATTTAATGTATTTTTAACCATAGAGTATAGTCTCTATGTCTCTTTTGTATTGTAGTAATTATTTATTTTAAGATTATTATAATGTAATGTTTACCCAGGTATTGGCTGTTGTATTTATAAATTTTGTTATGTATTTTTCATGTCACTATATCCTGTTACTAATGTTGTATTGACTTGTAAAAGAGCCCTTGAGGCCTAATTGCAGAATAAATTTTTGATTTTTTTTATGTCTGGAATAGTCACAGAAAAAATTGATCGCAGAATATTTAGTACATACAACTGCACCCGAACTTAACGCCCAAGGCGCCGAGACACTTGGCACTCATTACACGGTAACCCAATTTCAGTGATAACGGGTGATAAGAGGACGCTATCTCGGTCAATGTACGATAAGTACATAGTGGTAGATATGTGTGTACTGCGTGTACTAGACATAGACAAGGAGACATGCCTATGACAAAGTTTCCATGTTTTTTTTTTATTTACCGATTTTTTTCAATGCTAATCAAGGCTGTACACATCGTTCTCAAAAATACGTCAATTTTTGAAAAAAATCAAGGAAATTTTAGGATGAAAGTTGTAGATGCACTTGAAAATTTAAAATTCTGGTATTTATTAGTAATCATTGACTAATCATAAAGCCTTATGTATTTTCTTTTATTGTGCAATTAAACTTTAATTAAATCTTATACTTTTAAATGAGAAATTCTTGTAAGTTTATATATTTTGGGGATCTCCGAAAATTTGCTATATGGGGGTTTTCGGGGGTAAAAAATCGATCTAGCTAGGTCTTTTTTCTGGGAAAACGCGCATTTTTGTGTTTTCCGAACAAAGCTCGATCTTCCAGATATTAAATAACAGACGACCTTGAATTTTGAAACATATTCCTCAAAAAATAAAATTCATCAAAAATTTGCAATTCTAATAAGGGGGTTAAAACAGGGGTGAACAATGAACATTATTAACGATTATTACGCGAAGGAAATTTGGATATAGTAGTCATAAATATTTAATCAGAAAAGTACCCAAGTAAATAATATCCTGCGTATAACGTATTAATTTACCAATTTTGTCAACAATGAATTGTATTTACCTGTATTCATCACGATCGTAAGTAATATGATATTTTGCGCACATATGCAAATATATTGCCCAGCCGATATCGATAATAGCCACTTCCTTTCTCGTATACCTATAACGCTATGCTATAGTCAATTATGTGCAATTTGATACTTCTACTTCCACTTTTGATTCAAGTTCAAAAAACTGTAAAATTAACTATAAATTAGCAACCCGTTTCGCTTCGCACGGGTTTAGGGACGAAAATTCTGGGAAAAAAAAACATATGTTTTTTTCGGGAATTTTACCAAATTTCGTTTATTTCTGTTTTTTCCCGTTTTATTCAGAAAAATTAAATACGTCATACACAGTGCCACTGATGAGTGATGACAGTGTCAAATATATAAAATGCCAGAAACTAACACATTAGACGTGTAACCTTAACCTTCCTGTTTAAATTCCCAATTAAATTCATATGGAAAAATACAGAAATTTTAAAAAAACTTGATTTTTCAGCTTTATTCGTTTTTTGTTCGGAATATTGTAACTGAGATTTACATTGTTGCCATTCGAAAGAAACTTGAAAAAAACGAGTCGTTTAGAAATTTTCCCGAATTTTTTCAAATCGATACGGGTTACACAAAACCTTAACAAATTGGTGTACACCTAAACCTCAAGAATCACTCTATTGAAAGGTGAAAAGGAGGTGATAAACGTTTCACTATTCTATTCTAAAAGCATGAAAAACGTTGTACGATACATGTGCGAATAGGTAATTCGCAACTCGTGTCCATCTAGCATAGTTTTTGAGTTTATTGCGAACATACATACAGACAGACAGACATGGCGGGGGACTTGGTTATATATATAAGGTGTACCTATAAATGACTTGCCTAGGCAAGTAGATAGGTTTATCAACTCATTTGCAGCAGTCAATATGTTAAGGTTCCGTACCCAAAGGGTAAAACGGGACACTATTACTAAGACTCCGCTGTCCGCTCGTCTGTCACCAGGCTATATATCATGAACCGTGATAGTTAGAAGGCTAATAAGGAAGGACCCGGGTACGTCCTCGGACCCGGGTACGTCCTTAAACTACGTCCACAAGAGAGGTATGGGCATTGTGAATGTCATCTCGCTTTGTGTGGTAGGGCACAGCACAGCGGAGCCATTCCAGATCTAGAGCAGAGCCCAACTGGGGAAGTACAAGGTGGAGGCACCTTACAGAAAACCGCAGCCAAATAACACTAGATCCTACTCATAGTGTTGTGTTCCTGCCGGTGAGTAAGGTTGCCAGAGCTCAACGAGGGGCGGGAGGGGGTTACGGTCGGCAACGCGCATGTAACTCCTCTGGAGTTGCAGGCGTACATAGGCTACGGAGACTGCTTACCATCAGGCGGGCCGTATGCTTGTTTGCCACCGACGTAGTATAAAAAAATTAGAATAATTATAATTAATTTTGCATGCTTAGTTATTAAGTTAAAATAATACAGCATGTTTATATTTGACTGACACAAATGTACATCAAGAGCGAAACTAACTGCCATCTACTACTATTTTCATATTTGCTACTATTTTACTGTAACACCTATGTACCGTGTCTTATGAAAATGAATGATTAAAATAAAAAGATATAATATAGTAAACACCCCTATAATGGAACAGGCACCAGTAATGGGATGGTATAGACAAATCCTGTAAAACAAGGATTTACCATCAGTTTTTAATCGCTGGCAACATTTTACCATAAACAAGAGCCAAAGAGCTGCTTAAGTTTAATTTTTCATTGATATTTGTTAGTTTGAAAATTAATGGCGCCATACATCCCATGACTGGAGCAAAAACCATAATTTTAATTGGTTAATAATATTGAAACTAATTGCAGTATCTTTCATTAAATACATAGAAAACATAAACAACGAATTGGACATTCAACTTTTAAGGCATTTAATTTTACAGATGTCGGTGAAATATCTAAAATCCTCTAAATTTTCTCTTATATGTCCCGTGATTGGTGCCGTTAACATAGCTGAAATTTTCACAGATGATGTATTTCTGTTGCCGCTATAACAACAAATACTAAAAACCGAATAAAATAAATATTTAAATGGGGCTTCCATACAACAAACGTGATTATTTTTGCCGTTTTTTGCGAAATGTTACGGAACCCTTCGTGCGCGAGTCCGACTCGCACTTGGCCGGTTATTTTCATAGGGTTTTCCCAGTCAATTCAATATACATATAACGCTAAGAGTCGAACGATAGTTATATATGTATTAGGTACATATATATATGTAACCTGAGAAGAAATGCATGACATGTGCGCGATTAAGTATCGATTTTCATGATTAAAATGCAATATATTTGTATATTTTGTATTGAACGCAAACGGGTTCATTTTTAACAGATTTCAAAAAAATATATTCTTAATTTCAATATTGTAATATATTACTCAATATTTTACAGTACATGGTGCTACTTTACCGCCCTAGTGCGGTAACTAGCACTATACATGCGTATGTCAAATTTTTTAAAGGCTATACGTTTTTTTTATACCACGTCGGTGGCAAACAAGCATAAGGCCCGACTGATGGTAAGCAGTCACCGTAGTCTATGGACGCTTACAACTCCAGATATGTTACATGCGCGTTGCCGACCCTTTAAAAACCTGTACACTCCTTTTTTGAAGAACCCCATACTGTAGCCCCTCGGGAAAACCTCGGCAGGCTGCTCATTCCACAGCCGGAGCGTCCGCGGGAGGAAATGTACTGTAAAACGTTGTACAATACACATGCGAAAAGGTAATTCGCAATTCTTGTCAATTTAAGTAAGTAAGTAAATATTCTTTATTGCATCAACAATTATACATTTTACATACATGTAAAACTACAAATGAATTTTAAAGGAAAATAGAACCAGGTAACAACAGGCGGTCTTATCGCTAAAAAGCGATCTCTTCCAGACAACCTTTAGGTAGCAGGAAATTTAGAACTCATACAAAAGCCAACAGGTAGTGCAAGGAGCTAAATATGGAGACTATTAAACACAAACACACATACTACTTATATAAGTATTAAAATAATACCTAATGTACTAATTAATATACAATATATATATATATATATATATATATTTATACTTACACATATACAATATATAAAATGGCAATTTAGTAGACTCCCTTTCGGTCATGTTTTCATTTATCGCCACTTGTTGCGAATTTCCTACTTTTCGCACTTGTATCGTTTTTTGTTTTGTGTTGGAGCTATTTGGAACAAAATGTTAAATTATTATTTTTATTAAATATACACCGTGTGCACAAAAAATGCTTACATTTTAGTGGCATACAAAAATTTCATTTACTTATAAAAAATTGGAGACATCATGTTACTAAGAATACCTAAGCAATTAAAGTGTAAGAGGTTACCGAGAAGCACGGTGTATATGTAAATTACGGTAAAACGGTACCTAACTGGGATTTCTAGGACTTCTAATGCCGGTGTACACACTCGTAAAGAACCTCTCGGCTAGTCTCCAAACGGAGAACCGCGGGACGAGTCAGCAAGATCAGCAGGGAGCAGTATGTACACACTCGTTCTTGGCCTGTCTCGGGGTGTCTCGACGAGTGTGTGCAGCCCACATAAAACAGATTACTTACCCATAAGCATGCCTATTACTCCTAAGAGGTCCAGAATTCAGAATATAGTTATAGCTACATACGCATAGGTTCCGTGTTTGATTCCCGAAAAATACATTTTGTAGCTGGGGTTATTTCCTTGGGAACTTACCTGAAACAGATAAAAATTTAATTAGTAAAAAAACATTTATTATACGACTTTTAAAGGGGTTCCGGGTAATTCCTGATGAAGAGGCTATCCATTCAACGTTTGAAAAGTTGCTAGCGTGAGGGGCACCTTTGCGTCTGAAAGGGGCGCGGAAGTTGTTTGTACTGGTTTTGTAACTTTGTTTACTCTTTTTTAATTATATAGAGCTTCACCAAGTTGGCAGCGATTTCGACAGCCTAGACAGTGCAAGTGTTATTTTAAACGTCAAACTTCTATGAAATTAGAACGTTTACTTAGCACTTGCACAGGCTGGGCTATCAAAATCGCTGCCAACTTATCTTTTTTTTTATACTACGTCGGTGGCAAAGGAGTTACATGCGCGTTGCCGACCCTAAACCCGCCCCCCCTCGTTGAGCTCTGGCAACCTTACTCACCGGCAGGAACACAACACTATGAGTAGGGTCTAGTGTTATTTGGCTGCTGTTTTCTGTAAGGTGGAGGTACTTCCCCAGTTGGGCTCTGCTCTAGAACTGGAATGACATCCACTGGCTGTGCCCTACCACACAAAGCGAGATGACATTCACATTGCCCATACCTCTCTTTTGGACGTAGTTTAAGGACGTACCCGGGTCCATTTAAGGACGTACCCGGGTCCGAATCTACCTCATACCTTCTAGAGACCTCATAGTATGAGGTCTCTAGCAACTTTCATGTTGTTTGTCACTGTGACAAGGTACAAAATGGATCACATATTAAATTTTCATCACACTTGCTCGAAAAAGATCATATTTCATGCAGGTGTACTGAAGGACAAAGGCCTATTTTGTTCCCCCGGGAGTTATGGATTTTGAACAAAAAAAGCTTATTTGCTTTTGTTTTAATTATATCAGTTATTTATGTACACCAAGTAGCATAAAGGAGTTTTAGTTTTAAAATACTGACGTTTATAATTTAATATGTTTGTATAATATTATTTCTATTGATTAATTTAACAGCCGTATAAAATATTTTTATATTATTTTCAATTGCTGAACGCCGAATAGGTCTGTGCCTGCGATGCCGAGCCTGTCAAGGAATTACAAAATGGCGGATGAATATTTGATATGTCACCGTATTTAAGAATTATTTCGCTTAAAATTTAGTTTTTACTTCGCAAGTGAAAAAACATTGTGTTTAACTCCGGGGGTAAGAATATTGCAAACTCGGTTCTTTAATTACCTCCAGCCTGCGGCTGTCGAGAATAACCACTCTCGTATCCAAAATTTCACTTACCTTCGTTGCACAATCTACTATTGACTGTACCTTATGGCGGGCGACGCTTACGTTGTGACGCTTACCATCAGGCGGGCCGTATGCTTGTTTACCACCGACGTAGTATTATAACAAAAAAAAATAATAATAATAAAAAAAAAAAGTTTCCAAAATTTTATAATGATTGGTTGCGTTTAGGAGGAGGAAACAGTCGAGAGCGAAACCTCGATTTTTGAGTTTTTTGCGTGGGAATTTTAGTCCAAGTTGCAGTTGTCCTTATCGCACGTAGGCACTCCCACCGCAGCGCGACAGAAACAGCTTCAAAATTTCGAGATTTAAAAAGTTGCTCAGCTAGGAAATACTGTTAAGATAGTGCACACATATTTTTGGCACTGTTTTACGTATCGATATTTTCAGGCGTATTATAATAGAATTTTTTCATAATGTGGCCATGCATTTTTGCCCTTCGGTGTACACTGATTTAAATGCTTAGAAAATAATAGTCGTTTTCTCCATACAAAATTAATTCACCAATTCAAACTTTTACGATTTTCACACATTATTATTTTCTTTAATCGAAAGTAAAAAGACAGTTACATTGGAGTTTCATAACTAATAGTAACTCCGCATAATAAATCTAACCCTTTCGCAAGCTCATCTAAGTTTCAAAATTATCCATTTTAGTGTCTAATATTCTAGTCAGACCTAACCAAACAAAACCACCATACAAATACCTGACACAAAGCGGTGCCTATTACAAAACATGTAAAAGCACTTAAACATTTCCAGCATTACTTGACCTCCGTCACAATGGCTCATACTTACATTAGATAGGTCCAGATATACTTGTAGTGCTACCCAGTTTAAAATGAAAGAGTTTATGAAGCTTTTACTAAAGATTTGGGGCTCTTCAAAATCTGGGCAGTTCAAAAACAGGTTTGTAAAGACTAACGGCGTAGCATCCCGGATTCTCGCACACAGACGTAACTTTCTCATGTCTACGTCACACAGCAACGATCAGCTGTGAGGGAACTGTGTCAACCAACGGTTCCAACGGTACTAAGCAAAAACGCGTCGCTACTCGCCGACAGGTGGCGCTGTTGTCAAATTTCGTTTACCGTTAGAATTACTTCATTGTAAGTAATATTGCGTTAATGTTACTTAACGCTTTTTGAACGACTGATATTTTATAGTTACTTAACATATTTTATAATCATTTTTAAAAGGAAAGCATGAAAAATTTGCTAAGCGGATTTCAATCGAATTAAACTTAAGAAAACAGTTAGGTTCCCGAGATGAGGCTTTGACCTCGGCTAATTACTTTTAATTAATATAATTGCGTTCTCAAGGCTATTAAACAGTAGATGCGAGCTAGACGGGCAGAGTACTGTTAGACTAGTCCCTATATGTGTCACGCGGGTGCAGCTTTTCCTCGGTAGATGGCAGTAACGGTGAACATAGTACACTGCGGATGTTGTCAATATTTGGGTGAATCAACTTTTTTTGTTTTGTTATCCTGTCCCGTTGTCCAAGGGACAACTGTGGCACAGTTTGTTTGAAGAGACGTTGTATGCTGTTCTATTAACATGCTTAGTAGGGGGCCCATTATGGACATTGGTTATAACGACCACAAAAACGCAAGTTAGATATATTTAAGTACCATAAAATCAGTATTTCAATGAACTTTTGTCCCCCGGACAACTAATCGTAACCATGGCAACGAGTGACGCTAAAAAGTTGATTCTCCCATTTATTTATGTTTTATATTTGCTAATTGCTTTGGTTTGTTTACCTATGAAACGGAACTTACAAACAGTTTATAATAATTTTAATGAGTTTCACGAAAATTATGCATGAGAAACTACTTCAATTTCCTAAATTTCGATTTTATCATTACAGTTTACTAGTAACTTAGAACCTATTTATCTGAAAAATGCCCTAGAAATGGTACGATATTCCTATAGATCGTGCCATTCACGTATTCATTCGTATTTTCATCTTATTAAAGGTGAGATTAGATAAATATGCGCGTCATCCTGGATGACACGAACTATAGCTGTCGAAAAACAATTAAAACCCGACCGCTGCGGCGCTGTTATTATCATGTAAAGGGTGACAGTTCAGTTTAGTATGAGAAATTTAGTTCCAATGAAATTCCGCAATATGGCGCGTGATGCGTGATCATATATTACTGGTCAGGCTTTAAATTAGATAGAGGGATATACATTCACACAGATGTGTTTTGACTTTTGACAGGTCTGTCTGGCTAGTCTTACCATACGTCAGGATTTCCACTGAAATGTCAGAATGTCTGGTCCTTTGTCAGGATTGCGGGTGACGTCAGAACATTTGTCAGATTCCATTTTTTCATGTGTCAATCTTATTTGTAGGCAACTAGGCTCATGTTTCCGTACATACGAGTATTTCTGCCTAATTTCACATCTGCCATACAGATTATAAATCTGACCGACTCATATGTAGGAATATGCAGACACCTTCCTGGTTTGACGACCTGTCTAGCCTAGTGGGTAGTGAACCTGCCTGTGAAGCCAGCAAGGTTTAAATTCTGGTAAGGGCATTTAAATTATTTGTGTGATGAGCACAGATGTTTGTTCCTGAGTCATGGGTGTAAGTGTTCATAAATATTTGTATTATATATGGTTGTCTAAGTACCCACAACACAAGTCTTATTGAGATCACTCAATCAATTCGTATAATATTTATCATGTATTTATTTAAATACAATAAAGAATAAAGAATAAAATAAACAGTAGCTGTAAGTTATAAAGTCATTTGTAGAAAACCTGTTTTCTTAATAGAAACATGTACAATTTCGAATTTCGGTACTTTCTCCGAAAGCTAAGTTCAAAAGTCAAAGGTCGTTGACCTCAGCTTTAGGTATATTTTAAGAAAGTGAGTAGTATATAGAAATAACAAAGAAAGTATTTACTTGTTACGTCTGTTGCTAAATTCTACATTTCGTAGATTCTACAGAACTACCATTAGGTACATAGGAAGCATTTTGGGTAAAATTTACCCAACTACAGCTATGTTTATGATTTTAGTAACGTGTTTTTGGATAATTCTGACTATAGCAAAATGATGGGTTATTGGAATGACGATTGAAAAGCTCCTTATTCTGGTCGGAATAAACACGAAATTCAAATTTGGGATACAAAAATGTATGAAAATTCCCATTGACTTACGGAAAATTTCATACATTTTCTGTAACATCCTTGATCCAATCCAATGCCTGAAGGGCCTATTTTATTTAGATTTAAGCTAGTTATAGTAATACCTGGACCCGGGTACGTCCATAAACTACATCCAAAAGAGAGGCATGGGCATTGTGAATGTCATCTCGCTTTGTGTGGTAGGGCACAGCACAGCGGATGTAATTCCAGATCTAGAGCAGAACCCAACTGGGGAAGTACCTCCACCTTAAAGAAAACAGCAGCCAAATAACACTATACCCTACTCATAGTGTTGTGTTCCTGCCGGTAAGGTTGCCAGAGCTCAACGGAGTGTTAGGGTCGGTAACGCGTATGTAACTCTTCTGGAGTTGCAGGCGTACATAGGCTACGGAGACTGCTTACCATCAGGCGGGCCGTATGTTTGTTTGCCACCGACGTAGTATAATAAAAACCTCTGTATATATATTATGTAAATAAAGATTTCGTCCAGTATCAGCTAATCCATATAAAAATGAACTGTCATGGCGGCCATCTTTTTACGTAAAAGATAAATAAGTGCTGGTTTAATCGATATGATCCATTATATTCAATACCTGGTCTTATTGTTGTGATTTCAGTAGCCATGTACAATATCGATAAGTCTTCGACCTGACAGTGACCTACTTCCGAACGTGAAGTGTGGTTTACGAGTGAAATATCCGAATAAAAAAATATTTTATTAATTTATTCCTTATGGACGTTCGTCATCTAGTGGCGTCCACGACAAAAAAATACGATATACGGTTTGGGAGTTCAACTTGATCAAAATTCAAGTGTCTGCCCTAAAAAATTTGAAATATTGAATATAAATTTCAACATTTTACCATTTTGAGATTCATGCCCGCAAATTCAACAATATTCATTTTCCACATCTATGGAATTCACATCAGGATGGATCCTGGTGTATGGGTGTGAGGCTTGGACACTAACACTCAAGGAGGAGAACAGCCTTCTAGTCACAGAACGTAAGGTGTTAAGGAAGATTCTGGGACCTGTCAAAAGAGACGATGGCAGTTGGAGGATTCGTAAGAATGCGGAAATAGAAGAACTAATAGCCGAGCCGAATATAATAGGTGAGACCAAAGCACATCGTCTCCGCTGGCTTTGCCATCTCGAAAGGATGGGTGACGATCGGGCAGTCAAGAGTTGTTACTTGGGTGGACCAACTGGACGACGTCCTGTTGGTCATCCTAAATATTGTTGGGCGGATAGAGTGGAGGCAGATCTCCGTGAGCTCGGCGTCAGCGAAAGCTCAAAAAAAAACAAAAAAATTAAAATCAGCCAATAAAGTCGCGTACATACATATGTATATTTATACAGTAAAGCTTCATTGATTGGAGGAGAGCTGCATAGCTGCAATTGATTTAATTTAAAGGGTTTATCCTTATATCTTTCACTTTGTTTTTTTGTGTAAGTTTGTTTATTATTGCCCGACCGAAGTTTCAGCTGTGGTAGATTTCGGCATAAAAATCATGTTTCGGCCGAAGGTTCGGTTTCGGCCAAAAAATGCCGAACTTTTCAGCCACGCCGAATCTCTAATTTCGGCAGTGACTGGCTGAAATGAGAACAAAACCAAACCGTCGGCTACGGCAAAAAAACGGATTCGTTCGGAGACAATTGTATGTAAATAAATGAATTAATAATTAAATAAACAGGTTTTTTTACAGAAAAAGATTATTTTAGATTTAAGCTAGTTATAATTATACCTGTGTATATATCTAATTATGTAAATAAAGTAAAGTTAAAATAAATAAATAAATATTTGGGGACAATTTTACAATGTACTATTATAGAAAAAACTTCATTGAATGTAAAAACAGCTGCATAGCCACAATAATCGCAGGGTCCGTAATGTAGGTCATGGCTGCAGTCCTATTTAGCTACGCACCCGGACTATTGATTTTCCTTCGTCCGACCTGATGCCTAGGTCCTAGTCTAGGATAGCTAAGGTTGGGTTAACAACCTATGCGTCCTCTGAGGTTCTGGAGCGAATACAGAAGGAGGTTTTGACTACAATTATAACTCAGGATACGTTATAGGAGTTCCAAAAAAGAAGCGCTTACTTGTGACAAATTGGGTTGTTTCCATCTACAAATCTTAGGGCAGACTTGTATCCCAATAAATTCTATTGGATTATAAGAACATGTTAAACTACTTTTAGGGGACCTGTAATGACCATATTTTTGTAAATATTGAATTTAAAATATCTTTTGGCAAACATCACGTGACCAAACTCGAGACGTCTTTGAAGATTCTGATGACGTCACAACTCTCGGATTGACACTGTTGACAGTTAGGCGATAAACAACAAATGACAAATGTCAGTTGACAGTTCGTATCTTCTACGTGTGTATGTAGTTATGTGTCAAACCGTAAACTGTGACGTCACACAATTTTCAAAGAGCGTTTTGGGCGCGAAAGCATCTGTCAAAATATATTTTGTTAATTTAACATATTTAAAACCGTCTTTAGTATAAAAGTTGAATTTTAGGGCAACTTTTAGTTAATATAGAACGTAATACAAGCGTTTCAAAAAATTGGAAACAACCCTATTGTACGTGTTGCCTGTAGTCGCATTCGCGAGAAATGTGCACGTGCTAACGAGCTCCCGCTCACCGAAAGAGAAAGAGACAAGCTCATGTTTAACAAAAGGTATGACAAAGATGAATGGAATGCGAAAATTAATCAAAAATACCAGATTTCCTCGTAGGTATAGAAATAAATATGGAAGTATTTTTTGTGCTCCTTATGTATGAGTATAACCTAACCTACCTATAGTTATATAATATCATTGTTTGACTATTGATTTTCCTATATCGTCCTAATCTAGGATACCAAAGGTTGGGTTAACAGCCTAATGTGTCCTCTGAGGACCTCGAGGGTACAGTACCTTTTGTTGTCGCCATGGCATTTTGACAACACCACGACGACTATCCTACCAATACTGCACGTGACGTACATCCGGAGCTGTCAAACCCAACGTCATAAAAGGTCAAGCACAAGGCGGGAGCGAGCACTTGCCATCTAGCAGCCACCAGCGACGGAGTATTATACATATTGGTATTGGTGTCCTGAGTATAATTGTATCATACCTATTTGCTTTATCGTTCACGGTCGTATTAAGTATAATATGGTCTACATATTATACTTAATACGATCAGTTTATTCCTTGTATTATTGTTACGTGAATAAATAAATAAATGTATTAATGTTGCTTGGGTGTTTATTTCACTTTATGATTTTTTTAAGAGTGTACATGGTGTAGGCCAAATTTATAATGAGGAAAGCTGCTTGTTTTTTGCACCGAAGACCGAAGTGCTATTAAAAAAAAATGAGAAATACAAAAGCCAAAAATATTTTTACAACTATATGTAAACATACGTGGCCTAACGCATAACTATGTCTTCTCACTTCGCATAACAACTTTTGGAATACAACGTTTAGCATAACAATTGATCCAAATCAGGAATTCGTCTGCTCGTTTGCCTCCTCTATCATAAAAAAAAATTGATTGTCCCAATATTTATGCACATAAGCTTGTTTCATCTAAGAGTTATCTATGCTACGGGTTAAATGTCATATTTTTTATGTCGAATCCTTCTTAACGCATAATCGCTATAGCCTACATATTTGTTTAAGTCCTAATATTTACAGTGCAGATATCTGCTTTTATGGCAGCAGTTCGGATCTGTAAGGGGCACAGTTCTAACCTAACCTAAACTACTTTTCTGGTAGCAGTTTGTTTCTGTGTTACGGTTCTAACTTAACCTAGCCTACTTTTGTTGGAGCAGTTCGATACTGTAAAAGGCTGCTACTTCAGCCTGAAATTACTACATTTATTATTTTAGTAATTTCAACTATGTCATTTTAATGTTAGAATTTTCAAAATTAGAAGAAACACCTGTTTTACGGGTCGAACATTATGAACTTTGATGTTAGGAAAATCCAACTTTAGTCAACTTTATATACGGCCGAAAAATATTATGCGAATAATATGTACATTAGGAATACAGCTTTTTAGGCGAATCGAAATATTATTACAATGACTTTTATGGGAAGTAGCATTATGCCATTAGAAAATATGACAATAAATTTTATGCGAAAAAAAGGGAACCCAAAAAGTTTTAATTTGTATTTCATAATCTAATAAATCAATTTTAGAACGGCGCCACAAAGAAAAAAAATGGTCAAAAAGATTTAAATTAATTTATTGACACGTTAATAAAAAAATTATATAAGTAATACAATTAACTAAACTAAAACTACTATATAAAACTAAAAATCTAAATCTAAAATGGGCCCCCGTGGCAAGGTACCGAGGATGCTGGCAGCATTTCCTCGCTGGATCGCTATGCTCAAGCGTTGGGCGAGGAAGCTGCCAGCTCTCTTATCCCCGGTCCTTAAATAAATAATCTTAATTAAAAAAGTAAGTACAGTCGCCATCAGAAATATCGGAGCGGCCAAGGTGCTCACAAATATCTGAAGTCTGAACACGCCTCTGTTAAGGCGTTAGAGTGCGTGGTCGGATATTTTTAAGCACCTCGGCCGCTCCGATATATCTGATGGCGACTGTACAACAAAAAGCTAAAATTATAATAATTACGCGTCAAACTTATATTTAAAAAGTACAATAATACATTACAATACAAGTGCGAAATAGTAAATTCGCATCGAGTGGGATTTATTAAAATAAGTACATAGGGAGAGTTTGAAATCCACAAGTTGCGAATTGCCTATTCACACATGTATCGTACAACTTTTTACAGTACATATGGCCTTATACATTTTCGACATAGTTACGTAATGTGATAATTATCCCCTAGTGCGGTAAAGTAGCACCATATGGACCTATTTGCAAGACCAAGTGCTCTGTGAACAAAGTTTTATGCGGGGCACTAATAAAAATGAATATAAGAATTGTTTATTTAAAAGAATAAACCTAATTGACATTTAAAAGTAATCCTGCGGCCCCACACTAGGTTATATATAAATAATGACTTGTCAAATTCCCGTCACGGATTATTAACAAAAACAGAGCACGTGACGAGTAAATCATGCAGGCCCAGGCCTGAAAATGCAGCGACCTTGAGGCACTGCGAATGTAGGTCGTAAATAAGGGATGCTTCAGTACAATCCGTTTAATAATTTTGGTGTGTGATAACTTTTATAAATATCATGATAAGCGTTGAAAAAATCTAGAAAAAGAGAACAAAAAAAAAAATTTTTTTGAAAAATATCCGGAAAAACATTTGATGGGATGAAAATCCCTTTATGATTCATGAAATTGGTATGAAATACCCTAATCTTGTGTACAGACAAGTATCGATCTCATAATATAAATAAATAAATAAATATTTGGGGATAATCTTACTTAAATTGACCTAACCTCAAACTACGTAAAGCTTGTACTATGGTTACTAGGCGGCGATATACATAAATACATACTTATATATAGAAAATACCCATGATTCAGGAGCTCAGTAAGGGTATTTATCTGTGTTCATCACACAAATAAATGCCCTTACCGGGTTTCGAATCCAGGACCATCGGCTTCACAGGCAGGGTCATTACCCACTAGGCCAGACTGGTCGTCAATAATAAGGGATCCGGACCCAATTGTTAAGTATCTTTTGCAATTTTTTATTATCTTTTGCAATTTTTAATTATACTTTGCAATTTTTTTCGAGCACGATTTTGTCTACTCTATACAGCACAGCCCAGATTTACCTACGATTTTTAATCATCACACACACGAAAGGTTAAATAAGGGTCAAATCCTCGAGGTCCTATTTAAGAAGCTTTAAGAAGCTTAAATCTAAAATGTAGATCCCCTTAAATATGTAATATTTCCATGTAAAATAAATAATTAATTGACTCTCTAAAACAGTGCTAACGATATCACGCTAATTAATTTAAGAGGCTTATGGAGGAGGAAAGTTGATTCAGCTAAATGTATATTTAGAGAAAATCCGCTTTTCTGTAAGTAAAGTACTTAATACTTATAAATATCTTCGTCTTCTGTGTAGGATAATAATCCTAAACGAATTTTTAATCGTTTTAAAAATAAAATTCGAGATTTTTTCTGCTCTCAATAACACAACCGCTATATGTATTTTAAATAATAATGTTCGTAAGGAAAAACTTACACAATTTCCCAACGAACGTTGATAAGCGAAGGCTACAAGAAATACAGGAAAGCTTAAAGTAACATCTTATAGACAGGCTAAAACAAGAAAGTCTTTCTTGTGAAATTGTATAGAATTCTATAACAATATACCAAGAAATATCACCGAGCTTAGAGACTCTAAATTCAAAACTGTTGTTAAGCAAAAACTCATTTCGGGACCATATAGTAAACACCCCTAAAATGGAACAGGTACCAGTAATGGTATGGTATAGATAAATCCTGTAAAACAAGTATTTACCATCAGTTTTTAATCGCTGGCAACATTTTACCATAAACAAGAGCCAAAGAGCTGCTTAAATTAAATTTTTCATTGATATTTGTTATTTTGAAAACGAATGGCGCCATACATCCCATGACTGGAGCAAAAAAACACAGTTTTAATTGGTTAATAATATTGAAACCAATTGCAGCAGCTTTCATTAAATACATAGAAAACATAAAGGATGAATTGGACATTCATCTTCTAAAGCGTAAAGCGGTAGTTACAGGTGTCGGTGAAATATCAAAAACACTCCAAATTTTCTTTTAAATGTTCCATGATTCGTGCCGTTAACATAGGTACTACAAAATAAGCGATTATATCATGGATAGAGAGATGTTTGGCAATTATAACCAGGGATCGGAATCGGTATTTTGCAAAAACAACGAAATAACCATATATTTCGGTTTATTTTATACTCAAAATGTAGGACTCAGTTGTGTTTTTCGATAACGACTTCGTATTATTAGATTGCCCGATTAGGAATGAAATAATTAACAAAGAACTAAAAAATACCGTTTTCGTTCCCATACAAAAAATACCGGTTTCCGATCCCTGATTATAACGTCCTGCATTAGCAGTCTAGTGCATCCAATTTATATAAGAAAAGTACCTACTGTATGTTATTTTATGATTTTTTTAATTCCAAATTAATTTAAACTGTTTTTTTATTGAATGCATATGAATTATAAGATGTAATGTTTTGAAGAGATGTGTCCCGCCGAGATTCTTGCCGGTCCCATATTGAGATCTTCTTCCTCGCGTTGTCCCGGCATATTGCCACGGCTCATGGTACTATTTTTTACGAAAGCGACTGCCATCTGACCTTCCAACCCAGAGGGTAAACTAGGCCTTGTTGGGGTTAGTCCGGTTTCCTCACGATGTTTTGCTTCACCGAAAAGCGACTGGTAAATATAAAATTATATTTCGTACATAAGTTCCGAAAAACTCATTGGTACGAACCGGGGTTTGAACCCGCGACCTCCGGATTGCAAGTAGCACGCTCTTACCGCTAGGCTATTGAGATACCCACCTACAATTTAGGAGGGCTTTAAATCTTCTCGGGTCAGAGGTGTAGGGTTAGAGCCGGCGTAGCTTTATTCGACGTTCATAAGCGCATTGTAATATTCTTACTTAAAAAATAAACTATATTTAACTAACCGAGGTTTGAATTTGATTTTTGACCATCACACACCTCCACACATGAAACTTTAAGTTTCATCAACAAGTAACATTTTTATGTAATTTCATTAGTTAATTGATTTTCTAAAATGCTTCTCGATATCGATATATCACTAATTATTTTAACGAAGGTGTAAATTCTATTCTGCTAAATATATTTTCGTTGTCCAAGTACCCACAACACAAGCCTTCTTGAGCTTACCGTGGGACTTAGGCAATTTGTGTAAGAATGTCCTTATAATATTTATTTTTTTATAATTATAAAGATAATTCCGCATTCCTGTAAGTAACACTTAGATATATTTAATTACGTACTGTGAAATATAAATCTCGGTACCCATATTTCAATGTCTGCTTACATAATAATAAAATAATATAGCACCATGGGGTCCCAGAGCGCACTATTTTTTCGCAGAAATCGCAAAACGTCTATTTGACGTGACTGGTGACCGGCTTCCTCGCACAACTTATCAGTATTGCGATACAACGAGGAAACGCCAGCATCCTTGGTACAATGCCTCAAGGGCCTATTTTAGATTTAAGCTAGTTATAATAATCCTCTGTATACATCCATTATGTATATTGTTATTGTAAATAAAGAATTGAAAATCTATAGCACGCACACAAACAATACAATAGTCAGTTTTTGCCGAATTTATGTGAGTTGCGTAAATATAATCAAATATGATCGATCGTAAATGCTTTCGGAAGATTGCAGTGTCCGAGTACAAATATTTTATTTCTATTTTAATAATTCTTTTACCTACCTAAAAATAATTTTGGAGACGTACGATATTTACAAGAGGTCTCTATATTTTTCGAAGCATGGCGTCAATTGGACCAATCTTTATAGATTACTATGAAGGTATTAAGATATTTTTCACTGCACCAAATGGTAAAGGCCCTCTTGATTGTTCAAAAACGAATGATAAAGTTGCATTTTATCCACATGTGGGGCAAAGTAATCATGCAAATTTTGAGTTTTTTCCTTATGTTAGCTGGTGGAATTGACTTTTAAGTGATAATTTTGAATGGTAAATCTTATATTACGTTCATATAGATTTGATTTGTATTTCATAGTTAGTATTTTCCTCGCGTTATTGTGGTGAAATTTTTTGTTTAACCCTCGTGCCTTGGAACCCTCGCAACGCTCAAGATCCCACTTCTCGAACCAATTTTATAATCTTTCGCTTGCTCGGGTATCAACATTAGCACGAGCGGTTAAACAACGACTGTAACTTGTAAAACAAATAACTATTGAACGAATTAGCTGATTCTAGTGAAGAATAATCAGAGCTTTCAATACTACGCAATTTTGATGCAGACCAATACTACGTCGTAGTAAAATTACGCAGGCACACGTAATGACTCAACGTAGTTTCTGTGTGAACTAGAAAGCTTCAGAAAAACCTATTCAGTTTTTGCAATTAAAAAGAGGGTCCGTTGATATAAATATTCAACTGACTATGTATAAATATTATGTAATTTTTTCTCTATAAAGATCATTAAGCCATAAGGTTTTCTAATCGATGATATAATGTCTAATAGAGTTTAGTATTTTGACCAGAACTTATACTAATTCCACCAGGCTAAGCCTAGGTGAGGTGGCTTAGGGGTTGCCCGGAGGGCTAAAGATATCGGTTCGAATTCGGCCTTCACCAATGCTTCGTTACTTTTTCTTAAATATATGACATCTATTTCAGTTCATAATTTATATATAGTGTGACACAAATCAAAATATTTGACGAAAGTTGTATGATACTAATTATATTCGGAAAATTATAAAATACCTGAACATCGTTATAAATCACAAAAAGATGGCACATCATTGGTCAACCGCCCAAAATCGTGTTCGAAATTCGAAAACGTCAGTTCAAATACCCCCGTGTCCGCACCAGACATGTTTTGTTTCCGTGACCCAAATATCGCTCACCTGACGCAGTGGTCGTCGCGACAGTCGTCGCCGTCGCCGTCGTCTCGCTCGTCGTCGCAGCGTTCGTCATCTCCACAATCCTGTCCACCGCGATTCTGTTCCCTGGTAGAATCCCTGATTCCGCTGGTTCCTGTTCTTCATCCGCTTGAGGACTTGGAACTGTCTGACTTAGATCGTTAGCTACAATTACGTTGACTGTTGTTAGGGATTCCAGCTCGCTGCTTTCGCCAACATGATGCTGAGAATTATCTATATAGACAGCAGCTGAACGAGCACCTAAAGTCTCCATCACGCTTTCAGCTAGCGATCGCGTGGACATCTCATCCATGTCAATGTCTTGTTTTATATCTATGATTATCTGATGTCGCTTCCCACTTCCATTCTGCACTTGGTGTACACTCACTTGCGCTTCGGCCCCCGGTTGGGACATATGATGCTGGATCACTTGGGACAGCTGTCCCTCCAGGTCGCGGCCGGCCATCTTAACTATTCAGACTTAAGTATCAGTCGAGGTAAAAGCTAATGAACACAATAGAACACATTTCGGCAGTGTTGTCTACATGGTGGCCCGGTAGCCCGGTGTCCCAGTTAGGCTGCGGCCTACGAGTGGCGCAGGAGGTAGGCCGCCGCGCTTCCGAGGCAGGGGCGGGAGACACGTCCGGGGATATCTGTTGGCATCGATCGGACGCAAATAGAATATACTATGAATATACCGCTCATCAGTTCTTGATTCATTTTAAAGTATAACTAAAATATACACTTATGTAAAAAATTTTTTTAGTAAAGATCAAAAGTTGATTTAGTAATTTTCAGTTGTTGTTTGATTATTAAATAACATTAAAAATTCATTGAATTTTATATGAACATACTTACACTATCTTTTATAAATATATCTTAAGTTGAATAGTTCTAAATTGTAGGTATGTAATTGTTTATTCGTGTTATTGTTTTTTTTTTATTTCTTTGTACTTTCACATGTTCATTACTGTGTGACATAAACTCAATATCTTATCAATTCTTGATTTACTTCAATTGAAATCAAAAGTTGGTTAAATAATGTTCGTTTATTGTTTATTATTATTAATCATCACATTAAATTTTAAATTGAGTTCATTTTCCATGTGTTATGTAGCTAAAATATATTTTAAAAGTTGCCTTTTTACACGTATAAAAAAGGTTTATATTTTATCTCAGGCTTTATGTTTATATGAATTATCGGAACCTAACATTTAAAAGTGTTATGGGTTTTATTATCAATGTTCAGAGATTGTTTTCAAGTGACTCACAAACTTTGAGAAACATTACGGCCATATTAAGGGTTCTTGAAACAAATATCTTAACAGTTTTGAATCGCACACTGTTTAACAAAATATGCGGAACATTCACTTCCAAAACTCAAAAACATAATTTTAACTAAAACTAACATAATTATACCGAAAAACACTGCAGTCTTACGATCGGATCTATCCGCAGACCAATCTCCACACTCTGCCCACCCCCGCACCCGCCATTTTACCGACACGTGCCCGCGCCTGCGTGCGCCCCAACCCTCCTCCCTCCCTCTCATCGCGATACACCCGTCCCTGTCGCACGTCTTCGATCGGGCCCGGAATGACGAAAAGTATATAATCGAATTTTATGTGGGCCCGATCGTAGCGTTGGCAGAAAAAGGGGGTAGTGGCCTTGAGTATGTAAACAAAGGATTTTTTTGTTTTATTTTCTTTTTTTTTACTATAAGACAGAAGTTTCTTTCTGCAAATGCTTCGTTTGAATGAAGCTCTCTGAGCTCTCTGCAGAGTTATTTTTTCACACTACGTCGGTATCAAACAAGCATATGGCCCGCCTGATGGTAAGAACTTTCCGTAGCCTATGGACGCCTGCGTACTCCAGAAGTGTTTGCGTTGCCGACCTTAACACATCGCATCCTTGTTGAGCTCTGGCAACCTTACTCACCGGCAGGAACACAACACTATGAGTAGGGTC
Source organism: Cydia pomonella (assembly GCF_033807575.1). Classification (NCBI taxonomy): domain Eukaryota; kingdom Metazoa; phylum Arthropoda; class Insecta; order Lepidoptera; family Tortricidae; genus Cydia; species Cydia pomonella. The sequence goes on from NC_084728.1 coordinate 3,102,654, forward strand.
TAGTGTTATTTGGCTGCGGTTTTCTGTAAGGTGGACGTACTTCCCCAGTTTGGCTCTGCTCTAGATCTGGAATGACATCCGCTGTGCTGTGCCATACGACAGAAAGTGAGATGATATTCAGTTTAGAGTTTTTTTAAAGGGTACAAAAATGAGATTCACTAAAGGTAGGTTTTCCCGAGGGTCTACTCAAAAAAGGAGTGTACAGGTTTTTAAAGGGTCGGCAACGCGCATGTAACACCTCTGGAGTTGCAGGCGTCCATAGGCTGCGGTGACTGCTTACCATCAGGCGGGCCGTATGCTTGTTTGCCACCGTCGTGGTATAAAAAAAAGTTTTTGAAGGGTTGACAACGTGCATAACACTTTGGGGTTGCAAGCGTTCATAGGCGAACCGGTTACTATCTCGCAGGCTGTATACCAGTTAGCAACCAGTGTGGTGTAACAGAACGTTAGCATCGTGTCCTTGTTTGCCACCATCATGGTGTAATAACGTATCCTCGGAGCGATACGCCGTAGCGCGTAGCAAAGTTAGTAAAATATTTTTTTTTTCCCTATAGCAATATCAATAATGTCAGAAGATGTGTATGTCATTATATCAGTTTTTAAGTTTGTCATTGATATTTATTTTTCAGTATTTTACTGTTCAGTTTTTCATTGTACGAAAAAAGCCTATCACTTTGAAATTAATTGTCTAATTAAATTTGTAAATCTAAATCTTCTTCTTCTTGCTCGCGTTGTCTCGGCATTTTGCTCCATGGGAGCCTGGGGTCTGCTTGACAATTAACCCAAGATATGACGTAGGCACTAGTTTTTACGAAAGCGACTGCCATCTGACCTTCCAACCCAGAGGGTAAACTAGGCCTTGGGATTAATCCGGTTTCCTCATCAATTTGCAATCCCGACTCGGGATTGCATTCACTACCTACCACAGAAAGTGAGATGATATTCAGTTTTGAGTTTTTTTTTAAAGGGTACAAAAAATGATTTTCACTAAAGGTAGGTTTTCCCGAGGGTCTACTCAAAAAAGTATACAGGTGTAAAGGCTCGGCAACGCGCATGTTACATCTCTGGAGTTGCACGCGTATATAGGCTACGGAGACTGCTTACCATCAGGCGCGCCGTATGCTTGTTTGCCACCGACGTAGTATTAAAAAAAACCCTGGTGCGCCGGGTGCGGGACAGTCCCAACATCATCTTAAGAATGATAGGGGATAAGCCTGATTGTCCGCTAATGCTACACTGTGCACTACATTCCCCTATGGGTTCCATACAGTGGTAACTGGTAGGTTAAGTGTGTAGGTTTAGTAATTTTTAGGCTTAGGTATTAACCCTTTTGAAACTGTTTTTAGGGTTCCGTAGCCAAATGGCATAAAACGGAACCCTTATAGTTTCGCCATGTCCGTCTGTCTGTCTGTCTGTCTGTCTGTCCGAGGCTTTGCTCCGTGGTCGTTAGTGCTAGAAAGCTGAAATTTGGCATGGATATATAAATCAATAAAGCCGACAAAGTCGTACAATAAAATCTAAAAATTTTTTTTTAGGGTACCTCCCCTACACGTAAAGTGGGGGTGAAATTTTTTTTTTCGCTTCAACCCTAGAGTGTGGGGTATCGTTGGAAAGGTCTTTCAAAACTAATAGGGGTTTTCAAGAAACATTTTTTGATAAAGCGAATATATTCGGAGATAATCGCTCCGAAAGAAAAAAAAATGTGTCCCCCCTCTAACTTTTGAACCATAGGTCCAAAATATATGAAAAAAATCGTGGAAGTAGAGCTTAAGAAAGACATTAAATGAAAACTATAGCAGACATGATCAGTTTAGCTGTTTTTGAGTTATCGCAAAGAGTTTTCCCTTCATAGTAAAAATACTTACTTTAATTAGGTACTGATTATGCAAATTTGCCTATTTGTTTAACTCGGGTAAAAGGTACCGTTTCATCCCTTGGTTAACAATTTACTATACTTTAAGCTCCAGTTTAGCTTATTGTCACGGAAGAGTAACTACGGAACCCTACACTATACTACTATTCAATAGCTGTGGTCGATATAGAAGAAATTATGTCAAAATATTTTCAATAATGATAATATATAGAGAGGAAAATAAGAATAAGAATAAAAAACCATTTATTGCCACACAAAATACAATGTTTAACTTAAAAAAAAAAATAGGCATGCGCGGCAAAAGGAACGGACTCAGCATAGGCTGCGTCAGCCACTTTATTACAAACTGACTGCGCAGCGCTGACTTTCAGTCCGTCCCCTTCACTGAACCACATTGATATGACATGCGGGTTAATGGATTTTTTGTTTAATTACCAGAGATAGCTTGTGTATACAATTATAGTACAAAAAAAAAATATTACTAGTGAATATTTAATATTTTAATTTGGTAAAATTGGGACTACGTTTGTATGAAAAGATTATAGAGATATCCTCCGACTGATAACTATAGTTCTTAATTTTATAGCAAATTTTACCCTGTATTGCTATCAAAATATTATTTTCATTGTTTTGCTGACGCTCCGAGGCGCCGCTATTGCGTAACGCGCGTCCAAAACAACGGCGTAAACACAGCCACTATGTCTCTCAGGTGCAATTCTACAAATAGAGGAATACTAATTGATACGTACGCCATCTAGCGGTCAAAAGTGGAAAAATTTCAGTAGCGAAACGTCAAAGGATACAGTCACTATTAGGCATAAATTTCGGGTACATGGTTTATTTCGCTCTTAAATAACACAAAAATTGTTATAAATAAGCAAAAAAACCTCCGAAAAACTCAGTTTCTCAAGGACGAACTAACTAAATCGATGAAGCAAAAAGCATTAAAATAAAACCAAAAATTTCGAAGAAAATGTGAAAGTTTTTGCAGAAAAAATATTTTTGGTAATGCTCCCAAACTCCGCCATTGCGTAGCGCGCCTCCAAAACAACAACACACACAGCCTAATGTCTCTTGCAATACTATTTAATAGACTAATACTAATTAATAAGCACGCCATCTATCGGCTTTACTAAGCAATATTAATGCCCCTTTAAATTGCCTTATTCCTTCGGCTCGATTCGAAGAATGATTAAGACACGTTTAAGATCTTGGAAAGATCTTTAAAAGATCGATAACTAAACGACATGTCAAAATTAACGTTTATTTCGATTTCGCTATGATCCCAATAAGATCTATCTACGATATTTCTAACGTCAAAGTGACATTGGTTGCCCGAATCGAGCTGCTTCTGTCAATTACACGACATACAAACGATATCTAAATGAGAACTTATCTAAACCAGAACTTATCATTATCGTATCTCATTCTTCGAATTGGGCCGTAAGTCTAAATTGAATATCTTTTCTATATACCACCGGGACCGTTAGCTTTAAGTTTACGGTCGGATATAGACTGCAATACGATTAATTATAGACGTATTGCTGAGTATTAGCCCATACTACAAAATTATTACGTGCTGTTCATAATTATCTGTATGTTGTTTTTTTCATTTAACGACTTCGTCACTCGAACTAGTAGGCTAGTTTGTGTGTGTTACTACAAAATTATTACGTGCTTTTCATAATTATCTGATTGTTGTTTTTTTCATTTAACGACTTCGTCACTCGAACTAGTAGGCTAGTTTGTGTGTGTGTGTGTGTGTGTGTGTGTGTGTGTGTGCGCGTGCGCGTGCGCGTGCGCGTGTGCGTGTGCGTGTGCGTGTGCGTGTGAGTGTGCGTGTGCGTGTGCGTGCGCGTGCGCGTGCGCGTGCGTGCGTGCGTGCGTGTGTGTGTGTGTCTGTGTGTTTCTGTGTGTGTCTGTGTGTGTGTGTGTGTGTGTGTGTGTGTCTGTGTCTGTGTGTGTGTGTGTGTGTGTGTGTGTGTGTGTGTGTGTGTGTGTGTGTGTGTGTGTGTGTGTGTATTTTTGTGTGTTAATTAAAAAAAACAATTACCGACGACCGGTCTGTGTCATACTACAAAATTATTACGTGCTTTTCATAATTATCTGTATGTTGTTTTTTTCATTTAACGACTTCGTCACTCGAACTAGTAGGCTAGTTTGTGTGTGTTACTACAAAATTATTACCTGCTTTTCATAATTATCTGATTGTTGTTTTTTTCATTTAACGACTTCGTCACTCGAACTAGTAGGCTAGTTTGTGTGTGTGTGTGTGTGTGTGTGTGTGTGTGTGCGCGCGTGTGCGCGTGCGCGTGCGCGTGTGCGTGTGCGTGTGCGTGTGCGTGTGCGTGTGCGTGTGAGTGTGCGTGTGCGTGCGCGTGCGCGTGCGTGCGTGCGTGCGTGTGTGTGTGTGTCTGTGTGTTTCTGTGTGTGTCTCTGTGTGTGTGTGTGTGTGTGTGTGTGTGTGTCTGTGTGTGTGTCTGTGTGTGTGTCTGTGTGTGTCTGTGTGTGTCTGTGTGTGTGTGTGTGTGTGTGTGTGTGTGTGTGTGTGTGTGTGTGTATTTTTGTGTGTTAATTAAAAAAAAAACAATTACCGACGACCGGTCTGTGTGGGTACTTTTTTTGTGTGATGAACACAGATATTTGTTCCTGAGTCACTGTTTTCTATGTATATAAGTATGTATTTATCTATATACGTATGTATATCGTCACCTAGTACCCACAGTACTGTGGTACAAGTTATGCTTTGTTTGGGGCTATGTCCCCAAATGTTTATTATTTATCTAAAATATTCCCAAAAACGAACTTTCGTCAAACACAAGCGTAAGCAATAGAAAGCTTATTGCACAAGTAGAAGGACCCTTCTGTGATGGAAAACCACAAATGGTTTTTATTGCGTACGCCATCTATCGCTGGATGTTACTATAAATGTTGTATTGACTTGTAAAAGAGCCCTTGAGGCCTACTTGCAGAATCAATTTTTGAATTTTGAGTGCTACGCCGTAGGCGTTATCCCTACACAGCGAAAATCCGTAGCCGACAGCGCATGTGCACCGTACATTCATACTCTGAAGGGTGCCCTTTACTAATAGATTTGATTGGAGTGCCACCTAGCGGCAACCGGCGCAATGCGAACTTTAAAATACGTCAAACATTTGCTAAAGATATTACATATGTTAGTGTCAAAAGTTTCTTCAAACAAAAACGTGAGGAAATTTTGAAAATAGGAATACAAAGTTCGAATCCGGCCGAACATATGAAGCTTTTTTTTATTAACCCTCTTGGTGACAATCGAAAACTATATTTTCATGCGCCTTTTTGTGCTAAGAAAAAACAAAATTTACTATGTTATGTTGTCTATAACTTATTTAATTATTTTTTTTACTTTTTTTTTTAGCTTCACCTATGGAAGGTAAAGGCAAGGAACAGAAACTCCTTAGGCAGAATTGTTGCAAAAGTGTCCAGCTGTCAGCTATAAATAATAGTTCCAAATCTCTCCAGAGCAGCGCTAGAGTAGCTAAGAACCTAGGCGTTATTGACGGAGTGAATTGCGCTGTCTATGATTGGTTTTTTTTTCTCAAGTATTCTAGTTATTGTAGCGTCGCCTATTTATGGTTTTTTGTCGGACACTTTTTGTTATAGGGAGTTTTTTTTCCTTGCCTCTACCTTCCATAGCTTCACCTGTCGCATTGTCTGTGTCTGTGTGTCGGTACGGTAAGCTGATGAAAATTTGCACACATATGTAAATCGGGTGACAATCCAATATTATGGTACCAGGAACTCTGTGATAAAACAACGCAACCTAATTGTGTTTGGGGTTTTTAAAATTGTCTCGATAAGTATTAGTTGCGTGTGGAAAGAAAAGTACAGTCAACGATAAAAAATCTTAAAACAAAAATCAATTTTATAATTAAAACTAATTAACTCTCAGATATACAGGGATATAATAACAATACTTTCGCTGGTGGCCTAGCGGTAAGAGCGTGCGACTTTCAATCCGGAGATCGCGGGTTCAAACCCCGGTTCGTACCAATGAGTTTTTAGGAACTAATGTACGAAATATCATTTGATATTTACCAGTCGCTTTTCGGTGAAGGAAACCTAATCCCAATAAGGCCTAGTTTACCCTCTGGGTTGGAAGGTCAGTCTGGCAGTCGCTTTCGTAAAAACTAGTGCCTACGTCTTCTGGGGATTAGTTGTCAAGCGGACCCCAGGTTCCTGGTCAAAAATGTCAAGACAACGCGAGGAAGAAGATAATAACAATACTATACTCACACACACACACTCACACGTACACAGAATATCTCTAAGATAGTTTGTTGTTAGTACAGTAAGGCACTTTATCTGTATTCAGAAAATATCGCTCCTTTAGTTCTTTAGTTAATAGTTTATAATTATCCTAAGATATTTATACTTAAAAATAATCTCATGATTACCTCAAGTTACCAAAGGAAGAGCGGTGTCTCCCAACACAAGCATTTATTTTGCTTACAGGGAGACTCCATCCCTTTGATCATAATTTACGTGTTTTTGTTGAATAAAGAATTTTGTATACTAGAACTTAGTTATAGGTATATCTTAGATATACAAAAGAGGATCACGTAACGATCCACACACAGAGGTACACGACCCGACCGTATAGGTAGATATATGGGTTAGCTTGTCTGCCGCAGCGGCCCAAGGACGAAGACTATACGTATATCTGTGTTGGCTTTTAGGACGTAGAAGGGTAATTCCGCGAGACTGTAACGTCAGTTACCAATTCTTTCTGACATGAATTAAGCAAAGTGTGTTCTTACATGAATTAAGCAAATGTAAGTATCCAGATAACTACCTGTAGGGCTACGCTAGACATACTGTATGTACTCACTCCTAACTCTTTCAAAAAGGGTAGGCTTGAGTCGGTCAGGACCGAAGAACTAAAAGGAATGAAATCCCACCACAGACCGAAAGGAACTAGTTCATCTTAAGCGCTCTTAATCGGTCTCGGTCCTTTAGTTCAGTAGTCGGTATGTCAGCGGGCCTACCGCGAACTACGTTCGACGGGTTGCCTCCCTGTCACACTTACGTACGAATTCACAAGTGCGACAGAGAGGCAACACGTCGAACGTGGTAGGCCCTCAGTACCAAGTAACAAATCGGTCGGGAGCGAATGATCGGAATGAGTTAAGGTCAAGAAATTCGCTCTCTCACGCTCTCGCTCTGTTTATTTGCGAGCGAGAGCAAGATATAACCTAGTCATCCTCATTCAGATCTCGAGATTTCCTCCTGAACTAAAGGACCTAAAAGAGCGAACTAGTTCGTTTGACCGAGCGGGCACAACTCTAGAAAAGGGGTGATCTTTACTATAGGAGGTTTGACTATCAATCTAAGCAACCAGTCACAAATAAAGCCAATTTATTAAAAATAATCTCAAACCCTTATATACAATCCCTATAAACATTTCGATAGCGTGATGTAGAAATCGCCGCTCCCGGTACAGCGCCATCTCACGGGATATTTGGTAACAGTTTATATTAAAGAACTTGACAAAAGCACATACAAAAGTATGGACGCGAACACATACAGACACTTGAATTTGCTTAATTAATGTAAGAACACACGAAAGAATTGGTAACTGACGTTACAGTCTCGTGGAGTTACCCAGAAGGGAATTTAGATGTAAATATTTGTTATTGATTTAGAGATAGTGCGATGCGAAAGTAACATCATATTGATATCAGATGAATATAACTTTCTGTTAAAGAAATACCATCAAAAAATGGGATGAAAAAGAAGGGGGTTCTTTTTAAAAATGCCACTTTCATAATTTTTGTGTTATTTCCACTTCACGAGATCTTTCGATCCGATTGGGATAAAAAATGTCTCAGAGTGTTTTTCCTATTGTGTTACCATTTCCACATATACATTGTATCTAATTTTTTTTCTAATTGGCCACCACATCTATAGCAGATGATTGTTGCAGCGTCGGGTAAAATCAGGTGTTGCGGGGAGATTGATTGCAACGTCTTTGCGGCATCTTCTGCCACGGCAACGCATGGTTGTATGGCGCTAACAAAAAGGAATGTTTGAAAAATTTATGGAAATTTTGAAACACTTTTTCCTATAAGGATGTAAAGGACTCGCGATCCTGACTAGAAATAACATAAAAGTGGCAAAAATGGTCGACATAAAAATGGCAAAAAAGACTCTCAAATTATTATATTAATATAAAAAATAAATAATGCATTTGTGTACTGAATCACCGCACTGTACTGTTTTGATGCAAGTGCGCGCAATACATATTTGTTAGAGGTCATCCATTTATTACATATACGTTTTTATTCGTTTCAAAGAAAAATTTTTGAATTTTAGAACGATAATCGTAATAAAAATAAAAATAAACGAAATGGTTTCGTGTTATAAAATTGCCACAAATGTGACCAAGGAGCCCCCCCCCCCCCCCTAAAAAGGAGGTAATATTTATAGTAACATGATATAGTGACACAAAAAAATAATAATAGCAACATTCACAAATACAACCTAATAAATCTCGAGATGTAAAAGGTCTCCGATTTCAGAGTACTAATTTACTAATAAGAGTTGGAGGTGTAAAGTCTCTCCAAGTGTCAAATTGAAATTTATATTAAATGAATCGCGTGAAGACTGTTAAGCTAACAGTCTTATAAACTAATAAAACATAATACTATTAGATATTAAGGATTGTACGAAAGATCATTTGATAGAATATTATGTGTTTATGATTTTCGAACGATTCATTGACTTTCTTTTTTTAAATATTGTAAGTGTCAGATAGAGTTCCCGCGGTTTTAGAGGATTTTGACATTGACGTTTTGGGTTGGTTGTTGAAGTTTGTGAGAAAAAGACTGGTGCAGTGCATTAAGAGTTTTATGTTATTAAAATTATAAAGATATCTGTAAAAGTGTAATAAACATTTAAAAAGTAACTCGGTGTTTTAGTGAAAAGCTATTAATACATAACGAGTATGTATCCAATAAGTCAAGTATATTATATGTACAATATTACAGAGATGTATGGTCTCCGCTGTTAATACATTAAGTTTGGAGATGTAAAAAACAATGGCAACAATACACATAATAGCTAAATGTATGCACTCGTCCCACCCCTATCTACAGTTATAGCATGTTATACGCACAAATACAACATGTATTACGTGTACATATATATTTCACATAATCACACGTTTGCTAACTATAAGGCTTGGCCTTTCACTTCCAACGGGACATACGAAATGCAGACAACGTACGTATCAAGAATAACATGTGCCAAGCTGGAAAACATCACCTTATCATCAAACGTAAGAAAAACATTTATAAACTCTTATCATCACCAAAATGACGATAAACTTAAAATATTGAAAAAATACGCTTCAAAAAAGGTCACTGACACTGCCATCTATTGGCGAGTAGCGTCTTGAAAGTAAAACCATGGCCACGACGTAAAATTGCCGTGCGAATAATATTCGTTATAACGGCATACGAAAGTCATTCAGTTTATTACCTTATCCAGTTACAACAAGGTCTATTAAGGTATGGCGTTTAAATTTAAGAATTGTAAATTTTCTTAGCGTATGAAACTGCAGTCACGTACGGCAGCTAACGGCGAATAGCCGAACTAAGTTCGTTGACCCCCGAATCTCCGTTATGCAACTCTTACTGTTACGCCGGTGCGTGGCGCACATTTTAAAAGTCGAACTATTTTTTTTTTCGCTTGCGACTAACTTTAGTTAACCAAGGTCGTTGTCAGGAATAGTTTTGTTTTAGCGATGTCGTTTTCGGTTATCTGTGGTAGGGCTTTATTAGGCCTTTAAAAAAGAAAAGAAAAAAAGATATTTTGAAAGAGATGTTTTACTATATAGTCTGTGGTTTTAAGCAGCCAGTGTGTTTACAGCCAGAGTACTTTTGCATTATAGTATAAAAAGTTACTTACGTACAAAAAAGTTTGTACCAAATTGGGCATAAAATATTAAACAATTATGCTTGCCACATTCGCCACATTACATTAGTATTCATGCAATTATCGGCTGTTGTGAGCTACTAAACATAGACTGTAGGTGTAAACCGTACTCCATAGTCATATATCCAATAGTATTTTCGTACAATTATGAAATGTAATTTAATTGTGATTTTTTTGGTTAACTAGAACGTACTGGGGACCGATTTTTAGGGTTTCGTAGTTTAATTTCGAGCGCTCGATTTCGTCACTCGAAAATCTGTGGAAAACGGCGAAATGCTATTTTTTTAATACGAGCGATAGAAATTGGGAATCGAGTGGTATTGACCACTCGTTTTCAATTCCATTAGGAGTATTTAAATGCCTAGTAGTGGAGATATTATTGAACAAAATACACGAAATCGACTGGTCGAAATTAAAAAATCGGCCCCCAGGGCATGTAGAAAAAATATTAGCTTATATTCCTTAAGTACAGGGTAGTAGGAATACAAAATACTCAGCTTTAGCAGAGTAAACTGCTCAAAATTTATACATAAGAGCTCACAATTCAGTGCTTTACGCAGTTTTTCGTAAGCAACCTTCGGACTACGGACTTCGGACTCGGTTCTTCATACTATTCGAAGAGGGGAAACGAATAATGCTACCATAGCTTTCGCGTGGAAACCGCCGGACGGAAGCCGTGGCTCCGGGCGTCCTGTACACTCTTGGCAACGGTCCGTCCAAAGAGAGTTACGAGCGGTCGGGTTGAGCTGGAGCGAGGCCAGAGGACGAGCTGAAGATAGGAAGGAGTGGCGCGAGCTTGTGAAGGCCCTTTGCACCTCTGGGGTGCTTTAGGACAACAACAACAACAACCTTCGGAAAAAAATCATTACTAATTAAATAAGTCCTTTTTCTTATATTTAACATCGTATTCCTAAAGATAAGAAGACGATCTTACTGGAACAAGTACTCTTTGTTTCTAATAATGAGCGTTAAGTCCTGAATTTCATCGAGGAATATTATCAAGTTTACATTATTTCGGCTTTTCTTGTGAGAGCGTTCTTGATAAAATTTGGTAAATTTAAAGAGCTCCTCCTTCTAGCGGATTTACGAGAGGATTTTTTTATACTACGTCGGTGGCAAACAAGCATATGGCCCGCCTAATGGTAAGCAGTCGTTGTAGCATATGTATGGCACCGATATGAAAATCTTGAAAACAATATACCCCTGAGCCCATGCGATTCGTCTAGTTCGGGCTCTCAAGGTTTTCATTAGATTTTTTTTGCGATTTTGTGGTTAGTCCCATGTGAAATAGGGAATATTACGCGAAACTCTGCGTAGGGGGCGCCACTACCACAATCCAACAAAATCCAAGGGTCTACCGCGAAACAAGAAAATCGAAATTTCGTTATCTAACCTCTCTATCACTTACACATTCGAGCGATAAAGATGCAGATAATTAAATTTCGATTTTTGCGTTTCCCGGTAGGCCCTTTGTAAACAAACCGCCTTGATGCATCAATTTCATATTTTATTATCTGTGAAAACTTGTCAAAAAACAGTTTAAGGCATAGTATGTATAAATTACTCTATGGTTTACGATAGGTGCAGTAATATTTTGTTTAGTATGACCATCTTAACACAGTTTTGAGATTCAGGATCATGACCCCAAAATCACCCAGTATATATTGTACATCATAGGGAACTTTATCTATCTTCCAAATTTTATCAATATCTGGCAAAAAGAAATCGACATAAAAATAAAAGGACTCCTCCTAAACTAATTCTCAATCTATGTACACATTCCAATCGTTTTCTGAATTTTTATCTCAAAGACACCCAAAGTGAATGCAAATTAAAGTATTTTACTTTCCCACATACAACGGTCAAATATTACGACAAGTATAACGGTGCGGTCAACGAACTCTTTCGGCTTTTAATAAATAACTGGTTACCGACAACTGGTTTCGGTTTTTGAATTGGCTAATCTGTGGTTCTATGAATGTTGGGTGTTTTTTTTTAAATGACGGAGACGCATTCCTTTTTATCTGTGGTCGCTTTTAGTTTTTTTAGTAGTAGGCGTTTTGAAAGCTTTTATTAAACTTTAGTAGGAATAGCGAAAGAAAAGTACAAAAGTTTATGAAGGAAACAAAGTAGAGTTCGTAACTTTTACTAAAAGGAGGTTTTATATATCAAATAGAAATTAGGAGATTTATCGAATAACTTACTGGAACAAATTTATTTTTTAGACACCATTTTTACAATGAGTGCCCAGAGCATCTACGAGTACGCCCACATTCAAAGCAATTGCAAATGTAAGCGAGTTTCAAATATTTTGCTTTTACCAATAAACCAAGAAAAAGCTTATAAGCTTAGTTAGAAATCACGCGAACTAGGCCGTCGTCTCAGGCAAAAGGGGGAGGTCCGCGCTCCGAGTCGTTCCTAGTGCAAAGGCTGTCCATGGTAATTCAGCGTGGAAATGCTGCGAGTATCATGGGCGCCTTTGCACCCGGGACGGTGGGGAGCGGTTTGTTTGTGTAAATTTTAAGTTTTAATAATATAATAATATGTTATAACTTATATATTAATATCAATTGGTATCAGGTAAAATGTTTTACTTATGTATTTGTTATTTAATATCTTTATTATTTATACTTGTTCCAATTCATGACTACTTATTGATGAGTGTTAATGTTAGTTTCCTTTAAAAGTTGTAATGAACATAAAAACCTAGTTAGAAACTAATGTAAGATTACCCATAACTGGCCATGTCCCACTAAATAAGCACCTGTTAACCCTACGTACTACAGATAGCCCACTTCAGGGCATGGAGCCAGAAGAGACGACCGCCCACATCATTCTCGAATGCCCAGGGTTGGCAGAGTACCGGGCACTCCTCGGTTCGTCGGGGTCTCTCCCAGAGGTCGCCGGCAACATCAAGGGTCTGCTAGGCTTCTTGGTAGAGTTGGGTTGGCAAGAGTAGTCCCGACAACCCACCACGCAAAATAGGCGCAATATTATGACGTCAATTTGCGGAAACCACGCCCGCGAGTCCTATAACCTACCCTTACATATGCCCACTTTACATTTATGAAATAAAGGATTCACCAAAAACAATTCATGTAAAACTGGCGGCTAAGACTCACTAGGTTTTGCTGTAAGAAATTATTAAGCGCGCTCTAATTTAAATTATCTAAATAAATAAATAAATAAATATTATAGGACATTATTACACAAATTGACTATAATTCCCACAGTAAGCTCAATAAGACTTGTGTTGAGGGTACTTAGACAACGATATATATAATATATAAATATTTATAAATACTTAAATACATAGAAAACACCCATGAATCAGGAACAAATATCCATGCTCATCACACGAACAAATGCCCTTACCAGGATTTGAACCCGGGACCATCAGCTTCGTAGGCATCTAAGTGTTTTTTTTTTGCAATCATTATGTAGTTTACGTATTAGATATGTAAGTATTGCATTATATATTTATTTTAATTATTTAAGTACATTGGAGCATCGAGACAACCAAATCTAGTTTAACGATGCTTTTAGATCAAATGTTATGTAATCACGATTTATCTCAATAAAAAAAACAGATTTCAGCAACAGCCTTGGTTTTTAAATACCTTGGTTTAAAAACTATGGCTTTTACAAATGTTATATTAAAATACGGAATTTCTTATGCAGACACTCATTCTATATGTATAAGTACAAAAACAATTGACAGTTATCAGTAACTTCACATGCAATTTGCGTGTTAAACTTAAGACGTGTTTGTTATTCAAGAGAATTTAAACAGTTCGTTGAACTTTGGCCAAAATGCACCGGTCAGATTTGACGATAGATGTCTAGACGCGTTATTTCGTTTTTTTTACAATTTATGTTAACATAATTGGGAATTATAGTGTGATAAAGATATGGCTGGAGAAAAAGTTTATTCCGGTACTATTTTAAATAAACTGTAGCATTTAATTTAGGATTTGAACCCGCGACCTCCGGATTGAAAGTCGGACGTCATATCCACTCGGCCACCACCGCTTTTCCGACCGCTTTATCCTGGTTCGTCCCAATGAGTTTTTCGGAACTTATGTTCGAAATATAATTTGATATTTACCACTAGCTTTTCGGTGAAGGAAAACATCGTGAGGAAACCTGCATACATCTGCGAAGAAATTCAAAGGTGTATGTGAAGACCCCAATCCGCGTTGGGCTAGCGTGGGGACTATAGCCCGAGCCCTGACGAGAGGAGGCCTGTGCCCAGCAGTGGGACGTATATAGGCTGAATTATTATTATTATTTTATTTTTATGTAATGTAGGTACATAGTTTCACCGTTTTTTAATACATCACTTAAAAAACAAATTTAAAAAGTATCTTGCCAGCGTCAATGTACCGGTCTTTTCGAGCCTCCCGGTATTCTTAGAGACAATGGTAAGAGACCGGACGGAATGTGACTAGGTAATTCCGTGGAAGATGAATGAAGATATTTAATGTCTGTCTCCTAGACTATATATTTTTCTCAAACCTGGAATGAAATGTTGACATGACTTACTTCAAATTAGGTCCGGAAATGCTACATATGTATCAGGTGCGATGAGTGAAGATGATATATAAAGGTATTTCATACTGCCTTACACTCCTAGGCCTGTAAGGCAACCTTCTTTTGTTTTTAAACGTCAAATTATGTCACGTCATGGCATTCAACCATAAAAAACTATATGCAAAATTCTGCCATTATGCTTTTTTGTCTTTTTTTTTTTTTTGTGTGTGTTTAATATTATTTCAGGATTTCCTAAAAGGGAACGAATATTTGATTATTTTTGCGCTACGACCTACGGTTTAGGAGATACAGCCCCATAAAGTTTTTTTTTCAGTCTTGCAGAAATCTTCGTTCAAATTTTCATTCCCCTTTTAATAACCCCAAAGTAATGATAACAAAAAAACACAAAAATAAAAATAAAGAAAAACAATGTGTAATGGCGTGCGTCGTAGCGCCAAAATAACCACATTTCGTTCCCCTTCAATACCCCACGCACTGAATTGAATAACCTAGCTATCACATTAGGACATGAAACAATAATCATCATCCTAATTTTTTATTATTTCATTGCAAGTTTGAGAAAAGCACTATCTCGGCGAGAAACGAAACGAAGGGTCGCTACGCTCGACCGTCTATACCCCTCCGACCTCGCTACGCTCGGCCGTCTAAACCCCTATCGACCTCGCTACGTTCGGCCGTCTACATCTACTTGGCCTGCAACCCTTCGTTTCCCGTTCTCTATAGTAATGTACTATATCTACATCTACTTATATCATAACCTCCCTAAAATATATTCAGAAACGATAAACTAACGGCCTATATTAAGATACCTGTAACTGTAGGTGCAACGTAATTTTAACTTAGTTAAAAAAATACAGCGGTTTTAAGATTTTCATACAAAGCTTGTTTTTGCTCGATTTCGTTTGTCTTACAAAGTGGAGCGTGGAGCAATATAAACCAATTTCAGCCCTAGATATACCGTATGTCATTGTATATGCAAAGTTTCATTACAATTCAACCCGTTTTTTTAAGGAGTTTTTATAAGTTTTAAACGTTGATAGTCAAAAGTTATATCGTTTGAGAAATACAATATATGGTTTAATTATTTGCTCGTGTTACAGGAAACATCTGGTATACCCAAACATACCCAACTTATAAGTAGAAAAAGGCGCATATCTAATTTTCAGTAGGAGATGAAACCTTCGCGCCTACATTTTTTAAATTTGCCGCGTTTTCCCATTGACAAAGTGGCTGTGCCATGTTTGCGAGATTTCGCGACACCCAAGTCTAAAACACATTATGGTATGTATGGTACAGCTTTAGTCTCATCTCACGGTAAAAAGCAAAAAGCGCGGGAACGCCGCCATCTTAGCTCGGATCGCGACCACGTAACGGCGCGCGCAGTTACTGTATGTGGGTGAGACCGTTAGCGACGTCATCCGAGGGATGGGACACGTAGCGACGGTTTTTCACTATCGTTTACATACCTATTGTTTTATTTATATTTACTTAATTTGAGAGACATGGATTGACGATTTTCCGCGAGACATGTTTCGGAGTTTCTCCATTATTTAGCACTAACAGTACTGAACGAGGAACTAACAAATACGTGAGTCAAAACATGCAATTAGTTTACCTAATGTACGTTTGAGTCACGACAGTTTAAATGCACTTATTTGGCTTTTTTATTGGTTTTGAGTGTTTTAGCTGCTTTAATTTATGAGACTCTTAATTGGACGTAGATTGTTATGGTATTTCTTTTTTTATTCTGCGTGTTAAATCTTAAAAATAATACCTAGACTAGGGTTACAAACAACAAACACCAACGAGTCACGTCAGCAATATGTATTAAGAAACGCACTACTATTTTTCTAGTCTAGGCCTGTCAAATGACCTTGACATACCTACGTACTTTAAAAAATTAGGTTATTACAATACATTATATTACAATACCTCTTTATTGCAGGCTTGAATAACAAAAACGTTCAGTTACTAGTGTATCTGTGACTGTGAGCTGTAAACCTCGCGAAAACCCATGGCTCCGCCATTTTGAAATTTTCCAGAAACCGATATTCATCTGCAGTTCAAAGACAGTTTTCATCGATAAGTCATACGTGTCGTGTGCGTTAGCGCAGTAAGTACCGTTGCTTACGTCACGTCGAAAGGGACCGCGGCAACGGTACAGGGCTGTTGTCGCTGCGCGCACATCGCGTAAGAGATCCCCGATGATTCGCCTTAGCGGTATTTATCTGACAGTTGGCAGCTGTCAAATATCTAATCGTTTGACAGTTCGATTTTTTTTTTTCTGCAAGCGATACTATTTTTTTAATTTAAAGAAAAATAAGAAAAAAACACCACTTCTTCATATCATAAGGCCTGTAAATTAAAGGAAAGACTGGAAAGATTAGCACGCTTCTGTAGCGAAGAGCGATAAAGCGATTGGACCGGTGTTCCAAAGTAGCAAGTTCGAGTCTTGCCGATGTGGTGAATTTTCCATTTTACTTTAGTTAAACACAACACGCTATACGGATCTCGCAGATTCGAAATAAATAAATAATTGAATCGAATTCAATTGAAATAAAGGTCAGAGAAAAGTTGCTGAGTCTGATATGACTTGTCAGTCTTATACCTAATTGTGGTCCTGATTCATCTATACCTACCTTATTGCCTATCCTCTGGATGACGAATTTAAAAGGACCCAAGGTCACATATGTCATATTGGTCCTTCCATATTAATTTACGCGAGAACGCGCATGTTTCATTTAGTTATACTTTTCTTTCTTTCTCTTTGTCTGCTGTGTCTTTTTGTAAGCTGTCATCGCAGCCTATCGACTCCTGCAACTCCAGCGGTGGCAGCATGGCTCCATTTTTATCACCTGTCACTATCACTATGCCCGTCACTTTCAAGCTTACATATTTGTTAAAAAGTGACAGGCATGGTGACAAATGATAAAGAGCCGACCATCTTAGCCCTACTACTACTTACATGCGCAATGCCTACCGACCCTTCAAAAACTTGTACACTCCTTTTTTTAATACTGTAGGTGTATGTATGTGTATGTAACCTTTATTAAAATAATTTCATATATTTTTTATATTAATTTAAGTTTTTTTTTTCATATTCATATCATACCTTATCATTTATTCCATTGAATCATGTTCATTTGTACATTTTGGTCTTAAATATAGTCAAGTAGGTACATGATACCCTGCTAGGGTGTACAATTTAGGACTTAAAATTATAAATTATAATTTACATTAATTTCTAGAAATAATTAAATGTCAAACCAAGTATATAAGTATTAAAATATAAATAACATAATAAAAGTCATAAAAATTAATCCATTGAATAATAACATTTTTCTATTAATATTTCCTTTAACCGTTTCTTAAACCGTTATTTGATAATGTAAGTTTAGTATATCTAACCTTCGTTATTATCACCTCATCTAGGCGTTGATTTTGCTTCCCTATCAAAACTGAATTACAACATAATAGTACAATAATTATTTGAAATAGGTATATTAGCAATTGTCACGTATGACGCACGAAACCAGGCATTTCTGCAACATGATATTTGTTTTGTTTACCTTTGTTTCAGAGGTCATTGACCTTTCGAGATTGAAACTTAGCGCAGGTTCACAAGCTTGCAGATGTTTAAGAATTTAAATCGGTGTAACAATTGTTTTTTTTTTGTTTTTTTT
The DNA here is from genome assembly GCF_033807575.1 of Cydia pomonella. NCBI lineage: Eukaryota > Metazoa > Arthropoda > Insecta > Lepidoptera > Tortricidae > Cydia > Cydia pomonella. Next base: position 3,120,741 of record NC_084728.1, read on the forward strand.
TTTTTCTTAACAGTAGTGTCTTTTAAGGATCCTGACCAAATATTTTGCAATTTTTTTTTTGTATTTATCGAGAACTTTTTCTGCTTTATAAATTCATCACAACTGAAGCCCACGATTTTTTCTCAGTTATGAAAGAAAATTATAGAATAATGCCTATCAAGGCTATCAAACCCTTGATAATCGGTTGTCCTTATGGTGAAGAAAATATAGTACACAAACTAGAATAATATGCAATGCCACACTATGATTGTGTATTTATGTTGCACCCAAGTTGTAATTTACCTTCTATACCACCACCACCAATCCACTAATAATAATTAACCAAAATAATTTACCAGTCTGGCCTAGTGGGTAGTGACCCTGCCTATGAAGCCGATGGTCCCGGGTTCAAATCCTGGTAAGGGCATTTATTTGTGTGATGAGCTCGGATATTTGTTCCTGAGTCATGGGTGTTTTTTATGTATTTAAGGATTTATAAATATTTATATATTGTATATATCGTTGTCTAAGTACCCTCAACGGGCCTCAAGACAAGCCTTATTGAGCTTACCGTGGGACTTAGTCAATTTGTGTAATAATAACCTATAATGTTTATTTATTTATTACGCTGGATGGGCTTAAAACCAACCAAGCTATTTGCCCATACCAGAAATAAATAATTTGTATTTTTTTTTGTATAAATAATACATGTTACGAACATTTTCGGAAAGTTGGAAAAGTTATCAGAATTTGTTAAATCAAAATAGACATAGACAAATCAGACCAAGCTAAGTTGGCAGCGATTTTGATAGCCCAGTCTGTGCAAGTGTTAATTAAACGTCATAATTTCATAGATGTTTGACGTTTAGAATAAATATTCAAAACTACCATCTTATCTTGGTTTGACTCCGGTGGACCTCTTAATTTTGTTGTCAATAAATTGTAAGAGTGCTAGAAAGGTGCTCGAATGTATGAAAGAACCGAAAAAGAGTGGACGACCCCGACTTACATGGATTTCCGTAGTTAAGAAAGACCTAGAGAATAAGAATATAGATAGACCCAACGACGACCCGGAACAGATATAACTGGAGAAAATTGATTAGGAGAGCCGACCCCAAATAAAAATGGGATAAGGCCAGAAGAAGAAGAAGAATAAAATATTGTAAGAAGCTACCCATATATTTTTATGTGGAAAAGTTCACAATTTTGGGAGTTTTCCATCAGTCACTGGCCGTAAAATATGTGAAACATATTCTAGAATGTATTAGTTTTCTATTCAGTCTACAATGCCGTGTATTATCGACATTTCAAATATTTATTTTGTCTATTTTGCTATTACTTAACTGTTCTCTCTGAAAAATAATATATATTTTGCATTACTATTCGCTCAGTAGTAGTTAGTTTGTATTTTTATACATATGTATCAACTTATCTCAATACGTGAAATGTAATATATCGTTTGAGACAAATAAAATATTTTTAACCCGAAATTGTGTATAAAATATTTTTTTAATAAATTCACATTTTATAAAAAAATAAAGCTTCGTCAAATCAAATAGAATAAATAAATAATCATTTATTTTCGATTTTTTTCAATATTGTTCACTTTTAAATATATTTAGCTTGGACTAGATACTTAGGCATTATGAAGAATTAATCTTCGACGACCGGTTTGGCCTAGTGGGTATATAGTGACCCTGCCTACGAAGCTAATGGTCCCGGGTTCAAATCCTGATAAGGGCATGTATTTGTGTGATGAACATGGATATTTGTTCCTGAGTCATTGGTGTTTTCTAAGTATTTAAGTATGTATAAATATTTATATATTATATATATCGTTGTCTAAGTACCCTCAACACAAGCCTTATTGAGCTTACTGTGGGACTTTGTCAATTTGTGTAATAATGTCCTATAATATTTAATCTCACTGTTTCTTCTCACGGTTTTATCACACCTAAATAAGTTAAATATATTTTATTACTGTTACCAAAAGTTGTGACCAACCAAACTATAGATATGTTATTTAACTTTAAAAACTATAAAATCAAATTGTGAATTGACAGGTAAGATCTGATAAGCTATCTATTCGATAACATTTAGGAAACCCGAATATAAAGGACATGTCATGTAATTAGTTTCATAATTAACAAAATCGAAATAATCCCAATGTCATAATAAATGAGGTAATCAGAATAGGGCCGTTTCCTACAGATAAATAATAGTACATTACGATACAAGTGCGAAAAATAGGAAATTCGAAACGAGTGGCGATAAATTAAAACACGACCGAAGGGAGTGTTTTAAATCGACACGAGTTGCGAATTACCTATTCGCACATGTATCGTACAACGTTTTACAGTACATATGGCCCTTTAAATGTTCGACACAGTAACGTAATATGCTACTTCTCGCACTAGTGCTATAAAGTAGCCCCATATGTACTGTAAAATTGTTTTATAGTGATCTTGATATTAAACTTATGGAAATACACTGAAAAAATTAAATGTGGCATTATATATGAAAAGGGACCTTATTGTCGATGGCGCTTACGCCGCACTGCGTCGCGCAGCGTTGTATTTGTATCGGAGCATCGTTTATAACGGCGTAAACGCCATCGACAATAAGGTCCCTTTTCATAGATAACGTCAGAAATGAACAAGTTATTGTTGAAATATTTCTTTCTGACACACTTTTATCGCTGACTGTACTTTTTTCATTTTTATGTCTACTTGGGGGCACGGTAACAAGCGCAAGGGGCAACAAATTGAATGCTATAAACATATACTTGGTTTACTATAAATTATGTCTTTTTTTGTGTTTCATTCTTTTAAAATCTTTTCCACATAATATTAAGTCTACTTGGGCGGCTCACAAGTCAATATTTTGTTTGGTATCTTGTAAACAAAAAACTATGAATGTTACAAGAAATCAAACAAAAAATTTACTTGTTAACCGCGTCATGTCACTACCTATATGATATTACTATAAATGTTGTATTGACTTGTAAAAGAGCCCTTGAGGCCTACTTAGAATAAATTTTTGAATTTTGAATTTTGCCCAAGTAGACCTAATATTATGCAGGACGAAAGTACCTACGCATAAGGATGCATATTTACATTTGCACACACACATATTTATACATAGCTAGATTCGGATCTAAATTATAGATAGCGCTTCAAAATTAGTTTCCTTAAAACGCTCCATGAGGGCTCTCTCTACCTACATACTTACTTTACTCTTTGCTCATGGTAACAATTATGACATTTCGTAAAGAGTAGGTAAAGCCTGACCAGTAATATGATCCCGCGCCATATTGCGGATTTTCATTGGAACTAAATTTTTCATACTAAACTGGACTGTCACCCTATACAGGAGAATAACAGCGCCCTCTTGACAATGATCATATATTTCTGGTCGAGCTTTAACTACCCTACACTAGCCCCCCTACTCATAGTGTTGTGTTCCTGCCGGTGAGTAAGGTTGCCAGAGCTCAACGAGGGAGGGCGGGCTTAGGGTCGGCAACGCCCATGTAAATCCTCTGGAGTTGCAGGCGTACATAGGCTACGGAGACTGCTTACCATCAGGCGGGCCGTATGCTTGTTTGCCACCGACGTAGTATAAAAAAAAAAAAACTTGATTTGAATGACCCTATTATAACGCAGTAGCACGACTCTTAAGCGACCTTCATTCCCATATGATTCCCATACCACAAATATCTCGTACGATTTCAGGGCTCCTCTACACGATGGCCCAGCGTAGGCCAGTCTAAGGGACGCAGCTATGCGTTGAAATGAGATAGCAAATTAGCAATATCACTTGCTCCCTCTAACGCATAAATGCTTCCCTAGGACAGGCCTACGCTGGGCCATCGTGTAGAGGAGCCATCAGGAATGTTTATTACTAAGTATGGCAAACAGTGCCTAACGGAAAGCGGTAATCGTAGTATGGATACATTCGATTTTAGATGTCTCACGAGCTTGATGCCGATTTCTAGGTCAAGGTACAAGGATTCAGTGTGTTGACGACCGATCTGGCCTACTGACCCTGCCTATGAAGCCGATGGTCCCGGGTTCAAATACTGGTAAGGGCATTTATTCGTGCGATGAGTACGGATTTTTGTTTTTGAGTCATGGGTGTTTTCTATGTATTTATATATTATATATATTGTTGTCTAAGTATCCAGTACCCACAACACAAGCCTTATTAAGCTTACTGTGGGGCTTTAGTCAATTTGTGTAATAATTAATAATGACCTACAATATTTATTTATTTATTTAAAGGGCAAATGCAGGAGTGTCGGTAGGAATTCGAGTCTTGAGTCTAATTTTGAAGGACTCGAATCGATTCTACGAGTCTCAGAGCTTATAAACTACCCAGTCTTATTAAGTCCCGAGTCAAGTCCATTATTGAGTATTTTTCAGAAGGACTTGCGCCTCCGAATACAGAGAGAGCTCTGAAAAGTACTCAAGTCTCCACAAAAGGATCGGATTCCTAACAAGTTGAAAATAACTCGAGTGTCGACTGTCAACGTCGACGAGTCTGAAAAGTCGAGTCGAGCTATAAAACAGACAAATCAAAGGACTCGAGTCGTAGTAGGTATTTATACTTAATTACGTATTAGACTTATTTTATCTGGGATTGATCCCAAACAAATATTAAAAATCCGGAGTTGTTTCGTGACAGACATAAAAAAAAATAACCATATAAAATGAGAAACTGCTCCTTTCGTTAAAAAATACTTTCTACCTTAGTATGAATACATAAATTTAAATAAATTATTGCTGTAGAGCAATTACGTACGCACACAAACGTATTAAGATATCTTAATCAAGTTAAGCTTTTAAGTAACTTATCTTAAAGCATCAATTAAATTTTCGTTAACGAGCTTTCTTGTCTTAATTCCAATTACGTAAGTATTTTAATATTATTTAGATCTAAAATAAGCTAAAATATGATGAATTTTGTTAAAATATTTTCATTCTTCGTGTAAGTTCAATATATAATCATGTTTTTCATTTCTAGCTCAAGGTCATTGACCTTACTCTGCCTAAATTTAAATATATAACAAACTTGACCATCTCACTGTTCACGTGCTTGTCTTTATTAATTATATTTAGGATTATATGCATCGTTTTATAAAATAATGAGATGTCATATCAGCAGTTAAATACGTTGTTTTTTTTCTCGTAACAAGTTACATTAAAATATTTATATGTTAAATTTATCGTTATATATATTTTACGATAGTTAAATTAATATTAAACAAGTCGGAAAACTTTATAATAAATTCCTTTCAATTTTGTCTTCTAAACTTAGTAACAGAAGTTTATACACTTAAAAAAATCGATAAAACTCACCTCTAATCGTGCTCGGCATTTTGTATCCTATCACAACACTATAACCAATTTAAAAAAAAAGTTACAAACACAATCCGTTCACAAATTATCCAAACTCCGCCATGACACCATAGAGTATAGACACAACACTTTTCGCGCCAACGCAGACGTGCAGTAGTAGTGATGTAGCCAACGGTAGTGTTTTTTCGCCGGTAAGCGCGCGGATAACTGTATTTTTTTCGTGTTGGTAACGGTGCGGCCGGTTCTTGATGAAGATGCGTGAGGTCCCGGGTTTGAGGCCGAAGTGGGACATAGGACCGTCAGATATTACTAACTACATCCAAGTAGTGGGGTATTTGTGTTGTATTCTGTACGATCGGTTGGACAGATGGCGCTATCTTAAATTACGATAGTACGAAAAAATATTTTTCACCACACCAGCTGGTATAAAGGCTCTCTTGATTGTTCTAAAACGGATGAGAAAGTTGCATTTTATCCACATGTGTGGCAAAGTAATCTGATGCAAATTTTTTGTTGTAGGTTATGTTAGCGACTTGACTTTTCTTGATTTCGAATGATAAATATTTAAAAACGTTAACTTGGATTTGATTTTGTTTCATTTTATACAGTTCGAACTTTCCTCGCGTTGGAGTGGTGAAAATTTTTGTGTTTCACTCGGTGGCAAAATTTGTTTAATCCTCGCCTTGAAACCCTCCTAACGCTCAAGATACCACTTTTTTGAAATCTTTCGCTTGCTCGGGTATTAATATTGGCACGAACGGTTAAACAACTTTTCCCCCTTGTAAAACAAATACCTAACTATTTATTTTTGGAACTTCACGAAAAAAAAGTTTTGAATCAGCCGTAGCCGAGTTTTGGTTTGACATTGTTAACGTTTCAATAAAGCCAAGGAATGGAATATCATCACCATAATCTGGTTCCCACTATTTTCAAAACTAGAGTAACATTTATAAGTATTCTGGCCTCCGTGCGAAGTGTTACGTTCCAAATGACGTCCTGGCGGAAAATACTGGGGATAAAGCGGACGAAAAAAGGACGGCCTGCGGTCGAATCAATTCTTAACCAGCTCAAAATTCGAACACGATTTTCCACTATTTGCACCCAGCGCCGGCCAGCGCATACTTTATTCTTCGGACACGTGGCTAGATGCGAAGATAGTCTAAAGGTATTGATAATGATCAATCACGTAAAAGTGAAGAGAAGTAGAGGAAGAGCGCCTTCCCGGTGGATAAACACAATAAACGCATATGCAGGACCCAAGGCCCAGGCTTGCCTGCAAATGGCGCAGGATAGTGCCTGGAAGAAAGTGGGGCTAAGCGTCCGTGGTAATCACGACCCTCAGCAATGAGGATATGACTGGACAGCCCGGGGCTGCAAAGGGCGGAAAATTTACCCACATTATCATTACTTAGTGGGGCGGCGAATTTAAATACGCCCCTCTAGAAAGAAGAAGGTTTGCCTATTTTGAGAGCTCAACGAGGGGGGGGCGGGTTTAGGGTCGGCAACGCGCATGTAACTCCTCTGGAGTTGCAGGCGTACATAGGCTACGGAGACTGCTTACCATCAGGCGGGCCGTATGCTTGTTTGCCACCGACGTAGTATAAAAAAAAAAAAGAAAATTTGTCACATTATTCTACATATACTACTCTTGAAAGCCAAGTGTACCAAATTAAGTGGCCGTGAAGCTTCTTTTTTAATTTAAAGTAAAATAAAATACGAGTGATTACTTAATAAGTGAAAAACATTGAGTTAATTTTTTTTAATCGTTCACGAAGAATAGAGCCTTGACACGTAGGTACTCGTATCGTATTGTTATTAAAGTTATATTAGTTATTAAGTTATGGTTATCAAAGGTTAGATTTGACAAATTTACCCGTCATCATGGATGACACGAACTATTTTTCTAATATTATACTGTCTTGTATTATAATAATATCTGTAAATTTATATTTTGACATAGGAGGCAAAGGGGCCGACTAAAGCAATTAGACACCATAGATATACAGTGAAATATATAAAAAAAATACAGTACATATGGCACACTACTTTACCGCACTAGTGCTATATATAGCACATCACGTAACTATGTTAAAAAGGGGCATATGTATTCAAGTATTCAAGTAGTTTATTTGCTTTGATGTTGTACATAAGTTCTTATGGAATAAAAGTTTCAAACATGAGCCCAGTAAGAGCATGGCAATTCTTATGAGTAACTTAAGCTAACTTAAACTAATGTTTTTTTTTTACACTAGGTAACAACTGTAACAAGCTTATTATACAAAATTTTCATTTTTATTTGTACTGAAAAACTTTGTAGTATACATGTGCGAATCGAATAGATAATTCGCAACTCGTGTCGATTTAAAATACGACCGATGATGTTTTGATTTAACGCCACTCGTTTCGAATCCTATAAAATCAATGATGATTATTTTTTATCAGTCTCAACACCTACTAAAGATTAAATCCCACCCAAGAACAGTTAAGAGCATAAAATTAAACGGAAACACGCGAATTCAAAGAATTTCCGACAAAAAAAAAATGGCGTCTTTTGAAGAACCCCCGAAATTAAACGTCATACATTTTATACAACGTCCATAATTTTCGTAAATCGAAATTATGGAATTATAAGGTGCGTTCACATTATTTTACAGTAAGCGAGGTAAGATATATAGGGAATAAGTGTAACTCATTCCCTATATATCTTATCATTGCATATGGTTTTTCAATCCCATGCCGCAATGAAGATGTTGATTTGTATATTCCAGATACAAAAATGACATTTCTATCGGCCAAATAACCACTTGCTATTATACCAATTTTGTAATAAAATAACAGATTGCAGTATACGTGTAAAATAGTGAGAATGTGGGCCCACAAAAGTTCACATCTTTCCGTGTCAAACACGATTATCGTTTTCAGACCCACGCTTTTTTCACAGCCACATTCGTACCTTACTATCAGATTCATCTAAGGTCAAGTGGGTAAAACCGTCTATTAAGGTAAGGGGGAAAAATCGCGGGACACTTCTGGATGCGACTAGCCCAGGACCAGGATAAGTGGTGTACACGAAGAGAGGCCTATGCTCAGCAGAGGGCGACTGGAGGCCAAAATGATGATGAAGGTAAGGTACGTAACACTTACTACTTCGACGGGTAACGTAAGATACGTCTGCCGTATGCACCCGAATCGGTGAGCCAAATTGGCTACCGAATGGACACCGCAGATTAGCCGGGGCAGAGATAAAAAAAGAGATGGCGGGATGACCTCGACGCTTTTTGCAGCGACTGGCGGGAACATGCACCAAAACGTGATGAGTGGCGGATGAAAGAGGAGGCTTTTGCTCAACAGTGGGATACAAGATAGGCTATATAAAAACAAGTTCTCTCTACAAGTTCCTTCGCCACCTCTTTCGTTAGTACACGTACTCTGACAGGCGGTCGGTAAAGCAGAAGGAGAGAAGCACTGCTTTTCTGATTGTGTCTGTTATTACTCTATCACGGTCTTCCCAACAAATAAAAACATATACCGGTGTTCCCCATATCACTTTACTGATTCACAAAACTATACTCTGTATCTTTAGGTATTTAAATAAACATAAACAAAATCTACCTTCAAATGGCTCCTTAAGTCAGTTGAGGTTAAATAATGTATGTTAATGTCTGATCGTTCAGTGACAGATCCAGGCGGTTTTGTCTACCCGAAAATGTACAAATTGTATACTTTTATTTAAATACCTAAAGATACAGAGTATAGCCTATAAATATGAGCCATACTATTATTGCTATATTTTAATTACCTACTGAGTAGTTTAAAAAAGTATCAACCATTTGCAGCACGCGACAATGTGACCCAGCCTTAACAAGCGTGTAAACAGGCCCTTATGAATCACATTGGCATCCCAAGTAAACAAAACCACGGAGGTCGTTCAACCCAACGGTAACTGCAACCTGCTTCGACGGGTACCGTGACGTCACGTGGCGCTACTTGTTCAGCGCCATCTTACGGTCGATAGTGGAACTAAAGTGATGAAAGGTGACTTGTTTCCGTCAATAAATTCAAAAATGCTGTACTAGTATGCTGTACTAGTATTATCTTTGAAATTGACACTTTAATAACAAAACTTACGTGAGACACATGATATTATTATTTCTTGAGCACTTTTTTGATACAGTGTTCGTTTTATAATGTTTGATTTATAATTTATGTTTTATACTTTGTGACAGTACTCGAATATGGCCACCTTACGGTGAGTAGCAGAACTAAAGTAATGTTTTTTTTCTAAATGCTTAAGATTTTTTTAGGAATAAGTATATAAAATTATTATTCAATAAAACAACCCTCCTAGATAATTCTAGACTCACACCAGAATGTAAAAGTTCAAAGTTGATTTTGATGAATCGATTTGTTTTCATAGCAATGATGACAAAGGCAAAATATTAATTATAATATCTAACAATGGGGTTGGTAACGGTCATAAGTTTGTATTAGAGATGTGCCGAATATGGAGTTTGATAAATTATTCGGCCGAATGATCGGTTCAGGGGGCCTACGGGGGGTTCTTTTATTAATTTAGCGTTTTTATTTTTATTGTTCTTGTATTTTCGTAAGTTTTGACATTGTAAATTTATTTTTTGGATTTTGTAAGTATTGTATTGACAATCCTTATTGGAGCTATAATTTTTTTTCATTAGTATTCTTATTATTTTTGACATCAATGCAAATTTATTATGTAATTGTCTTTCATGAAATAAATAATCTAATCTAAAAAAATAATCTAATTGGAATGACAGAGAAAAATTTCCTCAATTGACGAAATTTTTGCGGTTAAGCCCAGTTCAGAACTTATCGAAACGAATATTCGGCCAAATTGTTTGGTTCTTTTATATCGTTCTAATAAACTATTGTATTTAAAAACGCTTTAATAGACCGCGGGCCAGGAGCATATTTCGTCAGTCATCGCCTCCCGCTGATACTTTGTCAGATGATAGTTTAGATGCTGTTTAAATTTTTTTTTAAGCCGTCAGCAGATTGAATTGTGGTGGAAAGACCGTCAGCTATTCACATAAACAAGTAAAAAAATACGCGCCTTACCACTTCATGTCTGCAAAGTATGCGTAATCCGTTTATTTGAAACGCCTGATGGAATGCTACATGCAAAGTTTCATGATTTTGTTTTACTATCATAAAAAGGTAAAACGCTTATTTTTTACATGTTCATGCGACCAGCTGACGACACCACCGCGATACAACCGGCTGACGATTATTTAAATTAACATTAGAAGGAATAGAAGGCGATGTCTAATATATTTTTACGTGTTTCCATGGCTGCCATTCCTCAACCCACCAACGGAGCGGCAGCTGACGTTCACGAGGGTTCATCATACATAGCCGTTAATCACTATACAATTTTTCGCCCGGTAAGCGATTAGTCATGGAAATCTGTTCCTGGCACGCGGTCATTAACAGCTAAAGATGAATCGCTTCCTGTGCGAATGCCTATAGACAGGTCAAATACAAGGGAGCAAACTTTTCTACATTCTCAGAATATTTAAAACGTCTTATGGATTCATCATGTGTTTAATGACCACGGGAACGTACCTGATGGAAGAGATACTTGAAAAGTTCTGGAGGAGCTTACTTTTTACAGTGTTGGAACAAGACAAACAAGTAATAAAAGCTGTTTTCCGAATATTCGGCACTTTCACCGAATAATTCGGCTGAACACGAACATTGGAAAACTTGCTGAATATGCCAAATACCAAATAATTACCTAATACTCGATTTTTGAATTTCGAGTGCTCGATTTCGTGTAATTCCCTTCAATTTATCTCCACTACTAGGCATTTAAATTCTACTAATATAATTGAAAACGAGTAGTCAATACGACAAGATTCTCAATTTCTATTGCTCGTATTTCTAAAATATCAATTCACCGTTTTACACAGATTTTCGAGAGACGAATTCGAGCGCTCGAAATTTAAAAATCAGCCCCTGCTCTAGTTTGTATAGATGGCGATTGCGTCAGTAAATGTCTCTCTAGTTTTTTTATGAGATTTGGCTCTAGGAAATAATCAAGAATTTGACACTTTTCTAAAGATTAACAGGTAACACATGGGTAAAACCTATGCTGGCGCCATCTGTAAAAATCATAGAGAAATATTAGTTAAGTCGACTTCGTGCCATCTAGTGTCAAGTAGTGGTACTGATAAATCCACTACTTGACGCTAGATGCCGACCACGAAATAACTCGCGTTTTGGTAATTGGGAAAACTGATGTATAGAGTTAGCACTCTTTCTTTACTTGTGAAATACTTCGACCGCCCAACCCTATTTTCTGGCCTGTCCTTTACAAAACTTGACTTCGTCTTGTTTTGTAACAACGGCATTTAAATTTTAAGAACCCTTATTACCCACCTGTTGCACAATGTACTAAAATTTTATAGGCAATGCCTAGTTAAATAAGACATAATAATGACAATGGTAGCCATCTAGCGGCGAGTAGTAAAACTAAAGTTTTGTGCATTAATTAATTTAGCATTTTGGTTAATACGGTTAAGTAAGTTTATATTTTTATCATAGTTTCCTAGTAAGTAAATTTACTTTTCAAGAGTTAATTTGAATTATAGTGTAATTAGAAGAAATACTTGGTATATAATCTTTGTTAGCTAACCCGGGTGTAAGTGACATCTGTTGTTCATAAATGAAACTGTAAGTTACCGACATCTATTGACAAAATTCCGAACTACTCACCTCCGTTGCACGCTAGTTATGGTACGCTCGTATGGGGCAAAATATTGCAATGCTTAGCTACTAGATGTCGTTACAAGTAGTAAACAAACCGTGAAATGTGATTGTAAATTCGCCATCATCCATCCATTCATTCATTGTGATTGTGAGTCGGCGGTGTCTTGCTGTGAGAAAACTAAAATCAAAACGTTTTCTCTGAGACAATTACTGGCTTTTTGTGAACAGAAAAACGATTAGTTTGTGTATTGGTGGACTATTTACCTGATATAGACAGTTCTAGCAGTTCTCCGCGTGTTTTGAGCCGATTATCTTGGATTTTAATAACGGTAAGTCTTTATGCTCCTCAGTCGGTTTTGAGTTGCACAGCAATTTGCAATTACTTACTTAATAATCGTGAATGTAAACGCATATTAGGTACATTTATCGCTGGGTTAGTTACGAATAGTACTAGTATAACTGGGTGAATCAACTTTTAATGTTCAACATCAAACGTACAGAGTCCCTGATCGATATTACAAATTTATATAAAGGTAATGAGCTTTATTTGCATTCCATTCTGTTCCCAGTAATATTACGTAACATTTCATCACGAAACATTGAATTGTTTTTTACAATTTACCCGGTTTTTAATGGTTGTCCGAAAGACCAAAAGGTGGCTTTCATAGTACGTCAAATTGTCCCTTTGCGACGGTGCACCATAAAACTTTGAATCATGAAAAAAAATACTATTGTGGGATTGATATACATACACATAATCATTTTTATGGATAAGTATCATCAATAAAACACCGATTTCTTATATTTGTACTAAACAGTTTATGAATTTCTTGCGTTTTAATTTTGTCCCTTGAAATTATCCGCGTCATGCAGGTCCATCGGACAACCATAAATTAGTTACGGAATCTAAATGTAAATGACGCAGTAAGGCACTTGACAACAAGTTTAATTTCCTGGTAATCTGATAGGTCTAGCCACCATTTTGAATACACGACACACGCGGCGTCAGTCGGTCGGGTACTGTTGGTGAGTGCGGGGTGGTTTTATTGTCTGTCCATCGGACCACCGGCACAAATTCGTAAGTACTTAATATATTTGAATAAATTATGTCGTACTAGATTCTTTTATATGTATATGTTACGGTAAGGGTGAAATAAAACACAACAAATCATTAATTTTTATTGTACGGTTCAAAGTTTTAGAAAAGTCCCCCGGACAACTAGTCACTCGGACAACTGATTTGGTTGTCCTTAGGACATTTTGGTTGTCCGTTAGACAAAAACGATGTGATAAGATTTTTAATAGGGTAAATACATGTGATAAGATGTTAAATAGGGTAAATACCCAGTCTTTGAAGTTTCGCTTTGACATAAGGTTAATTTTATGATATCAACAATTAAATTTTTTTTTTAATCACGGAGATCTTTACCTTTATTAAATAACTTGCTTACACGTATTTCATGTAAATAAAACTGTCTGTATAAAACGATTTAAAAGGATTAATCGCGTATATTTTTTGTAAATTCTTCCCGACGTTTCGAATCCTTAACAGGTTTCGTGAAACATATTTTTAATGTTTTATTTTCAATCTATCCCGGGGACCACGAACGCTGCAAAGGGTTCGAAACGTCGGGATGATTGTACGAAAAATATACGCGATTAATTCGTTTAAATCGTTTTTAGGGTTCCGTATCAAAATGGTAAAAAAAGGAACCCTTATGGTGTCACTTTGTCCGTCTGCCTGTCTGTCCGTCTGTCTGTCACAAAGCTAATTATCTCAGGAACTGCTGAAGCTATTGACTTGAAATTTGGAATAGTTATACAAGTTACAAACCCCCTTGCATAGAAATATATATATTTTATTTTTTCTTTTTTCTGTAATAAAAATTACCAATTTAGGAGCGTGATAAAAAATCAAAGTCAAGCGAATATATCATGTGGGGCATCATATGAAAGGGCTCAGTTTGCACATTTTCAAAATATTTTTTTTCTGCACTGGAAATGTTTTGATTTATGGATGGAAATTGTAAAAAAAAATAACGTTGGTACGGAACCCTCGGCGCACGAGTCTGACTCGCACTTGACCGGTTTTTATTTACATGAGTCGATATCGCGGAAACCGAAGAAAATATTAAATACGTATTTCATTTTAGGCAATGGGGTTGACGGAGAAGGAAAAATCTAGGCGCTATAGAGAGAGACTTAAAGCAGACCCAGAAAAATTGGCTGAAAGGAAGCGAAAAAAAAGAGAAAGTTATCATAAAAACAAAATATCGATATCAGCTATGCAGCCTGAGGACCAAAAAAACTGCAGAACCATATGGAAATTGCATAAACAAGAACAAAGAAAGCGATCAAAAGCACTTCGAAACATACTGCAAGAAACACCACCAAGTTCTCCGTCTACTTTGCAGGAAATCAATATACCACAAGATCAATATGTACCCACTCCGCCGGCTTCTCCCTTTGCACCTCTGGAACCTGAACAGAACAAAAAAAGGGGAAGGAAAATAATCCGTAGAGATAGATCTAAGATGTACAAAGAAAATTTAAAATTACGAAGCGAAGCCGATATGTGGAAAAAAAAATTGAAAAATTTAAGAAGAGGGCTCATCGTAAAGCAAACGAATTAAATAAAATTAAAGAAAAAAGGACCATGGCAGAAAATGTATTATACGAAAAATACAAAACTTTAACTCGTGCTATAAAGAAAAACTACATGACAACAAAGGCACGGGAAGGGAAAAGGATGTTGAGAAAGATATTTGAAAACGTAGATGAATCACGCAAGAAACAAATCATACAGGACAGTTTAGGTGTAAAAGGAAGCGCTAAAGCAAAGACAACAGTGTGTAAGGGTGAAACGGAACTAATAAATAAAATAAAATGTTTTTTCCAAAGAGATGATGTATCAAGAAACACCGCCGGCAAGAAAGAAACCGTCACTAAAGGCAAAGAAAAAGTTCAAAAACGGTTCCTTTTAGACTCAATGAAAAATTTATTCAAAGCGTTTAAGTTGGAGAATCCAGGGACAAAATGTTCCTATTTCTATTTTACTAAACATCGACCCTTCTACATACTCAGACCAACAGTAGATGGCAGGGATATGTGCCTTTGTAAAATACATGCAAATGCAGCAGCTAAAATAAAGGCTCTAAAGCAGAAAAGAGTTATTAATGCGGTGGATACAAGTGCACTGATTCTAGAAACAGTGTATGTTTGGTACTTGTGTACAATGTCAAGATAGAGAAATAAAAATAAACGAAGATAATGTTAAGGGTAAAATGCAATGGTTTGAATGGGTGAGAGAAGAGGAAATTTATGTAAAAGGAGGCAAAAGGATGAAATCTATTAAGAATGTTAAAAGATTGAATGAAGATTTGGTACAAAACATGATAGATAAATTTAAAGAGGACCTGAAAATATTAAAAAAACATATTTTCAATTTGAAAACCCAGTACAGGAATTTCCGGCAAAGTGTTGATAACATTAAACCAAACGAAGCCGTAATTTTAGTTGATTTCAGCGAAAATTATAGTGCAAAATGCCATGAAGAAATTCAAGCACACCATTTTGGTGGATCCCGCAACCAAATAACACTCCACACTGTTGTCGTATACCTGCACGACAAAGACAAAAATTACAAGGTATCTTCTTTTTGCTCTGTATTGCCATGCAATATCCATCAACCTGCTGCAATATGGGTGCACTTACACCCGATTCTAACAAGCATTATTGAAGATTACCCTGAAATTGACACTATCCATTACTTTTCTGATGGACCTTTCTCTCAGTATCGCCAGAAAGGTAACTTCTTCTTGGCTTGTACAAAAACATTTGACTACGGGTTTCAAGCATTTAGCTGGTCATTCTTCGAAGCAGGTCATGGCAAGGGAGCGGCTGATGGAATTGGGGGATTCCTTAAAAGAGAGGCGGATAACAAGGTAGCCACTGGAAAAGACATAACCGATGCATTTGGATTTTACCAAGTCCTCAAGGAATCTAGCAAAATCAAATTGTTTTATATAACCAAAGAAAAAATTGACGATGTTCAAAATTGTATTCCAAAGGATCTTATCCCTCTGCCTGGAACCAAAGATGTGCACCAAATCTTTTCAAGGATTCGTGGCCAACTAAAGTATAGAAATTTGAGTTGTTTTTGCTCAAGAGGATTGTGCGACTGTTTGCATCCAAAGTTTTACTCACCTACCCCAACTTTAAGAATAATTCCATCCCCTGTGGACATGTGTGAGGACAACATACTTGATGATGCAGACAACATACGTGATGATATTATATCCAGTGATAATACTGATGATGATTTGCCTTTGAGTGCCCTGGTTTCTTTAAAACAGGATGACATTTTATTTACTGATCTACATAAGGCTCAAAACAAAAGTATTTACGACAGTGTGTATGGTTTTTCTGATAAGTCTAATGATGAAAAAAATACTACACAGCCATCAGTATCAGGGCAAAACCAGTTATTACCTGGAATGGGTGATTATCTACTCGTCAAAGTTTATGGCACCAAAGGCAAATCATACCATACCTACGCATGCTTTGCTCAAAGCAATATCGACGACGATGGAGAAATTAAAGTCACATTTATGAAATGTGTTAAAGGTGGGAAACTATTTGTCCTCGATGAAAAAGATATCTCCTATGTTGCTTATGAAGACATCGTTCAAAAACTTCCTAATCCGGAAATTCAATTGAAAAGAGGTGTCAATTATTTTAAGTTTCCAATAGACACCAATGTTTTTGAAAAGTAATTTATTTTAGGGAACTGCTGATCTCCATTAGGTTAAGAAAAACGATTTTTTAGATATATACGTTAATTAGAAAAGAGGCGTCAATATTATTTTGTTTTTCATTGGATACCAATGTTTTTCAGAAGATTTTTATTTTAGGGGTTTAACAACAACTGTTGGTCTCCATTAGTCTAAGATTTTTTAAAGATTATTCTCTGAATATGACTCGTATTGTGATCTTTAATTATAAGAAAGAGACTGTCAAAGGCTGCACTAAGTATAAAAAATGTTAACTAGTTGATTTATGAAGCAAATCTTATATTTTTTATAAAGTTGTTGATTATTAAGAATTGTGATAATATTTCTGTTGTTCGGTGTGCTGAAATATTAAAACTGCTTTCTAATACTTCGATAAATTTGTTTTATTTAGTAACTTCCTTAAGATTGTAGGCTCTAAAATGTCCTTTGGACAACCAGATATGTCCTTGGGACAACTACGTTGTCCCTGAATTGAAAACCACTTATTGTTATTTTTTTCGTTTTAACATCCAGAATAATTCATATTGTTTTAAAAATACAATAGCACAATACAAAACCAAGTAGCAGGAGGAATTTTGTTACATTACTATTACTATATAGCGTTTTAATTGAAAAGTTCCGATCCTGTGAAGCCACAGTTGTCCTGGGGACATGATAAGGGGAAATATTGTGAAATTCAGGGCGATATTGCCATATTTATAGATAAAACAT
Source organism: Cydia pomonella (assembly GCF_033807575.1). Taxonomy (NCBI): domain Eukaryota; kingdom Metazoa; phylum Arthropoda; class Insecta; order Lepidoptera; family Tortricidae; genus Cydia; species Cydia pomonella. Next base: position 3,138,328 of record NC_084728.1, read on the forward strand.
GAAACTATATTGTTTAATCAATGTAGGCAAAATAACTGTTTTCACAATAATTGAAGCCTGGTTTGTTAAAAAAATAATTTAAAATAGTTGTCCAGGGGACGGCAGATTTAGGCTGGTGAACTTTTTTTAGTAAAATTCACTAAATTCGCAAAAAAAGTGCTCTGCTCTATACATAATCATAAATTATAGAAAATTATCTTTTAAATAAAATAATGAAATATGGAATATAAGAAAAAAAATTAAAAGTCCATAATTTCATCATGTGGATATTTAAAAGTTGATTCACCCAACTGCGTAAAATACATGAATGTTTTTGCATCTTCTTCTTCTCAAAACTAACCTACAATTTTCGGCCATCAAATAGCTATTGACCTCTACGGATTGTTTTTGGATTTTCGCTAAATGTCTTATTTATACGTTTATTTACGATCTTATTAACATTATAAGATTATAAGCAGTTGTGGAGTGTGTAAATATTCGAAAAGGTCGTTTTTAAATTTACTTAAACACGAATTTACGTAAAGATCTAACTAGTTAGGGATGGTGGATAATGAGCTATAGCCAGTCCTACTTGTCTCTGAACTTTACTTGTAATGGCCTGTACGTTAATTAACGATGAAATAGTAGCTATTTCCGTACAAATCGAAATTACAGCTATTAATCTGTCCCTTTCCACTTATTTATGCCCAGTGCCGGTTATAAATTAAAACGGTTGTGCAAATATTGATCAAAATTTATGTATCATTTTACTTGGCGACTATTTCCAAGGTTTTATTACTGATCGGAGATAAAAATGTTGGTACTAGGTATTCAGTTCAGTAGGTGTTCAAACACCTACAGAACGGCTCTAGTCTTTCCTATAGGCAGTTACTACTATTAGGTATTTAATGAAACCAGGTAAATTTTCATAGGTAGTACCTTAAATTTGTTAAGTAATCAATTTTTAAAACTGTCGTGTTTCTTCATTTTTTCAGCGAAGATATCGGCAAGTAAGCAGGGTACAGTCAGCATCAAAAGTAGCGGATCAAACAAGGTTTCAAAAGTATCTACCATTCTGAAACAGCTTAACAAAATGTGGTGGTTCTATATGTAGAAAAATTAAGACGGTAAAAGATATACTTTCGCATGTAAATTTTAGAGATTTATCTATATTTGGAAAAGTTATCCGGAATATCAGATACTGTTGGCGCGTTGTTTCATCCGCTACTATTGATGCTGACTGTACATTCTCAAAAAAACTATACAAGTGTAACGAAATGGGGAGCCGTTTCGTTTACAGTACCGTGTTCATTAGGAAAAAGTAGAAGAAAACAATTTTTGACGCGAAAATATTATTTTAAAATTGACGTGTTATTTTAAAATTATAAACACCAGTACTCTGTAGATATTGTTTATTTTATGCTAGGCATCTAAATTATAATACCTTCGTCATTACAAGGAAGAGGTTTATGTGGTTACATTAGATAGGTACCTGTAGGTACGTAGTTATAATTCGACTCGCCATCGGTCAACAGGAAATGTTCCCAATTTAGGTTACATGTCTAAATTTGCCGATAATTAGGCAACTACCAGTTAGGTAACATACATATCCTTGCTAATATTAGTATCGGATGTGAATATACCTAGTTTCTGAGCGCCAAGACAGGACAAGAGACGCCACTCCCAGCCAGGGACATGCCAGCTCCGGACCAGCCGGCATACCATCAGGGGACATAATTTTGTGGGGAGTGAGACACGAAAATCAAAGTTCGTTAATTGCGGGCATTTTTCTCTGTTACTCTAATTAGAGTGACAGAGAAAAAGACGTAATGACGTCTTAGTGAAAGTAAAGACAATAGGCGCAATATGCGAATTTCGCGGCAGGCCCTCTGCAGTCGAAAATCATTCATTTACTACGTAAGACTCCTTATCCTTATCGGACGGTACGGACTTGGCCGGATGGGGGCAATTTTTTATATTCTTCGTTTTTTTTTGCATTAGAAAGAAGGCGTGTCTTTTTATTGAAAAAAACTTGAAAAATAAGTCTCGACAAATATGTATAAATTATAAATATACCTCACTATCTATCTCACATGCACATACTAAATAAGAATTTACAATCACATGTATCACACAAAAGAGATATCAAAAAACTATCTTATACTATAGTAGCATTTACGCATTTATTTAATACGTATTTCGTAAACTCTACTAAAAATATATTTAAAAAAAATTAAACATCATTTATATTCTTTTGCTTTCATAAGTAATAGGTACCTAAAAGTTACTAATTTTTAAAAAGCGTTTTCCAAAAATATTTTCCATAATGTCAATATCCAGAGAGAAAAATGAGGACTACGTTTCTATGGAAAAGTGGCCGTCCCCTTTCCTCTTAACTTCGTTCTACTTCCAAGCGAGTGTTCCACGATACTCGCGCATTATTTTGCCAGTTTTTGACCCCCTTCCTTCTTATATGTAATAAAAATTTAGAAAACGTCAGAGCCCCCCCCCCCCCCCCCTGTTTAATATATATATATATATATTACGTAAGAATAAAAAATACACGTTTGGTTTGTTTTTATTTTTCAAATAAACAGTTCTCCTAGAGTGAGATTTCTTTAAATCGAAAGTCTTTCTTTATGAGTTATCTTTGGTTGAGTTTTGTCAGGGGTTTCTGGCATTTTGTATTGAGAATCTAAGCAAAATGAAAAATCACCCTTTTTCATTGCTTTGGAGTGTAATTCTAGTATACCTAAGCTAAATTTCATCTCGTTCATTGACCCTATGCCCACCAGTGGCATACAAAGGATACCAAAGTAATCCTAATGTATCCCATCACATTCCTTGTTACATTTGTACTTAAAACCATTTAAAATTCCCCATTAAGAGTGATCTTAGCTACAAAATGGACCAAATACAATGAAAGCAATAAAATTGAGGCGCTCTTAACCGAACGGAGGCTGGTATAGCTGTCCCGCTCTCGCGTGGGGGGAGGGTGCTGTCTCGTTCTCACATCTCATTGCCCTTAGACGTGTGACATCCCTGCGGGCTTAACTCTGCGGTTTAGGGTTGGCGATGACGAGTTATTTTGATAAATCAAAATTATATTCCAGGTTTTTGGTGGAGGTGGTTAACTAAGAATGACGCGCTTGACTCGCGACTGCTCGACTTCTAAATACCTATTTTCTATTTTCCATGGTTTTTTAGTATGCTATTGACACAATAAAAAACTAGGTTTGTAAGTTTTCCTTATTTTCAAAATTTGAAAAGACAATTTTTTATTTTTTTATTTTTTTCCCCAAAAAGCGCAACTTATAAACCTAGAATATATTATGCTGAAGCGATCGCCATCAAAATCAAAGTGATTTTTTAAGATTTAGTTAGTGAAAATCGTTCTCTCCCGAAATGGAATTTCATAGAAAAATTTCCGTTATTTTGTTAGATTCGAAAAGCTATTCTTCCCTCTTAAGCAGTTAAGGGTATTATTAACCGTGAAAAATGTACGATAACAGCTTTCAGGTACCTGTTTAAATACGCGTATTACGCGGGAAGTCGTACTAAATGAGATTTACTCTGTATAGTAGTAGATATACCAGCGGCCGATTGTAAAATCAGGCAGATCGTAATGTTCCTCTGTAATATTTTGGCGGTAGTCACATTAAACCAATACTCAGATAGGTAGAATAGATTCGTCAGGTTGCTTTAGATGCCCGAAGGCAAACTGTCCATAAATAGAATAGACTCGGGGAACGAGACAAAGATTTTCACTTGAAACGATATGCCTAGAAAATTCACGATCGACCGCCGACATATATCTGTGGTCCAGTTCCCGAAACTCCCAGCGCCAACCCTACGAGCTGGCTGCGCATAAAATCAATATTTATGGACGACGATACATTTCACCTCAGCCCCACCTAGACGGACAAACGCACACAGCTGTATAGCTATAGGCAATTCGAGGCCCCTATATGTATAGCTATAGGCAATGCGAGGCCCGGGCATAGCGGCCTTTAAAATAAGTAGCTTCTTTTATGTTTTATACGTTTGTACGATAAATGGGCTAGATTCTATGAATTCATTATCTATGGAGTTAGACCTAGGTAAGTTTGCAGCGGTTTTTATAGCCAAGACTGTGCAAACAAACATTTATTCAGCAAATAGGCCACAGGGGAACATATACATGTCACATTTTTACAATCAATAAAAATAAAATACAATTACAAATATGGAATCAGTGAAATATTAGATACTTTATTAGAGATGTATACAGTCTCTAAATGTCGAATTATACAAAAATAATACAAACAAAAAATACTAAAGTGCCGGCTGCGGTACATATATAACTATACGTTCCGGGTCCGGGCATAGGCGACCTTTAGAATAAATATTAACTATAGCTTCTCTTTTGTATTTTCTACATTTGTAGAATAAATAAATTAAATAAAGGCTTAATTAAGCCTTACAGGGATTAAAAAAAGGTAATTATTATTTATTGTATAGGTACTTTATTTTTTTTCTTATTTTTACAATACTTTACTTTCTACTTTCATTTATTCACCATAAAGTAATATGTGCATTACATGGTATGTCATTACAAACAATCAAATAATTAATATAATTCCAATACACTATAATACATTAAAAATAGTTGTTTTCAAGCAAAATAATTACGTAAATTCAATGTAATTACACTAATTACTTAACATTATGCAAAGTTTTTTATATCAATATCACAGTTTAAATATTCAGTCACAGAGTAGAAGGCATGCTTATAGAGAAATTCATTTATTAACCAAAAAAGCATTCCATCGGATCCACAGCACAGGCTTAGCCACATTACAGTAAGCTCATCCACCTCAGGTTTCGTCAAAACAGAATGTCTATTTACACATAAGTCATCTGTAACATGCATCGTCAAAACTAATTAACAATATTGACGACCAGTTTGGCCTAGTGGGTAGTGACCCTGCCTACGAAGTCGATGGTCCTAGGTTCAAATCCTGGTAAGGGCATTTATTCATGTGATGAGCATGGATATTTGTTCCTGAGTCATGGGTGTTTTCTATGTATTTAAGTATTTATAAATATTTATATATTATATATATCGTTGTCTAAGTACCCTCAACACAAGCCTTATTGAGCTTACTGTGGGACTTAGTCAATTTGTGTAATAATGTCCTATAATATTTATTTATTTATTTAATATATACATTCAAAAAAATCGTTTCACAAATGACGGACTTATGGAGTAACAAACATTTAAAAAAAAAACATACCACCGAATTGATAACCTCCTCTTTTGAAATCTTGAAGTCGGTTAAAAAAGTGAGTACAATAATAATAATAAATAAATTAATAGTTTAAAAAACACTAGAAAACCACGCTTTTATAAATGCACGTAAAAATCAAGTGCAAACACGACTATGATACGATATTCCATCATGGAATGCCAGTGCCTATCTTCCGGCTTCATCATCAGACCTTGAAACCTTATCGTGGTCAAAGTTCATTACAAGACTTTTCTAACAAATCCAAACACAGCTATGATACGATGTTCCATCATGAAGTTCGTTCATATCTTCCGGCTCCATCATCAGATCAGTTCGACAGTACTATATTATTGTATTGTCATCAGAACTACATACAGCTGCCAATTTTCATGACGCTTCGATCCTTGGAAGATAGTTAAATTAGTTACCTTAGATTCTATTACACAGTTACATACAGGTCGACCTAATCTTCTCTCGTGTCGAGGTTCCCCTAAATAGTGGATCGACCTAATAAAAGCGTGTTAAAAAAGAGAAAATCTATATCCTAATCCTGTAAGTACCCGGCACAAACGTCCCCATAACACCAGCGACGTTCCCAGGCCAGTAATTGCAAATATTGTTCGTTAAAATAATCATTTATTGTATAATAAGCTTTTAAAGATGATGTGATCTTTTAGTTTTTTAAATAATGCATTGTCGGACTTCGTGTTATTTATTTCGTTACTGATTTTGTGGAATATTTTTATTGCCATAGAGTTAGGACCCATTTCGTAACTTGTCAAGTTGTGTGACAATAGTATGAGGTCTCTTCCCACTTTCAGGTTGTTTGTCACTGTGACAATTTACAAATTAATAATAAATTTAATTTAATTTATTTATTAATAATCATAATAAATACTGACTGTACTTATCTGATCTCCACTGAGTTACGCAATAACGGTCACATTTTAGTCACCCAATGACTTTATTAGATCTCGGGCGTTTTGGATTGATTTACAAACTTTGTTTTTATTAGGCATTTGGCAATCAATACACATCTATACTTTTCGTTTTAGCCCCACCCCCACTAGAACCTTAGTGTAAATTTATTCGATAGCGTGACGTAAACGCGTTTGCGTTATATAAGTCTAATTTTGTATGGGATTTAGAAACAGCACGCCAAGCGCCAGAGGTCGCGGGTTCAAATTCAAACCCCGGATCGTACGGAGTTTTTCGGAACTTATGTACGAAATATCATTTGATAATTACCAGTCGCTTTTCATTGAAGGAAAACATCGTGAGGAAACCGGACTAATCCCAATAAGGCCTAGTTTACCTTCTGGGTTGGAAGGTCAGATGGCAGTCGCTTTCATACAAACTAGTGCCTACTCCAATTCTGAGGATTCGTTGCCAAACGGACCCCAGGCTCCCATGAGCCGTGGCAAAATGCCGAGTCAAGTCAGTCAAATACCCTATTTTTTATGTATTAAATTTTGAGTTACGAAATGACAGTAACATTTTTGGTGTCCAGTGACCTTGTTCGATCTTGGGCATTTTGGACCGACATCACCATTTTATATTAGGGCTCCTCTACACGATGGCCCAGCGTAGGCCAGTCTAAGAGACGCGGCTATGCGGTGGAATGAGATAGCAATGTCACTTGCTCCCTCTAACGCATAAATGCGTCCCTTGGGCTGGCCTATGCTGGGCCATCGTGTAGAGGAGCCATTAAACTAGTGACCCTTCACACGGGTTAACAAATTATAAATAAATCAATGAAAAAAAATATATTATAGGTCATTGTTACACAAATTGACTAAGTCAAATCAAATATCAAATATCAAACATTTATTCAGCAAATAGGCCACAGGGGCACTTTTACATGTCCATTTTTACAAACAATAAATAAAATAAAAAAACAATTACAAATATCGAATCTATGAAATAATAAATACTTTATTAGAGATGTATACTGTCTCTAAATGTCAAATTACACAAAAAAAACTATGATAAAAAAATAAAACCATAATATACTAAAATTCTTTAGAGATGTATAAGTCTGTAAGTGTCAGAGATAAAATATAAAAATATATATTAAATTATCCTTAGAGAAGTCGCACAATAAGCTCAATAAGGCTTGTATTATACATCTAAAGACCAAAACCTTCCTCAAGAATCACTCTATTGATAGGTGAAAACCGGTAAAAAGCAATATGGCCGCATTAGCGCGTGTCGGGGCCAGGTAGGAACGGTGCATGCTAATCTTTGGGGCCATTATTGTAAGTTGTCACATTTTAGGGAAGTAGGGTGACCATGTGTTAAGAGAGATTATTTGGGACGACCGACTGGTCGCCGTCCAGTGGGTCGGCCGACCGCTGGAGCGACAGTGTACAGGCGACAGTGGCAGGAAGAGGCATAGGATCGGGACAGGTGGCGTTCTCTCATTTTGGAGGTCGAGACCCTCTTTGGATCACTGCGCCACAATAGTTAGTTTAGTTGGTTAGGGTGACCATGTTTTTGATCTAGTGAAGAAATATTTTCTGAAGTCGGTTAAAAACTTTATCTATACAAAACTACTTCTGCTACCTCAAAAATTAATTTGTTACTGTATCTATAAACCTCTGTTGTAACCGTAGCTGTGTTGATTTTAGCTTTATAAATAAATAAATATTATAGGACATTATTACACAAATTGTCTAAGTCCCACAGTAAGCTCAATAAGGCTTGTGTTGAGGGTACTTAGACAACGATATATATAATATATAAATATTTATAGATACCTAAATACATAGAAAACACCCATGACTCAGGAACAAATATCCATGCTCATCACACAAATAAATGCCCTTACCAGGATTTGAACCCGGGACCATCGGCTTCATAGGCAAGGTCACTACCCACTAGGCCAGACCGTTCGTCAGATTTTTATCCTTTATATTGTTACCTAGCGCTATATATTGTAGATTTATCAGTAGACGATGTTGTTGGTCTCACGCTTTTTTATTCTTTGTATCTATTTCGGTGTCTAAACCTGTATGTTACTGTTTTTTGTCCCAAATAAAAAAAAAGCAATACGGCCGCATTAGCGCGTGTCGGAGCCAGGTAGGAACGATGCATGCTAATCTTGGAATACGCTCCCGCCATCTGTATTCCCTGATAAATATGACCTCGGTCTCTTTAAAGCAAGAGTGAATAAGCTACTACTGAACCGGTGAGCTCCATCTTAGGCCCTGTGTTCACTTTCCATCAGGTGTGACTAGGGCCAATCGCCGATCAGTTTATAATAATAATCGAAAAATCTTCTAAGTTGTCACATTTAGGGAAGCAGGGTGACCATGTTTTTGATCCAGTGAAGAAATCTTTTCTGAAGTCGGTTAACAAGCAATATGGCCGCATTAGCGCGTGTCCGGGCCAGGTAGGAACGGTGCATGCTCTTTGGGGACATTATTCTAAGTTGTCACGTTTTAGGGTAGCAGGGTGACCATGTTTTTTTGGTATTTAGTGGATGAATATCAAATTAAGTATGTCAGGTCACGTCTGAAAATATGAATACGGACAAAGTGCCAAAAATATGTATACACGACCTTATCGCACATACATTAAGGTGGTGTATACATATTCTTGGCACTTTGTCCGTATCGATATTTTCAGACGTGACTGTACACCTACACTTAAATCAGTCGATTAAGTACTTACCAATTACTTGATAGGATATATTGATGTAACAAAAGTTACTCATATACATTTAGAAAGAAAGAAAAATATTTTTTGCCACAACCAAATAACCAATCACAATTATGACTTTTTCGTAAGGTAATCAATTAATTTGAGGATCGTTTTAGATCTTCAACAGAATTATTCACCTGTTTCTTTACACCTTTCGCCATTTTTGTTTTCTCTGTATTTTTCTTTTCATTCACGTTATTCTTGAAATTGATGTTAATATGTTAGTATATAATATAAAATACAAGCTTTTATCGCTGACTCTACATCTCTTTTAACAAGCAACTGAGTTGTTTTATTAAAGAGTTCGTATCCAAGTTACATAATATGTATTAAAGTTTCAACTCGATCGAAGTCCGCGCCGTGTCCATGTGTTGTTGTCTGCAGGAATGCTGCCTTGAAATTAACTCTCTTCTTCCTCGCGTTGTCCCGGCATTTGCCACGGCTCATGGGAGCCTGGGGTCCGCTTGACAACTAATCCCAAGATTTGGCGTAGGCACTAGTTTTTACGAAAGCGACTGCCATCAAACCTTCCAACCCAGAGGATAAACTAGGCCTTGTTGGGATTAGTCCGGTTTCCTCACGATGTTTTCCTTCACCGAAAAGCGACTGGTAAATATTAAATGATATTTCGTACATAAGTTCCGAAAAACTCATTGGTACGAGCCGGGGTTTGAACCCGCGACCTCCGGATTGCAAGTCGCACGCTCTTACCGCTAGGCCACCAGCGCTTCTGCCTTGAAATTAACGGAAATAAAAAAAAACACGGCGTATATATATGTATACGCCGTGAATAATAAGAATTCTATTTATTTATTTACACAATTCAAGTAAACTAAATAACTATCGTTCTGATGATTAACTTAGATTGTGTGATTATTAAACAGAATCCCTTTTGGTATAAGGTGGTCAGTAATAGACGGTTTACCTTACATTTTGGGGATGTCGGAAGCGACTCTAACGATTTGGATGAAATTTACTATATGGGGGTTTTCGGGGGAGAAAGATCGATCTAGCTAGGTCTTATCCCTGGGAAAACGCGCATTTTTGAGTTTTTATATGTTTTCCGAGCAAAGCTCTGTACCCCTAGTGTAAATAAATTCGATTTCCAAACGTGACGTACGCGTTTGCGTTTAGTCTCATTTTGTATTGGATTTCGAAAGAGCGCGCCAAGCGGGACGTTTTGGAAACTCAAAATCCTATACAAAATGAGACTTAACGCAAACGCGTTCGTCACGTTATGATGTCGATCAAAGTTACACTAGGGGTACGGTTTTCCAGATATTTATATTCTAAGTTTGACGAAAACTTCATGGCATAGAAAGAAAAATAATAAATTATTTATTTAATCTAGAAGCATATGCACCCTACTGTATGCAACGGCAGCTGCACCCGTCTCCGGTTACTTATAGAAAAAGTAGAGAAAAAAATATGGCTGCCCAAATAGACGCAAATAACGTTTACCCACGTTTTCTACAATTCAGTAGAGTCAGACCTAAGACAGAGCTAAGTTGGCAGCGATTTGGACAGCCCTGACGGTGCAAGTGTTTTAAACGTCAAACTTCTTTGAAATTATGACGTTTACTGCGGCGTCTATATCAAAATCGTTACCAAGTTAGCTTGGTCTGACTACTGAATTGTAGAAACCGTGGTTATTTATTTGCATCTGTTTGGGCAGCCGTGCAATCTTGCAACTTTGCCAGAAGGTTCAATTCCTTGTTCTAATGAGGCCTCTATATTACTGCAAATTTTGTGAGCAAAAATTTTTTTTACTTGTTTATATCTACGATATTCCCCTCCAAACATTGCATATTTTTCAGTTTCGTAAAAAACAAAACTACATATATATATTATTCCACTAAGTAATCTCTGCAGCTTACTGTACAATCAGCATGTATGTAGTATATAGTTATATACTTAGTGACGTTAGTGGCTCCCCCCTCCCCCCTTTGTCATATGTCACGTTTTCTTCACCCCTCCCTCCCTTCCCCTAAACGTGTGACGTAATTAATGGATGGACCCCTATATCGTAACACGCCTTTGTTACCATAGCAATAAGGATGTAGTGTACCGATATATTTAACCTTACGTTCTTCACATTAATACTGGCCGCTAGCGGCCGCTATGGCGCTGCAGTCATGTTTTTAGGGTTCCGTACCCAAAGGGTCAAACGGGACCCTATTACTGAGACTTCGCTGTCCGTCTGTCACAAGGCTGTATCTCATGAACCGTGATAGCTAGACAGTTGAAATTTTCACAGATGATGTATTTCTGTTGCCGCTATAACAACAAATACTAAAAACAGAATAAAATAAATATTTAAAGGGAGCTTCCATACAACAAACATATTTTTTTGCCGATTTTATAAATAATGGTACGGAACCCTTCGTGCGCGAGTCCGACTCGCACTTGCCCGGTTTTTTTTTATCTGTATGCCCCTTTTTCATTCATAAATATGTTCATACATATATGATGGCTTCCTTTTTGAACGCTTTATTTTAGCTTTTAGCGGAAGGATCTGTAGTTAAACTCGATAGGTACTTGTTTAGAACGCCTAAAATAATCCATAACGACCGATTCCCTGATCACTTATGGCCAGTACCAGTAAACTTACATTTATTACCAACATACATATACCGCTCGATAAAGCGCCACCTTTTAACAGAAACACCTTAAAATATACTGATAACTATTGGTTTCGCATTTCTCCCGCCCGCAAAGAAATCTTTGCAAACTTTGTGCTTCAGAAATAAACGTCGCAACTTCCAATTTATTGCCAATAAGAAAGCAATCTTATTATTAGAACGATAACGTATTTATTAAAACGGCAAAAATTTGAAATTCAAAATCCCACATATTACACACAAAACCGTGCAAGGCGCAGTTCGAAATTCGAACACCGCTGAAGGCTGAGCGATTCAGTAGAAATCCGTAAGTCTGATATTACCTTAAGTTTGCCCTTTTTCACAAACTAAACCATTCCAATATAAACCTTACATTTCAGACTTAAAGTGCAAATTGCAAGTACAGATTTTTGTAAATTATGACCATGTCATATAATTTTAACCCTTAAAATAAACTAGCCATCGTTTTTACTGCCACATCAAAAAGTCGTATCTATTTATGAGGTTCATACTAACATACGTCCTTTCGATTTTATGTTTGTGTCTTGCGCTCGTTTGATGGAAAACGTATGTAACTGTAAGGTCATTGCTCCTTGTTCATGTCCGTTTCTACTTGAGCTCCCACGTGTCTATGCGGTTGAGTTTTTTACGGTGTGAGCGGGGAGAAGCGGTGCAAAGGCGGAGCTCAGGGTAAAATGGTCACCTCGCTGGTTGACAGGTTGACATAGCTATTGCTTGTTTTGTTACTGCATGTAGGTTTGTTAATCAATAAGGTGTTTTTGAGCGAGCGGTAAGATGTCTTTGTGCGGTGACCTATCTAGTGTCTTATAAATGAAAACTCGTGTTGCTTACAATACGTGGGCTTGGCTTGGCTTGGCATCTGGCATGTATTATGCCATTATCAGCATACGGAAAGCTGCGTTTCCACCAGAAATGTGCGAAGATGCTTACGAGGGATCTAGGGGCACGGTAGTGCCCCCGCCAAGACGGGCAAAGCGAAGCGCAAGGGCACTACCTAACTTTTCTCGAGGCGTTTCGTCGTATTTTTGAACCCTCATATCATAACTTGGGTTTGGATTATACCAGATAAACAAAATTCTCGGGATATAATGTCAATAGTGGACTTAAGCATAAACAATTTCAATTGCATAGCTCTCATACGTTAGATTTTATTCATATCTAAAGTACCCCGATTTCGTCACTGGCTCACTCACTCACTCACTCACTCACTGATGATCATCAAAACCCTTAGGGTACTTCCTGAAGTCCTAGGAAGCTGAAATTTGGTATGTAATATAGTGTTAGTACACAAACAACAAACAAATTCAAAAACTTGAAAATTGTTGGCTCCAAGGGGGGTGGAATTTTGTAGGGGGAATCAATAACCACTGAACCGATTTAGTTGAAATTTGGTATGTAAATATATAGTTTTTGTTACGATGAAGGATAGAGAATAGTTTTCAACCTCAAAATCACTCCGTAGGGGTGAAAAGGGGGAGGAAAACACGTTAGGGAGAAAAGGGATTTGGAGTTTGTATGGGGAATCAGTAAAAATTACGCCCCCCGATACGTATTTCAGTATTTTTAATACATAGTAAATCACCCCAACAACTTAAATCAGGGAATGGAAGATTGCCATAAGCAACTTACAAAAACAAGTGAAATCAGATCTCTTGTAGACTTCTAACTCTACAGCAAGGCCTGTCGACTTCCTTAGAAAGATATGACGCTTCATAATTGCGCATGTGTGGTCTGACGCTCTGGAAATAGATACCAGTTATTAATATAAAAATATTTTGCTACAGCAACATTGCTCCTATCTGACTTTGTCTATTCAACTTTGGGAACAAATAAAAACATTTTTATCAAATATTTTGATTTATGTCACACTACCATATGTAAATTATTATTATTTTATATAAATTATTACCTATTTCAGTTTGTCTTTGTCTATGTTCATAAAATCTATGGAGGTCAGAGGCACATATCGGTATATCCATAAAGCCTTGCACTTGGGTCTGGCCGGTTAGAACATAGACAAAAGTCTGCAATGTCAATGCTGTCAAAGTAATTGACTATTTTCATTTTCAAAACTATCAGTTTTCATATAAAATGATTAAATAACGATTTATGTTCTTGAAATAGATTTATTGATTAATTTTTAATATTAAAAATCCACCGCACAGTATCTCCGCTCAGACTCGGTTAAAGTTTAATCCATTGTACTAAACTAAGAAACAACAATTATTTCAAGGTAAGAAATATTTTAATCTATAAATAAAATAAGTGTACTATTGCCAAATTCAAATACATAAATTTAATCTTACCACCCTCTTAAGTCCCACGGACGCCCTATCGCATCCAAAATTACAATCAAAATTAACTCTGGTAGCTATTAGCAAGGTTAGTAATTAGGGACATAGGTTATAGTATTGTTTAAAATGTGACTGTTTTGTTTTAGAGGGTGAACGTGAGAAAATAATCCATCATTTCCTTGGAAAGGCTCAAAATCAAAAGGCACGGATCCGCCACATAATTCCGACTAGTTGTAGTTTCTCGGTGACCATCAACAAGACCGCTGCATTGAGCTGTGGAGCAGAAAGTGTCCGACAGTCGGATAGATGTAATAACAACTTTGTCTGTTATATATTCATGTAATTTTTAGTTTTTTGGGCTGATATATGTGATATGATTACAAGTTACACTAATTGCAATTGTGGAGTAAAATCAGATGTGCCAAAGATCATGTTTTAGATATATAAAAAGCTATATTAAATGCAATAAATAGTATATGTATATATATAAAATTGTTTTTATCATGAAGATTTTAATGACTTCTATTTATTGTTATGAAGGTGATCTGGGAATTAAAACATGCGCTAAAAATAGACGACCTAAACATAAATAACGCCTTAAAAAAATCAAAAGATAATCACACGCACAGGATAGGTTAACTATTTGGTACCCACATCAATAATGAACCGAAATTACCGACCTGTGGTCTCATTGAATAAAATTCATATAGGTATGTAGATATTATATGGAAGTGTCACAGTTAGTTCAACAAGCCCCGTCCGATACATAAATTTGTATAGAAAATGACTTTTTTCCTGCCTATTGTATGTTTTTCGAACGAATTAAGCTCTTTTGATCCTAATATATAGGAATAAAAATATTTATAACTTGATAATAAACTGTATTGTTACCTTTTATATTGAAAAAACTTTAAAATATAGATATCATTATCTCTTAGGACAAAAGATGCCTGTGATTTTGATTAATATGTAACATAATATTTTTTTATTTGATAGATACTAATTTTAAAACCTCACGCCAACAAAAAAAAAAAGAAAAAATACAAAAAGAAATTCCGTCGCCGGGATTCGAACCCAGAACCACTAGCTAGAACTGGATCACTACCTACCAAAACCCGCCAGGCTAAACCGGTTGTCAATTTTAGTACTGAGATACAATGAGAGCGCCACTAGTATAAACGAACTTTTGAAAGGGGCATTTTTTTGTATGGAGTTAGCGTTCTTCTCCTAGTGAGTATTATATTCTTTGCTCTACAGGCCCAAGCTTCACAAACTCTTACCTTACCTTAGTCAAAATATGTAAGTAGCTTGGCCGTTTTGTTACTACAAGAAGTATTGTATAATAAAAAATAACGAATAGTGAATTAAATTTTCACCTTACGCCCATCTGACGGTAGCGAAACGGCCAAGCCACATATTTTGACTAAGGTGTACTACAAGAGATCTGATAACTTTTTGACAGTGCGAGCCTTATGGTTTCGTCTTGGCAACATTTTATACTTACTCAGGTCATAAGTTCTGTCAAAAAGTTTTTGGCAGAACTATAAGGCAGACTTGACCAAGTATAAAATGTTGTTCAATTATTTTGGCTTTAAATGTATTTATTTTGTCGTCCGATCGACGAAAAACATTGTAAATCGGTAAGTAATGTAATAAATAATATAATTATTCTTTTGTTTTTTAGGGTTCCGTATTTTCATTTTTCAAGCCAACGTTCCAAATATTTTTTAGTTATTTTGTGTAATGTAATAGTGCCGAGACACGTTGTTTTTGTTATTAATTATCGATAAGTAGTAGTATAGTAAGATCGTAACACGTCCAAAATACAAACGCGGTATGTAATTTTTTTTTAAAGCGTATATATTTTGGGGACTATAGCCCGAGCCCTCTCGCACATGAGAGGAGGCCTGTGCCCAGCAGTGGGACATAACACAGCACATAGACATAGTGGGACATAGCATAGTGGGACAGCAGTGAGTGTGGCTGAATTATTTATTTTATTTTTGTTTATTTTTTACAATTTGATAAAACACCAAAACCTCTAGAGTCAGACCAAGCTTAGCTTAGCTTGGCCTGACTCTATTTTTAGGGTTCCGTAGTCAACTACGAACCCTTATAGTTTCGCCATGTCCGTCTGTCTGTCTGTCTGTCTGTCTGTCCGAGGCTTTGCTCCGTGGTCGTTAGTGCTAGAAAGCTGAAATTTGGCATGGATATATAAATCAATAAAACCGACAAAGTCGTACAATAAAATCTAAAAAAATCTTTTTTTAGGGTACCTCCCCTACACGTAAAGTGGGGGTGATTTTTTTTTTTTCGCTTCAACCCTAGAGTGTGGGGTATCGTTCGAAAGGTCTTTCAAAACTAATAGGGGTTTTCAAGAAACATTTTTTGATAAATTGAATATATTCGGAGATAATCGCTCCGAAAGAAAAAAAAATTGTGTCCCCCCCCCCTCTAACTTTTGAACCATAGGTCCAAAAAATATGAAACAAATCGTGGAAGTAGAGCTTAAGAAAGACATTAAATGAAAACTATAGCGGACATGATCAGTTTAGCTGTTTTTGAGTTATCGCAAAAAGTTTGCCTATTTGTTTAACTCGGGTGAAAGGTACCGTTTCATCCCTTGGTTAACAATTTACTATACTTTAAGCTCCAATTTAGCTTATTGTGACGGAAGAGTAACTACGGAACGCTACACTGAGCGTGGCCCGACAATCCCGACATGCTCTTGGCCGATTTTTTATTGTATAAATCGGAGCGGGTTTTTAAGTGTCTGAAATTCTTTGACTCTGACTACCACAAATAGGAATATTTCCTTAGAATGTGCGTACTAAGCGATAAACCGCGTAATAGCTATTCTCTCTAAACGCATTACGTTTGCCACTTTAGTCCTACAACGACCTAACTGCATTAAAATATCAAGGCTACTTATGACTTTGCAATTTGACGGTCGCATTGTTAAAACACGCATCTGTTGCGACAGTTCTAGAAAGGACGTAAGTAACCAAAAAAATACAAGCCAATATAACCCCTTGGTCAGTTGTCAGAAAGCATTGTTAAAACCGGGCTTTATCTATCCATCGTTACTTACAACTGGCCAGGTAGCCACGGAAAGAGACAACCTAACGCCACAACAAGCATTTACACTGGACTGCAAAGAAACGCTCAATCGATACAATATAAACGGACAAAGCGCCATTTTGACGAAAACCGCTCGACATACGCGCTCATAGACAACACCGTTGGAAAGAACAGAAAAAAATAGCCTAAAATAGTGTGCAATACGTCGGTATAAACTGTAATAACGGCCCGACGGTTGATCGTTTAGGTTTTAAACGTCGAACGCGGGTCGTAATCTGCGATCAAAATGGCGGCCGTCTTACGAGCGAGAGAGTCCGATTCGAATTTGGAAAATTGGTGTTTTTTTTTCTGTTGTAAAGAGAGCAGTATAGTATAAGGTTAGGCGGAGAACAGGAGGGGCGATCTGAGGCAAAGCGGTGTGAAGGGAAAAGTGTCGTGGACAGATGAGGCGCCCTGTCGCGGGATATGTCCGGCGATCCGCAGATGGGATACAGACGCAAGATAGATCCTTTGGAACTATGTTGGCAAAGAAAACATAAAGCAAATGATTTGCGGCGCAAATTATCCTTAGAAATGTTAAAGTCCTATATAATTAAAAGAAAGAAAACAAATATCAAACAGAGTTAACAATGCTCCTTCGGAAATACAAAAACAAACCTCGACCAACAATAGATGGACTTATGCCACAGAACACAGGTCATTTTTTATCTGTAGGCGTCATACTTAGTAAAAATCGGAGTTTTGGTTTGGAATAGGAGGATTACTCGATCTGCTTTTATATCCTGTTTGTTATTTTAATATTTATGCATAACTTCTCAATCTTGATCTTATTATTTAGAAAAAAGATATACTTACAGTGTATAACTTCAATACGGGCGAATATATAAAAGGTGGTTAGCATAGGACCTAAGAAGTATATGGAAATAAATGTTGCTTCGAAATACAATGAAAATATTTACTTTACTGAATATGCCCTTAAACGGATACCTATTATTTTTGATACACCTTGTATGATAATTTACTTACTATTGGTTTCAGTTATTAATAGCGTTTTTCAATAAAAGGACACATCAAGATTGTTTACCCTTTTTCTTATGCTAAAAAAATAATTATATCATAGCATTCATAGCGTAGCGCAAACATGGTTTATAGAGTCGAGCTCGAGATATATCTCGCGACATATCCCCGTCCCAACAACCCCGCGCACACCGGCTACCTATCTTTCATTGCACGTACGCGCGCGGGGGGGCAACGCGGGAGGGGTCGCGCGGAGCCATCTTGCCAGCGGCCGCCGATCCGAGCGCGTCTCGCGACCCAGCGCTCGTAATTCGCACTAATTACCCACCAAAACCAGTGAAAAACTTACAAAAACTAGTGTTTTATAGTGTAAAAGTGTTGTGTTGTGCTCTCGGATTGTTCGTGTGAAAGGTGAGTGTGCTTTGTTGGACAATTATCGTTCCCATCGATTCGACCGCGGGAGGGGAGACGCCGTCCTTTTATATCTTTTGTTGTTTTGTAACTAAATCAATAATTTTAGTTGCCGGACCGCTCTTAATTCGTGTTTCGTGACGGATTCGATTTGATTCGAACGCTAAGCGAAGTTTTTAGCTGAAAAGTGGTGTGTTATTAATGAAAATAATGACATTCATAATGAGATTGGTATGTTTTCCTTTTTCGTTACCTATAAATAGCTTGTTGAAGAATGCAATTCATTCATGAACGGCATTGTTGAAATATTATCAACGCTACGCTTATCATGACATATATGATGTCGTAATCGTTATTCATATATTATCGTTTGCGGTTAAGTAAGATAATTCACCCAAAAACCGGTTTTTAAGATAACATTACTAAATATCAATAGAAAGTCAAATGAGGATTTAATTTGTTTTGGTTTAACGAGTAAAAATACTACTCAAACACTACTAAAATGTATATGTATGTATAACTAATAATGTTGTCATACTTGTCACCTGTGGTATGCCATTTAGCATAAATACACGCCTAAATACATAACTTGTTTCTAGACAAAGGAAACGTTACCTGTACTTATCTACCTCAGCACTGCATGACCTTAAAAGCACGTTCGTATGCCGATTAAAACTCAATGTAGATAATGCTATATAAACAATATCTCATTCATAATGAAAGTTTAAAGACCGATAAAGTGTTACATCACTAGTGATAAGACAACAAAGGCCGTTTAAAAACAAAAACAATTGAATTATCGAACGAAACAATTCGAATTTAGAACGCACGTCGACGTCGATGGAACGTCGTTTGTTCAGTTGAAACAGCGCTATGGCGGATATAACACTCCGAGCATAAAATGCATTCGCACCGCGCCTTGGTCTTCAATATTACCCTGATGCGTAGAAATAGCGATATAGCCGATCGGAAACCTCTCCAACCGCGATCATCTTGAATTTGTCGCGTAAACCCACAGACAAGGCGGGTCAGCTTTTTTTACACTGTTAGTTATGATCGTACGTTGTACTTGTACTTGCTTGGGTGTGTGATCTTTTTAAATCGCTCGCGTGAGTGTTTAATGCTGAATCACTGGTCATTACGCTTTTAAAAAGGTCTGTTGTTCTTGGACCGACGTGAGCTTTGGACGGCTTGGATGCGAATATTAATGATCTTAGATTAGTCATGAACAGACTGCCAAATAAATCCAACGGCAACATTGTTCGCAGACCACCGGTGGAGCGTATGTCCATGCAATAAGGCCGATTTATCAGTAAAAAAATTAACGATGGTACTTATCATTGGGTTAGCCACTTTTTTAAGAAGCGAAGTAACTTGTTGAATATTGACCATTGTCTGAGATTCTGAGAATGTTCAAGCTATTATAGTTCGTGGCATCCACGATGACACGCAGAATTGTCAAATCTAACCTTTAATAACATGAAAATAGGAGTCAAGAAACACATCTATAAATCGATTTTAAACCATCAAATAAAACCACCATAGACGGGAACAATTACAGTATTGACAATACAAATAATAACATTAATAACACTGAGTACTGGAGTTGATCTACAGTTGAACTAGTATTAAAAGTATGGCAAGGAATTCTATTGAACACTGATCATTTAAGCTGAGAATCCTGCAGATGACATGGTCATAAGGGTTATTCAGGTGTTTCTGAAGGTACGTGGGTCGTGGACACAATCAGAAATGTTAATAGATCGAATGGTGTTTCCAGTAATTATATGGTGGGAGTAAAACTCTCTCCAAATGTTCGAAGATTCCACCAATCGTTAAAACGATTCTAAAACGCCCGAATATCGGTCTTGTCAGCCATTAATAAATCAAATAACCCTTTATTACTGTTCTACAGTGATAACAATATTAGGTTTTTCTTTTCCGATGATTGGGTTTTGTAACAACAGCGTGTCTTTCGACAAAGGCCTCCAAAGATTTCCATTTCTCCCTATCTCTTGCGAGTCTCATCCATCCTGGACTGGCCACTTTTCTGAGGTCGTCTTCCCAGCGTTTCCATTGACCACCCTGGTTTCTTTCACAACCTATTGGGTACTGATTTTGACTTGACTGAAACATTTCGAAGGAGGGGATTTCTCGAAGAAAGCTGGACAGATTTGGAAGGGTATACTTAAGCTTGCCCATTATTATCAGGTCAGAATCTGATGAAGGGTCTCTGAAGGAATAGATACTCTTGAAACATTGGCACACTTATAGTAAGACCTTATATATAGAAACCTTATTAGTGAAGTGGAATTGCGCCAATTTCAACAAGCTAATTTACAATTTATTTATTTATTTATTTATTTAGACACATAATAAACTTACAGTACAGTCACCAAGTCGTTTAATGTCTAATAATTGACACCTGACTCTAAAAATTGGTATAACTGTCATAACTGTTAAGTTATGACAGTTATACCAATAACAATACATAGCCGCCTAGTGTCAATATTTACCTACTTGTTTACGACGAATTGTCATGATCTGATGACAGTGATGACCATATGAGGCTATTTTAAACAGCGTATTCGAGCCTTTTTTGTTAGGTTATTTATATTTATGATATACTTCTCAGTCGACTGACCTTTTGAGTGATTGGTGAAAGTGCTGAATGAATATCGGTTCTTGAAGTAATCCACTGGAAAACGTGAACAGTTGTTAATTGGAACATTTGTAAAAAAAAAAGACATTCAACAAAAGGTTTAGCAGCCAAAGTGCCACAATGAGGGCTACCGTTTTTATGCTCGCCAGTTGGCGCCACTGTAGAGTAAGGTCCAGAAAAACAGATCTCAAAACTCTGCTATGCTTGTTTTTAAAAAAACAATATGTTCTAATATACACAAAGGTATTTTATCGCCGTTTTTTAAACCTGCTTAATTTTGCATATATTTTATATGGCACTTTTTTAAAACCACTAATATAATCTTAAACTATATGATGTTTACCATTATTAATTAAAAATGGATAAAGATTTGCCAGAATTATGAATGAGGAGTGAAAATTCGCCATAAACAAGCTTGCAACCGCCGAAAATTCTATGCATTTGACATTTTGGAAGACCTTCGTCTACACTAGGGGCGCCTAGCGGCGAAATTAAACCGCAATAGCCCTCATTTTGGCTACAATTAAATGATGTAAAGAAATGATCGTATGTGCTGTCCTGATCCTGACGCATTTTTTTATTATTTCTTATTGTATTTGGTGCTTTGACGTTTAAAAAGCGGCTAAGTGCGAGTCGGACTCGCCCATGAAGGGTTCCGTACCATTTATGACGTATTAAAAAAACTACTTACTAGATCTGGTTCAAACCAATTTTCGTTGGAAGTTTGCATGGTAATGTATATCATATTTTTTTTTTAGATTATTCATTCCGTTATTAGAAGTTACAGGGGGGGGGGGACACTTTTTTTCACTTTGGAAGTGTCTCTCGCGCAAACTATTCAGTTTAGAAAAAAATGATATTAGAAACCTAAATATCATTTTTGAAGACCTATCCATAGATATCCCACACGTATGGGTTTGATGAAAAAAGATTTTTTGAGTTTCAGTTCTAAGTATGGGGAACCCCCAAAATTTATTGTTTTTTTTTCTATTTTTGTGTAAACATCTTAATGCGGTTCATAGAATACATCTACTTACCAAGTTTGAACAGTATAGCTCTTATAGTTTCGGAAAAAAGTGGCTGTGACATAATCGGACAGACAGTCGGACATGACGAATCTATAAGGGTTCCGTTTTTTGCCATTTGGCTACGGAACCCTAAAAATGTAAGTCTTAACAGTCCGCCGGACGGTATCGGCCTGTTAGTTAGAACAAAACGTTGACAGTTCCGAACAACTGACAGGCCGCGGCCGATGCCGTCCGGCGGACTGTTAATCAATGGGCCCCTTATTAATGGCCGTTTACTTCTGGCCGAAGGGCGGCGGTTCCGGGGCAATCAGCCGAATCCTACACTAGAAAAGGTGACGCAACAAAAAACTGGTGGGTCGTCAGTATTTATTTATTTTTTAGTAATATTGTGTTAGTAAATGAACCTTTTTATATTTCCAGACAGAAATTACGAAAAATTTAACCCTGTCATTTTGAAATGAAGTTTAAAGCCATTGTTATAGGGTGGTCATTTTTGCCATATAAAATCGAAGTGTGCCCGTTAAAGGGTTAGCCGAGTTTCTTGCCGGTCCCATATTGGGAGACCCACCTACAATTTAGGAGGGACTTCAATCTCGGGTCAGATGTGTACGGTTAGAGCCTGCGTAGCTTTATTTAACGTTCATAAGCACATTGTAATATGCCTATTTGTTGTTGTTGATGGATCATAGGCTGTCCAGCACTTTTGTTTGATGTCACCTACAATTTGTCTCGTTATTACTCATGTGAGGTGGATGTGCGGCGTTACCAGACTCGACAAAATCGACAACGAGTACGTGCGAGGCAGCCTGGGCGTGCGTGATATCGCCGACAAAATGCAGGAGAGTAAGGCTGCGATGGTATGGCCACGTAACTAGGAGACAACCAGACTTCGTTGGAAATTTCGCACTACGACTTTCCATCCCCGGTAAAAGAGGCAGGTAAAACGAAGACAAGATGGAAGGATGTAGTGCTAAAAGATATGATTGAGTGCAATGTATCCGAAAAGACATGATAGTAGAAGAAAAGTCAAGGATAGGGCGAAGTGGAAGCGAAAGACGCGGAAAGCTGACCCCATCACCATGTGGGATATATATAGCTTGGCAGAAAGAGATATTATTCATGTGATTTGTAAATGAAATGTTTAATTTCTCGGTGTTATGGGCTTGTCTGTAATGCCGTATTCGTGCTAAATATATTGTTGTTAATAGTAATTAATAAAAACACATCATTCCTTGTTAGTAGTCAATAAATCGCAGTTTAATGAATGTATCAATAACACGACAGTACAATTGGAAAGCCGATGGAACCTTGTCCTCGTTTCGTTCAGTACGGAACGCGTTGATGTTCGATGGAAAAACGATGTATGGACGTGAGGCCGCTACATATACATACCTACCAGACGGCTTACAACGGCTCTACGCGTCGGTTCGCTTTCAACGTTACCACTGGTCCCTGGTGGTAGTGCTAATGTTAGGAGCTCGAAAACAATACAAAAAGTAATCCCGGTCGATTTAAGTCTATGCCGCGCAAGATGTCATATAAAATTTTATTTTAGTGACAGATGACATATCGCTTGCCTTGCGGGCATATTAGATGCAATACGCATCGTTGTTTGTAAGCACCTTAAAATATTAAACCAATGACGTATAAGAAATCATCATATTAGATGAAAGACGTCCACTGCTGGACATAGGCATTGGGGAGCCAATAGATCTCCACACCGACTGGTCTTGCGCCGCTCTCATCCATCGGCTCCATGCAACTGCGACCTTAACCAGGTCGTCGTCGTTTATAAGAAATATAAACTGTTACACATAGTCCCATATGACTATTTCAGATGTGTCCGAGGCTTAAGTCAATATAGGTACATTGATTGAAATGGAAGGAGCTTAATATAGATAAACTACTTGCACTACAATGTTTATTCTCTCTTCTTCCTCAGCGAGTATGCGCCCACTGTTGGGCATCAGCCTCTCCAAATCTCTTCCAAGCAGCCCGATTTGCTGTTTTTCTCCTCTATCATCCTCCCATCTAGTTGGAGGTCTGTGATCTGGTCTTGTTGAACGAGGCCTCCACGCTATGACACGCTTACTCTATCCCTCCTCCCTCCCATCCCTCCCATCATCTCTGCGACATAAGTACCCGGTCCAGACCCGTTTCAGGGTAGCAATCTGCCGACCGATGTCTACTACTTTGGTCCGTCGCCGGATCTTTTTCTAGCCGCCCAGAAGTCTTTTAAATGGCTCCCCATTCTATTGTTTTTTGTATCACACATTTCTTCGGGTTTAGGTATTGTGTGTCGGGCACACAGATCTACAATGATGCTTATGCTTAAACATACTTGAAGATTGGAAAAGGGAAGCCATCAGGTATATGAACATAACATGAGATTGAAATATGCAGACTGCAAATGGAAAAACTTGACCGCCTTTGAGCTTCATATGTCCCGACGAGTTTCTTGCCGATATTCCCTGCTACAATTTAGGTGGGATGTTGGATTTAAATCTTCTAGGGTCAGAGGTGTAGGGTTAGAGCTGGCGTATCTTTATTTGGCGTTAATAAACGCATTGTAATATGCCTACCTACTTGGAAAATAAACGTTTATATTAACGGCGGAAATACAAATATCAGTACCCCTAGTGTAAATTTGATCGACATCATAACGTGACGAACGCGTTTGCGTTAAGTCTCATTTTGTATAGGATTTTGAGTTTCCAAAACGTCCCGCTTGGCGCGCTCTTTCTAAATCCAATACAAAATGAGACTAAACGCAAACGCGTATGTCACGTTTCGAAATCGAATTTATTTACACTAGGGGTACTGTACCTATTTAGGAGATACGGTGAGTGATTATATGTTGGGTTTTACTGTTATAGAAGGAAATAATTTACGTGCATATTATTTCTGAATTCAATACTTCCAATGACATTTCGATATTGGTCGCACTTTAGATATTTGACAGGTAACAGTAGATCTGTGGTCGGGCAACCCTAGAAAGCTGAAAATAATGTTTTATGCGTAAGGGATGAACCTTTATTTGTGAGTTTCAGTCTTCATATATCGGTTTTGATAGACAGTGGGTCTTCTATACTCTCAGGCGACTTGCGGCGCTTGGCTAGACTACAGAAAAAAAAATCGAATCACTATTATAATTAATATTATGGATATTAAGGCAAGGTCCTACTGTTTCTTGTAACTTAATGTATCTTAAACGCTATC
Organism: Cydia pomonella; assembly: GCF_033807575.1. Lineage (NCBI taxonomy): Eukaryota > Metazoa > Arthropoda > Insecta > Lepidoptera > Tortricidae > Cydia > Cydia pomonella. The sequence continues at coordinate 3,163,636 of NC_084728.1, forward strand.
TTAATACAATAAGGTTTACATTCGATTAAATATGTCTGCCTACGGTATGTGCATCCTTGGCAAGGCTTGCAGCTTCCAAAGCCGCAATAAAAGACCAGTAAATAAAAAATACTGGCAATATTACTAAAATAATGTCCATACTTCCAAATAATAAGAGTTAAAAACGCCACCTGCCTGTGACGTAAAAAGACACTTACTAAGACTCCGCTGTCCGTCCGTCTGTCACCAGGCTGTATCTCATGACCTGTAATAGTTAGACAGTTGAAATTTTCACAGATGTATTAAAAAACAGAATTACTTAAATAAATATTTTAGCGGGCTTCCATACAACAGACATGATTTTTATGCCGTTTTTATAAATAACGGTACGGAGTACACTTCTTGCCCGAGTCCGCCTCGTACTTGGCCGGTTTTTTCCTTTGGATTTTTACTGTAATAAATATTAAACACGGGTGAGGAAGCCAAAAAACGTTTTACGTATCAAAATAATGGCGCCTTTTAAAGCATGGATATAAATTTGGTATGGTAGGTAAGTTTTTACGGGCCGTATGCTTGTTTGCCACCGATGTAGTATAAAAAGTACTGTAGCAAGTTTACTTTAAGTACCAATATTGAAGTCGATCGAGCCGTCATTTGGTATACTTACTTTCGTAATTTAAATTATTAAATTTTTTTGTGCTGATAAATTCTTCTTATCTTATCTTATCTAAAATAACTTTAGTATCAGACATCTCATCTTTTTATCAATCTGTGGGTTTGGTTTAGTTGCAGTTGCACCTATCTTAGCGGTCTTTGTTATTTACTGGTCTTTGACGACATCTAAAGGGTAAATTTAGGGCGACAGGCTAAGCCGCACAAAAAGGAGCGGGCCAAGAATGCAGGCAGGCAAAATTACTTTTTATACCAACACACCTGACCAATTGTAGTCCTTATCTCGTTGGTATAAGTGTCACAAATGCTCAGTTATAGTAAAATCTAACACTCGCTGCACGTGAATACGTAGTGTGCTCTCTGTCACCCCTACATACGACGGGTAGGTGTGACAGAGAGCACACTACATATTCACGTGCAGCGAGTGTTTGATTTTACTATAATTATGTAGACAATGGTACTAACCGTAACACATTTGACTGATCATTGTTGGATCTTATGTCCATGTATTAAGGCTTATGATTTGTCAGAATAATGTTGGAGATACAATGTAGAGACTTGCGGGACTGCTTTTTGTATGGAATAACGTTTTGGGAATTTTTATGGTACATTTTAATTCGGGTGGAGTTTTGGCGAGTCCAGTTATATCTCCAGAGTATAAGAATATACATGTCAAAAGTCTTAATCTTGTCCAGTAGGAATAGAAATGGGAAGCTTTTGCCTAATAGTGGGACTAGAGGGGTTTTAAAAAAACACTTTTTCATCAGGTAATTTGGATTGGAACATTCCAAAATTCCAAGCCACGAGCCGCACGAGGATTAAACAAAAGCTACTTAGTTTTTTTTAATGATATTGGAGGCAAACGAGCAGATGGATCACCGGTAACCGATTACCGCCGCCCATGGGTGTCCATGGGTGTGCAACATTAGTGGGGTTGTAAGTGCGTTGCCGGCTTTTAAGATGGGAGTACGCTCTTTTCTTGAAGCTAGGTTTTAAGTATTTACCAAATCAAATCAAAATCAACACTTAAAAGTCAATTCTACCAGCCAACATGAGGAAACAACTCAAAATTAGCTTCGAATTACTTTTCCAGTCTTGTGGATAAAATGGAACATCGTTATTGAAGAATAAAGAGCGCCTTTAGCAACCGGTTTGGTGAAAATAATATTATTATCCAGATAAAATAAAATCAGACCAAAATAAGTTGGCAGCGATTTTGATAGCATAGACTGTGCAAGCGTCAAGTAAACGTCATAATTTCGTAGAAGTTTGACGTTTAAAATAACCCGTGGGCTATCAAAATTGCTGCCAACTTATCTTCGTTTAACTCTAATAAATCCCTATTTTTTTATCTTGTTCCTTTGACGCTACATGATAAAGTACCAAAAATATGTATACACTACTCTAATATATGGGCCATAAGGTCGTGTATACATATTTTTGGCACATCGATCGTGCCGATGTTTTCAGACGTGACTGCACAACTAAAGGTGACTTTAATATTAGCATATTCATCGTTCAAATAAAGTGTCACACATATAAGGCAATGGACATTTTTAGTCGTCTTGTAAATACCTGTTTGACAGATTAGGTTCTCAGCCTTTTAACCCTTTACCGCATATGAAGCCATAGATGGCGAATATGATATTCAACTCTATTGACAGCTATTAAAGTTCAAATTTCAACAAATATTTTTTATTACATGCAGTACGGGGTTATGCGATAATAACACGTCTGAGACTTCTCGGACGGATCAGAGGCAGATACGCAGACAAACATACTCAAGTGCATTTGTTTTACACGAAATAATTAATAATACAATCATTTTTACTGCACGCCTTAAGAGGGAAGTATATATAGCAATAGCACGTATAAAATGTCCTTCCATTTAATTTTTTTTTATACTACGTCGGTGTCAAACAAGCATACGGCCCGCCTGATGGTAAGCAGTCTCCGTAGCCTATGGACGCCTGCAACTCCAGATGAGTTACATGCGCGCGTTATGCGTTGCGTTAATTATAAGATGTAATGTTTTGAAAAGATGTGTCCCTCCGAGTTTCTTGCCTGTCCATATTGGGATACCCTCCTCCAATTGAGGGGGGATTTCAATCTTCTCGGGTCTACACCTCTGAAGGTGTAGGGTTAGAGCCGGTGTAGCTTTATTTGACGTTCATAAACGCATTGTAATATTCCTACTTGAATAATAAACTATCTTCATCTTAACACTCCGCACCCTCGTTGAGCTCTGGCAACCTTACACACCGGCAGGAACACAACACTATGAGTAGGGTCTTAGTGTTATTTGGCTGCGGTTTTCTGTAAGGTGGAGGTACTTCCCCAGTTGGGCTCTGCTCTAGATCTGGAATGACATCCGCTGTGCTGTGCCCTACCACACAAAGCAAGATGACATTCACAGTGCCCATACCTCTCTTTTGGACGTAGTTTAAGGACATACTCAGGTCCATAAATATTTTACATTCTCTATGTTTTTTTTGGTATGTTATTGACACAATGAAGAGCTAATGCTAATTTATATTTAGGTAAGTATTTTAGTACATTAGGGATGAACTGAATAGTCGCCGACTCTCTCATTGTAGTCGGCCAGAAAAACAGAACTAAATCAAAATAAACAGCCAATACTTATCATATATTATATCTACTTCACTCGAGTATCATTGGGTAAGTAATAGTACGTATACCAACTTCAATTTGAATAATTTTGTATGATATATGGGGCCCATTTCTCGAACCATATGAGGCGAATATTATTAGTGAGTTGTCATGGAAACCCATACGTTTGACAGTTTGTACACTAATAATATTAGACTAGTACCGTTCGAGAAATGGGCCCCTGGTATAATAGTGGGTATTTTTGTGACCTTTGATCCAGCCTAGTTTCTAAGTACTGCACCGATTTAATAAACTTGTTAGTTTTATGAAGTGGGTGGTAGTGTTGGTCCTTTGAGTCCTCTGCTATGAAACTCGAGTCAGTTTTTCAGACTCACATATTAAGTCTAAAATCGAGTTCTTTTCAACTTGTTAGAGACTCGAGTCTTGTAGGGACTTGAGTCTTTTTCAGAGCAATTTTTTTTTTTGTTTGCATTATTTCGAAATGCTTTGTCTTTAAGTAATAATCGTGGATTAGGCACACAAACAATACAATGACGCATAATTTCTTTACTTTTATTTAGATTAAACCTATGAAATTATTGACGTAGTCTTTATTCGGATTTCGGAGACTCGAGTCCTTCTCTTAAATAAGTTTTTGGCAAAAATTTCATTTTTGGTACAAGCTTTTATCGCTTACTGTACTTTTCTTTCCACAGGTAACTAATACTCATCGAGACAATTCTAAAAACCCCCAAACACAATTAGGTTACGTTTGTTTTATCACAGAGTTCCTATCGTCACCTCCTGTCTCCAGGTCAGATCATCTCGATGGTACCATAATATTGCATTGTCACCCGACTTATATATGTATGCAAATTTTCAGCTTCATCGGAAACCGGGAAGTGGGACATAACTTGTAAGATTTGATTACAAACAGACAACGGTCAGGTGAAAGTAAATAAAAGCTTGTAAAAAGACTCGAATAATGACTCGCCTCGGGACTTAAGACTCGGAAATTTTTAAGCGCCGAGGTTCGTAAAAACGACTCGAGTTCTTCAAATTCAGACTCAAAAGACTCGAGTTCCTACCAACACTAGTGGGTGGCAAATTATTTTTTTATTTGTAGGGCTTCTTACGAAAAACCTTGAGTCGAATTAAAGGTTTGCTCGTTATTAATGTACCTATTAAACATCCGCAACGTAAATCTCAATTGTTCAGAAACTTGGAGTTATAGAATCAATTTGAGGATGCAGCGTTGGCGGCCGTCCAGGTAAGTTTGGCGACGTGACGCTCGGGCCCGGCCAACGCCATATATGTACGAATCAGGTTAAGTAGGGTGAATATTGCTGTATTACGTTATTATCAGACAGAAGTTTTTGTGGCAAAATAAAGTAATTGACAAAATCAAATATTGACTTGTCTATTATGGATGTTACCTTAAGGCTGGCGTCCATAGGCTCGTCGAGGCGAACCGAATTGAATCGCAATAATTCGCCTACTATACATTTACTATGAATGGCAAATTCGATTCGACGAGCCGCGGCTCTTCGTCAATGGACGCTGTTGCATAGAAAACAGGAGGCGAATTATTGCGATTCGATTCGATTCGCCGCGGCGAGCCTAGTGGACGTTAGCCTTTAGCGTTATAGATATTTTTAACATTGTATAAAAAGATAGGTACTGCGAAATACACAACACGTTCGATATCTTCTTTGATACACCCATTGGTACAGTTTACGTTTTTATTTAAATAAGTACTTAATTTATAGTGCTTCCTCTCGCATGGTTACTCTAAATTATTACTACTACAACAATCGGGATACTTGCAGGTACTCTGACCTAACCAGTTCATTACGATGCGTCCTCTTTGACGGCCTTAACCCAAGTGAACGAGCCTGTCCAACATTTACCGTGTCCCCACCACTTGCTAAAACTACCGTGTTGTCAACAGTATAATGTTATTTTCCCAACTACCCCTGTATTAATCGGGGTAACATAATAATGTTGTCACGGTATAATTATTATTTAACTGCTATCTTAAATGTAAACATAAATAAATCATGTCAAATTTATGTAATATAAAAAATTATGGTCGGATTTGTAATTGATTTGCATTCTTGAAATTTCCCGGTAAATTACAGCAAGTAGAATTTACATCTTTTAATTATTAATCTATGACTGACTTATCGATGTTTCATTTTCCCAAGCACTCGTTTTTGCCATAAAAACTTCTATGTCCAGACATAGACCAACCACAACCATTGTTTGAATAACCAGTTATTCAAACAATTTCGTGCTTCGAATTTGATAGGTAAACGAGATGGCGCTGTACAGCTTCATACATTTTGCGGTGACTTAGATTGTCAAAAGTTATGATGTTGAGTCTAAGGGGCACTAGCTCGAATAACCATAGGTTTACGAAAGATTCCAGTCCCAAAAAATTAGTTTGTAATGCAAGTTTAGCGATGTTAGGCGCGGGCCCGGTCAACGCCATATATATATGTAGGAGCCCGGAAGATTCCTGTGTCTAAATCTTCGAATCGATTAAGTTACTAGAGGAAGGCCACAAGATTGCTATTAATTTTTCGGCAAACTTATGATCTAAATAACCGGCCAAGAGCATGTCGGGCCACGCTCAGTGTAGGGTTCCGTAGTTACTCTTCCGTCACAATATGCTAATCTGGAGCTTAACGTATAGTAAATTGTTAACCAAGGGATGAAACGGTACCTTTCACCTGAGTTAAACAAATAGGCAAATTTGCATAATCAGTACCTAATTAAAATAAGTCTTTTTACTATGAAGGGAAAACTTTTTGCGATAACTCAAAAACAGCTAAACTGATCATGTCCGCTATAGTTTTCATTTAATGTCTTTCTTAAGCTCTACTTCCACGATTTTTTTCATATTTTTTGGATCTATGGTTCAGGGGGGAGGACACATTTTTTTTTCTTTCGGAGCGATTATCTCCGAATATATTCACTTTATCAAAAAATGTTTCTTAAAAACCCCTATTAGTTTTGAAAGCAACCACACTCTACGGGTGAAGTGAAAAAACAAATATCACCCCCACTTTACGTGTAGGGGAGGTACCGTAAAAAAAAAAAAAATTTTAGATTTTATTGTGCGACTTTGTCGGCTTTATTGATTGATATATCCATGCCAAATTTCAGCTTTCTAGCACTAACGACCACGGAGCAAAGCCTCGGACAGACAGACAGACGGACATGGCGAAACTAAAAGGGTTCCGTTTTATGCCATTTGGCTACGGAACCCTAAAAAGAGCCATTAATAAAAAGCTACAACAAGCCGAATTCCCTTTTTTTTTACTCTATAAAATATCTTACATTGAACTAAACAGAAAAGTGCCGTGAAACCCTATCGGGTTTGTATCGACACTCCTTTCGTGGATACTTTTTACATTATAAATTGTTGTGATACATAGGATAAATAAATATACCTGATGAATATCTTCCTATTACTTATACATGTATTTCCACATTAAAGTACTTACTATAAGCAAAGCACCAAGCGAACGGTCAGGCGACCTAGATTTACTTAGGTTATGCGCTATCACGTTTCTCTTGTAGAAATCCCTTGCTAGGTTCAATAGGTCAAACTGCCTATAGGCTATATAGCTGTGACGACACTTTGGCGGCTATGGAACGATACTTTTTTTGGGTTCCCTAGTCATATAGTTTCGTCTGTCTGTCCGTCCGCTGCTTTCCGTGATCGTTAGTTCTAGAAAGCTGCAGTTTGATATGGATACATAAATCATGCATGGCGACAGAACGGTATTAACAAAAACTTTAAAAAAAATTTTGGGCATCCCATACAAAAATTTTTTATTCAGTTTCTTTGGATAGGTCTTTTAAAACGAATAAGGGTTTCCACCAACCATTTTTTGATAAAGTGAATATTATCGGAAATAATCGCTCCGAAAGAAAAAAAACTAACTTTTGAACAATGAGCCCAAAAAATATGAAAAAACATAGAACAAAAGCTTAATAAATACTTTCAATGAAAACTATAGCGAACATGATCGGTCCAGAAGTTTTTAAGTTATTGCAAAAAGTCTGCTCACTTTAGTAATAAGACGTACAAAGCGCTGCGAACGTACTCCCTTATGCTTGTAATGTACATGATAATTACTAATAGCCCCCGTTTAGCATATTCTAACAGAATGATAACTACGGAACCCTACACTGAGCATGGCCTGACATGCTCTTGGCCGATGTTTAACCTTAAGATTTAACCTTGTAACATAGCAAAGGATTTTTGAAAGATAGAGGAGAATAGAAGAGAAGAACATGTTGTGCCGACCCACATAACGTGGGATAAGGGCAGGAGGAAGAAGAACATAGCAAAGGATTTATATATTCTTTTTATCTTTCAAGGCCAACGTTCATAAAATAAACAACCATACTACCTTTGACATAGTTTTCCTTCTTTTTTATCATTTTTCCAACAACAAAGGACACAAATAGTACCACCAACAGCTATATAATATGAAAAGCTCCAATTTCGTCCGTTAAAAGCCTTTGAGGGAAATCTAGGTCGCCTCTGAATGCGCTAGATCGCATCGTTTTATGCACTTAGTCCTAGTGTACCTAGGTTTAATTACTTTAGCCTTTCAGCTAAGCCAGATAGGGTTTTTAGATAAATTTAGTTTTACAGCTTTGGCGCTTGTTTTTAGTAAAATTTCGAGTAAATTGTTTATTAAAGTAAGTGCATACGCTGGTCAGGAGCACCCTAAACCGGGGAGCGTGTATGAGAAATATTATGAAGAAGGAAGCGAAAGAGGTATGTCAGGATCGTAGCAAGTGGAAATCCGTGGTCTCTGCCTACCCCTCCGGGAAATAGGCGTGATTATATGTATGTATGTATACATACGTCGTTTATCTAATAATAATATAAAAGTTATTTTTAGCAGCATATAGAGCAACACATGACTAGCATTGCACAGATATATTGGCGGCCGATCGTTGGATCAGGCAGATCGTAATGTTCCTGTGTTTTGACGACCGGTTTGGCCTAGTGGGTAGTGACCCTGCCTACGAAGCTGATGGTCCCGGGTTCAAATCCTGGTAAGGGCATTTATTCGTGTGATGAGCATGGATATTTGTTCCTGAGTCATGGGTGTTTTCTATGTATTTAAGTATTTATAAATATTTATATATTATATATATCGTTGTCTAAGTACCCTCAACACAAGCCTTATTGAGCTTACTGTGGGACTTAGTCAATTAAATTAAAAAAATGTTTTGACGGTAGTCACATGAAACCAATAGAAAGGTAGGATAGATTCTTTAGGTTGATTCAGATACCCGAAGGAGCCCCTCGTACCGGGGCTCTGTCGACTCCGGGAGCGAGACGAAGATTTTTCGTTCCATGACATTTAAAACAAAAAAAATCTATGCAATGCATGTTGTTCCATAATCTCATAAGTACTAAGCCGATTTTAATGAATGAGTCTGTTCGTTTTTGGTGAAGTCGACGTGGGGAACACCGACGTATAAAATGTATCTCTGGGAAGACCGTAAAAAGGCATATCGCTCTGTAGGGCTAAGATTGTCGGCTCTTTACCATTTGTCACCATACCTGTCACGTTCTAACCAGTATGTAAGCGCGAAAGTGACGGGCATAGTGACAAGTGATAAAAATGGAACCTTGATACCGCCGCTGACAGAGTGAAAAAGCTTCACTCCCTTATTTTGGTCTTTTATTTTTATTTATCTTCTTTATTTAGAAACAAACAGTCTCTTATAGTAATACATTATTACAATATAGGGTAAACAGACGTATAGACTTACAGTTTCCTTAATTAGAATATGAAAACCATAATATATAACAGTACCCCTAGTGTAACTAAATTCGATTTTGAAACTTGACGTACGCGTTTGCGTTTAGTCTCATTTTGTATTGGATTTAGGAAGAGCGCGCCAAGCGGGACGTTTTGGAACCTCAAAATCCTATACAAAATGAGACTTAACGCAAACGCGTTCGTCACGTTATGATGTCGATCAAAGTTACACTAGGGGTACTGATATAAGTATTACTAAACTAACTTAACTTTTAAGTGACGGTCTTCTCCACATTGGCATTAAAGATATTTTAATGAACTTATATCTTTTTACTATTAGAAGTATTAGAACAAATGAAATTATTTTTAGAAAATATTTTTTTAGCGCCATATCTCTCGCTAGCTCGGTATCACCTGAGTTGATCCAGTTAGAAGGTATAAACCATACTGTTCTACCTTAGAGATGGCTAGGGGGCGCCTAAGCCTTCAGTAAGAAATGAATATACTTGGAAAAATTCGACTAATGCTGCCGTGACCCCGGTGGCCGAGTGGCTCAGGCACCTGCCGCGATAGCAGAGAACGCTGGTTCGATTCCAGCCTGGGGCACTGGAGGCCTTGGTCACTTTTTCTTTGTATATGACATTTATTTCAGTTTATATCTTGTTGTTTCTTTTTATTTTTTAATGTTTAACATTTAACCAAAGTAATAATAGTGACTATAGATCTAACATGTAACTGTACTCATTATTGCATAACGTCACAAATGGAAAATTGGCGAACGTTCATCGATTTAAATCGTTATGGCGGCCTTAAGTGCTATGAAGTAATTAAAATAATCGATTATTTGTGCACGTTGTGTGGTATTGTGTTTAAGTGGTTTCCTGGGAGATCCTATTGTATCAGAATGTGAATTGGCTACTTGACAGGTTTTTGTAAATAATGTCAAACGATCTTGATTTTCCTGAGGATCAAATGTCTATATAGGTCTCATGGCATTTAAGCAACACAAGGTCAGAAATGAGGGTTAAAGTCTGACGCTCGCACTCGATGATTGAAACGCCTCTAACAAAATGATAAGGTGATGTGTGTGACGTCACATTATATAAGTCTGCCATTTTGACCCTGAAATATTGCGTTTATGTGTATAGTTGTCATACAATTTATTTTTCAATAAAATGTAAGGAATCGAATGGTACCATTTTCTTATCTATTTTTGAGAAATTTTTGAGACTTCAGTACCCCTAGTGTAAATAAATTCGATTTCGAAACGTGACGTATGCGTTTGCGTTTAGTCTCATTTTGTATTGGATTTAGAAAGAGCGCGCCAAGCGGGACGTTTTGGAAACTCAAAATCCTATACAAAATGAGACTTAACGCAAACGCGTTCGTCACGTTATGATGTCGATCAAATGTACACTAGGGGTACGGATCCTTGTATTTTTTTATAATCTCAATATAATTTTTTAAATTCCACTTTTTTATAATGAATGGCTCGTTTTCTATCCATTTAACTTAATTTTATTATAATATTCAACATGTGTCAAGTACCCAATTATGATTTTATCTCATTTACCCGATCCAGTGGAGTTATTCGTCTAGCGAAAAACAAAATTAATAATTTTTAAACATAATAATAATAATAAATATTCTTTATTGTACACCACATATTGAAAAGGAGAATACAAAGAGAACATAAATTAGAATTAGGTAACAACAGGCGGTCTTACTTATCGCTAAAAAGCGATCTCTTCCAGACAACCTTTGGGGTAACATGTATCAAAAAACAGAAAATAAATAAAAATGAGACATTTTCTTATCGAGACGGCTTCAACCTTTTGTTTTAAGGAATCGTTTGGAGTCTGTTCTTTTTTTTTGTTCTTGCAAAATCTATAGATTGTGTCATTCGAACGAAGACGCATGCCTTGACTCGTATTGTCATATTATTAGAGGTTAGATTTGACAAATCTGCGCGTCATCGTGGATGACACGAACTATACATACGTGAGATTGTTTACGTTTGATTAAAACGTATAACTTCAATATAAAAACTACAATTTTGCGTTTGACGCCTCCTAGACTACGTCTTACACAATGTTCACTTTTGTAAACCTTATCCCTTTTCGAGGCATAGTACGATTTATCGACCACATACGCGCCATTACAATTTCAACTTTAGCATTCCGATTTAAGGTTAAAATTAGATTGCACTTTCAGGAAATGTTACTTGTCTTCAAATGAATCATCAAAGCTGTAGTAATTGGAATATATTTGGATTTTTTAGGAAAAGCTTGTAGATTGGAGCGGCCTGGAAAAGGGTTATTCAAACAACGCCAAAACAAAGCCATAAGGTTCACCGACGACCGGGATCGTAAAACTTCTCATTCACACTCACGTGGTCGCAGGTAGAGCGAAAGAGATAGTGATATGACCCGGGTCTTCAGTTTGGTTTTGCGGATAGTACAGTCGCCTTCAGATATATCGGAGCGGCCGAGGTGCTCAAATATATCTGAACAGGCATATTTGTCAGCGCCTCGACCGCTCCGATATATATGATGGCGACTGTACAGTTGTGTATTGTACTCTGGATTTGCATGTCGCAACGCGCATGCGTCATGAGATCGGAATGACCCGAGATCACGATCGCAAGGAAACTGTTGAAATGAATAATCGTCTGTTCTATATGGTCATCTTTGTTAGCGTGAACGTGAATAATTTAGATCAGTGTTTTGTCCGGCCGAAACCGGATTTCTTGCCGAAACCGAAAACTCGGTTTTGCTCTTAATTTCGGGCGAAACATGGTTTTTATGCCGAGACTGAAACCGAAACTTGAAAAGTTTTGGCATGGAAAAATGACGTCACGTTACATAGAGTATGACTCGGTATTTATTTCATTTATTTTCGTGATAATTAATCATTTATTGACCTCTTTGATTAACTGATATAGATACTTGACAATCAGTACAGATACATCTGACTTTCATCTTATTGTCACTCAATAATAGATTAGTTTATTAAATAATACATTTTTTTTTAACAGTGTACTTTACTTAACAAGTAGCGTTAAGCGTTGTTAGCCTAGCGGTAAGAGCGTGCGACTTTCAATCCGGAGGTCGCGGGTTCAAACCCCGGTTCGTACCAATGAGTTATTCGAAACTTATGTACGATATATCATTTGATTTACCGACTGGCGAAGGAAAACATCGTAAGGAAACCGGACTAATCCTATAAGTCCTAGTTTCCCCTCTGGGTTGAATGGTCAGATGGCAGTCGCTTTCGTAAAAACTAGTGACTAGGCCAATTTTCGGGATTACTTGCCAAGCGGACCCCAGGCTCCCATGAGCCGTGGCAAAATACTGGGACAACGCGAAGGAAATAATACTTTAATACGTAAGCTATCCTTGTTTGGACGGGTCTTCGTCTTCTTTTCTTTGTTGCCGGAAAGTCGGGCGGTCAATCATTCTATATCGTCGTCATTTATAGGTACGGTCACATCTGAAAATATCGATACGAAAAAAGTCCCAAAAACATGTATACACGACTTTATATTAAGCCCATATATTAAGTGTATACATATTTTTGGCACATTTTTCGTACCGATATTTTCAGACGTACATCAAGACTGAGTAAATTATCGTTTTCTGCCTACAGATGCCTATCCAATGCTCGCCCTGCTTGTCCAATTTCCAGGTAAACTGTAATGAATACTTTACGACGAACCGCCGGCGAAACGTCGTTTCCGATGATTCTTCGCAAACCGATCTCGTAAACTCGTATCGTATGGGTAATACTGAAAGTTTGTGGAATATTATAATTTACTAAAGGACGAAGCGGCGATAGCAGAGTAGATCTGACAGACTTTCAAGCCGGAGGTCGCGGGTTCAAATTCTGGCTCGTCGTACCATTGAGTTTTCCGGTATAGAAATATGTGTTTAAACTAAACTATGATGAAATCTGGTAATACCTACCATCCCAACACTAATTCATTAGAAATCATCATAGTTTTAAATTGCGAACGAAAATTCGTTTCTATGGCAAGGTGAAATTCGGCCTATGACCAATGCAAATTGTTTTTTGTTTTCTAATAAATCCATCGCACTTAATACTCAGAATACAAATTTTGAAAGATCTTACGTGAGATTGGGTCAAGTAAGGGGCCGAGGCAAATCCTCAAAAAACACCTCACTCAATTAAAAAAAACTGTTATAGAAAAACAATTAAGTATATGGACTAAGGCAAGGATATGGGGATGCAACTTTTGTTTAAATTATTGAGTTACAATTAAATATTTTTACAGTACATACGGTGCAACTTTCCCGCACGTGTGTGGGAATGAGCACTTTCCGTGCATATGTCGAAACTTTAAATTCGCAACTCGTGTCGATTTACAACAGGCCCTTCGGTCGTATTTTAATTTAGCACCACTCGTTCCGAATTTCCTATTTTCTGCACTTGTATTGTAAATAACTATTATATGCTCCGAGTATTTTTACATTTATATCTATTAAATGGCGCCCTAGTGTATTGCTAGAACTGTCGTCTACACATTAAATTGATCATTAGTAACCCTTGTTGCATTGACATTAAGAGGCTGTCAACACCCAATGTCCTTGAAATTGATGTTACTTAAACAGTTTTTTAAGAAAGACTATTAATTTGTTTTAGTCAAGTAAGAAAAATATATGTTCATATTAATTATATTTCAAAGACCGTGGTTGTACTCGATACATGATTGAACGAAATCGGCTCGATAGAAAATAATTGCAAAGATTGGTCTTAAAATCACAATTAAATGGTTCTATTTCTTTATTGTTTTCACTTATGGGTCTGCAATTAAAATCACAATTTCAAAACATTTATATCTAAACCGCTGTTGAGTAAAATATTACACTAATAATCCACTTTTTTTTATTTAAATATTTTTCTTTTTATTCCCTTGCCCAGGCCCAGTAACATGCGACAGTGCTATCTCATTTACTCCTATACAAATAGACAGTGTGCGCGCTTTAGGTATTGACAGCCTCTTAAGGTCTATGGTAAATTAACCGTGTTGCAGTTATAGTACTCGGAATCGACTCGGACATACAATATGTACGAGATCGATCCCAGCGAATCATCAGAATTGCTATCACCAGTTCCTTGTAGTGTTAAATTTACACGTTTTACGTGGAAATGTGACAATTCACATGTAACGCAGATATAATAAAAACCATAAACATTTCTAAATAAGGTATCACTTAGCAATAAGACTTGCGAATCATCCCTACTATTATATCCTATAATAACTTTATAACAATATCGCCGCGTCTGCCTGTATGTTCGCGATATACTCAAAAACCACTAAACGGACTTTCATGCGGTTTTCACCTGTAAATAGAGTTGTTATTGAGGAAGGTTTAGGTGTCCAATTTGTTATTGTTTTGTGTAAATTGGTTGAAATATGACTGGCTAGGAGCTTTAATCGAAAACGTTTCTCAATCCGTTTGAGATATAACAACACAATGTATGGTGGAATGTCTCTTTTATTGGTTTTAAGGATAACTTACTACTCGTATACTATACACAATTTAACTTCTAAAAAAGATCTCATATAGTGTGATATTTGCAAAGCTATTTACACGGAACACGGATACACGGCCCGATTCGAATTTTAAGATACGTCTAATCTTATACCTTTAAACGAGCAATTCTTGTATATATATATATATATATATATATATATATATTTCTGTGATCTCGGAAACGGCTCTAACGATTTCGCTGAAATTTGGTATATGGGGGTTTTGGGAGTATACAATCTATCTAGATTAGTCTTATGTTTGGGAAAACGCGTGTTTTCGAGTTTTCATGCGTTTTTCTTTCGACGCAGAATATGGTCGCTAATTTCGTATTGCCCGCCACTGTCCGTCTGGTCCAGCGGGTAAAGACGCGGAATGCTAATCGAGTGTTACGGGTTCGAATCTCGCCCGGTGACTAACTTTTGTTTTTTTTTTATATGTTCAAGTTTATATATAATTTTTTAATTTTTATTGTTTTAGACAAGTTTAATTTAGTAAAAAAATGTAGTTAAGATTATCACCTATACACCACCATATTACAATAAATAGTTATAACCGAGCAAAGCTCGGTCGCCCAGGTACTATTATATTATATGTCAAAAGCTTCAAACAAAATTGTCACTTTTGATACTAACATAACTATCCGATCCATAACGTATCTAGATCTAATATTTGACGTATCAGTTCGAATCAGGCCGACAGTATTAAAAATATCAAATAAAATACATTGAGCATTTCATACAGATTATAATGGTATCTTAGGTTAGAGAATATTGGTCCGATGTGCGAACGGGATGTTGCTATAATACGCGCATAGCGTTGTCTCGCTCAAGCATCTGAGCGACGTGCGAATCGCATTCAGTGTGATAACATAACCGCCTTTATTGCGACACTTTTCTACTGTACCTAACTTTTAGAGGATTATATATCGTATTGATAGAAGTATTAAGGTCTTGAATGGCTTAAAGGATTGATGAAGATGTATGAATGTGGGAAAGTCGAGGAAATAGGTTCAATGACTTGATTTGCATGTAATTATTTATGTATGGGTTGAGTTGTCTTCCTAGTATTAACTTGAAGTGCAGTAAGTTCGTGTGCTTCTCACTCTCACTGAGCATAAGCGTGAGAGAGATGGAAGTAGTGTTAGTAGGAACTCGGGTCTTTTAAGTCTAAATTAAAGAACTTGACTTGTTTTTACGAGACTCGTAGCTTTAAAAACTTCTGAGTCTTTTAAGTCCCGAGTCGAGTCCTTTATTGAGTCTTTTTTAAGCGCAATTCAAAAGGACTCGAGTCTCCGAATAGTCAGTCAAGAATTTTATAGGTTTTACGTATACAACAGTAAAGGAAATAGGTGTTATTGTATGATTTATGTTATGTACATCCATGAATATCACACAAAGACAACGCATTTCGAAGTTATTTGTAATAAAATTACAAGTTCTTCGAAAAGGACTCAAGTCTACAAAAGACTCGGGTATCTTAATAAGTTGAAAAGAACTCGAGTTTTCGTAATTATTACAAGAGTCTGAAAAACTGAGTCGAGTCTTAAAGCAGAGGACTCAAAAGACTCGAGTCTTAATCAATGCTAGATGGACGTGCGCGCTCGGGACCGTGGATATGTTTTTGAATTTCAATTAGCTATAAGTTATAAAAATAAAATTTGGCATTTTTAGAAGCAATTTTTAATACTTTTAGCATTTGTGCATAAATTGTTACAAAGTGCGTTTGTGCATAAAGTGCGTTTTAGACCTATTATGTACGCGATTTTTTTTCTATCGATCGAAAGTAAAAAAAAAAACAGGTTCGAATCGTTGAAATCCCTGGAAAAAATCTTCGAGATTGCTAATAAAATTTTTGGCGACTGTATTGTAATAAAAAAAAGCGGTACGATTTTTTCAAAAACTCCGCTGAACCTATTACTATAACCTTACCGTAAATTAGTGGATTATTAAAATAAGCATATTACAGTGTAGTTTCATATACTAAACTTCTACTCGCTCTGTTTTTTTGTATAACCAGTGATGTGACACTCCTCCTTTCGGTCATTCTCGGCTCCGTTCGGCTCAGCATTGCTCCGAGCAATTATTACGGTTGGCACAACATGACGTTTTCAATTTCCTTTGCGTGCACGACCCCAGATAACATAATGCTTAAATTTTGACAACCCTAAATAGCCGAAAGGGATAGTATAGCAGTGGCGCATCGTTCAAAGAACTCGATTCCCACCGGCTTGTCTAAACTTCAGCCCGTTGAGTACTTTCACGATCGGTTCATGGAGAAAAGGAAAGCAAAATTAGCTCCGGGTTCCCTACGAATGTTTGTGACGCGCCGCCACTGTAGTATAGTGCCATATATTAGAAAGGGACAGCATGATTCGACCCTGAATCGTTGTCAAACTTCGGTTTTGAAGGAAGTGTCATTTCTGTACATTGCACGTCAGAATTTACGAAGCACCTGATTTGTCCTGGTGTCGCTGTCGCCGGATACCTCTGGGAGGACATCATTTATTCTGTGGTATAATATTTTTTAGCAACGAAGAGTCCACATATATGTATGAGTTAGCTTCATTTTGTTCTGTGAGTTCGTTTATTCGGTACTATTGTCTCCGCAGTTGATATGAAACATCGATCTGAAAATATAAATAGACGCAGACTGCGCATCGTGAAGCGTCCCACTGGAGTCATGTTATCCTCAGGTGACGAATGACATGAATTCCGGCTTATTTACTTTCTAGCTGAGATAAAACTGCAAATCCCAATCAAAAGTCACGAATTTTGTTCAATTATATTACAATGCCTACAATACTCCTTACATTACATATGGTGCTACTTTCCCGCACTAGTGTGAGAATGAGCACTTTCCGTGCCTATGTCGAAAGTTTAAAGGGCCACCATATGTACTGTAAACTGCAAAACGTTGTACGATACACGTGCGAATAGGTAATTCGCAACTCGTGTCGATCTAAAACACTCCCTTCGGTCGTGTTTTTTATCTTTTTAGGGTTCCGTAGCCAAATGGCAAAAAACGGAACCCTTATAGATTCGTCATGTCCGTCTGTCTGTCCGATTCTGTCACAGCCACTTTTTTCCGAAACTATAAGAGCTATACTGTTCAAACTTAGTAAGTGGATGTATTCTATGAACCGCATTAAGATGTTCACACAAAAATAGAAAAAAAACAATAAATTTTGGGGGTTCCCCATACTTAACTGAAACTCAAAAAATCTTTTTTCATCAAACCCATACGTGTGGGGTATCTATGGATAGGTCTTCAAAAAATATATTGAGGTTTCTAATATCATTTTTTTTCTAAAATGAATAGTTTGCGCGAGAGACACTTCCAAAGTGGTAAAATGTGTGTCCCCCCCCCCGTAACTTCTAAAATAACTGAATAAAAAAACTAAAAAAAATATATGATATTCATTGTCATGCAAACTTCCACCGAAAATTGGTTTGAACGAGATCTAGTAAGTAGTTTTTTTTAATACGTCATAAAATTAAAAAAAAAGATTTTTTTCATCAAACCCATACGTGTGGGGTATCTATGGATAGGTATTCAAAAATGATATTTAGGTTCCTAATATCATTTTTTTCTAAACTGAATAGTTTGCGCGAGAGACACTTCTAAAGTGAAAAAATGTGTGTCCCCCCCCCCTGTAACTTCTAAAATAATAGAATAAAAAATCTAAAAAAAATATATGATATACATTACCATGCAAACTTCCACCGAAAATTGGTTTGAACGAGATCTAGTGAGTAGTTTTTTTTAATACGTCATAAAATTAAAAAAAAAAATTTTTCATCAAACCCATACGTGTGGGGTATCTATGGATAGGTCTTCAAAAATGATATTTAGGTTCCTAATATCATTTTTTTCTAAACTGAATAGTTTGCGCGAGAGACACTTCCAAAGTGGTAAAATGTGTGTCCAAAGTGGTAAAATGTTGAACAAGATCTAGCAAGTAGATTTTTTTTAATACGTCTCAAATGGTACGGAACCCTTCATGCGCGAGTCCGACTCGCACTTGGCCGCTTTTTTATTTATTTATCACCATTCGTTGCGAATTTCCTACTTTCCGGACTTGTATCGTAAATAACTATTATTGCACACCTCACACAGTTGACAATACATGTAGAGAAACAAACTAACACAATTGAATAGAGGTAACCACAGACGGTCTTATCGTTTACGAGCGATCTCTTCCAGGCAACCTTTTGGGTACAATTATATTAATTTAGTATCTTGATAGCCCTGATTTACAATCAAAGCCTCACATTTTCGGCGATTATTTCCAGAAAATATGAATATGCTCTCCGAGGCTCAGGGGGCCATTATTAACACTACTACACTACGGGGTTGCGTAATGCATCGCGTGATATTACTCGTGTGATATTTTTATGAGAATCGCTTTCGTTTTTTAATGCCTTTCATTATGTAATTAGTAATTACATTAACCACTATTTTCAACAGTACGCCAAGCTAAGAGTAAAATAATTCTACGCTAGGTATAAAGCTGTATTGACCAGATTTGACATAACTAAGCATTAACACACTCGTGTGATATTTTTATTTAACTCGCTTTCAGCTCGTTTTTTAATGCCTTTCATTATGTCACATTTTAACAGTACGCCAAACTACTGTGGCCAAAAAATATGGGCATTCCCGTTGCCAGGGAAGTTTTGGGCTTATACTAAGCAACTTATATTATGGGACCAACCCCGAACTGGCGAAAAAAATTTCTGGCTGTTTCATACATTTTAGCTGGTCCATTTTCTATGGGAGGGTAATTTTTTTTCACGATTTCGGGGTTGGTCCCTTAGTAAAAATTGTTTAGAATAATCCCAAAACCTCCCTGGCAACGGGAATGCACATATCTTTTGGCCGCCAAGATAAATAAAGCGTTTATTTAATTACTACCCTTATATTTCGCACTTAAACAATTACACCAAATGCTTAGGGTGTCCGGTTCCCAGGGCACCCTTTCCCCATTGTTTAAGGGGTGCTTAATGTAGTCATACATAGCAACGAAAGCTTTTAACCTCATGCCTCGCACAGCTAAACTGTGGAATGAACCATCAGACCTTCAGGAGTGTACTCCCATCTTAAATTCTGGCAACGCACTTGCAACCCCGCTGGTGTTTATGGGCGAGGTGTTGCTTACCATCAGGGTATTTGTCTGGAAACGATTCCCTCCTATACTTACCTTTTTTTGAAACAGACGAATATTTGGTTCCGCTTCGAGTACCTGTCCACAGCAGTATTCAACTGCGCCCTCGTCGCCGCGCTGTTCGCAGTCCCGGCGGCGCGGACCCGGGCATTATCTCACTCACCGCTGCACCGCGCATTGTCTCTCTTGAATGATATATTGGACAGCGACAGCAAACTAGATATATTCCAATGCACTGAAGCTAGTTTTTTGGCAGTTAGTAGCCGATACCTAGAGTCAATAACGACGACAAGCTCAATCAATGTATAGTTAGCAGTAAGTAAATTGTTAGTATCAATACGTATATAATGTCACTCCTTTTAACATGTGTAGCTTGACTGTAAGTGTTAATTTAAGGAATAAATAAATATAAATATTTAAAAGTTGCTGAATCGTATGAAAAAATGTTGGTAGTTATCATGTAATATGAGTAATATGCTTTCATTGTGGTTTTTTGCCTGTGACAGTCCAAAATTTTTGAAGTTGTCATTAGTAATGGAATGGCAGTTGTCATTATTACGGTTAATTATGTTGTCTCTAGCAGACAATGTTATACACCGTGGGCCAATTAAACCCGAAAGATTTTAACCACGCATTCGTTTAAAATTGTAACGTATGTCAGTAGGTATGTCTAAACCAAGTCACATAGTGGCAGCGTCACAGCTAAAAAGGCGTGTTTCACTAACAGAAACAAATTTGCACAAAAAATTGACATTATCTCTAAAGCAATATCGGTTTCAGGAAACTTTGTATGACATTTTAGTCTCTAAATGCGGTCAAGAATACACCTTTAAAATCTGTCGTGTGGGACCACCATAAACCATGACTTGGATGTGGCATTAACATAAGTCATAAGTTATTTATTAGTAAAACCTCTTGACAACACACATACACACACATTGACAACGTGTCACAACTATTTGGAATTATTATGGGATGTCTATGATCCGACGTCGCAAGAAGGTGCAAGACGTCGGACATGTCATTACCAAATTAAAATGGAGCTGGGCGGGACATGTTGCCAGACAGAGTGATGGCAGGTGGGCCAAAATTTTAACGGAATGGTGGCCGCTTTCAGACGAAAGGAGTGTCTGGCGTCCGTTGGTTCGTTGGGTGACCGACATTCGGAAGATTGTGAGTTACTTCTGGATGAGATTGGCTCAGGACCGGGATAAGTGGCGTACTGGAAGAGAGGTCTATGCTCAGCAGTGGGCGATAAAAGGCTGATATGATGATGATTATAATGCGAACAATAATTATTCGACAAACAATCGCTTTGTACCTCACTTGGTACGTTAAACTTACTACCTCAACATGGGAAGTAACAGATGCTATTATGACGTGAAGAGAAAGTGTCCACTATTTCCTTTGAACTATGAATGTTTGCGTGTAACATTATCCACGCTGTCTACTGACAATTCATATTCCTTATTGTGAAAGACATAAGGTTCACAGTCAGTTGCAGCTATTGTTACATACATTGGGTAAATTGAGCTTGGAATACGTGACACGAGTTTTTGTGCTGTTAAAATGAAGTAAAATTTAAACCGAATTAATATCGAATCCATATTTAACAGTCTACGTCAACTGTGACTACTCGCATGGAATTTGGTTTCGTAGAACTGTTAATATTCAACAACAGTACAGCCACGGACTTTAATGTTGAGCCATTTAGTGTTTACTTTACATACATGGACATTTCATACCGTTAGTATCGACATCCAAATTAGCTTGAACCCTAAAAGATCAAAAGTCTGTGACCATACAAGTAGTATCCCAGTTCATATACAAGTATAAATTCCAAATCAGTTGTAAATTATACAGTGGTTAATAGTTTAGTTTATAAAATTATGTGGCAAATGTACCGCAAAAAAGAGTTTGTCGTGTCACCTCGTTTTGAGATCGGAATCCTTGGCGTCGACATCTCGAGTGAAGTCCAGTTCCGCGGCTATTTAAACGGTAAGGCTAAATTGGCTTCAAAAAAGCTCGGTGTGCTCAACAGATCAAGACAGTATTTCACACTGGCCCACCGCCTACAGCTCTATAAGGCGCAGGTGCGCCCACACATGGTATACTGTTCTCATATATGGGCAGGGACACCCCAGTACCAGCTTCTCCCTCTGGGCCGCATCCAACGTAGAGAGACTTGAATTGTCGACTGCCAGCGTATTTCGGACCGGCTTGACTCCCTGGCGCTGCGTAGAGATGTGCCCGCGGCTCTGCATTTTCTATCCCATTTATAACGGGGAGTGCTCCGAGGAATTGGTCGGATTAATCGCTGCAGCTTCTTTTCGCCATCGCCCTACGCGACCACATTTCCATCCTCACCACTTAGATAGTTGGTAGTCCTCAACTGTGCGTTTCTCCAGAAACTTTCTGCCTCGCACCGCTAAACTGTGGAATGAACTGTCGCCTGCGGTATGTGTCCATGGGCGGCGGTAATCGCTTACCATCAGGTGATCCGCCTGCTCGTTTGTCTATATATTGTATTTTAAAGCATGTATGAAATGTATGTACCTATAGTGAAATTGGACTTAATTTAGGGAAATCCAACCCTTAAAAGTTTGTTGTACTTGGCATTAAGTCCTTTTATTTCTGCATCCGATATCGAACTATCTGAAAACGCTCTAACGCTTTGCCTACGTCTCAAACAATAAATTATAACCAAAACATCACGAGAATCGCTCTATCGATTTGTCTAGGGTAACTTATGCACCCCAAACAGTACACAGCGCTAACAAAGGGTAAATTAATCTCTGTATAATGTCCCCCACAGAGGCTAGCCGTATCGCGCATTCGAATAAACATACGCATGGTATACTCGCGTCGAATGATTTTCCCTGTGACAGTTAATTTTTGAGGTAGCTGTCACATAACACACACACACACACACACACACACACACACACACACACACACACACACACACACACACACACACACACACACACACACATAGCTGTGACGACCGGTCTGGCCTAGTGGGTAGTGACCCTGCCTATGAAGCCGACGGTCATGGGTTCGACTTCGAATCCCGGTAAGGGCATTTATTTGTGTGATGCGTCATTATTACAACGTGCTCACAATGGTCTTAAGTGCCATAGACGGTTTATGCCAATTTCCACCAATTAGCACTTTAAAAAAAAACGAAACGACAGAAAAATTCTATGTAACTACTGGTACTGTTCACACATGAAAATTGGTTGAGAATTGCGACCTGTAGAGGAGAACAACCGGACATACAAAAACAAAAACAAAAGCGGTCTCCGTTTTGACTCGGGGGAGACCGCTAACGCTTCGGTCAATAATATATCTTTATAAATATTCTTTGAGTAAAAATAAGGGAAAGTGGAGCTTCAATGACGGTAATAAGGTTCTTTTTACTGTTGTACTAAGGACCTACAAATGTAATAAGTGAGTTTTTGGACAGTTCTAACGAAATTACCGCAGTCTAATGGCAATATTATGGAGACAGGATGTGGCTTCTAATTTTGTCTATTGGTAACCAGGAAGTGGGTAGGCAATAAAGCACCAGTATCTAAGTGACCATTGTCATTTTTTTTTAAATTGTTAATCTTATGGCAGCAGAATAATCTCTAAAATTTACCGCTCAAACGTATCCAACCTATATTTATCTGCGAAATAAAAACAAAAGGTTTTTGTGAAGGTTCCAATCTGCATTGGGCTTGCCTAGGTAGGAACAAGTATAACTCAAATACTCTCGTAAGAAATGATCTATAGGCTAGTCATGAAAATATTATGTGGATATGAAACCCTTTACTGGCCATAACTCGATGGATTTATTTTTTAATTATAATTACTCAATTAATTCAGTGGATTTAGCCCCAATCATTCTTATTGCATAACATCGTCCACACCGTTAACTGACAATCTTAAACCTTATCACAACGGCATAAGATCCACCGAGGATCAGTTAGTTGATTTTAGCAGGACTGGAAACTGGTATTGAAATACCGGTTAATATCGTTCCAAAACCGTTATTTTATGTCGTTGATTCGAAAACGGTTAATCACAGCGGTTAATTGATGCGAACTAAACAATTTCGTTCTCTCTTCTCACCGGTAAGAAGAGGGGATTTTATGGTTCACGGGAACGATTACCGATTAAAAATAGAAGTTTAAAATATATAAATACTTACTCGTTCTATCTTGCTTCGATATTTTCAATATAACCGGTTTATTTCGTTCTACAAAAACGAAAGAAACACGTATGTATATGGCATAAAATGATATCTCAACGGAACAGTCCAGTAACCGGTAACCTCAAACGGAAACGAATTTTTTTTCGTTCGTGTGTGGAACGAAAACGGTTTGAAAAATAAAACGGTTTCCGAGAGCTGGCTAAGTACTTGCCAAGCTTTAGGAATGACGAAGCAAGTCGCAATCTTCCATAAAACAATCCAAATGGGCGTCACCCATTATTAATCTGCACCTGTCTCCCTCGCACCTCGGGCCGTGGCCGGCGCGGGACAGAGATAGCCGAAGGGCACAATCGATATATGACAGTGTTTTATTTTGATGGGGACAGTTGTGCATGTGTGTGTGGGATCTGGTTTGAAACGGTGTGCGTCGGGAATGATGTGGACGACCGCGCGAAGTCGCCTTTCCATTCAAACTTAGTGTTCATTTTCCACTCTGGATATTGACATTTATGACTACGTCCAAAAGAGAGGTATGGGCATTGTGAATTTCATCTCGCTTTGTGTGGTAGGGCACAGCCAGTGGATGTCATTCCAGATCTAGAGCAGATCCCAACTGGGGAAGTACCTCCACCTTGCAGAAAACCGCAGCCAAATAACACTAGACCCTACTCATAATGTTGTGCCGGTAACTAAGGTTGCCAGAGCTCAACGAGGGGGGCCAGGTTTAGGGTCGACAACGCGCATGCAACTCCTCTGGAGTTGCAGGCGTACATAGGCTACGGAGACTGCTTACCATCAAGCGGGCCGTATGCTTGTTTGCCACCGACGTAGTATAAAAAAATAATATTTTGATACAATTTGCTGTACCTCAACCACAGCTATGTCCATGCCCCTTTCGTTT
The DNA here is from genome assembly GCF_033807575.1 of Cydia pomonella. Classification (NCBI taxonomy): domain Eukaryota; kingdom Metazoa; phylum Arthropoda; class Insecta; order Lepidoptera; family Tortricidae; genus Cydia; species Cydia pomonella. The sequence goes on from NC_084728.1 coordinate 3,188,522, forward strand.
TATTGTTTAGAGTTTTTAAATATTAATTGAGTTAGAGCATTAAAAATGTTGTATGGAATTTGTTTTTCGCTTATAATTATTATACTTAATAATCAAAAAATCTCAAAAAGTCTAGGCGACTCGCACAATTTCTACACCTTAGTCTCCCTTATTCCCTTGAGAGTGTAGAAATATACGTTTTTTCCGTCATAACCGACCGTACCTATTTTATTTTACGTTAACTTAAAAGTTTAATTTTTTCACAGCTTCAAGGAATTGTAGACCTTTTAACCCTTTACCGCATACGAAGCCATATATGGCGATATAATCAACTCGGGCAGCTATTAAAGTTCAAATTTCAGCAAATAAACATCATTACATGCAGTAAGGGGTTAATTTCAACTCGATACCTCTACGCGTTCCCGAGATAAAAGGCCTTGACAGATAGACAGACAGACGGACGAACATCGTGATCGTATAAGAGTTCCGTTTCATTCTTTTTGAGTTACGGAACCCTAAACACGACGAACCGCACCTAGAAAAGGTAGGTAGATCCCTTGCGCTTCGCCTCGCTCGTCTTAAGAGGCTGGCAATACCTAAAGCGCGCACACTGTCTATTTGTATCGGAGTAAATGAGATAGCACTGTCGCATGTTACTGGGCTTGGGCAAGGGAATAATAAGAAAAATATTTAAATAAAAAAAAGTGGATTATTAGTGTAATATTTTACTCAACCACGGTTTAGATATAAATGTTTTGAAATTATAATTTTAATTGCAGACCCAGAAGTCAAAACAATAAAGACATAAAACCGTTTAATTGTGATTTTAAGACCAATCTTTGCAATTATTTTCTATCGAGCCGATTTCGTTCATTCATGTATCGAGTACAACCACGGTCTTTGAAATATAATTAATATGAATATATATTTTTCTTACTTGACTAAAACAAATAAGTCTTTCTTAAAAAACTGTTTAAGTAACATCAATTTCAAGGACATTGGGTGTTGACAGCCTCTTAACGGGGGCACTACCGTGCCCCCAGATATAAACTTCCGATCGGCCTTAAATTTACATGCCCAATAGTACCAAACTAATAGTAGTAACAACTCTAATCGAACATAATGAAGCATTTCGGTACAAGCAATAATGACTCATATACCCGCGTATTACGGTCTTCATAATTATACATCATGTAGTTAACAGCCACTGATAATTCTAGCCTTTAAAACTAAAGGTCGTATGAAAGCTGTAAGAATCAGGCGCTTACGTCGTTTTTAAACTAAGCTCTTCAGCTCTCCTGCTCTAAAAAGTCTAAAGGTCGTATCTTGACTCGAAATGTGTGGATGATACGCCGTTTTCAAAATGACTCCTTCCCTAATTTGATGGATTGTAGAGACAAGATCCAATAGTCGTTATTAGGAATCCGTGATCGATCTGTTTGTGCGTCCGTCTTGCTCACCCGTAATGGGTTAGACGGAGATGGGTGATGTAAGCGGTCAACCAATTAGAGTTAAGTTTCAAGCCGTCTGTAAACTTCAATATTATCATTTCTTCCTCATAACGTAAACGTAGTCGCTGTCAAATATTGAAGAGCAACTAAATTGCTCAAATATATCTGAACAATTATATATGGACACTATAACCCCCTTGTTCAAACTTTATGAGCCTCAATTAGTTATTTTTAATATTTTTTTAGCCTCTTTTTTTTACAAATAGCTAAAAGTAAAAATGACAGATAAAGAGAAACTAATAATGCTTAGGCTTTTAGCGCATATTCCTTCAAAATCCTAGAAGAGGCGTGTTTAGACATTTATGAACATATATTTGATGGAGTTATAAATCTACTTCTGTTTCTGATAATTATATAAATAATTTGCTAATCAGATGATTTATATTTATTTTATTCAGCGTTAAAAAACATCTTCCGAAAACGTTAAATCATAATAAAAACCATAGCATTTGGCATAATTTGCCACTACCATCTCACAATATAGCTCTTTCCATCATTTACCAAAAATCAATCTTATTTCTATATAAATAAGGGTCAAACTCTAAACGAAACATTTCTACAGAGGGTGCTCCCCTTACGATATTATTTGGCGATAAAATCATTATATCATTAAGTACGCGAGGTTCCGCCATTTTGAAAAACGTCCTAAGTAACGCAATTTTCTTGCGAATTGTTTTTTCTTTTAAAAACGTTGTATTGTAACATACCCTATTGTGCAGCGGTTTGGGTTCATTTTTAATTGATAAATTTTAAGAAGCTTAATGAATTTATATAACATGTTCGAATAATAGAGGCCAGATTAATTTTAGGGCTCCGTGGATACAATGTAAAGACAGAACCCTTATTAAAGGCATAATTGATCAAGGGACTGTGCCTTTACATTTTTGTTATAAAGAATATAAAACGGGTAATTAAGTTAGCTATTAAATTACCTTAAAGTATAATACTACCTTACAGATATATATTTTTAAACTTAACACATTTAAAATAAAATCAATATAATAAATACTTAAAATACGTCGTCGGTACGATGCTTATAAAAGTAATTTATGTGACTGCTACACAATGAAAGGCATTAAAATACGAGTGGGGGTTTATGAAACGAGCTGAAAGCGAGTAACGTTAATATAAGCATGGAAAACTAAATTATTTTATTTGCTAAAGTGTACAATGTAGAGAATTCTATCTACTCTTCTAACTACATTAAAAAACAACATCTTATAGTTCAACTTTTTCATGCCTTTCAACTAAAAATACACAAGTACAGTCACGTCTGAAAATATCGATACGGACAAAGTGCCAAAAATATGTATACACGACCTTATTGCCTACATACTAAGGTGGTGTATACATATTTTTGATACTTTGTCCGTATCGATATTTTCAGACGTGACTACTAAATCAAAACTTGTAACAAAACACCAAGTCCAAAATCACACCAACATAAAACAACAAATAAAATCACTAACATTTGCCACCCTCGTAACTACCCCTATATTAGATCCCTAATCGCAAAATGGTCGAAAAGTTGTAAAAATATCCTAGACTAACAAAACTTGCAAAAATATAATTCAAATTTCAATCTTATCTCTTAGAACATAAAGTTGATATTTAAACGGTGTACGTTACACGTGTGTATCTTCGTAATGGTTGATACGCCGTTTTTGTTCTAAGTCGGTTCCCCTCACCCTTGGTACAGTCGGGTGTAATTTGATAGAGTAAAATAACATTTCCTGGACATGACGGACACTTACCGGTATTTGATAATTTGATATTCTTTATTTTTATGTCCAGAATGTAGCTGATAAAAAGTGTGTGGGTAGAGAGTGTTTTTATTTCTTACAAATTCATTGAGTTGTATGCGATCAAAATATGGGCTTGTGCACAAAACACGCGCGGTTTTTTCGGGTACTTTTTTCGTCGCATTGATATTTTAACCCTCTGCTGTACAGTCACGTCTGAAAATATCGGTACGAAAAATGTGCCAAAAATATGTATGTACACTACCTTCATATATGGGCCATAAAGTCGTGTATACATATTTTTGGCACTTTTTACGTATCGATATTTTCAGACGTGACCGGTACGATCACAAAAATGGAAAAGAAAAGCGATGGCAGTTCATCGTAGTACTCGTACCTAATGTTTTTTTAATTCATATGTTATAGGTTTGCTTCATTTTTGTGGTCAACTGTACGAGCTTAATTTAATTTCAATGGTCGTTTAGGGAAGTGAGTAAAAGTTATATATTGTATCCAAAAACGACGTAATAATAACGGCTGTAGTTAAAAACTACTGTTTCACGAAAGATAAGTGAGTACAGAGGCGTATTGCCCAAATAAATTTTGTAGTCAACTAAATTTACTGCCATCTTTTGACACACAACTAAAACTCTTAGAATGACATATGGTTATATTTGACACATGTTCTTTCACTGATATGTATTTAATATCAGACGGTGTCGCCATCTACTCGAGTATAGGCCAAAGGTTAGGCCATATAGCCATTTATTCGATCATAAATTTTTTCTTGATTTTTCGTGGCACTTTTTTTCTTAGACTTTATCTTATACGGAGTTATATATATATCTTTGGTTTTACTATTATTCATATATTACCCCTTGGCCTAAAAGGTCTCCCATTACATTAATTTCTAACAACGCAACGTGCAGTGTAACACCTCTTTAGTTGCAGGCGTCCATAGGCTACGGTGACTACTTACTATCAGGCGGGCCGTATGCTTGTTTGGCACCGACGTAGTAGACAAAAAATCAATATATTGACAAATCATAATTGCATTTCCGGTTTCCTCACGATGATGATGAGATGGATGATGATGGGATGGTTTCTCATGGGTCCTCTATTCGATGGCCCAGCGCTGTACCAGCGAGATGGCCACGCACTACGGAATGGGCCACGTGTAGATGCGTACGTACCATCGCTGGCCCACTGCCTTTAATGTGCTGACGAAAAAACCGATACCGTGGTTATCCCGCCGCGCAATAACTACCATCTCTCCACGCTGACCCATCTTAGTGGGCCAGTATGATGGCCTATCGTGTAGAGGAGCCTTCATACCTTTGCCAATTATCGTTACTTATGTATTTTTATTTCTAACTAACGTATTATCTTTTGTTACAGATACCGGATGCGGGATGTGTCAGTGATAAGTGTAGTGGTGTGTGTGCGTGAAAATGTGTTGTGTGTGTGTGAGGAGCCGGCGCAGAGCTGAATGATCACTTCCATAGAAGGTGAGAAAAATAAGTTTTTACAAAAAAATAACATTTTTGTACAAGCTTTTATCGCTGACTAATTTTCTTCCCACAGGCAACTAATACTCATCGATACGATTCTAAAAACCTTGAACATAATTAGGTTAAGTTGTTTTATCACGGAGTTCCTATGGCCACCTCCTGACTCTATCATCAGATCAGTTCGCCATACCATAATATAGCATTGTAATCCGACTCGGAAGTCGGGAAGTGGGTCAAATTTAACTTGCATGATTTGACCTGTACAAACTTACATAGTTACATACATCTTGAGTACATTGCAAGTTAAATAAAATCTTGTAAAATTGCTTCTTCTTACTTAAACTTTTATTATTCAAAAGTCTATTGTCCGTTTTTTTAGCAATAGAAAGAAGGTAAGCGATTTTGACGTCATTTTATTGAAAAATACTTTTGAAAAATAATACATATACGATCATTTACATTCTTGCTTTCATAAGTAATGTCGTACCTGATTTTTCAAAATCGTTTATCATTAAAAAGACATGTCAAAATAATTTATCTTTATTCTAATGCTAAAAAAACGAACTATACTCAAACCCAACCGCTACCCAAAGGTTATCTGGAAGAGATCGCTTTTTAGCGCCTGTTGTCTGCCTCTAAATTTAATCAATTGTTTATTTTTCTTGTATATTTTTACTGAGGTGTGCCAATAAAGAGTATTGTATCTTCTATCTATAGTTACTAGGTCAAGTGGGATATCATTTAAAAGAGCTTAAATTGTATATCCAGTGAAAAATATATTTCTTTATAAAAGAAAATACTAAAAAATACTATACCAGATAACGGTATATATAGTATTTTTTTACCGAAGTTTACCAGAACAAATTAACATTTTTTGTTACATTGACTAATGTTGCAAGTATTTAGTGGTTTATATACATATAAGAGCCTCGGTAGAGAGTACCATTTTGTACCATTTGGCGTTGAAACTCTAGGTCCATGAGGTCCCAGCCCAGCGCGCACAAGTTTATTGCAGAAATCGCGAAGTAGTCCATTGAATGAGTCCCTCCAAGGGGGGTCTAGAGTGCGTGAGTTAGTAACGTAAGATGTTTCTTCGGAAACATGTCAAGAGTCCCTAGGTAATAAACATACTAAAACCCCGGGACACTAGGAGGAGCCCCGGAGTGGGGGGAGGGGGGGAAAGGGTCCATTTTTTCATTTTTCGCTTAAATCTCAAAAACGGTACATGTTAGAGAAAAACTTTCAAGAAAAAGTTGAAAGGCCATAAAATTATCTACAAGTTATACCTAAATCATTTTTTTCTATTCCCAGCCGTTTTCGAGCTACATCCCATGAAAGGTGAAAAATTCGAAAACTTTTTATTTTACCAACTTAGGGTGCCCGCAGACGACCGTTTTTTTCTCCGTTTTTGTTGTGGATTGTAAGAAATGACGATGATAATGATGATGATGATGATGATGATGATGATGATGATGATGATGATGACTACTTTTTCATCCTTTTGGGTTGGGACGGTCCTGTTAAGAGTTCTTCTTCTATTATTTGTTCATCCTCAGATGTAGGTGATTCGTGGTGAAGCTCTTCGTCATCACCATCACCATCATCATCATCTTACGTCATATGAGAGGCACTAGAGGAAAAAAAAAAGTTCAAGTATCGTAACTACCCTAATAAAATTCAATTCCTCCTAAACGCCTCCATGGTGGAATCTGGTTTTTTTATCAATGATAGACCTAATTATGAGCAATCTATCGGTACCGGTCACAAGTTGCACTTTTGAGCTTTTTGGAAGAAAAAAAATAAAAATGTCAAGTTGCGTAACTATCCTAATATAATATTTTGACAATCGATTCCTCCTAAAGGCTTCCATGGAGGAATGTGTTTTTTTTACCAATGATAGACCTAATTAAGAGCAATCTATCAGTACCGGTCACAAGTTGCACTTTTGAGCTTTTTGGAAGAAAAAAAATAAAAAGTTCAAGTATCATAACTACCCTAATAAAATTCAATTCCCCGTAAACGCCTCCGTGGTGGAATCTGGTATTTTTATCAATGATAGATCTAATTATGAGCAATCTATCTGTACCGGTCACAAGTTGCACTTTTGAGTTTTTTGGAAGAAAAAAATAAAAAGATCAAGTTCAGTAACTCAAACTACCCTAATATAATATTTTGACAATCGATTCCTCCTAAAGGCTTCCATGGAGGAATGTGTTTATTTTACCAATTATAGACCTAATTAAGAGCAATCTATCAGTACCGGTCACAAGTTGCACATTTGAGTTTTTTGGAAGAAAGAAATATTTTTTGATCGAATTGATGTGATAAACATGGGTATGTAGTATGGGGAAATTGTTTGAGCCAAAATCATTTTTTACTGCGTGTAACTCAGAAACGGCTGGGAATAGAAAAAAATGATTTAGGTACAACTTGTAGATAATTTTATGGCCTTTCAACTTTTCCTTGAAAGTTTTTCTCTAACATGTACCGTTTTTGAGATTTAAGCGAAAAATGAAAAAATGGACCCTTTCCCCCCCTCCCCCCACTCCGGGGCTCCTCCTAGTGTCACGGGGTTTTAGTATGTTTATTACCTAGGGACTCTTGACATGTTTCCGAAGAAACATCTTACGTTACTAACTCACGCACTCTAGAACTTTTTATTCAATGGACTAAGCGTCTGGTTGAAGTAACTGGCGACCGAAGAGCAGGCGGCTTCCTCGCATGACGTATCAGTATTGCGATACAACGAGGAAATGCCGCAAGCATCCTTGGTACAATGCCTCAAGGGCTTCATTATGATATTTATGATAGAACACAGAACATAGAAAAAACTGTGACAAACGTATTACAAACAGCGTTGACCCACTTTTGACTGAGAAAAATATTTAGTACAGCCACAGTATTACTGATATCATAGCTACTTATCAGACGTATGTTTATGTATGTGCTATGACATGTTTAAAGATAACTATATTAGTTACTAAAAAGGTAAGTAAAGAACATGCTGAACATGGCACATTCGTTCCCGGTCACTTCAACATCTAGCAGCCCAGAGGCCTTTAAAAAGGTCTCCCATTCCATTCCATTTTGAAATTTTATTTTGACAGATCAAGTGTCATTTGTTTGGGTAGGTTTTGATGTCTAGGTGGTTAGTCTACATAAAGGTGCAGCAATTACGCAAAATTGAACCCTATCATTTTGAAACAAAGTTGCATGCTGTAGTGTGTCAAAAAGTACAGTTAGCTGCAGAAATAGGCAACCCCTTGTATATAAATGTGTAAACCGCCACTGTATTACTGATAAAGTAAGGACGCTAAACACAGATAATTTCGGTACCTACTAGAAATAACTGAAAACTACTGTGCAATTTGTGTGCCGTGTACATTATAAGTATTATGTGAGTTATCGCATGCGCACAATTATATTGCTGTCCCGCTGCTGATGCCGGTGGTCAATGCCACTGTATGAGTGGGACAGGAATATAATTATGCGCGTGCGACAAAGACAGGAACAGACTGCTCAATGTACGAAATTCATCGTGCATATCGGCCGTACTTTATCAATGCTATTTGCCAGACATGTGTGTTTATGTAACATATGTGCGCTATGTCATGTTTAAACATTAATAACTATATTACTAATAAGGTTAGACAGAACACATGGTCCAAGTCACTTTAAACTAGTTTAGACTTCTAAACATATGGCAGTATGTCAGTACAGTCAAGTATTTTCCCCTCCCAAATAGTCGGTGGCAAACAAGCATATGGCCCGCCTGATGGTAAGCACGCGCGTAGCCTATGTACGCCCACAACTCCAGAGTTACATGCGCGTTACTGACCCTAAAGCTAGCCAACTTTAACAACAACCATACACACACACATCAGATTTGTCAGTCAGATATGTCCAGAAGTCGTGTCTGGCGGACAAATCTTTCAATGAGAAATAGACACAGATTTGCCTGCCGGATGTCTGCCCAGTGCCTACTGTCCGTGCTCAAAACGAACGGATAGGACCAGGCCCGGATTTAGAGACCTAGGGCCCCTAGGTCCGGGCCTTGTGGATCCTAGATCGGACACGGGGCAGACAGATCTGAGCGGCTAACTGCGCGTGTGTGCGTAGTAACGGATATGTCCGTCTAATCGTACCTCAGTAGCGCTCTAATTTACGATTCCCACCGAACGGCTGGCTTGGCAGTCGGGCCGGGCGCGCTGGAGCTTTCACACCATGCATGAAATAATAATTAAAATGGCTATAATTTTGCTTAAAAGAATTAAGAACTACCCTAATTCCTCATGGAATCCATCATCAGAACTCAAGCTTGACAAAAATGTGGCTTTAAAACCTACCTGCTTCACAAACATGCGAAGAGAACAAATTGCCAAACGTGAACTATGCGGCGTTGAAGAGTTCCATTCTGTTCATCATCAGCCCTTCCGCTTCATCAAGGACAAAGTTTTACTCGTATGGAGCTTTATCGGTCTTTACCGTGTTTATGGAAGCTCTATGAGAAGAAATTTATGAATCGGCAATTCGGCATATCTTTAAGTATAGGATCATATGGCTATATCGTGGTCGTTTTGCTAGCCATTGTTTGACCAAAACTCTTCTCAGCTTCCTTTCTTCGAGACATATAAAACCGCCACAAATCACGGTTAGGTTTTGTTTCGAAAGAGACATTATTGCAGACAACCGTTACTAGTTATATCCGGATCACAACTGATCTCCGTCGCTCTGTGTGGCGTAGTCGCGGATCAGATGTGAGTACTGCTAAAGTAGGCCTTATTGGGATTAGTCCGGTTTCCTCACGATGTTTTCCTTCACCGGAAAGCAACTGGTAAATGTAGTGAATATAGTATAGTAAGAGATCTTTTGCTAAAAGGCACTTAAATATACATAAATGCAGTTCTTGCCATTATGTAGGTACTGACGTCCAAAAATCTTTTTTATTAACACTGAGTCATTGATTATCTGGCTGATTAGTCATACTAATGCACAATGTTTGGCTTCTAGTTGACTGAATCACTTATGGCATGGCCAAACCAGACGTTACGTTGAAATTAGGTAGATATATGAATGATCAATTCGGTGTGTTTTACTATTGGTACTAACAGAAACACTTAGGCTGCGTTTCCACAAGAGATGTCCCAGGATGTGTAGCGAGCGACGTGCTTGTTATGGCTCCTTTACACGATGGCTCAGCGCTGGACCAGCGAGATGGCCATGCGATGGTTGTGGCCCCTCTACACGATGGCCCAGCGCTGAATCAGTGAGATGACCATGCGATGGTTGAGAGCACGCACTATGGAATAGGCCAAGTGTAGATGCGTACGCGCCATCGGCATCGCTTGCCCACTACCTTTGATGTGCGGATGAAAAACCGACACCGTGGCCAAACCATCGCCATCCCGCCGCGCCATAAGCGTTCCGACAACACTACCCTCTCTACACGCTGGCCCATCTTAGTGGGCCAGTATGATGGTCCATCGTGTAGAGGAGCCATTAAGAACCAATAGAATCACATAATTTACCTATCATCGCTCAGCGTAGCTCTAGTTGCCACCTGCCAATGTGCCAATACATATGCATCCTCCTGTGACACATCTCTGGTGGAAACGCAGCCTTAATTGACCATTGGCGAATCTTATGTGTTTGCAATAATATCTAAAAGTCAGTTAACTGTTAACGATGGTTAAGTGTGGAGGAGTAAACTCACGATCGGGTAAAAGTTGAGACAATGCGGGTCAGTGACCCCGCGGATGTACACGTATTTGGACAAGCGCTTCACACGACTAGTTGTATGTATGTATGTATGTATAAACTCTTTATTGTATAAAATAAAAAATATAAATATGGCACAGGATAAGCAGTACAAAGGCAAACTTATCCCTTTAAGGGATTTCTTCCAGTTAACCTTTGAGTAGATGAGAGTTGATAAAGAATGGTAGACAAATATAGCACTGAGTACAATAGACTAGAGGAAAGTCAATAAAATTATAAAAGAGGGCGAAAATAAATAAATAAAATAGAAGTAATAGTATAACAAAGATATAGAATACCTATATTATATAAAATAATTATATATTTACAGTCACAAATAAGACTACTCTAGTTGTTTAGTTTCTACTGTATAATTATGTGTCTCGCTTTGTCTACGGCCGAGCGGATGGCATGCCAGATCTAGAGCAGAGTCCAACTGGGCAAGCGCCTCCACCTTACAGAAAACCGCAGCCAAATAACACTAGACCCTACTCATAATGTTGTGTTCCTGCCGTTGAGTAAGGTTGCCAGAGCACAACGAGGGCGCGGAGTATTAGGGTTGGCAACGCGGATGTAACTCCTCTGGAGTTGCAGGCGTCGATAGGCTACGCAGACTGCTTTGTCGTAGGGCCGTATGCTTGTTTGCCACCGACGGAGTATAAAATTATGTACAGGATGACTTTGAACATCGGAATTCAAGTTAGACTTATTTTTGCTTTTCCACGTATGCCTCAAGCGTATGTATGTGCGGACACCTGTTGAGAATGAGTTAGTATATCATATTGACATCTAAGGCAGTGTCTTACGTAAGCGAATAACTCGCGAACGCGAAGCGGCGCGGCGCGGGTGGATTCAATCCTTTGGTACCTATGGAAGTGTCCTACGTGGGCGATCTCCGAATGCTGTTGGGCCGCCGCGCCTTGCCGCGCCGCGTCGCATTCGCGAGTCATCGCTCACGTACGCCGCTGCGTTAGAGTTATAATTATAAATCTCGTGCGATATAAATATCTACCTGTAGTCAAACGACTCAAACGTTCAAAAACTCAACCATTGTACTTGCGGTACTGATTTACACCACAAACACAGCTCTTAGAGTATCCGTAGTTGGCTATAGAATTTGCTACACGAACGAAAGGAATTTCAAAATCTCAGTCAGCTGCAGAGAAAAGTGAACCGGCATAGAAGTTTGTATACAAAGGTGCTAGGCGAATAATATTGCTAACTGTACATTACTGAATTGACTGACATGTCGTGTGCGTGCATTCTCAATTCTTGTACCGATATACTTCATTAGATCTATTTTTATCGCATCGAATTGTTAACGAGGAATGAGTAAACTCGACGATCGGGTAAAAGTCAAGACAATGCCGGGTCTTTGACCTTCCGCTATTTGGCCACGCGCTTGTGCTAACAACACTGACCGTCGATAAACCTTACGTCATTGTGTTAAGAGTTATGAGAGCTAAGTTAATTGTGGTTTTGATAGGTACAGGATATGACTCTTTTTAATAGCTACATTGGTTTTAGTTAGGAATTCCATTTATGTACGATCACGATTTTGAGGTGCAGTTCAGCCAGCAGAGTTTTTGAAATATCGTAGGGATTTTTAGGGTTCCGTACCAAAAAGTACAAAAGGAACCCTTATTGGGCGTCTCTGTCCGTCCGTCGGTCTGTCACATTACCAAATATCTCGAGAACTACTTGAGCTATTGATGTGAAATTTGGAATAGTTGTGAACAACGCTAACCCAGACACTTTGAAAGTGTATTTTTATTTATTAAGTATACCTTGTGTAGTAGGCCTTGACAGCCGCTAAGCTTAAATGGGACTGGGCCGGCCGGACATATATGCCGTATGCAAAACGACTTATGGGCCAAGCACACTACCGATTGGACACCAAACATAGTGCGACGTCAAACGAGGTGGCGGCACGATCTTGACGTCTTTCAGAAAGAGTGGCCTAATATTGCCATAGATCGAGACGCGTGGAAGAAAGAGAGGGAGGCCTTTGCCCAGCAGTGGGACATAACAAGCTAACAAATAAATAATAAGATAAATAAATAAATAAGAATGGAAAATTCCTAATATAAAGAGCGGGCAAAATTTCAAAGTCTGGTTATTACGTCAAGTGAGGTATCAATTGCTCGCCAGGCGGTGCGTGAACATCTGCCCTGCAGCAATTCATTTACTTACTTGGACTCTATTGCCTAGGTAATAAGGGTGACCACATTTAGACTAAAATACCAATATCTCAGTTCTGCAATGGAATTCCGCTTGGTTCGCATAGAAATCATTTTTGAAGACCTATCCATAGATACCCCACATGTATGGGTTTGATGAAAAAAAAAATGAGTTTTAGTTCTAAGTATGGGGAGCCCCCAAAATTTATTGTTTTTTTCTATTTTTGTGTGAAAATCTTAATGCGGTTCACAGAATATCTACTTACCAAGTTTAAACAGTTCTTATAGTTTCGGAAAAAAGTGGCTGTGATATACGGACGGACAGATAGACAGACAGACATGACGAATCCATAAGGGTTCCGTTTTTTGCCATTTGGCTACGGAACCCTAAAAGAACCAGGACTATTTCCATACATTAAGTTTCGATTAGCGTTTTCTATCAGCGACTGACATCTTGGTTAGCCCCCCTAGAGTGTTGACCTCAAGTCATGTCTCATGTCATAGCGAACCAAATATAGTTGGAAGAGAAAAGCAACGTGGGCGACGATATAATGACCACTGGTTTATATTATGTTTCTGGCTAATCGGGTGTAATTGTTTGACCATTGGTCGCCTTTGTGTCTTTCTAATAAGGTTTTATTTAACATTGTCAGTTAAATTTCACATAGCATGGACGATGGTTGGGTACTGCTTAATGTACCCGTACTACCCACAGTCGCCTAACAAACAAGGTGGCCATTATAGAAACTGAACTCTATTGTCATTTTAACGGTCTCTGTAGTTGGTAAAGTGACCCTGCCTGCGTGCTGAAGGCCCTGGGTTCAAATTCACTAGTATATTTGTACTCTGAGCACGGATTTGGAGAAATTACTGCCTCGGAAAAAATACAGTCGGTAATAAAAGTTCGTGAAAAAAAATATTGTTCATAAAAACCGAAATTTAATTTGGAAACCAAGTCGTTCATTGATTAATTTACTTGATGTCACGAACCTGACCTAGGCCAAGGCTACCAAGTTACCCACACACACATGCGAACCCCCTACACCCAGTTAGCTGTTTAGGGGGGTCGCGAGCGGTGTATGGGGGTTTCTTATGGCATCAGCGCCGGGATGTCAAACAAGGACATGCTGGAGACAATTCGGCAGAATTGAGTGCCATTATCGCATAATTAGCAAACCGGTCGAATTAGAGTTCTATTGATACCTCGCCAGTTTTATCATTTTTTTAAACTAATTATTGTTGTAAGTCGCTAAATTCCTTGACGTCACAAACCTGACCTAGGCTACTTCCACATGCGTACCCCCTACTCCCCCAGTCAGCTGTTTAGGGGGCCGTGTGGGGTGTCTTGTGGTACCATCCAGTAGCGGGGGGTCAAACAACATACTTATTTTTAAGACCGCGTAGGATTAATCACCAAATTTAGCAACAGGCAAATCGGTGTGAATCCACTTATATTTAATTAAAAGCTTTTACTTACGGGTCAAATCTTGCAAGTTAAATTTGATCCACTGCCCGACTTCCAATCGAGCTGAAAATTTGCATACATATGCAAGTCGGGTGACGATGCAATATTATGGTACGAGTACAATCGAGCTGATCTGATAACGGAGACCAGACGTGGCCATAGGAACTGTGTGAAATAACGCAACCTAATTGTGTTTGGAGTTTTTATAATTGTCTCGATGAGTATTAGTTGCCTGTGGAAAGAAAAGTACAGTCAGCGACAAAAGCTTGTGCCAAACTTTTTTTTATTTCTATTGTAATTCCCTGAAAGCAGGTTTCATATGCTATGGCGACCGTATCGGGCATATAGGTACTTGTTGTCGCATTGTATATTGTTTATGATGTAGGCGGCAAACGAGCAGACTTGATGGTAAGCAATACTGTCGCCCATAGACACCAGTAACACCAGAGGGGTATAAGTGCATTGCCGGCCTTTAAGATGGGAGTACGCTCTTTTCTTGAAGGTCGCATTGGTCCGGAAATACCGCAGGCGACAGTTCATTCCACAGGTTAATTTGTATGTATGTTTGTCATCAACGTGGTAAAAAAAGTTCTATTCGCTGTCTCAATTGTTTTCCGTGACGTCACATACCTGACCTAGGTACTCTTTAACTCCCAAGTCAGCTGTTTAGGGGCGCAGCTTGGGTGGTATAGGGGTGGTGGGTACTTATTGCATGATCTAGTAACCTTGCAATATTTTTTGAGGAATTAGGTTTTCGTGTCATGCATGACTCATGATATTGTGCCCTGTGTAGATTCGTTTTTCTAATCCAATCCCGTAGATAACGAGCTGGTATAGTTATTTGTGTCTCAAGGGAGGAAAAGTAGGAAATTGCGTGCCGCGTGTAAAATTGTTACACGAGCCGAAGGCGAGGGTGGCTAACACGCGGGATGGAATGTCCTACGTTTCCTCCCGTGATGCGCATACTATTTTTCTGCTCGACGGAGGGCAGAAAAAACTATTTGTATAAAAAATAATCTGATATAAAGTCGTAATGTTGTATTAAGTAGATATTAAGACGATCCTAACTAGGAAACAAAACAAATTATTTTCAATTAATACTTTGATTTGTGTTTTAAGGTATTTACACTACTAACTATATATAAATTATAAACTTAAATAGAAATAGTCTTCTTACTACGCGGCTAACCTGACCACTAGGCCACCCGGCCACTCCAGCCATCCGGGGGTCATCCATTAATTACATCACACGTATTCTCTTAATTACCTACTGTTTTAATAACATGCTATAAGATACAACAAATTCATCAATAATTTCTTATACAGTCTTATTTTATTTGTCATAAAACGCGGCCCTGTTCATGTTGAAGTGGGCACCATACATGTGTATATATGTCCCAAATAGTACCAATGATCACTACAATTTTAAATACTTATTGCTCTTTTGCCTACATTAACATTTAGTACAAAAGTCTTTGTTTAGACATTTACGGTACTAATGTATATTACGTAACTTAGCTACACCCCTCAGGGTGGAGGGTGCCTTCCCGCCTGTCAATGTTGAATATTTTAACGATAAGCTATTACTGCGAATTATAGCGTGTTTATGTGACTGCTACATAATGAAAGGAATTAAAATACGAGTGTGGGTTTATTAAACGAACGAAGCGAGTTTCATAAAAGGATGAAACGAGTATTTTAATGCCTAATTATGAACAGTTACATACATTATTTTATCTACACACAAATTAATCTCTCTCTGATGTATTATTATTGACTAACCACATGTTACGGCTTACGGGCGTTGCTCTCTCGCGGCTATAAGGTAGCGTCTCCGAAATATCTTTGTCACTCATTTTACACCATTTTTTTTTGCTATCGGATACGGGGTCATCCATTTATTACATCGCACAATATTTTGACTTTTGGACCCCCCCTGTTACACTTTTTCGTATCTACTTAACACGTACTGTCACATTCGGTGATGATGATATGGATGATGATTCCTAGTCAGTTTAAAACCAACTTATTTTATACTAGCTTACAAACTAATTAAAAGATAAACTAAACGTGAAATAGTAGAAAACGAAAAAAAATCACGTATGTCAAGCATCCGTATCCCCGTACTTTTTTATTCAGAGACAAACAGTCGGGGGCCGACTGCCATATCGTTCGATATCAATTAGCGTGTGCATATAATTTTTACATCTGACCCACTTACCCACTTGTACTACTGACTATACTATTATATCATTTACCTATACCCACTATAAACCTAAGGGCCTACGGTAGCTGACGCGGACGCCCGCCGCGTGCGCACGCACTTGGGTGCTATTTGTAGGTGAAATCCGCCGCACGCGTCCGCTTCAGTAGCGTTGCTCATACTATTTTTCGTTAATCCGCTCGTCCGCTCCGTGCACCCGCGCCAACTAGCGGAGGCCCTAACATGAACTTGCCTTCATTTATGAGTAAATGATATCGGCCTCGGCAGCGTTATAAAATTGCTATGTATTGTGGTATTATCATGACATTCATGACAGTTAATTGGTCAATCATGAACCTTATTTGAAAGGCATAAAGTCCATAAATAATCAGTTATGTTGCTAGTTTGATGTCTTCACAGTAAACTGATTTATCATAACCCAATAAAGGTTAACCCAACCAAGACATAAGATATATCGATGGTCAGATAAGAGTGGCCATCCATTAATTACGTCACTCGTTTAGGGGAATGTTGTGACAAGGAGGAGGGGGAGTCACAAACTTTGTGCCGTCACAGTAATTTCATCTGTAGCCGAAATTTGTGTTGATTTTTTGGATTCGTTGTCAATATCGTTTACAATAAATCTTTTCTATTCGTGTTTTATTTTCCTAATCGGTTGTGTCACTTTATTGTACACATAAGGGACAGGTAAAGATACAATAAACACAATATATTGTTGGAAGTGCTGATATCGATAAAAAATTGACATATTATACTTATGTAACGCCACACGGTGTGGCGTGTTTGTGTGGCCCACACCAGGGGGAGGGGGTTGCCAAATGTGACCAGGTGTTACAGGGGGGGGGGGAAAGGTAAATAATCATAAAATGCGTGTGACGTAATTTATGGATGATCCCAGAGTTTTTATGTCATTTGCACTGTTAACTGACTTTACATGAACCTTATCACAAAGACATAAGGTCGAACGATGTTCAATATGTAGATGTTGGTAATATCTACATAATTAACTAACCTTTCGTAACCCTTATCACAAACACATACGGTGTATAAAAGTCAGTTAAATATTGCTGGTAGTAATGATCGGTGGACTTGACCCGCTTTCAACGTAATTATTGATTAACAAGACAAATGTACATGTCACCAGGGTTTATACTCGGTTGTTGAATTGTTGACGTGTTATATTGAGATTTGTCACACAGTTACTAAAAAACATACGTAGGTCACATTCGAGAAAGTTCACGCTAAGAAAGCATTGATGTTAATGCAAAAAAAAAACATATCTATCTCAGCGACCCTGTGGGCTGGATCGGCCGAGAAGAAGACAGTGCTTTTAAGAGATTTTTGTTTTATTGCTATTCAATGTAGAATTGAAAAAGGAACAATAAACGTAGTATACATAAAAATAAATAAAGCTATAGTGCCTATTTTACTACGCATCTCCTCCAGGAATACGAAACCCAGCAAGATTTTCAAATCGTTGACTATATTGATATTCTATATTATACTTCTATTTTACCTTACGCATTCAGTGACCGTGTCTTACCATGCTCTTGTTCGTTTTCAGACGCGGTATGGAGAAGGAGAATGGGGAAGGCAGCGACGCCGGCAAGCCGCCGCCCGACGGGCTGCTCGACGCCGCGGGGCTCTTCGGAGGTAATCATCATCATTATTGACCTGTACGCTAAACGTACAGGTTGGAACCCGGCGACGTGTCGCGACTGCAGGTTTCTATGTGTTTCTATGTAATACCATTCGAAGTCAACTACGCGTCGCCATGCAGCAGAGCAGTAGTCATGCGCAATTAACACAGACATGACGTCGTCTGCAATCGGGACACGTCGCTGGGTTCCAACTTGTACCTTAAAGGCGAAGTTTAAAAAGCCATGTCACTACCACTATCACCAATATTCATCCAATGCTACGCTAGAGGAGTTGGGACCCAAGAATTACTAGAATTTCTTTGCAGTTGTATACAAAAACAAATGCAAAATTCTTTACTTCCTTAAAATGCACATGGCCATGATTTCGGGGATGGAGCCGCTCGGTAAGCAAAGAATTGCCTGTGTTGGGAGGCACCGCTCTTCCCTACGTTAACAACAAAACAACAAGTAGATTATTTATACAAGATATGATATATCGCTGGCATTATTTTGAGAATGTATGTATATGTTTTTGTGTTAATAAAAAAAAAATCTAAAAATAAAATTTCTAAATATTTAATAAAAACAATAAGACAACACTTACAAAATAATTACGTTAAAGATGCTTATAAATTAAGTATTCAATTTTAACACTTATTTTATTGTATGGTTTCCTCACGATGTTATCTTTCATCAGTTTTATCGAAGAGCAAGCACGTCTAGCACGTGTTACGACAGACGCGACTAGTGACTTGCTTGATGTCTGAAGTCTAGTAGCCATACCACGAGTTGACACTTGACGTTTACGTTAGTGATTGCGTAAACTCGATTGCTGTCATCTCGCTCGTACTGATATACAGGGTTCTTTTTGAGTAGTTAGCCATACGGTAATATAAGTTCATCGGTAAGTGGACCCGGGTATGTCCTTAAACTACATCCAAAAGAGAGCTATGGGCATCTTGAATGTCATCTCGCTTTGTGAGGTAGAACACAGCACAGCGGATGACATTCCAGATCTAGAGCAGAGCCCAACTGGGGAAGTACCTCCACCTTACAGAAAACCGCAGCCAAATAACACTAGACCCTACTCATAGTGTTGTGTTCCTGCTGGTGCCAGAGCTCAACGAGGGTGCGGAGTGTTAGGGTCGGCAACGCATGTAACTCCTGTGGAGTTGGAGGCGTACATAGGCTACGGATAGTGCTTACCATCAGGCGGGCTGTATGCTTGTTTGCCACCGACGTAGTGTATAAAAAAAGTTGCGAAATCTCCAAAAATATTAGTGACATAAAAATAGGAGAATAGAGTTATTGAGGTAAAATGTTAAAACCCGCGCGATCGTAAATTTTTCCGTCTAAGGTTTCGCGCGGCGCGCCATTTTTTTTGTTTCTTTCTAATTGTCTGGCTTTACGCGCCCTCTTAAAAAATAATCGACCTCAGACAATTCAAAATTTATTAATCCTGACGGAGATTATGTAAAACGAGTACATATATTCGAATCTTCTAAAACGCGCTTCCGTTGTTCACAAGATATCTCAAACTTGGAACCGTTACAAAATCGACCTTGTGTCTGTTACTACAGAGATAACAATAGAATGAATAGAGAAACGAACCTAACCTACCTAACCGTCTACGAAATGACGTAATTTGTTTGCAATAACGCGTCTCTTACGTCATTTGGTTGTTAGATAGCTCTCGTAAACAGAATGACGTCATGCAATACTACAGACGCGGTTGTTACGCTCTTTCAATTTTGCGACAAATACCTCGTTGTGTATAACGTAGATTACAGAGTCGAACGTTCAGTCGCCCAGTGTTATTGTGACCCCGAGATCAGGTACAGTAGAGTCGAACCAAGTTAAATGTGCATGGTATTCGTACACACTCGTCGTGACACCCTGAGGCAGGACGAGAATCAATGTGTACATAATGCTCCCTTCTGGTCTCGCTCTTCCTCGTCTCGTCTCGTGCTTCTGGATCGGAGCGGTGCCGAGACGCCCGAGACTCGGCATGACATTTATAATAGAATTTTTCTTTTGTTTCATGCATTTTCATTCAATTTTTGGCCTAATGGGTAGTGACAGTGACCCTGCCCTATGAAGCTATATTTATTCTCATGCAAATGAAATTCATCCTAATTTATAAGGCTATACTGGTTTTTATGGGCGTTCAACTCGTTTCCGCTCCATCAGCTGTTGTAACAGCGCCGTGGAGTACAGGTCACTGGCCTCGATGACAAGAAACCAACTTACAAATGCGGTTGTTATCACTCTTATGAAGTCCGTGCAAGGTTGCTTTTGGTGTGAATAAGCCGTTGTGTAAGGTTGCTTTGTGATGGCAAGAAACCAACTTGCAAATGCGGTTGTTATCACTCTTGTGTAGTACGTGTATGGTCGATTTTTTTTCAATAAATTGTTTGGTACATTTAGTTATTAGGTGATAAGTTATCAATGTTGCAATCGTTTCGCGTTTCTCTTAATTCTTGGTTAATCTTGGAATAGTTATCCTATATAGTTTGTGTATATAAATAATTCAAGTGCGTATTTACTAGTGAAGTTGGAAATAAAAGATAATATTGTGTATATTATACTGGCGGCCAAGCTGATGGCCAAGCGCTGGACCAGCGAGATGGCCATGCAATGGTTGAGAGCACGCACTGTGGAATGGGCCACGTGTAGATGCGTATGCACCGTCGCTAGCCCACTATACCTTTAATGTGCGGACGAAAAACTGACACCGTGGCCATCTCGCCGTCAGCCATCCAATCCAACACCAGTACCCTCTATACGCCGGCCCATCTTAGTGGGCCAATTTGGCCATCTTGATGGCCCATCGTGTAGAGGAGCCATAAAATGGGACTGGGCTGGTCACGTCTGCCTAATGCCGAATGAGTTTTGGAACGGAATCAATACCTACGGAGTGCAGCACCTGGAGCCGGAAAATTCAAATCGGGGATCTGGCAGACACCGGCGGCGATGGTGAGATGAACTTGACTCCTTCTTCAAGGAGATCTAAGGACAAGTTGGGTGGAGTGGAGGCCCTTGCCCAGCAGTGAAACGAGACAAGCTCCAAATAACTCCTCGAATTGTACCAAATAACCTCGATTGCCTTAGGTGCTCAGTTTAGTAATTGAGGTGTTGCGGGTATCCTTGGGCGACGGCTTTCTCGAGAACGGCACAACTATAATTTGCCTCTTATATCATAAGATTCATAAGGCCGCGGACTGGACGCACGCGCCGCCCGGTTCCGAGCGGCACGATCAAAAAGTATAGACTTGAATGAATCTGTTTTGGCCGACAGCGACGGACGCTTGCCGCGTCGCCCGTCGCCCCGCTCGCCGCGCCGCGCATCGCGTGCGGCCTAAAAAGGTGGCTTGTGCGATAATCAGATGAAAATCACAATAACAACTTATTGATGACCGACCCAGTTTAAAACGGGTTTGTAGATCGAGCGTTTATTTGTAAACATTGCTCGTCGACACTTATAATAGCTGAAGCATCGCTTACATTACGCAATTTACTGTCGGTGCAGTTACGGACTTTAATTGTTGAGCCGTTTAGGGTTCAAGCTAATTTAACCCACTTATTCATAAACGTCTACTAAAGTTAACAAGCCGCTAATAATCGTTTGTCCCTTCCATCATACCAATCCGTCGGAAAGGGACAAACGATAACGGCTTGTTAACTCTAGTAGACGTTTATGAATAAGAACTGTATGCAATCTCCAATGTCATGTAAACCCAGTCAACAATTACAGTCCGTGACTGTACAGTCGCTATCAGATATATCGGAGAGGCCAAGGTGCTCACAAATATCTGAAAACGCCTTTATTGTCAAGGCGTTAGAGTGCTTTTTTAGATATTTTTGAGCACTTCGACCACCACCATCCATACATAAAATATTTTGCACTTCACGTTAACCCTAGTACCTATTTTGATTACTTTACGTATAGCAACAGTATTTAATTTCTGAAATTGAAATGGTCTTTGGGAATCTTACATTATTTCAATAATAAAGTACAAAAATAACTTTGACGACCGGTCTGGCCTAGTGGGTAGTGACCCTGCCTATGATGCCGATGGTCCCGGGTTCAAATCCTGGTAAGGGCATTTATTCGTGTGGATGAGCATGGATATTATTTTGTTCCTGAGTCATGGGTGTTTTCTATGTATTTAAGTATTTATAAATTATATATATCGTTGTCTAAGTACCCTCAACACAAGCCTTATTGAGCTTACTGTGGGACTTAGTCAATTTGTGTAACCATGTCCTATAATAAAAATAAAAAATAAAGCTACATTTAGGCCGCCTGGATGACTTATATGAGAATGATGTGAGTAACAGGAGTGTTCATACAGAAATAGATGCGATGACCGAATCGTCACTTTAATATTGTTGCGGGCTATTTCAGGGTTTGATCGTTTGTGTCAACGTGCGGTGTCCTTCCATATTGACCTTACACTTCTAAAACGCACCAAACAATAAAAAAATTGTAGCTGATATTGAAATAAATAGGAAACAAAAGAAATGCAAGGATCCTTCGCCGGACGATATCGGCCTGCCAGTTATTCTTATTCGCAAAAGCTGACAATCGCGAATAACTGACAGGCCGATATCGTCCGGTGAACTGGTAATCAGTGGGCCCCTTAACACAAAATAAATTAAAACGCGTCAGTCACATCGCATCAAAGTTTCCATTCAGCAAATAAGCGTTGGTTGATTGTAGAAGTGCTGTAAAGTCTCATAAAAATATTATAAGCTTTCATATTTTCACAGCTGATGCAAATGATCCTTGATTCGATTAAAACTTCTTCAATATTACCAAGTCATTCATTGCAGTAAGCTTTCTCCCATTATTGGGAATTAGAATTAGACAACTATTTGATTTAGAATCACTGATTTGCAAGTCATGAGGTTAATGTTTGGCATGGTGGGCAATGTGGAACAATTTTACGATACGTATCTGGTGTGTATAGGGTTTAAATCATCATTCAATAGAAACGGTAGGAACTTGAGTCTTTTGAGTCTGATTTTAAAAACTCTACTCGTTTTTACGAAACTCGGCGCTTAAAAAACTTCCGAGAAAAATAACAAACAAACAAATTTTTGTTCAGAGAAAAAAATAGTTTATAACATCTGTATTCATTACCTGTAATGCACAATATATAAATGAAAATGATTCTAAATGAGTCTTTTAAGTCCCGAGGCGAGTCAATTGAGTCTTTTTTAAGAGAACTCAAAAGGACTCGAGTCTCCGAATAAAGACTCCGTCAACAATTTCATAGGTTTAACCTAAATAAAAGCAAAGAAATAGTGCGTTATTGTACAATTTGTGTGCCTAATCCACGAATATTGCTTAAAGACAAAGTATTTCGAAATTTTGCAGACAAAAAATTGAGAGCTCTCTGAAGAGGACTCAAGTCCCTACAACAGACTCGAGTCTCTAACAAGTTGAAAAGAACTCGAGTTTAGACTTAATATATGAGTCTGAAAAACTGAGTCGAGTTTCAAAGCAGAAGATTTAAAGGATTCGAGTCTTAAACCAACACTAATTTCAAATTGTCAAATCATCAAGTCACTAGATTTGTTTGCCTGAATCATTTGCCAAAAGCCACGTAATGTACCTTTATAAAGTGTTTTGTTTGTGAGAGTGCGGTTAGTAGGTATGTAAATAACTATTAATACTTAACGAGTAATTCTTTATATAAAGTATCTAATATTACATCAAGCTCTAGTTATCAGATTTCTTGGTTTATAATTGTGTTGCGTCGGTTCACTTTCGTTTTACATAAATTAAATAACATATTACATTGATTATCCATATTAGTAATTATATTTTGTAATTTTATGTTACACAAGAGGACATTATTACACAAGTTGACTAAGTCCCACAGTAAGCTCAATAAGGCTTGTGTTGAGGCTACTTAGACAACGATATATATAATATATAAATATTTATAAATACTTAAATACATAGAAAACACACATGACTCAGGAATCAATATCCATGCTCATCACACGAATAAATGCCCTTACCAGGATTTGAACCCGGGACCATCAGCTTCATAGGCAGGGTCACTACCCACTAGGCCAGACCGGTCGTCCAACCAATAAATAAAATCAATAAAATCTAATATGCCAGAGTGGGTACCTAACCTACTTAAGTGTCGGCACTGACTGTACAATTATTGGGTATATTTTAGTGCAATTGGTTCCTAGGCTTCATTCTCTGGTTAACGCCGTAGGTACAGGATCATGCTCTTAACCTCTTAATATGTACAACGTACACTCCGTAACAATCTAATCAGAACCATTCATAAACCAAATAAAGCAGTGTTTCTTTCGTTCAATTGCTTCCTCTAAAAAATGAAATTCATCCTAATTTACTATGCAATAAGGTTCAAATAAAAATAGGACTTACAAGGATAAGTATGGCGTGAATAGAGAGCAAAGCTTTCAACTGCTATATTTGTGTTAATCTTGTATCTGTTTCCATTCCAGCATACTGGGGCCGCGACGGCGCGGGCGGCGCGGCGCAGGCCCAGGCCCAGGCTCAGGCGCAGGCTGCGCTGTTCGGCTTCGGCGGGCGCTACCCCACACCTCAGAGCTCGCTCGGCGGTCACAGCCAGGCGTCCTTCCATCCTGCAGCCAGTGAGTAATAGAAGATATATCCTTTTCTCTCTAGTCAGGACCGTAAACCGGTCTGTCTGAAGAGACAGCCCTGTTCGGCAGGCGATACCCCACGCCGCAGAGCTCGCTCGGTGGTCATGGCCAGGCGTCCTTTCATCCTGCGCCTAGTAAGTATTAGATCATCTACTAAGCATAATTAAACCAAGTCCTGTTCGGCTTCGGCGGGTGCTACCCCACGCCGCAGAACTCCTTCGGCGGCAAAGCCGTCCTGCCGCCAGTGAGTATTAGAAGATATATCCCTCTCTTTCTAATCAGAGCGTAGAACTATTTGTCAGAAGAAACAGCGCTGTTCAGCTTCGGCGGGCGCTACCCCACGCCGCAGAGCTCGCTCGGCGGCCATAGCCAGGCGTCCTTGCATCCTGGCGTCAGTGAGTATTAGAAAATGCTCCGTCATCACATTGACAGTCGAACTGAGATGCAAACTGCTGCCACGGGGTGAGGGAATTTCATAAGGTGCTCGGAGAGTGATGACGTTTTGTTTATGGCTAAATGTGTGATATTTGTAATTATCATACTTAATACCTTTTGTTAACCACATTTAATGCAAATAAAGAACTTACTTTTTACGGAAATTATAAATAAAAATAATCTTTTCAATTTTCAGGTGCAGCATGGTGGTCCATGGCGTCTCACCTAGCGGCCCAAGACTATCTGGCTCGAATACAAGCCTCTGGTCTGGGGTTCGGCGGGCCGCTTGGTGATCCTTACTCGGCGCTCTCTGCGTTATCGGCCAAACCTGGGAAGGGCAAGCCGCAACAGAGAAATGAGAGGTATTATCGCCAGTATTTCAGGTTCCATGGTGCTCCTACTATCTGGCTCGAACACAAGCCTCTGGTCTGGGGTTCGGCGGGCCGCTCGGAGATCCTTACTTAGCGCTGTCTATCGGCCAAGCCTGGGAAGGGCAAGCTGCAGCAGAGGAATGAGAGGTTACTACCACCATTATTTCAGGATCCATGGTGGTTCATGGCAGCCAAAGACTATCTGGCTAGAATACAAGCCTCTGGTCTAGGGTTCGGCGGGCCGCTTGGAGATCCTTACTCAGCTTTATCTGCGTTATCGGCGGCAGGAGCAAGCAGCAGCAGAGGAATGAGAGGTGATACCACCCTCATTTTATCTCCTAAGTTCCATCTCCATCCGTCTGACGACGGATTGGCCTTATTGGCGTTTTATAATCGAAAGAAACAAAAGAAATGAAACTCTGTTCCAATTTAAAATGGTTGTAATTTATTTAAAATAGCTACGACCTTAAGTTTGGATAATAACGATGGAATATCTATCGCTGTCATACTGCTAATATAGTATTAATAACCTGTTAATACTACAAAATGAGATGATTGGCCGAATGACCGGATCACGTGGGTTTGTTTGTTTACATTCATATTTGTTCAAATTAGATACGTATTATACCTACCTATACCTATATATATGGTCGAATGTACTGTTTAAAGAAGTAAATACTTTATAGCTTGACAATGCAACCCAATAGCGTTTATGAAAATCCTTTTAGTACTTGGAGGTAAAACTTTTAACGCTTACGGCACTCCAATAGTAACCAACGGTGGGTATTTCGGTGGTTACGTGAATGTACCATCACTCATCAGCCGTGAAAGTGCATGCCGACTTTATCAACGAATTCATTCTCCATGCAATTTCGCAGCTCACAATACCTACACTTAGCTGCAGAGATAGTTGACCCTGCTGCAAATTTCCATACAAGGGGTGTGTCAGTTTATGTTTCCAGCTGACTGTACAAGTACATGACTGTAAGATTACATTTTTTTTTCTGCAGGTCCGGGCGGAGTAGCACATCATCGAGTGCATCGACGAAGGAGAAGAGTCAATCCACCGGCAACTCGCAGCCGAGTATGAGTGAGTGGGGCACGTATCACTCTTACTGCTAAGCGTTGGAATTTGCTTGTACATAGCATAGGTTTGGACTCGGGAGTAGAATAAAGCCGAATCCATTAGGGACTCCCTAGTGGAGACGCTGCCTCAATCTGAGGCACGCCGCGACACGAGGCAAATTCGTCGCCGTGAGCTGAGCCAAATTTTGTCGGTTATTTTGGCGTGCTCAAAGGAGCCTCGTTGCGAGCCGTGCATTTGATGGAGACGGGCTCGCGCTGTACGGAGTTGCTCGCTCCGTAACTAGCTTGATCCGTAATGTGCCTCGAGCCTATGCCTTAGAGCGAGCAGCCTCAAACTGAGGCTGTTTGCTTCAAGTGAAGGCTGTTTGCCCTGATGCTGCCTCAACCTGAAACACGTGGTTGAGGCAACGTCTCCCCTTGCGCGGCCTCGGAACGAGGCAGCCGCTCGACCCGAGGCTGCCTCTAGTGGGTATGCGGCTTATGAGGGGCATGTACCGCTCTTACTGCTATACGCTTTAGGGTTATAATTCTCTTGTGGGTTTTCTCTGTATTGTTTTTTTATTGAGGTGTGCAAAAAAGAGTGTTCGTATTGTATTGTATAGTGCGACATGACCACGGGATCCTAATCGTCATCAAGTGCGTCGTCAATCATAGCTGCTAATGCTTTAGATTAGAACTACTTATAATTCGCCTATTTTGTAGCATAGGTCGTGAGGTCAGGAGGTTCACGAGTGGGGCTATTGTCTTAGCTTTAGAGTTGTAATTCGCTTGTACTCTAGCAAAGGTTATAGGCCAGAGCACATCGGCTGCGTGTGCGTAGGCTAGCTAAACAATCTAGCTGTACAAGCGGTGTACCGTCTCTCATAAGGGTCTGGGGACCTACCGCGAAAACTGAAATACGCAAATTGCGGGGATCTTTTTCTTTTACTCTCACTAAGACGTAATTAGAGTGTCAGACAAAAATGCCCCCAATTCACGAACTTCGAATTTTCGCGGTTATGTATTACGACGGTTTGTATTACGACGCGCACGTGCACGTACTCGTCTACGCACACGCACCCGATGTGCACAGGCCTTAAGGGTCATTATAGATTTATAACGCTTTTTATTTGCTTTGGGAAGGTTTTTATAAATGACAATAAAGGTAATTTATTTATTTATTTTACATGGAGAACCAACAGCTATAACTATGCTAATAATACTAAAAAGATTGGTATTATGAACAATATTTGATATTTAAACCAGACAGATTGTGATAGTAAAGAGCTACACAAATGAAATACATGAGATGTTTAAATTCCAATTAAAAAATTATATTGGAATGCACGCTGGGCGTCTTACGACAATGATAAGACGGGGATCTGTTTACATTCGATGAGTTTGGCATTGTATTGACAAGGTCGACAACGCCTATACTCTGTATCTTTAGGTATTTAAATATAACTAAACAAAATCTACCCTCAAATGGCTCCTTAAGCCAGTTGAGGGTAGATGAAAACCTTACATGACCAAATAATGTAGGTTAAAGTCAGGTCGTTCAGTGACAGATCCAGGCGGTTTTGTATTTGGTTGGTTAACTAACAAGTTTTTTAACTACCCGAAAATTTACACATTGTTTGTTAACTTTATTCAAATACCTAAATGAAGATGCATGCCACCTGATGAAGTTCAGTCTATATTTTGTTATATTTCAACTTGTACAGCCGAACTTAAAGATATGTTTATATTTTTGGTCTTATTACAAAGGAGTAATGTACAAAAGTGTAAACATATCTTTGATCCCGACTCTAATTTTCGCATATCTCCTAATTATATATTTTTTGAATTTCAGGAACATCATACGGGTTTCCAAAGACCTCCTCCCCCTCGACCATGCACTCGCATTCCCAAGCGATGTCCAGCTTAGCTTCTCTAAACAGCTTGGCGTCCGCCCCGCATCAAGCCAAGCCGAGCAAACATCAGCCAAGCCAGCCTCGTAAGTAGATTATTCCAGGAGCATGAAGGATGTCCAGCTTAGCTTATCTAAACAGCTTGGCGTCCGCCCCGCACCAAGCCAAGCCGAGCAAACATTAGCCAAGCCAGTTTGCATGGCGGCTTCTCTTTGCAAAAGGGTTCCCTTTTTAGTTAAAGCGGTGGTAGCCTAGTGAGTATGACGTCCGACTTTCAATCCGGAGATCGCGGGTTCAAATTCTGGCTCGTACCAATGATTTTTTCGGAACTTATGTACAGAATATCATTTGATATTCACCACAAGCTTTTCGGGGAAGGAAAATATCGTGAGCAAACCTGCATACATCCGCGAAGAAATTCAAAGGTACACCTTTGCACCATCACATACATGCTTCACATACATGTGAAGTCCCCAACCCGCATTGGGCCTGCGTGGAGACTATTACCCAAGCCCTCTCGCGCATGGGTGGAGGCCTGTGCCCAGCAGTGGGACGTATATAGGCTGAACTATTATTATATAATAACTTTGGCGCTCACAATAATAGTTTTTTTTTATTGTTACAGGCAAATCGTCCTCATCGTCCTCGTCGACGACTTCGTCGAAAGGCAAGGAGCGGGAGCTGGCGCTGCTGCGCGGCGACCTGATGCTGGCGCAGGCGGCCGCGCACGGCGCCTACCACGCCGCCGTCGCCGCCGCCGCCAAGGGCAAGGTGACGTCGCTATACTAATACTGTACAAGGAGCTGGGCTGGCCTGCTGCGCGGCGACCTGATGCTGGCGCAGGCGGCCGCGCACGGCGCCTACCACGCCGCCGTCGCCGCCGCCGCCAAGGGCAAGGTGACGTCGCTATACTAATACTGTACAAGGAGCGGGGCTGGCCTGCTGCGCGGCGACCTGATGCTGGCGCAGGCGGCCGCGCACGGCGCCTACCACGCCGCCGTCGCCGCCGCCGCCAAGGGCAAGGTGACGTCGCTATACTAATACTGTACAAGGAGCGGGGCTGGCCTGCTGCGCGGCGACCTGATGCTGGCGCAGGCGGCCGCGCACGGCGCCTACCACGCCGCCGTCGCCGCCGCCGCCAAGGGCAAGGTGACGTCGCTATACTAATACTGTACAAGGAGCGGGGCTGGCCTGCTGCGCGGCGACCTGATGCTGGCGCAGGCGGCCGCGCACGGCGCCTACCACGCCGCCGTCGCCGCCGCCGCCAAGGGCAAGGTGACGTCGCTATACTAATACTGTACAAGGAGCTGGGCTGGCCTGCTGCGCGGCGACCTGATGCTGGCGCAGGCGGCCGCGCACGGCGCCTACCACGCCGCCGTCGCCGCCGCCGCCAAGGGCAAGGTGACGTCGCTATACTAATACTGTACAAGGAGCGGGGCTGGCCTGCTGCGCGGCGACCTGATGCTGGCGCAGGCGGCCGCGCACGGCGCCTACCACGCCGCCGTCGCCGCCGCCGCCAAGGGCAAGGTGACGTCGCTATACTAATACTGTACAAGGAGCGGGGCTGGCCTGCTGCGCGGCGACCTGATGCTGGCGCAGGCGGCCGCGCACGGCGCCTACCACGCCGCCGTCGCCGCCGCCGCCAAGGGCAAGGTGACGTCGCTATACTAATACTGTACAAGGAGCTGGGCTGGCCTGCTGCGCGGCGACCTGATGCTGGCGCAGGCGGCCGCGCACGGCGCCTACCACGCCGCCGTCGCCGCCGCCGCCAAGGGCAAGGTGACGTCGCTATACTAATACTGTACAAGGAGCGGGGCTGGCCTGCTGCGCGGCGACCTGATGCTGGCGCAGGCGGCCGCGCACGGCGCCTACCACGCCGCCGTCGCCGCCGCCGCCAAGGGCAAGGTGACGTCGCTATACTAATACTGTACAAGGAGCGGGGCTGGCCTGCTGCGCGGCGACCTGATGCTGGCGCAGGCGGCCGCGCACGGCGCCTACCACGCCGCCGTCGCCGCCGCCGCCAAGGGCAAGGTGACGTCGCTATACTAATACTGTACAAGGAGCGGGGCTGGCCTGCTGCGCGGCGACCTGATGCTGGCGCAGGCGGCCGCGCACGGCGCCTACCACGCCGCCGTCGCCGCCGCCGCCAAGGGCAAGGTGACGTCGCTATACTAATACTGTACAAGGAGCGGGGCTGGCCTGCTGCGCGGCGACCTGATGCTGGCGCAGGCGGCCGCGCACGGCGCCTACCACGCCGCCGTCGCCGCCGCCGCCAAGGGCAAGGTGACGTCGCTATACTAATACTGTACAAGGAGCTGGGCTGGCCTGCTGCGCGGCGACCTGATGCTGGCGCAGGCGGCCGCGCACGGCGCCTACCACGCCGCCGTCGCCGCCGCCGCCAAGGGCAAGGTGACGTCGCTATACTAATACTGTACAAGGAGCGGGGCTGGCCTGCTGCGCGGCGACCTGATGCTGGCGCAGGCGGCCGCGCACGGCGCCTACCACGCCGCCGTCGCCGCCGCCGCCAAGGGCAAGGTGACGTCGCTATACTAATACTGTACAAGGAGCGGGGCTGGCCTGCTGCGCGGCGACCTGATGCTGGCGCAGGCGGCCGCGCACGGCGCCTACCACGCCGCCGTCGCCGCCGCCGCCAAGGGCAAGGTGACGTCGCTATACTAATACTGTACAAGGAGCGGGGCTGGCCTGCTGCGCGGCGACCTGATGCTGGCGCAGGCGGCCGCGCACGGCGCCTACCACGCCGCCGTCGCCGCCGCCGCCAAGGGCAAGGTGACGTCGCTATACTAATACTGTACAAGGAGCGGGGCTGGCCTGCTGCGCGGCGACCTGATGCTGGCGCAGGCGGCCGCGCACGGCGCCTACCACGCCGCCGTCGCCGCCGCCGCCAAGGGCAAGGTGACGTCGCTATACTAATACTGTACAAGGAGCGGGGCTGGCCTGCTGCGCGGCGACCTGATGCTGGCGCAGGCGGCCGCGCACGGCGCCTACCACGCCGCCGTCGCCGCCGCCGCCAAGGGCAAGGTGACGTCGCTATACTAATACTGTACAAGGAGCGGGGCTGGCCTGCTGCGCGGCGACCTGATGCTGGCGCAGGCGGCCGCGCACGGCGCCTACCACGCCGCCGTCGCCGCCGCCGCCAAGGGCAAGGTGACGTCGCTATACTAATACTGTACAAGGAGCGGGGCTGGCCTGCTGCGCGGCGACCTGATGCTGGCGCAGGCGGCCGCGCACGGCGCCTACCACGCCGCCGTCGCCGCCGCCGCCAAGGGCAAGGTGACGTCGCTATACTAATACTGTACAAGGAGCGGGGCTGGCCTGCTGCGCGGCGACCTGATCGTGAAATGGCTCCTGTAAAGGTCAAAAACTCAAGATGCAAATTGATACAGTCCCCCGAGAAAGGCCTCAAGTTAAGATTGCTAATTAAATTGATGGCAGCCGTATTGTGATCAAAAAAGCTTTATAAAAACTCCTCTGAACCTACTGCACCTAATAGCCATGCCTGCCTTTGCCTGCAGGTTGCGGGCTAAAAGAAGGTAAATAAACAAGTAATAAAGTGTAATATTTTGGTCACAGAACATGTCCCCGCTGTACCCGTTCGGCATGCCGGGCTCCGACAAGGACCGGCACGGGGCCATCGACTCCCTCACCGGGCTGCCTCACACTATTCTTAGGTAAGCGAGAAAAGTACCATCAGTATTTTATGCAGCCTGGTCCAAAAACCAACAGAACTGAGAGTCAAGTCATTACATAGGTATTTCTATGTACTTCATTTCGTTCTTTGGGCACCAAGAGGAATTCCATTGCAGAACTAAGATATCTATATCTTAGTCAAAACGTCGTCCCCTTATTACCTAGGCAATAGAGTAGAGATTTTGACGCAGTCCTTAAAAAAAAATTACTCGGATCTACATTACTCGAGACATTTGTGCAGATAAATGGGGTTGGCAACTGACAAAGGTTTGCATAGATGGCGCCATCATAGCTTGCCCCTGTCTCTAGTTTTGTTCTATGAGATTTGGCTTAAAGTACTGGAATCCAGGTCACAAAATTCCAAAAAAAAAACAAGAATTTGACACAATTCTAGGGATTGACAGGGCAAGCTATGATGGCGCCATCTGTTTAATACTTCGACCGGCCAACCCCATTGTAGCAACTAAGGGAACATCCATT
The DNA here is from genome assembly GCF_033807575.1 of Cydia pomonella. Taxonomy (NCBI): domain Eukaryota; kingdom Metazoa; phylum Arthropoda; class Insecta; order Lepidoptera; family Tortricidae; genus Cydia; species Cydia pomonella. The sequence continues at coordinate 3,221,160 of NC_084728.1, forward strand.
AATTGCTTAAGGTATTTTTAAAGATTTTCTTGACCTCTGGTGAGATATCGTCAGATTTGCCTCGATTTTCTGGCTTCTATTTTATGCTTACTTATTATAAATAAGAATTATGCTAATGTAATTTTTTCCTCTGTCAGTGCTGCATTGGAGGGGGGGTAAGTTGTTCTGAAGTTTTTCCCCTTGGGTTGTGTAAACAATTATGTAGATTTTATGTTGGTATTCGATTTAATAAAAAAACATTAACAAAAAATCATCCCACCTAATAAGATTGAAATGGAAACTTTATGGAAAAAAAATTACCAAAAGATATTATGACTCCCTATTTAAAACTTTAAAAAAAAAATTGAGTCGAGAAATTGTGATCTTGACCCAGTTACTAAACTGTAATTCATCACCAGTACTAACTACCGTCTGTTTTTTTTTTTTCTAGTGATCCGTCATCGGTGCTAGGCGGGGTAAGACTTCCGCCCGATACAGAAATTATCAAATACACCTCCTCGCTAACAGGGCCGAAGGTAAACCCCATGTTACAAACAAGCACATGTACCGATAGTTACTAGAGCGCAGACTTTTTCACTCACCACTATAGCTGTCACATTGGCGCCCTGATTCGGAGTACGATTGAGACAGCGCTATGAATGTCTAGCGTTGTCTCGTTCACGCTGTCGCCGCAAGCGGATGCGGTGCCAGTGGGAAGACCGCCCAGGATTTGCTGCTCTGATACATCTTGTATGGAAGATCTGAAAGATTTCATATAAATTTTACCCGAACAGCATAGCCTATGCAGCTATTCACAGTTAGTGTTAGCACGGAATAGATAATGCAAAAGTAGTGTAGTTTTTGTACCACATCAGTAAGAAATTATTTATTGACATTGTTGCCACTTTAATGTTGTTGCCACGGTTGGTGATCCTTAATATAAAAAAAAATTAAATCTACATATAATTTGATCAAATTATACTCTTAAGTACCTGTAGACTCATTGTATGAAGTACCTCATAAGAAACACAAATTCATTTTTCTTCGGGTTTTCTATTAGAAGACCAAAAGTTTAGTTATTGTCTTATTGTATTCTTAGACTAATTTTTAATTAAACCCAAATCTACATCGTTTTGTATTTTATCATTTCAAACAAAGCACCCTTCTAGTCTGTAGCAAAGAGAATTTGAAATAGAGGTGGATTGTCAAAGAGAACTTTGTAAATTTACTGCCATGTTTCGACACATTAAAACTTTTAGAATACCATTTGACTTTGATCCTTATTCTTTCACTGATACATATGTGTATTTGTTAAATATCGAAAAGGGGCGCCATCTTACCGGGTATAACCCAAAGGTTATGGCCCCATCGCTCGAGACGATTCCGCCATAACTTTGGCATTTAATTTATTAGATGGCGCCACTTTTTGATATGTAACAAATTTAACACATATCAGTGAAATAATAAGGATCAAAGTCAAATGGTGTTCTATAAGTTTCAAATATGTGTCGAAAGAGGGCAGTAAATTTACGTGGCTACAAAGTTTTCTTTGTCAATCAACCTCCATTTCAAATTCTCTTTGTCTGTAGTGAACTGTTGGTAGTTGTACAACCCTATTGAGCAGTAATTTATGAATGATTAATAGACTTACAACTTTTTCTAGCCAAAACGAGAGATTGACAAAATTAAATATCGACAAACCTGTTATCGATAAGGAAACCACGTCAAATATAAATATATAAAGCTCGACCAGAAATATATGATGATTGACAAGAGGGCGCTGTTATTCTCGTGTATAGGGTGACAGTTCAGTTTAGTATGAAAAATTTAGTGCCAATGAAATTCCGCAATATGGCGCGTGATCATATATTACTGGTCAAGCTTTAAAGGTAAATTATTTATTACAAGTAAATTATTGAATGAAGTTATTAATTCATGTACCTCAAGTATCTCATTCAATTAACGCTATTTTGAAATCAGTTCCGTTATTTGTTTTAACAAATTATCGTTAGGCAAAATTTAGTGAGTGAACAAGTCTGTATAATTGGCTAAAAAAACCTAAGCTAGGAAGGTCACTATTTGATAATTCCTTTTGAACATTTTTCAAATTGATTTGGAAATCGCTTGTGCTTGAATTTCGTCGCTATGTTGTGTCATTTTATTTTTTAATTGGTGGTTGTGGGCGATTGTTTTAATTTTGTGCTTTATCCTCGAAAGGCCCAATGGACATTACAATGTACACTCCGTTTCAATCTAATTTGAACCTTTTCTTAAAGCTAACAAAGTAGTATTTCTATTTCATCATTGATTTTTCAAACAAATCTTATTCATGTTTAACACATCTTTTTATTCAACTCGATAATAATAGTCCAAATAGGAAATATACCTAGCGGGTCTTGCGAGGATTTTAAATATTGGATATTTGTGTGTGAATTGGTATTATTCTGGAAAATGTATGCTATGAATGAAATTAATTGACAAAGTCGGTTTTCTGATGAATCTGTGTTGAATTAGCTTGTTATTATAAAATAAAGATTACATGTAACATTCATAACGGCAGATAAAAAAAAAACTATCCATTAAAATTACCGGTAAAAAATTAAATGAATATTTATGTATACTTGGTTCAATTTCTCTAAAGGAAAACTTGTTTTTTCTTCAGTATTTTTGGCTTTTGGGTGTTTTTTTTTGCGATAGACTATAACTTTATACACTTAAAAAAAAACTAATGTGAATATAACAATTCTAAATCCCCCAAAATTCAACATAATTTTTAGATTCCAGAAATATTTTTAAAGTTTGCCGACCCCCCGGTTTAATTCTTGATGTACAGTCAGGTGCAAAAATAGTTGACGTAAAATCATGTGCATAGAAGCAAAGATACATTGATTAAGATGCGTAATATTTAACACAATTTCGTGTTTCGAATTTGACTGGTAACCGAGATGGCGCTGACGCATTACAGCGCCATCTGTTTTGGATGTCAAACTAAGGGTCACGTTTTTTTCTTAGAATTTAATTCTCTATTACAATCTATTAGAAGGTAGTTTCCGTGGGGTCAGCTATCTCTGCAGCTGTTTGTACATAGTTTTTGATTGCATGATATTGATATTAAAATATGGTTTGGTTTCCTTCAAATGTACTTGTGTGTGTGTGTGTGTGTGTGTGTGTGTGTGTGTGTGTGTGTGTGTTTGTGTATGTTTGTTTTATTATAATGATTGTGCTATAGGCGCCGCCAGGGACGACGAATCGTGGACGCAAGAAGACGATATCCCTGGACCCACCGCAAGTGTCCGTCCATCCGTCCACGGAGCGAGGAGCACCGCTTCCTAGCAAACGGCAAAAAGTGGTGAGAAATAAATAAGTTTTTTGTCAAACTTTTCATTTTTGATACATGCTCTTATCGTTGACTGTACTTTTTTTCAAAAGGCAACTAATACTAATGGAGACAATTATAATGGCTCCTCTTCACGATGGGCCATCATACTGGCCCACTAAGATAGGCCAGCGTGTAGAGAGGGTAGTGGTGTCGGATGGCTTATGGCGCGGCGGGATGGCGATGAGATGGCCATGGTGTCGGTTCTTCACCCGCACATCAAAGGTAGTGGGCCAGCGAGGGTGCGTACGCATCTACACGTGACCCATTCCGTCGTGCGTGCGCTCAACCATCGCATGGCCATCTCGCTGGTCCAGCGCTGGGCCATCGTGTGGAGGAGCCATCACCATTGCATGGCCATCTTTCTGGTCCAGTGCTGGGGCATCGTGTAGAGAAGCGATAACAAACCCAAACACAATTAGGTTTCGTTGTTTATCACAGAGTTCCTATGGGCACCTCCTGTCTCCATCATCAGATCAGCTTGATAGGGGGCGTGCATGAACTGTAGATGGCACCTCAGAATCCGCCTATTCATTGGCGGTATGGAGTGTGGAATTAAGAGGAGTGGCATCTCTTATGGTAGAACTGTTGCAAAAGTGTCCAGCTGTCAGCTATAAATAATAGTTCCAAATCTCTCCAGAGTAGCGCTAGAGTAGCTAAGAACCTAGGCGTCATTGACGGAGTGAATTGCTCTGTCGATGATTTGATTTTTTTGTTCAAGTACTCTAGGTATTGTAGCGCCACCTATTTAAAGTTTATTGATGACACTTTTTGGTACATGGAGATTTCGTTCCTTATCTCCACCTTCCGTAATTGGCGGGAAGCATTATGTCAAGTTTCCATTTTAAGACTTAAGTCATTCAATGGCAGACCCTACTATACAAAATAAAGCCAGCGTTTAGTGTAGGGGGCAGCACCTGCTTAGAAGTGAATTGTTTTCGCTTTCAATTCAGGTCACGAGATGACAGACCCTCCAACACGAACGGTCTCTATATTTATGCGTGTTACTATTTTTATTAAATATGTATTTACCCATCATACGCTAGATGTCGACTACGAATATAACCCCCGTTTTGGTAAGAAAACTGATGTAAAGAGTTAGAGTTAGCAATCTTCCTTACTTATTTCTCAATGCCATCCCGGAACAATGGTGTTTCAGACATTTGGGCGGCGTGCACGGAGTCGAAGCCAAGTAGAAGTGTTGGTTTGGGCTCTTTTGACACGTAAATGAGATGTAAGGGGGTACACCGATGGGTACATGTATTATTTTTTACATGTATATGCAGTGGCGGGGCAAGACCATAATTTTATGTGGGCAAGGTACATTTAGCGAGGCCCCTGTGGTGGCAAGAAATAACAAACATTTTTACGTTGTATCCGAGATATTATACTTATTTGAGGCGCGAGGCCCCTCGGACCGCGAGGCCGTAGGCGGAGGCCCATGGCGCCCACTCCTAACGCCGCCTCTGTGTATATGGTATGGTTGTACATGTATATATATATATATATAGTTAAACTAACACTGTATGGACCAAGGTCTGAAATAAATGATTTTTATTTTATATTAATTAATTTTTCTACTCTAGAACTCTTTATTTGTCGATTAAATGACTGCCAGTGAGATCGAAATCAACTTCATAATAAGCGCGGCGGGCGGGCCGTCTGTAGGATCCTAAAAGCAGTGTTCTTATGAATATTATACAACTGTTGTTTATTTGTTATTCTGACTTCTAGGCAAATATTTACAAACCATTATTTACTTTGATTTTATTTATAATTTTAGGAATTTGTTGAAAAAATATTGTGTGCATAATTAGGTCTTAAAAATTCTCGGACCTGTCTTTACAAAACTCAACTTCGTTTTGTTTTGTAAATTTGTTCCATGAATGTTAAGAACCCTTATTATGTACCCGTTGCACAAAATACTATTATTCGACCATAAAACTATATTTTTTAACAGGACGACTACGGCAACTCCCGGTCATCAGTCGAAGTGATCCGGTTGCCGAACAAACCGGACCGTGCCGGACACCGGACGGACAGTCCGGCCAACCTTGCTGACTACGCGGGTAACTATTCTTTTCAAAGACATTCCCTGTAGTTTTGTTCAATATTGACTAAAACCTTGTGCAAATAAATCAAACAGAATAAGTACCTAAGCTACTGGCCAGCTTGACAACTAGGTATATTAAACATGTTAAAACGGGTCACTCACGTATTTTAAGTCGAAAACGCTCGACATGTTTCACTCCGTTCCGAGGAACAAACAACGACAACATGTCGAGCGTTTTCGACTTAAAATACGTGAGTGACCCGTTTTAATAACATAATATGTCTGTGTCACGGAATTTTTGTTATTAAAATTGACAACTAGGGCTTCATTAAACTGACTGTCGCTCGTTTCGTGTTTAGATATTTAAAATAAATTATTTATATATGGCCTTAGTTTAAAATAGTAATAATTTATCAGTTTAGATAAGTAATCAAATCACTCTAGCGTCTTCCAAGCCTCGGCGTCTAGTTAACTCTATATGGCTACTGCTCGACCCAACGTAGGCCGACTGCCCAGCGCCGCCACTTGCTCAAAAGACGCTAGTTTGGTGGGGTGGACCCTAAACTTAAAGTTTTTCTTCAGGTATATCCCGCGAGCTGCTACAGACGATAGCGAGTCAGAGCGGCGTCAGTCTAGCGGCCCTGGAGAGACAGCTGGCTGGCTCCACCGCTGCCGCAGGTATTACGCAGGCATTTTAACGCGCATCCGCCAAATCAGCGCGCGGTTACGATACGATACGATAATTTATTGATAAAATAGTACATTACGATACAAGTGCGAAAAATAGGAAATTCGAAACGAGTGGCGATAAATTAAAACACGACCGAAGGGAGTGTTTTAAATCGACACGAGTTGCGAATTACCTATTCGCACATGTATCGTACAACGTTTTACAGTACATATGGCCCTTTAAATGTTCGACACAGTAACGTAATATGCTACTTCTCGCACTAGTGCTATAAAGTAGCCCCATATGTACTGTAATATATTTTACATGTCATGTCTTAATACTAGGTACTTAATCTATTATTATATCATTCGTTATGTGGCTAACTAACCAGTTACTATTTATTCTAAGCTGCTTAGTTTGGCACTCGAAAATAGGCATCCAACGAGTAGTAGGCCTCAGCTACTAGTTTATTTTTAAGTTTATTTTTAAACGAGCAGTAGTGGCATATCTTATTTCGTGTGGCAATGCGTTGTATATCTTGGGTCCCATCGTGTGTAGACACTTTTTCGATTTGGCAAGCCGTGTTCGAGGAGGTCGCAGCTCGTCGCACCTCCTGCTATTCGCCCCTCGTGCGTCACCCCTGGTAGGAAAGTGCCATAGATTACGTCGCACGTACTTTGCCACTTCGAGAATGTATACACACGGTAAGGTGAGTATTTTAGCGGTTTTAAATAGCTCTTGAGCTGGATGGTCCCATGGGACCCCTGATATGCAACGGATCGCGCGTTTTTGCATAAGGAATGGTCTCATTCGGTCAGCAGCATCCCCCCACAGGTCAACACCATATGAAAGTAGAGAATGAACGTAGCCAAAGTAGGCTTTCCTGACATTGGCCGGGTCCAAACTAGGTCGCAGTCTACTTAGCGCGAAGCAGGCAGATGCCAGGCGGTCACATAACCAGTCAATGTGTGGGCTCCACGATAGTTTGCTATCTATAACAAAACCAAGATATTTCACTTGATCGACTTGTGGGACAAGCTGGCCGTTGCACGTGATAAGCAGTGGCTGGTCTTTTTTACCACGCAAAGAGAAATGAACTATATTCGTTTTGTCTACATTAAGTATCATACCATTGACTGAAAACCAAGATGCCACTTGGTTCATTACTTTAGTTAGTTTTGTTCCAAGTAGGTACTGGCTGTCAGCCGCAACGATAAATCAGTTAAATCAGTATATTAATATTGTTGTGCTACTGATTCCCCAACTTTTGGTTTTTATCACATATCTTTATTTTGCTTATTTTATCAACTAAACGGCAATTGGTGGCCACATTTTTCCGTTTAGGTAATAAGGTCAATATCATCATTTTAGCCTCCAGTCGCCCATTGAGCATAGGCCTATCTTCGTGTACGCCACTTACCCCACTCCCAATTCCATTTTAGCTTGGTAATGACGTAACCAACGTCTCTAACATATAAAACTATGCCACATAGATCAAAAATTGGAGAATAAGTAGGTCAACAATATTAATATACTGATTTAAAGTCTGTGGAAAGAGAAGAGTAGTGGAATGTATGGGGCCCAATACGTTCCACGACTCTTCTCTTTCCGAACAGACTATATACAGAAATTAATTCATTTACTAGGAAACCCTATTCCCCTAATGAGGGCGCCACTGGACGACCGACTCGGTCTTAAACAAGTAAGATTACCGAGAATTCGTTAGATATTATATGCAAATAGGTGAAAACACTACGATTTACAGTTACTAAAATAAAGTTTTTGTTTCAGATTCCGGTCTTAATTTAAGCACAAAGTCAAATAACACGAGTACGGAGGATTCTCCGCTGGATCTCGGACTAAAGACTGGCGGAGATGAAGATGCTCCGCTAAACCTCTCCCTTAAACCCACGCCTCGTGAGTATATTCCATCCAGTCGGCAAAAAGTTACAACACAAATCTGGATTTTGGACTATGTGATCGCTTCAAATTACCTTCCACCACTCTCTATTAGAACAAAGAGAATTAAATAAATAAATCTTATAGGACATTAGTACACAAATTGACTAACAAGGAAAGGTACCCAACTGTCCGGTTCCGATTTAATTTATATTTATATATGTTATAGAGTAGTCTAAAATAACGGACACGTATTTTTTTTTAGCTGCCCAAACTCAACCTATTGGGAGAAATCGTCCTCCAATGTACTAAAAGATATAACAAAACACGTGCTCATAATTTTTTCCTGCTGTCAAACATATACCAAACCAGCCATTAACTAGCAAGTTGCTCGAGCATCACTTTCTATAGGAGTAAGAAGATTTAGTAATTTGTAGTACTTTGGAGGACAACTTCTCCCAATAGGATGAGTGGGCAGCTAAAAAAAAATACGTGTCCGTTATTTTAGACTACTCTATAACATATATAAATATAAATCAAATTGGAATCGGACAGTTTTTTTTTATGTTTTTTTAATAGCTTTTTTAATGGCCATATAATTTTCACTAACATTATTAAATGGGCACACGACAATGGAATTGTCATCATCATAAATATAAACAAAACCAAGTGTATGCACGTGCGATCCCCATACAGTAGGCAAGTTAATCGACTTGGAATAGGGTTGTTTCCAATTTTTTGAAACGCTTGTAATACGTTCTATATTAACTAAAAGTTGCCCTAAAATTCAACTTTTATACTAAAAACGGCTTTAAATATGTTAAATTAACAAAATATATTTTGACAGATGCTTTCGCGCCCAAAACGCTCTTTATATATATATATTATGTAAGTCTTTCAATTTTAACAGTTGGGTACCTTTCCTTGTTAGTCTTAACTCAATGTTTGTTTCAGCGAGCACACAAGCGTCGGACGCGTTATCGCGTCTCACGTCGCTCAGTAGTTCGCTCAACGCGTCGTCGAGCAACGACAGGATATGTAAGTCTTTCAATTTTAACCCTTAGGTAACTGGCTTCCCATAATGTAAACATCAAATGGCGCTACTGCGAATATTGTTATTCGAAGTGACCAAGTCACAATTATTGACAAGCAAACTCTACTTATCCTGTCTACGAGCGTCGTAATTAACCAAAACATGTCGATTCATGTACATGACATAAGTGTCCTTTTTTCAATATTCTAATAAATACTTTTATTTTCATACAGCACGAAGAAAGCCTGGCGCTAAGCCTCGTCGCGTGGTGCCTGAGCTCAACTCCCAAGTCGCAGACTCCCCCAGACCCAAGTCTAGTGGTAGTGAAGACAGTGAATGTAAGCATTTTTAATACATTCATACTCGTGCCGAGTTATTTTATTTTTTCATTTCATATTTTAGCACATTTTGCCATTCTTCCCTTAAGTAAATTTCTTGTTTGTAATTTATATAAAATAACTTTTTAATATGTTTCTGTAACTATTGTCTTTCAACACACCAGCGCAGCGGCAGCTGACATTCACAATACTTCATGATACATCATCCTAAACCTTACGAGTAATCATTCGAGAAGGACTCTTAGTCCCTTAGCGTAAAAATGTTTACGAGTACGAGACACGTAGAGTTCCGGGCACCAAGAGTCGCGTAAGCGTTTTATAAGTGACATCTCATTAGTCGAAATTATGGCGTCACTGGCGGCAGATGTATCCCACGATCTTACTTTCTCGTCAGATGAAAGAGATTTTTTATTGTGGGATTCTATCAGAAATTTTGTTTTTACGTCTGTGTCACGCTACGCTTGTCGTAACGACGATAGAAATTTCATACGCTACGCTACGATGACGCTTCGTGTGCGGACTTGTTTGAACTTGTTCGTGCTCGAAGCGCTCCCGTTCTACTTGCGTATTAACGCGTCTCTTACCTTAGTCGTATAAATCTGTTGCTTGCGTCCACTACATATCCTATCCTAATCGTACATGTTTAGTTAGTGATCGTCACGCCTTTTATCTTTATCTTGTGTATCAATTTCCCCAGCTGTCGGCTGGCCGAACCGCGAGGGCCGGCCGCGGAACCTCGGGCGCGGGGTCAGCAAGCCGAAGAAGAACACCGTCGCCTCGCTGCTCGCGCAGAGCCGCGCGCTCGGCCTGCGCCCCGCGCTGGCGCAGCAGCTGCTGGCCGAGACTGATCTGGTACGAGACCGCTAACCTCTCGCCAAAGGAGCAGGACAGGCTTAACCTGGCTTCCTAAATATGATACATGGCCAGCATAAACGGGCATTACTTTCTTTTCTGTCTTATTCTGCTATAGTTCGTTTTTGCTCTCTTCGTTTTAAAAAACATCGTATATGATTTATAATCAGGGCTCGGCGGAAAAATTACGTCATGCTACATACAGTATGACTCCAATTAGTCTTTTCGTAATAATTAATCATTATAAATTTCCTGTTTACACTTAATTAATTGACGAGTGATTACATTAAATTTGTTTTTTCAGGAGAAACTGAAAGCTTTACTCGGCGAGACAGCGAGCACGGACAGCGAGTGTCCGTCCGACAGTTGTCCCTCGGACTCGGACGCCAGCGAGTCCAGTCGGCTGCACGATTCATCGTACAGACTACCGCTTGTTAGAGGTAAGATTATAGCCTGCAGGAGAAAATGAAAGCTTTAATCGGCGAGACTGCGAGTACGGACTTGGAGTTTCCGTCCGACAGTTGTCCCTCGGACTCGGACGCCAGCGAGTCCAGTCGGCTGCACGATTCATCGTATAGACTACCGCTTGTTAGAGGTAAGATTATAGCCTGCAGGAGAAAATGAAAGCTTTAATCGGCGAGACTGCGAGTACGGACTTGGAGTTTCCGTCCGACAGTTGTCCCTCGGACTCGGACGCCAGCGAGTCCAGTCGGCTGCACGATTCATCGTATAGACTACCGCTTGTTAGAGGTAAGATTATAGCCTGCAGGAGAAAATGAAAGCTTTAATCGGCGAGACTGCGAGTACGGACAGCGAGTGTCCGTCCGACAGTTGTCCCTCGGACTCGGACGCCAGCGAGTCCAGTCGGCTGCACGATTCATCGTACAGACTGCCGCTTGCTAGAAGTAAGCTCACCAGCACACAAGGATGGGCTTCATATATCACCAGCCCGTGTAGCCAACATGCCAATCGTTTACGCTCCGTAGCGAAAAAAATTCAACTATCACTGTCGCACTAATATGGAAGAGTGATACACAGAGAGATGACTACGTCACGCTACGGAGCGTTAACGATTGGCATGTTGGCTACGCAGGCAGGCGAGCATTTTTGGAGACGACCGAGTACTACCGATGTAGTTGATACTACAAATTCGGAAGAAAAAGGCAGCTGAATGAGTTTAGGCTTCCGAAAGCGGCACCATTCTTATTTAGTCGGCGCACGAACTCGCATGCGATTTTAGTTACATTGCGGACTATTGAGGTTACAACCAATTCGGCCGACCGATCAAATACCGCAATGTAATGAAACTCGCATACAAGTTCTCGCACCGACTAAATCAGCCGTTAGATAAGGAAGCAGGCCGTAGGGAAGCATATCACATCACTATCAAAGCATACAGCACTGGAATACGCACAACTACATCTTGGCAGGGTCGTCATGTGACTGGGAAGTTTGAGAATAAAATAAACAACTCGAGTGAGTGGCGGAAATAAATTCACATTTATAATGCTTTAATTGAAAGTGATATCGACCTTATCGTGTTTATACACAGTTCATTTTTGTATTTAGCAGCAGTGTTGGCCGAACGTTAATTAGAATTGAAAATATTGAAAATTAACCGTAAACTGTTAAGCCGTAAACGGAAATTCAATCAAGTTCAATTTGTAATAATAGCAATTACCTATAGCAAATGATCTATAGCTATTAAATTTTTTAAAGAGTGCATATCAATTAAATTAATTAATATTATCTTAATTGGATAGACGTTTACGGCATAAACATGCCAGGTAAATTGTTTATAGACAATACTAATATAAAGTAACTAAATTAAACCTAATAAAATAAGAAAACATAAACAAGAATATGAAAACCCCCTTCCTATGAAAAGTCCCCCAGGTCTGTCCCCTGCGGAAGGGTGCCCATAAGGCTGGCTACGTTCCCTCGTTGAATGGCGATGCCTATTCTTTGGCCTAGGAATGAGCCAGCCCTAGGGTCACCCGTAATCTCAAGCAGTTTTTTTAATGGTAATTTGTAATGGTTAATTTTCCATATTTTCAATTCTAATTAACTTTCAGCCAACACTGTTAAGCAGCATAAAATCTTGTTGTAAAAATCAAATTATGTAATAGTACATTACGATACAAGTGCGAAAAATACTACCGAAGGGAGTGTTTTAAATCGATACATCATAAACAAATACTTTTATTACATTTACAATAGGAAATATTACGCAAAACTCTGCGTAGAGGGCGCCACTACCACAACCCATCACAATCTGAAAGTCTACCGCGAAACAAGAACTTCTAAATTTCGTTATCTAACCTCTTATCACTCTTGCATATTTGAGCGATAAAGAGGCAGATAATAAAATTTCGATTTTCGCGTTTCCCGGTAGGCCCTTTGTAAGCAAACCGTTTTGATGAATCAATGTCATATTTTATTATCTGTGAAAACTTGTCAAAACACAGTTTAAGGCACAGTAATATAAGTTACTCTATGCTTTACCATCCTCTCTAGGTGACCGAGCCAGCGGAGTCGTGTGGCTTTGATTTCGCCAATTATATTGGGCATCGCAACCAGCTCCTCCAGCTCCCTATTCTTTCTACGCCTCCAAGTTCCATCTTCATCTCTGATAGGTCCCAGAATCTTCCGCCAGATTTTCCTAGAGAGGATGGGAGAGGATCGTGCCGTGAGAAGAGCGTATGTGGGGCACCCGGGTGGAAAACGTCCGTCTGGGCGTCCCAGATATCGCTGGAGCGACGAAGTCCTAAAAGACCTGTTCGCCCTCGGAATACCCAACTGGCGTGAAGTGGCGCAGGATAGGGCAGAGTGGCGCTCTCTTGTGTCAGAGGCCAAGATCCTGTTTGGGTCACTGAGCCAGTGAAGAGAGAGAGAGAGATGGTTTACCATAGATGATAATGCTGCACTCTGGCGGCAGAACAATGTAGTAATACTCTCTATTCTTATTATTTCAGGCTGGAAACGAATAACTGTGATCAAAGGTCTCTCCCGAAACTGCAATATAAAGGGTGACGTCACTTATACTCCTCCTGAACCACATCAGGGCATGAAGATAAAGAGCATGCAAGAATTACAAACAGTAAGTGAAAAATACTCTTTTGTTTTGCACTCTGTCGAAAACCGAGAGATTTTTAAAGATAAAAATTCACTCTGTGACCCACAAATCTATAACGTGGTATAAGGTACTACGGAAAATTTACAAAGAGAAGGATTGCCAGTCTATTTATTGTTTTGAATTCTGCCGAAAACAGTGTGGATTTTATCAATGAAATTTTAGTCTGTGGCCAACATAAGACTCAATGCGCATTACGACACCGGAGTTTGAGCCATACATAAAAATAATAAAATATTATTTCAATTATTTTGATGATGGGTCGACTGCAAGTACTGCAACCTTTATATAAAGGGTAACATCACATACCCGTCTCAGAGCCACCTTAGGATGTGAAGATAAATATCTTTATTAATATAGAGAAAACGTTGTACTTTGTGGCCTCCAAATTACATATTAAATGAGGGAGACACATAAAATAAATAAATAAATATTATAGGACATTATTACACAAATTGACTAAGTCCCACAGTAAGCTCAATAAGGCTTGTGTTGAGGGTTCTTAGACAACGATATATATAATATATAAATATTTATAAATACTTAAATACATAGAAAACACCCATGACTCAGGAACAAATATCCATGCTCATCACACGAATAAATGCCCTTACCAGGATTTGAACCCGGGACCATCAGCTTCGTAGGCAGGGGCACTACCCACTAGGCCAAACCGGTCGTCAATCATAAATGAATTAGAAACAGTAATTATAGAAACTTTAATTTTTTTTTCTATTCTGCCAAATTTTTTCACTTTTTCAGCGATAAAAGTTTTCTATGTGAATTTACCTATGTTAATACAGAGAGAACAGCTATGACGTTTTTTCATTGTATGATTCCATTTTTTCTGTTACAGTTCCTGGATTCGAACCCTCAACCGCCTCTAACAACTGAGCACTTCAGCTTCAGTGCTCGCCTCGTGCTCGGAGAGTACATCCAACCGGCGCCGGAGTTGCCTGAGCCGTTGCTGTTCAGTGAGCCCGAGATTAATAAGAGGTAAGAGCCCAGTGTTGCCCAGTCAAAATTCCAATGCTAGCCGAGAAGGGGGGAGTTACTAAAATAAACGATTCTTTCGGTCGGGCCCGGGGTCGCGAGGAGTCGCGGAGTTTTTATGTCTTTTGTACTATATTTTTGTGATACTTAGCAATTTTCATTAATTATTTAGGTTTTACAGTAAAAAAAATATTCTTTTAGATGACTCGTAGAAAAAGTATTTGATATAATCGAGCTTTTTAATCTCGGGTTAAAGATTCTTTATTCTCATAAGAATTTGTACAATTCACTTAAAATGAGAACTTAAAATATATTCATTTTATTTACATATTTTATGTCACAAAAGGAGCGACAGACACTGATTGCAATTTACAATAAGCACTTGTTATTATTTTGCCGGTAAGTATGTTTAAGTAAGTATTTGTATTAGGGGGTAGGTAAGTGAACAAACAGTGCGCGAAGATCGCTGACGAGGAAACAGAATGGGCGCGACTAGATGTGGCCTCGATATGTGTTATTATATATTATTTCAATCATTTTTAATTTTAACATAAGATAGTGTAAAATATAATTTATTATTTAATTTACATTTTAATTCGGTTCATTGTTATTACTTTTATGACTAGTTGTAATCTCGTACCTTAATTGGGCAATTCAGCTAGCTTTGTTGCCTAAACACAGTACTCGATTGAAAAGCTCTCTATTATATCACGATTGTATTGTCCCACCGACAAGGCGTGTAACGTCATGTGAATTTATCTTTTTTTTGTTTAGATTGGAGGAAGCCCGGGCCCTAGCAGCGCTGACGGGCCCGCGGCCCACCCCGCCACCTGTCGACCGCCGCATCGAGCTGGCGCGGCGCCAGCAGGCCGCGCGCGACGCGCGCCGGGACGCCAGCTCGCGCTCGCGCGACCAGGTCACTATGTTTGTTTAGAGGAGGTAGCCCGGGCACTAGCAGCGCTGACGGGCCCGCGGCCCACCCCGCCACCTGTCGACCGCCGCATCGAGCTGGCGCGGCGCCAGCAGGCCGCGCGCGACGCGCGCCGGGACGCCAGCTCGCGCTCGCGCGACCAGGTCACTATGTTTGTTTAGAGGAGGTAGCCCGGGCACTAGCAGCGCTGACGGGCCCGCGGCCCACCCCGCCACCTGTCGACCGCCGCATCGAGCTGGCGCGGCGCCAGCAGGCCGCGCGCGACGCGCGCCGGGACGCCAGCTCGCGCTCGCGCGACCAGGTCACTATGTTTGTTTAGAGGAGGTAGCCCGGGCACTAGCAGCGCTGACGGGCCCGCGGCCCACCCCGCCACCTGTCGACCGCCGCATCGAGCTGGCGCGGCGCCAGCAGGCCGCGCGCGACGCGCGCCGGGACGCCAGCTCGCGCTCGCGCGACCAGGTCACTATGTTTGTTTAGAGGAGGTAGCCCGGGCCCTAGCAGCGCTGACGGGCCCGCGGCCCACCCCGCCACCTGTCGACCGCCGCATCGAGCTGGCGCGGCGCCAGCAGGCCGCGCGCGACGCGCGCCGGGACGCCAGCTCGCGCTCGCGCGACCAGGTCACTATGTTTGTTTAGAGGAGGTAGCCCGGGCCCTAGCAGCGCTGACGGGCCCGCGGCCCACCCCGCCACCTGTCGACCGCCGCATCGAGCTGGCGCGGCGCCAGCAGGCCGCGCGCGACGCGCGCCGGGACGCCAGCTCGCGCTCGCGCGACCAGGTCACTATGTTTGTTTAGAGGAGGTAGCCCGGGCCCTAGCAGCGCTGACGGGCCCGCGGCCCACCCCGCCACCTGTCGACCGCCGCATCGAGCTGGCGCGGCGCCAGCAGGCCGCGCGCGACGCGCGCCGGGACGCCAGCTCGCGCTCGCGCGACCAGGTCACTATGTTTGTTTAGAGGAGGTAGCCCGGGCGCTAGCAGCGCTGACGGGCCCGCGGCCCACCCCGCCACCTGTCGACCGCCGCATCGAGCTGGCGCGGCGCCAGCAGGCCGCGCGCGACGCGCGCCGGGACGCCAGCTCGCGCTCGCGCGACCAGGTCACTATGTTTGTTTAGAGGAGGTAGCCCGGGCGCTAGCAGCGCTGACGGGCCCGCGGCCCACCCCGCCACCTGTCGACCGCCGCATCGAGCTGGCGCGGCGCCAGCAGGCCGCGCGCGACGCGCGCCGGGACGCCAGCTCGCGCTCGCGCGACCAGGTCACTATGTTTGTTTAGAGGAGGTAGCCCGGGCGCTAGCAGCGCTGACGGGCCCGCGGCCCACCCCGCCACCTGTCGACCGCCGCATCGAGCTGGCGCGGCGCCAGCAGGCCGCGCGCGACGCGCGCCGGGACGCCAGCTCGCGCTCGCGCGACCAGGTCACTATGTTTGTTTAGAGGAGGTAGCCCGGGCGCTAGCAGCGCTGACGGGCCCGCGGCCCACCCCGCCACCTGTCGACCGCCGCATCGAGCTGGCGCGGCGCCAGCAGGCCGCGCGCGACGCGCGCCGGGACGCCAGCTCGCGCTCGCGCGACCAGGTCACTATGTTTGTTTAGAGGAGGTAGCCCGGGCGCTAGCAGCGCTGACGGGCCCGCGGCCCACCCCGCCACCTGTCGACCGCCGCATCGAGCTGGCGCGGCGCCAGCAGGCCGCGCGCGACGCGCGCCGGGACGCCAGCTCGCGCTCGCGCGACCAGGTCACTATGTTTGTTTAGAGGAGGTAGCCCGGGCCCTAGCAGCGCTGACGGGCCCGCGGCCCACCCCGCCACCTGTCGACCGCCGCATCGAGCTGGCGCGGCGCCAGCAGGCCGCGCGCGACGCGCGCCGGGACGCCAGCTCGCGCTCGCGCGACCAGGTCACTATGTTTGTTTAGAGGAGGTAGCCCGGGCCCTAGCAGCGCTGACGGGCCCGCGGCCCACCCCGCCACCTGTCGACCGCCGCCGTGGTATACAACTAGCGAGGCGGCAACAAGCGGGCCGAGACGCCAACTCGCGCGCCCGCGACCAGGTGCACTCTTTACCAGGGCTCGGACAGGTTGTCGCAAATACGACAGTTAGAAACAAGATGCAACCTTTGGGACACTCGACTTCCAAGATATGTTTACTTTGTACTGTACTTCTTTGTAATAAGGCGAAAATGTAAACATATCTTTGACCTCGACTAGACAATTTCGGGTTGCGGCTGTGAATATAAGTTAGAAACCTGTTTTATTTCCGAATTATAATTGTTTTTCTGTGACCTGTCCCTTACAAATATGTAATATAATAAAGACAGAGAAAGAGAGCTTCTAAGCGAACATCATTTAAGTCGTTTAAATAATGACCGGGCGTTCAGATGCGGCTCACAATACATGTGTATTTTGTCGCAAACAAATGATGATATAAGTACTGAGTTACACTGACGTCATAATTTAAGGTATTGAATAATTCTCGACGAGTGCCTTTAATTCATCATTCGTATGTCTACCCATCACGGAACATGGTGTTCTGGACATTTTGAAGGCGTGCGCAGAGCCGAAGCCAACACGTGGATGCCCTTTTGACACTTTAATAAGATGTAAGGGGTATACCGAAGCGGATGCTGCCCTTATCCGTGTCATGGGTCGCACGCAGGGGCAGCACTCAGACCCAGTCTGCCAGGGTGTAAAGACTATTTTATTTAATCCATCATTTTTTATTATTATTCTCTTTATTTTATTTTTTTCTTAAGTTAGGCTTTTTTATACGAGTATGAATATAAAAGTAACATACAAAAACACGTTTAAAAACAATACAAAAAACATAAAAACATATTTTAAAAAACCTACAATCTGTTTTTTTCTTTTTTTAACACATTCCCAAAATCCTAAGAGTTTCCCCATAGTAGTGTGCCATATCGCATAATCAAGTGGACATAGGCGTAGTAAGATTGAATAAGACTTTGACCAGATATTAATGAACGTGATTATTTTATAGTATGTCTTATTCTTTAATTTAATTATTTGACAGGCGCGACTAGTCAGAGAGCTCGAGCGAACAGAAAAAGCTGAGCTTGCAAAACGCGAGAAGGAAGCGCGGAGCGCACAACTGCTGGAGGTGAGTGTCTGTTGTCTGTCAGTCGTGTGTCAGTGCGTGATAGAACAGGTTTATGCTAAAATTCCGGAATATTTTATCGAGGAGTAAAAAATCTCGGTATGTAAAATATTCGCGTGTTGATTGCGTTCTGTTCAAGAGTAACGTTTGGTCTTGACCATTGCCCTCGCATATGTAAAGCCCGATTTTAAGAACATTCTGAGCAAAAACGACTAACTAGTTAGAATAATGAAGAATCTGAGCGCTTTTGTCTTTCTTATTTCTATAGACGCGTATTTGACGTAGCGTTTCGACATTTTGATGATATTTATAGTTGTCTTTAGACTCGGCACATGAGCGCCGCGACAGTATCTCACCCGTAAGATAGACTACCCGTCCTTTTCTAATTAATGCAGGTAGAATAAGACAGGTAGTATATCGTGGGCGAGATACTGCCGCAGGGCTCGTGTGCTAAGCCTACAGGTAGACGTTCCGAACTATAACTACCAAACAATCAGATATATTATCAAAATGTACAAACACTTCGACTTAAATGTCTCCATAGAAATTAGATGTCCGAAACTTCCGAGATGACTCCTAAAAGCCAACAATTAGGCGATAGAATCGTACTATTTTTAATTATTTTTTGCTATAGGTATTACCTTTTAAAATTGCGCTAATATTGTTTTTACAAATGCTCATTCTCTACCTTATTTTTATTTTATAATTACGAGACCTTATACCAAAGAGAATTTGAAATAGAGGTGGATTGTTAAAGAAAACTTTGTACCCACAGTAAATTTACTGCCATCTTTCGACACATGATTAACTTTTAGAACGCCATTTGACTTTGATCCTTATTCTTTCACTGATATGTGTTAAATTTGTTAAATATCAAAAAGTGGCGCCATTTTACCGGGCATTGGCTAAAGTTTGTATATATACCTTAGGTCTTTGATCTATTAGATGGCGCCACTTTTTGATATTGAACAAATTTGACACATATCATTCATCAAGAATAAAGATCAAAGTCAAATGGCGTTCTAAAAGTTTTAACCATGTGTCGAAAGATGGCCGTAAATTTGCTGTGGCTACAAAGTTTTCTTTGACAACCTCTATTTCAAATTCTGTTTGCTATAAGATGTTGTTAGGTTAGCTAATTACGTAATAACAGACAGAAGATCGCTTAAGTAGGAACTGAATAAATTAAGCGACTTGGTATTACATGGATCTCACAATTTTTTCGATAGAAGAATTGAGTCGAGATACTTGTTTTTTTTTAACAATTTATGTTTTTGATAGCATAGTAGTTTTTACAAATACTCATTTCCTACCTTTTTTTTTTATTACGAGACCTTAAACTGATGATTTGTGTCCACCCCTAGGCAAGGTCTTGCTACGGTTACTCCAGTGTAAGTCTACCATAACATATCATTTTACATCTCTGTTTATTTCAGTGTTACTCTTTGACGGAACGAACTGTCCTCATATTATTTTGAATAAGTAAATAAACATTATTTAGTCAGCAATCAAAACCGTTTTTCGTATAATGTTTCATTTGATCTAATTTTAATTGGCAAAATATGCGACAAACGGCATGATGAAACGGGACAGAAATATAATTGGCTACTTGACAGTTTTTTGTAAATAATGTCAATCGATCTTGATTTTCCTGGGGATCAAATGTCTATATAGGACTCATGGCATTTAAGCAAAACAAAGGTCAGAACCAGAAATCAGAGTTAAAGTCTGACGCTCGCACTCGACGATTGAAACGCCTCTAACAAAATGATAATGTAATGTGACGTCACATTACATAAATCTGTCCTAAATGTATGGAAGATAAAGGAAATTGCCATTTTTACCCTGAAATTTTGAAAGGCAAAAAATATAATATTATTAGCCTTGTATTTTATTATAATCTCATTTTTTTTTTAATTTCACTTTTATAATGGATGGCTCATTTTCTATCCATATAATTTTTTTTAAATAATATTCAACATGTGTTAAGTACCCAATTATGCGAGTGCAATAGAGATAGTAAATAAGCG
Source organism: Cydia pomonella (assembly GCF_033807575.1). NCBI lineage: Eukaryota > Metazoa > Arthropoda > Insecta > Lepidoptera > Tortricidae > Cydia > Cydia pomonella. The sequence continues at coordinate 3,241,544 of NC_084728.1, forward strand.
GGTCAATGTACGAAAATCTATATGGAAAGCGTTTCTGCTTTATTCTAGTTCGTTGGGAAAAAACTATTAAAGTATGTCTTTTAAATATTAGGTCAAATGTTAAACTCTGTTTAAGATATATTATAGCCATTGTGTTTTTTTTTATTAATATGAGGACTGTGTATTATATTTTATACATTATATGTATTTTTTTATCGTGCTTGTGTTTGTTATTTCCTATTTTATTATCAATTTGATGCTTGGCAACATTGTGCTCACATTTTATGTAGTTTAAAGCAAAAAGTGCCTTACGGGGTTGGTATAGGTCACTTTTTGCTTTGTAGACAGCTCTTAGCTTCTTAGATAGTAGTTAGTGTGTGTCTCCATTGCATTTATATCTACTATATGGTATTATTTAATTTTGCTAAACAACTTTTTGTCCAATGTCGTATTCATCACTTTCATCAGTCATAATTTTTAATTTATGTTTCGTATTTGTGTTAATAATCCGTAAATTACCTCACTTTTACCTCATATCTTTGCAGAGGATTATACTATGGTTAGCAACGAAGTTGACTTTTCTAGTCATTTAATAACTCGTTTTTTTGATAGACCAACTTGAGAGATTAGGGGACCGATTTTTGAATTTCAAGCGCTCAATTTCGTCACTCGTAAACTAGTGGAAAACGGCGAAATGCTATTTTTTGAAATACGAGCGACAGATATTGGGAATCAAGTAGAATTTAAATGCCTAGTAGTGGAGTATTGTACGAAATACACGAAATCGAGCGGTCGGTATTCAAAAATCGGCCTCCCGACAGAATCTTTAAACAAAATTATTTTTTTAACTGTTGAGATTTTATTAAGCTGTTAAAATTGTTGTATAAAAACGTACCTACATACAATTCGAATTACATAAATGGCATAACGTTGTTTAGCAAGGAACAAAACTATATACTATATCTATATATGTATACTATCTGGGTTTATGTCTGTCTGTCTACTCTAACAACAATGACAATGTTGTCGAAAATCGAATTGATAATAATATCGAATAAATAAATTAACGAGACAATTCGAAACAGCATATCAACAAGAACCGAACGCAGCTTACCATCGAGCCGCTACCCTCGATACCGAAAACCGATACCGAATGGAAAATACCCGATCTAGTGATGGGCCCGGCTACCAAAACCAGTAAGGACCGCACTATGCCGCCCATAAGTCTATCGTTAATACCTGTATCTGGTAAAGATAGTCAGAACATACCGATAAAGTTAAATCTAGAACAAAGCTGGAAAGATACTATAGAATACAACGCTTTAGACAAAATGAAAGACTTCGCTGAAAAGGCCGCTTTCGATCTGCCCAAAAGCTCTAAACAAAACTTCGATTTCTCTCTATTGAAAACGCAAGAGAAAAAAACTAAAACTTCCGACAGAGAAAACAGTCTAGAAAAACTTATAGAATCATATTCACGAATATCAGAGTTCATTAATGGCTGCGATTGGTCGAAGCTACAGGACAAGAAAGATGACACAAAAACGCTCGAACAGAAATACATTGACGCTAAAAACGAGTTTATGTCACAGAACTTAATGTTAATGCCTAAAAAGACTGTAAAAGAAGTTATAGATCTAAGCGAGGACGATGAACTGACAGAATTGACAAAGAGAATAAACAAAGGTACCATAAATATCGGGAAAGATGGAGAACTGTCGATTTCGGTACATAATTTCGGAAAGGAAGTTTCGGTACGTTAAAAAACACTAACTTTCGGGTCTAACATTACTTTTGGTCTAATTTGATTAGTTAAGAACTGAGAACTAATTTCCGAAATAACTAATTTTCTGTGTGGTGAGGGACTTGATATAAATATGGCTTGATCGAAATAACTAAAATACTGAACTAAACATTGCAAAACTATCTTATAATTACTATTTTTATTATTTCTATTATTTAATACTTAATAATATCTGTTAAAATTATGACTGCATGTGTATATTAAATTTATATGACATAATTATTTGTTATTCATTTTACATAGTACATTTATCAAAATTTCAGCAAACTTTCTTAAAATTATTGCACTCTACGGCCCAATTGAGGCAGTATAATGTGATACTGATCTAACATGGATCTGACATCACTCCAATATGAAATGGTTCCAATCTCCTTTAGAGGATCTGCTGAATTGCGCATTATGTCAACCTTCAACCAAAAACGTCAGTTTTAATATTTAATATTATAGGACATTATTACACAAATTGACTAAGTCCCACAGTAAGCTTAATAAGGCTTGTGTTGAGGGTACTTAGACAACGATATATATAATATATAAATATTTATAAATACTTAAATACATAGAAAACACCCATGACTCAGGAACAAATATCCATGCTCATCACACGAATCAATGCCCTTACCAGGATTTGAACCCGGGACCATCAGCTTCGTAGGCAGGGTCACTACCCACTAGGCCAAACCGGTCGTCAAACTTCTTTTGGCACTGACATATCAGTATCAGATCGATATCATATCAGTATCATATTGGAATGAGATTTAATAACTAAAACTCAAATAAGCCTGCTTTTTTCTTTATAGCATTTATAAACGCTATGCCCATAATATTGCTTAAAATTATAAAGTAATAGTTATACTGAAACGGCTACTTATAGCGCTTGCATGATGTACAGTCACGTCTAAAAATATCGATACGGACAAAGTGCCAAAAATATGTATACACTACGTTAATATATGGGCAATAAGTTCATGTTTACATATTTTTGACATTTTGTCCATATCGATATTTTCAGACGTGACTGTATCTATAGTATGAATTTCCTCAAATATTTTTTACACCTCAGAGTCCTCAGACCCTAATCTGTTAAACAAAAGCCTTTGTTTATTTTGTGCAGCGGTTACCAATGCTACCGCTATTGACTGAACGGGAACAAACTCGTTTAAAAATACATTTTCCGTCCTATTTATAAGGTTCAAATTCATGTAACAGCTCATTCTGTTACCTGACATGCCACACAAGGGCAACCGATCGTCCTATATTATATTACCCAAACTCGTTATCTTAGAATGAGCTGTTACATAAATTTGAACCTTAATACTATCTCTATAGTAGTTGCTTTTTAACGACATGGTTGCTTTGGCACGCGCTTACGAAACCTCTCCATAAAAGAAATCATGGCTTTGGTTTAACAGAATAGGGTCTGAGGCCTACTCGTGGAAATCATTTGAGAAAATTCGTACTTATACACATAAATGGTGTGACGTAACCAATATGACAATCGTTTGCTCCGTGGCGAACGATACGGTAGTCTCTCTCTATCACTCTTCTATATTAGGGTGACATTCATTTGCGTTTCGTTGGCGATTGGCATGTTGGCTTCGCACCCTGGTGTTTGACATAATATTTGTTCACCTAATGTAACATAATTGACATTTGAAACTTGTTGAAATATTTTGATATTAAGTTTTGAATTACGCTAATTCTCATAATATAAAAAATAAAATATTGATTTAGTAAATTAGATCAAATAAAATTATGTCAAATATGTTTATAGTTATTTTTACTAATTGTTGAATGTTTTAAACGTTTTTTTGAACCAAATGAAATAAATGTAACAAAAATTCCAAATGTTATAATTCTTTCATTTTATTAACAATCTCTTCTTTTCTTTATTGTTTGCTTTACTTATTTTCCCTTCATTTCTTTTTTGTTCCATGTTATTATTTGCCCGCTTTCGATGTTGTGCTATTGAAGGCCAAAAGGCGGAAACACGAAGAGATTGAGAAACAAAAAGTTGAGGAGCAAGTCAAAAAACAACAGGTTTGTATTATATTCTAACCACTTATCATACTACCCAAGTATGTTTGTACGATATTTAATTTGCCTTAACTTGTCCAAACGCAGTTGAGAAGTTTAACTTAAAGGTACAAATTGGAACCCGGCGACGTGTCGGGACCGCAGACAACTGCAAACTTCGTTTCGTGGTAGTTTCCAATCCGACCGCATACCACGTACTTTGCTCTGACGTCAGCGGCACTAGCGTTGAAAAAACCCGAAATAATACGGGAAAATTTCCAAATGACTCGTTTTTTCAAGTATCTTTCGAAAAAACAATGAACATTTCAGTTAAAATACTTCGGAAATAAACGAATAAAGCCGAAAAAACCAATATTAACCTGGTTGCACGTCTAATGTGTATATTTTATATATTTGACACTGTCATCACTCGTCAGTGGCATTGTGTATGACGTATTTAATTTTTCTGAATAAAACAGGAAAAAAACGAAACTTGGTAAAATTCCGGAAAAAAACGATTGATTTTTTCTGGAATTTTCAACTCTAAGCGGCACTACTGATCTGCGGTCGTGCTCGGCGAGCCCGACGTCGTGTCTCTGTTTCTGTGGCGCTGAGTTCGAATGGTATTAACCAGTCGTGATGCGGTGACGTGTCGTCTGCGGTCGCCTCACGTCGCCGGGTTCCAACCTGTTCCTTAACCTATTGGCTTCTATGAGTACAGTCAATTGTAAAAATATTAGTTCACCTAAGTTGCTCAAAAATATTTCCCATAGCTCTTATGTCGGCGAATTAAGAGCATGGGACATGTTTCTGAGCTAGTTGCGTAGACACATGTTTTTACACTTGACTGTACATGATGTTTTTATCAAAGGTTTAAAAATTAACATTTCGGCAAATGATAAGCAAAAATATTTCGCAACATCTGTAACGTGTGTGGTTTTGTGGTCAGAGAGTACTTAATAGACGAAGCATGTAAAAGGAATGGGGGTCACGTCACCACACATTGGCGCACGTTAACATACGCAACATGAGATAGCCTCTCATTTCAGTTGGTTAGTTACCATATGTCGGGGTTGTCGGTGCGGGAATGTTTTCTTGTATTTATAACTTTGTCTACTGTAAAATAATTACCAACTATGAATTAAAAATAGAAGGTAAGCTTCAAATGCGCTTAGAAATATTAAAATAGTATTGGTTTTTATAGTTTTAACCTGTTTTTTGGCTAGTGTAAAACATTCCCGCACCGAAAACCCCGACGTATGTTAATTACCGGCACTCAAATAAATTACTTTTCTGCCCGCCGGCCCGAAAGCGTTAACTTTCGGCCCGCTGCGCGAAACGAAGTTAACACTTTCCGGCTCCGTCGATCAGAAAAATAGTATACACACCTCGGCCAGAAAAGAAAGCCCCAGATTATAGTTCGTGTCATCCACGATGACGCGCAGATTTGTCAAATCTAACCTTTATTAATATGACATTACGAGTCAAGGCACACGTCCTTGTGAATGACACATTCTATACATGTGATTTGCGACATTTCTTACTTTATATGTAATTTAATATTACAAGTAAAATAACTGTTATGTGTGGTGACAAACATGACATTTGTGACATGACAGGGTGACAAGCATTTGTCAAAATGAGAAAATACAAGAGTGAGAGGAGAATAAGTGTAAGGCATGAGTGGACGCTCGAAGCGGAGCGTTCAGCGGGGCGTGCAGCGAGGCGTCGGGCTCACAAGTGATGCGAGTAGCGTGCACTAGGGCCGCTCCTATACGTTTGCATTTGTTTAATATCCACGCCGCACGCCGCGACCCGCTGCACGCTCGACTCGAGCGTCCACCAGGGCCTTACACTCAAGGCTGCTCTAGTTTTAATTGTGTTTTGGTAGATTTGCTTGTTGTTTTTGTATGGGTTGGTTTGTCGTATCGGATTAATATTCGTATTCACGAAAATACGAAACATGTACCTAAGTTGTGTCAAATAAGCATACGGCCCGCCTGATTATCCCTGCAGTAAAGTTCCAAGCTCCATATATTAAAGAAAAAATATCGTACAAAAAGCGGACTTAATGTCAAAAGGCATCTACCAGTCAATAGTAAAGCAAAGCGGAAAGATTCATAGTAATACTATGTACCTTTTTACAAGCTTTTATTTAACTTGCAATGTACCTATGTATAAGTTTGTACGGGTCAAATCTTGCAAGTTAAATTTGACCTACTTCCCGACTTCTAATGAAGCTGCATATTGGCACACATATGTAATTCGGGTGACAATGCAATATTATGGTACATACCATCGAGCTGATCTGATGATGAAGACAGGAGGTGGCCATAGGAACTCTGTCATGAAACAACGAAACCCAATTGTATTTGGGGTTTTTAGAATTGTCTCGATGAGTATTACTTGCCCGTGGTAAGAAAAGTACAGTCACTTTTGTCTGAAAGCGTCACATTTTTTTTTTTTGTTATATACTACGTCGGTGGCAAACAAGCATACGGCACGCCTGATGGTAAGCAGTCTCCGTAGCCTATGTACGCCCGCAACTCCAGAGGAGTTACATGCGCGTTACCGACCCTAACCCCCCCCCCCCCCCCCCTCGTTGAGCTCTGGCAACCTTATTCACCGGCAGGAACACAACACTATGAGTAGGGTCTAGTGTTATTTGGCTGCGGTTTTCTGTAAGGTGGAGGTACTTCCCCAGTTGGGCTCTGCTCTAGATTTGGAATGACATCTGCTGTGCTGTGCCCTACCACACAAAGCGAGATGACATTCACAATGCCCATACCTCTCTTCACATGTGGAGCCTTTGTTGCAGGACAGGGAACTAAAACGGCAGCAGGCCATGCTGCTTAAAGAACAGGTAAGGGTCATAAAAGGGACACTGGGCTATTCGTGTTAAAATTATCGCTTGACTGTGCTAAAAAAATATTATTACAGTGTGCTAAATTGTTTTTACAATAAATTACATTTTCTCGCAAAAGGACGGTAAAGTCGACTTTGCCGGTAAATAAGTCGTGAAGTGCGTAGTTTATGGGCAGTCAAAAATTAAAATTGCAGTCTCTATTTCAAGACTGCATACAAATTCTATTATATATTTGTCGAGTTCCAAACTTTATAAAAATAGTTGAAATGGCCATATCAAATGAAAGCCATTTAACAACAGTAATTCAGTACCTATAATGTTGGTAGTGCGACTATTTAGCTGTCTCAAATAGGTTGGCGTATCATCAGCAGAAAATACACTTTTTTTAGGTTTCCGTAGTCAACTAGGAACCCTTATAGTTTCGCCATGTCCGTTTGTCTGTCTGTCTGTCCGAGGCTTTGTTCCGTGGTCGTTAGTGCTAGATAGCTGAAATTTGGCATGGATATATAAATCAATTTTTGCTTCAACCCTACAGTGTGGGATATCGTTTGAAAGGTCTTTCAAAACTAATAGGAGTCTTCAACAAACATTTGATAAAGTGAATATATTCGGAGATAATCGCTCCGAAAGAGAAAAAAAATTGTCCCCCCCCCTCTAACTTCTGAATCATAGGTCAAAACATATGAAACAAATAGTGGAAGTAGAGCTTAAGAAAGACATTAAATGAAAACTATAGCGGATATGATTAGTTTAGCTGTTTTAGAGTTATCGCAAAAAGTTTCCCCTTCATAGTAAAAAGACGTACTATCCACAGTTCATCCCTTGGTTAATAATCTACTATACTTTAAGCTCCAGTTTAGCTTATTGTGACGGAAGAGTAACTACGGAACCCTACTCTGAGCATGGCCCGATATGCTCTTGGCCGATTTTTTATTACATAAAACTGCGGCAAAGCAAATCTTTACAATTATATTTACTATTTTATGTGAAAATAAACATATGACTCAGCTGGAAGGCTACTTGCTGGCTTCGGATTTAATTAAACGGACGGATTAAAATGAACCCTCGGTCAAAAGGTTAAAGGTTAGATTTGATAAATCTGCGCGTCATCGTGGATGACACGAACTGTATTGATAATAAATTTTACTTAAACAAAAACTATGTACATGTACACGTCAGATAACTTTGATATGGATAGTTTAACAAATCTGGGAGATCCACATTTTCTTGCACAATTTGATGAATGGTGTTAACAAATTAAAAAGACGACAAACATAAACGCGATATGACCTTTCTGTAATATCTATTTGTTGACTCTACAATTGTAACAACCATGCTGCTTACGCTTAGTGGCGTCCTCAATATAATATACATACTAGAGCAATAAAGTAAGAAATGTCTCAGATCACATGTTTGTCGACCTCGGCTTCGCCTTGCTCGGCAATTCCATATAATCTGAGGCATTATTTACTGGCCCAGGAGTGTAGTGTCAGACCAAGACATGTCTGCAACGATTTTGATAGCACACGCAGTGCAAATGTTACTTTTGTTGCGACTGCAACTTAATATTATATAAAAATCAATGCAATAGCTAAACGCAGCCGTCGGGCTCGGCTATTATTCGGAGGCTTTTTAAAAGCACCAATAGGAGCGCTCCACATAATCTGTATCGCGGCCAATTGGAAGCATTTAAATCTAAACCTTTTGTACTGATCAAGTCAAATATTGCAAATCACTCTTGCATCATCCTCCATACTATCAACACCTATTTTCTACATTGAACCGTTTTGACAAGAACCCTTGTAAACCAGTACCCCTTTGGAAGATTATACTTCACTTCATTATAAATCGAAGTTTTATTTAAGTCGTCGAGATCCTGACCTGCACGGCGAGTACAACTTTAAACGTCAAACTTCTATGAAATTGTGACGTGTAAATAACACTTGCACTGTGTGTGCTATTAGAATTGTTGCAGACTTGTCTTGGTCTGACTATACTATTTTTTTTCGTTTAACGCAGCGTGTCAAAAGTTGACGCTTTCCGCACGGAGAATAGATAAAATATATCTTGTTATTTTATACGTAGGTCACTAGATAAGTTATGCTATAGACAAATATGAAACAATGAGTTGTCCTATCGCATATATTTTATAAAACTATATTTCCGATAGACAATGTTTGGGCGGAAAACATTTACTTTATTTTTAAATTTACTTATTAAAAAATACATTTTAACTTTGAAAACGGCGGCGTGGGTTAAGGACGATTTACGAATATTTTATACAACATTTTCATTTCATAAAAAGTTAAGATTTTTTTAATAAGTAAATTTAAAAAGAAAGTAGATGTTTTCCGGCCAATCATTGTCTATGGCAACATGGTTTTAAAAAGTATATGTGATAGGCCACCTCTTTGTTGAGTACGATTGGGGGATTTTAAAATTTGTGACGTTTATAACCGTCGCGTTTATGTCTGTCGACTTTGTGTGTTTTGTGTGGCATTGTATGTATGTTTTCTTGTTTTCCATCGTTGCTGTCTCCGTGGGTGCAGCAAAAGTATATAACTGAGGTAATACATAATAAGGCATGTACCTTTCGAAGCTTTTGGCATATTATTTTGCGGTTTACATGTTTCGCATTAATATGGTTTTACAGGCATGATAAATCGTCAGATCACATGCAAAACTCCCTAATTATTAAAAAGTAATTAAACAAAAATAAATCTTATGCTATTAGTAATATGGTTCATTATGGCTATGAACTTGTGGTGGTAATTAGTGAGTTTTGCTTGTCAGTTGACGAAATACACTTACCCCCGGAGCTTTTGGCTCTTTTTTACATGGCTTGTTTTTTTTGGGGGGTTTGAATGAATATGGTTTTACAGGCATGATACATATTACACTTTACATTCCGGAGATTATGGTTATTTTTTACTTTGGCGGCTTACATGGTTTGCATTAATATGGGAATTTACAATAGTAATTAATCTTTGGAATTTTCCTCTTACTTAAATGATACGTTGAAATGAATCTATTAACTCAATCTTAAGGTGCTGTAGGTTCAGACATATGTGGTTTTGAAAAATCATAGCACTTTTTTAGATCATGAAAAAGATATGAATAGTAATCTTGGGGTCTTTCTCTGGTGACTTATCGATTGGAATCACGGAACGTAGGTAATAATGTATAATTTTTTGCACAAAAGCTAAAAACATGAAAATTGATTCTAGAAATGCGGTGTTTTATTTTTGATCGAACTCATCGATTACTCTTACTTTGATAAAAGTTATTAATTGTATATACAGATCCAACCAGACTGGACCGGCAATCCAAAGATGTGGGTTCGAGTCCCACGTTGGCTAGAATTTATCATCGTTGTTTTTTTTATTGTGATTGACATCTCTATAATTTATAGATTGTAATGTGGTACGTTCCACATTAAAAAAGGAAAAAAATATTTCATTTGATAAAATTAAAAAAAAAGAAATATGTCCACGATTCCGGGCACGCGCAGCCGTCTCGCTCAGGCTTACGCTCAGTGCGAGTGAGAGAACCTGAACCCACTAGGCCTTAAGTTTTGGAATAATAATCATCAATAACAAACTAGTTGAAACTAGACGTTTATTAGTACACTAATATGCATAGTTTATTGCACAATAAAGATAAGTGCAAATGGCGGACTTAATGCTTTAAGGAATTCTCTACTCTATTATATCGTTATGCTTGGTTTCTTATTTATTTAACCACTTTAATTTTATATTATATTTGTAAGATTACTATTTTTGTATGGTTATGTAACTTATTTATGTATAACAGTTTATTCAATAATAGCCACTTGAATGTCCTTAGCTTAATCCTTGCCTCCATTCATAACGTTATATAATACAATTAACTGAAGAAATTGACGTAAACACAATTGTCCACAGGAAAGAGAGAGACGGCGACAACACACGACGTTCATCCGCCAACTGGACTCGCGAAGGAGATGGGAGGAGCGAGAGCGACGGAAACACCAGAACTTACTAGATCGGCTGCTGGCGAAAGAGAAGAAGTTACAGCAGAGGAGGAAAGAGATGGAACTACTCGCTGAACTAAGGTAAGAAAGAGACGGCAACACATGACGTTCACCCGCCAACTGGACTCGCGAAGGAGATGGGAGGAGCGAGAGAGACGGAAACACCAGAACTTACTAGATCGGCTGTTAGCGAAGGAGAAGAAGTTACAGCAGAGGAGGAAAGAGATGGAACTACTCGCTGAATTAAGGTAAGAGAGAGACGGCGAGACACGACGTTCATCCACCAACTGAACTCGCGAAGGAGGTGGGAGGAGCGAGAGAGACGGAAACACCAGAACTTACTAGATCGGCTGCTGGCGAAAGAGAAGAAGTTACAGCAGAGGAGGAAAGAGATGGAACTACTCGCTGAACTAAGGTAAGAAAGAGACGGCAACACATGACGTTCACCCGCCAACTGGACTCGCGAAGGAGATGGAAGGAGCGAGAGAGACGGAAACACCAGAACTTACTAGATCGGCTGTTGGCGAAAGAGAAGAAGTTACAGCAGAGGAGGAAAGAGATGGAACTACTCGCTGAATTAAGGTAAGAGAGAGACGGCAACACACGATTTTAATTCGCCAACTGGACTCGCGAAGATACAAAGGCATAACTGATGACATTTTCTTATAGAAAATACGACGAGTCTTGGCTCTAAACCATCCATGATATTGTTTCAATGGCTGTTTGTTTTCGAAGCTTAAGGATTTTTCGTTCATGCGAGTAACATAGTTTCAACTTATTGTATTCTTCCTCAGACGACCCCAAGAAGACTCCACACTATCAGATCAGAAACCCCTCCCAACCCTTAATCGGGTCCCTGGCTTGAAGCTGCCCGGTCAAGCCATGGCAGATCTGCTTCAAGCATTCGAGTTTATACACAACTTCGGGCAGACGCTAGGATTCGGTAAGAACCCAACATAATTAATCATGACTCCACAGATGACCACAAGAAACTCTACACTATCTGACCAGATCATATATATATTTGGGGTCATTGGTCTCAGACAGCGGAGGCTCCGAAGATGAAAACAAGCGACGCATCGCCATTACGAGGTCTGCAATGGAGAAGCTCTCTAAGATCTGAAGAGACCCCAACATCACAAAGGCAACGAAGTCTCGTCTCGTAAGATCTCTCGTTTTCCCAGTGTTGCTTTACGGTGCTGAAACGTGGACAGCAAGAGAGAGTGAACGGAAACGCATTGATGCTTTGGAAATGTGGTGCTGGAGAAGGATGCTGCGGATATTGTGGACTCAGCGTCGCACTAATATATCAATTCTCCAGGAGCTCAAGGTTACACAAAGACTTTCGGCAATCGTTCACTGTCGCATCCTCCGCTACTACGGTCACGTTACGCGCAGGGAAGACGACGCGATGGAGAGGCTAGTTGTTCACGGCACAGTGGATGATCACAAGACTCAGATTGCGGCCCTCAATGCGATGGACCGACCAAGTGAAAACTCTCACCGGTTCACCTTTGAATCTGTGCGCGCGGCTGGCAATAAATAGAGAAGCATGGCGGGAAACAGCGAAAAAGGCCGTACAACGACCGTAATGACCACGACTACTCTGACAAGAGTATATGACTAAGAAGAAGATCTGACCAGAAACCTCTGCCTAATCTAAACCTGATTTAAAGCTGCCAGGATAGGCCATGGCAGATCTGCTCCTCTCTGCTAAGCGTTTGAGTTCATATACTAATAACTTTGGACAGGCGCTATGATTTAGTAAGAACTTACCTAAAATAAGTAGCCTAAGGCGAAACGAGGTTTTAGGGTCAACTTGGGATACACCCTCACGTTTGTATTTCAAATATTTGTTGGACTATATCCTGAATAGGTATTGTTGACACAGTCATATGCGTACTTGAATAATAAACTTTGTTTACAGTACATATAGTGCTACTTTCCCGCACGTGTGCGGGAATGAGCACTTTCCGTGCAATTGACGACCGGTTTGGCCTAGTGGGTAGTGACCCTGCCTACGAAGCTGACGGTCCCGGGTTCAAATCCTGGTAAGGGCATTTATTCGTGTGATGAGCATGGATATTTGTTCCTGAGTCATGGGTGTTTTCTATGTATTTAAGTATTAATAATTATAGATATATTATATTATATATATCGTTGTCTAAAGTACCCTCAACACAAGCCTTATTGAGCTTACTGAGGAACTTAGTCAATTTGTGTAATACTGTCCTATGATATTTATTTATTATTATTTATAAATCGAAACTTTAACAATTTTTTAATCTTGCTTTTTTAATTAATTACAGATGTGGATTCAATCCCGTCACTGAATACTTTACAAGCTGCATTGCTGCCGGCATGCAGTCCTGAAGTGGAACTGGAGCTGATGCAAGTTCTGACTCATCTCCTCGTCTGTGCCATTGGTGAGTGTGCGCGCAAAAATGGAGAGGAATAAATCCCTGCTGGTCTGCTGATGGCGGTGTGAGCTGAATTTGTATCAGAGGTGGATTGTCAAAATTTTGTAGCCACAGTAAATTTACTGCCATCTTTCGACACATTATTAAAACTTTTAGAACGCCATTTGACTTTGATCCTTATTCTTTCACTGATATATGTTAAATTTGTTAAACATCAAAAAGTGGCCAAAACTCGTTTTGAGCGATGGCGCCACAACCTTTGGCCTATGCCCGGTATATTTACCAGTCGCTTTTCGGTGAAGGAAAACATCGCGAGGAAACCGTACTAATCCTAATAAGGTCTAGTTTATCCTCTGGGTTGGAAGGTCAGATGGCAGTCGCTTTCGTAAAAACTAGTGCCTACGCAAATTTTCGGAATTAGTTGCCAAGCGGACCCCAGGCTCCCACGAGCCGTGGCAATATGCCCGGACAACGCGAGGAAGATGAAACGAAAAAAAGTTTATTATAATAAAAATTAAAAATTTGCAAGATTACTTAGCATAATATACATTTTATAGATTGTTAGCTAAGAAGTATGAAGTTTTAGTTGTAGTTTAAGTATGAAGTCCGCTGGTGTTTTTGGACCTTAAGAATTTAAAATGCTATGTAGTAATATCTTCAGTCATCTGTCGCGATAAAAGGTCATATTTTAACCATATATGTTTTGCAGAGGACCCCGGCATTCCGCACCCAGGACGTCACACTACATTACTCGGTCACGCTCTGCGCATGGGCGACATCACGGAACACAACCTCAGCGAAGTGCTCCGTATATACCTGTACGCCAACGCGACTGGCGAAGTTAAGGCTTTGACTGGTAAGTCGTAATGTACAGAGGACCCCGGCATTCCGCACCCAGGCCGTCACACAGTTACGAGGAAAGCAGTTTACAGATGTAGTGAATAATCCTTTACAGTACATATGGGGCTACTTTATAGCACTAGTGCGAGAAGTAGCATATTATGTTACTGTGTCGAACATTTAAAGGGCCATATGTACTGTAAAACGTTGTACGATACATGTGCGAATAGGTAATTCGCAACTTGTGTCGATTTAAAACACTCCCTTCGGTCGTGTTTTAATTTATCGCCACTCGTTTCGAATTTCCTATTTTTCGCACTTGTATCGTAATGTACTATTCTCATCGTATTTTCACGAAAACGTACGAACGTGTCATGCTATTTCGAAGGTTGTCTGGAAGAGATCACTTTTAGCGATAAGACCGCCTGTTGTTGCTTAGTTTTTTTTATGTTAATTGCTGTATTTAATCATGTTTTCGTTGTGCACAATAAAAAATCTTATTATTATTATTTTTTCAGTCCATCTCAGTACAACTTATTCACTTCATCTGTATTTCGATATAAATCCGACTTATTAAGTTTTCCATTGCAACCAAAATAAAATACAACTACATCTTGTTTTTATTTATTCTCTCAATTTGCTCAAAGGTTGACAGGAAGAGATCCCTTATAGGTATAAGTTCGCATTTGTACATTGTTTATATTTTGATTTAATTGTATCTTAGCCTGTCTTATATAAATACAATAAAGTGTTTAAATACAGAAGTATGGTCGCAGACGACTATCAAAGACTTTAGGAATGAGAATTCCATTTTACTGACCTATCGGATTAGAGCCATTCACCGCTTGCTTTTGAATTGGGAATGTGTGCGTGTCATACGTAATCTCCTCTGTCTTACCCACCCTAATTAAAACACAGTTGTCGGACTTCGGACTGGCAACATCTCCTAAAGATGCCTCGTAGAGGGGCGAAACATGTCGAGTTTTGTACTTTCTTTTGTACCATGTACCCCTCCCCTTGATCGACATCAAGTTCTCCACATTCTCCTAATATGCTACTATTGGGACAGTTTTTCTCCTAAGTGTATTTATTTGCGTATTTATTTTTGCGGTGGGAGGCTGGGAACATTAATTGCTTATAAAAATACGCTAGTAAGTATAACGGGTTAGCACTGATTGACTAGCACGAGTAGCACGTTATATTTTCGCGGATTAACAAAGATTACTATGGATTTCCCGCAAAGTAACGCCTGATTCTATTCATTATTAGCCACCCTACTTCTGCATAGTTATCTTTCAAATCACAAAGCTTATTGTTTAACAATATTTAGGTCTAACTGCGGAGCGGGAGAGAGAGCGGAGAGTGGCGGATCACCACCAAACTGACGCTGAAATCCAACAGACTGTGTCAACCACGAAGAATGGTGCTTACTACGAGCATCTGCACAACAACAATACATACAAACTGTCTGGTAAGTCGCTTCATTAGGCCCCAAAGACAGTGCAGTTTGGAATACTATTGTTTGTCCCAGACATTTTTATGTAAAAATATAATTGAGAAGGCTTATATGAGTTTTCACATCATAAAAATAGCTGGACCGAACTGGCATCAAACCCCACTAGACCGATCAAAATGGGAAACTTTGGAAGAGGCCTTCACCTGAGAGGGGTTCCTGTTACATACCTACAAATTATTTAGAAAACAACTAACAATTCCAAAACTAGTATGCAAGCAAATTGATTTACTAACCATTATAAAGTAAGAAACGATTAATTGTATTAATTTAACGGGAAATAAAAGGCTTTTTATTTTATTTATATGAGTTTTCAAATTTAGCTTCTTAATATCTAGCCACGTTTTTAGGGTCCGTACCCAAAGGGTAAAACGGGACCCTATTACTAAGACTCCGCTGTCTGTCCGTCCGTCTGTCTGTCTGTCACCAGGCTGTATCTCATGAACCGTGATAGACACTTGAAATTTTCACAGATGATGTATTTCTGTTGCCGCTATAACCACAAATACTAAAAAGTACGGAACCCTCGGTGGGCGAGTTTGACTCACACTTGTCCGGGTTTTTATACGCCTTTACTAATTTGGTTTCATTTCATCTTGCAAATTTATGAGTTGTTACACGTCTTTCTTTTCACAGAGGCCCTCCGCGACAAGCCGTTCCTGGCTCTCAACGCGACCACAAAGTCCGCCATCTTGGCGTTCCTTTGCAACGAGCTGCTGCAGAACAAATCAGTGCTAAGACAAATCGACGGAGCCCTAGATCACCTGAATCAGCTGAAGAAAGAGCGGTACCTTATGGACATGAAGATACGGAAGTAAGTAGGCCGTATTCTCTTGATAACTCCTTTGTCGTGGCTTGAATTACCCCCAGAGAAGGGCACCGTATACCATTATAGAGTGTACATGGGCAAAATAAGGTTTTAAGGCCCTCAACACACGACGCGTAAGCGTAAGCGTATCGTAATACGCGCGTAGAACGAGAGCGCTACGAGCACGTACAACTTCAAACAATTCCGCACACGAAGCGTCGTCGTAGCGTAGCGTATGAGATTTCTGTCGTCATCACGACAGGGGTAGCGTAATACACGCGTAAAAAACAAAACTTCTGACATATATATCAAATAATTAAAAATCTTCATCTGACGAGAAAGTGAGATCGTAGATACATCCGCCGGTGACATCTGACGCCAGCGAGTCCAGCAACTACATGATTTTAACTAATTAAATTTCACTTATAAAGCGATTACTCTTACGCGACGCTTGGTGCCCAGAACTCTACGCGTCTCGTACTCGTAACGTTTTGATGATACGCTTACGCGCCGTGTGCTGAGTGTCTTCGGCTTCTATTCTATAATTAACTTCTACAGCTACTTTTCTTTTATTTTGTTTTCTCTCACATTTCGTGTTTATACACACGCACATATTCATACATACATACTCACATATATACACACATACCCTCACATAAACACTTTCACTTACATACAACTTACTGAGACCTTTTTAACTGTTTTTGTGCTTAGTTTGATAGTTAGTCATATAATTTAAAAAATCTTATTTAATTTAGCTTTAACAATAATGTATTCTGTTAAAATGAGAACCGCACCATTTCGATACTTCTCTGAGATTCCCACGTGACAGGCTGAGCCTAGTGTGGGGATTAATGTACTGCTGGTCTTGTAATGCCAAAATCTTGAAATATTATTCTTATTCTTATTCTTATTTCTGCTGATATAATATTTGAAACTATCTTTTCAACAGAGTACGAGTCCTCCACCAGCGTAAGCAGCGAGCGGAGCAGTCTGAGAAACAACAGTTACTGGCCTTGGAACGGATGCAGCGGCTGGTGGAAGAGAGTACCGCAAGTCTTAGTCGCGCTTCGCCTCAATCGCACGAGGATGGTATGTCCTACATCATCAGCTGCTTTAAATGTAGCCAACAAAACAGCTTAAGCTTGCCTGCTTTTAAGCAGGGTACGTGGGAGCAGTAATAGCTTCTTAAATATGATAGCTAATAAGCTTGATTGTCCTCTGTTCTACTCTGTCAAAGGACAAAATCTGTGTTTGTTATTAACAGAAATAGGAATCCGTGGGGTAAAATTGTTTGACAAGTAGGGAGTTCCTGTATCGATAAACTCGACTATCGATGCTAGTTCTATATACTAGTGATCACTCAAGGGTTTGCTTGTAAAAATACGTTTTTATTAAGAGTAAAAATAATAATTAAATGATAATTCAATTTACTCTTCTTCGTTTTTAAGACAAGACAAGACTTTTTTATAATTTTGACCTGATCTGAACCTGAACATCTTATTACTTATTACTGATTACCTTCACTTACAGAACAAGCTACCCCCGAAAAAGACCACAAAGAAGACGACAAAGAATCCACCCCCGACATCGCGCCCTCCCCCTACAAAGAGGAAAGCGACAAAGAGCTCTCCCCCCTAAAAGACAACGCGAAGAAGGAACTGATGAACAATAACAAGGAGGAATGTTCTCCGCAGGACAATAAGGTGGATAAGGATAGTGTAATGGGGGATTGTGATGCGATCTTGAGCGATTTGGAAAGTGAAGGAACGCAGCCGGAAGAGGTGAGTACAGTACCGTGTTTTTTTTCGTTACTTTCAAGGGTGCATTCTTGAGCTTAAATTGAGTAACTTTCTCAAAGACACCGGTATTCTAATTAACTAGATAATTTTTTTTATCTTATAAGGCCCTCACGAGCGTATACACTTGCCTTAGGGCCTGTTTACATATTGATTAGTGTTTAGTACGAGTGTGTACATTTGCTACTTAACGTAAATACTATCTGGGACGATTGATGTTCGAAATGACATTGATATGTCATAGTTTTCAATTGTTTGGTTGAATTAAAAGTAATGCCCGTATTACAACAACGCTATAGGCAACATTTAATTACTTTTTATAAAAAATATATAAGTATATTTAAAAAAAAATTATGACATTTAGTTTCCTTAAACTTACTTACTCATACCCCGGAGTTAGCGGAATTCAATAAAAACAAGGTGTATAGGGAACGTGCATGAACTGTAGGAGGCAGCACAGGAGCCGTCAGATTTTTGGCGCGAGGCGTAAATGTGATGTTTATTGTTCCGATGTAGCCCACAAGATGGCAGAACCTACTATGCACAAAAAAACACGTGACGTGTGAATGTACATGTTTATGGTTCCGATTCAGGCCACAAGATGGCAGACCCTCCAACGCGCACGGTCCCTATAGTTCGTGTCATGCACGATGACGCGCAGCTTTACCAAACCTAACCTTTAGTAACATGACTATACGAGCAAGGCTCGAAAACCGGTTAAATTTCCAAACCGTTATCAAGTACTCGGGGCAAAACCTTTTAATTTCGGTGTCGTTCGTAAAACCGTTATTTTTTTACCGGTTTTTAGGAGATCCATAAAGTTCTTGTTAAATTAACCGGTTAAGAAGAATAAAAACCGGTTTCTTCCTATGTCGGTGTCTTTGTTTACGCGGCACACCACGAGGCCGGCCGGCCGTCTCGTCGCTCATCGAATGAACCGGTTTATTTTGGTTACAACAAAGTTCTTAAAACGTTCGCGTTCATATCCACTCACGTGCTTTTGGTAACTGTAATTACCTTATTTTATTATAATAATAATAATAGAAGTCACTGAAAAATATCAAGATGAAAGTTCGGAGTAAGACCAAAATAATCCGGTATTTACCGGTATTCTTAAAACCGTTTCCGAGCCTTGAATACGAGCCAAAGCAAACGTTGTCGTGAATGACACGATCAAGTATTGTCACAGAAAATTTAAGGCAAAATCGTCGTTTCAACTCCAATTATTAGAAAGAGACAAGCTTTTTCGAATAAGTAAAATCGCGTGCGGGAATGAGCACTTTCCGTGCATAAGTCGAAACTTTAAAGAGCCATCTGTTCTGTAAAACGTTGTACGATACACGTGCGAATAGATAATTCGCCACTCGTGTCGATTTAAAACACTCCCTTCGGTCGTGTTTTAATTTATCACCACTCGTTGCGAATTTCCTATTTTCTGCACTTGTATCGTAAATAGCTATTTCTTTGTTAAGCTCAGTTTTAAGCAATTGTTCATAAAAGTCCTTGTGGAGCTGATCACCTAGACTATTAATGTGATCTACAATTTTATTAATTTAAGATTGTTTTTCTCAGAGTAAAAGGATTTAATAAAAAAGACTAGCTAATTCACAACACCTTAAATACTTATTTGGTTGACAGGACGAAGACAAAAACCTATCTGCAGAAGAATTGTCACGGAAACTGGAGAAATTGCTGCGACAATCAGAACAACAGCTCCAACAGCTCGCGGCCGGCTCGCATGCTCTGAGGGCCACGTGCTACGGGCAGGACAGGTGAGAGAAACAGTTCGGTCCCATCAGGACCTTAGGGCACACAAGGACCTGGCCCTGAAGCTTGAGAAATTCAATCAGAATTGCTGCAAGCTGGCTCGCATGCTCCGAGGGCCACGTGCTACGGGCAGGACAGGTGAGAGAAACAGTTCGGTCCCATCAGGCCTTAAGACACAAGGACTTGGCCCTGAAGCTTGAGAAATTCAATCAGAACTGCTGCAGGCTGGCTCGCATGCTCTGAGGGCCACTTGCTACGGACTGGTCAGGTAATAGAAACAATTAGGTCCCATCAGGCCTTAGGACAGACAAGGACCTGGCCCTGAAGCTTCAGAAACTACTGCTGCAGGCTCGCATGCTCTGAGGGCTCCTGCCTACGGCCAAGGTAGCTCCCATCAGGACTGGCCACAGGGCAGACAAGGGCCTGTCAGTGGAAGTGGCATGGAAACTGGAGAAGTTCCCACAACCGGCATTGAACCTTTAATTCTAAAACTTTGGCTCCTTGCGTGTATTCTACAGCTTATACATTGGGCTGTGCCCTGAAGAACATCCTGTTTGACATGATGCCAACGACCGCTTTCTATCACCGCACCGCTCGCCGTGGGCAGGGGGTTCGTCCTCACACCCTAGAGCCTACATGGTCGCGCGCTGTGCGGCTTAAAGCTTGCGGCTCGCTCGCACGCGCTGAAAGCTACTTGCTATAGACAAGACAGGCAATAGAAATGGAACCCACCAGGTTAGGTCCCACTAGACCCAGCTCCAAGGCAGAACAAGTGCAGCAGCCATTTTTGAGTGAGCGAAGGATCTCCTGCCGCTTCCTTCTATTTCCAACATCAGGTTCTGCATCATCTAAAACAGTTTGCTATCTGCTGCTTGGTTGCAAAATTAATCTTCGTCTCTTTTGAAAAACATTGTTGAATTGCCCTAACGTCAACGATATTTGTAATTTTAAAGTGTTTTCTTTTTACGAAAGTCCCCCCTTTTACACAAAAAAACACATTTTGCGGAAAGGACAAGAATGTGAATTGAGGACTTACAAACCAGTCGTCAAATGATTTCTACCCCCCACTTTTGTGTTCCTATACTTTGACAGATATATCCGTACCGTAGGTCCAACGCCGAAGACGGATTAATCCGTCACAGACCACAGAGCAACATAGACCTGTTGCATATGCATAAAGTTCAATTTCAGTTTTGACACTTGTGACCCAGCTTTTGTGTTTGACACGGCGTCGAAAAGGTTAAGCATCCCGGACTAAGTTGACTATTACCAAAGAGAATTTCAAATAGAGATGGATTGTCAAAGAAAACTTTGTAGCCACAGGAAATTTACTGCCCTCTTTCGACACATGATTAAAACCTTTAGAGCGCCATTTGACCGATCCGTATCCTTTCACTGATATGTGTTTAATTTGTTATCTAATCTATGTTATCATCTAATAGATCAAAGGCCAAAGGTATTTAGCCACTTTTTGATATTTAACAAATTTAACACATATCAGTGAAGGAATAAGAAGCGCTGGTGGCCTAGTGGAAACAGCGTGCGACTTGCAATCCTGAGGTCGCGGGTTCAAACCCCGGCTCGTACCAATCAGTTATTCGGAACTTATGTACGAAATATCATTCGATATTTACCAGTCGCTCTTCGGTGAAGGAAAACATTCGTGAGGAAACCGGACTAATCCCAACAAGGCCTAATTTACCCTCTGGGTTGGAAGGTCAGATGGCAGTCGCTTTCGAAAAAATTAGTGCCTACGCCAAATCTTGGGATTAGTTGTCAAGCGGACCCTGGGCTCCCATGAGCAGTAGCAAAATGCCGGGACAACGCGAGGAAGAAGAAGAGTGAAAGAATAAGAATCAAAGTCAAATGGCGTTCTAAAAGTGTTAATCATATGTCGAAATATGGCAGTAAATTTACTGTGGCTACAAAATTTTCTTTGACAATCCACCTTAGAGGTAGATTGTTCAAACCCTCTTTGCTATTACTAATTTATTGTGTATGTAACTCAGGTATTGGCGGCGGTACTGGTCGCTGGGCAAGTGCGGCGGCGTGTTCGTGGAAGCGATGGAGTCTGCGCAGCCGGAGATCATGGACTATCATTTTGCACTCGAAGAGACGGCACGGAGGCCTGCCGAACTTAGGAGAGGTAAATCATTATTATATTGCATTTGCACTCTTAAACCCAATAACAATAGTAATAAATAAATAATAAATAATCATTTATTCTGGTAAATAAAACCCTGCTTTTACAATTTTGTTTTCTTCTGCCAAACTGCAAGACAGTTTGTTGGCAGAGGGAACTCCCTTAAATACAGATGGGTTAGCTTATTGCCTAGTTAATTAATAAGTAAGTACGGTACATCTTATAGCTTATTGTGGTGGTAATTTAATTTTGTTTAATAGAAACGTTTTCGTTAATATCACATTATTAGATCATAGGAAAGGTGTTACCCTAAGATTTAACCACACTTTCCGAGGCAAACATGGGTCATAAAAAAACTACCGGAACCACCCCAAAATCGCTATAAAATTGGTTCATATATTCGACTTCTGAAAAAAAAAACGCTTAAAAATCTTAAATCGGATTTCGTGCGTACTAAATACTTGTTACATTTCAAAAGATCGACGCGCCTTACTCAGACATATTTTCATAAACACAAGATATTTATTTAGTCACCAGCAATAGTTTACGGGCTGAATATATAGGTCTAATTGAGCAACTTTTACTTATTCGAAAAAAAAACTCTCTCATAGAAAATGTCAAGGTAAGACAGCCAATATGTATGAAACAGCCATTTTTTTTTCGCGATTTCGGGGTTGATCCCACAGTAAAAGTTGCTCAGTATGACCTATATATTCACCCCGGAAATTATTGCAATTTCTTATTGGGTACATCACTAATATCATAAGTGTTATTTAAACGTTATAACCGACGAACCGACGACCGACGCCGACGACCGTCGTTTGACGACCGGTTTGGTTTAGTGGGTAGTGACCCTGCCTACGAAGCTGATGGTCCCGGGTTCAAATCCTGGTAAGGGCATTTATTCGTGTGATGAGCATGGATATTTGTTCCTGAGTCATGGGTGTTTTCTATGTATTTAAGTATTTATAAATATTTATATATTATATATATCGTTGTCTAAGTACCCTCAACACAAGCCTTATTGAGCTTACTGTGGGACTTAGTCAATTTGTGTAATAATGTCGTATAATATTTATTTATTTATTTATTATTATTATAACGCCATATAGAATATTCGGTCAATCGAAAAAGCTCCTTAATTAATGAAAAAAAAAAAAGAAATTTGGTATTTGAAATACACTTGCACGGTCTGGGCTATCACAATCGCTGCCAACTTAGCGTGGTCTGTAATTATATTGTTTTTTTCAGTAGTAAAAGAATGCAAAGACATTCAAGCCGACGTCGCAACCGAGGCCCTCAAGAAGGAAGAAGCCCTGAAGAGCGAACTTGAGTTGAAGAGTATAAAGTCCGAGCTGAATCTCAGCGACCACACGCAGATCATCAAGTATGAGCCAAATGTCAAACATGGAGCGTGTAAAGTCGAAGGTGAGTATTGTTATACGAAAACACTGTATGAGAATGAGAAATGTTTTATCAATTACTAGTTACATCTTTTTATCTACACACATATCATAAATCCTCTATGATGCTTCCATAATCCGTAAATAATGGCCAACATTACGATATACAGTTTTGTTACAGCAGATATCTTATCTGGGATGATGTTTAATTGCTTCATAACTACATTCAAATCGATTTGGTTATACATATTTTCATCATCATTTATTGAGCTATAATCTAATGATTACCATTTATTCAGCCCGATGGGTGAAGGAGCTAGATGTAAAATTATAGTACCTAATTAGTTAAAGTTTCACTAATACTGTAAGCGACCTTGACAAATATCTAGCCATACGATTAAATAAATAAATAGTAGTCTCGACTTGTGTCTATTTCCATATCAACTCTTTATAATCCTGCACCAAACTAACTATTTCTGTTTAGCCCAATGGTTGACTGGTAGAGAATGCCTCAAGGCGTTAAGTCCGCTATTTGTACTCTTTTTGTAAATTTGTGCAATAAAATTTAAACAAACAAACAATAATCAAAAATGTTTACCAGAATTATGAATAAGGAGTGAAAAGTCGCGATAATAAAGACCTCCATCTACACTAGCACCCCCTAACGGCGAAATCAAACGTATTATTCCTCATCAATTTGAAGTCAACTCACATTTTCTGAAAGTGCAATCTAATTTGAACCTAAAATCAAAATTATAAAGTTGAAATTCTATTGGCGCGTATGTGGTGGATAAATCGTTCTGTGCCTGGAAAAGTATTAAATGTTTGTCGCTTGCCATAAGGACGCCTTGACAGGTTATTCGTATAAAGATTTAAGCTAATCTCGTCCTTATGGCAAGCGACAAAGTGGAACATTTAATTAATTTACAGTACATATGGTGCTACGTTACCGCACTAGTGCGAATATTACCATATTACGTTACTGTGTCGAACATTTAAAGGGCCATATGTACTGTAAAACGTCTAATGTACTATTACAGTACATATGGTGCTACTTTATAACACTAGTGGGAAAATTTGTATATTACGTTACTGTGTCGAACATTTAAAGGGCTATATGTACTGTAAAACGTTGTACGATACGTGTGCGAATAGGTAATTGGCAACTCGTATCGATTTAAAACACCCTTCGGTCGTGTTTTAATTTATCGCCACTCGTTTAGAATTTCCTATTTTTCGCACTTGTATCGTAATGTACTATTACAGCCTTCCCTGAGTATAACAATTAATGACACAAATTCTTTTTCCAGGATCAATAAAAATGGAGGAGAAGTACATCCAGCACAAGCAGATGAACGAGGAAGAGATGCTGGACATCGAGGACTCCATCCCGACGGCTTTCCTCGTCCAGAAACCCACGCATACTCCCATGTTCGCTGCGCAACCAGAAGCTGTAGATAAACCACAGGTATCAGGACTTTCAGTTAAAATTTGTTCCACATTATTCGCTTTCGTTAGGGGATATGTGTTATTGTTATGAATCTAGTGTAACTGGATTAGGCATGAGCGGTGGGGGGAAAATGATCGAACGGGATAGTCTTATGTGTCTTTCAGTAGGAGTAGCAGAGAAAGCACTGTTATTGTTTGTCTTTGACACAGTCTCATTTTTAGGGTTCCGTACCCAAAGGGTAAAACGGGATTACGGGACCCAATAGGGGTTAATAATAATTAAGACTCCGCCGTCCGTCCGTCTGTCACCATGCTGTATCTCATAAACCGTGATAGTTACACTGTAGAAATTTTCACAGATGATGTATTTCTGTTGCCGCTATAACAACAAATTCTAAAAAGTTCAGAACCCTCGGTGGGAGAGTCCGACTCGCACTTGTCCGGTTTTTTTTATTCCTCAGCGTAAATTTTTGTATGGTTTATGGCGGGCAACAAATAACCCGACCAAATTACGTAGGTTGTTTTTGGTATGTTATCAGGAATGTTTAATAGTACATTACGATACAAGTGCGAAAAATAGGAAATTCGAAACGAGTGGCGATAAATTAAAACACGACCGAAGGGAGTGTTTTAAATCGACACGAGTTGCGAATTACCTATTCGCACATGTATCGTACAACGTTTTACAGTACATATGGCCCTTTAAATGTTCGACACAGTAACGTAATATGCTACTTCTCGCACTAGTGCTATAAAGTAGCCCCATATGTACTGTAAACGTCTTTTTAAATTTTGTCGCATTGCGCATGTTCTGTCCCTCACGGGCGCACGCGTATAGTATCTATAGGATTCTACCATCTATGGTTATCGTAAACCACTGAATTCGTTTGTTCGTGTAGTTACCTTTTTATCACTCGAATGAGTAAGAGCAAGAGGCAGAAAAAAAAATAGGTTTTCTATGTTCGCGGTATGGGTCGACTTTGTGATTGACACCTACCATTTGTTCTGCATTGATGGACTGGTTAAAATATCCCACAAGTTACACAACGGTATACATTTAAAGAAATAAATGTCTAGAAAAAGCCAATACCTTCGTCATTTTTTAAATAAAGAGAGGTATGGGCATTGTGAATGTCATCTCGCTTTGTGTGGTAGGGCACAGCCAGCGGATGTCATTCCAGATCTAGAGCAGAGCCCAACGGGGGAAGTACCTCCACCTTACAGAAAACAGCAGCCAAATAACACTTGACCCTACTCATAGTGTTGTGTTCCTGCCGGTGAGTAAGGTTGCCAGAGTTCAACGAGGGGGGGGAGCGAGTTTAGGGTCGGCAACGCGCATGTAACTGCTCTGGAGTTGCAGGCGTACATAGGCTACGGAGACTGCTTACTATCAGGCGGGCCATATGCTTGATTGCCACCGACGTAGTATAAAAAATAAATAAAGAGAAATAGAGGTGTATTGATGAAGAAAAAATTGTAGCCACAGTACATTTACTGCCATCTTTCGACACATGATTAAAGATTAAATCTTTTAGAACGCCATTTGACTTTGATCCTTATTCTTTCATCGATATGTATTAAATTTGTTAAATATCAAAAAGTGGCGCCATCACTCGAAACGATGCTCGCATACCTTTGGCCTTTGATCTATTAGATGGTGCAACTTTTTAATATTTAACAAATTTGACACATATCATTAAAAAATAAGAATCAAAGTCAAATTGAGTTCTAAAAGTTTCAATCATGTGTCGAAAGATGGCAGTATATGTATGGCGTGTGGAATTAAGAGGAGTGGCATTTCTTATGGTAGAACTGTTGCAAAAGTGTCCAGCTGTCAGCTATAAATAATAGTTCTAAATCTCTCCAGAGTAGCTAAGAACCTAGGCGTTATTGACGGAGTGGATTGCGCTGTCTATGATTTGATTTTTTTGTTCAAGTACTCTAGGTATTCTAGCGCCACCTATTTAAAGTTTTTTGATGACACTTTTTGGTACATGGAGATGTCGTTCCTTATCTCCATCTTCCGTAAGTATATGTACTGTGTCTACAAAATTTTCTTTGACTCTTTGATAATATATAGATTCCCGTCTGCTATTTTAGCTACAGATTTACAGAACCTTAAGAATAACTACCCTTTAACTACACAACTATGGCTATAGGCTACAGATTGAAATGAACTCCTATCTAATAAGTTTTACATTTGCTTGTGTTTAAATATTACAGTACTGACATTTGTTTTCATTGCAGGAAATCGTTAAAGTGGAAAACGTAGTCAAAAAAGAGGTCGAAAAAGAGGAACCGGAAGAACAGAAAGACCAACTAGTCAACAATTTGGAAGAACTCCGCAAAATGGCCGAAGCTGTGTCTTCTCAACTCGACGCCGCGAAAAAAGCAGAAGAAATCAAAGAGGTAAAGAAGGAAATCAAGAAGGAAGAGATAATGGAGCCCGACGCCGCTCATAGCTATCTATACACTAAAATGCTTGAAGGAAAATGGTTCTCGATACTAAGACATGAAAATTCCTTTTTAATTTCCGAAGAGAAAGACCAGAAAGTCTACTGCGATAATGAACATACCTGCTCGGAAATAATTATGTCACAAGGGCATAAATGGGACGTTTCAAACAATCTACATTTGCTGAATGATCCAAGTTTATTTACGTTGAACAGTATGGTGACAAGTGTTCAGGTGCCGAGTAATAATGTGTATGCGGATTCTAGCATGTCCATGTCTGGGCTGGACCAGGACATGCTGGATGCGAGTAAGGAGGGGATTTTAGGGTTTTGGGATGTTAAGGAGGATAGTAAAGAGCAGGTGAGTGTTCTTGGTTATATTGTTATACCTTTTCCAGGCATAGTACGATTTATCGACCACATACGCGCCATTACAATTTCAACTTTAGCATTCCGATTTAAGGTTCAAATTAGATTACACTTTTAGGAAATGTTACTAGTCTTCAAATGAATCATCAAAGCTGGATTAATTGGAATATATTTGGCTTTTTTGGGAAAACCTTGTAGATTGGTGCGGCCTGGAAAAGTGTTAAATGTATGGTCTGTTTATAAAAAAAAAACACGCAGTGATATTTATACTAAAATGCTTGATTTAATTTTCATTCAACTTACGTTGGTACAGTCGAGTTCATAAACATCTTTTAATTTTTCATGCTGTGAAAACGGGTAGTTGTTGTTTTAAAGTGTGCAGAAAGTCATACGCATTTTACTTTACAAGTACGATGTTTTTTTTTTGAGACATTTTCATTCTGATATTTAACTCCCCATTTTATAAATAACGATACTTTTACGATAATTTAATTGAAATGGTCCAGAAATTGTATAAATAATTATACTTAGTCATGTTTTAAAAAAAAACATGTATTTTGCTATCCTCGTATTCGAAATGAAAAATAGAGTGTTTAATTCGGGTGAACGGCATCATTTCAGCCTCGGACTATTTTCGAAATACACGCTTAACGGTTAACAAAAATACACACTTTTATAGTTAATTTTTTTAGCATTAAGAAGAAAGTAACCGACTTTGACGAGATTTTATTGAAAATCACTTGAAAAATAAGTCAAATTGGCCAAATCCGGTATAGCAAAAAAATATCAGCTGTTCCATAGAAAACATTGACATGTGATTCACCGAAATGTATGAGACGGCTGATTTTTTTCGCATATTCGGGGTTGGCCCCTTAATAAAAGTTGTTAAGCATGATCCACATATTCATCCCTCAGCGTACGGTCAGATATAACAAAATCATTCTGTATATAGGTGTATCAATTTCAACATCTTACAATACATTTTCTTTACCAGGACAACGATCTAGAAAAGGAACTCCAAGCCGACGCCCTAAAACACGACATGGCCTCCCAAAAGGCAAAGGCCTCCTCCCTGACCTCCCTCGGCCTCCTCAATTTCAACGCGCTCTCGACGTACGTGACGTGCGACAGCCCGCCGCCTATTCAGATGACTGCCGAGGAGATGCAACAGTTAGACAAATGTAAAGTGCATGGACTGCCGAAGAAGCAGGGAGGTGCTTTCGTACCTAGGGAGTTAAGGTTAGTAGCTAATTTTATTAGGCCCATGAATAGGAGTATAAAAGCAAAGGCCTCATCCTTTACCTCCCTCGGCCTCCTCAATTTCAACGCGTTATCTAAGTACATGACGTGCGACAGCCCGTCGCCTATTCAGATGACTGCCATGGAGATGCAACAGTTAGACAAATGGAAGAATGATTGAATGGTTCGAAGTTCATGGATTGGCGTACAAACAAGGAGGTGCTTTCGTTAGGTACGCAAGCACCTGTTTGTTTTTCCGGTAATGAGAGCGGCTCCTAAAATTAGTGCGATAAGGACAACTGCAGCTTAGGCGAAAAATCCTGCGCAAAAATCTCAAAAATCGAGGTTTCGTACTCGACTGTTTCCTCCTCGAAAACTTAACCAATCGTAACGAAATGTTGAAATCTACATTGTAATGAAATTATCTATGGCGAACTGTTTTGCTTTTTTGGCTAATTGATGTCAGTTTTGAATATCACGCTTCTCTTTGCGGCCTAGTCATTCACTAAAAAAAAAAAAATTAGCAAAAGAGTCTGACGCAGATATTGATAACATTAATATGTTAAAAAAACATTGCTTTCAGGGTCCAAAACCTCAGAGGAAACAGTCGAGTACGTTTGTATAGAGAAATGACCCCTTTAATTCCATTCCGATTACAATATTCATTCTGTATAACAAATACTATGTTTAGTTGGTTACTTGAAATATCGGCATATCGCCTTAGCGAAGTATTTATCTGTATAATATTATAAACGTTTGTTCCCAGACACGGATGGTGGCGTATCACGGACCCCGACCAACTGAAAGAGTTGATAGATTCCCTGCATCCGCGTGGTGCGAGGGAGAAGGAACTACATGCATCGCTCGTACAGAATACTCCTACGATTAATAATAAGGTACCTGAATGTACAAATCATATTATCTGCCTTACGTTGAATATGAAAGATAAATGAATAATTTGCATTTAAAACATTGAACATACAACACATAACACCACATCAACATAATTATTAAAACTTGACAAATAGATGTAACACAGTAGCAGCAAAACTATTCAATTTTAGTTACCACTGTATCATACTTGTAGGGGAATGTAGTCCCGCATAGTGTCACATGTATACCTTCTAAAATGTACCACCTTTAACAATTTATGTAGGTAATGTTGTTGTTGTTGTCCTAAAGCACCCCAGAGGTGCAAAATGTAATGTGACATGCAATAAATATTCATTAATTCATTCACAAACAATGAGCCTTTTAGGCATAGGTACATGTGCAGGCGATTATGGTGCAAGTAAAAGATCTTGATGTATATACTTAATAGGGATTTAATATCCGAAACTGATACAAGGTTCATTCATAGTAAAGACGCGTGCGGCGTTGTGGCGGCCGCTGGAGCTAATGGAGTGTGGTGGGGTCCGTACCCCGCGCGGTCACTTGTTGTCGTAGACATGTGGTAAATAAACATTTCTTTGAGCATTATGCGACAGTCTGGTTTGTCTGTTAAATGATATTCGTTTTTTTCGTATTCGACTCTTTAATAAACTGCTAAGAGACTTAACTCTCTGTAAGTACTGAGTACTGATGCTGGTGTACAAACAGTAACATGGTTTATTAGCAATGTTGTACTTAACCCGTGATTTAAAGAGTGACCCAGGAGAAAGTAACCAAGACAACAAGTGACAAAGTCTGGCTCCGCTCCGATACAGTTAAGTGCAATAAAAAACAACGGGTTGCACTCCGGGAGTGCCGGCAGAAGTGAAAACTTGAATATTATAATAATAAACTTCTATCAATTATGTAGCTCTTGATTGGATCTCGGCTTTGTCAGTCGAAATAGATTTTGAAGTTTGTGGTATTATCATTCCCGAGATAAATAGTATTTTTGTATGTATTTATAGATCACCAAATGGTAATTTTGATGTATTTATTGAAAAGTTACAACTTCTGTGCAATAAATTAGTTTTACGTAACCGTAGATTAAACAAGAAAGTTTTTATTGCAGGCGATTTTAATATAAATACGCTTAAAGACGATTGCATGTCCAAAACATTTAAAGAAATGTTATGTAAATATAATTTAAAGTTAACTATTTATGTACCTACTAGAATAACATCTCAGTCACAAACATGCATAGATAACATAATAACAAATGCCAAAGAATGTAAAGTAGAGGTATTAAATTTAGGGATTTCCGACCACACAGGTCAACTATTAAAATTACCAACTAACCTCAGTTTTAATGAGAAATACTGGTATATATATAGGCGGAAAGTCGATGCCAATATAGAAATTTTTGTTAAGTACATATCTCAGATAAATTTTTCGGAGGTCTTTTCGCAGACAGATCCATGTTTAGCTTATAGCACCTTTAAAGACCTTTTTATGTTAATTTTTGATCTCTGTATTCCAATTCAAAGAATAAGAGTAACACATAAAAAGAAACCACAATGGAAAACTAAAGGCATTTTAAAATGTTGTAAAACTAAAAGATTGAAGTATTTACTATTAAAGAGTAAAAATAATACCAAGCAAATATCGGACTTCAAAAATTACTGCAAACTACTCAAACAAATTATTCGTTCATCAAAAATAATAAGTAACAATAGGTATATCGTTAGCAGCACTAATAAAACAAAAGCGACTTGGAGCCTGATTAAGCAACACACCTCCTCAACCAATTCTATCACAACTACAGTTGAAAATATTAAACGCAACGATGAGGTTATTACAGACCCTTTAAAAATGGCAGAAACATTTAACGAATTTTATATATCACGTAACTATAATAAAAATACATCAAATCATAACTTTAAAACAATTTCGCCATCTATTTGCAAAAGTATATTTTTAAATCCAGTTGATGCATTTGAAATAAAAAAGGTAACAAAAGCACTTAAAAACACAAAAAGTTCTGGTTACGACAGTATACCTATAAAAATAATTAAAGCATCCTTAGAATATATAGCAGACCCACTTTCTCACGTGATTAATCTTATTTTGCAAACAGGGACTTTCCCAGATGACTTGAAGAAAGCTATCATTAAACCGCTATATAAAAAAGGTAAACGAGATGAAATATGCAACTATCGTCCAATAGCACTATTGCCGAGTTTCTCCAAAATAGTTGAGAGGTGTATATATAACAGAATTGTAAATTTTTTTGACTCGAATAACATCATAGATCCTAACCAATTCGGTTTTCAAAAGGGCAAATCGACATCTCTTGCTATATTCAAACTATTTAAACACATTTGGGATGAAGCTAATGGAAAAAAAGCCGTGCGTTGCACTATTTTTAGATTTGTCGCAGGCATTTGATTGCGTAGTTCCAGAAATATTATTATCTCAACTTAGTAACGTAGGTATTCGAGGAAATGCCCTTAAACTATTTGAAAGTTATTTAAAAGATAGACAACAAGCTACTGTACTTGAAAGCTATAATAAGAGGAATAAGACAATTGAACAAACACAGTCTGAATTTCAACCCATTAAGGTTGGAGTTCCTCAAGGGAGTATTCTTGGACCTCTTTTATTTCTAGTTTATGTAAATGAGCTGCCAAAAATCATTAATGAGGTATGTGTTATGTTTGCTGATGACGCAACCATATTATTTTCAGGTGAACATTTAGATTCGGACTTTCAAACAAAAATTAATAATACCCTAAAAACAGTTGTAGATTGGCTACATTCTCTAAACTTAAAAGTAAATGTTGAAAAAACGAAAACTATGCAATTCAGGAATTATAAAACAAATCCTGTAGCCCTAAATGTAGAACACGGAGGCACTATTATACAAAACATAGATAGTGCCAATTTCTTAGGCGTATCTGTAGACTCACACCTAAACTGGAAATCTCACATTGAAAAATTAAACAAAAGAATTTCCAGCGAGTGTTATGCTCTTTCCGTTTTATCTAGTACTTGCTCAGAAGACATAGTAAAGAAAGCCTACTATGGAAATGTTTACCCTCTCTTAAATTATGGTGTTATTTACTGGGGTAATTCTGTCAATGTTAAAACAACATTCAAGCTACAAAAGAAGTGCATACGCGTTATATACCGCCTCTACAACAAAGAATCCATCAGATATATTTTTAAAGATAACAAATTCCTTACCTTAACTGGTCTTTACATCCTTGAACTGTGTTCGTTTGTCTCGTCCAATAAACATTACTTCAACTTCTGGTCAGCACGGCGTGATAATTTACGGCCTCAATATCAGTACAATATATTGCTCCCGAGGGTTAATAACGCAACTTATTGCAAGAGTACATTTATCTCGGCCATCAAAGTTTATAACCATTTACCCAATAGTCTTAAGGTGTTAAGCGGACAATCATTTAAACGACAGCTAAAGCAGTGGCTAATAGATCAAGTTTTTTACGATTTAAAGGAGTATTTATTATTT
Organism: Cydia pomonella; assembly: GCF_033807575.1. NCBI lineage: Eukaryota > Metazoa > Arthropoda > Insecta > Lepidoptera > Tortricidae > Cydia > Cydia pomonella. The sequence goes on from NC_084728.1 coordinate 3,274,832, forward strand.
AAGTCCGTGTAATTTTAGATGTACTTAATATAAATTTAAGGGACCTGTATATATATAATTGTGTAATATTGTATACCCGAAAAGGGTAGCCGTTGTGACTCTGTATCATTTTAACATCTTGTTTGACACGGTAAACAATAAACGAATTCTTCTTCTTCTTCTTCTTCTTCTAAACCTAGGAACATATCTATATACATTATTTTCTTTCCGCTGAGTACGGCACATGTAGCTGACTGCAGCGTAGCTAATAGGGGGAGTCCAGCCTGTCCCCTATCATTTTCATGATGGTTGGGGGAATATTACCTAACATTGTGCAATTTTGATGTTTTGGAATGGTTAGGGAATAATTTTGCACGAATTGCTTTAATTATCAGTATAAAAGTACTATCATTTATGTGGTAAAATACAATATTAATTTATTGCGCTATTGTACAGAAATATGACAATTTATATTACATTAAAAATTGTACACTTAAGAACTATTACAATTATTAAACATTAAAGAAATTATCTCTCAGAAAAATCAACTTCCATCCATAATTTCAACGACTCTTCGACACTCTTGACTCTACTGGCTTCAATGACATTGTAACAGTTTTTCGATCAGGTCACGTGTCCGTCTTACGAACTTTCAATCTGTCGAATCTGTCGGTCACGAGACCTGTCGCGAGTTTAACATTTTTTCCCCATCACAAAAAGTGCACAGCGCCGCTAAAGAAGTTTTCACTTCAAAACTTCATTGACATATTTCCTTGTCCACAGCTATACATAGACAAAGGCGACGCGTCGTGCACAGAACTATCCATCACCCCCCTGGACCGAGCTATCATGGCTTCCGGCGGATACCCTCCTCCTGAACCTCCGGGCTCCTTCTGCGCTGTCACCGCCAGACGCTGCGACATGCAGCTACTTGGCATGGTAACTGCTAATTCAATCTCTACTAAATTACTAACTTATTTACTTACTCCCTGGCGCAGCGATCCAAAGTGTGTCTTGATCTCCAACACGACTGCTCGCCCCTGATCCCGGAGCTGTGCAGTTTCTCTACTACATTGTATGAACAAAATATGAGGGTAGTGGAAGTAGGGTAGCCAATGGCCATTTTGTTGTGAATCCCCTGTAAGAATGTTTTTATTTGTCTATCATGCTTATGTCACATCGACCTTGAGATATGGCATTCTTTTTTGGGGAAACTCCACTAATCGATAACCTGCTGGTATGCGGTCTATTGCAATGATAATGCAGGATTGGATTCGAATGAAAATATGGTAGTGGATGTTAGATGCTGAATAATAACTATAATATATAAAAAAAACCTCTAATTTATTTTGAATTATTTCTAATTGAAGAGCGAGTTGACATATTATAACGCAGTATGAAAACTATCTTTTTAAATGAATTAACACGTATTGTGTTAATATTTACTAATAAATGAGTTTCCCTTCCTTGCCGTGGACAGTTCGGCACTATACTCTGTATCTTGTATTTAAATAAAAATAAAGAAACGATTTGTACTTTTTCGGGTGGTTATAACATTTATTGGTTAACCAACCTAATACAAAACCGCCTGGATCTGTCACTGGACTTGACTTAAACCTACATTATTTGATGATGTAATGTTTTTATCTACCCTCAACTGGCTTGAGCAGCCATTAACCCTTGGGACGCCTAGTGCCTGATCCGTACCAGTCCTGTCAATTGCCAGAGGGTCTTCAATTTTTGTACCCGTCTACTACCTAGTCCCGGATCTGTACAAACTGTCTCAACTGCCTTGTGCCTTGTCAGTCACCAAATTTATTCTAGCATATTCTAACTTCATTTTGAGATCTAAACACTTACAAATAGAGTTTTATATTACTTGCATTTCAATGCAATATGAGTATAAGTCGCGGCAGTCAACGGGTGCACGTACGCGAGCCTATCCGGCGTTTGAGGGGGATGGGACGAATCCGGCACTAGGCATTTAACGGGTACAAGTATGTTTGTCGGTTCGGCGTTCCAGGGGTTAAGGGTTTACTTTTATTTAAATACATAAAGAAACAGAGTATAAATAGCATACATTGACAGGTGGAAGCGTTGGAGGAGCGCGTGGCCGCGGCGTCCATGCAGATCCCGGGCTGGCGGCCGGCGCGCCTCGCGCTGCCCGAGGAGGCCAGCGGCGCCGAGATCGTGGCGCGCGCGCGGCACAAGCTGGCCTCGCTCGAGGCGAACATCGAGAGGAGATACCTCAAGCCGCCTTTGGTACAAAGGTACGCTAGGTAAAGTGAAACTTTAACTATTTATTGTATGTTCGATGGTAGTTTGAGGTAAGGGTTTTGCACGGGTTTTGTACAATATTTTAGTGTTCCTTGTGTCTAATTTGGGGTAGTCACCGGGGCTGAGATAGTAGCCAGAGCAAGACATAAGTTGGCCTCACTAGAAGCACATATCGAGAGGAGATACCTGAAGCCGCCTTTGGTACAAAGTTCCGCTAACTTGACCTATTTATTGTATGTTCGATGGGTAATTAATTAGGGTAAGTTTTTGCACGGGGAGTAGTATTATACAAGGTCACTAGAGGCTTATTATCAAGAGGAGATATTTGAAGCCGCCTTTGGTACAAATGTTTCCTAGATAATGTCAAACTTGGTCTTAATATTTAGGTAAGTACTAACTTTAAATAGTGCATATTTTACACTGTATCTTGGTTGACGTGATCTGGTCCCGGTTGACTGAGAATATCAGTGCCTCTCCCATAGGGTGAAGCGTAATACTGAGCCAGAACCCTTTTGTTTTGCTGCGACTCACACAACATTTCCACAGTGTAAAAAGTAACAGTGGGCCGACGCCTTTGATGTTTGCGTAAATGCCGGCACCGCTCAAGGTCACCGTACCTACTTAGGGTTGTCACAGACTTACACAACTGCCCAAAAGAAGAGGGAAATGTTTTTAGGTTTCATGTATGTATGTGTACTAATTTTATAAATGGAGTCCATTTTGGAAATAAAGATGGCGGACGTCACTTTTTTGAAAAAGTCGTCATGGGAGTTGTTTTCTGGGTTTTTGGGGGTGTAAATTTCAAAAATAGCATCTATTTTGAAAATATAGATGACGGACGTCACTTATTGAAATGAGTATCGATGTGTGTAGCAGTGATGTGAACCATTTTTAATTCTAAAATGAACTCTATTTTTGAAATCTGCACCCAGAAAACCATGGACGTCATTTTTGTAATCGGAACCCCAAGGAACCTCGGAGATGACACCCATATCGATTTTTAAGAAAAATGAATGTCCACCCTCTTGGATTTCAAAATGGATGTCATTTTTGTAAATGGCATCCCGAGGACTCTCAAAAATAATTAAAACATCAAATACTACATGATACATATACAAACAGAAGCTAGAAACATTTTTTGCTTTTTAAATAAAGTCTTAAACTCGTAATTTCTTAAAATAAGCTATCAAACATGTCCGCCATTTTGAATTTAAATATTGATGTCATATGATATATTTTTGTTTACACTGAAACAAACGATTAGCAAATGTCGTATGCAATATTTAAATTGTGCACAAATAGGTTGATAATTAAAAGACACGCGTCAGCCCTCAAAATCACATCCCTGAATACGAACAATGGCGTGTATGAAACTCAGGGACCGCCCCTCCCGCCCGCCGCTCCTCGCACCCCGCACGGTTGCCCTGTCTAGACGCCTTCGTCGACCGACTGTATTATTTCTTAGACTGTGACATTTCCTATATGTATAGAACAGTATTATTTCAATGTATTTTTTTTTCTTTCTACTTCTATTTTGTATAAATGTGTATTTCTCTCGTATGATTTTGTATTATCTGTTTTTTTTTTGTCATTTTAATAATTGTATTTCCTGTGTGTATTGTGGCAAACAAATAAACGGATTATCTATCTATCTATCTAATATTATTTTGATAGGTACTAAGGGCAGATAAAGCTTTGGACAAAGTATGATGCCACGGTTTACATTTACATTAGTTGTGTGTCTGATAATACCCCAATAACAATCATTATTATTTATTTATCAACGTCCTACAATCCTTAGATACCTTTTCCTTATTTGTTTGACATTTGTGTTTGGTATAAATAGGTGTTTAGATTGTTCGATTGATTATTCCGACAAAAATAATGCATCATGTTTGTTTTGCATGTTATGTTCATCTATTGGAATGTTTGAAATTTAGTTTGTTTATCATTATAATATAAGTGTTTCTTTTGATATATGATAATGCCCCGTTTCTAAACAACATTTTCTGTCCATTGGTTTGCTTCTAACATCTTATTTACTAACTCTGAATTATAAATAAAACTTGTATTTGCTTAATGCTTTTTTCCGACCGAAATTGGCTCCAGTAATCTCGAATTGTATGCGATTTTAGCAAGTCGTTTTGAATACAGTTAAGTTTATAAGCTGTTTGTTGTGGACAGCAACTCGGACGCGTCCCTCGGCGCGGCGCGGCAGGGCGAGCTCGGGACCGCGTCGGCTCCCTCGCCGCACGACTCGGACGTTGATTCTAAACGTAAGTATTTTTTTCTAGTGTATAGTCCTCCATATGATAGATGGGCAAAAATTATAACAGAGTGGCTACCCGGATATAAAAAAAAAGGAAGAACCATAGACCTAAACTTAGATGGAGAGACGATCTGAAAAGTCATGACAGACACTGGTGGAGATCAGCACAAGATAGAAAAAAATGGGAACGTTTGGGGGAGATCTTTGCGCGCAAAGCGCTATGCAATTAGTTAATTTATAATTTATAATAATTAATTCATTATTTTTAATCATAATAAAATTCGTAAATTTAATTAATATTTCCTTTATGTAGCTATTTCTGGTACTGCCAACATCGCCGTCATAAGTAAACGGGAACAGGCCGTTTAAAAACCAATTTTATCATTCTATTTATGTGGTTTAAATTCATGAAACACCCCATTCGGAGATCACAAGTTTTGCTATCTCAAAAAATAATGGCTAGTTGTTTTTGAAAGAAAGAAAGCAAAATACTTTATTGCCACAAAAAACGAGTACAAAAAATAACCTAACTTAATTTAAATTAACTATTCTAATAATACTTAGTATACCTTATAATATAATATATTGCCACCCATGCCATAAGTTTAAACCTTGATTTTTAAAAACATTGTTGCTTAAGTACGTGCCGTGAAACGGGAGCTGGCCGCTCTGCAAAAATAAACAAACTTTGTTCATCAGTTTAAATTTAAATTTAATAATAATTTAATTCAGGCATAACCCATATAAGTGTTAGTAACAGCCTTAAATATTAATGTTAAATATGACTATTATAATTTCGTAGAGCCTACCATGCAACACGTATACTTAGGACTAGGACAATACAATACCGGGTGAGCAATACATACACTTTGATAGACTAAAATAGCTTTCTATTAACAAATTCTATTATCAGATTTGGGCCCGAGCCGAAAAAATCATTAAATATAATTCATACTGTACTTCCATGACCTGAATTGATTCGAATAGGAGGTACCAACTTTAGAGCTGATCGAGAGAGAAAACAGTATCAAATTTCTAGAAAACTTTATAAATATAAGTGTGCCTTATAATTACTTTTTTACAGCTGAAACAAAATCCCTAGCGCGCGGCCTAGCAACGTGGCGAGAAGCAGTCGCCAGATGCAATACTTCAGCTCAACTCGCCATGTTGGCCGCCGCGCTCGAAGCCGCCACGGCGTGGGACAAGAGCGTCATGAAGGCGGTAAGTTCATTTTGCTGACGATTGGTAAACATATTAACCAAATTTAAGTAAACAATTTTATTTCTGCTGTGTATTAGTAAAACGATGCAAGGCGATATCAAGTCGCAACACGCCCCTTGTTTACATATCGTGTTGGCGTGTTACAGTACTGTCAATTCTGCCTGCTGGGAGACAACGAGGAGCAACTGCTGTTGTGTGACGGCTGTGACAAAGGCTACCACACGTACTGCTTCAAGCCCAGCATGGACAAGATACCCGAAGGCGATTGGTGAGTTATTTATGTAACAGAACTGTCTATTATGCCGCTGGGACACAACGAGGAGCACTTGCTTTTGTGTGACGGCTGTGACAAAAGCTACCACACGTACTGCTTCAAGCCGAGCATGGACAAGGTACCTGAAGGCGATTGGTGAGTTATTTATGTGTCTATTATGCCGCTGGGACACAACGAGGAGCACTTGCTTTTGTGTGACGGCTGTGACAAATGCTACCACACATACTGCTTCAAGCCGAGCATGGACAAGGTACCTGAAGGCGATTGGTGAGTTATTTATGTGATAGAATTGTCTATTATGCCGCTGGGACACAACGAGGAGCACTTGCTTTTGTGTGACGGCTGTGACAAAAGCTACCACACGTACTGCTTCAAGCCGAGCATGGACAAGGTACCCGAAGGCGATTGGTGAGTTATTTATGTGACAGAACTGTCTATTATGCCGCTGGGACACAACGAGGAGCACTTGCTTTTGTGTGACGGCTGTGACAAAAGTCACCACACGTACTGCTTCAAGCCGAGCATGGACAAGGTACCCGAAGGCGATTGGTGAGTTATTTATGTAACAGAACTGTCAATTCTGCCTGCTGGGAGACTACGAGGAGCAACTGCTTTTGTGTGAAGGCAGTGACAAAGGCTTCCACACGTACTGCTTCAAGCCCAGCATGGACAAGATACCTGAAGGCGATTGGTGAGTTATTTATGTAACAGAACTGTCAATTCTGCCTACTGGGAGACTACGAGGAGCAACTGCTTTTGTGTGAAGGCAGTGACAAAGGCTTCCACACGTACTGCTTCAAGCCCAGCATGGACAAGATACCTGAAGGCGATTGGTGAGTTATTTATGTAACAGAACTGTCAATTCTGCCTGCTGGGAGACAACAAGGAGGAACTGCTTTTGTGTGACGGCAGTGACAAAGGCTTCCACACGTACTGCTTCAAGCCCAGCATGGACAAGATACCCGAAGGCGATTGGTTAGTTATTTATGTAACAAAACTGTTATTTCTGACCCTGCCTATGAAGCCGATGGTCCCGGGTTCGAATTCTGATAAGGGCATTATTTGTGTGATCAACACGGATATTTGCTCCTGAGTCATGGGTACCTTATATGTATATAAGTATGTATTTATCTATATAAGTATGTGTATATAGTGCAAGCTTTGCTTATTTTGGGGCTAGTTCGATCTGTGTAAGATGTCCCCAAATATATAGGTTTTTGTTTTTATAATTAATTTACTTGTTCTAGCGTGTAATCAAACTTGTAAATTACAGGTACTGTTGGGTTTGCGTGAACAAGGCCCGCGGCGAGCGAGTGTGCATCGTATGTGGTGGTGCATGCCCTGGACGGACTATCCCGTGTGCGTTGTGTGTACGAGCCTACCACCACGACTGCCACTACCCACCTTTACCTAAGGTAACATAAAATACCCGGGACCCGGGTACATCCTTAAATGGACCCGGGTACGTCCTTAAACTACGTCCAAAAGAGAGGTATGGGCATTGTGAATTTCATCTCGCTTTCTGTGGTAGGGCACAGCCAGTGGATGTCATTCCAGATCTAGAGCAGAGCCCAACTGGAGAAGTACCTCCACCTTACAGAAAACAGCAGCCAAATAACAGTAGACCCTACTCATAAGTGTTGTGTTCCTGCCGGTGAGTAAGGTTGCCAGAGCTCAATGAGGGGGGGCGGATTTAGGGTCGGCAACGCGCATGTAACTCCTCTGGGGTTCAGGCGTACATAGGCTACGGAGACTGCTTACCATCAGGCGGGCCGTATGCTTGTTTGCCACCGACGTAGTATAAAAAAAAAAATATGATCATTTGACGACCTGTCTTAGTGGGTAGTCACCCTGCCTATGAAGCCAATGGTCTCGGGTTCGAATGCATGTAAGGGCATGTATTTGTGTGATAAGCACAGGTATTTCCTAAGTCATGGATGTTTTCTATGTATTTAAGAGTCCTTATTCCTACAGACGAGCGTATTTTGTAAAATGCTTCCTTTTCCATTCAAGATTACGACGTAACTATTAGTATTTATTCAAAAACTGGTAACGTACTTAAATAATCGTTTCCTAAACTAGCGGCTCCAACAGTTCAAATTTTCATTTTCTCTTTTAAACCTCTTTTTTAATGAGTTTTTTTGGGAGTCTTTTCCAAATTTTGCAGTGAGATGTGGCGTTTCGGTTCTCAATTTTGCTGTAAACAAGAATCATTTGGTACATGAATGACTACAATTTGATTCAACATATCTCGTACGAGGGGCTGGAATGATTAACAATCGAAGATTCATTTGAAAAAACTGATAAAATACCTTCCGAGTTTTCTTCATTTTTTTGGCGAAAACAGGGTTTTATTATATTTTTTTTCCGCAAATTGTACGCATATTTTGCTTTAAAAATAATATTATAGCAAACTGTAACTTTATGTTAACCTATAAAAAAAAAATCATAACTATGGGACCTACATTGCCGTAAATTTATATTTTTTTAAAACACGTATAAATCACGCAGCAGCGACGCCCCGCTCTCAGTCCGCGCGGAGCGCTCTTAGAGGACGGACCTGTGCTCGATTGTCAGGCATTCGTTGCGATCGTAATCAGCTACGGAGTTCCGAGAAGTGCTATATACTGCGATTAGAAAATCTTAATAAAAGTTCATTTTTTACACTATGCTTAACAGACTCTCGCTTATTGATGGATTTTCAGTGGTCCTTTTTTTTATACTACGTCGGTGGCAAACAAGCTTACGGCCCGCCTGATGGTAAGCAGTATCCGTAGCCTATGTACGCCTGCAACTCCAGAGGAGTTACATGCGCGTTGCCGACTCTAACCCCCTCCCGCCCCTCGTTGAGCTCTGGCAACCTTACTCACCGGCAGGAACACAACACTATGAGTAGGGTCTAGTGTTATTTGGCTGCGATTTTCTGAAAAACGCATTTCTACTTGAAATTACGTTAGGGTTTGCATTTGCATTATTATTTTTGCCCCGGATGAAGTCCAAGTTCTCATGATGGAGTCAGGAGTTGGTCACCAGAACTCCTAATCTACTCATTATAATCCCATCGTGTTTGGGCTCAAAAGATTTGCCCTGACGAACACCATCGATCTAGATGAGGTCCAGGGTCTCATGATGGAGTCAGGAGTTGGTCACCAGGACTCTTAATCTACTTATCATAACGCCATCGTGTTTGGGCTCAATAGATTTGCCCTGACGAGCACCATCAATCTAGATAAAGTCCACGGTCTCATGATGGAGTCAGGAGTTGGTCACTAGAACTCCTAATCTACTCATTATAATTCCATCGTGTTTTGGCTCAAAAGATTTGCCCTGACGAGCACCATAGATCTAGATGAGGCCCAGGGTCTCATGATGGAGTCAGGAGTTGGTCACCAGAACTCCTAATCTACTCATCATAACTCCATCGTGTTTGGGCTCAATAGATTTGCCCTGACGAACACCATCGACCTAGATGAGGTCCAGGGTCTCATGATGGAGTCAGGAGTTGGTCACCAGAACTCCTAATCTACTGATCATAACTCCATCGTGTTTGGGCTCAATAGATTTGCCCTGATGAACACCATCGATCTAGATGAGGTCCAGGGTCTCATGATGGAGTCAGGAGTTGGTCACCAGAACTCCTAAACTACTCATCATAACCTCATCGTGTTTGGGCTCAATAGATTTGCCCTGACGAGCATCATCAATCTAGATAAAGTCCAGGGTCTCATGATGGAGTCAGGAGTTGGTCACTAGAACTCCTAATCTACTCATTATAATTCCAACGTGTTTGGGCTCATGAGATTTGCCATGACGAGCACCATCGACCTAGATGAGGTCCAAGGTCTCATGATGGAGTCAGGAGTTGGTCACCAGAACTCCTAATCTACTCATCATAACTCCATCGTGTTTGGGCTCAATAGAGTTGCCCTGACGAGCACCATCAATCTAGATCAGGTCCAGGGTCTCATGATGGACTCAGGAGTTGGTCACCAGAACTCCTAGTCTATTCATCATAACTCCATCGTGTTTGGGCTCAAAAGATTTGCCCTGACGAGTACCATCGATCTAGATTAAGTCGAGGGTTTCATAATGGTAATTTGATGGTGCTTGTCGGGGTAAATCTATTGAGCCCAAACACGATGGAGTTATGATAAATAGATTACGAGTTCTGGTGACCAACTCCTGACTCCATCATGAGACCCTGGACTTCATCTAGATCGATGGTACTCGTCAGGGCAAATCTTTTGAGCCCAAACACGATGGAATTATAATGAGTAGATTAGGAGTTCTAGTGACCAACTCCTGACTCCATCATGAGACCCTGAACATCATCTAGATTGATGGTGCTCGTGAGGGCAAATCTATTGAGCCCAAACACGATGGAGTTATGATGAGTAGATTAGGAATTATGGTGACCAACTCCTGACTCCATCATGAGACCCTGGACTTCATCTAGATCGATGGTACTCGTCAGGGCAAATCTTTTGAGCCCAAACACGATGGAATTATAATGAGTAGATTAGGAGTTCTAGTGACCTACTCCTGACTCCATCATGAGACCCTGGACTTCATCTAGATTGATGGTGCTCATCAGGGTAAATCTATTGAGCCCAAACTCGATGGAGTTATGATGAGTAGATTAGGAGTTCTGGGGAGTTCTGGTGACCAACTCCTGACTCCGTCATGAGACCCTGGACCTCATCTAGATCGATGGTGTTCGTCAGGGCAAATCTTTTGAGCCCAAGCACGATGGAATTATAATGAGTAGATTAGGAGTTCTGGTGACCAACTCCTGACTCCATCATAAGAACCTGGATGGACTTCATTCGGGTCATAAATAATAATACAAACCCTAACGTGATTTCAAATAACACTGAAACTCTATAGCACTAATGTGCGCAAAACGATTGGCATCTTGACTAGGCAGCATGGGTGCGTAGCCACCATGCCAATCGATACGACAACGAAACACTATCTGTCTCTCTCTCGTACTAATACGCACAAACGATTGGCATCTTGGCTGGGCAGCATGGGTGCGTAGCCAACATGCCAAACGTTTACGATACGACAAGGAAACACTATCTGTCTCTCTATCGCACTAACATGCGCAATCGATTGGCTTCTTGGTTAGGTATCATGGGTGCGTAGCCAACATGCCAATCGTTTACGATACGACAACGAAACACTACTGTCTCTCTATCGCACTAATATACGCAAACGATTGGTATTTTGGCTAGGCACCAAGCAAGTGTGTGGCCAACATGCCAATCGTTTACGATACGACAACGAAACACTATCTGTCTCTCTATCGCACTAATATACTTTATTTATACCTGCAGTCATTTACTAACTTCTTCATTTTCCATTGGTGTGAAAGAGACAGAATAAAGAGCAAGGGTTATAGTACACTCCGTAGTCTGTACACTTAGTAGTAGTGTACATTAAAAAAACTACTGTACATATAAAATAAAATAAAGAGTGCCCATATGATATCATATAACACTAAAATTAATGTTGCTTGAAATTATATTGAAAACTATCAAGATTATTCTAGTCTGCATTGAAACGCGCGTCGCGTTGCCGGCGCTCGCGTACCGAGCGCCAACGCCATCTATCGAGCGTTATTTCGTGAAATCGGATAACGCTCCAAGGATTAAGGGCTCTTAAGTGTTTACATATTATATATATTGTTGTATGAGTACCCACAACACAAGCCTTCTTGAGCTTATTGTGGGACTTAGTCAATCTGTGTAAGAATGTCATGTAATATTTATTTTTATTATTGTTATTAGCCGGGTCCACACAGAGCGAGCATACGCACGAGGCAATTTCCTCACGCACAAACCAGCCAGTGTAGACGTGCCTCGGCCGAGGCGGCGCGCTCGGGCGAGGGAAACGCGCGCGCCGCCTCGGCCGAGGCACGTCTACACTGGCTGGTTTGTGCGCGAGGAAATTAATGAAAAGTTTTGATATAACAAGTTTTTATGATCATGATATCCGCGGTCCGGAGCACGTACATCCATCTCTCTCACGTTTGCGCTCAGTGAGAGTGGGAGAATAACATGAACCTAAATAAATAAATAATCAAATATCAAATATCAAACATTTATTCAGCAAATAGGCCACAGGGGCACTTTTACATGTCCATTTTTACAAACAATAAATTAAAAAAAAAAAAACAATTACAAATATCGAATCTATGAAATAATAAATACTTTATTAGAGATGTATACTGTCTCTAAATGTCAAATTACACAAAAAAAACTATGATAAAAAAATAAAACCATAAAATACTAAAATTCTTTTCTATAAATTAATAGTTTAAAAAACATTAGAAAAACACGCTTTTTAACCTTGAAACCTGATCGTGTTCAAAGTTAATAACGTGACCTTTCTCACAAGTGAAAACACGACTATGATACTATATTCCATCGTGGAATGCCAGTGCCTATCTTCCGGCTTCATCATCAGACCTTGACACCTTATTGTGGTCCAAGTTCATTACAAGACTTATAACAAATCCAAACACAACTATGATACAATGTTCCATTATGAAGTTCCAGTTCATATCTTCCGGCTCCATCATCAGATCAGTTCGACAGTACCATATTATTGTATTGTCATCAGAACTACATACAGCTGCCAATATTCATGACGCTACGATCCTTGGAAGATAAATTAGTTACCTTAGATTCCATTACGTAGTTAGGTACATACCGGTCGACCTAATAAAACCGTGTTAAAAAAAAAACAGAATCGTTTCGTAGCAGTAAAACCTGCCTCGTTTTAGCTTGCGTCTACGTCACATACAGTTGATTCATGTTTTACCTGTCGTCTACCAAATGCGGATATTACCGGCTAAAGAAAACTTAATACATTTGTCAACATTTTGAGAAAAAACGTATCCTCTTTATACTGCGGCCGGAGATCTCCGTCCAGTATTTTGTGTCCCGTATTTATTACGTACGGAGATTACCGGTCATTTTACCGGCAGTCTAAAAGCTGCTTTTCGACTGCGAATTTTGTTCGCGTGCAAAAATAATCCGTGGTAACAAATTTGAAGTGGCCCGCGTGGGTGGGGAGCAGATGGTAGGGTCAACAACGACGGTGGCAAACAACCATACGGCTCGCCTGATGGTAAGCAGTCTCCGTAGCCTATCTACCACTGTGTTGCCGACCCTAACACTCTACACCCTCGTTGAGCTCTGGCAACCTTACTCACCGGCAGGAACACAACACTATGAGTAGGGTCTAGTGTTGTTTGGCTGCGGTTTTCTGTAAGGTGGAGGTACTTCCCCAGTTGGGCTCTGCTCTAGATCTGGAATGACATCCACTGGCTGTGCCCTACCACACAAAGCGAGATGACATTCACAGTACCCATACCTCTCTTTTGGACGTAGTTTAAGGACGCACCCGGGTCTAGAAATCGGTTCATAGAGGGGTGCTTTTTTGGAAATCTTGGTAGACGACAGATTAATCTCGCTAATTCTATTTCAGAATCCACGCGGGAAATGGTACTGCTCTCAATGCATCTCTCGCGCTCCCCCCAAGAAGCCACGCAACACGAAGAAGAAGGACAGCAAGCATAAAGAAGTGAACACCAGCGTCGATGCCGATCAGAATATGGTGCCTAGGTGAGCTTAAAAAACGCACGTGTCTTCGTGAATGACACGATCTATAACTGTTCCAAATTTAACTTATCTACGTTCAACGGTCTATGAGAAAAATGCATTTAATCGATTTACAAGATTGAAGTGATTCTATAAGTGTTTCGTGAACACAGTTTTGTACGGAACACTAAATATCAATAATATTATAACAAAAAAATTATAGAAAATGAGCCATATATCATAAAAAAATGGGATTTCAAAAAACATATTGAGATTATAAAAACATACAAGGTTCAAAATGTCAACAAGAAAAAAAAAATAACCTTCCAAAAAATAAGAAAATGGTACCATTCGATTCCTTACATTTCATTGAAAAATAAATTGTATAACAACTATATAAATAAACGCAATATTTCAGGGTCAAAATAGGAGTTTTCTTTTTTTTTTATACATTTGGGATAGACTAATGTAATGTGATGTCACATTGATTAGAGGCGCTTCAATCGGCGAGTGCGAGCGTCAGACTAATTCTCTTTTCTGATCTTTGTGTTGCTTAAATGCCATGAGTCCTATACGAGTATAGACAGTTGATCAAAGACAATGTTATTCCAAAAAAATGTGGTTGGAATGGCCCCAAGAATATTTAATAAAATACCTCAAAACATTCAAGTATTACAGCTTAACAAGTTTAAAAATGCCTTAAAACTATTGTTAGTTCAAAAGAGTTACTACTCTATAAAAGAATTTTTAGATGATAATGACTTGTAAATATGTACATACATTTATATTCCGACATGCATGCTCTCAAAATTTGTATGCCGTAAGGCCCCACATAGTGAAACTGACTAATCTGTAACATCCTATGTACACCTATGTTGGACAAATAAATAATTTTGTATTTGTATTTGTATTTGATCCTCAGGAAAATCAAGATCGATTGACATTATTTACAAAAAACTATCAAGTAGCCAATTTTTTTTATTACGAAAGGTTAGCATTTGACCATAATCTCACCTGATGGTAAGTGCCGATGCAGCCTAGGATGGAACATGCTTACCTAAAAGATGTCTATTCACTCTCGATTTAAAAAGATCCAAGTTATAGTGGACTGGGAATAGATTAGCAGGAAGTGAATTCCACTCCTTAGCCGTTCGCATGTTAAAGCTGGATGCGTAGCGTTTAGTGCGGATCAGTGGTAAAGTAACGACGTAAGGGTGAAACGCAAAACCGCGTCTAGTCCCACGGTGGCAGAACAGAGATGGGGGGATAAGATTATGTAATCCCATCGCACACTCCCCGATTTTTTTTTAATAATTCTTATTTCGCATTTTCTCAAAGGTTAGCTGGAAGAGATCCCTTTTAGGGATACATTGGCCTTTATACATAATTTTTTTTTGTTTTTCAAAAGTCAAAAGTTAATTGTTTTGTTTTTTTCTGTTTCATGTTTAACCTGTTTATGTGCAATAAAGTGACATACAACATACATACATACATAATTCGTTTCTTCATAATTCAACGTAATAATTTGCTTACGTAGCTATTGTGTATTTTTGAATAAAAATGTGGTATGTGCGCAGCCCGGCGCCGTCGCACGCGTCCACGTCGACGCTGGCCGAGGACGCGGCGGCCGACGCGCCGCCCGAGCCCGAGCGCGAGCCCGCGCCGCCGCCGCCAGGTGAGCTCCGCCACACACCCACACCCACACCCGGCCGTCGCACGCGTCCACGTCGACGCTGGCCGAGGACGCGGCGGCCGACGCGCCGCCCGAGCCCGAGCGCGAGCCCGCGCCGCCGCCGCCAGGTGAGCTCCGCCACACACCCACACCCACACCCGGCCGTCGCACGCGTCCACGTCGACGCTGGCCGAGGACGCGGCGGCCGACGCGCCGCCCGAGCCCGAGCGCGAGCCCGCGCCGCCGCCGCCAGGTGAGCTCCGCCACACACCCACACCCACACCCGGCCGTCGCACGCGTCCACGTCGACGCTGGCCGAGGACGCGGCGGCCGACGCGCCGCCCGAGCCCGAGCGCGAGCCCGCGCCGCCGCCGCCAGGTGAGCTCCGCCACACACCCACACCCACACCCGGCCGTCGCACGCGTCCACGTCGACGCTGGCCGAGGACGCGGCGGCCGACGCGCCGCCCGAGCCCGAGCGCGAGCCCGCGCCGCCGCCGCCAGGTGAGCTCCGCCACACACCCACACCCACACCCGGCCGTCGCACGCGTCCACGTCGACGCTGGCCGAGGACGCGGCGGCCGACGCGCCGCCCGAGCCCGAGCGCGAGCCCGCGCCGCCGCCGCCAGGTGAGCTCCGCCACACACCCACACCCACACCCGGCCGTCGCACGCGTCCACGTCGACGCTGGCCGAGGACGCGGCGGCCGACGCGCCGCCCGAGCCCGAGCGCGAGCCCGCGCCGCCGCCGCCAGGTGAGCTCCGCCACACACCCACACCCACACCCGGCCGTCGCACGCGTCCACGTCGACGCTGGCCGAGGACGCGGCGGCCGACGCGCCGCCCGAGCCCGAGCGCGAGCCCGCGCCGCCGCCGCCAGGTGAGCTCCGCCACACACCCACACCCACACCCGGCCGTCGCACGCGTCCACGTCGACGCTGGCCGAGGACGCGGCGGCCGACGCGCCGCCCGAGCCCGAGCGCGAGCCCGCGCCGCCGCCGCCAGGTGAGCTCCGCCACACACCCACACCCACACCCGGCCGTCGCACGCGTCCACGTCGACGCTGGCCGAGGACGCGGCGGCCGACGCGCCGCCCGAGCCCGAGCGCGAGCCCGCGCCGCCGCCGCCAGGTGAGCCCCGCCACACACCCACACCCACACCCGGCCGCGCACAGCTCAGCTGCTGAATCAACTGTCGCCTGCGGTACTTCCGGAATACGACCTTCAAACCTTCAAAAAAAGAGCGTACTCCCATCTTCACGCCCGGTAACGCGCTTACAATCCCTCCGGTGTTGCAGGTATCCATGGGCGGAGGTAATCGCTTACCATCTGGTGATCCGTCTGCTCGTTTATCTCCTGTATCATAAAAAAATTATAATAATTAAGGTTGCCTGGAAGATATCGTTTTTTTAGTGAAAGTGAAAAAGTTACCTAACTTTTACTCTATCAATGATTTTGTAGGTTCAAAAAATATTGCATTGTATTGTAGCATCTACCCCCAATTTTTATCGTGTAGAAACCATGAAAATTTTAAAAAGTAACACATTCGACGAAACTTGCAATAGTTATTTGTGTCCCAAGGGAGATAAAGTAGGAAATTGCGTGCCACGTGTAAAATTGTTACCCGAGCCGAAGGCGAGGGTGGCAAACATGCGGGATGGAATGTCCTACGTTTACTCCCGTGGTGCGCATACTATTTCTCTGCTCGAAGAAGGCAGAAAGCGGCAGTTTCGTTTAGCGCAGCGGGAGCAAAGTTGACGCTTTCCGCCCGAAGGGCAGAAAAAATATTTGTGCCATTTTCAACCAAAGGATACCACTTTGTCAGTTGTCTATAAGGTTGATTTCAAATTGAAGTTATATGGAAGCGCCTTATTGACAACCGACACTAATATCCTTTTGGTTTAAAAAAATCAAATTAAGCATCAGATTTCTAGAAAAAAAAAAACTTATAATTTTCACACTTATTTTCGGTATTGTTCAAAACCTAATCTATTTGTACGATGTTACAGTACCACCAGACTTGCCTGAGGACGGACCTCCCCCAGAAAAGCGGCGCGCCTTACAATACGTCGGCGGAAATGGGGCTCTACAGCACGAAGCAGACGGTGTTGATGGTACGGTTTGAATTTAGATCTTATTGTCAATGTGAGAAAGTTCAATTTAGTTTAACTCTAGGCTGGGAATTCAGCAGAGAATGAGGCAGACAAATGACACATAGACGGTGCGTGAACGGTACAAACGGTTTGTTTGTAATTTAAGTCTTACTGTGAGTGTGAGAAGGTGCATTTTCATATGGAACCTAGCCTGAAACAAAGCGCCTTACAATACGTCGCTGGGTACATCACGAATCAGACAGCGTGGACGGTACGGTTTGAATTTAGATCTTATTGTCAATGGGAGAAAGTTTAATTTAGTTTAAACACAAAGCTGGGAATTCACCGGAGAATGACGCAGACAAATGACAAGCAGTCGGTGCGTGGACAGTACTACCGGTTTGTTATAATTTAAGTCTTACTGTACTTAATTAAATAGTTTTTGTCGATTCAGCGTTAGGAAATTTTTCAAAATAGCGGAGCCATATATTTATTCAGTTTTAAGTTATGCCCGCGAGGAGGTCTACAGCTCAGCTCATAGACCCACTAATATAGATCTTCTTCGTTTTCTTCCTGCCTTATCCCACATTAAGCTGTTTGCAGACCGGTCTGTTTAAGCTTACACGGGCTACATGTTATGTATATAATTATAAGTATGTAACTTTACTTTTGAGTGGCATTAACGTGAGACACTTCATTCGGTGTCTGTTTGTTAATATCATGTCTTTTTATTATTTATATAAGAATTCAAGCCTTGGAGACCCTTAGATCTCTATGGGTATTTTAATGATAATTTTTAGGGTTCCGTACCCAAAGGGTCAAACGGGACCCTATTACTGAGACTCCGCTGTCCGTCCGTCCGTCTGTCACCAGGCTGTATCTCCTGAACCGTGATAGTTAGCCAGTTGAAATTTCTACAGAGTATGTATTTCTTTATCCGCTATAACAACAAATACTAAAAACAATAAAATAAATATTTAAGGGGGCTCCCATAAAAAAAAGCGATTTTTACATAATGGTACGGAACGCTTGGTAATTGTATTTTGTTATTTATTGTAAAAAATTGACATTTAAAAGTGCCCCTGTGGCCTATTTGCTGAATAACTGTTTGTTTGTTATGTGGGATCGGCACAACATGTTCTCTTCCATCCTCCTCTATCTCACGTCACCTCAGCACTCCTTTCTTTCTCATATCCTCATCACACAATCCATCCATCGTTATTTGGGTCCACCATCCTCTCTCCGTCGATCAACATTCATCCCTAACATCATTTTGCCTACATGATTATTTTGACGACCGGTTTGGCCTAGTGGGTAGTGACCCTGCCTACGAAGCTGATGGTCCCGGGTTCCAATCCTGGTAAGGGCATTTATTCGTGTGATGAGCATGGATATTTGTTCCTGAGTCATGGGTGTTTTCTATGTATTTAAGTATTTATAAATATTTATATATTATATATATCGTTGTCTAAGTACCCTCAACACAAGCCTTATTGAGCTTACTGTGGGACTTAGTCAATTTGTGTAATAATGTCCATTCATCCCTCCAGCCACTAGTATGGTTCATAAATATGTTTTGTGCAGGAATAGAACCCGACGCAGAAAACGTGCCGCTGCTGTCTCGAGCGAAGAAAGAGAAGCACAACGCGAAGAAACTGCAGAAAGAACTGCAGTTCTGCAAGTAAGTCGACAACTTGGTATAAAACTATACTGACATTGAGTCCGCAGCAACCTCGGCTCTCCATGCAAACGTAGTTACGCTCTCATTTTGAAACGACTAGCTAGATTTCTCTGAAACTTGCAATAGGATATTGTAGAATATTTAGTTTTATGTAGTTTTGTTATTCTAGTTTTTTTTATATTTTAATATTTATACTGCAATCGTATGTAATAAATAAATAATTTAAAAATATAATACCTGACGCAAAAAAGAGGGGTATTATTACTTTGACCACTATGTGTCTGTGATACCGTAGCTCTTTAATGGTTAAACCGATTAAATAAATAAATAAAATAAAATAAAAATCATTTATTTCAGACCTTGGTCCATACAGTGTTAGTACGACTTACTCTAAAAATTATATTAAATTATTATTGAAATAAATTAAACTTACGATATTTTAGGGTTTAAAACTGGAGCCAGGCACATACACCAGTAATGACTACATACACTCATGAGAGTTATGTGTATGTAGCTACCACTGAGTGTACCCTGGTCCAGTGCACAAGAAGCTGACTGTCAAGCCTGCCAGCTATAATTGCCAGGAGACTGTTGCGGCTGCCCCGCAGGCGCCGCAGCGCGCGCGCATGATGGCCTGGAACCCGTCCACGCGCGCACCCGCGAACATCCCGGACGCGCTGCACCAGCGAGGCAACCGCAACAGTGCCCTGAAGGCATTGTTGTATTGGATGCGTAGGTCGCTTAGCGACCTTTGCGTATAGCTGGTCCATAGTGCACATGTATAGAAGGTAGTGCAAAAAGCTCGAAACAATGTTATTTTTACTGGCGCGGTGCAACGCCTAAATCTATGTGCCAGCATATTTGCTCTAGTCGCCAGCGCCCTACGCTCCCTTTTTATATCCTCGTCATCCTTCATGTTATCACACACTACATGTCCTAGGTACTTAAATACAGATACCTGTTTTAAAGGGACGCCATTGAGCAATACTGGGGGAAAATCAACCTTACATTTATTACTATGCTTAAAAATCATAAATTCACTTTTAGTACAGTTATATTTAAGGCCATGACTAATAGCATATTGCTCACATACATTTAGAAATTTCCTAAGCCATCCTACCGAAGGGCTCAACAGCACCATATGATTAGAAAGCGTTTTTTATTTAATTAAAAACAGGTTTTCTAGCGGGGATCCTTAGACATGTTTTATCAAAATTCCGTTTCATTGTGTTGGTTTTTTTTATTTATTAAGAATTTTGGTTTATATTAACAGGAACTTATTGTACGAGATGGAATGCCACGAGCACGCGTGGCCGTTCCTGCTCCCCGTGAACACCAAGCTGTTCCCGCAGTACAAGAAGGTCATCAAGTGCCCCATGGACCTGTCCACCATCAAGAAGAAACTGGAAGACAACACGTTAGTACAATGCCTATTTCCTATTTTACTTGCATCCTCCATTGTTTGGAGATTTAGATCCAATTTAGATCTTGGAGGTGACTTTAAATCCAAGATAATCTCTGAGGATTCATAAAAAAAATATTCTATGGCTGAACAAAGAAGAGTAGAAAGCAAATATTAAAATATTTACATTTTCAACAAAGAGAGCGGACACCAAAGAGATTTTTTTTTTCTTTATTGGGGAAAAAAACAGACAGGCAGATGATACAGAAAAGAGGATATTGGTTTTTACATTATAAGTGCAACCTACATCCTGAGACAATTCCCACTAGGATTTATAAACTAATAATTTATAAGTGGCATTGCCTTCGGATTGAGGTATAAAATGTTAGTAAAATAGGTACTAAACTAATATTATTTCGACACACATACAGTCGTATTCATAAATATGTATACATTTCTTCGCCTTAATCCATTGCAATAAGGTGAAAAAATGTATACATATTTATGAACTCGACTGTACATAGATAAAAGATAGCGTGTTTATATGTTTTATTAGACTATAACTTGAGTATTTTTAGTGTTCCGTACGAAATTTTGTTCACGGGATCACTTCGGTCTTGCAAATCGATTCAATGAAATAAAAAAAGTATATTGAAGACTTGATTGTCACAGATGTTGGTGTTTTTGGGTTATTTCAACTCAGAATCTTAGCTGATGTTAAATAATGACTCAAAAATTTGTATGAAAATGGTAGTTTCCACTACGTCACGTACATCGCGTGAAAAAAGTATTCCCACTAAAATGTAACGTAATAGAACGGACATTTTGGGACATTTTTAATAATGGTAGGATGGAGAATGCTGTCAGATTTAAGTAGAATGAGCCCAAGAATGTCCAGATTTGTAAGAATCAGGTCTTCAATATTTAATTTAGAAAACGCTGAAATACTTTTTAATAAGTTTTTGGCAAAAATTTCGTTTTTGGTACAAGCTTTTATCGCTGACTGTACTTTTCTTCCCACAGGCAACTAATACTCATCGAGACAATTCTAAAAACCTCTAACACAAGGTTAACTTGTTTCATCACAAAGTTCCTATGGCTACCTCCTGCCTCGATAATCAGATCAGCTCGGCGGTACCATAATATTGCATTGTCACCCGACTTACATATGTATGCAGATTTTCAGCTCAATCGGAAACCGGGAAGTGGGTCTAATTTAACTTGCAAGATTTGTTTACAGACAATGGGACAGGTGAAACTAAATAAAAGCTTGTAAAATGATTCTAACTTCGATTAAGAGGATAGCCTTGGAGTTTAAGAAATTAGGACGTGTCTCGAAGTCTCTTCTCTAAGCGAAATACTTTTATGCCAGGGGTCCCCAATCTTTTTCAACCTGCGGCGCAGTTACAAGTTTAGTATTTTGCAACGGCGCCCTGCCCTAGCTAAGTTGTTAGATTAGGTTACTTAGAGGGAGGTAGGAAAAAAATAAAACATCCACAATATGAATAAAAGTTTATTTATTATAAAATAATTGAAACAGAAGGGTATCAACGCGTGAGCGACGGCGACGCGCGCGACGATGGTAGGTACCTACCGTCGTTGTAAATTTAAAATCACGGTCGAAAAAGAGTGACACGACGCTATATTATTTACCGATGCGAGCGCTCAAATAGGTACCCGCGAATATTTGTGGTTTCGGATAATGATAGAACTCACGGCGCCCCTCTTTACTACCAGGGCGCCGCGGCGCACACTTTGGGAACCCCTGTTTTATGCATATTAAATGTTATATTAATATCAGGTACAAATGCAAAGAAGAGTTCGCGTCCGACGTCCGGCTGATATTCAGCAACTGCGAGGTGTTCAACGAGGACTACAGCCCCGTCGGCCGCGCCGGACACAACATGAGGGAGTTCTTCGACTCGCGCTGGGCGCAGGCGTAGGCCTCCCTCCGTACTGTGTACTGCGTGTGGACCCTGCGTGCAGAGGGCAGCACGGGAGCTTGGCGATTATGTCAGTTCGTTTTCAATCTAGATTGTAAGATTGCAGACGTTTCATCGCACAAGGGAGCTCGTGTGAACAGTAGGGGTATGGAGTGTGGATTTAAAAGGAGTGAAATCTCTTATGGTAGAACTGTTGCAAGTGTCCAGCTGACAGCTATAAATAATAGTTCCAAATCTCTCCAGAGTAGCGCTAGAGTAGCTAAGAACCTAGGCGTTATTGACGGAGTGAAGTGCGCTGTCTATGATTTGATTTTTTTTCAAGTATTCTAGGTATTGTAGCGCCACCTATTTAAGGTTTTTTGATGACACTTTTTGGTACATGGAGATTTAATTCCTTACATCCACCTTTCATAAGTAGGGGGTTCCTATTGACGTGAAGTGATGTCAAGTCAAAGTTATCTATTTAGTATGGAGGGTAGAGGCAAGGAGAAAACTTATGGGAGAACAGTTGCAAGTGTCCAGCTGTCAGCTATAAATAACAGCTAGAGTAGCTACAGGACATGAAATGAACTAAGCCGTTATTTACGAAGTGAAGTGCGCTGTTTGAATTTTTTATCAAATATTCTAGGTATTGCGGCGCCATCTATTAGAAGATACTTAGTTTAACTTTATCCTTTTTAATATCAGCCAGTAAGACTTTAAAAGTTGTCTCTTTACTTTTGGGACAGCCATATGTTTTTGTGGCATAAACGGCCGTATTTTATTTTACGTTCACTTAGGTTTGATTTTATCACAGCTTCAAGTGACTGTAGGTCTTTCTTAAGATTGTTTGACGAACCCTTTTTTATACACGGTTTACTCCTGACCTCTACCCTCTATACAATTTAGGTCACAAGGTGACAAACCCTATACGACGGTTCCATATTACCAGACATAGGAATCCGTGGGGCAAAATTGTTTGACAAGTAGGGAGTTCCTGTATCGATAAACTCTACTATCGATGCCATTTCTATATACTAGTGATCACTCGAGGGTTTGCTTATAGTAATACGTTTTTATTAAGAGTAAAAATAATAACTCAATGTACTCTTCTTCGTTTTTAAGACAAGACAAGACAATTTTATAATTTTACTCATCCCAATTATTTTCTTCGTGAATGTCCCATTTACTATTGTTAAAGTAAACGACCAGAATTTGTTCCATATTTTCGGGTATTAAGCGTCTAAAATTAAGGGAGTAAAATTATAAAATTGTCTTGTCTTGTCTTGTCTTAAAAACGAAGAAGAGTACATTGAGTTATTATTTAATTATTTTTTACTCTTAATAAAAACATATTTTTACAAGCAAACCCTTGAGTGATCACTAGTATATAGAACTAGCATCGATAGTCGAGTTTATCGATACAGGAACTCCCTACTTGTCAAACAATTTTGCCCCACGGATTCCTATGTCTGCATATTACCTATTATGGTTGGAAGTACAGACCTGTGAATATGGATGAATTAAATTGTCATCGTTAATATGATTATGCTGGCCGATCTTGACTGGCCAAATGACTAAAAAACAATGTTAAACTATGGCCGATAAGTAAGTACAGTCGAGTTCATAAATATGTATACATTTCTTCTACATTTTTTCCTTTGCGATAAGGTGAACTCGACTGTACTACAGAGGCTAACAACATAAATAGAAATACAGTACTCTAACTGATTGAAGACATTGACAAGGCTCTGAGAGTTTCCAAAATAACCATTTATAAGGCATAAGGGTATCAGGAATTATGCATAATTGAACCCTATTACTTTGAATTAAAGTTCAAATTCAGGTGGGATATGTATTCCCTCTGTCTTATAATTGCATAAAAGTCATGAAAAAGAATAGAAAAGGCATTGAACTTTTATTCCACATTTCATTTTCTATACCCTAATGAATTTGACTTGTTTTCAATTTTGTATTTGCTGAATAATTATCCTAATTTGCTTCTAGACAATATTTACAGCATTTCTTTCATAATCATTGAATCTGTATACTTTCAAAAAGAGTGTTATATCAGTTCAATGGCCTTAAAATATTCACACAAAGAAAACGAGAAACATTCCAAACGAAATTGGATTCTAAACACACGAACACAGGTCACGAAATCGCACGGACCTTAAGAATCTCATCGAGGAGAAATTGTGATTATTATATAAAGCAACGCACACGTTTAAACGTTGTTGAGTGTATTTAATATGTAGCTGACTGTACATACTAGTGACTAATAAGGATAGAATAAAAAAAGTATTAAATAGAGTTCTATTTTTAAGCATAGAGAAGATAGAGTATTGAATGTCGTTCGATTTTTTTTGCGCTTTGCATCGAACCAGTATTTACCCGATGGGTATTTTTTTTAATAAGTACGTTGGATTGAAAGGAAAATTTTCTCGGTGGCCAGTCTCTTAGGGAGGTGTAAATGTAATGGATGTGTAAAAAATTATTAAAAATTAAAAGTTGTCTATTTGAAATTTCGCTGTAGGCGGCAGTAATTATTAGTATAGTGATAGGATAGAGGAGATGTACTTTAGTTGGCCTGTGGACCGCGAGGGAACTGCCTAAATAACTAACCTATTCGGTATATGACAATCCACTTCGTCCGTTTACGTCTCTTTCGCTCAAATAAGCAAGAGCGATAGAGACGCAGATAACGAAATTTCGATGTTTGAGGTGGTCGCTCTGGTTCTAATGAATATTCGGACTAATAAACCTAACATTTTAAAAAGGCGGCCGATTTTTTCTTATTTTTTATCATTTCGGCTCAACGTCTTTCTGACATAAATTTTGTTCATTTGGCTGTTAGCACAAACGTTCTAACTATCTTGAACCTTATGTTGTTTATGCATTTTGTATCACTATAGATAAATTAAATTATAAGTAGCCCCAAAAACATGTATAGTTCGCCACAAGTTTAATAAAAAAAAAATTAATTATTAGATGACATGTTTTTCAGTTCTTAATTTTAGGTTTCAAAGTCAAAAATTGTACTGCGAAGGCAGTCCAAAGCCTTTAGAACTGGAAGCATCTGTCATTTATAATTTGACGTCATAGTTTGACAGTTCTCCGCGGTAGCGTAGGCAAGGCCTAACTCATGACAGAATCTGTCAGTGTGTCAGAACTGTATAGGTAGCGGGACTGTAGCTATCGATTTATTTTTGAATGCGATATTGACAGTAAATTGATTAGCAGATATTTACATTTATTCTGTTTCTCACTGAAAAAACATTTGGTTTGTAATATTTAAATGGCAATAATTTAGGACTCCAGTGTTTACTAATAATTAATTTATTAAAATCTGTTAGTTAATGTACTGTCAATATTTATTATTTACACTTATCATTTTGAACTTCTAATTTCATGAAAGATTTATTTATCAAGCTTTTTAACAGTTTTCTTCTAAATAAATTGTTATTTTCAGTGAAGACGTTACTTTTTAATTATTAGTATTTTTTAAAGCACTTTCAATCAAAATCATGACAATTTTGAACAGTCGCTCTTTTTTACTGTCAACAATTTTGATTTTCATGTCATTTTGGCAACAGGCGTAGAGCCGCTAGCTAGTCCTTAATGGGAGAAAAGCATCTTTCTCTTTCTATCAACCTTAATTAGAGTGGGATACATGCTTCCTCATTAACAGCACTTTTTGTTCATTACACTTTTTGAACATTTTTTTCCAACGTCTTTGTAAAAAATTTGCAACTAATAGTCATTTTGATTTATTTTTAATTTATTTTTAGATGTTATTTATTTACGTTTCCATTTTACGCTGAGCCGGTCTAAATTTTGTACTTATAAAGGTTTTTCTTTTGACCTTGTATGTATGAAAAATGTATGGGATTGTATTAAAAACGCCATATCAATGTGGTCATCGATCATCGTGCAACAAATACATTTAAAATTAGTCTTACTAACTTTATACCGCTGATTTTTGCGTTTGATAGAAAACTACTTTTTGGCAAATAAGGCATATCTCAAAGATTTATTTTAAATAAATTGAAGATATCATTGTGCCAATAGAACAATAATTAACTTGATATGACAAATAGTACATTACGATACAAGTGCGAAAAATAGGAAATTCGAAACGAGTGGCGATAAATTAAAACACGACCGAAGGGAGTGTTTTAAATCGACACGAGTTGCGAATTACCTATTCGCACATGTATCGTACAACGTTTTACAGTACATATGGCCCTTTAAATGTTCGACACAGTAACATAATATGCTACTTCTCGCACTAGTGCTATAAAGTAGCCCCATATGTACTGTAAAATATCTTTCGTGTCATGTCTTATAAACTCACAATAATTTGTGAATGTAGATTTTTTTTTAATAGTAATTGGTAAATCATCGTTAAAAAAATCTATATGCACGGACCGTTTTTTTTTGGTTCCATATTCGAAATTTGAAATGTCTATATGTTATGCCTATACCAAGATATGTATTGCAATCTCAACTCTACTGCCAGCGTGTAAGGTCGATTTTTAGATAATGTCGGGTTTCGGACGACACTAGCGCGCCTAGTGAATTAAATACGAAACTATTTGCAATTTTTCCATTTACAATGAAATAGTAATTTTAAAGCACAAATGACTTTCAACGCGTGTACTTAAATTTTATTACAACTGTCAACTATTTTTTTACTTTTTTTTGGATTGCTTATGGCGCTAGTGTCGTTAAATTGAGCACTTTAGGACCCAATGTTTTGAAACTATATACACTTAAGAGAAAAATGGAGGACCGGCGCGATGTCACCCTTTCATACAAACTCCCCCCTCCACTCCACTCTTTTCATGTGTTGCAGGCGTACATAGCCTACGGAGACTGCTTACCACCAGGCGGGCCGTATGCTTGTTTGCCACCGACGTAGTATTAAAAAAAAGTCCATTTTCCTCTCTGGATATTAACATAATTGTTTTTTTTTGACATAATTTGTTGTATATCATCAACCTATGCTCCTTTTGTTTGATTTTTTTTCGTTTGGAGTTAAAAGCATTTGACATTTTGTATGAAATCTGTTTTTCGCTCCTAATTTTTATGATAATACAATAGGGAGTGTGCATGAACTGTAGGAGGCAGCACAGGAGCCGTCAGATTTTTGGCGCGAGGCGTAAATGTGAAGTTTTTTGTTCCGATGTAGCCCACAAGATGGCAGAACCTACTATGCACAAGAAAACACTTGACGTGTAAATGTGCCTGTTTATGGTTCCGATTCAGACCACAAGATGGCAGACCCTCCAACGCGCACGGTCCCTATAATCGAAACACGTTAAACGTAGGGGCATAGTTATGGTTAATGTACATCAAATTATTATGTAAAAATGTTTTCCAAAATGTCAATACACAGAGAGGAAAATGGGGAAATCGGCCGTCCTCTTTCCTCTTAATAGTGTCGGTCCAAGCTAACTTTGCATGCCATTTGCAATGACAAAGTGTGGTCATGTCATCATTAATGTCAAATTTATATGAAAATCTGACGTTCTTCTGCTCACTTTGTTCTGTTTAATTTGTTTATTTTAGTCAATGCAAAGTTAGGTTAAGCCAATAAGTGTTGCCAACTGTACTTTATAGTTTCACACCGGTCCTATGGTGTCAAAAGTTGTCAAATGTCATTTTGACAGTCGGAACCTGTCAGACATATTTTGGTAAACAGTCCGAGGTGTATGATAGGTACGAATGTGTTATGTTGTGTGCATCGGTTGGTTTTAACTATAAATGAATATATAAATTATATACGAATAAAATAAATAATTTTGGAAGCACTCTTGTTTGGTTTAATTGGTTAAGGTCCCTTTTTTATACAAAAAAATATGATCACTCAGCCCTACAAATGTGCCCGCGGCCGGCAAAACGTTCTACTTAAAAAAAAATATAGGACATTATTACACAAATTGACTAAGTCCCACAGTAAGCTTAATAAGCTTAATAAGGCTTGTGTTGAGGGTACTTAGACATTAGACAACGATATATATAATATATAAATATTTATAAATACTTAAATACATAGAACTTTGTCACTTGCAATGTCGCGACACATAAAACATATAGTGTCAAGTGGCGGTACTAATAATTCCGCTAGATGTCGCTGCCAAAACGCTTATTATTTTCGTAGTCGCTATCATAGAGAAATAAGAAGTAATAGAGTGCTCACTTCATACATCAGTTTTGGTACCAAAATGCTTATTATTTTCGCAGTCGACATCTAGCATCGAGTAGCGGGACTCGCAGTACTGCTACTCCACAACAATGCTCAACGATTTTCAGCTAATATTATAACCAGAGTAAGCGTAGGAGTTTAAAATAGAGTTCCGGTTATAATATTAGCGGAAAATCGTTGAGCATTAGACTTTTTGTTTGCCGCGATATCTATTGTCGAGTAGCAGTACTGAGAATTTCGCTACTCGATGCTAGATGTCGACTGCTAAAATAATAAGCATTTTGGTACCAAAACTGATGTATGGAGTGAGCACTCTATTACTTGCTCAACAAGTTTCAGCTAACATTATAACCGGAACTCTGTATTCAACTCCTTCAGTTTGTAATATTAGTTGTAAATTGTTGAGCAATACACTTTTCGTCAGTCGCGACACTCATGACATCTAGTGTCAAGTAGCTGTACTGATATATCCGCTACTTGACGCTAGATATCCCTACAAAAATAATAAGTTTTTTTTTATTGGTATTCAGGACAACAACAGCCGTAGATATACATTTTACATAGTATTAGGCCAATTGTATATCAGTTTTTGGTAAGAAACTGATATACAATGGAGTGAGCATTATATGCAGAGTAAAGTAAGATTCTATAATTATGAACTTATTTCTCTGACACGAGGTGTACGGACGTATAGCAAGACTACCGCCATCTATCAGACGGCGACGTTATTTGCAACACCAAACGCTATGGCAGCATGTAGTTTTCACTATTGCTACGAGATGGCGCTGTTATCAAATATACTGATGTACAGTCTGCTGCAGAATTACGGAGATAATATAGTATTTGTTACAGTGCTCAAAAGAATCTAAATAATATTATCACTGTACACGGTGCTTTTTTTAACTCTGTTAACTTCCGGGTTTAGCTACAATAAGCCCTAACTTCACAAACTCTACACCTTATTTAAAATATGTATGTGGCTTGGCCGTTTTGTTACTAAAAGAACTATTGTATAACAGAAAAGTAATGAACAGTGAATATATTTATTACCATACGCCCATGTGACGGTAGCGAAACGGCCAAGCCACATATTTTGACTAAGGTGTAGAGTTTGTGAAGTTAGGGCTTGTA
Source organism: Cydia pomonella (assembly GCF_033807575.1). Lineage (NCBI taxonomy): Eukaryota > Metazoa > Arthropoda > Insecta > Lepidoptera > Tortricidae > Cydia > Cydia pomonella. The sequence continues at coordinate 3,304,571 of NC_084728.1, forward strand.
GAGTTAGGGCTATAACCGCGAAAATAAAAGTCCGCAAATAGCGGGCATCTTTCTCTGTCACTCTAATTACGCCTTCATTGGAGTAAAAGAGAAAGATCCCCGCAATTTCCTAATTTCGGTTTTCGCGGTAGGCCCTTAGAAGCTTGAGTCTACATGAGATTTGATAACTTTTTGACGATGAAAGCCATACGCGTATTGTCGCGTCTTAGCAACATTTTAGATGAACTATCTAAACCTCTTGTCAAAAAAGTGCAGGTCGTTTTTAGGGTTCCGTAGCCAAATGGCAAAAAACGGAACCCTTATAGATTCGTCATGTCCGTCTGTCTGTCCGATTCTGTCACAGCCACTTTTTTCCGAAACTATAAGAGCTGTACTGTTCAAACTTGGTAAGTAGATGTATTCTATGAACCGCATTAGGATGTTTACACAAAAATAGAAAAAAAAAACAATACATTTTGGGGGTTCCCCATACTTAGAACTGAAACTCAAAAAATCTTTTTTCATCAAACCCATACGTGTGGGGTATCTATGGATAGGTCTTCAAAAATGATATTGAGTTTTCTAATATCATTTTTTTCTAAAATGAATAGTTTGCGCGAGAGACACTTCCAAAGTGGTAAAATGTGTGTCCCCCCCGTAACTTCTAAAATAACAGAATGAAAAATCTAAAAAAATATATGATATACATTGCCATGTAAACTTCCACCGAAAATTGGTTTGAACGAGATCTAGTAAGTAGTTTTTTTTTAATACGTCATGAAATTAAAAAAAAAAAATTTTTTTCATCATACCCATACGTGTGGGGTATCTATGGATAGGTCTTCAAAAATGATATTAAGGTTTCTAATATCATTTTTTTCTAAACTGAATAGTTTGCGCGAGAGAACCTTCCAAAGTGAAAAAAGTGTCCCCCCCCCCTGTAACTTCTAAAATAACAGAATGAAAAATCAAAAAAAAATATATGATATACATTACCATGCAAACTTCCACCGAAAATTGGTTTGGACGAGATCTAGTGAGTAGTTTTTTTTTAATACGTCATAAAATTTTAAAAAATTTTTTTTCATCAACATATACGTGTAAGGTATCTATGGATAGGTCTTCAAAAATGATATTTAGGTTCCTAATATCATTTTTTTCTAAACTGAATAGTTTGCGCGAGAGACACTTCCAAAGTGGTAAAATGTGTGTCCAAAGTGGTAAAATATTGAACAAGATCTAGTAAGAAGATTTTTTTTTAATACCTACGTCTTAAATTGTACGGAACCCTTCATGCGCGAGTCCGACTCGCACTTGGCCGCTTTTTTCAAGACATATGCGTCGCTTAATGACATAAGCCGTCGGTCTCTTGCCACCATCAATGTGCCTGCTCTTCTTGAGCCGACTGGCATTATCAGGGATGATGGCATGAGGCCTAATGGGGTGTCCTTAGTTCCTTGGAGCTTGGGACGGATGTTAGTGTGGGATGCTACCTGCGTAGACACACTGGCACCGTTCCACCTCCAACGGAGTAATGTAAAAGCGGGCGCAGCGGTGGAAAGCGCCGAAATTATGAAACGTAATAAATATAAGAGCCTAGGTTACGAGTACAATTTTGTACTATATGGTGTTGGAACTCTACGTCCATGGGTCAACGCGCACAAGTTTTATGCAGAAATCGCGAAGCTTCTGGTTGACGTAATTGGTGACCGAAGAGCTGGCGGCTTCCTCGCGCAACGTATCAGCATTGCGATACAACGAGGAAATCGTCGTTGCGCTTTCCAAAACATATGTGTATTTTTCCGATTTTTTTAATTTGTGATTCGTTAATCATTTTGAAAGCCGCAAAAACAAATATGTCGAAAATCGTAATAGAAACGAAGGTTATATGTGAATAAGTTCATAAAAAAGGCATATAAGTATGTGTCTACAAGACACTTATCAAGATATTTAATGCCGCAAGCATTCTTGGTACAGTGCCTCAAGGGCCTATTTTAAATTTAAGCTAGTTATAGTAATCCTCTGTATAAATCCATTATGAATATTGTTAATGTACATAAAATCTCATACTTAAATATTATTTAAGAATTAACACAAATTACGAGAACCAATAAATAGCTACTTTCACTTAATTACAGATTCCAATAGACAAAAATTGTTATCCACTCAGGAAGATAACCAATCTGCTTATTGATACAAGACGCCATATTTATAATAGCAGCATAAGCAGTTTCTCGTTCCTTTTTTGACTAAACGGTAATTTGATTGCCCATCAAAAAACCCAACAGAACTTTCTCAAAAACCTTGTTTACAAGCTACAAGCTTTCTTTTACTAAAGCTTAAAGAATCAGTGCAGCGAAGCGAAAAGTAACTGTGGAAAGTCATCAAGGGAAGAGCCTGTACGGCCAAAGAGTTCAGTTAGGCCTTAGTCGCGTCGCGGTCAAGGCACTGCGGTAACGTCCGCGTCTCGCTTAAAAAAAAACTTTAAAAAAACGCGCGCGCTCCCGGCTGTCAAAAAAAGGTTCTTTACACTACAAGCATTTAAGTTCTAGTACTTTGAGTTTAATTGTAAATATTGTGATCATGAGATGGTGATTGTGACTTAAACAGGTGAATATAAAATTGATTTCAATGCACCGTTGCTGACCCTAAGTTTGCTAACGGTCTTTAATTTACCGCGCACATAAATTAAGGAATTCCGCCGTTTAATCTACTTTAAATTGAGTTTAAGTTATAAGATATAATTAATCCTTGTTTGAAGTGTAGTGATTAACTAGATTACTTATAAAGTAAACCATTTCTGCTACTGTATAAAATGAAATTATAATTAGAAAGACTTGCAGTTTTTTCCCCTGCTCAGTCACTGTAGGACTAACGGCCCTGCAATCATAGGTTATTGCTCTTCCTACGACTCGAGAACGCTTAAAGCAACACATAAAGCAGAAACAAGCATTTCCAGTGACATTTGCAAATCTTAAAAGTTTCACAAACTTTTTGTACGTCGGCCGAACGCGTTCTATTTTTAAACGAATGATCGTGTGATAAAAAACCCTTAAGTTGTTTCTTGGGGAGCTTCGGAATAAGTTTTAATTTGTTTTTATTTTGTCTGTATCAATTGCGTTATCATAAAATACCTTCCAAGCCTTTTAATTAAAAAATAAATAATACAAACGTGTACCAACCTAATAAGTTCCAGAGATGCCAAAAAGTTAAAATTAAAGATTGTATATGGAAAAAAGTGCTAAAATGGGTTTAAATCGTTGAAATATCTTAAATATCTATCACGGCGGCGCCTTGTTCGAATGTAGGTCAGAGAAATGACCAGTCCCGTACGGAATGTAACGTGCACGATTTTGTGCCATAAGAAAGTCCACGCTTTTTTTTTAATATTTTATTCAAATCATATTTTAAGATTGACATTTATAGAACGGTGCTAACGGTCAATCGAGGTCGCTTCGAATTTTGAATCCTTTTGAAAGAGCTGTTAATTGAAAATAAATCTTAATACTTTGCAATAAGGTTGCTTAGTGTTTTGTGTGTTGCTTGGATGATACAACAGGAAAGGAGAAAAAACAAAGAGCGACATAGATAATTGGCACCAATATTTAAGTTATGCGAAAGTGAGATTGTGTCTTTTGTGTGACAGTTGGTTGCGGTTGCAGTAATGACTCATTTATTACAAAAGGCTTTCAACGACATTCATTTAAGTTATTTATTTTATTTTGAATAATTTCGTCAGTTCATTTACAAGTACATTCAGTCGGAATGGTAGGAGAATAAAATCGATAGAGTCGAGTGGAAAAAAAGGGGAAGCCTAAGGCCCAGCAGTGTCACAAGTCATCATTAGAGTCACATTTCTATGAAAGTACGACGTTTATAATGCCACTCCCACACTTGTTTTTGTTTACGTCGGCGAGAACTTAGCTTTAGAAGGATTCTAGTTACCTATACATTGCTATATTTTTTATGGCGAACTGCCGGAATTTTGCGAATTACCTATCTGTGCAGCTGTACGGAACCCGCAGTTTAGTTATCTGAAATATGCAAGAAATTGCAACACAATACACATATAATTTGCATCATATAGGGGTAGGCAATGTTCATATGTACTCATTGGCATATTTGTCATAATATTTCCTAATAACTAACAAATAGGTCAAACACATTTTAGGAAAAGTCACAATAAATGTTAATTACGTCCAAAAGAGAGGTATTTGCACTGTGAATGTCATCTCGCTTTGTGTGGTAGGGCACAGCACGGCGGATGTCATTCCAGATCTAGAGCAGAGCCCAACTGGGGAAGTACCTCCACCTTACAGAAAACCGCAGCCAAATAACACTTGACCCTACTCATAGTGTTGTGTTCCTGCTGGTGAGTAAGGTTGCCAGAGCTCAACACGGGTGCGGAGTGTCAGGGTTGGCAACGCGCGTGTAACTCCTCTGGAGTTGCAGGCGTATATAGGCTACGGAGACTGCTTACCATCAGGCAGGCTGTTGCTTGTTTGCCACCGACGTGGTATAAAAAAACGACGCTGGTACGTACCAGCGATTACACAATGGGTATATCTCATTTTTCTTGATATATCGGCACTACCCGTTCAATGTTGTAAGTTCATAGTTTCCTGCTACCCAAAGGTTGGCTGGAAGAGATCGCGTCTTAGCGATAAGATCGCCTGTTGTTACCTAACTTTTATCTTGTCTTTTTTTAACTGTATGGTGCTCAATACAGAATATTTACTTACATACTATAAAATCTGTGTGAGCAAAATACTAATTTACTAACCCCCTGGGTCGGCATCTGCAGACTTTCGACAAGAATTTGTCGACCGGCCTAGCCTAGTGGGTAGTGACCCTGCCTATGAAGCCGATGGTCCCGGGTTCAAATCCTTATAAGGACATTAATTTATGTGACTTTTTTTTGTATTGCAAATTTTGAAATAAGGAAAACCTATAAACCTAGTTTTTCATTGTGTCCATAACATACTAAAAAATTACGGAGAATGGAAAATATTTAGAAGTGGAAAAACGTACTTAAATTACATAAACACGTTATTTTAGCAACAATTCTCCCATAAGACATTGTTCTCCTTATCTACCCTCCATAAAGATGATGATGATGATCATCGACAGATGATGCGTCAAATAACTACACGGTGTAATTTTTTGAGTCCAACTCTGCAGCATGTTAGACAGCACAATGTGCAAGTGTTATTTTAATCGTCATAATTTCATAGGTAGAAGTTTGATGTTTATGATAACACTTCCACACTGTGCTATCAAACATGGTGCAGTGTTACGCATTTGCAACAAAATTATTTTCGTTGTCTTGTTTATTGTCCCCAAAAAATGAGACGGAGTGTACCTTTTTGTATAAGATGAAATCTAGTTTTTAATTTTTCTCATGGTAAATGTAATCTACAGCTAAAAAGACATGCAATAGCACTCGTTTTTTTAAATTTATTTGATAAAATACAGAAATACAAGCGTGTCAGTGTTCCAAAACAAGATAACGAAAAAACACCAACTACCTCTCACCTCACCTCGCACCTCACCTCACCCACCTCACCTCTGGAGTTGCAGGCGTCCATAGGCAACGGTGACTGCTTACCATCAGGCGGGCCGTATGCTTGCATGCCACCGTCGTGGTTTTAAAAAAAGGACGCGATTTTGCTCATTCCTATTATCAACTGTTATTACAGTATTCGGTTGTACTTACCTCTGAAATCACTAAAAGTACACCTCGTATTTTGCAGACACTTTTTTGTATATTTTCCTTCTGACTCAACATAAATTTCTAAACTAAGAATTTCTGAGCTTCACAATATTTCATCGAATGTGGGTCGCTCTATAATCAGCGTGAATCACCTGTCCGGTTTCGAACCTGTTTCCTTCTCGGTTGCATCTGCCCACTGAGTCATACAAGCAAATTAAATGCTAATTCCTTTCTACGAAACTTTACTTTATAACTTTCAGACTAGCGACACTGATACAATTCAAATTAAAATTAAATTCTTTTAATTTTCTTCTTGCACAGTTTTTATTAGGTATCTATGGTTGACTGGAAGAGAATGCCTTTACTTATAAGTTGTATAGGTATGTTATATAGATTCCTTATTGTCCGAAATAAATGAACTTTGTATTATTTTATTTCTATTTATTTATTTATTATTAAGCTGGCCATTTTTTTCGTATATTGTGCAAGTTTCAATAAATTATTTTAAAAATAACTAAATTAGGATTTTCTTTGTCTTATATTGATAAAATTGATCAATATCCAAAAATTGATTTCGTTATTACAAACTGACCAGTACCCCTAGTGTAATTTTAGTCGATAGCGAAACGTGACGTACGCGTTTGCGTTAAGTCTCATTTTGTATGGGTTTTTGCACAGCGCGCCAAGCGGGACGTTTTGGAAAGTCAAAAATCTCATACAAAATGACACTTAACGCAAACGCGTTCGTCACGTTTCGCTGTCGAAAATATTTACACTAGGGGTACTGATCGCGACCTGGGGGCCTACCGCAAAAACCGAAATTCGCAAATTGCGGGGATCTTTCTATTTACTATTACTAAGACGTAATTAGTGACAGAGAAAAATGCCCGCAATTGACGAACTTCGATTTTCGCTGTTATAGTCTAAGTAGTAGTAGTAACATTGTAGGCTTTATTTTGTAGGTAGTTTTAGTTTAATGTGTTTAGTTCTTAGTTTAATTTATTTTAACCTGTAATTCCTACTCTTTCGGCCCGATTCGAAGAATTAAATACGATAAGTTCTGGTTTAGATAAGTTCTCATTTAGATATCGTTTGTATGTCGTATAATTGACAGAATCAGCTCGATTCGGGCAACCAATGTCACGTTGACGTTAGAAATATCGTAGATAGATCTTATTGGGATCACAGCGGAATCGAAATAAACGTCAATTTTGACATGTCATTTAGTTATCGATCTTTTTAAAGATCTTAAACGTGTCTTAATCATTCTTCAAACTGGGCCGATTGTCTCTTATTTCGTAAATAAAACTAGTGGAATTAGTAGTAACAATAGTTATTTTTATTTATTTTATAAGGGGGCAAAAATTGTCGCTTGCTCGGGTATCAATATTAGCACCAGCGGTTAAACAACAACTTTGCCCTCTTGTAAAACAAATAACTATTGTTAATGTTATGTAAACATTTCTTTCATTGTATATGACATGATCATCGGATTGTTTTCAATTCAATTCAATTTATTTATTTCGAATACTGGTAAACAACAATATGGCTAGCCTGATGGAATGCGGTGACCGTAGATTGAAAGCGGGGGTGCCACACGTGTATTACCGTATTCACTAGGTACATAGTTTTTCCTGGCGTTTTGCTTCGTGTTACCTCACTTCAAGTTGTATGGGTTACCATGGAAACACACTAATAATATTAGACTAATACTATTCGAGGCCCCTGGGGCCCATTTCTCAAACAGTATAAGTCTATTATTATTAGTGTGTTGCTATGGTAACCCATACGATTTGGCAGTTCGTGGACAGAAATCTAATACCGTTCGAGAAACGGGCCCCTGATTGTTCAGTACCCCTAGTGTAAATATTTTCGACAGCGAAACGTTACGTACGCGTTTGCGTTAAGTGTCATTTTGTATGAGATTTTTGACTTTCCAAAACGTCCCGCTTGGCGCGCTGTTCAAAAACCCATACAAAATGAGACTTAACGCAAACGCGTACGTCACGTTTCGCTATCGACTAAATTTACACTAGGGGCACTGATCATTTGAGCAACGTATGGAAGAAGTTTAATAATTATGATTACTGACACAGTTTAAGATATTTCTTGGGGCAATGATCCCGATAGACTCATACTCATAATTTAATATTTTTTTTTTACTAACTCAGCAAATTTTTAAACCTTGATCAGTAGGTGTTTTTATGACATAATATCTAAAATGCTACGCATGCAGTTTTATTTAATTTATTTTAGATTTTTTGCTGATAATATCGACACAGTTCTTCTAAGTTGACCAAGAAATTGTTTGCGTATTGTTTTTATCATTAATCGTTATTGTTATGTCAAATGCTAGCTTGTCTCTTGACTGTCACGTGGTGTTAGAAAGTGACAAATGATACGATTGCAGAAATGTATGGCATATTTTCATCAAAAATGGGCTGAATGACAAGGTTTAAATTTTTTATGTTCTGAGGTGTATTGTTTTATCATTAATCGCTTTTATAATTTCAAATGCTAGCACGTCTCTTGACTGTCATTCGGTGTCAGAAAGTGACAAATGATACGATTGCAGACATTTATGGCATATTTTCATCAAAAATGGGCTAAATGACAAGGTTTAAATTTTCTATGTTCTGAGGTGGTTCTGAGTCAGACTCTACGTGTTTTTAATGGCCTAACATGTCTCCTACTGCTGGGAAAGGACCTCCCATGTATTTTTGTTAATATTTTGGGATGCATTCGACAGACGTTTTAAGCCTAATCTCACTTGAGTTTGACACTTATGAAACACCTAAAAAAAGTCAAATGCTCTTTTAATTTTTTCTGCTATACATATTATTTTTTACTATATTTTAAATTTTTAGTAAACGAACTGTTGCAGCGTTCCCATAATTTAGAGTTCGTTTAAGAGGCCGTTATCGATTTTAGTCGCAAAAATGACAAATTGATGGATTTAGTCGATGAAGCTGATGGTCCCGGGTTCAAATCCTGGTAAGGGCGTGTGTTTTTTTCTGATGGATGTTTAGGTAAACGCGCGTAAAGCACTGATTTTGTCGATCTTATTTGTAAATTTCGTAAAATTTGCCTTGCTAAAAAATGGTAATTTTGTATTACACATATCCTTTACTTCAACTTTAATAAACTACATTTTTGTTATTATAAATTTGAAGTAGTGTAAATGAAAGTTCGACGAAATCAATTTTCTCCAGAAATTACTTCAAAATAAGTGAAAATATCTTTGAATATCGGCTTAATTTCAACGTAATTTTTGATACTTGTATAATCTACAACATTTGCTGAATCTGTTCTAATACATCATTTTGTATAATTTACTACCATAATTTTTATGATGAATTAAAAAAAAACTGTCCCTTCTCGTCACATATTACCGGGGACGCACGCTTGCGACCTCATTATTAAAAGGCAAGATGAGGAAACGTGCTAATAGAAACCAATACTTGTTATTTAGATATTACGTAACAAAAGGTGCACAATTTCAACGACTAATTCTATTAATTTTACAACTTTACTCTAAAATCGTTACCGGGCTCTGTCAGCGGCCAGATAACTGAGGGTTCGGATAATCGAGGATCTATATACGATTGCCATCTTGGCTGCTGGAGTTAGAAGCAACTAGGCAACGACCCGCGCATGCGCTAACGGCACTCGCTTCCTGACCAACCAGTTCTGCATCGCATGATTAGATAAAACGATATACCTATAGCGATAAAGTGGTAGTCGGGAACCGTCTGGTTTTATAGGGTAGGACTAGTTGAAGCTGTTTGTACAGTCAGCTGTAGAGAGATATGACCCCGCCTGCATAGACTGATTGTATGTAGGGGGTATGTATTACCTCTATCTGCAGCTAACTGTACATAGCGGCCTAGGCTAGAACAAAACTTAAAAAAAAAAAAAAAAACCGACTTCAAATATTATCAAAAGCGCCATACATGTACCTATAACATTTGAAGAATTCCCTCGATTTCTCCAAGATCCCATCATCAGACCCCGACTTGGTGCCAAACGGGACCAACTCGGGATTATACCCGTTCGATTAAAAAAAAAATTGAAAATCGGTTCACAATTCTCGGAGATATCGAGTAACATACATACAAAAAAAATCAGTCGAATTGAGAACCTCCTTTTTTGAAGTCGGTTAATAAGAGAATTTAGTATAGAGGTGTATTGTCAAAGTAACTTTTACTGCCATCTTTCATCATTATCTTAGAATGACATATAGCTATTTGACCCATGTTCTTTCACTGTGTGTTAAATATCAAACAGTGTCGCCATCTATTGCATGTATAGGCATAGCCTAAAAATATATCGCCATCTATTCCAGTATATTTTTTTCTTGATCTTTCGAGGCACGTTTTTTCTTTTACGGGGTTATATATATCTTTGCTAGAAGGATATATCTAATAAAGTTCGTCAAGTTGCGAGTAGCGAGACGATAGATAGATAGAACAGCTGTCTTCTGTGATCTGTTAATTACCATCCAGTGTATTATGTGTAATTTGTATATTTTCAGATTACTGTTACGCTGCGAAATTTAATGAATTAAAATAATAAATAATATGTTGACGAAATATATCTGCACCAGTATTCCAAACACAAATAAAAATAAACCGCACAAATTTTAAGGAATAGTTATGAAATATATATTCTTTATTTTTAAACGCTGGTGGCCTAGTGGTAAGAGCGTGCGACTTGCAATCCGGAGGTAGCGGGTTCAATCTAGCCCCGGCTCGTACCAATGATTTTTTCGAGACGTACGAGTATGTACGAAATATCATTTTGATATTCACTAGTCGCTTTTCGGTGAATGAAAACATCGTGAGATCCCTAATCCCGATAAGGCCTAGCCCTCCGGGTTGGAAGGTCAGCTGGCAGTCACTTTCGTAAAAACTAGTGCCTACTCCAAACCTTGGGATTAGTTGTCAAGCGGACCCCAGGCTCCAATGAGCCGTGGCAAAATGTTGGGACAACGCGAGGAAGAAGAAGAAGAAGATTATTATTATTACACTGTAATGTATTGACTTGTACAGTCAACGTCAAATACTTTGTAGCAACCAAAGTAGCCAAATAGTTCGGTACACCATATATTTAGTATGGTGTACCGAACTATTTGGACACTTTGACTGCTACGAAGTATTTGACGCTGACTGTACCTAAAAGAGCCTTGAGGCTTACTTGCAGAATACATTTTAGAATTTAGAATTTTTGAACTAATTTTGAAATCTCATTCATTTGTGTGACATATCGTATGAGAAGGTAAACAATGGCCTTGGTACCATTTTGCGTTGAAACTCTAGGTCCATGGGGTCCCAGCGCATACAAGTTTTTGCAGAAATCGCGAAGCGTCTGGTTGACGTAACTGGTGACCGAAGAGCTGGCGGCTTCCTCGCAGAACGAATCAGCGTTGTGCGATACAACGAGGAAATGCCGGCAGCTTCCTTGGTACAATGCTTCAAGGGCCTATTTTAGATTTAATCTAGTTATAATAAATATCTGTATATAGCCATTGTGTTATTGTGAGGCAAATAAAATAAAGTTTTTCGGAACTGAAGTTATCTACAAAATACCACTCAGTATTTTACAGTCGCTTTTCGCTGAAAGAAAAATATCATGCTATCGGTTTAATTCTATTAATTTGGAAGATCAGGGCAGTAGCATCTTCAAAAACTAGCGCTTCCAAATCCTGCACACAACAACTCTGAAATTGTATTCACACTAAATGCGGATTCGCTCTCCACTCCGGTGTGCGAGCGGGACAGCGCTAAACGTGGATAGCGCTGTCACACTCACACGCCAGAGCGACGTGTTATTAAATAAATAAATAAATATTATAAGACATTATTACACAAATTGGCTAAGTTCCACAGTAAGCTCAATAAGGCTTGTGATGAGGGTACTTAGATAACGATATATATAATATATAAATATTTATAAATACTTAAATACATAGAAAACACCCATGACTCAGGAACAAATATCCATGCTCATCACACGAATAAATGCACTTACCAGGATTTGAACCCGGGACCATCAGCTTCGTAGGCAGGGTCACTACCCACTAGGCCAAACCGGTCGTCAAGAATAATAGATTATTAGTTATTAAAATATTTATATTTTCCTACGCGTCAAAAGGTAAGTTATCTAAATTCGTAGTGTTGTAAAAAAACTCCCTGTATGTTAAATTACGTCAATTTTGCGTCAACGGCATGAAATGTACGGGCCCAGAGGGCCTACCGCGAACCACGTTCGACGTATTGCCTCCCTGTCATGCTTACGTATGAATTTACAAGTGCGACAGAGAGGCAACACGTCGAACGTGGTTCGCGGTAGGCCCTCTGCTTATTTATTAATGTGGGCGATTTTGCCGTTCAAGAATAGGTTTATGCCACGAGCGGCGCTGTCGCTAGATCCTAGATGCTGCTTAAATCATCTATAAAGATGTATAGGTAAAAAACTTAAGTAAGTCACCTGTTGTATGTAGTTGTGACGTGTTCGAATAGACAATACATGTTTAAAAGACACACACAAACAAAACTAATGTCTATTCGAACACGTCACAACTACATACAACAGGTGACTTACTTAAGTTTTTTACCTATACAGGGCCTGACAATGATGATGATTTTGTTATAAATAATAAATAAATAAATATTATAGGACATTATTACACAAATTGACTAAGTCCCACAGTAAGCTCAATAAGGCTTGTGTTGAGGGTACTTAGACAACGATGTATATAATATATAAATATTTATAAATACTTAAATACATAAAAAAACACCCATAACTCAGGAACAAATATCCATGCTCATCACACGAATAAATGCCCTTACCAGGATTTGAACCCGGGACCATCAGTTTCGTAGGCAGGGTCACTACCCACTAGGCCAAACCGGTCGTCCGTCGTTATATATATGCATTCTATAAACTTAAAACTACGAGTAAACACTATTTAGGCGACAAAACGGGCGTAGCTCCGTTGAATGGTTCAAATCATTTGTTAAAAATCCATAGTATTGGTTTTTATGATAAAAACGCCAGAACTATTGATATAAAGTATCAGGAACTCTAGAACTATGGTGCATGCTAATAGAACTCCAATAAAAACGTGATCTGCTAGACTTTGATATGCCAACTTCACAGACATACCATCAGCTTCGTAGGCAGGGTCACTACCCACTAGGCCAGACCGGTCGTCATCGTTATAAAAAAATAGTTTAAATGTGTTAGAAGATATAGTTTTATCTAAATCTTAACCTATATCAACAGCCAGGGTATAAATCGGCGCAGGTTATGTCAACAACAAGTGTGTCAGTGGCATGACCGTTACTGTGAAAGTCGAGTCGGCGTGGGTCGCGCCGCGTTCGCTATGCTTGCGCGCGCGCAGGTCGGTACACCAGCGTATTGAGACCTTTGGCTACTGGGGCCCATTTCTCGAAAGATATTAGTCTAATATTATTAGTGTGGGCATTGTGAATGACATCTCGCTTTGTGTGGTAGGGCACAGCCAGCGGATGTCATTCCAGATCTAGAGCAGAGCCCAACTGGGGAAGTACCTCCACCTTACAGAAAACCGCAGCCAAATAACACTAGACCCTACTCATAGTGTTGTGTTCCTGCCGGTGAGTAAGGTTGCCAGAGCTCAACGAGGGGGAGGGGGAAATGCTAGGGTCGGCAACGCGCATTTAACTCCTCTGGAGGTTACGGAGACTGCTTACCATCAGGCGGACCGTATGCTTGTTTGCCACCGACGTAGTATAAAAAAAAAGTGTGTTGCCATGGTATGAATTGACAGTTCGTGGACTAATATTATTAGTTTAATACCGTTTGAGAAATGGGCCCCTGGGGTTTTTACTTTTACGCGCAAATTCTATTTATATGTTTGACCATACGCTGATGGGTGGATACCTACCTACGTCATACTAAACAACTTTTGCTATAGGGCCAACCCCGGAATTGCGAAAAATCTGCTGTTTTATGGAAAACGTTTCCAATTTGCAAAGTCCTTACCGAATACTATATAGTTCAGCAGCGTGATGAACTCGCTCAGTCTCGCCAAGCGTTTTAAATAACACGCGGTTGGCGTGGCCGGTGCGGTGTAAGGTGTGCTAAAAATGCCCGGAATTTTATTAATGAAAGGATAAAAATGATTTTGGCGACCGGTTCGGCCTAGTGGGTAGTGCCTACAAAGCTGATGGTCCCGGGTTCAAATCCTGGTAAGGGCATGTATTTGTGTGATGAGCATGGATATTTGTTCCTGAGTCATGGGTGTTTTCTATGTATTTAAGTATTTATATATTATATATATATCGTTGTCTAAGTACCCTCAACACAAGCCTTATTGAGCTTACTGTGGGACTTAGTTAATTTATTTTGTGTAATAATGTCCTATAATATTTATATTTATATTATAAAAATGATCTAATTTCGAGAATATTTGGCATTATATTGAAGAAATACGAGTAGTAAATACAATCGTGATATAATAGACAGCTTTTCAGTCGACTACCGTGTTTAGGTAATGAAGCTCGCTGAGTTGCCTAAGTAAGGTACGAGATTGAAAAGCTTGATTATATCACTATTGTTTTTTTTTTTCTTAATTCTTTTATTTATTTAGGGACTTTTAATCTAAAGATTATGCCAGTCCCATCGTACCTTAAACTATGTAAATTACAATCACTCATCAATCCAGTGGCGGATTTGCCCTAAGGCCAAGTAGGCCCGGGCCTAGGGCGGCAAGACATTAGGGGCGGCTGCAAGGCGGCAGTCGATATGATGGGTGCTGAGAAAGGGGCGGCTAGTAGTTACTACCAGGCCTGGGGCCTAAGGCGGCCAACACTGCAAATCCGCCACTGCATCAATCACGGCCTGACAGTATACTGACTAATAGAATTATAGATAAATAAATATACCTCCTTTGCCTCTTCTGAATTTGGTGTCGCCAAGATGCTTTGGAATGCGCCTAAATCACTATTGTAAACAATACTTTTTCTACGAGTAATCTAAAATAATAGTTTATTTACTATAAAACCTAAATAATTAATGAAAATTTGTAAGTATCTCAGTACACAACAATGTAGTACAAAAGACATAATCGCGCGACTATTTAGACTCGCCCTGCCCCCGTTTAATATTTTCCATTGGAGCGCGGCGGCACACGTGATTGCTCTTTTTATAGTTGACTACAGCGTATGGAAATTAATATTATACTAATTAGTATTATAGAAAAATACGCAATTATAGTTTGGTAAGGACCACCCCACACTAGCGTATTTTAAGTGTTGCCGTCTAGTCAGTGCTATGGAATCGATAAGCACAACTCATACTATAGAATGTGCCTGAAGCCTTTTAAACAGTTCATTTAGATGAGAACCAAAATGTAGTTACAGGCCAATTCCAACAATGCAAGGTGCCCGTGAGCATTGCGAGACATTTTAACTAAGCATTCCTGGTAATATTTAGAAACTAAAATGTCATATAAAATTTTCTGGATTAGACCTAGTTTCAGAGATAATTAAATGTTTTTCGAAATCATTATTTCGCCATAGGTCGGTACAAAACACATTTTTGACTGTGGTATTGAGGTCTAGTCTGGACATACCTATTGATTGACATCGAAAAATTAAAAAAAATGTATTCGAGAGGCTACCCCCAAATAAAAAAAACTTTTTTGTTAATTTTAGGTTATGTGTTTATCAATAAAAATTACGTTTTATGAAAAAAAAAATTATGTCGAATTTCACAAAAAGTCATATAACATTTTTTGCTTCTGTTGCCACCAGGAATGCACCGTTAAAATCTCTCGCAATGCTCACGGGCACCTTGTATAATGTGATACTGATCTAGCATAGATCTGAAATCATTCCAATATGAGATGGTTCCAATCTCCTTAATAAGCCTGCTGAATTGTGCATTATGAACCATAATGTCACTTTTGACATTAACACATCAGTATCAGATCAGTATCATTCATTCATTCTTTTAAAATTATGGCTTCAGTTCAGTGGGACTATTTCGCCAGTATTAGGAGCTTTAAATACGACTATTGTACGGTTAGTACAAGACAGTGTACGGTGATTTTATTAGCCCTTGTAAAGCGATAGCTAGCTTTACAAGTAGTACGTGGACCGGCCGTTGACTCCAAAATGGTGGCTAAACGCGTTTCATTAATTCTCACATTACCTCAGTTTACTGTATAATAAGCTATCAATATTACACTTTAAACAATATTAATGAGCAGAAAACAAAAGAATTAATCACGAGGCTAATTATCAAGATGGCGTTCCAGTATCATATTGGAATTATGGAGTGTGGAATTAAGAGGAGTGGCAATGGCATCTCTTATGGTAGAACTGTTTTTTTTTTTAATTTATTGAGAAACAACATATGAGAAACTTAGCTAATAGCTATGAATTGATTTCGTTATAGACCTATAGTTTCCTAATTTTAAATTTTTCGATGTACAATTGAAAAAATAATAATAGTGTAAACTTATAGCGTACATAACAAAAGCGTAAATGTATATAATATATATATATATATAGAGAACTGAGAAAATACCTAAATCACAGGTACCTATTATCAGGTTGCTGCAACTTTTAACCGTTATTTTAGAAAAGAATATACTGCTCTTTTAAAGAGGCCTAATGAATTGCAAAACAAATCTGCGTCCATACATTTTTCATTGTACTGCCTACATGCGCGCCCAATATATGAATGCTGTGCGTATTTCGTTCTGCTGTTAGAAATGCTAAATAATGCCTTACTGCGACAACTACGTTCATTTCTACGGGGGACACGGAAACCAATTTTATGTAATAAGTCGGGGGCATCTGAATAAAAATACTAAATCTGTACAGGACCGTCTAAGTGAAAGTGGCTGGATATTATGATGTGTAGCCGAGGAAGCGTAATTTACATAGTTACGACTGTTGCAAAAGTGTCCAGCTATCAGCTATAAATAATAGTTCCAAATCTCTCCAGAGTAGCGCTAGAGTAGCTAAGAACCTAGGCGTTATTGACGGAGTGAATTGCGCTGTCTATGATTTGATTTTTTTGTTCAAGTACTCTAGGTATTGTAGCGCCACCTATTTAGAGTTCTTTGATGACACTTTTTGGTACATGGAGATTTCGTTCCTTATCTCCACCTTCCGTAATTGGAATGAGATGTAAATAACTAAAACATGAATCTAAAAACGTCACTTTGACACTTATCATATCAGTAAAATTTTGTAATGAGATTTAATAACTAAACCTCGAATTGGCTTGTTAGAATCGTATACAATCGATCTTCAACAACTTAGATAGCTTTACCCAAAACTACCACGGAAGGAAAGGTTAATTGTAATGAATCTGACCATTGTTTGTAAATGAGGTGATCAAAATTCGGCTCACAGAGCCTCCGCCGCGAAAGAATAGCGGCTTTGATGAGAATCACTTCATTCAGTTCATTCCACAGATAAACTGTGTTTCGTCCTCTCGACCGCGGCGAGCTGTGATTGGTCCATATCATTATAGTTGACTAAATCGTTTCGAAATGAATATTATAGTTAAGTTGGGAGCCCATACATGAAAAGTACCCACTTACAGTTTGGTGTACGAAATCTTAATTCAATCTACGAGTAGAAAAAAAAAAAAATTTGAAAAGCTTGCTAATAACTTATTTCCCCTTGTTCCAGCCCCGCATTCACCATGGGTCCCCCCATCACGGTGTGGCCGGACAGCCACCCAGGAGACAGACTAGTGTCGCTAGTGGACAAGACGCGGGTGTTGTTGAAAGTGACTGTGTGTTTGTTTGTTCTCCATACCCTGCTGGGGCAGAGTGCGAGGGCGGGCCCTGTTATATTTAATGTGGACTATTTGCAAGGTAAGAAAAAACTCATAAATTTATTTAGCACATAGGCTATAAGTAGGGTTGCCATCCGTCCGGGTTTCCCCGGATTTGTCCTAGTTTAGAGGGCGTCCGGGGAGCGTCCGGGGATTTGTGGTCCGAGTTTTAAAATTTAAAACCTTAGGCCGCCCGCGACACACGCACAGCCTGTTTAAAAAAACCTGTTGACATGTCCGAGTTCTGGACTCTAAAATCCGGGGTTTTCACGCGTCTTGTCCTGGTTTCCAAATTTTAGAGATGGCAACCCTACCTATAAGGGCACTTTTACATTTATATTAATTTTTTTTTGCTATTGGCCGTCCTTTACGCGTTATTTACGAAAATATAAAAAAAACTTACCATACAATTGACTAAATTAACTTTCCCGCTTGATTATCTCTTTAAATATTGATCCTAGAGAAAAATGTACGAATTTTTCTCGTAGGCATTATATGTGACATTATCTATGAAAAGAGAAGCGCCACAGGCCTCAAAGCGCCACAAAAGTTGTTTACATTGGTCTAAGAACTCGCAAGTGTTTAATTATTTGTGTGAATTAAAGAGCTGCAATAGCAATATAATTTTATAACAAAATCTAGTAAGACAATTTGATCGATACTGTTAGTTACGAGTATGAATTTTAATTTATTAAAAAGTAATTAAATGTAGGGCACAATAAAAATAAACTAAGTTATCTATTAAATAAAACTAAATTAAAACTAAAAACTAATACTAAATAAAATTAAAATATGTCTAAAAAATTTAGCCTCTTTGGCATGAGATAAAAGCGCCTAGAAGATCAGTTTCAGGCACTAACTCTCCAATATGCAGGTTATGTAAAATTGCTAATGGTTGCTGTGACAAGGCGGATATGCACTATGACCCACTAAATAAATTTATAAAATCTGTCCGAAAATATTTTTTTAAACATAAGTAATTAGAATTTAAGTTAAAATTTTGGTACTTCTATAGTTGTTTACTTATATTTGTTTCGCATGCCGTGTTTACCTGTAAGTAATTGTGACACCACTCCTTACATGTATTAGCTTGTACGTTTTGAATGTATCGATGTCAACAATTGTTGGTGAACCTTAAATAAATAAAAATAAAAATAAAAAAATAAAATAGATAGCAAATTAGCAATTTATCACAATGATGTGGATATTAAAACAATATAAGTATGGTTATCTAAAAGGCTGATCAGACAGCTGACCAGGCTGACAGGTGACCGAAGAGCTGGCAGCTTTCTCGTACAACGCATTAGCATCGCAATACAGCGAGGAAATGCTGCCAGTATCCTCGGCACCATGCCAAAGGGGTCAAACTTTTTACACGTATTTTAATTTTATTTAGTACTTATTAATTTTCAGTTTCAGTTTAGTTTTATTGAATAGATAAGTTCGTTTATTTTATTAATGTACCATTCATAGTATGGTAGTGATTAAATGTCCATAACCTGAAAGTTTAAAAATATAAGGTATTTTTAACTTCCAAAAAGGAATAAGATGGGCTCTTAGTGACCGTGACGTCACGATCAGTTATCGTTATGTTAGGAGCGTTTCCCGAGTGAAGTACGACTGTCGGACTTTGACTATCATATCTGACTTTTGTATTAATTTAATGCAATGGGTCCCATGTAGATATTTGAACTTAAAAACAGACCTGATCGATTGATGCCAAATCATATCGTAACTCCAAAGACCCATATGCGTCTCGCGTAGGGTCGCGGGTGACATGTGGGAAGATCTGCGGATCCGGATCTAGATCCGGATAGTTTCATACATTTTGTATCCGGATTGGAAACTCTAATAGGCTCGCGAGCCCTTGGCTTAGACGGACTGTATGTATCTGTCAAAGTAGGTAGTGGTGCTCGTTTGTAGGTATCCTTTGTCGCGTGACCTAGAGTCGGTGAAAGTTTGAAACACGGCGGTATCGATGACAGTCATCTTCATATATCTCGATCTGTAGGGCTAAGATGGTCGGGTCTTTACCATTTGTCATTATGCCTGTCACGTTCTAACAAGTATATAAGCGCGAAAGTGACAGGCATAGTGACAAGTGAAAAAAATGGAACCATGATGCCACCGCTGCGTGCAGGTAGCGCGTCTTTGCCAACGACTTAGTTAACCTTTTTTTAAACTATGTCGGTGGCAAACAAGCATACGGCCCGCCTGATGGTAAGCAGTCTTCGTAACCTATGTACGCTTGCAACTCCAGAGCCGTTGCCAACCCTGCATACCCTCGTTGAGTTCTGGCAACCTTACTCACCGGTAGGAACACAACACTATGAGTAGGGTCTACTGTTATTTGGCTGCGGTTTTCTGTAAGGTGGAGGTACTTCCCCAGTTGGGCTTTGCTCTAGATCTGGTTAGTCAAATTAGTTTCTTTTTTCGAACTATCAAAACGATTAGCCACTATGGAATATATATGGAAAACAGAACAATGACGTCACGGTCAACCTCCCTACTCTTTATAGTTCTTTCGGATTTGTTAAATAGAAATTGTGTCCGAAAATAACTGCGGTCTAGATTTTTCTTATATTTTGTGGTGCTTTATCTCTTGAATGGTGTAAAATATATATTTACAGTACATATGGGGCTACTTTATAGCACTAGTGCGAGAAGTAGCATATTATGTTACTGTGTCGAACATTTAAAGGGCCATATGTACTGTAAAACGTTGTACGATACATGTGCGAATAGGTAATTCGCAACTCGTGTCGATTTAAAACACTCCCTTCGGTAGTGTTTTAATTTATCGCCACTCGTTTCGAATTTCCTATTTTTCGCACTTGTATCGTAATGTACTATTTTAATACTGGAAACATCCCTATTATTTTCATTTTTTATGATAGAGGAGGCAAACGGGCAGGCGGAACACCTGATGGTGAGCGATTACCGCCGCCCATGGACACCTGCAACACCAGAGGGGTTGTAAGTGTGTTGCCGGCATTTAAGATGGGAGTACGCTCTTTTCTTGAAGGTTTGAAGCTCGTATCGGTCGGGAAGTATCGCAGGCGACTTTTCATTCCACAGTTTAGCTGTGCGAGGCAGAAAGTAATACGGTAATGTTTAACTTATTAACTTAATATATATTACAATACAACTTATACACATTACATTACAATACAATATATATATATTACAACTTGTACCTAACAATCATAACTTTCGATAACTACATTAGAAAGTCATCTTCATTTCAAAATTCCCAATAACCAAGCCTATTGTCACAAACGGTAAGACAAGGCAATAAAAAAGGAAAGTAAATGAGTCACTTTGACGATTAAAAATACATTTTGCCGTGACCACCTGAGATAGGATATGAGTGTGACACACGAACGCCTGCCTCACCACGCCAAGATGACAAGTGCGGCATCCATAGATATAAGATTCCTAAAGATGGAGTCTAAGCCAGCTGTCACCGTGGCATCACACACACAGCCACGTTTTTATGTACGATTAACAATGAGTAACAAGACGTTGTGGTCATGTCGATAAAGTCATATCAATAAACTATCGGCATTTTCTACAATTTTAATTTTACTTGAAAGGATTTAAACTACCTAAAATGAACAGATAACCATAAACCATTATAACACCACTTTATACAAGGTGCCCGTGAGCATTGCGGGAGATTTTAACGGTGCATTCCTGATGGCAACAGAAGCAAAAAATGTTATATGAGTTATGTGAAATTCGACAAAAAAAAAATTGTGTTTTTTTTTCCCTTTTGTCGAACACATTAAACGTAATTTTTATTGATAAACACATAACCTAAAATTAACTAAAAAGTTTTTTTTTTATTTGGGGGTAGCCTCTCGAATAATTTTTTAAAATTTTTCGATGTCAATCAATAGGTATGTCCAGACTAGACCTCAAAGTGGCAATAGCGCAGTCAAAAATGTGTTTTGTACCGACTTATGGCGAAAGAATGATTTCGAAAAACATTTAAATATCTCCGAAACAAGGCCTAATCCAGAAAATTTTATATGCCATTTTAGTTTCTAACTATTACCAGGAATGCTTAGTTAAAATGTCTCGCAATGCTCACGGGCATCTTGTTTATTCATATCAACCAGTATGATTTTGTGAGTTCGATATTAGAATAATCAACGGCGGCAATCTATGTTACACCGGCCAAAACCAACAAGTGCGAGTCACACTCGCCCACCGAGGTTTCCGTACTTTTTTGTATTTGTTGTTATAGCGGCAACAGAAATACATCTGTGAAAATTTCAACTGTCTATCACGGTTCATGAGATACAGCCTGAACAGACGGACAGACGGACGGACAGCGGAGTCTAAGTAATAAGGTCCCGTTTTACCCTTTGGGTCCGAAAAAATCAGAGATCAATCATGATCTAGTTTTGTCCGAAGCAATGTGCTTGGTATGCGTCATTGTGAACCATCACAGCTGATTTGAGGTCGTTGAACTTGCGGAATGCGTACAGTCGCCGGTGTCAGGGTCGTTGCAAATGGTCAACGTGGGAAACAAGGCCCTAAGAGGAAAGGGGCGACCGGTTCTCCATATAAATGTAGTCCTCATTTTCCTCTTAGGTTATTAACGTTATAGATAGTATGTTTACACAATTTGATGTACATTGACCATACTATAGTAATGTCCCTTTGTTTTTTATTTTTTTAGATTTTATTGAATATTATAAAAGTTAGGAGCGAATAAAAAGTTAGAAACTGCAATAGATATCATACACTGAATAAGAATCAGGCGTTACTTTGCGGAAATCCATATTACTTAAAATTTGAACCCGGGACCATCGGCTTCGTAGGTCTCGCAGGCGGGGACCAACAACACAAAACGACTATAAGTAACCCTCTGTTGGTCCCCGCCTGCGATACTTACCATCAACAACAATATTCTTGTGGGGCTTGTTTTCCTCTTTTTTAGTTTGCATTTCGGGTTTTTTTTTTATAATAATTATTTTTTTTTTGTTGGAAGTTAGACTACACGGTATAAATCGGTGCACACTGGTTATACAGTACTTTAACGATGGGAAAAATACATAGTACCTACTTGTTATCAAATTTCGCGCATTCTCACCATTACCCCAATTCTATCGCTATAACAGCTAACGGGTTAAACTAACATTACGTCTGGTTAACGGATGAAACCAGTTTGGGAGACACGGCGCTGGGCAAACATACATACGTCATATATACCGTTCATAGTCAAGGTACCCTGTAGATTAGACATTACTGCAGCTATATTGCAACGCGACATTACTGTTTATTTATTTATTATTATTATTTGTATCTCTTGGGATTTCACGGGTCTTTAAATCCCGGTCTTTTGATAGGCTTGGAAATATAGATTCAACACGTAGAGGCCCTTTGGGGAGCTTTAATGTCATGTAGAACGCCTGCTGGAACCCGTTCACAGGCGCAACAATAGACACCCATGAACCGGTCGCAGCATGCATTGGGACTATTGTAGAAAAAGTGAACAGTAGGTATAACGGTCTATGGCTTGAAGTTTGGGAGGACAATGAGACTGGGTTGTTGCAAAGACGTTCGGGCACCTGCGATAACAATGTTTTCACAAGTTATCGAGGCAGGTGGTGACTCGCCGCCCACTAGATGGGCCCCTGAAACTGCCGTCGTGAAGACGACCAGGAGCAACACCAGTGTGAATGACTCAGGGGTGTCGAGAGGTGTACGCCGCTTTCTACCCAGAGGCTGATAACAGCCAATGTGCCAACTCGCGTCTTATGTATCTTTCACGTCCACCCCTGGAGCATATAGCTCTAACGACTACTCTCTGGATGGCCAATGAAGGCAAGCCAGAGTTGAGAGTTCCCTTGGACTCTGACCGACGAAGATACGCCGGAGACGGAGATCCTGATCAACTCTCAGGGTCTGAAGGGTCGTTACTCATCGCCACAAGCTGCCCTGCGGTTTTATTTATTATTATTTATACTAATGCTGCCGTCTGCGTTACTGTCGCCATTGTCAAAATTATTATTTTCTCGATAAGATGACCTTTCGTTTGCGGCAGCAATGTCGCTCCGCATAACTACATCAGTAACGTAGCCTGAATCGGAACATAACCTTAACGGCCGAACGAGTTTAGGAGACAAAGCGCTGAGTAAACATACATACGTCACCTACTGTACCGTTCACAGTCAAGGTGAGCTTGAGATGACACACATTTTTTTGGTGACACTAATTTTCACTCGAGGTTGATACAGCAAAAAATTGGCTATGTGCATTTTTCACCCAGAAAACAGAGGTGTCATCATTTCATGTTTAATCGTAGGGCATTATATATTCAATTCATTTATTTAGACATAATAATCTTACAGTCACCAAATCGTTTACATGTTAAATCTTAATTCTAATGTCAAGTTATTGTAATATAAAAATGACAAAAATGTAATACAAATATAATTTATAAACCAATATAAAAATAATTTCCAACTATAAAAGACAAATTCATCAGACGGAAGCATAATAAATAATAGAATAAATGAAATTCAAATTATCATATAAAAAAATACAAACAATCCTCAGGGAAATAGAACATTTAAAATGTGGTAAAATTTTCTGCGAAATCCACCAGCATTATCCGCAAAATTAAAATTATTTATTTACAATAACAATATACATAATGGATACATACAGATGATTACTATAACTAGCTTACATCTAAAATAGGCCCTTGAGGCATTGTACCAAGGAATCCAAGGATGCTTGCGGCATTTCTGCGTTGTATCGCGATACTGATACGTTGTGCGAGAAGCTCTTCGGTCACCAGTTACGTCAACCAGACGTTTCGCGATTTCTCCAAAAAGCTTGTGCGCGCTGGGACCCCATGGACTTAGAGTTTCAACGCCAAATATATCGATTTCATGACCCTCAGAAGCCATCATATTTAGTAACGCCAGTGCCCTAGCCGTGGGGGCACTATCAGCCTGCCGGGTGCGCGCGCGCAACCACAAACCAAATAATCTGATTGCCTCAATATACATTGAGCGAAATCAGAGTGTAGCCTTGAGGTTGCTAAGCCATGCAATCAAGGTGTCACGGTGTTCAGGTCCTCAGCAGGCCCAGGATATGAGTTGAGTGGCCAGCGTTGGAAGATATTTTTGGTGGTCTGCTGTTCCTCTCCACATTCGCAAAGTGGGGAAGACGTCCATCCCCATTTGTATGTGGCTGAATTGCAGCGGCCATGTCCGGTTCTCAGTCTGAAGCGCTGGTGGCCTAGCGGTCAAAGCGTGCGACTTGCAATCCGGGGATCGCGGGTTCAAACCCTGGCTCGTACCAATGAGTATTTCGGAACTTATGTACGAAATATAATTTGATATTTACTAGTCGCATTTCGGTGAAGGAAAACATCGTGAGCAATAAAGCCTAGTTCACCCTCTGGGTTGGAAGGTCAGATGCCAGTCGCTTTCGTAAAAACTAGTGCCTACGTCAATCTCGGGATTAGTTGCCAAGCGGACCCCAGGCTCCCATGAGCCGTGGCAAAATGCCGGGACAACGCGAGGAAGAAGATGTAAAGATAAAGATAAAAGACCTTTAGTCGTGACATTCACAAACACTTACGAACATGTACAGGCAACAAAAACAGAAGAACAGAGCATTAAGTGCGCATCACGAAATGGACCCAACTCAGCAAAATGCTATGAAGCCAGCGCTGGTCTTCCGTCGGACCCATTCGGTGATGCCACGACAGATCAACCTGCCTGCCTGTCTGCCTGTCCAGGCGGCATCAGATTTTCCGAGGAAGGTCTTTTGGTGTCATGTCATTTTGGTAAGTATGTAACTGGGTCACACATTTTATAGCAAACTGTTTCGCGTCTTTCCTGTAGACATAGCAAATTTAAGGGAACCTAAAGCTAATGTTTAAGCGGCACTTTTATAGGCGGGATACATGTTTTCAGTACTTGAGACTCAAATAAGAAGAACGGGATATCTATGTACCAGAGATGTTAACTTTTATTGTATTGTCCACAGAAGTGACCTTTTTCTAAAATATGTTTGACCTAACTATGAATATCTACTAACTAATTGCTCTCATCGATCTGCCGTGTTATTTTATAACGTAGATCGTGATATTCCTGGGCAAATCTTGGGCAATTGGGTATATCATGAAACGGCGTTTCATGAAGTGCCTATAATTTCCTGATCTAACGGATTTTACGATCGGCCGCCGACATATACAATGCGTAGTTGCCATTGGTTGCCATAGACATCCTTGGCACGCTATAAGAAATTTAAAAACACGATATATACCATGACAGAGTTTAATTTAGAAAAGGTTTTTACGAAGGCCGTGAGTACCTTAACATTCCTTACTAACTATTCGCAGCAGAATACATTAATATTAATTTTATACGGTATTATTGGCCACTGCGGAATGCTCCAATTTTATTATTTTTACTGTATAAATGGTGCTACTTTACCGCACTAGTGCATTAATTAGCACATAACTATGTCGAAAATTTAAAGGGCCATATGTACTGTAAAATGTGTTCGTGTTTTAATCCCCACTCGTTGCGAATGTTCTATTTTTCGCACTTGTATCGCAATGTACTATTATGGCCATGTGAGGAGAACAGATGTGCAAGTCAGGGATCGGAAACCGGTATTTTTTCTATGGGAACGAAAACGGTATTTTTTCGTTCTTTGTTAATTATTTCATTTCTAATTGGGCAATCTAATAATACGAAGTCGTTAGCTAAAAACACAACCGAGTCCTATATTTGGAGTATAAAATAAACCGAAATATATGTTTATTTCAAAGTTTTTCCAAAAAACCGGTTCCGATCCCTGGTGCAAGTTATGCTAGTTTCGTTTCAAAAAAGCGGAAATTTCAGGAAAAAATGATAGGAAATTGAGGATTTTTTTTATTTTTGAAATGAACAATTTCGATGCCTATACTAAAATATTTTATGTGGAATAATTAAATTTTTAGACAGTTTTATGGATTTTGGCCACCGTAGCCTGGAGACTAACAAGCAATGGTAAGCGGTTTTCGTAGTCTATGGATGTTGCTATATTAAGGGTGTAATATCTGCGTTTATGACTTATGAATTATGAAGCAATTGTTTCTACGATACAACCTAAAATAAATAATTAATTTGAGCTATCGTTTTGTTCCGTACTCTTGACCGCGGCGAGCTGTGATTGGTCCATTTCGTTATAGTTGACTAAACCGTTGCGAAATAAATATTATAGTTGAGTTCGCCCATACATGAAAAGAACCCAATTACAGTTTGGTATACGAAATCTTAATTCAACCATTACAGTCGACGAAAAAGTCAAATTGACGATAGTGGGGGACGGCGGAAGCGCACTCGACAATAAGATCCCTTTTCATGGATAACGTCACATATAATTACAATTTAGAAATAAAGTCTCAAATTGCTATGTTTGTCCCCACCCGCGCGAAATCGCCATTCATACAAACGTAGTACTCATTTTCCACTAATAGCATGCAAATGTAAAACTTTATCATCGCAATTTTCAGCATATTTTCGCACATTTTAGCGTTATCTTAGTAAATTGCTTATAAGCACAGACACGTGATTTTAGATAGCCCCACATAAATAAGTCAGGGGCTGCAAAATTTGGGGACTTTGGGTGCCAATCACTGTCACATTTTCTCGAAATTAATTGAGCAAACACCGTGTTTTAGGTAGCACAAACATTTGAGAAAAAATTGCTTGCTTCTAGAGATATTTGGGAGAAGTTATCTTCCGTAAACAATTGCCAGTGGCGGGGCAAGACCAAAATTGGGTGTGGGCAAGGTACATTTAGCGAGGCCCTCTGGTGGCTTAAGAAATGACGAATATTTTTTTACGTTGCTTTCCAGTTATACGTATTTGAGGCGCAAGGCCCCTCGGACCGCGAGGCCCTAGGCGGTCGCCCACAACGCCCACGCCTAGCCTAGCGCCGCCTCTGACAATTGCCAGCTCTGAATAATATATTTATGAAAAAATATTTAATGAATTTTGCACTTATGATATGTAGCATTATCTGCATTATCTAGGAAAAGGGACCTTATTGTCGATGGCGCTTACGCAGCACTGCGTCACGCAGCGCAGCGTTGTATGTATTTGTATCGGAGCATAAAGCCGCCGACATAAAGGCGGAAGCGCCATCGACAATAAGGTCCCTTTTCATAGATAACGTCACATATAATTATAAGCTTAAAATACAAAAGTACAGGGGTCTCGGCCCCGAATACATTTTTATGCCATTTGGGGTCGAGACGCTTGGCCCGTGGGGTCCTAATGCTCTACAACTTTTTAAAGAACTATCTAAAAGGCTGGTCGACTTCACAGGTGACCGAAGAGCTGGCAGCTTTCTCGCACAACGTATTAGCATCGCTATACAGCGGGGAAATGCTGCCAGCATCCTCGGCACCATGCCAAAGGGGCCAAATTTTTTAGACATATTTTAATTTTATTTAGTATTAGTTTTTAGTTTTAATTTAGTTTTATTTAATAGATAAGTTAGTTTATTTTTATAATGCCCAATTAAATTTAGAAATAAAGTGTATCACTCTTATTTACCCAACCTATATATCGATTTGGCAAATTGCTATGAGTGTTAACATGTTTGTTTATGTTATTATTGTTGTTTGTAGTTATTATTGTTTGTATTATAACGTTTGAACTGTATTGTTTGTTGTAATTGTTTACCGTTTGTTTGTCAACCTGGGAATACGGATCTAAAGCGGAGTTCAATAGAATTGCAGATAATGTGTATGTTTTTTTTTACTATTAATATATATTTATTCCGACTTTCAATCCGGAGGTCGCGGGTTCAAATCCTGGCTCGTACCAATGAGTTTTTCGGAACTTATGTACGAAATATCATTTGATATTTATCACTAGCTTTTCGGTGAAGGAAAACATCGTGAGGAAACCTGCATACATCTGCGAAGAAATTCAAAGGTGTATGTGAAGTCCCCAATCCGCATTGGGCTAGCGTGGGCCCGAGCCCTCTCGCACATAAGAGGAGGCCTGTGCCCAGCAGTGGGACGTATAAAGAGACTGAATTATATTATATTATATTATATATATTTATTTATTTACAATAACAATATACATAATGGATACATACAGAGGATTACTATAACAAGCTTAAATCTAAAATAGGCCCTTGAGGCATTGTACTAAGGATGCTGGCGGCATTTCCTCGTTGTATCGCAATACTGATACGTTGCGCGAGGAAGCCGCCAGCTCTTCAGTCACCAGTTACGTCAACCAGACGCTTCGCGATTTCTGCATAAAACTTGTGCGCGTTGACCCATGGACGTAGAGTTCCAACACCATATAGTACAAAATTGTGCTCGTAACCTAGGCTCTTATATTTATTACGTTTCAAAATTTCGGCGCTTTCCGCCGCTGCGCCCGCTTTTACATTAGTCCGTTGGAGGTGGAACGGTGCCAGTGTGTCTACGCAGGTAGCATTTAATTAAAATAACAGTTTACTTAATTATTTTAATGATATGAAATTTTACCAAAATCCATAATATCCATAACTCTAATTTGTTCAGCTTTCATTAATAAGAGCGTTAACGATTGCCACTTAGGCTAAGCACCCTGTATTGTTTTAACACTTTTCAAGATGGATTGAGTTAGTAAGATGTGTACAATCTAAGACAATTTCGTCCTTCGAATTTGTCAGGTAAACGAGATGTCGCTGGACAGCCTGTACAAGTGTACAGCTCCGTACATTTTGCAGTAACTGTGTCAAAAGTTGACGTTTGACAATTCAATTACCGCAAAACATATAGCGTACTACAGCGCCATCTGTTTTGTATGTATAAGGGCATGTTTTTCTCTTAGACTTTACTTCTCTATTATAATCAATTCTTTTAGACACTTTCAACTCACTTATTAATCAAACATACCTACATGATATGATATGATATGATATGATATGATATGATATGATATTTATTGGTAAATATTTACATCTACAAGTCATTTTATATACAATTATCTTGTCATAGATTTTACATTGGATGTCTATTACATTATTTGATTATTTACTATACTCTACATATAACATATTACAATACAAACAAGAAGGAAGGAAAATATAAACATAATACCTTAAAATTAAACATTACCTTAACTAAAATACGACTAAATATAAAAAACCTCCCTCAAATCTCCTGTTTCCAGCATAGACCCCAGAATGCTGGCGACGTTACCTCCTCGCACCGCCAGACTTCAGCACCTCTGAGCAAAGGGAGCCCTCTCTGTGGTCCCCCGAGACACCTATCAGGGCTCCTCTACATGATGGCCCATCGTACGCCAGTCTAAGGGAAGCAGCTATGCGGTGGAATGAGATAGCAATATCACTTGCTCCCTCTAACGCATAAATGCGTCCCTTGGACTGGCCTACGCTGGGCCATCGTGTAGCGGAGCCATCAGACGTTCCGACACATTTTTAATAAATTGTTTGGTGTCGAACTACCAAGGATCCATAGTTTCTATAGCAAGTGCCACGAACTCATACACATTCATGACACTTTCTACGAGTGTTATATTCTGCCATTTTTGTCCTTCGTTGGACTTAGTAGTTAAATCACGTTACTGTAGATGGCGTTAGTAACTGTTTGAACGTAACGAGGATAGATGGCGCACTATGTATGGTTTTAAAATCTGACTCGCATGATAAATGATAAAGATCATCGTAAGATTTGTAGTCATAGTCAGATGTTTAATAGTACATATGTGGATTGTTAACCAAGGGATCTTGGCAACACACTAATAATATTAGACTAACACCGTTCGAGGAATGGACCCCAGGCCGGCCGGTATATTGTGATTATTCACCTGATTTTCACATTTTGCTGATTTAAATTAATTAAACGTGCATAAGATGTTTGATTTCGATATTTCTTGTATTTTCGCAGCACTGATTTATGACTGGTGTAAAATAATTTAATTTATCTATAGGTGACCAGACTGACCAGCCTATTCACATGACACGGTATTGTTGTGTCTAAGGTTCTTCAAGTCATAAAATCACTCATGTCATCGTCTATGTTTTATATTACACAAATATGTACAACGGGGTCAAATAACTAGGTATATTTAATTTGTTTATTCTAATGTAACGATGATGCGATTGAAAATTAAAAACCTTAAATCGATGTTAATAGGTCGATTCATAACAGCTGGCACGAGATTTGTATTAAACTGTTTAAATTCCTCTGGAGGTGCAGGCGTCAATAAGCTATGGTAACCGCTTACCAGACGGGCCGTATGCTTGTTTGCCATCGACGTAGTATAAAAAAATCATATAAAATCAACGCCAGCTTTCGTGAATCAACCATACTGGTCAAGTTTTATGGATAATACCTTGATTCTCTTCATAACGTAGTTGCGCCTAAGAAGGACCGTGGTTTTGTTTTTATTATAACTTGCCGTTTCCTTTTTTGATGTTAAATGGTAGTACAGGATATCAGCTAAAAGTTGACATCTTAATTATAGTTCTAGTTAAAACATTTCACGAGTTACACGAGTCCAAACACGACCTTCTGTAATGTGCGTTAAAAGTGCCTTAGTTGAGACATACCTACTGGTAGACATGAGAGTTTTAAAGGAAACTCGCAATTTATATCTGCAAAAAATAAAAAAACCTTACTAATTTGACCAAAACTCATAATTTTTTTTGCTCCTTATGACCTTAGTAATGCGTGTTTAAAATCTGTCGGGTCTTACCAGCCCACGGTATATGATCGTCTATTTAGCTTGAGTAGTTACTGGTGACACCTGTCATTTACATACAAATACATAATAACTTACCGTTCCTGTCTTGGCAGTGTTAAACTGCCAATATCAGATCCAATATTGTGCGTTTTGCCTTATTAGACGACTCTAAAATCCTTCTATAAGGTCCTATTTAGCGACTAAAAACGTCCCATATTCTAACCTAGTCAACATCCGTTTCCTGACTATTTCAATATAATTATATTTCATCGTGTTAACCACTTATTTGTCTTGTTTCAGGTCCAGTGCCACTAGCTAGGAATATACGCCACTTGCCATGCATATCAAGACGAACAGGCCAAGAAGGCCTCTGCATGTTCGCCATAGACTGCCTCAAAGCCAACGGCACACACCTAGGAACATGCATAGACAGGTTCTACTTCGGCTCCTGTTGCCAAGTGCAGGACAAGAACGTTATACCTATAAATAACATCGAAGATAACTCCATAGATGGCGCTAACTTCGTTCATCCACAGACTGAAGAAAAAACTACTATAAAATTTGAAGAAACAACTAAAGTAATAAGGACTACTGAAAAAACTACGCTGGCTGATAAAATAGATATGGAGACAAAGTCTGATGATCTAGATAATAAGATACCTGATGATAAAACTACTCTTGAATTAGAAGCTACTACTAAAGCTGTAAAACCTGAAGAAGCTACAGAAATACCAGGTAAATTATCTACATTCCAAACCGTTTCTGGAGATTTAGTCACAGAAAAATCTACAACGGAAGCGATAAAAACAACCGTTTCGACTACGGAACCAACAACAGCGAAGCCAAGTAGAAAACCTGTGCTTACTTATAAACCTAGACCGACATACAGACCTACTAACTTTACCAAGCCTCAATATATACAGCCAAATAGACCAAAACCTACTAAACCATTATTAGTATACAACACTACCAGAAAACCTATCTATCGTCCGACACCTAAAGTGCCTTCTACTAAAAAGCCATTACCTATCCCTCCTAGATTAAACATCACTATTCTACCACAATCTACTAGCTCTAGACCGATTTTGACTAGACCACTTTCAACTATAACTTTTATAAATGCAACACAAGAAACAACCTCAACAACAACGACAACTGAAACTCCAACAACTGAGAAAACTGTTGAAACCACTGAAATAATAACTGAACCCTCAACAACAACAACCACAACAACAACAACAACGACAGAACAACCAACAACAACAACAGAGCAACCAACAACAGAAGCTGCTACTACAGAAGTAACAACCACGGAAATTGTTACTGAAATTCCGACTTTAAAACCAGTGACGGAGACTGAGATTCCAACAACAGTCAAGTCTACGGATTACCCTCCGTTAGTGACGTGGTCGAGTACGGTGGATGCCGCAACCAAAGCGCCAGAAAATACTACTACGGCTTCTGACGGTGAGTTGTATTTTTTTAACCACTTGATTTCTAAGGATAAAAAGAATTTGAAATAGAGGTTGATTGTCAAAGAAAACTTTGTTGCCACATAAATTTACTGCCATCTTTCGACACATGATTAAAACTTTTAGAACGTCATTTGACTTTGATCCTTATTTTTTCACTGATATGTGTTAAATTTGTTAAATATAAAAAGTGGCGCCATTTGACCGGGCATAACCCAAAGATTATGGTGCCATTGCTCGAAACGTTGCCGCCGTACCTTTGGCCTTTCATCTGTTAGATGGCGCCACTTTTTGATATTTAACAAATTTAACACATATCAGTGAAATAATAAGGAGCAAAGAGAAATGGCGTTCTTAAAGTTTTAATCATGTGTCGAAAGATGGTAGTAATTTTATTGTGGCCACAAAGTTTTATTTGAAAATCAACCTCTATTGTCTCTTTGCTAAGGGTCCGGCCCGAGGCGTCCGACACTTCATTTATGATACCTATAAAATAAATAAGAAGTAATAGAGTGCTCACTCCATACATCAGTTTTGGTACCAAAATGCTTATTATTTTCGCAGTCGCCATCTAGCATCGAGTAGCGGAACTCTCAGTACTGCTACTCGACAATAGCTATCGCGGCAAACAAAAAGTCTAATGCTCAACGAATTTCCACTAATATTATAAGTATTATAACCAGAGTAACCGGAACTCTATTTTCAACTCCTACGCTTAAGTTTAATTTTTCATTGATATTTGTTATTTTGAAAATGAATTTCGCCATACATTCCATGACTAGAGCAAAAAAAACACAGTTTTGAATGTTTTAACTGCTAAATAATATTGAAACCAATTGCAGTAGCTTTCATTCAATACATGGAAAACATAAAGGACGAATGGGACATTGAACTTTTAAAGCGTAAAGCGGTAGAAATTTTACAGCTGTCGGTGAAATATCAAAAATACTCCAAATTTTCCCTTAAATGTTTCATCATTGGTGCCGTTAACATATGTACATGTAACACCTCTGGAGTTGCAGGCGTCCATAGGCTGCGGTGACTGCTTACCATCAGGCGGGCCGTATGCTTGTTTGCCACCGTCGTGGTATAAAAAAAAAAATGTACCTATATTAACTAAAACCATTTACTCAAATCCGTTATTATTTACATACCTATTTAAGTCATACTGAGCAACTTTTATTATGGTTCCATCCCCGAAATCGCGGGGAAAAATGACTTTCCGTTAGAAAATTTCATCGCCAGACTAGCCAAAATGTACGGAATAGACAAATTTTATTTATACTGTCTTTTTCTTCTTCGCGTTGTCCCGGCATTTTGCCACGGCTCATGGGAGCCTGGGTTCCGCTTGACAACTAATCCCAAGATTTGGCGTAGGCACTAGTTTTTACGAAAGCGACTGCCATCTGCCCTTCCAACCCAGGGGGTAAACTAGGCCTTGTTGGGATTAGTCCGGTTTCCTCACGATGTTTTCCTTCACCGAAAAGCGACTTGTAAATATGAAATGCTATTTTGTACATAAGTTCCGAAAAACTCATTGATACGAGCCGGGCTTTGAACCCGCGACCTCCGGATTGCAAGTCGCACGCTCTTACCGCTAGGCCACCAGCGCTTAATTTAGCGTTTTTTTTTAATAAATTTTATTTATACTGTATAATAAATAATAAGGACATAAATAAAAGGGTCAAATTGAAGTCCCACAGTAAACTCATAAAAGGCTTGTGTTGTAGATACTTTGGACAACGATGTACACAATATGTAATATACAAATAGATACTTAATACATAGAAAACACCCATGACTCAGGAACAAATATTTATGCTCGTCACACAAATAAATGCCCTTACCGGGATTCGAGCCCAGGACCACTAGGCAGGGTCACTACCCACTAGGCCAGACCGGTCGTCAAAATTTGACGATTTACTTATTACAATATAATAATTGCATTAAATCATTTCATATGAAAAACAGTAAACAATAATCATTCTGTAATGACTGTGTTTACAATATAAAACGCGTGAGGTCTGTTGGGGTCAAACAACTAGTAATGAATTCTTAATAATTGTTTTTGATCAAGATGTGAAGTGGCTCGGAACAGCAGAGGTTTTCGCGAGGTCATTGTTCTTAATTTATTGCATTAAGTAAATAAGAATCTTCTTCTTCTTTTTAAGGTTCTGTAGTCAACAAGGAACCCTTATAGTTTCGCCATGTCCGTCTGTCTGTCTGTCACCAGGCTGTTTCTAATGAACCGTGATTTCAACTGTCTAGCAGTTGTAATTTTCACAAATGATGTATTTGTGTTGCCGCTATAACAACAAATTCTAAAAAGTACGGAACCCTCGGCGGGCGAGTCCTACTCGCACTTTTTACACTTAGGTTTTTAGAAGTTTTATAAGTAAGCATATTGTGACAGTTTAGAATAACTTTCGGCAATATTTCCGACTTGAATTTGAATTATTAT
Source organism: Cydia pomonella (assembly GCF_033807575.1). Taxonomy (NCBI): domain Eukaryota; kingdom Metazoa; phylum Arthropoda; class Insecta; order Lepidoptera; family Tortricidae; genus Cydia; species Cydia pomonella. The sequence continues at coordinate 3,339,785 of NC_084728.1, forward strand.
TATTCGTTCTGATACGATCAAAATAATGCAAATGCCTCCTTCAAAACCTGGCTCCTTCATGCCACTTTCCCCCTATTTATAATCTCTATGATTAAATACAATGGTGCTTCAATAAATCATCTAAGAACTGCTATTTTCTATTTGTTCCTTATCGATTGATGATAAATCAAATGACTCGTGACATAGTCCAAGAGTCTAACTTTCCAAGTAATGCTATATTTTAATACAAACAATTAACTCCTTTTGTAACTGTTTTAATTTTAAATAAAAAAAATATTATAGGAAAGTATTACACAAACTGACTAAGTCCCACAGTGAGCTCTATAAGTCTTGTGCTGTGAATACTTAGACAACGATATATGTATTTTTTATAAATGTACATAAAAAACATCCATGACTCAGCCATAAATGCCCTTACCAGAATTCGAACCCAGGACCATCGGCAGGGTCACTGCCCAGACAGGTAACAGGTATAATTTTGTTCTAGTACTTTTCGTTGCCTCCGATGGTTAGGTACTATTTAAAACGACAATTCCTTAAAATATGTTCATTGTAATATCTGAATCACTTTTAGTAATTAAATTTTAGATGCAGAAATAAAACTAACTAAAGTCTTTTTATACATTTTTTGACTACGAGCTTTGTTTATCTGCCGTGTCAAGAGTCGTGTGCATTTGAGTCCGTCTAAGCAAACTTTACAGCGAATTTAACATAAAAAAGCGAGGGAGTGGCATTATAGATGTTAAATTTTCATAGAAATTTCACACATACACTTTGTCAATGGAAATGCCATGGAGTTAGCATAATGGTCCAAATTTTTGCGATTAAAGTATGTTTAAAAGGCTTTGAATTAAACGCACTCTGAATAGGGAATATTACGCGAAACTCTGCGTAGAGGGCGCCACTACCACAATCCATCACACTCTGAGGACCTAGACGAAAGAAGATAATTGAAATTTCGTTATCTAACCTCTCTATCACTCTTGCATATTTGAGCGATAATGAGACAGATAACTAAATTTCGATTTTCGCGTTTTCCGGTAGGCCCTTTGTAAACAAATCGCCTTGTGAAAACTTGTCAAGAAACAGTTTAAGGTACAGTACGTATAAGTTAGTCTATGGTTTACGATAGGTGCTAGTGCTGCATTCCGGCGGCAGAAAATTGCAGTAATACTCCCTATTGAAATCCTTCTTACTACCAACTAATTTTGCTTACGGAATATTAAAATATATGATACGAAAATTGTACATAGCTCTTTGCCTAATTTATTGGTAAAATGAGTAATGCCCAGTCAACGATCGTTGAGACCGTGGGCGCACAAATCAATGCTTATTTTGACAAAAAAAAGTAGGACAATCTTTCAAGTAAATATAGAAATATCAATCTTAAAACAACTGGATAAAACTTGAAATTGAAGGTAACAATATAAACTTGTGTTCTTTTGATTTTGCGGTTTTTATGAGAAAAACGTTGACCGGAGGTGTCATATTTGTGTTAGTCACATTTAATGTTCAAAACTCATTAGAATTGAGTGTTTGTTTGTATCGTTGCAAGTAAAAAATGAAGATTTACCGAATTTAAGCTTTAGTTATTATTGGATTGAGCGAAAACACTTCAACTAATGTTGTTTTGAGGTCTTTAAGTACAATGTTTTTCCAGTTTCATCTTCAATTTAAAATATAAAAATCCTTAGCAGTAGGTTTTAGACATAATGTGTCCATGGCCGACAAAACGTCACACTTTGTCGCTTGCCGTAAAGACGAGATTTGCTTATATCTTTATACGAATAACCCATCAAAGCTTCCTTATGGCACGCGACAAAGTGGGATGTTTTCCCGGCCGTTGGCACATATTATTGTTTCTTTTATGTACGAGTAATTAAAAATATTTAGACACACTGTCAAATTAAAATGAGGGGGGGGGGGGGGGGTGGCAGTTCATATCCGATGGCGAAGGGGAAGGGTGGGGATTATACATTTGGTTAGAAATTTTGTTCTATAGGGGTGGAGGGGGCAGCTGCCCCCCCCCCCCCCCCCTTTGGCGACACCTATGAATGTAAACATGATAACAATGCAATTTAAATTTAAGCGAGATACTGTATTTTATTAGAGTAAATGAAATAAATTGTTATTAGGATTAAAATATTCTTGATCATTACGTCCCAGTACCTAGTATTACCCCAAGTAAAAACGCTTAGGTGACAGATTGGCAGATCGGATAAAGTTGCCAGTAAAGAATGACTCACGCTAGACCGGGCCAGGGCCGGGCCGGAGCTTCCGGCGCTTCGTTTTCTATGGAAAGCACCACGTGATCACCGATCAGTCGTATAGAAAATGACGTGTCGGAAGCTCCGGCCCGGCCCTGGCCCGGTCTAGCGTAAGTCATCCTTAATGCTGCGGCAGTCGCTATCCTTATGCCACCTTAGATCTAGTGGCCCATTGAACGTTTTAATAACGCCAGTAACGCAAATACCAAGAAAATTTACAATGATGTCGACGCCACAACACTGCAGTATCTACGCCTCAACACTTACTCTGCTGCAGTAGTCGTCCAATTTATATTTCGTGTCATATCGTGGCGCTTCGTTTTCTATGGAAAACACCACGTGATCACCGATCAGTCGTATACCGTAGATCACCGATTTCGTGTCATATAATCTAATAACATGACAATACGATTGAAGGCGCGCGTCTTCGTGAATGACTCGATCTATATACCTTTACATCCACGGCTGTGACTATCATCAGATCACCATGGCAACAAAGCTTTAAACTATTTCAATACTGACGACCTGTCTGGCCTCGTGGATAGTGACCCTGCCTATGAAGCCGATGATCCCGGGTTCAAATCCTGGCAAGGGCATTTATTCGTGTGATGAGCATGGATATTTGTTCCTGAGTCATGGGTGGTTTTCTATGTATTTAACTATTTATATATTATATATGTCGTTGTCTAAGTAAAAAGCGCTGGTGGCCTAGTGGTAAGAGCATGCGACTTGCAATCCGGAGGTCGTGGGTTCAAACCCCGGCTCGTACCAATGAGTTTTTCGGAACTTATGTACGAAATATCATTTGATATTTACCAGTCGCTTTTCGGTGAAGGAAAACATCGTGAGGAAACCGGACTAATCCCAACAAGGCTTAGTTTACCCTCTGGGTTGGAAGGGCAGATGGCAGTCGCTTTCGTAAAAATTAGTGCCTACGCCAAATCTTGGGATTAGTTGTCAAGCGGACCCCAGGTTCCCATGAGCCGTGGCAAAATGCCGGGACAACGCGAGGAAGAAGAAGATATGTCGTTGTCTAAGTACCCTCAACACAAGCCTTATTGAGCTTACTGTGGGACTTAGTCAATTTGTGTAATAATGTCCTAATAATATAATAATAATAATTCAGCCTATATACGTCCCACTGCTGGGCACAGGCCTCCTCTCATGTGCGAGAGGGCTCGGGCTATAGTCCCCACGCTAGCCCAATGCGGATTGGGGACTTCACATACACCTATGAATTTCTTCGCAGATGTATGCAGGTTTCCTCACGATGTTTTCCTTCACCGAAAAGCGACTGGTAAATATCAAATGATATTTCGTACATAAATTCCGAAAAACTCATTGGTACGAGCCAGGACTTGAACCCGCGACCTCCGGATTGAAAGTCGGACGTCATATCCACTCGGCCACCACCGCTTCCCTATAAATAATAATAATGTCCTAAAAAAAAAAATCCGAATTTAAAATGTTCGTAAAGAAAGTGAGCCCTAAGTTTCACTGCGACAATGCGTTTGGCCTCGATACGTGACCGGCCTGTCGACTGTCAGCGGATCTGTCACAGTACAATGCTTTTACTCTTCATTTCACGGTCAGTCTAGTTTCTTAATGTCTGTCTGGGGTTCGATTCTCAGTGAGGGCAATTATTTTTTTGATAAACACAGAGTTTTCACACTGATTAAAACTTCCACGATTTAGACAAATTTTTAAATTATACATGCGGGACGGGATAGGACGGGACGGGACGGAACAACGCCATCCTTGAAACGTCGGAAGTATAAAACATTAAGTTCCGTTTTCATACTTCAATAATAATATAATATAATAATAAGTTTATTTCGTTTTTACATTTAAAACTAGGTGGACAGCATGTGGATGTGGTTCCAATAGTAATGGAAGGGACCATCTTCCCATCCTGCTACTGTCTCCAGGAGACTGTTGGGGCTACCGGCGGAGCTACCTATAATACGGAGTTATCAATTTTTCTTTGTATTAAAGAATTAATTATCTTATTGTTTTTAGTTTGGAAATACTTCAATGAATTGCAAAAACTTAATGACATAAATAACCTTCCTAAACATTGTAAAGGACGATAATATTATACTCGTAAAACACTGGGTACTTCAAAAGCTATATTGCATTAAGTAATGCGCAAAATGTACCATAAATAAAATAAAAAAGTTATAATACGTCCTATCCTCCTTTATTATGGGCTGGTCAGTAAACAGCTCATAATAAAGGAGGATATGACGTTACTGGTCAGTAACCAGCCCATAATAAAGGAGGATATGACGTTTCTGGTCAGTAACCAGCCCATAATAAAGGAGGTTATGACGTTTCTGGATAGTAATCAGCCCATAATAAAGGAGACTATGACGTTTTTGGTCAGTAACCAGCCCATAATAAAGGAGGATATGACGTTTCTGGTCAGTAACCCGCCCATAATAAAGGAGGATATGACGTTTCTGGTCAGTAACCAGTCCATAATAATAATAAAGGAGATTATGACGTTTCTGGTTAGTAACCAGCCCATAATAAAGGAGGATATGACGTTTCATAGTAAAGGAATTACGTAGAATCATTTATTTATATATTGTGCGTTACAGGTAATGAATACAGATGTTACCTATAAACAATTTTTGTTCTCTGTAACATGTCTTGCGACGCGATGTATCATTAAGTTTACCGAGCGCATGCAATATTATTAGAAATATAGTAATCTAATTAATTTAATGATGAACATGTTCGTTGAGGTTAAAAATAACAAGGTTTGACATAAAATATGGTCTTAAAAACATGAAATTGGTAACCTCACCACGGCCAACGGACCATCCCGGTTTTTTATCAGATGACCTAGGACCCAAGCCTAGAACCGATGACATTGTTGATGGTAAAGTCTTGTTTCCGTGGTCTCGCGGTTGGGTCAAACACATTTTAGAAAAAGGTCACTTCTGTAGACGATACAATAAATGTTAAGAGGATACGGGAGCTGAGATTTAAATATTTTAGGTGAATATATCCACCTCGCTAACGCCATGTTAGGCGAAAAATCCTGCGTGAAAATCTCAAAAAACGATGTTTCGTATTTGAATATTTCGTCCTCCAAAATTCAACCAAATGTAACGACATTTTGAGATCGAAGTGGTAATAAAATTATCTGTGTCGGACTGTTTTGATTTTTAGGCTAATTGATGACAGTTTTGAATACCATGCTTCTCTTTGCGGCCTAGTAAATAAGGCCGTTTTCGCGAATATTTGAAGTGCACTAGCGCCTTAATGAAAAACTGAAAATGAAAAATGTTTTATTTGTTAATAATACAGGGTTCAATTGTAAAGGTTGGAGTCTTCTAGTAAGTATAAAATACCTGGGACTAACCCTTAAGAAACAATAATGTAAAAAAAAGCAAATCAGTCCGATACGATACGATATACGATAGTCGAGTACGTTTGAATGGAGAAATGACCACTCCTGTTGCCGCTTAACGACTCTGGTACAAACGTCCTAGTACTTTATTTATTTATGATGAAAAAAGGATACATTTTGAATAAAATTAAATTATGACTACTTATAAAATAAAACTACTAAAACTAAACCTACCTAGAAAAAAGAAAGATACCTAAAACAGACCCTGGCTTCTTGGCAGGGTGCCCATCACGCAGGCAGCATTCCCGCGCTGTATCGCGACGGCAAGCCTTTGCGCGAGAAAACTGCCTGCGCGAGGGTCTCCCGTTGCCTCCCTCAATCGCTTTCCAAGCTCCCAAGTTTTTACATTATAAGTGCAACCTACATCCTGAGACAATTCCCACTGAGATTTATATACGAATCATATATAAGTGGCATTGTCTTCGGATTGAGGTATAAAATGTTAGGTAAAATAGGTACAAACGAATATTATTATTATTACACTGACGAATGTCTACTCGAAAGGCGCCTATGAAGCCGATGGTCCCGGGTTCGAAACCCGGTAAGGGCATATATTTGTGTGATGAACACAGATTTCCCGAGTCATGGGTGCTTTCTATGTTTTTATCTGCGTGTATTTGATATAACCACAAACTTAAACTAGACGTAGGTTTTAGTGCTATAAAACAATTATGAATGATTTTTAAATTTAGTCTTAACCACAGAGCATAATTAATTTTTGAATTTTTTTCAAGCAGCAGTGTATTTCATACATCATGGTCATTTGTGGTATTTGTGTCGTCGGCGGTGCGACGTTTTGAGTTAAAACAATGTAGTGATACATTGGTTGCTGAATTATTTTATGGAAAAATAAACATCGTCCATTTTTTTATAAAACCTATGAAAGTGTGTTAATTACAGCCTAAATTAATTACCACTTGATTATGTGGTCGTATCAAAATTACGCGCTGTAATTTTGATACGTATGTATATTGTCGCCTAGTACCCATAGTACAAGCTTTGCCTAGTTTAGGGCTAGATCGATCTGTGTGAGATTGCCCCCAAATATTTTATTTATTTTAGTTGCCCGTAAATGTGAATGACCGAAACTTACGTAAATTCCAAATTCAAGACTAGGTCAAGCAGCATCCTACTTTTGAATCACGATCGTCACTCCACGACGCCTTTTAATGTCAGTTGTCAGCGCGTGGTGAATTTCGCTGACTCGGTCATGACAGTCATGAACCGCCTACTTATTTCTAACTAGCGATCCGCCCCGGCTCCGCTCGGGTGTCACAAACAAATTATACACCGAAACCTTCCCCAAGAATCACTCTATTGATAGGTGAAAACCGCGTGAAAATCCGTTCAGCAGTTTTTGAGTTTAATGCGAACATACAGACAGACGCGGCGGGGGACTTTGTCTTGTAAGGTGTATTCACGAAAAGTTTAGTACCTACTTAATCCAGTAACTTTGTCGACTTTTGTAAGTGGGTTCGTTTGCGTCAAATCCGGTAGTTCTGATTTTTTGTAAACTTGTTTATTTTATGATGTTGGCTCAATGAATAATCCAAAGTGATCTCGAGCGCAGAACGCAACTTTGTCAAAAAACGAAAAACTGGGTAAATTCCATTTTTTTTAGATTTAGGCGATTATAACCTTAAAGGATTAGTATTTGATAATACCTTGTCGGAGCATTTTAAAGTAGACTAAATTTGCTACAATAAAGTCTAGAATTGTCTCTACTTAGGTCTTTGTATGAAAAGGTACAATGGATATTTCAAAAATGAATTCTTCGTCCCTAAACTAGCCCTAGTTGCTAAAAGATTGGACCAGAACCCCTAGTGTAAATTTTTTCGATTTCGTGACGTGTAACGTACGCGTTTGCGTTAAGTCTCATTTAGTATAGGATTTAGAAACAGCGCGCCAAGCGGAACGTTTTCTAAACTCAAAATCCCATTCAAAATTAGACTTAACGCAAATGCATACGTCACGTTACGCTATCGAATAAATGTACACTAGGGGTACTGGTTAGCCAACTTTCCCCCTACTTTTATAAACTTTGATAGGCTTTATCTCGAAAACTATTAGGTCTACAGAAACAATTCTAGTCTCGTATTGTAGAAAATTTAGTCTCCTTGAAAACGCCCTAAGAAGGTGCCATTTTCAACCAAAAGGGTACATTGTCGGTTGTGAATAAGACGCTATTTCCTTATAGCTTTAATTTGAATTGAAAGCAACCTTATCGACAACCGACAATGTGGGACATTTTGGTTGAAAACGTTACATATGAAGGATAAAGTGTAACTATTCGCTGTCATCGGGTAAGTCTCGGTAGCTCGATTGGCAGAGCGATGGGCTAGTGATCCAGAGTAACGAATTCGAGTCTCGTCCGAGACAGTGAATATTTCCACTCTTCTTTTATTTTCATTCTGGTATAGTTTACACGTTTCTATTTATTAATAATAAATAGAAAAAAGAATACAACATGAATTTAACTTATAAACGTTAATATATTTTTCAGAAATATGGTCCCCCATAACTCCGCCGGACGGCTGGGTGTTATTGACCGTGCCCCCCGAAACAACAACCACAACAACATCGTCAACAACATCAACCACAACAACAACGACATCTACAACAACGACGACGACGGAAGGTTGAGTGCTGTTTTAATTAGTAATTTATCCTGCCATCTCAAAATCGGGACTGTAAGATTAAATGTAAGATACAAAACTTAGACTGTTTTAGAACAAGGCCATATAAGATGAATTAATAATGCGAAGCAACATATTAAGATGGATTACACATATATAACACAAACAGCAGCCAAAAAACACTACACCCTACTCATAGTGTTGTGTTCCTGCCGTTGTGTAAGGTTGCCAGAGCTCAACGGGGTTAGGGTCGGCAACGCGCATGTAACTCCTCTGGAGTTGCAGGCGTACATAGGCTGCGGAGACTGCTTACCATCAGGCGGGCCGTATGCTTGTTTGCCACCGACGTAGTATAAAAATATATATATACGTAAAGGAATGTTAGTATTCAATATTCGACATAAATAATTATAACTAACAATTTACAATAAAAACCTTAGGTACACGATAACTTTGTACACTTGTACCGACATGGCTGCGAAGTGGGGGGCCGTACAAAGAGCTGACAGCTTCCTCGCACAATGCATAATGGCTCAGTTTCATGGGTCAATATAAAGCTTGTGGGGACTCCCCGCAGGCGGTAGAACGACTTAACGACTAGTGAAACTCATGAAATCGATACGGATCAGTCCGCATACGGGCCGTATCGACCAATGAAACTGAGCCATAGTATTACAATTCAGCAGGGTAATGCTGCCACGCCAGTATCTACGGCTCATTGCCGCGGAATGCATTTTTATTTTATTTTAGGTTTTTAGGTTATTGTTATTTACAAGTTTAGTTGTTATAAATTGTGAATAGTTAGATAGTCATTTGACGTTTATGGTGGCTTTCTATTTTTATGACTAAAATGAACTCTATTTTACGATCAGTTGATATTACACTTTTACAAAAGTTGTATCTTATTATTATAGCGCCTACAACAGAACCCGAAACCGAAGCACCTACAACAGAACAACCAACAACAACAACAACCACAACAACTACAACAACGACAAAACCAACAACAACAACAACAACGGAAGCGCCAACAACGGAACCAGTCACGGAAGCCATGTTGGAGTTCACGGTCAATGTCACGTTGTCGCCAACAGTGCCGCCAATGACAACGGAGACGATAACGACTATGACGACGAGCAACGTGACAAATGCTACGGAGGCTGCCACAGAGTCAGGTATATTTGTGACTGGTGCTAGTTCAGTGGTGTCACTCATGAATTCGAGCCAATCGTGCAGTCTAACGCAACTAGCTCCGACCAATCACGCGCATGATGTGAACTCATCAACCAATCGCGTTGTGGCGTTAGACTGCACGATTGGCTCGAATTCGTGTGCGTGACACCGCTGTACTGGCCCCATTCTTATTGCCCATAAGCCCGTCCAATGACAATGGTAGCCACAGTAAATTGACTGCCATCTTTCGACACTTGACTTAAACTTTTAGAACGCCATTCGAATTTGATCCCTATTCTTTCACTGATATGTGTTAAATTTCTTAAATATCAAAAAGTCGCGCCATCTACTAGAGCATAGGCCAAAGGTATGACGGCATCTTTTCTAGCGATGGTTTCTCTATCTTTCTACTTCACTGGCTCAGTGACCCAAACAAGATCTTGGCCTCTGACACAAGAGAGCGCCACTCTGCCCTATCCTGCGCCACTTCGCGCCAGTTGGGTATTCCGAGGGCGAACAGGTCTTTTAGGGCTTCGTCACTCCAGCGGTATCTGGGTCACCCCGACGGACGTTTTCTATCCGGTTGCCCCACATACGCTCTTCTCTATGTTTCTAACATAAATAAAATTTCCAGCGGCAACGACGGTCGGCAACGCGACCACCGAGGCGCCTGTAACCACCACCGAAGCGGTTAACATGTCTGACTACAAGGATGGTAAGAGATGAATACAGTCGATCGACCAAATACCGTTATGTTCCGAAAATTGCATGCAATTTCTTGAACCGCCTAAATGGGGGCTTTAATTCTGGCAGTGCTATTACATATACGAGTATACATAAAAAATGCATGAGTTTCTCTTGGAACGAAGTACAATATTATTGATAAACGTATTATATTATTAATTATGATTAACAAATACAAAAAAGTTGAGAAATGCTCGCGCTTCACACTCGTTTAGTCAATCAAATTATTAAATTCAAGTGCAAAAAAAACATAAAGTAGCATACACGTCCAAGGATCGAACCCGGATCGTCGCGGTTTCTTAGCGGCTGTTTGCCAACTGCACCACTATAGGATATCAGTATGTTGGTGAAATTAGGCTACTTATTTTCGAGAAAGAATTTAAATACTTTTTTTCACCTAGCCTAATCCGCCAACCATCCGATAAGAATAGAATAGAATAGACTTTGTTTTATTCATAAACACAAAGAGAACATGGTGAGAATAAAGTGGCACGAAATGGTCTCATCTCAGCATGTTGCTGGCGACTTCCAGCGCACATCGAGTGAGAAATAATCACGGAAGGTAACAGACAAAAGGATGAAACATAAAATAAAACGAAATAAATTGCACACAGTAGGCAAGCTAATACAAAAAGAGATACAACATGACGAACATACTTAACACCAAGTTAAAAATAAAATTGCACGGACGAAACGAACGGACCTGTACCAGTCCGGCCGGATCATATTGTGGCGCGACATTAAGGAACTTCGTTCCAAAAATTTACGTATTTTTGGGCTATCTGTATGAAAATCTCTAAAGTAACATATAACCACGTGTTATAATTGTTATAAATACGGAAATCTAAACCGGAAACGCGGCAAATTGCTTTATTACTCGTTAACAGTCATCGCGGCCATTGTGAAGTCAAGGTCTCGCAAACGGCTGCACCGATTTGATTGCGGTTGCATAACCACTTTAATTAGGGCTATCGTGCTTGTCGTTTATCGCTCTGGATAAGACAATCGGTCACTTCAAACAATAATTGAGTTTAATATTCGCAGTAATACTGTAAAATCCGAAACAAAATTAATTAATAGGGAAGAATAGCTTTGCGATCCTAGCGAAATAACGGTATTTTTTCTATGAATTTCCATTTCGGGAGAAAACGTTTTTCACTAACTAAATCTTAACAAACCACTTTGATTTTGATGTCGATCGCTTCAGCATAGGGGAAACTGGGGAGGGTTGATCACCCCTTTTGATTTTAGACTAAATTTTTTAAACTATTAGCAGTATTGAAAAGCTTTATAGACCATACGATTCAGAATTTATCTATTTATGAATACTTTGAATTAGAACAGAATTGTGCAACAATTTAGACCATTATTTAAAGAAATGCCATAATGTAGACTTTTACCATGTGTCCCCTGTATAAGGGAGACATGTTTACCCCTGGTTGGGAGCCTTGATCCTGGGGGATCAAGTCTCCCAGGTTCTGGGGACACATGGTAAACAGATTTTTACCGTGTCTCCCCATACCAGATTCTCACAGATTATATAGCCCGAATCGGAACTAGCAATGCATCTAGAATTAGGTAAACACACAACGAACATATATATACTGTATCTTCCATACTTAGCAGTTATATTTCCGCCAATAAGATGTCTTGATGCGAAAGGGATCAAGTCTCCCATGCTTGGGGACACATGGTAAATAGATTTTAAGTGACAATGCCATACTTTGAGGGTTGATTTCACGTTAATTTATTGAGTTGATCAACAGGAATTTAATCTATTAAGAAATCAAACACATAATGATCCGTATCTTTCAATTTTTAAGAAGAAACTAGTTATATTTTCGAAAAAAGAACACCAAACTGGTAATCAATTTTACAGTACATATATGGTGCTACTTTTCCCCCATAGTGCGTAAATTAGCACATTATGTAACTATGTCGAAAATTTGAAGGGTTATATGTACTGTAAAACGTTGTAGGATACATATGCGAATAGGTAATTCGTAACTCGTGTAAAATTTCCTATTTTTCGCACTTGTATCGTAAATAACTATTGCGCCATCAAAAAATCAAAAAGAAGTAGCAAACATAAAATTTCTTCTAACAAGTACACTTGTCTGTAGAATAATAATTAAAACAAGTTTAATTGTTTATAAACAAACTTCCAAACAATCATAATGATTACTGTAAATTGCTCTTATTTATCATTACCACATTTGGAGACTCAAGTAACAAGCTAACTATAATCTCAGAAGTTTTAACAGTCTAGAAATACCTAATTTGCGAAATTAAACATCTAAGTAATGATCAACAACAATAGCTAATACTTAGCTATATTATATTAATCAGTCTTCATCAAAAATAAGTTACTATTTGGCTTTAAACACTTTAATGGTAATACCAGCTAATACTTCTGATACAGCATTTTTTAATCTTTCCTTATCTATCAGTATTCTTTGTTTTTAACCTTCTCTGGTCGTATATTTTCGACGCATGATTTCCTAAAACAATAAAAAATTACAGCATTATGAAACGTTTTGTTCATTACTAAGTAGACTTGATCCCTTTAGGGGTGACATGATCCCGGGATCATGTCTCCCCCAAAGAAAAAGTCGAAGTCTCCCCATACATACTCAGGTTATAAAACATGGCGTGATCGAAACTTACGTTCGCGTATTTCAATGAAATCAAAGTTAATTAACACTTCAATAAACAACAAATAGAATAATCATACTCACTAAGACCTTTTCTATCACATTTTACTTAATAAATCCAGTTAAAATTTACCGAAAATTAAATACAGCACGCAGCAAATTTTTCATAGTCCGCCACTTGCAAACCACTGACTTGTTCCAAACGGCGCCATGACAGAACGTGAAGTTAGGAACGAATTAATGAGTGTTGCTAGCGTAAAAAACTGTATGACGTCTGGTTAAACTTGAAATGAAGATTACCAAGTGTCCCCTAGGGATCGACCCTCCCCACCTTCCCCTAATATATACTAGTAGGTTTATAGGTTCCGCTTTAAAAAAAATTTGTTATGACAATTAAAAAAAAGGAAACCCTATAAACGAACAAATTAAGTGGAAAAACGTTTTATCCTATTGTATAGACCATCACGTGCTTCCCTCTTAAAGAATAGTCAAGAAGTAAACATAACATAAGGTAATTTTACGTATCAGTATTGCGATACAACGAGGAAATGCCGCCAGCATCCTTGGTACAATGCCTCAAGGGCCTATTTTAGATATAAGCTAGTTATAGTAATCATCTGTATATATCCATTATGTATATTGTTATTGTCAGGTAATTTTTCAAATTTCTAAAAATAATCCTATACTTATCTTATTGTTTATCGTGTTATACTTGCTGATCAAACAATCCAAATACATATATCACTTTGTCGATTGTCATTAATTCAATACACATATAAACCTGCGGCGGTAACATTTTTATCGCCTGTCACTATGCCTGTCACGTTCTAACAAGTATGTAAATGCGAAAGTGACAGGCATAGTGACAGTGATAAAAAACCGGCCAAGCTACAGCGGCTGCCATTGAGAAAGTAGTACCTTTTGTTAAAATGTGTTACAAATATATCATATCTTAAAAAAATAAAACCAATAGATAGAGTCAAACCAAGATAAGTTCGCAGCGATTTTGATAGTCCAGACGGTGCACGTGTTATTTTAAACGTCAATCTTCTATGAAAATAGGACGTTTAATTCACACTTGCACCGTCTGGGCTATCAAAATCGCTGCCAACTTGTCTTGGTCTGTCTTCTAAATCCCATCGAATGAATAACAGTTTTGAATGATTCACGGCTAGTTTCACTAGACTTAAATCGACCGGGATATAAACACAACAACAACAACAATACAACAACAACAACACAAACAACAACAACAACAAGATGCATGTAACTGCGTCGAAATATCGGGGGCTCAAAAACAATATAAAAGGTTTATATCCCGGTCGATTTAAGCCCATCAAATGAATATTTAATATATTATCAATAAAATCCTTGCTAATTAATATTAATATATATCTCAATAGAAATACCCTCAATGTTAATAACGTAAAGATAAAGATAACAAAAGTCAAGGAGTCAACAAAATTATTAGAATTTCTGCAACAGGTCAAAGAACTCTATAAACAATTTATCCCTGACAAAACCACTTTAAAAACACCTCAATAAGTCGACACAGTGCTGACATTTCATATCAAGACCAAAGAACGTTGTCAGTTCTTTTTTTCGCCACTAGAATACACAACTTGGTTAAAATAAAAATACCAAATTACATTTGCACTTAAATATATCGCTACTATCTTAAATATCAGTATAAAGTCGTTCAAAAGCTTGACAGTATATTTTTCACCGACTGTATACGTAAAGTTGTTAACAGGTAAACAATGAAAATAAAAAATGGTGGACTAATATTCCAAGCACTAGACTAGTTTAAATTAACCTCCAGATCCTTACAGCCAATATGTGATCACAGCTCAAGCTTACAATGGTCCTACAGAATGCACTTAGTGTGTGTATTGACTCAATTGACTGGCCTTTCATAAGCTTTATTGCAAAGAACTTAAGGTTTATAAATAGTCAGTGGCGTGTTTCTTAGTACAGAGTTGAAACGGTTTGAAACAAAGAGTACTGGGCGGCCGCCGTATGCGCACGTCATTGCCAAGGCGGTGGCAAGGACACTCGACAACCTGTTCTAGTTTAAAAAAGAAAAGAGTGGCGTGAGAAAGAGTGACAATTAGTGATCTTTGTGCGATTTTTTAAAACTAATTACAGTGCCATAATAATAAGACTGTTTGATAAAATGACAATTTCAAAAGCTTAAAAAATGTGCACAAAAATTTTTGCATGAAAATAAATTTTCAAAAATAATTTATTTGAAGTCCGTGCATAAATATGACGATATTTCAAGATCTGTTATGTGTAAAGTAAAAAAACATCATTAGTCTGAAAATTTACATTAATTTCAATATACTAATTATTATAATCTTGAAGTGAACTTCTATGAAGACACAGATTATATGCTAATCAAATTATCACACAATTAACTTTTGGTCACAAATATGTGATCATTAGTAATGTGTTTTTGATAAACATTCATGTGTTCAATAGTGATTGATAGTTCCATCATAACATTATTAAGAACGCCAAATATTAGAACACCAACTACTTACTGGTTAATAATTAAAAAAACCTTTTGAACATAAAGTGCAAAACCAGTTAATGTAATAAGCAATAATATATCTCAATGTGGTAATTAGTGCCAACATTTAATACAAACAATCAGTAAACATCACCTAAATTAATAGTGTCAACACTCACAAAAATTTGAATGTGACAATTAGTGTTTAAGCTTTAGTGTAAGTGTAAAATGATCCTAAACTCTACACTATTGGTGCTGGCAGTGTGTGGTCGGCGCCTCTGGCCCCAGAGCCGGATCGTCGGCGGAGCCAAATCTGGCTTCGGACAGTGGCCCTGGCAGATCTCCCTGCGGCAGTACAGGACGTCGACGTACCTGCATAAGTGTGGAGCAGCCCTTTTGAACGAGAACTGGGCAATCACGGCGGCGCATTGTGTTGAACAGTGAGTAGTTTTTTGTGGAATTTAGTGAATAATTCGGTAAATATTATTTTGGTCGTCGATATCGATACAACAAGAAATGGTCTGACCATGGTCTGACATTGAGTAAGGTCTTTTAGTCTACTCTTTTATTTATTTATTTAATCTTTATTGCACAATACATGAGGTACAAATGGCGAACTTAATGCCTTAAGGCATTCTCTACCAGTCAACCAATGGGGTAAACCAGAAACTCTTTTGTTTTTTTTTTATACTACGTCGGTGGCAAACAAGCATACGGCCCGCCTGATGGTAAGCAGTCTCCGTAGCCTATGTACGCCTGCAACTCCAGAGGAGTTACATGCGCGTTGCCGACCCTAAACCCGCCCCCCCCCTCGTCTGTTTTTTTTAAGCTTTGGCTACGACCTAGCCGTCAATTCATTCTAAAGGATAACATTAAACAAATTCCATAGTAAAATAACCTATATACCGTTTTATACAATCGTGATATAATAGAGAGCTTTTCAGTCGAGTACCGTGTTTAGGCAACGAAGCTTGCTGAGTTGCCTAAGTGAGGTACGATATTGAAAAGCTTGATTATATCACTATTGTATACAATACTTTTTCTAATATAATATTTTTATTACTATAAAACCTAAATAAGTAATGAAAATTAGTAACTATCTAAGTAGACAAAAAGACATAAACGCGCGAACCCCTTCGCCCGTCCCCGATTCTATGGGAGCGCGGCGGCACCTGATTGGTTTGATTTTTTATGGTTCACTACAGCGTATCGAAAGAATTTGTACAGTACATAATATACATATTATTAGTATATATATTCGAACGCGCCGAGATGAGACCGGAATGGCGTCGCGACATTAAAGTCGGAATATCAAAGCACGACGATGACTGGCTGGAGCACCTTAAGCAGAAAAGTCTTCGTCGTGCTCTACCACCTCCTGCGAACTCACGATTTGTATGCGATCGATGCGGAAAGAAATGTCGCGCTGCTATAGGACTTTATAGCCACCAACGGCGATGCCCAGCCCCATAAACCCACAAGCGCCGCAACAAGCATCTACAACAGATGGTGTAGCCAATGATGATGAGTATATATATTATGGTGCTACTTTACCGCACTAGTGCGCAAATTAGCATATTACGTTACTGTGTCAAATATTTAAAGGGCCATATGTACTGTAAAACGTTGTACGATACATCTGCGAATAGATAATTCGCAACTCGTGTCGATTTAAAACATTCCCTTCGGTTATGTTTTAAATTATCGCCACTCGTTTCGAATTTCCTATTTTTCGCACTTATTGTATCGTAATGTACTATTACAATACATATGGTGCTACTTTCCCGCACGCGTGCGGGAATGAGCATTTTAGTGATTGGCAACTCGTGTCGATTTAAAACACTCCCTTCGGTCATGTCTTAATGTATCACCACTCCTTGCGAATTTCCTATTTTCTGCACTTGTATAGTAAAGTACTATTATAGTTGAGTTGGAAGACCATACATGAAAACTACGCAATTATAGGTATACGAAATCTTAATTCAACCATTACAGTCGACGCGTAGAAAAAACGAATTACGTTACAATATTAGAATAACCTTGGCTATATCTTGAGCTACTAATATTATGCATATTATACCTAAGGAGCTAATTAAAATGTTAAAACACTCATTTAAGTTTGTGCCAATATAAATGAAGATTTTGAAGGTGTTTTAACCACAAGAACGCAAAACGACCATGAGAGCAGGAGGAAAAAGACTGCATTGTATTGTATTGGTTTTCATTTGTATATTGAGAATGAATTGACTGTTTTTTCTAAATAATGTCAAACGATCTTGATTTTCCTGAGGATCAATATAGGACTCATGGCATTTAAGCAACACAAAGGTCAGAAATGAGAGTTAAAGTCTGACGCTCGCACTCGACGAATGAAACGCCTCTAACAAAATGATAAGGTGATGTAACGTCACATCATATAAGTCTGTCCTAAATCATGGACTAATTAAGTAGATTAATTAGTCCATGGTTGGGGTAGAATGCAGGACATCGACATGTCTTTTTTAGATAATCCAAAAAATGTTCATAATATTCCAGTGTCCCTCCATCGGAGCTACTAGTGAGACTGGGAGAGCATGACTTGGCTACAGAAGATGAACCCTACGGTTTCGCGGAGAGAAGAGTCCAGATCGTGGCCAGCCATCCGCACTTCGATCCTGCTACGTTTGAATACGATCTGGCGTTACTGAGGTAAGTTCATTTTTAACAGGATACATATAGAAGAGGAGCTACTAGTGAGACTGGGAGAGCATGACTTGGCTACAGAAGATGAACCCTACGGTTTCGCGGAGAGAAGAGTCCAGATCGTGGCCAGCCATCCGCACTTCGATCCTGCTACGTTTGAATACGATCTGGCGTTACTAAGGTAAGTTCATTTTTAACAGGATACATATAGAAGAGGAGCTACTAGTGAGACTAGGATAGCATGACTTGGCTACAGAAGATGAACCCTACGGTTTCGCGGAGAGAAGAGTCCAGATCGTGGCCAGCCATCCGCACTTCGATCCTGCTACCTTTGAATACGATCTGGCGTTATTGAGGTAAGTTCATTTTTAACAGGATACATATAGAAGAGGAGCTACTAGTGAGACTGGGATAGCATGACTTGGCTACAGAAGATGAACCCTACGGTTTCGCGGAGAGAAGAGTCCAGATCGTGGCCAGCCATCCGCACTTCGATCCTGCTACGTTTGAATACGATCTGGCGTTACTGAGGTAAGTTCATTTTTAACAGGATATATATAGAAGAGGAATTACTAGTGAGACTGGGAGCGTATGCCTTGGCTACAGAAGATAAGCCTTACGGCTTCGCGGAGGGAAGAGTACAGATCGTGGCCAGCAATCTGCACTTTGTTCCTGCTACGTTTGAGTACGACAAAGATAAAGATAGATTATTATTTAAGTAGGCATATTACAATGCGCTTATGACCGTCAAATAAAGCTACACCGGCTCTAACCCTACAGCTCTGACCTGAGAAGATTTAAATCCCCCCTCAATTGGAGGAGGGTATCCCAATATGGACTGGCAAGAAACACGGCGGGACACATCTTTTCGAAACATTACATCTTATAATTAACACCTGGCGTTACTGAAGTAAAGTAGTAATGAAACGAAGATTTTTAGGCCGGTTTTTATTGATAACAACTTTTTTTTCGTTAAATTTGTATAAAATTTGGTTGTTGGGTAAATTGTATGTAATTTATCCGTTGATGTTAAAAAAATATCATACCTTTTCCTAACTTAAACGACGATTTTTAGGGGCATAAGGTGACATTGCGCTTATATTCTACAGAATAGAGATATCATCATAACTTCTTACTTTCCATCAAATTTCATCAAACGACCAGACGAAAAAAAAATCGATAAAATCGGTATATTTATAATGAATTAAATTACAAAGAGTTGACGTAAGTAAAACATCTATTTCATAAAATAGCAATGTCAAAAACAATGGGGTTGGCCGGTCGAAATATTAAACAGATGGCGCCATCATAGCTTGGCCTGTCAATCCCTAGAAATGTGTCAAATTCTTGTTTTTTTTTGGAATTTTGTGACCTGGATTCCAGTACTTTAAGCCAAATCACATAGAACAAAACTAGAGACAGGGGCAAGCTATGATGGCGCCATCTATGCAAACCTTTGACAGTTGCCAACCCCATTGTTAAAAATGACGGTTATACCTAACGCTACTATTAATCAGATGTTGATACAAACCACACTTAACTGGCTTTATCAAATAAACACTCGAAAACACATTTAAGGCACATTAGAACCTAAGTACGAGTTAATGGCATCCACCTACGCGGTCAAGTACTTTGGTGACTGACCGCACAGAATGTCCACTGGCAAAAAACGTTGACCAGCTGACTAAGTGACTAACTGTTTTGGTGAAGCACTTTGATAATTCCGACTACGAAGAATTTATTAATATTGAGATAGAAAATACACAGATAATCAGGAAAGTGTAAGAAAACGCTCAACGTGTTATTCATTGTTTTTTGTGCAAGAAAGTTATTTTTTTCTAATAAACGTGTTGATTTTTTTCGTAATAAAAATAAATTAATAATAATAATTCGTAATAATAATAAATTTTTATCTTTATCTTTTTTTTATCTTTGGGAATACTTTCACGGCAAGTTGGCAATATTTCCGAAAGCATTTGAAATAATATTTTCACCACTTATTTACTCAAAAAAGATCATGAGACGGCTTATTTGTCACTTTTTATGTTTTGTTTTATCACTAGTTTTACCGGTTTCGAGCCTTGAGAAAAAATACAAAAATTTGACTAGTTAAAATCGGTTTAAAAAATGTTTAGGTTTACAAAATGAATATACTTCTGTCTGTACACTTTACTACTAGGTATGCATAAGAGGGGATTTACTAAGTCGTATACATATAGTATACTTATTATGTAGTTTTGAGCAAAGGCTTTTAGTATTTTTTTTAAATGTTTGTACTGATGTTTCCAGATTCTACGAGCCAGTGACGTTCCAGCCCAATATTCTGCCAGTATGCGTCCCTGACGACGACGACGATTTCGTCGGCAAGACGGCGCACGTCACGGGCTGGGGACGACTTTATGACGGTTAGTTTCGTCATTTTTACTGTCTTTTTTTAACTGTATTAATTAGAGACTGGCAGTCTATCTCGCGGCGCTCCTGTGCTTAGCCTACAGGGTGTTTTCAACTCCCTTTCATCGAGAGATGAAGTGGTCATCTAATGAAAAAGACAGAAATCACAAAATAGCTAATATAAGTGATATCATATTATTTTATAATTTTCTATGGGAATCCTTTTTTCGGATTTCGTAATTGGTTCTATAGTACTCGTTAAATAAGTTCAGTATGCCATACATTTATCTATCAAAGTATGGGTAATGGTTGAAAAACACTTTATTTGTACATTTTTTTATGTCCTTTCTCGAGATTAATTCTGAGCATAAGCAATTTAGGCAGAAATGTGTCTTTACGTACCTAGTAAAGAATTTAAATAAATTAGTCTACCAGATACATATACGTATGTCCATGGCTAATTCTACATTATATTGTATAATCTGTGTTTTAGACAGCTAACACCAATATATTCCCAAATGTTTTCAGATGGCCCCCTCCCCACCGTCCTGCAAGAGGTGGAGGTGCCCATCATCAACAACACGGCTTGCGAAGCTATGTACCTGGCAGCAGGATACAACGAGCATATACCTAACATCTTCATCTGTGCTGGTTGGAAGAAGGGCGGATCTGACAGCTGTGAAGGTAATTAATTTTAAATAACTATGCCCTTTTGGCAGTCTTCTTCTTCCTCGCGTTGTCCCGGCATTTGCCACGGCTCATGGGAGCCTGGGGTCCGCTTGACAACTAATCCCAAGATTTGGCGTAGGCACTAGTTTTTACGAAAGCGACTGCCATCAGACCTACCAACCCAGAGGATAAACTAGGCCTTGTTGGGATTAGTCCGGTTTCCTCACGATGTTTTCCTTCACCGAAAAGCGACTGGTAAATACCAAATGATATTTCGTACATAAGTTCCGAAAAACTCATTGGTACGAGCCGGGGTTTGAACCCGCGACCTCCGGATTGCAAGTCGCACGCTCTTACCGCTAGGCCACCAGCGCTTATTCACCTTTTGGCAGTGTACACCGATTTATACCGTGTCCAACTTCAAACAAAAAAAATAGTAAATCTAAAAACAAGTGACGACGCGACAGATTTAAGAGGGAAGATACCACGAGGGCGTCCATACGAGAAGAGAAAACGTTTTTCCACTTCTAAATATTTTCTAATCTCCATAATTTTTTTGTATATTATTGACGCAATGAAAAACTAGGATTATAGGTTTTTCGTCGTTTTTTTCAAAGTTTGCAAAACAGAAAAAAAATCAAAAATAGTGAAATCTATAAACCTAGAATATATTATGCTGAAGCGATCGACATCAAAATCAAAGTGATTTGTTAAGATTTAGTTAGTGGAAACCGTTTTCTCCCGAAATGGAATTTCATAGAAAAAATATCGTTATTTCGTTACCTAGCTATTCTTCCCGTTTACTTAAGCATGTTTGTTATGGGGTGCGTCCGGACGGACCGTCGTCGGCGAGCAAATGCGTTCGAGATTTTGAATTTCGAGCGAGGATTATAAAATGACTAATGGGTGTAAAAAGACACCTTTTTTACACTGTGCTTCTGGCGTCTTCTCTGTTACTGATAACGTCGCTTCACAAGATCTAACAGATGGCGTTAGTAGAACTACTTCCATACAAAGAGTGCAACCTTCTATGAAGCGCCATACATCCCCTACATCGCGCTTGCAGATTTTCGAATGTCAGTTGTAATATATACAGCACCTGGGCTAATCTAATTGAATCCCCAGGCACAACACCCGTCTGGAGGGAGAATTTTCTATAGTACCCTCTCTCTACATTACACACTATCCCCCTTATTCATAAACGTCTACTAAAGTTGACAAGCCGCTAATAATCGTTTGTCCCTTTCCGACGTATTGGTATGATAGAAAGGGACAAACGATTATTAGCGGCTTGTCAACTTTAGTAGACGTTTATGAATAAGGGGGTATATGTATAACAACACCCTAAGGACTACTTACACTAACCCGAGGTTAACCGATTAAACTTGTAGTTACTTTGGTTACCACTAATATTTGACACTGGGTTTAACGGTTTAACA
Organism: Cydia pomonella; assembly: GCF_033807575.1. Lineage (NCBI taxonomy): Eukaryota > Metazoa > Arthropoda > Insecta > Lepidoptera > Tortricidae > Cydia > Cydia pomonella. Next base: position 3,362,376 of record NC_084728.1, read on the forward strand.
GATTATCCCCAGATTAGTGGGATGGTACATATGTGGGCCTAAGATTGAGAAACCTTTATGACCCAGCCTATGAAGTCTCAGGGTGGCCGCGGGATCTTTATCTGTACTGGCTGGAAGAACGGGGATTCTGACCACTGTTATTTTTTATGTGAATTGGGGTAAATTCCCCATGAACTGGAATAAATATACAGCGAGTCTCTCACCATGGGGATTTTAAATCTAGGACTCGATTTTACTCGCGAATCCGAGCTACCCTTATTATGGGACCGATCGCAAAAAAAAATGACTTTTTCATACATTTGGGCTAATCAGATGTTTTCTATGGAAAAGTCAACGTCAAATATTGTAATACCACGCAAAAGGTTTAATGAACAGAATTTCATTTCCAACTACAACTTCATTTTGACATTTATGACCAATCGCAACTTTTCACTAGAATTTTATCTTCATTAACCTGATTATTGACTAACCTGATAAATGATAATCGAATTTCTCTTTAAATTACAGGAGACAGCGGCGGGCCTATGGTGGTGCAGCGCGCGCGCGACGGGCGCTTCGTGCTCGGCGGCGTCATCTCGTGGGGCATCGGCTGCGCCGAGCCCAACCAGCCCGGCGTCTACACGCGCATTTCGGAGTTCCGGGATTGGATCAACCAGATATTACAATTCTAAGCTATATTGCTCAAAAATAGTCAGGGAAATATTGCCAACCTTTGAAATTTTATTACCTAAATCAATAGCAACACTGGAAACTAAAAGGCACCGGATAAAAACGTTACTTACAATAAGTTTCTATTATTTTAAGAAAATGTATGAACGTTGATGTTATGTTGATCCGTACAGTGCTTCTATGACCGTATGTATATATGCGCATTTCGGAGTTCTGGGACGATGAAGCAGACAGGTAGGTACTGCATTTTTGGCAATATTACTAGGAGTTATTGCCGATTTTGGAAATTGTAATGCTCAAAGTATAATTTGAGAGAGACTCTACTTACATTATAAACTAAAACGTAGCGGATAAAACATATATGATTGTTTTCTGTTGCTTTAAAGTAATTTTCGACAAAATTATCCGGAAATATTGCCGATTTTTTTTCTGTAAATATTACGTTTCCGGAAAATATTACTGGAAAATTTTGCCGTAATTTATTGACGGGAAATATTTCTGCGTAATACTTAAATGAAAGATATGACATATAAATAATTACAGGCGAACTGAACTATAAATATACTTATGTAAAGTTTAATAACCCAGTTCGTAAACTTGCATCAGAAAACGCTTCGCAGTCTTTTTATTGGTAATTAATATTGTATTGTACTGTAATGGTTCCCATATTGCCTATTAAAATCCAAGCGTTTATTTCGCCGGCATTTTTTTTGTTGAATATAAATCAATTATCATCATCACTAGTTTTGAAAAAAAAATCACTAGCTTCAAAACATAGTAGTCGAATTTAATCCATTGATTTATTATTAGGTACTATTTAGAAGCCATACCAAACAATCTGTACCACGTGACCAAAACGAAAGCGCCATAAAATATGGCGCTTACCCGTTTCGGTCGCGAGATTCACGCTCCGCTTCTATGGTTTGTTGTCAAAAGAACAACTCATGGCGCAAACTACTGGTTCTCTATGCTGGTTCTATACGTAGTAATAATAGTTCAATGATTTAATCATCATAATTACTATCATTATCATTGTGTTCATAATCCTTTTTAAAATAACGACATTTTTTGTTTTTAGCGCTATTGCTTTAAAAAGTGCAATAGTCTGCAAGTGTCCTAAACTGCATTTATAAAATGTAAGAAAATGTGGCTTTCCTCAGAGAAGGGTTCTCATGCACATGGAGTATATGGACCCTTTAGACATGGAATGCCGCATATGATATCGAGCAACGAATTTAATCTAGGTAGGTAGGTTAAATAATAAATTATTTAATTCAGTAGGGTAACATCCCCTCCAGTATGAAAACTCCAGATTGTTTTTTTATATTTTAGAAATATTTTGATAAAGCTGTCGTGTTATTTTTACTAAAATTGCTACGATAACTTTCAGGTGTATTCGGCTTTTAATAACAGGTTAAGAATTCGATCTGAATCTGATCTAATAACCACCAAATTTCACCCTTGATATTAATGATGACATTTCAACACTTCGTCGTTGCAAATGCCAAGCAGAGTTGGCTTGGTGCGACACTATGACATATTACGTCTCCTTAACCTTTTAACCGCCAGATACGTCATATCACGTAGAATGTAAGTTGAGATCAAAAACTACTAAAATAACTAGAAGGGTTGAGAATATTAATATCGTCATTTTGCTTAGCGCTTGCACCATTCCATCAACCCGGGGTTAACCGGTTAAACCTGGAGTTACTGTGGCTACCAGTTCAATTTGACACAGGGTTAGCGGTTTAACCGGTTAACCTCGAGTTAGTGGGATGGTGCAAGTGGCGCTTAGGTGATAGAAGAAAAAGCGCTGGTGGCCTAGTGGTAAGAGCGTGCGACTTGCAATCCGGAGGTCGCGTTTTCAATCCCTGGCTCGTACCGATGCGTTTTTCGGAACTTATGTGCGAAATATCATTTGATATTTACCAGTCGCTTTTTGGTGAAGGAAAACATCGTGAGCAAACCGGACTAATCCCAATAAGGGCTAGTTTACCCTCTGGGTCGAAAGGTCAGATGGCAGTCGCTTTCGTAAAAACTACCTAAGCCAATTCTCGGGATTAGTGGCCAAGTGGACCCCAGGCTTGCATGAGCCGTGGCTAAATGCCGGGACAACGCGAGGAAGAAGAAGATAGAATTCGCTAGTTAAAACTAGTTCCTAGGCATTTAGACGTTTTAGAGTAAATAAGTATGTCGTAGGAAATGTCTATTCATATAAAAAATATTTTTAAGTATTAATTTATTTTAGACTTTTAATTTTGTAAATACGAATTTCCCAATGATGCATTTATTTTAATTATATTAAGCCATAAAATTATATTAAATTATTTTTGTAAGCTATGTTTTTAAAAATAGTTTGAAATGTTTTTAATAAAGCATTCTTTAAGTAAACGGAAGTTTCTTTGTCTACCTACCTCCTGATAATGATAATTATAAAACGTGGTAAAAAGGAAAAACATTAAGTATAGAAAGATATAATTACCCTTCAAGCAACACCGGCTTCCGACACGTCGGAAGGGAGCAGCCCAAGCGATATCTCACCGTACAAATCGTTCTGCCATTTTTCGCGAGGGGGAAACGTGCACACAGTCGCACTTCTCACAACATACAAATCTATACAAACTCCAATCTGTAATGATGACACAAATACATAGAAAATGACACACGTCAAAGACAAATCTTGCACACCTCGATCTCTTTTTGTGTACGGACGAGTCACAACATGCACCGCCGTAGGTACAGTTGTGCCTATGCTTCGGCAGAGGGGAAATAGTACGAATGCCGTCTCCCTTCCCGGCGTTGCTCGAATTAATTACCCCTTTTTTCTTTGTCTAATTCCAAATTCTAATCAGTTTAAGTAGTAATCTAGTTTTCCTTTTAATATTACTTTTATGTCTGTTTGGCCCTGTGGTTGACTGGTAGTACCATGATACATAAGGTCCGTCATTTACCTATACCTTTTTGATGTGCAATAAAATTCCAGTCCAAGCAAAATGAACGCTAATTAACAGACTAATTCAAACGTACGCTGATATATCGACGGTTGAGAATACGTTTATATGCCATACGCTACAATGGTTTGCAGGAGAGCGAAAAGAAGCAAAAAAAAAACCTTGGTGAAGGTGAATAGGACGTGTCGATAAGGATATTTCTAACCGATGTACAAAGTCTCATTCCAAACGCCACAGTATTAACCGAGAAATTAATGATTTACAATTTAATACTTGGGAACAGCCTGTATTACGTAAGGTGGAGGTGAGGAAATAAATCTCCATGTACGAAAAAGTGTCATCAAAATACCTTAAATAGGTGACGCTACAATACCTAGAATACTTGAACAAAAAATCAAATCATAGACAGCGCACTTCACTCCGTCAATAGCGCCTAGGTTCTTAGCTACTCTAGCGCTACTCTGGAGAGATTTGGAACTATTATTTATACCTGACAGCTGGACACTTTTGCAACAGTTCTCTCATAAGAGATGTCACTCCTCTTTCCATAGCCTGTATGTAGATACACGGTAATTAAAGAGTATGTCATGTCACTAGTGTCACTTTTATCTTCGTCATTGTGAATGACTAATACAGTATACTCCTATTTGTTGATGATTTATTTGAATTAATTTAACTTTTTTTTTATGTTTGTCTAATCAAATAATTTACCATATTAGAACATTCCTGAGATCGAATTCTACTTGTGATCTCTGTCAATGTCTAGAGAGTAGAGACACGTTGTATATTTAGGATATATTCAACTGATTTATCATTTAGCCAACATCTCGTACAAATTATATGCACGAAATGGAATTTTTAATTCACGATAACTCCTAAGATATTCATTTAAATTGCATGGCGTAAGGTACCATTGAAATCTGTATGAAATGCCGAATATAACGAACGTATTTAATTTGATAATGATTTATGCGGTATCCATGTTAAGAATGGGTATATTAAGTTTTCTTTAAAATATAGACATACACCATCGCTGACTTTTTTGTAGACCAATGAAAGAGAGAAAACTTACAATACATTGTATTGATATAGCTCAAATGGATTAGGCGGCGTTTTCGAGTGAAGCTCAAAGACAGCGTGATTTTTACGACATCGTTAGCAAACATCAATTAAAAGGTATCACATTGTCGCTTATACGAATACCCTGTCCAGCGCGTCCTTATGGTAAGCGACAATGTTACTGACTGCCATGCGCCGCTACAGACGTAAGTGGTAAACAAACTAGGAGTAAAAACCGCAACATAATACAACATATGATTTATTTAAAACATAAAAAAAAGATGTACAACAGAAGTGACTTGCCAAAGACAATATTATAATATCCATAATGACATTAATTGCACATTATTACTGGCTGCATGGGCAACCGCAAGGATCCACAACGGACACCAAGCCACCGGCTGGCACATCGCCCTCGAACACGACGTAGCCAATGACTGGCACGTTGCCACACACAGCCGTCGGCCCCTGGACTGGCAGCTCGCCAACTATGGCAACATCGCCGTAGCCACATTGCTGGCTTGTGCTCTGGAAAAAACAAAAAAAACAGTGGTGAATGAGCAAACGGTCTGTCTGGTGGTAGGCGGTCAATGTAGCTTATAACCTGCATCTCCAGGTGTGTTAGATGCGCGTTGCCGACCCATTAAAAATCTGTACAGTACATTATTCCCTCGGCTGAGGTTGATTCATAAGGGCAAACAGAGAGGTGGTCAAAGAAAACTTAGTAGCTACAGTAAATTTACTGCCATTTTTGCAAAGGTAACTTGTCACTTTTTGACATCTATCAATAAGGATATTTAGGCTACGCCATGTAAGGGCATCATCTCCATCAGAAAGGAGTTTTGCACTAAGTTAAGAAACGAAGATGGGTACTTTTCGTGCTTCTATATAAAGATATGTTTAACAAACATGGAAACTATAAATCTAGATTAAGAGAAGAAACTGAAACAATATTTTTTGTATTACCGTTTGTTTCATATTTAAATAAAATAAAAAAGTTACGATAAGATTTTTTTATTGGTATTAACTCAGAAACTTGGCGAATACACTGTTAAAATCTTTCGGTTTCCTGATGTTGTTACACCGTGTATATTAATGCTTTTGACTATGTACCAGTAATGTAAATTATTATGCTTATAATTTGTTTATACGTACCTGTACAACATTGTTACAATTGTTAATTGGCATATTGCCCAGCATCATATTCGGAGAATTGCAACTGAGGCCTCCAAGGTTGATCCCATTGCCAGCGTTGCCAAGGGAGAGGCCACCAGAGTTGCCAAGCGAGAGGCCAGGGTTGCCGATCGCGAGGCCTAAGTTGCCAAGGTTGAGGGCTTGGGGTTGTTGCTGGCACCCGCAGTTGTTTAGCGAGAGAACAGTCTGGCAAATGGCATTCTGGAATAAAAACAATACGTTTTGAAATGGACTAATTTTTTTTGGAAATCTGCCTCCGCTCAGCTCGGCATTAGCGAAAGCAAGCGCGAGACCGCAGTAGACCGAGCAAAGTGGCGTGCTCTTATGTTGGAGGCCAAGACGCATTTTGGGTCATCGCGCCAACCAATTAAGTAATTTTTTTTTTGGTGAAAAAAAAAAAACAATTCTGCCAGCAGTATTTTTGAAACACCGTAGCGTTTTCATAGATCATAAAACGATTGCCAAAAATGTAATTAGCAATTGAATGTCTCTTGTAACTTCATCGATTTGAAACTGATTTCTTGAAATATTTTTATTTTGTGTGCAAAATTATTATAATTTTTTAAAGTGCATTTTTAAGTGCAAAGGGTAAAATGGGACCCAATTACTAAGACTCCGCTGTCCGTCCGTCTGTCCGTCTGTCACCAGCCTGTATCTCATAAACCGTGGTAGATTTTTGTTGCCGCTATAACAACAAATGTCAAAAACTTGAGATGAAATTTTTGGATATCGTATTGCACCTATAAAGTGCTACGACTTTTCAAAAACTCCGTTGTCTGAGACTTCTGCACCTTCAGTACAAACTGTTAATTAATCTATTTTTTTAATTATATGAGACTAACTTTTGCCCTCGATTTCATCTGCGTCGCCGCATCGACTTGATCTAAATCGATTCAGCATTCAGCGGTTTCATTGTGAAAAGTTAACAAACATACAGAGTTACTTAGGCCCCATTTTAGTGTGAAAAATATAAAATTACCTGTAATAAGCAAGCGGCAACACAGATTAATAAGGTATTAAGTGACATTTTGAAATGAGTCAGCGAAAAATAATGGCCGCGAAAACCTTTGTATGCGTTTTATACGTTTATATGACAAACTTTGCATAATACGTCGTTGCATTTTTTCGTTTTTACATAACAATAATATAATTTTATCGATAAAATTTAGAGATAATTTAATATGTGGGGTAATGATTCGATAACTTATTTGTTAATGCAGATTACATTACATTTATCATTGTCTAAGTACCCACAGCACAAGTCTTAATGAACTTATTGTGGGAATTAGTCAATTTGTGTAATAATGTTCTATAATATTAATTAATTGATTCAAACTTTATTGCACAAAATATACACAACAATGTACAAATGGCGGACTTAGTGCCAAATGGGATTATGTACGAGGCAACCATAGGGCCAAACAGAGATACCTACAATTGGTGCAGAGAGAGTAATGTATTGAATGAATTAAAAAAAGCAAACTATACTTATAAACCACATACATAAATAATAATAAATAAAATAATTAAAAAATTAAAAACACAACTGCTCCCTTAAGATGAACTGAAAAGACATTTTAAATATTTCACTTTAGTTGCAGTCGGAGGACCTTTTTGTTGAGGTTTCTGCAACTAAAGTGAAATATTTAAAATGTAGACGAGAGTGTGTAGGTACAGTCAAGGTGATAAACCCACAAAATCTTGTTGGCTTATTTAAAAATTATTTTTACAGTACATATGGGGCTACTTTATAGCACTAGTGCGAGAAGTAGCATATTACGTTACTGTGTCGAACATTTAAAGGGCCATATGTACTGTAAAACGTTGTACGATACATGTGCGAATAGGTAATTCGCAACTCGTGTCGATTTAAAACACTCCCTTCGGTCGTGTTTTAATTTATCGCCACTCGTTTCGAATTTCCTATTTTTCGCACTTGTATCGTAATGTACTATTAACTTTTCAGTTCATCTTAAGGGAGCAGTCGTTTTTTTAATTATTTTATTTATTTAATACTTTTTAATGACCCAGATGAACTACCTTAAAGGATTTAGGAGTTATGAAGATTTCTCAGGTGATTTAGTTCTTCTAGAGACTTTTTATCATGTGGGTCCTTGATAAGTTTTCTGGGATCCTAGACGCTAATTACCAGACCTTCTAATTGCCTAACGCGACTTAGCGCGACACGTACGCCTGACCTTTGACAAAGATTTTGCTGCCAAGATCGACGACAGCTTTGTCCAGCGTAGTCCCCACTGCAGCTTGTGCACTATCACAACCCAACACAATAATATATACCTGAGTATTTTATTGCTAACATGTAAAATTTATACCTATATTTTACCAATAAAAGAGTATGAGTATGAGTATCAGTGGCAGCATACGTCGCTCTACTTAACCCTGGCCTCTCAATGCGTCAAACTCTGTTATAATTGTCTCAATTTAGACCCCCATACCCACACAATATTGTTAGGTATATTTTTATCGTCGAATTCTACGAAGAGAGCTTCAGACAGCTCCCTGGGCTCGAGCTGGTCACGGCGCAGCGTGAGTCATTCGATTTTCTTAACGATTCCCATAGCTCCGTCGACTAAGCCGTGGCCAGCATTTAAATTCTTCCGCAGCATTACTCTTGAACCTACAGTGATCGTTATTGCATTGGGAATTCCTCCAGTTTTATTCGGGTCGGATGATATAAATTCCGCTTTCGGTGTCTGTCCATAGGTTTTAAGCTTCTAATGACTCGTCTACCGCCACAATATTAACACGATTGTGCCAGCTTGTTGGTCATTATGTTGTTCGTCATCGACCAGTTGGGTCGTGGGAAATATGCGTGCGCATTCGCCGTCTGCAAATTGGCCGACAAGTGGGATTCAATGACGATTCAACACTTCCAGTTGCTGCATTGTAAGCTGACCGACCCGTAAACTATTCAAGATGTCCACAAAAAATGTGTCATCTGCTTGCCTCATATTCTGAGGCAACTCGCATAAACTAAACAGTGCTCACAAGTTCACCTCCGATTCCAAATGCTGCGGTTGGTAGAAGCAGTACGCGCGTCCAGCCGATTTGGAGTTTTGGACACGGGTGGCAACTGCTGTGTCAGGTCTCCAAACAGTAGGATATTAACACCGCCGAAAAAATCATCATTCGTCTTCAACTGCTGTAATCTGAGATGTACATTGCGCAGTGGAACCATGGAAATCTCATCTACGAGTATGATGCGCCACTGAACTCCATTTAATCTTTGCCTTTCCCTTTGGAGGCGTTCACTGGTTAAAAAACGCATCGCATCATTTTTGGTTTTTCGATTGGTAGGACAAATGTGGAGTGAAGTATAGCGCCCCCAACTAGCTTTGCCACAGTTTTGCTGATTGAGTTGTTGGCGAGACGATAAGTTTGCTCCACTATGAGTTTGAGGGTGAAAGTTTCCCTGTGCCTGCACCACCAGTGACAAAGATCCGCAAAGGGTCATGGTTGTGTTCAGTACTTAGCAGCTGATCAGAAACTTGTTTGAACAACTCTCATTGTTGTTGTATGTTATCTATTAGAGGCAGATTCTTTGGAAATACTTTGTTTTTGCTTGTTAGATGGTTACTTTCTCTCATACTAGCTAACCTATTTTTGCAAGAACGTGAAGGGGACTCATTTTAACGTTTATCGAAAAAAAAGAAAGAACCATTTTCCATAGAAATAGCTTCATTCAAGCAAAAGTTATAAATCTCATAAAATGGACAATACATTGTGTATTTTTGATATAACCGCGAACTTAAAATAGACGTAGGTTTTAGTGCTAGAAAACGATTCTGAAAGAGTTTTTTAATTTAGTCTCAACTAGAGCATAATTTTATTCTTTAAAAAAAAAAATTCGCGCGGCAATGTATTTTGTGCATTGCCCTTATGACAGTTGTGACCTCGCTTCATTAAATGCGACGATTTGCGTTAAGAAAATATATATTTCATATGAAAAAATTAAAGTCGTCTGTTTTCATTAAAACCTAAACTAAGTACCCTTTGGTTATGCGTTCGTATCAAAAATACACGCTGTATAATTATTATGTTTGCAAAACCTGACCAGAGTTCCTGGTCACATCGTTCCGTCTTGTGATGTTATTCAGTCTTTCAGAATTAACAATCACGTGAGCGCCATGTATGACGTTTTACGTGTAGTATAGCTGTAAAGAATAATGTCATTAGCGCGATGTAGAACATTTCGTATTTTCCCTCCAATGGTACAATCGAACATTTAACTTATATCTGTTTGTATAATCGCCGTCAAAAATCCTTTCTTTTGGTACCCCACTCAATAGGTTTAGGTAATTCATTTATCTTTGCGTTTAAAGTAATTTTTAAAAAATATACTCTTACCAAATGAATACTTACACATAAGTTGTATATATTTTTAGAATATAGGCTTTCAAAATCCTTTATTTTGATACTCTACTCGATGGGTTTATAGGTTTTATTTTTCTGTGGGTTGCGCAATTTGCAATCATGACGTCACATAGCCTATATTACTCGGGATGACATAAGGATTCCAACGATACCTCTAACATCTAAATCGGTTCAGGAATTTAATGAAAATGTGAAATTCGGCCGAGGTTGTCGGGGACTTATAAGTATTGATTATTTGTATGCGATATAAAATAAAATAAGGAATGGTAATGAAAATTTTGTATACCATGTTTTTTTGTACCGTTAATTATGAAAATAAATATTTTACAGTACATATGGGGCTACTTTATAGCACTAATGCGAGAAGTAGCATATTACGTTACTGTGTCGAACATTTAAAGGGCCATATGTACTGTAAAACGTTGTACGATACATGTGCGAATAGGTAATTCGCAACTCGTGTCGATTTAAAACACTCCCTTCGGTCGTGTTTTAATTTATCGCCACTCGTTTCGAATTTCCTATTTTTCGCACTTGTATCGTAATGTACTATTTTATTTGACTGAGGTGATCTGATGATGGAGACAGGAACAGGTGGCCTTGGAACTCTGTGATAAAACAACGCAAACTGATTGTGTTTGGGGTTGTTAGAACTGTCTCGATGAATATTAGTTACCTGTGGAAAGAAAAGTACAGTCAGCGATAAAAGCCTGTACTACCAATTATTTAAATTTATTGCGTAAGGGCCACTATTTCCTTAGCCATTGATTTTGAAAAATATCGCCAACTGGGGTGAATAGGGGAAAAACCTAAAATGTGGTTTACCTGACAATTTCTTAGGAAATACCCAAAAATAATTTGTGTCATACAAAATCTATTATTATTTTCAATCAATTTGTGTAACTATTTCTCGAGAAATTGTCAGGTAAATCACATTTGAAGTCTTATCCCTATTTACCGCAGTTGTCCCTATTCACCCCGCTCGACGGTATGTAATTATTTCATTGATGTAGATAATGTTTTTTTTAAAGTAAACATGTAAGAAACACCTTAATCAGATACGGCTTTACCAAGTTGATTTAGAAATAAAATAAATTTTGTAAATTAGGCGTTTGTCCCTTACGACATAGCTGTCGATATTGATAGCTCAATTTGAAAGAAATATACATTATGAGCAATGAGCGGAATTCTTCATAGCAAAAATCAAACTGTCAGAGGGATTGACCTAACTGTTTTATCGACTTATCGATGTTACGGAATAATATCGCATTAGGTATCCATAATAAACTTAAAAGATTATTCTGTAACATTTGACCTCTTTGATAAGCAACTTGCATCTCCGTATTAAAGTAAATCATGTCAGCGTCACATATGTCATTTATGTCACTTGAGTTTTCATGAGTGATTTCCGTGCCGTGTTACTAAAATGGTTAATCCTAAAAGAAAACAATAAAAAAATGGATACAGAAAGATTCTTATTTCAGTTTCAAAGAAGATTCTTCCACAATATATTGCTCTAAATGTTACGTTCATTTACATCATAAAAGTATTTTCTGTTTTATTCTTTACTATTATACCAAAATACAGTGGCGGTCAGCTAATTAGGGACACCTGTGTTTCGTTAAGTGACAAATATTTATCGATAAGTCGATAAAACAGTTAGGTCAATCCCTCTGACAGTTTGATTTTTGCTATGAAGAATTCCGCTCATTGATTATGAGGCTCGTCGCTACGTGCACGACTGCCACGCCACCTAGCACCACCTGTCACGCAAATCTTCAGGAAAACGTCAAATCGCTACATCTAATAAAACGTCCCCCAAACTCAAAAACTACTGAAAAGTGTTTCATACAGTTTTCACCTATCGTTAGAATGATTCTTGAGGAAGGTTCAGGTGTATACTTTGTTAAGGTTTTTTTTTGTGAAATTAGTTGAAATACAACGATGTTTGCTAACTCGCCCACTGAGGGTTCCGTACTTTTTAGTATTTGTTGTTATAGCAGCAACAGAAATACATCTATAAACATTTCAACTGTCTATCACGGTTCATGAGATACAGCCTGACAGACGGACAGACGGACGGAAAGCGGAGTCTTAGTAATAGGGTCCCGTTTTACCCTTTGGGTACGGAACCCTAAAATCATCGGCTGTATTAGACTCCATTTACGTCTCTCGATGGACTTTCCGTGAACGTGATGATAATTAAATTAACATAGTTATAATGTAATCGATGATGCTTGAAATCGGATATTAAAAATAAAAAACTTATTTGCATGCATTTATTTAAAAATGTAATAAATAATAATACTAATAAAAATACCCTAGTTCTCTTCAGGTCCCAACTGGTCACACTTATAACCTATGACACCCAATCTCTGCGCCGGTACCCCGTTCAAAGCCACATTGGCGTTGAAGGGCATTCTCCCATTCACTTCCACATTGCCATCTACCAACAGACATTCAGAAAATAAACTTTTTTATTTAGTATCAAGTAGATCATCATCATCATCATCATATCAGCCTTTTATCGCCCACTTCTGAGCATAGGCCTCTCTTCCAGTACGCCACTTATCCCGGTCCTGAGCTAATCTCATCAAGTAGATAGATAGATAGATAGAAGATATAATACTCTTTATTGGCATACCTCTAGGGTAGTGGTAGGCTAAGTCAGCTATGGATTATTTTTTCATCATAAGTAATGAAAACAAACAAAGAAAGGACTAATAATGCTAAACTCTTACATTACCTACTGCTAACTACACACTACTACTGACAGACTTCTGAAAGAGTTAACTTTTTTTATAATTTACTTATTAACAGCAAACACTATTTCCTTTTTCACAACAAATGAATTACAAATTAGGATAAAAAGTTACCTATTCTTTCGATCTTAATGATATATTCGATTTTCGTAGCCAATTGTGAAAACTCAATTGCTCATATGTCAACTTACGCATGAAGCAAAGTATTCTATGACGCTGGAATCGGATAATGAAACAATCACATATTTACATGCATTTATTTAAGTTTAATAAATAATAACACTAACATATTTATAGGGTAATTTACTCTAGTTCTCTTCATCTCCCAACTGGTCACACTTATAATCTACGGCGCCCGATCCTTGCGCCGGTACTACCCCGTTCAATGCCACATTGGCGTTGAACGGCATTCTCCCATTCACTTCCACATTGCCACCCACTGACAAAGCTCCTGATGAAAACTCTATACCATACTCCCTCGGAGGTTTGACAACATTAGCGTACATTGGAGCTTTATTGTAAACTACGGTTTCACTGCCAATATTACTTAATCCTATATTGCTAGTAGCCAAACCAATGTTGCCACTAGCCAATCCAATATTGCCATTAGCCAACCCTATATTGTTAGCCAAACCCATATTGCTAGGTAGGTTGTTAGCATAATTTGTGTTGCTAATTAAATATTCTTGTCCCAAATTATTCTGTGCAACAATGCTGTTAGATAGTTGGCCTGTTTGACCTATATTGGCTAGAAGACCAGCGTTGTTGGCGAAATTGCTTGCTAAAGGAAGGTTACCGCAGTTTTGATTGTTTAGGAAATTTCGTCCTCCTAGGGTTATGACTTGTGCTGTTGCGTACTGAAAAAAAAAAACATTTGTATTTTATAAGCTTTAAATTACCCTGTTAGTATTTTAGTTTATTAGTTAATGTATTCCTTGCCTGAGGTAAAAAAGGACAGTCAGCGATAAAAGCTTGTACCAAAAATGATATTTTATAATATTAAATTAATTGGTTACAATTAGTAATACAATATAGTTATTAAACAAAAAAGAGGTACATTTGAATGCCACTGTTCATAGAGTAACCGAGTCCATCTATCTCATATTTTCATATCATAAAACCTTTGTTGTGGTTTAGAGAGTGCTGTAGTTTAGACGGACTATAGTCGAGGTGTCCATGGGGATATCTTATAATTACTTAAAATAATTAGTAATTAATAATGTTAAATAGTTCTTTGGTGGCTCTATGGGAATATGGGGTAATGATTCACAATTTTAAAAATGGAAGTGATTTGCAATTACCAGGAATACACTTTACTAAACTTTTTAGGGTTCCGTAGCCAAATGCAAAAAACGGAACCCTTATAGATTCGTCATGTCCGTCTGTCTGTCCGATTTTTTACATAATGTCAGTTTTGATTGTCTTCAAAGTAAGTAGGTACCTAATTTATTTATTTAAAAATCTAGGTTTAAAACAAAAATAAACACTGCAAAGAATATTATAAAATTATTACGAATAAAGAACAGTATTAATGGAAGTACTTACCTGTATTAAAACAAGTTGAAAAAAGTAAAGCAAATAATTCATTTTCCTTACAAAATATTGAATTATAAATAACTTATATTAATTATACTTCTGTTTTAGATTTTGATCTAATAATCTTATCCAAGATCGGCCACTTTATATATGCGACAATCAGTACATTGCTCCACAGATATTTTCATCATTCACGAGTCAGTTAATACGTGACTGAGATTTGCAGAGTTATCATAAAGATTTTTGTTATGTAATGTCTATTAATTAATAGTGTTTACGTCACACTTGCTCGTAATAGTATTTTATACAATGGTGATATAATAGAGAGCTTTTCAGTCGAGTACCGTGTTTAGGCAACGAACTTGCTGAGTTGCCTAAGTAAGGTATGAGATTGAAAAGCTTGATTATATCACTATTGTATACAATAATTTTTCTACGAGTCATCTAAAATAACACTTTTTTTACTATAAAACCTAAATAATTCGTGACAATTGGTAAGTAATAGACTGAAAAATTAGACATAAACCTGCCCGCGCCCCGCGCCCGTTTAGTTTTCTCTATGGGAGCGCGGCGACACGTGATTGGTCAATTTTTTAACAGTTGACTACAGCGTATCGAAATGAATCTTATAGTTGAGTGGGAGCCCATACATGAAAAGTACGCAATTATAGTTTGGTATACGAAATCTTAATTCAACCATTACAGTCGACGAGTAGAAAAAGTTTATTGTTTGACGTTGTATACATCAAACTTAACAATAATAATTAATCGAATCTATATATTAGAGAGAAAAGTGTGGATTGAACGAAGATGTAATGATAACAATTTAGAAAGTTATTTTGAGATGGTTTGGACACGTGGAAAGAATGAGTGAAAGAAGGCTAACAAAGAGAGTGGAAGGGAGAAGTAGACAAAGGAGCTGGAAGGGGTAGGCGGACGGTATTCTCTGATGAAATTGGGGAAATCCTAAAGTTAGGCTAGGTCAAGAGCACCCTAAACTGGCGAGCGTGTATGAGGAATGTTATGAAAGTGAAGGAAGCGAAAGGGGTAGTATGTAACTATGCCTACCCTTCCGGGAAATAGGCGTGATTATATGTATGTATATTAGAGACCGGTGTTGGAGAGTCTGCCAAATGTTGTGACCTGAATCGAAAGCTCAGCCAATTCATACTTCTAAGCAGGTGCTGCCTTCACTTCACACTGGCTCTATTTCGCATAGTAGGGTCAGCCATCTAGTGGCTTAAGAGCAATTCCTAGCTGAGCAACATTATAAATCTCGAATTTTTGAAGCTATGTTTCTGTCGTGCTGCGGAGGCGGGAGTGCGTGCGTGCGATAAGGACAACTGCAGCTCGGACTTAAATTCGGTTCTCTGCCTTTTCGCCGAAAATTGTATTGCCGAATTTCACTTGGCAACCAACGATTCGCAACTTTACATAATACAACCTTTTTTTTGTTCGGGGGAAAATGCATTCCGCATACCACCCGGGTACGGGGGGTGACCCGAGTGGTTATGTGGGACTCTCGTGTAGGTTAATGAGGCCTCCGGTTTACCCACAAAAACCCCCCATATGCCACCTCACCGCCCTAATGGTGGGGTTACGGGAAGGCTTGCGTACTCATCCCCCCAGGCCCTTCACGCTAGACGCGCCAGATGGTTCGGCGCGCCTTCCTCCCTCGGCTTCCGTTGTGCACTGTAGCGGAACACCCCCCCCCCCCCCCCCTCCCCCCACAAGGTCACAAGGAAGCCACGGGCGCCACAAAATTCCCCGGCGCCCGGCAACAGAACACTTGTACACCTTGGAATTTTCGGGCAAAGTTTTTTTTTTGTAATTTTATGCACACTTGGTTCAAAAGTTAGAGGGGAGGGGGGACCCAAAAAGGTAAAGGTAAATTAAACAGTGAAACAAAATGTACGTAAGAGGCATAAAATAATATATTTATTAGATTAGGATACACAGCAAAGAATAGTTTACTAAATGGTGTAATATAGTAAGAAGTAAAGTATACATATTTAAATCTAAAATCTAAATCTAAAATCTAAATCATATGAAATATACAAATTATCCGGTTACACTGATTTTGTTAGTGTTAGTTTTTAAGTTACCTTTATTTTATTGCACAGTAAATGCTTTTTCACCTCAGCAGCTCGAACAAGCCTACTTTCGTCACTCCAGGGAGTGAGACAAAGTAGCTTTTTAATTTAGTGAAGACCATGAATACAGGAATATTTCTGGAAGCTTTCGTCATAATGATGATGCCTTTCATTCATGAATGTGAATAAATGTGGTTAACTTTACTTGATGTCGAATTTTTTTAACCTTTAATATGTTCTCACTACTGAGGTGAAAAGTTGTACGAGAGCAAAGTTATTTTACATCTCATGTTTTTGAGTCCCTCGCTACGTTCAAGATTCTAACTTATTATCACGAGCGAAGCGACGTGATTCAATTATAGAATCTTTCGCTTAATCGGGACTCAAAATCAAAACTCGCCAGAAAAACCAACTTTCCTTTCTTGTTGCACAAATAACTATTGTAACTTACGTATCCAGTACCCCTAGTGTAAATATTTTCGACAGCGAAACGTGACGTACGCGTTTGCGTTAAGTGTCATTTTGTATGAGATTTTTGACTTTCCAAAACGTCCCGCTTGGCGCGCTGTTCAAAAACCCATATAAAATGAGACTTAACGCAAACGCGTACGTCACGTTTCGCTATCGACTAAATTTACACTAGGGGTACAGATCAACGTTTGTAAGTAGACTTTAAACGAAGCTTTGAATTACATTGATTCTACTTTTGGCGTTTAGTAAAGAATAATTATTAATAACTAAATAGGTAAATAGTAACTGTTGCATGGACATTTAATACTTCTGTATAATCAATTAATAAAAAAAAAACATAGTCAACTATTTCACTATTTACTTTTTAAAAGACGACTTTACTTTCCAGTCAATCACCGACCCCGTAAAATAAACACCTTATTAAAAGGAAAGGGGACGGCCTTTTCTCCACACAAACTCATTCCAGATCTAGAGCAGAGCCCAACTGGGGAAGTACCTCCACCTTACAGAAAACCGCAGCCAAATAACATTAGACCCTACTCATAGTGTTGTGTTCCTGCCGGTGAGTAAGGTTGCCAGAGCTCAACGAGGGTGGTTAGGGTTGGCAACGCGCATGTAACTCCTCTGGAGTTGCAGGCGTACATAGGCTACGGATACTGCTTACCATCAGGCAGGCCGTATGCTTGTTTGCCACCGACGTAGTATTAAAAAAAGTCCCCATTTTCCTCTAATGTCACATTGTGGACAAGTTTTTTTACATAATTTGATGTATATTAACCATAGCTATATGCCCCTACATTTGACTTTTAGATTTTTTTTTATTGAAAAAATTGGTGCGAAAACAGATTTCATACAAATTGTAAAATGCTTCTAACGCTTCTAACTCTTATAATAATTACAAATACGAAAAAAAATTCAAACAACAGGGGCACAGCTGTGGTTGTAATACAACAAATTGTATCAAAATATTTTCAATGAGATATCCAGAAAGGAAAATGAGGACTACGTTTGTATGAAAAGGCGATTTCGTGCGGGTCCCCCACTTTCGTCTTAACTACATTTTTGCATAAAAAGTAGTATCTACTTCAAAAAGCAAATTTAACACTTTAACTTGACTTTAACCTTTTCAACGCTAAAGACCACTAAAACGGTCATCGTCTGTCGTGCCCGCGACGCCAATGACCATTAATAAGGCTATGTCGGACGTTGTCAAAGCGACTTTCCTACTGTCAGTTAAGCTTCATATTCGCTCTTCACTAGTTAACTTTTTGGCGTCCATGGCATTTCTTGACACGTGTGGAAAAGCGTTGAAAAGGATAAAATAAAGTGCGATTTTTTTCACTAGGGACACATCTCTGAAACGGTCGGTTTCGTGTATCCCTGCGTGAGCAATGACTGAATAACTTGTTTGTTTAATTCCAGATCTGGTTTGTACTGATTGGAGCAGGTCGTTATCTTCTTAACCACCCCATGTTCGACGATCATCTCCCCAGCCCCCGACACCGGGTTACCAGCAAGGAAGCTTGACGTGTCTATCCCCTGATGATGATTCGACAGGAATATTTTGCCTTCAGGCGCCATGATGAAGATGGCGGCCGGTCCTGTATGACCATGGTCTGCGTCGCTGGTGTTGACCAATGAATCGTTTGCGTTATACAGTCTTCCATCTTTGACATGGACTTCAAATGCAGCTCTCTCATATTCATTGTAATATGTAACATGTTTGCATTGTACGTCTTGACAACTAATGTCCTCTTTCTTATATTGGTTTTGCCTATGATGAGTTTTGTAAGCCATTGCCCCACTTCGAAACTGTATTTGATTCTTATAGCTCGCACAATTTCCAGTATTTACATCGCAAATACCCATACTACCAATCACGTGCAGCGAGGCATTGAAGGCTGATATGGCCCATGTGTAACCACCATTGGTATTCAAGTAAACATGTTTACAATTTTTGATTATATTTAATGTACGTGGGCATTTCCACAGAACTCCTGTGTGTTCTAATAAGTAAATTATATTGTCCATATTTGCAATACCCATAGTGACCTTGTTATGATCACTGATTGCATGCATTTGTGTGCAATGGCTGAGTTTTAAAGAACAGCGTATAACTTTCATTCCACCGCCTCCAGCGTATATATTCTCACCAATCTGAGTTAAAGAAGGAACGGGAGTGGATCTTAACTTATGCAATGGCCGACAATCGCCGTGATGTTTTTCACACATCATAATGGTGCCATCGGAAATATCGTCAAGGCCTGCAAAAAGATCAAACTCGTCAACGAAAACACTGCTAAGTGACGGCTACTACCCGGGTAGAAAACTTTGCATGAGTGTTTCGTGTACAAATGACATTTTAAAATATCTCCAGAAAATTGACCTGCGTAAATATACTCTCCGCTAATATGCAGGGAGTAAATTGAATTGGTCCCATTGCCTTGGTGGAAAATCTCGCACTGATCTCTCTGACATCGGACTATTTCTCCGTTAAACTTTCCAAAAAATGTTACTGCAGGAGTCTTGTACACATCGGCATCAATAAACGTTTTGATTGATGTTGAATCACTGGACGAAGCGTCGCGTTCATCTATGACTGTAGCCGTAGCCAACGCCACTAACATCAGTGTTGCGAACAGGATTTCCATTATATACATGGTTGTGCGCACGATGTGAGGGAAAATATTAAACTGAATGAGTCTAGAATTAACCCTACTAATATCGTTTGGAGAACAAAGGATGGTCTTTAGGCGACCCTGATAACTATCTTTAAATATTGTTATCTTACCAGCATTTCTACCTAATTTGATTAACCCTGTGAACGCCACGTTTAATATCGTGGGCGCGTCATCGTGAACCTTATCGGAATACACGAAGGCTGATATTGGGCTATAGACACATGCATCGGTTGACATCCTAGGCGGTTAAAGGGTTAAAGTCATTATGGATAGGTATGTGTACTCGATTGCGGCGAAACTAATTTAAACATTAATGTTGATGTTTAATGTTAACTTACGATTTTCCTTTCTAACTTTAGGTAAATCGGAATTATAATAATGTATTTTAATTGGGTCTCTATTGTTTCCCATAAAGTTTTAAGTCATAATATATTGTTTGTCCGCATTTTTGTTAGCCATAGTTTGATTTTCTCAGAAACGCGTAACTTTCAAAATTGCCATAAAACAAACATAACTTAACCTAACCTATCTATAGCATAACCTAAGGAAATTCCTGAAAAGTTAACGGTTTCAGAGTTATGACTAATGATAATATGACTATCATTACATCATGACTTTCAATAATTATGCCAAACAAAGGGATCCGATAGTAGTCTGGTATTTGATAAATCGCAAATGTTACTTTGCGACCTTTGACGACCGGTTTGGCCTAGTGGGTAGTGACCCTGCCTACGAAGCTGATGGTCCCGGGTTAAAATCCTGGCAAGGGCATTTATTCGTGTGATGAGCATGGATATTTGTTCCTGAGTCATGGGTGTTTTCTATGTATTTAAGTATGTATAAATATATTTATATATTATATGTATCGTTGTCTAAGTACCCTCAACACAAGCCTTATTGAGCTTACTGTGGGACTTAGTCAATTTGTGTAATAATGTCCTATAATATTTATTTATTTATTATTTATTTATTTACTTACATCACTGGCCCAGTGACCCAAACAGGATCTTGGCCCTTGACAGAAGAGGGAGCCACTCTGCCCTAGCCTGCGCCACTTCACTCCAGTTGGATATTCCGAGGGAGGCCAGATCTTTTAGGGCTTCGTCACTCCAGCGGTATTTGAGGAATATTACGGTCTATGGATCTATATTTATTATTATTATTGGGGGGCCTCGTCGACGTGGCATTCAAAGGGAATTAAAGGGCCGGTCACGTATAGTGATGGCCCTTTAAAGTTCATTACTAATGCCCGTTGAATCTAGGAAATTTTAGATCCTGTGGGCTGTCTGTACCTAATAGAGTTGCAAAACGTGCCTCTCTAAGTAGGTACTTCTCTTTGAAATTACTTCGTGGTCCACAGGAACAGAGAATGTGCATTGCAGTCTCCTCGGACTCCTGGCAGAACCTGCATGTCGCATCTTGTTTCTTTTAAAATTGAAATATGTGTTTGTACGGATCTATATCAGAATCCCTAAAGTTTTTTTTATCTTATTTTTGCATTCCTTAATATGACAATCAATGTCATAATAATCATTTGTCCTAACACTCATATACCCTAATTTTTATTTCCCTGACATCATGTGGTTTTTTTTGCCTTACTATTTTATTTCCTAATATCACTTGCCTCATTGATTATTTGTCCTAATGTCCTGTTCTATAATAGTTATTTGTCATGATTATTAGTAGCTCTAAAGATCATAATTATGTCCTAATCCTTATTTTACCTAACTTTATATGATCTAATGTAGTTTGTCCTAATCATTTGACACATTAATAATAATTTTAGAACAATATTTGACTTTGATCCCTATTTTTTCACTGACATGTGGCGCCATCTAATAGATGATAGGCCAAAGGTATGGCGGCATCGTTTCGAGCGATGACGCCATAACCTTTGGTTTATGCCCGGTAAGAAATTAAGAAGGCGCCACTTAACAAACTTAACACATATCAGTGAAAGAATAAGGATCAAAGTCAACTGGCGTCTTAAAAGTTTATGTTTTAAATATGGCAGTAAATTTACTGTGGCTACAAAGTTTTCTTTGACAATCCACCTCTATTTTAAACTCAGTATTTTTT
This sequence comes from Cydia pomonella, assembly GCF_033807575.1. Classification (NCBI taxonomy): domain Eukaryota; kingdom Metazoa; phylum Arthropoda; class Insecta; order Lepidoptera; family Tortricidae; genus Cydia; species Cydia pomonella. Next base: position 3,384,266 of record NC_084728.1, read on the forward strand.
TATATTACTTGGGTGCAGTGACAGATGTCATCTCAATATAATTTTGTGTTACCCAAGCTACGTAAAGCTAAAGCTACCCACCTACCCACCTACCCACGCTACCCACGCGTTAGTTGACATCTTTAACGCTGAAAGGGTAAATAGGGGATTTAGACCACTATAGTCAATAGTAGCTTAAAAGTAAGTATTATAAATTCACCAATAAAATAAAAAAGTCAGAGATGTAAACCTTTTATTGTAAACTGTATAAAAATATATAATTTACGCGCAAATAGCGCACGAATCACCACAGGAATATTGCACACATCCGGACCCTGAACTCGGCATGACTCCACCCAGCTCGATGATACTGTTGAACGGCATGTTACCACAAACTTGGACAGCGCCATCTATGAGCAAGTTATCGCCAGCAAAGAGTATACCGTAAGGAGGAGCTTGCAAAAGGGCTGCTGGGATGATGCAACTTGGTACACTTTCTGTTTTAATCTGTTTAGGCTGAGGTTTTTGTTGAGTTTGACTTGGTTGCGCCATTGAAATAGGTTGGAAGGACATAGTAGGATTTGAAATAGTTAATTGCTGGTTTTGCTGACAACCGCAGCTGGGTTGACTGATCTGAATAGATTGGCAACCACATTGACTAGGTTGATTGATTTGAAGAGATTGACAACCACATTGTTGGCTTGGCTTACTGATTTGAAGAGATTGGCAACTAGATTGACTTGGTTGGCTAATTTGAGGTTGTTGACAGCCACATTGGTTGCCAAGGTTAAATCCGGAGATCGAGAAGGTAGGTTGACCTAACGCTAAAGCTGTTTGAGGTTGTTGGCAGCTGCATTGCTGGTTGTTTTGACAGGATGGTTGGCGGGGTGGTTGACGTCCGCAAGCTTGGTTGTTTGTTTCTATGAGGCCTGGGAATCCAGGTCCGTTGTTAATGGCTTTCATCAAGTCATCTACGGATATGAATAACTCCGTTTGGGTGTTGCAGGTTTGGCTTGCCACTCTCTGTAAAAAAAAAACATTGATGGTAATTTACACTAGTTAATATTTATTTTCACCACACTAGCTGGTAAAGGCACTCTTGATACTTCAAAAACAGATGAGAAAGTTGTATTTTATCCACAAGAGTAGCAATTTTGAATTATAAATATCTAATCTCCATTGGGAATTGATTTGTAATGCTTTACTGTATTTTCCTCCCGTTGATGCGGCGAAAAATGTTGTTTCACTCGTTGGCAAAGTTTGTTTAAACCTCGTGCCTTTAAACCCTTACAAGTACGCTCAATAGCCCACTTTTCTAACAATTCAATTTTGGATTCTGTCGCTTGCTCGGGTATCAATATTAGCACGAAGAATTAAACAACAACTCTGCTACGTTTGTCATGGATGGTGGGGCAGATTGTTCTATAATTGTTGTTAATTATTACTTTTAGCTTTTTAGTCACGTGCAGTAATTTACGGGGTGAATATATATAAAAAAAAAAATATTCTCCCATAGAAAATGTCAAGGTCAGACAGCCAAAATGTATGGAACAGCCAAATTTTTTTCGCCTTTTCGGGGTTGATCCCATAGTAAAATTTGCTCAATATGACCTATATATTAACCCCGTAAATTATTGCAGGTGACTAAATAAACATCCATTTAATTCAAATATTGGGATTAAAAGGAGTTGATATCACAAATATTATAAGTAATTAATTAATGGAACTAATAATAGAAAAACAAATACCTGAATTATTAAAACACAGAAAAAAACGGCGAATCGAAGACCTGCCATTTTGGTGACACTGAAACGATTTCAACCACCGCATGTCATATATATGTGTCACATTATCAAAGTATAAAGCAATATAACTTAAACTGTGTCACTATGGCATTATGCCATCCATGCAATATGTGTGGCATAATGTTGTCGCATTAAGATTTCCTTAGAAACTACGTTTCGAAATTCAAACAATTACATACCTTATTGTTGTGAAATAAGGTAATTTATTGAATGACATTTTAAATATAATGTAAAACGTGCTTAGTAAAGTAGTTCTTATCTTTATTTCGGAAGTATGAAAGGGTATAGAAATGGTTTAGTAATGGTAGAGACAGATAAAAAATACAGACTGCATGAGGACAAAACGTTGCGTTTCTTGCCTCGAATACACAATTACACATGTTTGTAAGATGAGATGTTGAGAAATGGTGCATCTATGTAGATTGCCTAGATTTATAATTTTTTTTTTTTTTCACTATTGTCTATCTTAGGCCACTTGCACCATCCGACTGGTTAAGCGGTTAAACCGTTAACTCAGTGTCAAATTGTATAGGTAACCATGGTAACTCCAGGGTTAACAGGTTAACCCCGGGTTAGTGGGATGGTGCAAGTGGGCCTTAATGTGTCTATTAAATTATTTGTAATTATAGAATGTCACTAACCCTAATTAATTTTAAGATTTGTTTGTACTACTAACATTATATGGATCTCTCAGATTCGAATTAAATATTGATTGAAATTGAAAATGGAACAAAAGCATGCAACGTTAACGGTATTTTGAACAGACTGGCATACAGTAAATACAATTACCTACGCCACCGTACCTACGCCATCGAGAATTGAGCTTTGAGCGTAGTTTCAGACCATTTTTTTCGAGTGAGCAAAACTTTGGACACACGGCTGGCTAGGGGCAAGTCCTGGCATTTCGATGTTTTTAAGATTAACTATGAGATGATGATGAGATGTGTGATGGACAATAACTTAATTAAATTTGTTCTAATTTAAAAGAAATTGGGTAACCGCGTAGTTTTGAGGGCATTATATTTTAGTCATTAAATTTGGAACATGCTCGATCAAGGAGTTATGGAGCTATTAGAAGAGCCTAGAAGGCTAAAAAGCTATTTGTGAGGGGTCTTGCTATTCTGGTCATCTTATTTGAAGGAAAGTATGGTCGAGTTTGGTATCAAATGAAAGTGCTCGGTTTACAATAATGAGTTTTATTTTACGATTTCAAAATAATTAGCATAATAAAATAAACATATTGTAGGTATTTGACATTTGACAAGAAAGATTACGGTTTACCATAGATACAGTTTATTTTAATCTATCAGAAAGGGCTCCATAGACCTTGCAATAAATCGCACGCGATTTTCGATCGTTTGTTGGCTAAGTAGTGCATTCAATTGATCTATCTTTTTGGCGTATTGCCAGGTATCAGTTCGGGGTACTTTTAAGTATGTTCGCGGGAACCACTAAGTCTATTTAATATGTATGAAACTCAGAGCACAACAACGATAATAGTACATTACGATACAAGTGCGAATTACCTATTCGCACATAATGTATCGTAAAACGTTTTACAGTACATATGGCCCTTTAAATATTCGACACAGTATCGTAATATGCTAATTTTCGCACTAGTGCGGTAAAGTAGCACCATATGTACTGTAATAGTACATTACGATACAAGTGCCAAAAATAGGAAATTCGAAACGAGTGGCGATAAATTAAAACACGACCGAGTTGCGAATTACCTATTCGCACATGTATCGTACAACGTTTTACAGTACATATGTATGGCCCTTGAAATGTTCGACACAGTAACGTAATATGCTAATTTTCGCACTAGTGCGGTAAAGTAGCACCATAATATATGTACTGTAAATAAAGAAACGTTTCATAACAATTGTCAGTGTTTATTAGCCACTTGTCTTTGACACCGGCATTGGTATTTCAAACATCGGTCAAGTGTAAAAATATTGGTGCACACAAGTTGATCAAAAATATGTCCCATAGCTCTTATGTCGGCGAATTAAGAGCTATGGGACATATTTTTGAGCAACTTGTGTGCACCTAAAATTATAAAATCAAGCTTTACCGTTTTGGTTTCAATTAGATGATTGACATAGTATAGGATAAATGTATGTTAGTAGGTAGGTAATTAAACCTTAATTTAGAGAAACAAATGTATTCATACATTTCTTAAGTATTTATTATATATTATTCATACATTTCTATACTTACCAAGAGCTCTTATGTTTCCGGAATAAAGATTTTTAATCATTTACCTGAATATATTAAGTCGGAAAATGGCATCGCATTTAAAAATAAGCTCAAGAAATGGCCATTAATAAAAAGCTTCTACAATCTAAATGATTATTTTATGTGTATAACTAGTTAAAATTATTTTGAAATAGTATTGTTGTTTTGTTTTGTTGTTGTGTTGTGTTTGTGTTGTACTTTTAGTATATTTAACTAGTTTTAAGTTTATTATTGTACGTCCGAAATGGGCAAGCTGTTGGACTTTATTTTACCCACAACATCTACATGTACACAGTTCTGTCAATAAATGAATTTTATCTTTAATTTTATCTTTTATCTTTATCTAGAATATCTCTGTTTTTTGTCATATAACAAACACACGTGTCAGAGGTATGAGCTTATATAATGCTAGTCAGTTAAAATCTAGGTAAATAGCGAACATCTCGACTGTGGTGTCCGTTTCTGATAAATCGGGAATGAGGAATTCATTTATGAGACATTTAATATATAGTTTAATAGAAATAGAAAGGAAAATATTGTCGAAAATATCAAAATTGGTTTGCTATTTTTTTATTCAACTATCAGTATCTTTTAAAATCCTGAATTTTGTGCATAAACCAAATATTATCTTATAGAATATTTATCTAGTTTTTAAAAAATATATACGGCCCGATTCGAAGAATAAAATACGGAGAAGATAAGATAACGATAAGTTCAGTAGGGCTAATATGTTTGGCTCTTTATCATTTGTCACCATGCCTGTCACGTTCTAACAAGTATGTAAGTGCGAAAGTGACGGGCATAGTGACAAGTGATAAAAATGGAACCATACTGCCACCGCTGGTTTAGATAAGTTCTCATTTAGATATCGTTTGTATGTCGTATAATTGACAGAAGCAGCTCGATTCGGGCAACCAATGTCACTTTGACGTTAGAAATATCGTAGATAGATCTTACTGGGATCACAGCGGAATCGAAATAAACTTCAATTGTGACATGTCGTTTAGTTATCGATCTTTTAAAGATCTTAAACGTGTCTTAATCATTCTTCGAATCGGGCCGATACTTTGTTATATATAGTTATCATATCATTCATCTAACTAAAAAAAATCGGACATGGTACGCGGCGGTGGCTAGGAACTTTTCTAATCGTCTAGTCTCACATAATTTGTTGTTGCAAGTATTAAGTTGGTTTTTTATGCAAAATATATAGAATACATATTTAACTTAGTTACTTACTTACTTACTTACTTACTTACTTACTTACTTACATAACTTATCAACCTAAATTATAAGAATGCATGGGACAATAATTAAAAAATGAAATTCAGTATTTATCTTTATAATTGTATAAATTTACACTGCAAATTATGAAATATTATTAATACTAAATCTATTTACAAAATCATTGCATGTTTTGAAACCAATGTAATATGTATTGGAATAAATGGCTCTACTACTACTACTATGTACTGTAAAACGTTGTACGACACATGTGCGAATAGATAATTCGCAACTCGTGTCGATTTAAAACACTCCCTTCGGTCGTGTTTTAATTTATCGCCACTCGTTTCGAATTTCCTATTTTTCGCACTTGTATCGTAATGTACTATTTCAACACCACTTGCTCAAAACGGCGTTTTTATTCCACCGATTTCTGGCTTATAATCCTAGATATTAAACACGCGTGCTTTTTTCAGTATATTATACCACTCGTGCTTTTTCATTATATTATCCGAGTGAATTGAGGAGGTAACTGATTGCTAATAATATGTATGGAAACGGAGCCTTCTTAAATTGGTCGAGTAGATTTTAGTACGTGGACTGGCGGGAGCCGGCACCCCGCCGCGCCGCGACCGCGCGGCGCGAGCCGGCCGGGCGGCGGCGGTGGGGTGACCAGCCGGGCGGCGGCGGTGGGGTGACCAGCCGGGCGGCGGCGGTGGGGTGACCAGCCGGGCGGCGGCGGTGGGGTGACCAGCCGGGCGGCGGCGGTGGGGTGACCAGCCGGCCGCCGGCGGTGGGGCGAGGGGCGGCAGGCAGTATGACAGATGCAACACTGCATACTAACCGATTTAACATTTAAATTTGATTAATGTGAAAGTTTCTTATTTCCTCGCAAGTATGTGAAAACGTCGTATGAAACGCGTGTGCTATGGTCATTACACACATCGGCTTTCTTATTGCGCGCTCGCTTGCAGCTCACGCGCACAATATCGCCTCGTGTGTAATGACCAACTTAGCAAACTTGTATCATAATGTACTATTGTATATTTCTATTCTTTTTTTTAAATTAATTTTCCACCACGCATTTTGCCGTTAATTATTGGTATTTGCTTCCGCCGTCTGTGTTCTCCATGAATTGGGTACTTGACATATGTTGAATATTATAACAAAATTTAGCGAAATGTATAGAAAATGAGCCACCTATAATAAAAAGTGGAATTTTAAAAGTATTAAGATTATAACAAAATACAAGGCCCCTAAAATTGGTTTTTAACTTTCAAAAAGAAAAAAATTAAATGATTTGATTCCTTACATTTTATTTAAAAATATATTGTATAACAACTATACATATTTCAGTTCAATTTTAATCATTTATTTGTGTCGAATCTAGGGAGATCCATAATAGTGTTAGTATAGTACAGCAAATCTTAGAATTAGTACACATAAATGCAATATTTCAGGGTCAAAATAGCAATTTCCTTGATCTTCCATACATTTAGGTTTGTATTGTATTGTATTTCTTTATTTGCTTCTATTTTTTTATTTAGGACAGACTAATGTAATATGGCTCCTTTGCACGATAGCCCAGCGCAGGCCAGTCCTTAGGGACGCATTTATGCGTTAGAGGGAGCAAGTGATAGAAATATCTCATTTCACCGTATAGCTGCGTCCCTTAGATTAAATAAAAATAAAAATAAATTTATTTATAGGACATTATTACACAAATTGACTAAGTCCCACAGTAAGCTCAATAAGGCTTGTGTTGAGGGTACTTAGACAACGATATATATAATATATAAATATTTATAAATACTTAAATACATAGAAAACACCCATGACTCAGGAACAAATATCCATGCTCGTCACACGAATAAATGCCCTTACCAGGATTTGAACCCGGGACCATCAGCTTCGTAGGCAGGGTGACTACCCACTAGGCCAAACTGGTCGTCAGATTAGACTGGCCTACGCTGGGCCATCGTGTAGACGAGCCCTAATGTGGCGTCACATTACAATATCATTTTGTTAGAAGCGTTTCAATCTTCGAGCAACACCGGCTTCCAACACGTCGGAAGTTTCAATCGTCGAGTGCGAGCGTCAGACTTTAACTCTCATTTCTGACCATTGTGTATCGTAAATACCATGAGTCCTATATGAACATTTGATCCTCAAGAATATTAAGATCGATTGACATTATTTACAAATAAAAACCGGCCAAGAGCATGTCGAGCCACGCTCAGTGTAGGGTTCCGTAGTTACTCTTCCGTCACAATAAGCTAAACTGGAGCTTAAAGTATAGTACATTGTTAACCAAGGGATGAAATGGTACCTTTCACGGTTCAAAGTTAGTGTGGGGGGGGGGACACATTTTTTTTGTCTTTCGGAGCGATTATCTCCGAATATATTCACTTTATCAAAAAATGTTTGTTGAAGACCCCTATTAGTTTTGAAAGACCTTTTCAACGATACCCCACACTGTAGGGTTGAAGCAAAAAGAAAAATTCACCCCCACTTTACGTGTAGGGGAGGTACCTTCAAAAAAAAAATTACATTTTATTGTACGACTTAATCGGCTTTATTGATTTATATATCCATGCCGAATTTCAGCTTTCTAGCACTAACGACCACGGAGCAAAGCCTCGGACAGACAGACAGAGAGACAGACAGACGGACATGGCGAAACTATAAGGGTTCCTAGTTGACTACGGAACCCTAAAAACTGTCAAGTAGCCAATTATAATCTAACTAGGTTTTTTCAAAGCAATCTGGAGTGAGACTAATTTATTATTGAAACTTTTGAGCTTCGACGTCTTAGAACCTGTCTTTACATTATATTGTCATGTCAGTCAGATATTATTGCTAGGCACGTAAAAAGTGTACAAGTAAGTAGGTCAATGATCTCGATATGCTGATGCAAGCGATTTTTCGCTAATTCTGACTAATATTCGATCGATGTCAAGGTTATTTTTCTCTAAAATAATGCCATTTAATCGTTAATGGTTAAATGGAATTAGTTTTCCACGCCATTAGGAAATGGAAGGGGGATAGTAAATTAAAGTGGACGTTCTATTGTTGACACTTATTTATTTAAACTTTATAGTTGTTTATGTGACTGCCACATAATGAAAGGCATTAAAATACGAGTGTGGATTTATGAAACGAATGAAACGAGTTTCATAAAAGGATCACACGAGTATTTTAATATGTAATTATGTACAGTTACATACACTGCTTTATCTACTTCAATATCATAAGTTTCAACAAAACAAAGTAATTTTATACTTTCAAACTAATTAAACGTCAAAATGGCGGTAAAGCATACTGTTTCGCGCATGTCACGCATCCGTACTTTTTTTTATTCAGAGACAAGCTAGAGTCGGGCCCGACTGCCATATCGTCCGATATCAAGTAAAAAAAGAAAAAGTATAGTTCATTACTTCAGAAAACTGCTTCAACACTGTGCCCAGTAATACTAACTGAGCCATAAGCAGGTGCTTTCCCCTCAAATACCGTTTCACCACGAATAGGAATGGGACCTAAAGGTACAAAATCTTCTGGTTCTTCGCTGCTAAGGTCCTCATAATTGGCTTCTGTGGGTATCTCTGTGACCGAGACATCGGGGAATTCAACTTTTGGTTTTGAAGGTTTTTCTGTAAGCAAAAAATAGTGATAACAATTTTTTTTTATACTATGTCGGTGGCAAACAAGCATACGGCCTGCCTGATGGTAAGCAGTCTCCGTAGCCTATGTACGCTATGTATGTAAATTAATCTGTATGCGCGCTCGATATCACATCATTCTGCTAAAAAAAAAAATTATATCTTCGTTTCGACTGCAAATTGCCATTTATTTTATAAAAAGTGTTTGTCTTATCTACTTTATCTACTATAACAAACAGACTGACAAAAAACCTGATAAAACTCCAGAGGAGTTATAGGTAAAAAACTTAAGTAAGTCACCTGTTGTATGTAGTTGTGACGTGTTCGAATAGACAATACATGTTTAAAAGACACACACAAACAAAACAAATGTCTATTCGAACACGTCACAACTACATACAACAGGTGACTTACTTAAGTTTTTTACCTATACATACGCGTTGCTGACTCTAACACTCCGCATCCTCGTTCTCTGGCAACCTTACCTACTTACCGGCAGGTGCCGGCAGGAACACAACACTATGAGTAGGGTCTAGTGTTATTTGGCTGCAGTTTTCTGTAAGGAGGTACTTCCCCAGTTGGGCTCTGCTCTAGATCTGGAATGACATCCGCTGTGCTGTGCCCTACCACACAATGCGAGATGACATTCACAATGCCCATACCTCTCTTTTGTAGTAGTAGGGACATAGGACGAGGACGTAGTTTAGGGACATACCCGGGTTTACTATTACTATACCAATTTCTATTTTTTTGACTTTTCAGAACATAAGAAAACTAGAAGTACCTTTATCACAAGATTTTTTCTTAATCCATATGCATTTCTTTCCATCCGGGCCTATTTCTGTCGCTTGCAACGGTGGACCTGCAAGAAGAAAACGTAATATTCTAGAGTCAGACCACGCTAACTCCGCATCATATTTACAATACAATACAATACTCTTTATTGAACACCTCACATAGTTTAGAATAAATGTACAGAAACAAACAAAGACAATTTGATAGAGGTAACAAAACAACAGGCGGTCTTATCGCTTAAGAGCGATCTCTTCCAGGCAACTTTTATATTTGTAGTAACAAAGTGTGACAATGTCATTATTGATATTTAAATTCTATGAATATATGACTTTTATAATTACACAACCTAATATTGTTCCAATGTTAGCTCAGACGAACTCTAAATGAGTTCATAATTTTGTAATGAAACTTTTATCTATTTGTTTTACGCTCGTACCTCAAAAATTGGTCTAAAGAAAGTAATGAAGCACACGGATGACGGTTGACAAGTAACGGGATTTTATTTCATAAGAACAGAGGTTACCATAGACATATGTTGTTACATGCCTGTACTAGATGGCGCTAGAAACTATATTTTAAACTTATTTTGATATATAAATAACAATTGGCTTATAGCGATTTTTCGTGCCCGTTGCAGTCAACAGTTAGAAAAAGCGTAAAGTATCGTTCAGATTCAAATTATACTGCCATTATTACATTACTGCTGCAAATGTCAAAAATCCGGGCAAAAATATCGATATTGAAATTTGCGGCAAAATGTAGCCGGCAGTATAGTTGTTAGTTTTGTAGCTGGCCCCCAACGGCTTATCCTTTGTCTATTGTTAACTAAAACCGCGCGTGCCACTTACCTGCAAAGATAATCGGACAGACAGACGGACATGACGATAATCTATAAGGGTTCCGTTTTTTGCCATTTGGCTACGGAACCCTAAAAAGGGTCGGGCTAGTCCAACGCTCGTTTCGAAAAAAATTATATTAGAAACCTCAATATCATTTTTGAAGACCTATCTATAGACACCCCACACGTATGGGTTTGGTGAAAATTTTTTTTTGAGTTTCAGTTCTAAGTATGGAGAACCCCCAAAATTTATTGTTTTTTTTTAACTATTTATTAGATCTCGTACAAACCAATTTTCGGTAGAAGTTTGCATTATTTTAGAAGTTACAGGGGGGACACACATTTTACCACTTTGAAAGTGTCTCTCGCGCAAACTATTCAGTTTACATTAAAATGATATTAGAAACCTCAATATCATTTTTGAAAACTTATCTATAGACACTCCACACGTACTCCCCATACTTAGAACTGTAAACCCACAGTTCTAAGTATGGGGAACCCCCAAAATGTATTGTTATTTTCTATTTTTGTGTGAAAATCTTAATGCGGTTCACAAAATACATCTACTTACCAAGTTGCAACAGTATAGCTATAGTTCTTATAGTTTCGGTAAAAAGTGGCTGTGACATACGGACGGATAGACAGCCAGACCGCCGTAGCCAAATGGCAAAACACGGAACCCTAAAATGTGGTTAAGAAAATAACATACATGGAAATTTATAAAACAGCTTCATGTGGCCCGTCGCTCTAGCTGTTCCCCGGACGACGTTCACCATTGGTAGTTGATTCCTATGGTACAGGACTGGTGCTGTAAATAATGAAAAACACTTTTAATAATACTTTATGTGACTGCTACATAATGAATGATTTTAAAATACGAGTGTGGGTTGCAAAGCGAGGTTCATAAAAAGGGACTTTTATGGAAAGATCACACGAGTTTTAATGACTAATTATGTATAGTTATATACACTGCTTTATCTACACATATAAGTCTCTATGATGTGTTCAGAAACCGCTTATTAAGACCACCATTTTATCACACACTCAATAAAACGTCATCTCGACTGATACTAGACTTGAGATAAAATTAAATTGCTTTGTTTATAAATAATGCCAAAAACGAGGGTAGTTTCTGCAGAATTTTAAAGGAAAATAGAACCAGGTGACAACAGGCGGTCTTATCGCTAAAAAGCGATCTCTTCCAGACAAACTTTAGGTAGCAGGAAATTTAGAACTTCAGGGTATCATGGCAAGTTCGAAGAAAAAATATATTTACCTGTTTTTCCAAGGTATTGGCTGTCGTAAGGTGCTTCGTTAAGGGTTATTATCGGGTTTCGAGTTCCTATTGTAGGTGGAGCGAAGCCGGTGTCAATGTAAGGAAGCATTTGAGTGTCTGCAAGAGGTAAATGTCTAACTCAAATATCTGTTAAAGTGAGACTATTATTTGAATTAGCCAATTCTATACAAACTATTTTTATAATTCAGAAAACAATTGGTACCTATAAATACTTAATTAAATAATTACGTAGAGTAAGATCAACATAACTCTGCAGCGATTTTTGTAGCAAGGACGTGCAAGTGCAAGTGTTACTTCAATGTCATAATTTCATAGAAATTTGACGTTTAAAATAACACTTGCACATCTGCAGAGTTATCGTGGTCTGACACTATTGAATTTGAAACCATAGTTAGAGTAACGAGTAAAGAGACTACTAAGTAAAGAGACTAGTGTCTATAGTTTGATAGTTTTATCGAAATCTATAAAACGATACTTACACGATTCATCGTTGTTAAGAGTAAGTCCTGAATAATTTTCAGCATATATTGGAACTGGCACCATCATAGGAACACCTGTTATCATAAAAGTTAAAATGATGTATATTGTTATTGAAAAAAAAAAAACAACAAAAAAAAATCTCTTTGGCAAGTATAGGGAGCGTGCATGAACTGTAGGAGGCAGCACAGGAGCCGTCAGATTTTTGGCGCGAGGCGTAAATGTGATGTTCATTGTTCCGATGTAGCCCAAAAGATGGCAGAACCTACTATGCACAAGAAAACACGTGACGTGTAAATGTACATGACCCTCCAACGCGCACGGTCCCTATATAACTGATGTCAATTTTACAGGTGAGATGAAATTAACGACGGAAGATCTCTAACAATCGAAATCCCCATAAGTCATTTAGGATCCAAATGATCCAGGAAATTACAGATTATAATACTTACTGTCACTGCTCATTGTACAAGAATCACCAACATCTAATGCTTTTTCTACTTTTTCTAATTTTGTTGCTAAAACTGATTGTATTTTAGATAATTCTGAGTTTACAAAAGCATCGGTCTTTGCCAGTTCTGCTTCAATAAATCTATCAACTTTTTCTGATTCAGATTCTACGAGAGATTCCATTTTTGCAATATTTGATTTTACAACCGATTCCATTTCCATAAGTTCAGATTGTATTAAAGCATCCGTTTTCTCTAGTTCTGTCTCTACAGCTAAGTTTATATTTGCTGATTCAGACTCTACAATGGCGTCAACTTTTTCCAGCTCGGAATCCACAAATGTATTTACTTTTTCTAACTCAGCTTTGACTAGATTTTCTGTTTCTGCGAGTTTTGATTCCACAAACGATTGTAGGATAAGCGTTGATATTTGTATTAACGCATCTTGTTCCGTCAACTCGTTTGTTACTGTTTCTGTGATCTCGTCGTATTTTCTGTCTGTTTCTAATTGTACTTTTCTTAGTGCTGATTGGACCATTTCTTCAGTATTTGCCAATTCTGACTCTAAAAACTCATCAAACTTAGATAATTCTGTGGAAAGTTCAGATTCCATTTGCTGTAGAGTTGAGTCCAGAGGACTGCATTGCGTTGCAATTTGCATTTTTGATCCCATCCCTTGTAATTTTTTTTCTACGAATGCGTCACTTTCAGCCATTGTGGCGTCTATTTCTTCACCGGCCTCAGAATTTTTCGGTAAACGATCATTTTCTAGCGTACTAGCAATAAACGGTAGCGTAATTTCTGGACCTGCAAAAATATTATAAGTATTTACCAATAAGATTAGAACATTTTAAGCAACATATTTAGTTATATTTAGCGATAGGAAAATGTCATATTAACACGCTTTTATTTGGTCGACCTGTATGTAACTAAGGTATCTGTATGTAACTATGTAATGGAATCTAAGGTAACTAATTTAACCATCTTCCAAGGATCATAGCGTCATGAAAATTGGCAGCTGTATGTAGTTCTGTTGACAATACAATAATATGGTACTGTTGAACTGATCTGATGATGGAGCCGGAAGATATGAACTGGAACTTCATGATGGAACATCGTATCATAGCTGAGTTTGGATTTGTTAGAAAAGTCTTGTAATGAACTTTGACCACGATAAGGTTTCAAGGTCTGATGATGAAGCCGGAAGATAGGCACTGGCATTCTATGATGGAAAATCGTATCATAGTCGTGTTTTTACTTGTGAGAAAGTTCACGTAATGGACTTTGAACACGATCAGGTTTCAAGGTTAAAAAGTGTGTTTTTCTAGTGCAGTTTAACGACTTCTAGGCTAGGTTTATAATAAAGGCTTTGTTTTAGAACGGGACAAGTAGGAACACAATTTTAGGATAAAAATTTGTCAGCTTATCATGACAGCATTACCCTTTCTCTGGGAGTTGCGATCCGCACAAAGGCCAGGGTTAGGGCACACAATTAGGTATTCCAGGTATCCGAAATTCACGAGGTTCGCGGAGCACCACACAGGCGTCTAGATGCATGTCCTATTTTCGTCTGTCATAGGTATCAACTAATTAGAGGGCCGCGCGGGCGGGGTGTAGGGAGGGGAGGGAAATCTGCATATATACTCTTATAGATTATAGGTAGGCCCCGAAACCTGCCATCACTCAAACGGTATCATCAGCAGCAGGTAATGATCGGTAGCGAAGAGCTGGCCATCACCAGCAGCACACACGTCTATAAAAATATGTGGAATGATCTCCCCACATCGGTGGGGAGTAGCCCGCTACAGCCATCGCAGCCTAACGCGGACACGACCACTCATACCTCCCGCCAGGGAGGTATCAAAAGACATCCAGTCCAGATTATAGGTAGTATTTTGAAAAGACTTACATGGAGTGTGAGCAAGTAAAGCCACTGATCCAGTAGCTTGGGCAGTTCCGCTGAATTCCGCCACGCCCGTCACTGGTACTGTTATATGTACGCCATTGTCCACTCCGTCGTTAGCGGGGAATGCCTTGAAAGATTTTACTGTTTTCAAGAAAAAACTCTTTTCCATACTATAAAATAAGCGATTATAGATTTGGATGTTTGGCAATAATAACGTCCTGCATTAGCAATCTAGTGTATCAAATTTGTATAAGAAAGTACATACTGTATGATATTTTATGATTTTTTAAATTCCATATTAATTTAAATTGTATTTTTTATTCAATGCATGTTAGTTATAAGATGTAATGTTTTGAACAGATGTGTCTCGCCGAGTTTCTTGTCGGTCTCATATTGGGATACCCGCCTACAATTGGTTACTTGACAGTTTTTTGTAAATAATGTCAATCAATCTTGATTTTCCTGAGGACCAAATGTCTATATATAGGACTCATGGCATTTAAGTAACACAAAGGTCAGAAATGAGAGCGTTAAAGTCTGACGATCGCACTCGCCGATTGAAACGCCTCTAACAAAATGACAATGTAATGTGACGTCACGTCACATTACATTAGTCTGTCCTAAATGTATGGAAGATCAAGAAATTGCTATTTTGACCGTGAAATATGGCGTTTATGTATATAGTTGTTGTACAATTTATTTTTCAATAACATTTAAGGAATATATAATATTTAAATATTTATAATATTTTTATATTTTAAAGTTAAAAAATAATAATTGTTGAGCCTTTAAAGCCTTGTATTTTATTATAATCTCAATATGTTTTTTTAAATTCCACTTTTTTTATAATGAATGGCCCATTTTCTATCCGTTTACCTAAATTTAGTTATAATATTCAACATGTGTCAAGTACCCAATTTAGGAGGAATTTAAATCTTTTCGGATCAGAGGTGTAGATTTAGAGCCGGCGTAATGTTATTTGACGTTCATAAGCTCATTGAAATATGCCTACTTGAAAAATAAACTATCTTTATCTTAATTTGGTCCTGACTGTCCTGAGATAGTGTTGCTACGAGTAGCTTATAGCATATGTATGCAATAATGTGCGTATGTCATGCATAGTCAAGTAAAATACCAGTATGTATCCGCCATGTGAACATTGAGTTATTAACACTATAGAGAAACCATACCAAACAACAAAATTGTGTCAACCGCAACCTGTACCACACGACTAAAACATCGTAATTCATGGCGCTTCCGCGTTTAGGTCGCGAGACTCGCGAGATTCACGCTCCGCTTCTATGATTTGTTGTGGGCAAACTCGACCGGAGTGAATTGTGCTGTCTATGATTAGATTTTTTTCTCAAGTATTCTAGCTATTGTAGCGCCACCTACCGCCGGTTTTTTGTCGGACACTTTTTGGTATATAGAGATTCTATTCCTTAACTCTACCTTCTATATTTGATAGGTTACTTAGTTATATAATTTGTTATTTGTTTACTTAACTATTGCTAAATATCAAATACTTACTTACTGCTGTGGCGCAGCGACCCGAAGTGGATCTTGGCCTCCGACACCCACCCAAGCCCAAGACCACTGTCCAAAGCCGTTTCTCTCCAGTCGACGGCACCGAGTTCGCTTAAGTCTTTCTGTCCAGTCTGTCTGTCCGCAAAGACCTTAGCGAACTCGGTGCCGTCGAAATATCAAATGATAAAACTATTTCATTTATTCCCAGAAATTCAATGTGTACAAGCGTAGGTATAAAAACAATGTGACTCCAAAAATACTCACATTAACCAACAATCCATTGATCAGAAACACACACACTATACAATTCATTTCCTTCTATTTCGCCACACATAACATTTATGGACGAAGAAATTGTGTTAATTTAATTATATAGTAATATATTCTTATCTGGCGGACTTACAAACACAGTTTCTTTGTTTAATTGATTTGAAATACGTCAAATGGTGATACGAGGGGATTCTAAGACACCTGCATTTATAATATTTAACACGTTTTTAAGTAGATATTTATTATTTTGACGCACAAACTCCGCCTTTTTTACTTGATTTTTTACTTATCATCTCGTCTGTTACGGTGAATTGACTGACTGACTGATTCATCAGACCAGTCTTTTCTTTTCTTCCTCACGTTGTCCCGGTATTTTGACACTTGGCAACTAATCCCCAGAATTGCTGTAGGCACTAGTTTTTACAAAAGCGACTGCCATCTGACTTTCCAACCTAAACAAGGCTTTATTGGGATTATTCCGGTTTCCTCACGACGTTTTCCTTCACCGAAAAGCGACTGGTAAATATCAAGTGATATTTCGTACATAAGTTCCGAAAAGTTACTGGGGTTTGAACCCGCAACCTCCGGATTGAAAGTCGCACGCTCTTACCGCTAGGCCACACATACACACACTTATATATACTTGTGACATACTTTAAGAGTTTAAATTCAGTCAATCAAAACATTTTCATTTGTCATGCTGTGAAATAGGGTCATTATTGTTCTATAAAGTGTGCAGAAAGTGATACGTTTCTGCACTAGAGTACCTATTTTACTTATCAAATGCGATTTTTATTTCGCGATAAGCAATTGAAATTCGGTTTTAAATGGATTTGTTATACAATTTCCATTCCAATATTTAACTCCCCATTCCATAAATAACGATACTTTTACATAAATGGTTAATTGAAGCGGTAGTTAATGAAATGAAATACCCGTTGTTTGATATTTTTATATAATCTTTATTAATCACAACACCATGTTCATTGAAAATTTAACATACAAATGGCGGGATTCATTCAGCAAGTTATTGGAAGGTAGGTAAAGTCGCCATCAGACATATCGGGGCGGCCGTGGTGTTCAGAAATATCTGAACACGCACTCTAACACCTTGGCAATAGAGACCTGAACAGATATTTGTGAGCACTTTGGCCGCTCCAATATATCTGATAGCGACTGTACGATTCTTAAGACACATATATTAAACTAAATAAATCAAAAAATAATTACGTCAACGTGACGGAAATACTAACTGTAAAACAGAAACAAATCCAAATGTAAAAATATTTATTATTCAAAATAATCGCTTAAAAGTTATTTCAATGAGGTAACATCTCAAAATTTTCATCACATTACATTGCCACTCAAGTGGATAAAGTTGAACTTTCTTATCAGTTTTTAAAGCATAAAGGGATGCTTTAGGAGATGTTGAAAAATAGTTTTATACCATACAATTCAAGACTTTATTAAACCAAGACGTTTCATTAAGATTAATCTTAGCAAAGTTTTTCCCGCTATCTTTCCCGTTGAAGAAACTACATTGTCACTTATGGAATCCGTAACTTTTCCAATTGGCAAATCTTTACCAGCATCAGAGTCAATTACCTTTGCTACAGCATCCGTAGGATTACTAACTACATTACTGACTGGTCCCAATGTTTCTAATACTGGCCCCACAGATGAAACTTCTTCAAGTATTGGTACATCTTCGACAATATCTAACTTATCTGAACCAGTTACAGTATCTATCAAATTTGCCGGATCGCTAGCAACATCACTGACTATATCTAGTACTTCTGAAACTGGTCCTAAAGATGAAACACCTTCAGTTACAGATTCTACTGCGTTTACCAGATTGCTAGTTACATCACCAACTGTTCCTAGCGTTTCTACGGCAGTCGCAACTCCTTCAGCTATCGGTACTTCTTTAACAACACTTGTAACGACATTTCCAGCAACTGGTATATTACCAACCACAGTTTCTACTAGTCCTTCCACTAACCCCTCAGTAAGACCACCTGCGAGATTGCCAACGATATTCAATTGTGCTTTTGTGCCCAAAATCTGAAACAGTGGATACAACATTCGTTTTACCTCTTGGTTCTGTGTTTTGTAAAATGCTTTATACCGGGTACTTAGGAATAATAAAATTAGAAATAAAATTATTGAATACACTTAGTATTAACTCGTTCACATCTTTCCTATAGACATCACATAGTTACATAAGAGGATCAAATGGCAAAGGTAATTTTTACGGCAAAATACATTTTTTCAGTACTTGAGGCTCAAATAAGAAAAACGTAATATGTTTGTCTTTTAGGGCTGCCTATAATAAAACTTTTTTGCATTTTTTACTCACCACTAAACACAAAACAAAAATGCTTGCACCTAGAGCCATTGTGTCTAACGATTCTTTCCTAGGTTGGTATTATTTCTATATCACGTTCTTTTATATTCTTAGTGCCATTGCTTTCGTCCTCGCCTGTTAAAATTATATTAAATTTCATGATTAGTCACGTCTTAATTATATTTGATAAATATTTTGTCAGTGCCGTTAGATCAAGCTAGCTCTGCGTGACATTTTAAATAAAAAAGTGTGTCAATTGCGTCAATAATCTCAGATTTCAATGAAAATTTGACGTAAACTATATAATGATATTCCCTCGCTTTGTTACTTCTACACCCTCACAAAGTTAATTTAAAAGACTGATTATGGACGTTTGGACCCTGACAAAAGTCATTGTTTTTTAGAAATTTTTAGCAGTACCTATACATTGTATTGTTTTGTAGTTCGGGCGATTTTCCGCAAGCCAACGACTGGCACCTATTTTGCGTGACAGGGGGGTGTAGGCTAGTCCTGGCAGCTAACTCCTCAAGGAATCCTATCAAACCTTTGACGTTGAGTAGGGCCTCGGGTAGTTTTCTCAGGGATCCAAGATGTTTTGCCCTGTATAGGGCCACTACGCTGCATTCTAGTACTAAGTGCGAGGCTGTCTCTTCTGTCTCTATGCATCCTCAGCGTAGGGGACTGTCTTACCTGATACCTGAGATAAAAATATGTTAGTTAAATATGTACCTATACATATTTTTAGTAAAATAAAATGTTATTATAGGGTTATACCGTGGTTTCCAAATGATCATTAGTTTTTCTATTCTGACAAATAATGGAACCAGTTTCTTATTAATATTTTGTAACTAGTTAATAAAATGAAACATAATTTAGTTTTTATAATATTAATTATTATTTTTTAATTTACAATCGGTTTTGAAGACGCTGATAAAATATTAGTACATATGGAAATAACTCTAATGGTAGGCCAAGTCATACAGTTTTTTATAATAGTGTAAATAGAAATTACAAACTAATTATGATATTTCATAATTAAAATTACATGTTGTATACTTTCAAAACACTGTAACGTATTAAAATAAATGAATGAGTGTAGGCACTGAAAAGAACGAAAATATTAAAAAAAAAAATCATTCATTTTATTAATATTTAGAAAACTTATATGTTGAGTAAATATTGATTGAAAAAAAAAATTGAATAGTAAGTATACTTTTTAGCATAAGACCCTTGTCGGTCTCAGTTGTGTATCAAGACGTTTTAAAATGACGTATTTTAGCAAAGTTCTACTCATTTTAGTGCACGTATTATTTGCATCTGTGGCACAATCCGCAACTCCTGCAGCTGCATCCTCTCCATCTTCTGGAGGAGCTGGAGCATCTGGTGCTGCAGGTGCTACATCAGTAGCATCTCCAACTGTGTCAGTAGCGTCACAGTGTGCTATTGTCGAATCAGTAGCATCTCCAGCTATGCCAGTAGCATGGGCAATGTCTACAGGCGCTGGTGTTGCATCAGTAGCATTTCCAGCTGCGTCAGTAGCAACGGCAGCGTCTACGGGCGCTCGTGCTGCATCAGTAGCATCTCCAGTTGCGTCAGTAACATCTCCAGCTGGTGGTAATGCATCAGTGGCATCTTCAGGCGCAGCACTCATAGCATCAGGCACTGGTACAGCGCTGGTTGCATCTCCAAGTACTGCAGTAGCATTATTTGCGGGGTCCTGGGCTGTAGCGCTCAAAATCTGAAACATAGTCGGTAGTACATCGATAAATATACCAGAACATATTTACATATTAAGCAAAGTGTTTAAGTAGTCTGATGCTGACATTTAAAACTAATGATTATAGTGACGATTATTTTCTAATGATTTTGATATAGGCATTTTTGTTACACACATTTTGATAACGGATTTCGGATCATAAATTTTTGGAGATCCCGATTTAGTGTATTCGACTAACACAAAATAGCAGTAGATTTTATGTCGAAATAAAAACAATATAATCAGTAATATATCAAGAATCTTTTCGTCTTGCGTTAATATGTAAAAAAAGAAGGAATCCTTTTTTTCTGTCTTTTCTTTTGTCCGTTTGTCCTTCTGCCCTGTATTTGTTTATCAGTCTGTCCATCTTTTCGTTTATCTGTCCATCTTTAAAACTATTTTAAAAAATCTCACCATTAAGCACCCGACGAAAATTATTGCACCTCTAACCATTGCGTGTTTTTTGACCTAATTTCGTTTATTTCTGTAATATTTATATTCTCGGTGCGGTCTTTAACCTATTGTTCATGTTTATCGACATTTGTTTTGTTGTTAGTCACGTTCTATTTTGTTGCGTAAATTAGAATTCCATTGAAATTTATTACCAAGTATGGTATTGCCACATAATTAATATTGTGCATTGATGAGTAGTTTGAAACATTGTCCAAATTATCTCGTAATAACATAGGTACATCAAAAATGAATCCTTAGACCCGAGACTAATGCAACGAATATTCGACCTCTATTCGGTATTCGGCCTATTCGGCCACAATTTCACTATTCGGCCGAATACCGAATTGTGGCATAGTATTTGGCAGGAAACCGAATAGTACGTTAACACGTAGATAACGGTAAACGAGGGGTAAAAAAGTAACAAACTACAAGTAATCAATTATTAAGGTCAGTATAATCTTTCAGACTACCTTTATATTAATAGGTATTAATTTTTTTTTTGTACACACACGACGAAAACTAACGCAACGCAATGTCCGCAATTCAATACGCACTGCGTGCAGAATCAGCAGAATAAGCGCAATTTCTATCAAAGACTGCCTACAGCGAGAAACAAGTTGCAACTTGCACAGCGCACGCACGCGCGCGTTCGAATTTACTTCATTTTAGGTAAAACTTCTAGCCGGCTATTCGGCCGATGACCCCGCCGGATATTCGGTATTCGGCCAAGCCACTATTCGTTGCATCTCTAGTAAATATTCAAGACATACAAGACACAAGACTTACAAGACATTTCTCGTGTGCGTTTTTATATAATTTTTACAAGCTTTTATTAAAGTTGCCCTGTTAGTATGTAAGTTAGTGTGGATCAAATCTTGGAAGTTAAATTTGACCCACTTCCCGATTTCCGATTAAGCTGCAATGTGTTCTGAAATTCGTCTCTCATTGATATAGAAACCAAAGTTGTTATTTTCGATTTTTTTTTTATTAAAGCAGGTTTCTACTTTCTAGGTTAAGTTTAACTTATAATTATTACATTAAGTTAAACTTGTATGATTTTTTTTTCAATAAATTTTCAATGATTTTCATTTTTCAGATTTTTTCACCAATATGTCCACCTAATAGCCTACCTTGGTGCCAAATATCAAGTTTCTAGGTCATCTGAAAGTGGGTTAGATTTTGATCTATAAATCTAAATTAATCTAATAATTATCAATATATGTTGGTTGTCTGGAATAGATCGCTTTTTAGCGATAAGACCGCCTGTTGTTTACCTCTTCTTTATGTGTTGTATTATTTGTACTGTTTCTGTATTGAGGTGTGCAATAAAGAGTATTTGTATTGTATTGTTTTCCATTGAATTATCAATAATTATCAGATTTCAGAATTTTTCTTCTATATAAACCTAATAGTCTACCTTGATGCCAAATTTCAAGTTTCTAGGCTTTAGGGTCGGCAACGCGCATGTAACTCCTCTGGAGTTGCAGGCGTACATAGACTACGGAGACTGCTTACCATCAAGCGGGCAGTATGCTTGTTTGCCACCGACGTATTATAAAAAAATCACAGTTTTTTACCTCATTTATGTGATCTTTTACAGTTTATGGTGATGTTATAATTGTAATAAATATATAAAATTTTGTACTTTAGCGTGTAGATGCGCTCTCTCGGAAAGGTTTCCACGGAAGACCAGCGTCGAGACCCTTAGGTGGTATCTTGACATTAAGCTGAGTGGAGACCTTTTCAGTGACGCTTAATAATAAATTGATTCCGTCGTCTCATGTATTAGGTACCTAAACTTAAGCGTTTTCTGAATAAATTTCTTCTATTCTATTCTATTCTATTCTATGATGATGCAATTGTTTTACACAATAAAACACAATATGAACAACTTAATCAATAATTTATTTAATTTAAATCTTAACCTATTAATAAATATAATAATCGATCATGTATGGTAGAGACATAAAAATACAATATTATTGATAAATAGTGAATTGCACAGGACTTTGGCACGATTGGCATGGACACGGGTTACTTATAACATTCTGGCTGGCTTGGCATGGGCTATTTATAATATTTTGGCAAGCGCACGGGTTACTTACAATATTTTGGCAACTTTGGCACGGACAGGGGTTGATAACATTTTGGCAAGTTTGGCACGGGTTACTAACAATATTTTGGCAAGCTTGGCACGGGTTACTAACAATATTTTGGCAAGCTTGGCAAGGATTACCTCCTAATACAACCTCTTGCTGGCCTGTCACTACTTGCAGATTAGCAACCGACTGGCACGGTAAGTTACTAATAGCTTTTTGCATGCCATTTACACCTAATAAATTCATGTTACCATTAATTAGACTATTACCTATATTCGATGTCAGTGACTGGCAACCGCATTGGCAATTCGGTTGCTGGCTAAGCTGATTCAATAGCGCTTGCAAGCTTACTTGCAGCATGTTTTGGCAATTGGAAACTGGCACAGTGTTCAAAAGTGCCAATAAATCTTGAGACAATGGATTTGCCAGTTGTAATCCATTAGCGACTTGAAGTCCGTTGCTGATTGCCAGTAAATTTTGCATGTTTGCCAATTGTAAGTTGTTTACGCATGGGTTTTTGGCAAGTTGTAGATTGTTGTTGATTTGGATGCCATTAGGTAGATTTAGTAGATTGTTTCTGCAGCCACAGTTGTTGGAAACCTGGACGGGAACTGGCAGGTTTTGCTGCACTGGCATTTGCTGGCAGGCGCAGCCACTGTTGATGGGTAGTATTTGGGAGACACAATTCTGCAAAATTTAAACGATATACTAAAGTAATATAAAAAAGTATATTTTAAATAAAAATAAATATTTGGGGACAATCTTACACAGAGTGACCTAGTCCCAAAATAAGCGAAGCGTGTACTATGGGTACTATCACGATATACATATGTTACTGTAAAAGCCCGAAGTACGGTAAAACCTAGGATATACCGGTAAGACCTAGGTTTTACCGATGCCGATTGGTAAAAGCCCGAAATGTTAAATAATTATTGTTCACTTCGGGCTTTTACCGACATGGATTTGGTAAATCCTAGGTTTTACCACGGCGACCGGTAAAGGTTGAATCATGCACTGGGTCTACTAGGAGCGGCCCTCGGTACGACCAACTAGCACGACAGGGGAGTACCAACATACCACGGAACCAGACAGGCTAATTTCTCTCCCTTGCGGACCACTACCCACGCTCGGGTAAAGGTTTTTTACTTTAAATAAAATTATTTAATTGTAAGCGTTACCTAAACCTGGGTGCCTAGCCAAGATGCCAATCGTTCGCGCAGTAGCGAATGATAGGTAATCTCCCTCTATCACAAGAGTGAGAAAGATGGAAGACCATATTAGTGCGACACAGGACACAGACAGTTACTTTTCGTTTGCGGACGTAGCGTAAATGATTGGCACCTTGGCGAAACAAATATGGAACGCGTTTGAACGGCATGGAAAGTAGCGAGGGAAGTAGGCAGAGATGTAGAGAGGCCGCGCTACTCGTCATGCTCCTTCGTCATTCCCACCGCTCCCTACTTCGTCGGATTTTTGTTGCGAGTCAAAGGACCGGCAATATGAAGTATGGAGCGTCGCGAGTAATCGTGCGAGTAGGGCAGTGTGTGGCCGGAGCGGGCAACATCGCGGCAGCGCGAGGAATATAGTGTGGCCGTAGTATTGCTATTACCCATTACAGCGGCTAGCTACAGTACTTTCCCAAAAAATCTGACCAACTGGGCATATTGCCTACAAAGGGTATGTGACACACTGTACATTACTCTGCTCCCAGGACTTCTACATACCTGCTCACGGCTTTCGAATTTGCAGTGAGTAGAGCTCACTCTCACCTTCAGCAGAACCGGAAGACCTAGATCGACATGACTAGTAAAATGCCGAAACAATACGAAGCATTACTCTAAATGGCGCTACATATAACGCCCCTTACACTGGTACAAGATTTTGATCTAATAATGTCAAGACCCAGTGCATGATTCAACCTTTACCGGTCGTCGTGGTAAAACCTAGGATTTACCAAATCTATGTCGGTAAAAGCCCGAAGTAAACATTTATTTTTTAACATTTCGGGCTTTTACCGATCGGCATCGGTATAACCTAGGTGTTACCGGTAAATCCTAGGTTTTACCGTACTTCGGGCTTTTACAGTAACACATACATACAAAACACCCATGACTCAGGAACAAATATCTGTGCTCATCACACAAATAAATGCCCTTACCGGAATCGAACCCGGGACCATCGGCTTCATAGGCAGGGTCACTACCCACTAGGCCAGACCGGTCGTCAACTACCTATTTTTACCAGGTCGCAACTGTATTAAAAAAAACGTCCTTCGATACACGTGCAGAAATATAATTCTTCACTCGTCCCGACTGTCCCGAGTCTTGCTACGAGCCGTAGGCTATATCACGGTGCTCGTGAAGTAACGACATACTTCCCGCACTAGCATCGAAAGGTACTATTATTATTTATTTATTTATAATGTGTTTTATTTATTAAATTACCTATGAATTACATACCTGAATTACCACAGCGTTAAGGAAAATAGAAAAAATCTTTCTACGAAACATTGTTAATGGACAAACTAGACAAAACTATTCAAAATACAATAATAAAACTAGTTATATACAAAAACATCGATCAACTATCGAAATTGATAATCTATTATCATGATTGTATAATTTTATATCAGAAATTAGGTAATTATAGGGCTATGAAAATTCTTACAGTTTATAATTACATGATAAAAGATATTTAGATAATTTTAATTATGCTTGATGTTACTAAACGATCAATAATTATATTATTTAATAAACAATTGTAAAATTTCTTTAAAGAGTGTTTAAAAATAAATTAAAATTATTTATTTGGTCGCATACAATGTTTATATAATAAAAATTTCTAATTGAAATATTTTATAATTAGGTTACCTGTCCTAACAACCCCTTTTTTATAAATTTAATAGGCAAATAAGAGTGATACAAGTGTATCACTCTTATTTGCCCACCCGAAACAAAGATTTCTTTAAATTTTCATTATATTAAGTGCAAATAAAATTTAGAGTTTCATAAATATTCAGGGTTGGCAATTGTATACGGAAGATAATTTCTGCCAAATGTCTACCTCTAGCAGTAAGCAATTTTTTCTCAAACGTTTGTGTTTTTTTAAACCGGTTGTTTGCTCGATTAAGTTCGTGAAAAACTGACAGTGATTGGCACCCAAATTCCCCAAATTTTACAGCTCCTGACTTATTTCTGTTTCTGTGATCAAAAATTACGTGTCTATGCTAACAAGCTGATGAAATTTAAATAGTTTAAACCGACTATCCGACACAAATTTATTAAGATAACGCCGAAAATGTTCGAAAATAGTTAGAGGTGGACATATGTTAGACATTATGTTCCGCATGTATTTGCCGACCTTGAATAAAACAACTTTACAAAACGATACTTAAAACATAGTTTAAATAAAAAAAGAAAACAAAATTATCATTTTAATTATATATATAATTTATTTATCCAACCTGTATAAATAATTAAATATAAGTAGGTACTTATTGTTTTGTTTTATTTAATAGGAAACTAGTTAGGTTTATTCTTGTACTATCTTTTTAAATATTTTATTGCGCAATAAACAAATTTCCGCAATAAATATCACCTCACAAATTCTTAAACTTCATACCACTAGTATTCGCGACGTTTTAGCATGCGGATTAATGACCGTATACCGCAAAATGTATGTTACAATTACATTTAAAATAATTATGTCATCAGGATTGTACAACATAGATAACAATGGCATAACCGTTATCTTCACGATCAGTTATCAAAAGCCTAATTATTTGTATAATATGATCGCAATAGATAATGATAACATTTTAAAAGGGGTGTAAAGTTTTGGTAGCAAATCATTATGTTTCCATATAGAGGTGAGTCCTTGTCATTTTACTTATTTATTGATTAAAACTTTATTGCACACTTGACGGACTTTATGTCTTAAGGCGTTCTCTAGTAGCCAACCATTGGATCAAACAAAAACTTGTGGCTTTCTTACAACCACTTAGGTACTTGTTGTTATTTCTTTTTAATCCAAATTTTTATTTAGCATGCCATAATGATAAATAAAATAGCCTATATTAACATAAATAGCGTAAAGCGACTCCATTTAATCGCTATTCATTTTGACGTTTAAATAATCATCAAAAGGAAAAAAAATGAAAAAAAAAACGTCATTACCTTTAAAAATAACTTAATCATAAAAAGATCACCCCATCCAGCAGGTCCGCCTGCGGCGTGATACATATTACGCTGGCGGCGTTTCCTCGCTGTACCGCCATAGCGATAGGTACGTTGCGAGAAATACGCCCCAACCCTGGGGTATTCTGTGGTGTCTATCAGCCGGGTCGTCAGAGCCCTCACAAAGGTCTTCATATCGGCTGACCAAAGAAATGTCTCTACTGCGAACGCCGCAAACTCGTAGTCTGAAGTCAGTTCGAGTATTTGCGGCGCTTCAGAACCTAAGCCTGGTCAGCCGCACGGCCGGCCTGCGTGCGGGTCGCCTGGATATGGGACTGTGCTAAGGTATCTACGCACGTTACGTCTCACACCAGGGTCCTGCCTGTTCACGACACCAATGTGACCCCATCGGGATGTTTGCCATCGTCTCTTGCCATGCCCGCGGGTTCTAGAATTGCAGACACAAAGGCGGTGGCAAGCGAGCGATGGACCAAATCATTAATGGTAGCGTGGCGAAATAGGCGGCCAGTACATGAAAGGCCATGTCGTCCAGCCTGATCAACGTTTTTTGCCGCAAGCGCACGTGTGGGGGACACACATTTTGGACCCAAACCCTAAGCAAATAGATATTTTCAAGCTACTTTGGTCCAAAACGGTGCCTAACTGCTGGAAAGGGAGTGGCCGTAACCAATGGCTCGACTCGGGGGCTGACACGGTCGGAATTCGGGGGCGTTCAAGGTCCTCCGGACTATCCTGAAGAAGTGTGGTGTGTGGTTTAGGCGGAGGTAGTCCCAAGCCCGGTGAATGTGACGGGTGATTGGGATGTCTGCACCCAGACACGAGTCACACCAGGGCTTCCTGGCCTCCTCAAGGTTCGCTATCTCATCGTGAGGTATCTGAGGAAGGTTTAACCCTTCAAGGGTCAGACGAGTATCAGAAATTACGGAGAACCCTGTCATTTTGAAATGAAGTTTATAATCATTTTTATAGGATGGTCATTTTTCCCATATAAAATCCAAGTTTGCTCGTTAAAGGAAATAATAGCGAACTGGTCGAGTGGGAACGAGTACACCTAACCTTCTGGGGAGAACCGCTTCGGTCCATGGCCTAGTATCGAGATTTTGTTACCTTGCTCTTGTAGTTACTTGTACTAAAAGTATTAAAAAAAACTATGAAGGTGCTTTGCTCACAATTAGGCTTCAAATATTTTACATATTTTAAGTATTTTCAAAATAAGTTAGGTTATTACTTTTTTTCGTGTTCGAACGTACCCGGATTTTTGCCGACACCGAAGGTTTGGGTATGCTTTATTTTCGGCCAAAATCTGTCGAAACTGAAACTTCGGTCGAATAGTAACGAAATAACAGTTCCGACGTCGCAAAAAGGTTCGGAAAATTTGGGCCAGAACCGACACTTCGGCCAGACACGGCATTATTGCCACGGCTCATGGGAGCCTGGGGTCAGCTTGACAACTAATCCCCAGAATTGGCGTAGGCACTAGTTTTTACGAATGCGACTGCCATATTACTTTCCAACCCAGATGGTAAACTAGGCCTTATTATCAATTATATTTTGTACATAGGTAAGTTCCTAAAAACTCATTGGAACGAGCCGGGGTTTGAACCCGCGACCTATGGATTGAAAGTCGCAGGTTCTTACCACTAGGCCACCAGCGCTTCTAAAATTGAAATTGTAAACTTTAACCCTTTTCCAGGCCGCACCAATATACAAGGTTTTCCCATAAAATCCAAATATATTCCAATTACTCCAGCGGTGGCAGCATGGTTCCATTTTTATCACTTGTCACTATGCCCGTCACTTTCGCGCTTACATACTTGTTAGATCGTGACAGGCATGGTGACAAATGATAAAGGGCCGACCATATTAGCCCTACTGCTTTGATGATTCATTTGAAGACAAGTAACATTTCCTGAAAGTGTAATCTAATTTGAATCTTAAATCGGAATGCTAAAGTTGAAATTCTAATGGCGCGTATGTGGTCGATAAATCGTACTATGCCTGGAAAAGGGTTAACATATTAATAAATTCGGAGTGAATTCATACGAGACAATACTTATGTGTGTCAGACTGTATAAAACTCACCAATATATATAAATACATGCCGACTGCAAATATTTAATACCAAGGCCGATATTTGGCTGACACCACATATATTTTATATACATAGCTCAACGTTATATATTACATCATTGCAATGCTATGCACTATATACTTTAGAGAAATTAGATGTTTTATGTAGTTAGAGTTATTTGTGAAGTTTTATTTCTTCTATTGTTTTTCTATTTTATATTAATTTAGTATAGAGTTCCATAAAATGTAGGTACCTATTTTGCTCCAAAATCCGTAATTTTATTTAGATTTTACAATTATTATATTGTGGTAGATATGTTGATATATATGCCGATTCAAAGTAGACTATCATATCATGTTGTAATATTTAAATAAGGTACTGATATAGTTAAAATTAAATTAAATTAAATAAATTAAATAAACATTTATTTCAGAATTATTTCCATATTATATTATATTATATTATATTATATTAGTAACTTATTACCTAATAAACTAAACCTATATTAATACCTATTTTATTCCTTTAGGCGGGCCAGGGCAGATTCGTATTGAGACAGTTTCGTTTTTGGGCCCGAATCTGAGTAAGCCCGACTCTGTAGAGGCCAGATTCGCCATAGGTATCTTTCTGAACAAAACAATATCGACATACGACTTATGATATAGAAGTCACTTTCTTTTTAAAACAATTTCTGAGTAGGTCAGATTCGTATATGGTCCCGTGACATGACAGTAATACGTCTGATTGGTAATAAGTTGGGATCGGATTTATGCAGTTTATCTCATCCGATTAGCAACGATTCGATTAAAATATTAAGCAGATTCTTTTAATGATGAATTCTGGAAATAACGCTTTCTTATTAGGACAGATTTTATGTAGATTTAATTTCGAAAAGGCCAGGTACAATCAGCAGATATCTGAGATACTGGCCACTTTAAGATTAAATATGATAAAGTAATTAATAGATAGTTCTTAATGATAATGTCACAATGGTTATGTGATTTTCTGACCTACTCAGAATCCGGCATTATGAGAATCTGAAGAGCTAGGAATTTGAGATCTTAATAACCTGACATCTTAGGAACTTGGATAACTAATAAAATGCTCTATACATTATCGAACTTACTCAGAATCAGAATTAAATAGAAACTGGCAACATTAGAGTCATACTTACTCAGATTTTGGCCTAAAACTCAACTGGTTTAATACGAACCCGTCTTGCCCCGCCTAAATGATTTTATTTTATAATGTAGTATCCTATCTCGATTGTTATGGGCATGTAGGCTGCTCCAGTACTGCCAGAAAGCGCCATCTACCCTGTCCGCGACTGTGGCAAGGAGACTGTTGGCGCTGCCGCGCACGCGCCGCACCAGCGACGCCACCCGCTTGCGCATGATGGCGTGGAAGCCGTCGGTGCGCGCCTCCGCGAACATACCGCTAGCGCTGCAATAGCGCGGCAGCCCCAACAGCATCCTAAAAGCATTATTATATTGCACGCGCAGGGCGCTGTAAGTTTTTTGAGTAAAGTTGATCCATAGGCTGCAGGTGTAAAATGACTGACAGTACGCCTTAAAAAGGGTGATTTTAACGTTGCTAGTACACCTTGCGAACCTACGAATCAACATATTACTTCTTACTGCCAGCGCCCTACGCTCCCTTTCTACATCTATATCATCTTTTAGCGATGCGGTTACCCAGTGTCCCAAGTACTTAAATTCTCTTACTACTTTAAGAGGAGTGCCATTCAGTCTCACTGGAGGTAACATTTGGTCGTCTAATTTTACAGTTCTTCCCCTGAAGACCAGCAACTCACTTTTAGAGACATTGTACTTGAGACCATGGGCTTCCGCATACCGCTCACAAACACTTACCAGCGTCCTCAGGGCGTCGATCGACGGGCTCAGCAACACCATGTCGTCTGCGTAACTGATGTTATTTACGAACGTCCCATCTATTGAACATCCGACCATAGTGTTGCTGAGCTCCTCAATCAGCCGATTGATATATAGGCTGAAGAGTCTAGGCGACGTAAGCCCCCCCTGCCTGACCCCGCACTCCAGCCTATACTCATCGGATAGCGAACCTGCCCACTTTACGACATTAGTTTGGTGGCCGTACCAAAACCTGAACAGTTCCACCAATTCCCCGGGTAGAGACGTCTCATCGTACAGTTTTTGCCAAAGTTTGTTATAGGACACCAAATCGAAGGCTTTAGAAAGATCAAGAAAACACGCAAAAACTGGTGTTTTCCTGTCTGTGTAGTATCGGACAGTGTGCTTAAGACAAAGGACTGCCGTTTCGGTGGACAAGCCTGACCGAAATCCAAATTGTGCGTCATGAAGCCCCATGTGCTTATCCAACTGTTTGTCCAGCACACTATCCAACACCTTTGCTACAATCGTAGCCAACGAAATGGGCCTATAATTTTTTTTTATGTCCGCGGTGTCTCCTGTACGGTTTTTTATAATTGGTACTACCACAGTTCTCATCATATCGCTGGGTATATAAGTATGGCTGACACAGAAGGTGAAGAACATGGCGAGTACTCTAGGTAAGTGTAGCCCTGCATGCTGCAGGTGCTCAATGCTAAGGGAGTCATGACCTGGCGACTTTCCTCGCGTCATGTTCCTCACCACCGATGCCACCTCCTTAGCGGTAATTCTCACCAGCGGTCCCGCCGGCACACCCCTCGTTGGAGATGGTACCCGGCAGGGCCCCATGGGAGATTCAACCTTGAAATGTTTCTGAAATAAATCAGCTATCTCATTAGGCTCGCTAACACCCTCTACACTCACAGGAAGGCCCGCCCTCGGTCTCAATTTATTGGTTTGCTTCCAGAATTTTTTAAAATTTTTATTAGAATGATGTGTAGCTAAAATGTCCATTTTAATTTGCTCTGCATTGTTCTGACACCATTTTAATTTATCTTTGAAAGCTTTCCGAGTTGCAACCATTTTCATATAGGCAACGCCGGCCCTTGGTTTTCCACACATGACCCAATTTTGAAACCCAAGCCGAGCCTCCGCGTGAGCTTGACGCACATGTTTGTTCCATCCTACCACATGACGCTTCTTACCCGATCTCTTGTCAACATAACTATAACTAGCGGCACTCCCAAGAATATTAATGATATTTGCGTACAAGTTGTCAATGTATAACCTATGCTCAATATTATTACATTTTCTGTCACTACATTCTGTAAATTCAATTGGAAAATCAATATATTTAAATTTCTCATTGCAATAATTTTCATATAACGTCAATTGTGCTGCGTCACGCTCTCCCCAAATAATTTTATTACATACTATATTACTTGTAATATTATTATTTCTAATTAAATTTAAATTACAAACTAATTCTAACGGATGATGGTCCGACCAGTACACGTCATAATGTATTTTTATACTCCGTATTAGTCTCCGTGCCGCTTCAGATACTACACAGTGATCCAGCCAGCTTTTAGTACCATTAATGTCACTAACATAGGTGTATGTATCCGAGGCCACTCCTAGAATGTCTATGTCCGCACATTGCCATCTAACATCCGCACAAAAGTCTAACAACTCCTTACCGAATCGTCTGCCCGGGTGAGCGTTGAAATCTCCTAATATGAAGACGCAGTCTACCTGGCACTCCTCCACTATTGCCGCCATTTCCCCTAGGCATTCCGTAAATTCGGTAAGAGTCTCCGCAGAATCGACGGGCATGTACACAGAGAACACCAAGAGCGAACGATCCGATAACACTATCTTTACAGCAGCGAGTCGCGCACTTTTACAATGCACAATCGAAACCGATGTAAATAAACATTTCCGCCACAATAACGCCACACCGCCGTACGGCCTACCGCGTAAAATACCAGCTCCAGTATCGACCGCCGATTTCCCGGTGAACTCGAAATCATCGTCAATGGAACCTAAAAACGGGATGTCTTCGGGCAGCAGCCAGTGTTCCTGTATGGCTACTAGGTCAGCTGAGCGACAAAGCTGTCTTACACATTCAACCGAACGAGTAATTGACCTACAGTTAAAGCTTATAAATTTAATGCTATCCTTTCCTCTAGTAAGGCTTTTATCCATTAAAGTTATTACTATTATTTATCTTGTCACTAAAAAACTGTTAGAGCATTTTTTTTTTCTTTTTTTTTTTTTTGGTTTTCATTTTGTTTGAATTATACTTAGTATGTAAATTAACTAACATAGTCTTTTTAAGTTTTACTAATACTTATATGGACACATATGTCTGAAATAAACAATTTTTATTTTTATTTATAATTAGTAATTACCCTATGGGGGGCAAAGTAGGCACATTTTACGGTACTTACATATAAAAAATGTATGCGTATGCATTGAGAACCCATACCAAACAATGAACTTATCGCAATTGCAACCTGTACGCGACCAAAACGTCGTAAACGCTGTAAAATTAATGGCAATCATGGCGCAAAATATGGTTGTACCTAGTTAGATCAATGTGCGTATGGGTCTAAGCAACTTTGACGACCGGTCTGGCCTAGTGGGTAGTGACCCTGCCTATGAAGCTGATGGTCCCGGGTTCAAATCCTGGTAAGAGCATATATTTGTGTGATGAACATGGATATTTGTTTCTGAGTCATGGGTGTTTCTATGTATTTAAGTATTCATAATTATAATATATTATATATATCGTTGTCTAAGTACCTACAACACAAGCCTTATTGAGCTTACTATGGGACTTAGTCAATTTGTGTAATAATGTCCTATAATATTTATTTATTTATTAACTATTGGATCGAAACTGTATTTTAAACAATTTAACCTCTGCTACAGAAATAAAAAAAATGTAGGTATAAGTATCTTTATTTCAGCTAAAATATTTGCTGATACTGGTTATATTTTCTTAAAATGAAACGTTTACCTGAAACTCTACATCGTTGCTTTCAACAGTTGATAAAAAGGTATACTTTATTCAGACAGCTTTATAATTCCAGGTACAATGAGCTTAAGAGACGCCATCATCATCACAGTATTGCTATCGCAATCTCTATGCGAAGCTCGGGGAAGGGGTCTCGGCATGTCTCTCCTCCAAGGCATCTTATCTTCAAACCCTCAGCTTGCCAAAATGCTGTCTAACAAGCTAACACAGCAGACCTGTTTACGACCGTACAATGTACCAGTCCTCAATGCAGCAGCGAATGTTCCAGTAATTCCTGCTTCCCCGCAGTATTTAGCGCCGGTCTGTCAGCAAAATTGTCAAAAAAGTCAGTTTAGTCAAGCGAAGATCGAATATCCAACTCAATACGTATATCAAAATGTTCAGCAAGTATGTATTTTGCACTCAAACTAATGTTCTAAAACTGTAAAAGTGATTCTATCAATGAAATCTGTTATAGGTAAAAAACTTAAGTGAGTCACCTGTTGTATGTAGTTGTGTCGTGTTCGAATAGACAATACATGTTTAAAAGACACACACAAACAAAACAAATGTCTATTCGAACACGTCACAACTACATACAACAGGTGAC
Source organism: Cydia pomonella (assembly GCF_033807575.1). Classification (NCBI taxonomy): domain Eukaryota; kingdom Metazoa; phylum Arthropoda; class Insecta; order Lepidoptera; family Tortricidae; genus Cydia; species Cydia pomonella. Next base: position 3,419,158 of record NC_084728.1, read on the forward strand.
TTAAGTTTTTTACCTATAGCATGCTGTACGGCACGGCCTTTTATGTTTATTGGATAGTAACCTGGATAGCTGGATGGTGCTGATCGCTTATGCAAAGTGACTGTATTCAGTTTTATAAAATGAAAATTAAAACTTTATTTCATACAACTAGTGGCCCATATGTAGATAAATACCTTATTATAAAACTTAAAAACTAAACACAATCATGGTTGCGCTGCGCTGTATTACACAACCCTGCAGTATCAGAGGGGTTACCGCGAACCACGTTCGACGTGTTGCCTCCCTGTCACACTTACGTACGAATTTACGAGTGCGACAGAGAGGCAACACGTCGAACGTGGTTCGCGGTAGGCCCTCAGGGAGTCGGCCGCGGAACCGCCGAAATTTGACACCATTCGGCCAAAACTCCTCCTTGTCGAAGGTCGCTAGACGTTCAGTCGGAACGCTCACCACAAAATAATTAAAATTATCAATGTGTCGAGGTTCTAACTTCGTGATATCGTGACCCTCAGGACGAATCCGGACTTTACTCTTAAATACTTTACGATGTCATCGACCTTCGTAAGGTAATGTAAACGGGACACATACTCGTACAGCAGCGTCGACGGTGTTGCAGGACGCAGCGAATGGTTAGGTCCAGTAGGGTTTATGAAAAGGCCGTGTTGTACAGCTGCAATGCGTAGCCCAAAATAGTCTCGCCCGAAGATCAGCGCTGACTTTCTGGTCAGTATTAAGGATGACTCATTCCGGAGCTTCCGGGGCGTTCTTTTCTATGGAAAGCGTCACGTGATCACCTGTCATCTGTCATAGTCGTCATAGAAAAGTAAGCGCCGGAAGCTCCGGCCCGGACACGGCCCGGTGTAGCGTGAGTCATCCTTTATGCTGAGGTGGGCTCATTTTGTGGTAAACGCTGCATTTGACGTATTATTCTTTCGCATGCAATTTAATTTTATCACGAATAAAATAAATGATTTCTGATTTCAGAAAGAGCCTCAAAAAGAAGTACAAGTACAATCTCAGCAAACATATCCAGTGTCATATTCCACAGTTCAACAGACAACTCAAGCCTCATACCCAGCGAAACCTAATCCTTTTGTTTCTCCAGCACCAATGGTGAACCCTTTTCTGCCAGCAGCGTCACCTATATCTGCTCTCTGCCCTCCTACTTCAAGCTTATTACCCCCTGCTAATCCAACTCTAGCAAGAAGCCACTTTTTGAGAAAGATTCCCATTCCTCCGCCTTGCTTGTAATGTTATTTTTATCTTATTTATTTTATTGTAATAAATAATGGTTGTATTATGCTTCTTTCATTTAATCAACTTATTAATAGGCCTGTAGGGCTAAGATGGTCGGCTCTTTATCATTTGTCACCATGCCTGTCACCTTCAACACGTATCGTACGAAAGTGACGGGCATAAAAAATGGAACACCTACATTTTCGTGACCATTTCCGCGTCAATTTTTAATAATGTGACTTTTAGAGGTTTATCCCACTAACGTTCAGTTTTTTGCGGGTACGGTTTTCTACAGGATCCAGTTTTCTGTAGTATGCGTGTGCAGTATCCCGCAAACTGAATGCTCGTGTGAAAGAATATTAGCACGTATATCTATTAAACGGGATCCTGCAGAAAAAAGAATTTTCTATTTCCTCCTGTGGCACACAGTACGCTAAAAACTCTTTCTTTAGGCGCACTTGTTATTTGTATAATGAATCTCTTAACGATATAGATATTTTTGTTCATAGTTTGTCCGTGTTCAAGAACAAAGTTCGGCAAATTTGGTTCCGGTCATATTTTTCATAATTTTGTATGTTTTCTTACCTTACTTGCATGTAGTACACAACTAAACCGGTAATTTATAATTGCGTATTACATTTATATGTAATAGTTTTCTTAGTAATGTAGGAAACTTTAGGCCTATTTTTAGTTAAATTATAACTTTAGGCCTATTTTTAGTTAAATTATAATTTTTTATTTAGTTAAAATATAAATTATTAAAAAAAAAACCGTACCCGCAAAAAACGGGTCGTCAGTGGGAAAAAGCTAGCTCTTAGACCGTCTGTCATCCTGGTCTTTATTATCGATTGGCATTTATCTAAAACCGATTGCAATCTTGCCCCTACCGAGCTAACTTTGCCGATTACCCTATGGGATTTAGGTATGACAAACATGACAAACAATGAAAGTAGAATATTTTCTATCTACGTTTCTGTCACATTACATTGCAAGAGCGATAAATATGCAAATAGATAAATATGAAACTAACGATCGAAATGGTTTGCGGAATAGCCTAGAAATTTATAATCATTCCATCAGTTAAACGAAACGTGTGCATTACTCGATATGTAAAAATAATTAGTATTCACATTATAGAACATGTGTTTGCTCTGTTTTCGAAACTTAAAGACATAAGGTATGTGTATAAGTTTTCCTGATATGCAGGGTGCAAATTTAGTCACCTGCAATAATTTACGGTGTTAATATATAGGTCGTACTGATCAACTTTTATTATGGGGCCAATCCCAAAATCGCAAAAAAAAGACTCTCCCATAGAAAATCAGCCAAATTTATGAAACAGCCAAATTTCTTTTCATGATTTCCGGGTCCCATAGCAACTTTTAGCGCTGATATGACCTATATACTCACATTGTAAATGATTGCAGGTGATTAAATTTTCAAGGAGTTGTGAATGTTGTGATCTAGGTATTCCTCGCGTTGTCCTGGCATTTTGCCACGGCTCATGGGAGCCTGGGGTCCGCTTAACAACTAATCCCAAGATTTGGCGTAGGCACTAGTTATTACGAAAGCGACTCCCATCTGACCTTCCAACCCAGAGGGTAAACTAGGCCCTGTTGGGATTAGTCCGGTTTCCTCACGATGTTTTCCTTCACTAAAAAGCGATTAGGTAGTAAAAATCATTGATATTTCGTACATAAGTTCCGAAAAACTCATTGGTACGAGCCGGGGTTTGATCGCGCGACCTCCGGATTGCAAGTCGCACGCGCTTACCGCTAGGCCACCAGCGCTTTTTTTGTTGTGATCTAGGTGTTGAATTTTATATTCTCATATTATAAAAAATAATTTTGTAAATTAAACATAAAAGAACAGACATGTACTTAAAAGTTTGTAAAAAAGTTATATTACACCTTGCCGTAAAAACATTAAAAAAAGGAACTTAGAATCTGCAATTTGAAAAATATTAGGCACTTACATTACTTTCCCATATTTAGTAACAATTAAGTACCAGTTTTCGTAACATATTGTAATCTTAACGTAATATTTCGATGAAATTCTTAGTAATTACCAAACTTAGATAAAATAACGATACATAAAGGTGTTAGTTTTGAATGTGGGCTAGTAAAGCTAAGCAGACTAGACTAATAGGCTTGACATTGCAGATATGAAGTTAGTACTATTAATATTTTGTGTTGCCTTGGCACATGTAAGTATTCTTCATTTCTTAAACTAGAACTAAATATAAACTATTTATTCAAAATATGAAGACACCAGGATCCAATTAGATTTGAGAAAATATAACAGACTTCAGAAATTACCAAAAGCGCCATAGATGTACCTGTAACATTTGAAGAGTTCCCTCGATTTCTCCAAGGTCCCATCATCAGACCCCGACTTGGTGCCAACGGGACCATCTCATACCCTTTCGATTAAAAAAAAAAATTGAAAATCGGTTCACGATTCTCGGAGATATTGAGTAACATACATACTGCAATAATACATTGTGCAACGAGGGGGGTAAGGAAGTATTGCAAACGAAGTCTTTACATGCACGACAGCCGCAAGGTGGAATACATTAAAGACTCGAGTTACTGACAATGTTTTTCATCATACTTGCGAAGAAAAAACTAAATTTTATGCGAAAAAATTCTTAAATACGGTGACATTTCAAACATTCGTCCGCCATATTGCCATTCTTTGACAGGTCACAGACCTATCCGGCATTCAGCCACGACAAAATTCTGTAAAAATATTTTAAACGGCTATTAAATTAACACATTAAATATTATTTAAGCTAAATAATAAAAATAAATTATAAACGTCATTATTTTAAAAGTAAAACTCATTTATATACTTACACTTGTTTCGTATGAATTAGTGACACAATGAAAAAAAAAAGCTGTAGTTATCTTTTTTTTCACTCCCGCGGGAACAATATATGCCTTTGTCCTTCAGTAGACCTGCATGAAATAAGATTTTTTCCGAGAAAGTGTGATCAAAAGTACAAAACATGTTTAGTCGATCAGTTTTTTTAGACTAGAATGTAATAATAATTTGAATAAGTTGTAAGATGTCATTTATATACAGATATGGTGCATGATTTTTTCCACCGTATTTTCTAGAAAACGGTCGTATTTGTCATGCTATCTACTTCAGGCAACCCCAGTACTTTTTGTGCCGACAGTACCAGACGAAATACGATGGAAAATAATTATGCACTACATCTGTATTTACGATAGTGCTGTAGAATTTATGTTATTTTGGGTCAATGTAATGTTCTCTTTTTTTTATCAGAAACAAGCCACTATCAAAATCATAATATTATATTTACGAAACTCATTCAACACCATTACATTTTTCAGGTGAACGCCCAATGCATCCCCAAGCCTATAACATGCAAACCATTACCGTACCCCGCCGTCGCCCTACCATCATGTAACTGCCCTAACATTCCCAGTTTACCAGTGTCACCATCCGTTCTCCCAGCGATTAACGCACCACCTTTTGGGGTACCGTGTTTGCCCGGTATTGCGCCTTTAGGCTTGATTAACCCGTTCCTGCCGCCGGCTTCGCCTATATCAGCGTTGGCGCCTACTGTGTCTTCGCTGTATCCGCCTATTAACCCGTGCAATTGCGGATGCAAGTATTTGAAGAAGATACCTATACCACCGCCGTGTTTGTAGTCTTTTTAATAAAATAATTTGTAAACTATGTTGTTTTTTTTTTTGTGGTTTCCTATGTCATAACAATATTGACAATAAAGCCATTGTTCTTGCTATGGAAGCTGGAGGTTAGGAATGGTATCTCCATATACCAAAAAGTGTCATCAAAAAACCTTAAATAGGTGGCGCTACAATACGTAGAATACTTGACAAAAAAAAAACAAATCATAGACAACACAATTCACTCCGTCAATAACGCCTACGTTCTTAGCTACTGTAGCGCTCCTCTGAAGAGATTTGGAACTACTATTTATAGCTGACAACTGGACACTTTTGCATCATTTCTTCCTATGGATATTGCATTCCTTCCTTCCATAGTAATTGCTTAATGACGTGCTACCAGAAAATTTACAACATTGCGAAATTTAAATATGGAAATATTACAAACAATGCTTATATTTTTATATTGGGAATTGAATTTCCTTTTCCAAAATCAAAGTTTCCTTGATTTCCGGTGATATTTTCCTGATTAAAAAAAAAACAATATTTTCTAAACTTCCGCAACTTGCAAAATCATGTGTAGATTGTTTATGTCATTTAATATCATGCTTAGTTTTTGTTAATAAATGTACTTTACATTGAATTTAGATCTAAGATAAGTACCTAACCAAATATTGTACGCCTTTGTTAGGCAGGATATGGAGAACATGACTCATTTACCTTAGACCTTTGTAGAACACATATCCATACAATAACCTTGACATTTTACTCACCTTCGCCCAACAGTGATTTTGATACTAACTAAAAATTATTTGTTTTATATCTTATAAAATATTTTTGATTTTGATACTAACTAAAAATTATTTGTTTTGAATTGTTTTATATCTTACTCAGCCCACAGTGAGAAACACACAATGTGTAAGTAGACCAGTATGTATAGATAGATAAGTTCTTTAAGTCCCAGTCATGTAGGTACAGTCAGCATCAAAAGTAGCGGATCAAACAAGGTTTCAAAAGTATCTACCGGCAGTCTGTAACAGCTTAACAAAAAGTGATAGTTCTATATGTAGAACAATTAAGACTATAAATGACATACTTTTGAACGTAAATTTGAGAGATTTATCTATATGTGGAAAAGTTATCCGGAATATCAGATACTTTTGGCACATTGTTTCATCCGCTACTATTGATGTTGACTGTACCAGTAATGTTTTTTTTGTTCACGAAGCTGGTCACAGAGAGACAAAGAAGAATGAGTTTTCTAGTATGAATGAAAAAACGTAGTGGAGGTGTTTAATCGTATATTTAAATATTTAAAGAATATCAGACAATAATTTATAACTTAAACTCTAACTAAATTACAAAAATGGAGGTTGCACGCACACCTGTCTTAAATATCTCGAACACCCGATAACTGGTGAGAAAGGAGGCACTACAGGGAGCCCACAAGTGGGCACCTCGAATGTGGTAGCACACGCACAAGTAGGCTTGCCTTGAGCGCAGCCATACGGCGTTTCAATGGTTGGGGTCACGCAAGTACACGTAGTCTTCACTTTAGGCAAACCGCAAGGAACCTCTACGCATCCGCATGCGTTTACGGGAGCGCAACCGCAAGGGCCGATGCAACCGCACCCACCGCAACCACACGCGCATGACGGAGCCGCGCAACCACAAACCCCATAAGGAACCAGAGGGGCCCCGCAACCGCACCCTGCACACCCACAAGGCGGTAGAAAACTAGGCGCTACAACACCACCAAAATCAGTACAACCGCATGCAGGATACCCAATCGACGGCAAATTATAACTATACACAGGTTGGCATTTCGGGCAACCATCGATAATCCTCACATTAGGGTCACTGCATCCACAAGCCGTTGATATCCCAACTGTAGGTGTATTACGTCCGCAAAGATTCCCTATGACAGGAGCGCCGCAGGTACACGCTCCAAAGGCATTGGTGCAGCCGCAAGTTTGGACTGGAATTACGGGGTTAGGTATACCGATTGCGGGGTTAAAGCACCCACAAGGGGGTACAGTAGGAGGCAGGAGGCCACATAGTTCTGGACAGCCACACGACTTGAGGCAGCCGCATGGTGGGACTGGGATAGGAATCGGGCTTGCGATGGATAGAAGGTTTTTTAACGGCACTGGAACGTTTGTGTGCAGTAGACCGCAGTCTTGAGAGGTAACCTATAAAAATGTTGAAAAATTTAAAACATATAGACTAAGAATAAATAACTTAAATTAATTTCAGTAGCTAATAAACATATAAAACAAATGATAACGTTTCTCCTCTCAGTAAAAAAAAATGACAAAATAGTTTTTTTTTTTGGTGATCAACCGTTCGTCCTATTATTTTCAATGCTGACCCTTTTCTACCAACACAATTGGTTGGCCAGACTGATACAATTGTATTTTATAAAAACAATTTGACCCTGCTTATACTCAATCTCTCTGATTTGCCTTAAGGTTGACTGGTAGAGAATGCCTTTTGGTCTTAAGTCCGTCTTTTGTAAGATAAGTAAGTTTTCTTTTGTGCAGTAAAGTTTAAATAAATAAATACTTACATTATAAGCTAACAATAAACAAATAAATATGATAGGCGAATGCATCGTCTTAAATGCTATGTGTAACTGTATACAAAATATTGTAAAAATACCATTTATATACACAAAACTTAAATAGATGATGAAAAGATAATGATAATTTGAAACCGAAAAATATATATTATTTACATAACATCTAGATATTGCAACAATACGTACGATAAATGCACAAATTGAAAATTAAAGATAATAAATACTTAATCTATTTTGATAATAATTTTCATTATAATTGAAATAGTACACTGACATAATTTTTTATCTTTTTTTGATAATATGATTTTGATAATATATTAATAATGTATTATTTATTTCAATAATAATTGGTTGCAATACGATTCTTCTTCTGCCCAATTATCTAATAGTACATTACGATACAAGTGCGAAAAATATGAAATTCGAAAGGAGTGGCGATAAATTAAAACACGACCGAAGGGAGTGTTTTAAATCGACACGAGTTGCGAATTACCTATTCGCACATGTATCGTACAACGTTTTACAGTACATATGACCCTTTAAATTTTCGACATAGTTACATAATGTGCTAATTTACGCACTAGTGCGGTAACGTAGCACCATATGTACTGTAAAGGAATTTATTTAACCCTTTGAACGCTTTACATCATAAACAAAAACGTCACTGACAAGATCCCGGGCGCAAGCGAGCTACTGTAAAGAGGAACAGAATCTCCATATACCAAAAATTGTCCGACAAAAACCATAAATAGGTGGCGCTACAATAACTAGAATACCAAAGAGCATATAATCACTACGTTTTAAGAGACGGGACTTCCATACTAGCGAGTGGACTCAGTTTGTTACGCAAATCATTACCAAAATCTACGACAAAGAACTGTCAAGGAACCATAATACCAACATAACCGATTTAAATAGTGTAGTACGCTACACGCTTGCGATTCTTATCGATATCGATAAAATGGGGAGGGTTGAAACATAGGCTCCTGTCTACAAATTTTGTACTCGAAATCAGGTTAGCATCGAGTCCCCATTTAAGTTGTATGTTATATAGTGGATAGTTCTTTGAGTGGACTAATATCTGGTCGGGCTTAATGTGGACCCGAATTATTTTAATACAGTTTTTAAGTAGTGTTTTTTTATATTTTATTTAAAGCTTTATTTTCAAAATGTTCTGCACATACATGTTTCAATAAATGTTACTTTTCTATGGGAAGATGTATCGTCAGGTCTTCGTTCCCAACAAATTTGACCCACTGCCTGCATCTGAAAACATACAGCCTGGGACAAACATGACTTTATCTACAGTTTATATTCCAAGTATTTGCTAATGAGATGATCAACTGATTATTTAGCGCTAATATGCATCTATAAATCATCATTTTTCGGCATCCAGTTATCAACAACCCTTTATCAATGCTCTAAATTTTTATGTATTTATATGTCTGTTAATCATGAGAACCGGTCTGGCCTACTGGGCAGCAACCCTGCCTATGAAGCCGATGGTCCCAGGTTCAAATCCTGGTACGGGCATTTATTTGTGTATAAACATACAATTATCGATACTTTTAGTACATCACTAGTTCACAACTAAAAATAATATAAAATATCAAATTTTCGATGTGTTTAAAGCCTGCTGCACCAAAATAAGGTCAAAAGTATCTAAAACAATACGTACCGGTCTTTATCCAAGGGAAATTTTGCCATAAAATCCCTTTTTTCGTGATTTTCTCGAGTGGCTCGCTTGCCACATATTTCACACTTAGTAAACCATTTTCTCGGTGGCATTATAACAAAGTCGCTCTTTACTCTGATCACGGTTCACTATTTTCGTTATTTTCACTAAATAATAAAGAAATTGCACGAAATACCCGAACAAAACATTGAAGCCTTCATAACAAACAAAACAATTAGGCTGACAGTTGACTTGATGTAAACTTGACAGAATAAATAGCACTTGACGTTTTATTTTTCTTCGTTGGCAAAGATTTGCGAAACAAGTTCCATACAAAACTTATTTTGTTCCTAGTTGCGTCAGCCTGTAGAATACTTGAGGAAAAAATCAAATCATAGACAGTGCACTTCACTCCGTCAATAACGCCTAGGTTCTTAGCTACTCTGGAGAGATTTGGAACTATTATTTATATCCGACAGCTGGACACTTTAGCAACAGTTCTGCCTAAGGAGATTCTGTTCCTTGCCTCTACCTTCCATATTAGGTACGTCCGCCATGACACCTAAAGTTGTCCTTGGCGCGGTGGGCACGACTAGTTACGACGCCTGTAGATGTTCTTGGCGTTCAAAATATTATAAATAACTGCTATACTTTTATTTATTTATTTAAACTTTATTGCACAATACGTGAAGAGTACAAATGGCGGACTTATGCAAGAAGGCATTCTCTACCAGTCAACCATGAGCCAAACCGAAAGATCCTAATTGGTGCAGGTCATAATACAGAGTAAAATGACAAAAAATATCACATATATAAAATATACGTACCCACATAAATAATATGATAAAAAAAAATTTCAAACATTTTTTTTTAATTTGCCGCTAATGACGGAAATAGCTTGACAGACTATATATCTTAACATAATTCTACACTCAAAAAATGGCTGTCCACATACGCCTTTATGACATGTCAGAATATAATAACGATCAGACGGATATTTAACTGAAAATAGGTAATATTTAATTCTACAGCTTCGTACACAATTTTTGATTGTCACTTATATCGGTCATTCATTCCACGCACATTCCCTTCCGTACGACTTACGATCTTATATCGGTCATTCATTCCACGCACATTCCCTTCCGTACGACTTACGATCTTTTATCGGTCATTCATTCCACGCACATTCCCTTCCGTACGACTTACGATCTTATATCGGTCATTAATTCCACGCACATTCCCTTCCGTACAACTTACGATCCTACAATTCCTAGGTCCTAGAATTCTTCAGTCTCAAATATGGAAATATATGTTTTTAAGAAAAAAAAACTGCCACAAATTATTAGTCTATAATCTTTATTCTTTCAAACTATACATCTATACAACAATTAATGAATACACTAAACTAATCTAATTTATACAAAATGCATTGTAAAATGTGTTTCTCCTTTATAAAGAATATGTGACATGTTTTCAATATTCAATATCCAAAACTTCTGTCACCTTTCGTAATTCTATAGAGGTAATTGTTATGAATAAATCGTCATCAATCTTAAATAATTCAGAAAATTATCCTCCGATATTTAGAAGAGTAAACTCAAGAAGCGCTGGTGGCCTAGCGGTAAGAGCGTGCGACTTGCAATCCGGAGGTCGCGGGTTCAAACCCCGGCTCGTACCAATGAGTTTTTCGGAACTTATGTACGAAATATCATTTGATATTTACCAGCCGCTTTTCGGTGAAGGAACACATCGTGAGGAAACCGGACTAATCCCAACAAGGCCTAGTTTACCCTCTGGGTTGGAAGGGCAGATGGCAGTCGCTTGCGTAAAAATTAGTGCCTACGCCAAATCTTGGGATTAGTTGTCAAGCGGACCCCAGGCTCCCATGAGCCGTGGCAAAATGCCGGGACAACGCGAGGAAGAAGAAGAAGATTTAGAAGAGTAAACTGAATCAGTTTATGTAAATAAGGGTGTCCCTTATTGTGCTATTTTTAGAGCTCCGTACAAAACTTTGTTCACGGAGCTCTTATGGAATCACTTAGGTATTGCAAATCGGTTAAACGCGTTTCTTTCAGAGACCGTATGACGTAGATACTTAAAATTTGGACCAGTTATTGAAAATCGTTCATATACACACTGAGGTAGGGATAAACCTTCCACGATAAGTTCAAAAATCGTGTGATGTTATTATGAAACTCGCCTATCAGCTCGTTTGACATCAATTTAATATCAGTTATATACACATATAGGCAGATAGGGGTTAATTAAGTTCTTTATTATTTCTAACGATTTCAAGTCTTAATTTTACATACAATTTATGTAGGTATTATTTATATAACGAATTTTCTACGATAGTCACTAAAGTTTAAAATAAAAGATTATTGTTTTGATAAAACAACACAATTTGTACTAAACTTAGGGCCAGTTGCACCATGCCCATTTGATGTACTGATCATGTGTAAAAATGGCGCTAGCGAATGCTAACTGCATATTTGGGTTGCACCACGCTATGTGTCCGTTAAAAAGTTACGCTGCCCTTAACCGGTGGCAGAGCACTGGTTAACAGCAAAGTCGTTCGATAAATATGGCGGCGCTTTTTGGAAATCGTCCGTATTTCACGAATTTATGTTTGATTATTAAATAATTTGAGTAAAAAGTAATGTAAATGATTAAAAATATATTTATAACAATAAAAAGGTGGAAATATCTAAACGCAAAAACGTGTGATAGTTGACATAATGGTTTTAAATGTCATTTTAGTTGCGAGACTACTTGTGTTTCATAAAATACATTAATTTGTTCCGGATATTCAAAGAAAAGGTGTGTTTTAAATTGAAATCGAGTGCAGAATGAGTTTAAGTTGAGGATAAGACCAGATTGATGCTATCACAGGTTAACAAATACGTCCCATAAAGTGAAACTCGACGGCATGTAATGAACACTATTTATCGACAGACTGGTCATTAAAATCAATTTAAAACGCTCTCTGTTTATTGGAATCAAGATAAGAATGTTATATCCCTTGGAAATATTAGTGGACTAACTATGATATTCGAAAACAGCGAGATGACAACTATAAACATATACAAAGTCGGCCTCTGAAAATCGTAACCCAGAAGAGAAGTGAACTATATTTATAACTATAAAATCACATAAAACAAGATGCTACATATGAAATCAAGTATTTTAGTGCGAAGAAAATGTATTGGACAATTCCAGACCAGTCGGCATAATAGGTTATATATAAGTGGGCAAAATATGTACCTAATGTAAAACTGATTATAATACTTCAATTCATACATACTTGCTTGTGTTTTATTTGCTTTTACAACATATCTTATTCATTAACCCTAGAAACAACAACTTTGCAAGTAATTAACTAAAACAGTTTTATTTATGGTGATATTTATATTTAAATTAATATTTATTAGAATACAAAGTTACAATTAGATTTAACAATTAACAGCTCCAAAAATCTACATTTATTTTGAGTGTGGGCTACCTGGGTATCTCTTATCTTCAATTATTACATTATACCTATTATAGGGTCCCGCACCCGTTAGCGACATGGCATGGCAGGGCGTCCGTCCTTCAGCATATTGCCGAGGCATCCCTACACATTGAGCTCTGCTTGTGAATGTCAAGGTATCCCTCTGGAATTTTCAGGTTTACCACAGTGTCTTAGAAATGCCAGATGTTCTTAGCATTTGTTTGTGTGAGGGATGCCTCGGCATGCCCTGACATACTTACCTTGATACTACGCCAAAGGATCTCTTACTGTGTCTAGACAATAGTGGCCTCCGAGCCTAATAAAGTAATTCTTCTGGAAATATCGAATATACATGAGAACAACTGAGTAGTTTAATAGGTATAACCTGCGGTGGCAGCATGGTTCCATTTTTATCACTTGTCACTATGCCCGTCACTTTTGCACATACATACTTGTTAGAACATGACAGGCATGGTGACAAATGATAAAGAGCTGACCATCTTAATTGTTTCCTTTCATACTGGATAACATTTATAAATATAACAGCCAATACCTGGGTTAGATAAAATATAATATGGCCTCCCTTCTGTCACCTGAATTTTACTTGTATTCAATCAGTCATACAGTGAAGTCGCATATAAATAAATTACAATGTAACAATTGTATGTAACCCTAGCCATGTATTGGAAATAACATAACAGTTAATTAGTAAAAATATAATCCATAGGTCTTAATTTGCAAAAGAGCATTACAACATACTTTAGAGAATGTGTAAACCCATTATTTTTAAACCTGACTACACATTTATTATACACACGACTGACTACTGACAATACCCTACCTACATATTAACCCACCAATCCCTATTCATCATCATTTAAAACCTAACATACCTAAATAGCTCTAAAATCAGTCATAATAAAAGGCCCTCAGATTGATTTTATTTGTTTTCCCCATACCAGTTTTTCAACAGCCCATCCATGTTTCATAAATGATTTATATCATGATCACCCCAATAAAGAAAAAAATAAATAATAGTTGGAATAAACAAGTGAAGTCACCAGTATGACAGAAAATATAATAAGTAGGCACTGTGAAATAATATATTATATGTCAATGAGTTGTTGATTTCTCTCCGGATAACCTTTTACCTCCATTAGTCACTACCTAAAAAGGATTTAGTGTAAGATAGAAAATAAAGTAAGATAAGGTAACTAAAAATGTATTTTATTATCAAAAAATAAATTCAGATATCATTTATAATACTTTATTTTTCGCAACAAGTTTTTCCAGTTAATCTAGTGTATGATTCTTTGATTTCTTGAATCGATTCACTTGTGTGTAACTTTCATCTAGTATTCCATATCAAATGGTGTATATCAAACCTGAAAAGAAAGTAACATGAAATTATTGTGCATAAAAATATATTGTGATCCGTTTCAACCATTGGCAAAAAGAAAATGCTTAGATCAAGCAGGTTTAAATTAAAGTACAAAAGTAACTTGAATATCTGCTACTAACAGAACTAACAGTTATGTATTATTGTGTCAACAATATATGTAATTGGAAATGTTGCCCCAACTGTCGGTATTTGTAGGTAGCGTAGGTAATTCCTTGTGCTTAGGGCTCTGAAAGTAGTTAGGGATACGTATTAAACGAATAAGATAACTTACCGGGCAATGCAGCTCCTTGTTTAATTCGGTATTGCAGCTTGGAAAGCACTTGGACACTGAACAATCGTAGTCAGCAGTTTCACTTTAATTTAATGTGCCATTAATATAATCATAAATATATTCAAGATTGGCATGGCATAAATTGTGTAATATTTAGATTTAAAACCTGAAAAGAAACTAGTTCGCGCCTACAAGTTTTCTCGTTGTTGAAAAATTTGACAACTTTGACATTTATGACTGGGTTGCTATATGAAAAAATAATTCTACCATAAATTTTTTGGTAGGAACGCGTTCATAGTATGGCCACACGATTAGCGCCGACATTCTGTTATTTTATAGTTGGTGCAACGCATTTTATTTAGCAATCGTTAAGACCCCCACGTAAGCGTTAAAATTTAGCGAACTGTGCTTACGTTAGCAGGTGGTTTGGTGCAACTGGCCCTTACACTTTGCTTGTCTCGATGAGTGTGTACGGCGCATTACATGCACACATATATTTCGCAAAAAAATAATTTAAATAGATACCCCATATGCTTTTTAGGATGACCTTCAGCCCTATTCGAAGAATGATATACGATAACGATAAGTTCTGGTTTAGATATCGTTTGTATGTCGTATAATTGACAGAAGCAGCTCGATTCGGGCAACCAATGTCACTTTGACGTTAGAAATATCGTAGATAAATCTTATAGGGACCGTGCGCGTCGGAGGGTCTGCCATCTTGTGGCCTGAATCGGAACCATAAACATGTACATTTACACCTCACGCGTTTTCTTGTGCATAGTAGGTTCTGCCATCTTGTGGGCTACATCGGAACAATAAACATCACATTTACGCCTCGCGCCAAAAATCTGACGGCTCCTGTGCTGCCTCCTACAGTTCATGCACGCTCCCTATTGGTATCACAGCGGAATCGAAATAAACGTCAATTTAGACATGTCGTTTAGTTATCGATCTTTTAAAGATCTTTCCAAGATCTTAAACGTGTCTTGTTTGAATCGGGCCGCCTATCGTAAAGAAAATTTGTACACACTGTCAGAAAGAGTTAAGAAAAGGAATAATAAAAGAAAATTTGACATTATCTACTACAGTGTTTAAGACTATACGAACTTTCAAGGTAGATCCTACCAAAATAAGTTTTTGGCAAATTTTCATTTTGGTACAAGCTTTTATCGCTTGACTGTACTTTTCTTTCCGCAGGTAACTAATACTCATCGAGACAATTTTAATGACCCCAAACACAATTAGGTTGTGCTGTTTCACAGAGTTCCCATGACCACCTCCTGTCTCCATCATGAGATTAGCTCCATGTCATCATAATATTGCATAGTCATCAAGGGCGTAGCCAGCCAGTGACCTAAGGGAGGGAGGGGAGGGGAAATGTGTTATCGCCAGAGGCCTAGGGGGGGACAGACGTCGCAGAGGGGTATACATTGTATGTAAGATTTGAGCTTGGGGGGGCAGCTGCCTGTACCGGCCTACGCCGATAATTGTCATCCGATTTGATCCGATTTACATATGTATGCAAAATTTCAGCTCAATCGGAAATCGGGAAGTGAGTGGGTCCAATTTAACTTGCAAGATTTGAGCCGCCCACACATCATCATCATCATCGTCACATACATAGTTACATTGCAAGTTAAATAAAAGCTTGTCAAGAGGTACAATCAACAACAAAATAAATCTTGTATAAAACCATATATATGGTAACTATGCATCTCATTCGCTCCTCATTGGTGGAGGCTTCCCGCTGGCCAGCACGGATTTCATGGTCTTTAACATGCTGGGAATAAGGCCCATGTGCTTATCCACGCATTTTACGGCGCACTTCTCGAAGTCTATCGTGCATTTGTCGATCTGGAAAGAAAAACAATTTTTCAAAATATCCGACAAAGTTGACTTTGGTTTTTATGATAACGACCAGTCTAAATTAATAAGTTAAAATCATTGCAGGACAATGTTCTGACGCCAGAGTGCAGCACTAGCACAAACCGTAAATCACAGAGAAAATTATATATGTATACTATACATTTTGTAAGTAATATGTAATTTGTTAGGATAACTTTATTAGTAAATTCACAAAAAACTTAATTAAAATGGACTATAATTAATTAATTAAATTAAAACTAACTTAAAAAGAGTCACAAAAACAAAAACCTAGTCAAAACACCCTTCCAGACGCAACGGATCACACTCGCAATATGTAAACCGTTTTTTGACAAGTTTTCACAGATTATTTTGTTACAAAGATACATGACATTTATTTAAACTTTATTGCACAAAATATATACAACAAAGTACAAATGGCAGACTTAATGTCAAATGGCATTCTCTACCAGTCCACTCTATGTATTGTTGTAGCGTGACTTCATTTTTCTTTCAACTTCAACATTTATTCAGCAAATAGGCCACAAGGGCACTTTTACACGTCAACATGGAATTTACATACAAACAAAAACAAGCACATCAACAATTAAGTATAAAATACAATTACAAAAAATAACTAAAATAATAATAATAATAAAAACAAACAGATACAAAAAAAATGATTTAGAATAATAATAATAAATTAATAAATTTTATTTATTTATTCGTTAGCATACATGATTTTTACAATAACAGGGTAGATGTCTCTTTTTAAGTATTCAGAGATACTTGTGATAAGAGACACCGCTCTTCCGCAGTAAAGTATCTTAACTAACAAAGGCGATACAGATTAACTTAAAAAACAGAAAATGCTATATTACTACATGATGAGTTGAGTAGAAAACAGAAAAGAAAATTAATAAATTTACAGGGTAAAGATGCCAGGTTTCCAGTTTACTTAAGAGGGGAGTAGGGGGGGTGTATGTGTGTGAGTGTGTGCGTGTATGTGTGAGTGTGCATGTGCGTGTGTGTGTGTGTGTGTGTGTGTGTGTGTCTGTGAGTACGCGCGCGTGTCCGTGTGTATGGGAGAGTATCTGAAATGTCTGTAAATAATATTATCTATGATAGCAAATAGTGTATATAATAAAAAGCAACAGGATTTATCATATTACACAGAGTTTGATTTTATGATTAATGTATGGTATCTCACTTATGTTAAGAGATCTTCAATTTCGAGATAACTTTTATCTTTAAGCCAATTGATTAGCATTGTCTTACACTCTTTGAGCCTCACAGGGTAGATGTTAATATTTTTATTTACCATATTATATAATCTTGTAGATTGAGCAGTAAACTGTCTTTTTGCATATGCTGTGTTGGTGATAACTACGGGAATTACATTAGGTTTTCTACGTGAAGTGATAGGGTCATTTTTGTACATGGTATTTTTATGTTTCTTTAGTATGACATTTAACACGTAAAGTTTTCTTACTGTCAGTAAGTCACACATTTTATAAAGGTCAGTTGTAGGAAAAGTGAACGGCTTTGAGTACATGACCTTTAACAGTGCCCTCTGGGCCCTTTCGAGTTCAAGGAATTTAGTTTTTGTGGCCCCACCCCAGATCGGTATACAATATGTGAGAACTGATTGAGCCAGAGCAACATAAATTTGATTTAAGACAGTTTTTGTGGCAGCGTGTCTTAGGTTTTTAAACAACCATATTAGTTTACGTGTTCTGGTCATGATGACATCTGTGTGAACATGCCATGTTAGCCTTTGGTCAATCATAATACCAAGGTATTTTGTGTACTCTACTTTTTGTATAAAGGGGCAGGCACAGTTAGGGCTGATTGCACTGTTACAGGTATGTATTTTTATCATAAATGTTGTGTCGGGTTGGGTCCTATTGTATTTTGTAAAACACATGAAGTTCGTTTTACTAGTGTTTAGGGTAAGCAGGTTGTTTTGCAGCCAATGGGCGATCTTGGAAAGTCCTAATTCTGCTGTTTGTCGAGCCTCTTCCCAGGTATTTCCCGAGAACACAACTGCTGTATCATCAGCATAAGAGAAGATAGATGCATTATCAATGTGTAGATTACAGAGCTGGTTGATATACACTAGGAACAGGGTGGGACCCAAGACGCTTCCCTGTGGAACACCATATCCAAGTACCGATTCATCACTAATGTAGTCTCCAATTTTAACTTTTTGAATACGGTTCTGAAGATAACTACCTAGCAGCTGAAGCGGAATTCCTCTTACGCCAATCTTTTCTAGAGATTTTATAAGAACAGGGACAGAAACGGTGTCAAAGGCTTTCATAAGATCCAGAAAAACAGTTACGCATTTTTTATTTTTGTCTACAACTTTAACTATTTCAGATGAAAGTGCGGCAACAGCATCCTCAGGCGAGAGGCCACGTCGAAAGCCATACTGATTTTTAGATAATATATCAAATTTGTTTAGGTAATTTATCAGACGGTCGTTTATTAGTTTTTCTATTACTTTTGATATGGCCGGTAGGACGGAAATAGGACGATAATTCGAGACACCGCTTCTGTCTCCACTTTTGTAAACCGGTGTGACTATGGCCTGCTTCAAAGAGTCTGGAAAGATTCCAGACTTGAAGCAGGAATTGGCCAAGTGGGTAAGTAAAGGAACCACAATAGCACTAGCTTGTTTTAAGAACATAGTGGGGATGCTATCCCAGCCAGGAGCACTAGATGATTTTAGATTAGCAAGGATAATAAAGACTTCGTTTGGGTCTGTGTCATAGAGTACAAAAGAAGAGGTTGTGTAAGTAGATGAGATTGGAGAGGAATGAGGAGATAATTGAGAACTATTTATAATTTTTTCGGCAAGAGATTTTCCAATTTCTGAGAAATAATGATTTACAGCATTAAAGGCAAGAGGTGTAAATATCTCTAAATGTCAGAACTAAATGACTTTTATCAAATTATCCTTAGAGATGTGTAGAGTCTCTAAGAGTCAAAATTCCGTATAATTAAAACATTCATCAGGATAAAAGAAACATACGAGAACCGAATGAGGTGTCTCACTGTAATTATATACTCAATAAAGTTAGCTTAAACAGACCAGTCTCCACAAACAGCACCCGTTCACGAGTATGACGCGTATCTCAGCCATCGCCTCCCTCAACCTTCATTCGGGAAAGTGGCGACCCGATCAACGACGCCACCGCAAGCAGACTTTTAAGCGAGCATGACATGTTCAAGCTAACGGAGTATATTAATATTTAATTTTTTTTTTTTTTTAAATAGTAATAACATGTAGCTGTGAGATACAACATTTTGTGCAACGGCAAGAGATGGTAGGGGTCCTGATGATTTATAATGCATCAGATATATATGGCCTCTGTACACTACATACACGCCAGTCAGTTCCTCTTTTCCAGTTCTTAATAAGAATTAATAAGGAATACGGTTAAAAAGGATATAGGTAGGATAACATACAGTTTCTTGGCTAGGATCCGGACCGAGCCTGTCTCGTGCTGAATCGTTGCAGTCCATCACACAGCGCTGTAGCCTGTTTTGGAAGTGATTGATCTCATTCTGAAAAAGTAAAAACTCACTTTAGGAAAAAAAAAAATTTGTTTGTCTACATTATTAGTGCAATTTATCAGAATCTGAATGACTATATTATAGTTATGTTTACTTATGTCAGTAATCATCATACTTTTCCAGGCATAGTATTTCACCAGTACTTAAGCAGACCGTCCATTACTATACGTCACGTGAGACGCCGATATTTGCCTGTTTTTTGGATTTGTCAAAGGCGTTTGATATGGTGTCTTACGACCTATTATGGAGGAAATTACTCAAGGATACGACGGTCCCCCGTGACGTAATCTCACTGCTTCGGCACTGGTATGGTAACCAGAAAAACAGTGTTAAATGGGCAGGCGCCTTATCTGAGGAGTACATAATGCAGTGCGGGGTCAGACAGGGTGGATTGAGCTCTCCTACATTGTTCAATCTATATATGAATGGTCTCATCGAGGAGCTCAACAGCGCTTGTGTCGGATGTCACATAGAGGACATGTGTGTCAACAACTTGAGCTATGCTGATGATATGGTGCTGCTGAGCCCCTCGATGGGGGGTCTAATAAAAATGTTAGGCATTTGTGAAACGTATGCTGAGGCCCATGGGCTCAGGTACAATGCGTCTAAAAGTGAGCTCTTGCAATTTAAATCAGGTAACAAAAGTTACCAAATGCAGGAGGTTAAGCTTTGTGGAACTCCGTTAAAAAGAGTGGACAAATTTAAGTACCTGGGCCACTGGGTCACGGACACACTGTCTGACATCGAGGACATCGAGCGGGAGCGCCGGGCGCTGTGTGTCCGCTGTAACATGTTGTCCCGCAGGTTTGCACGTGTTAGTAAAGAAGTAAAGTTAATATTGTTCAAAGCTTTTTGTCAAACTTTCTACACGTGCGGTCTGTGGGCCAACTTTACGCAGCGGGCGTATAGCGCTCTGCGTGTCCAATATAATGATGCATTTAGGATGCTGTTCAGGTTGCCGCGGTATTGTAGTGCCTCAGCGATGTTTGCTGAGGCACGAACAGACTGTTTTTTCGCCATCATGAGGAAGCGATGCGCTTCACTCCTCACTCGCAGCCGAAACAGCACGAACAGCATCCTAAGTACGCTGGCGCAGCGTTGGGACTCGCCCCTAGTCAAGCGGTACGTGCAGCTACACTCACCTGTTGCTGTGCTGCCGCGAAACTTATAAATATTATGTAATGTTTTGTTTTGTTTGTTTTGTCCAATTGTTTGTTTTGTCTAATTAACTGTAATACTAACTCTAGATACATAAGTCATTGTTACCTAACCCTATGGACGTCAAGTTCGAAATAAATATATCAATTCAATTCAATTCAATTCAATAGTATGATTTATCGACCACACGCCAATAGAATTGAACCTTAGTAATCCAATTTAATGTTTAAATTAGATTGCACTTACGGTAAATGTGTCTTCAAATCAATCATCAAAGCTGGATTAATTGGAATATTGTTGTTTATATGTTTGGACTTATGGGAAAACCTTGTAGATTGGTGCAGCCTCTAAATGGGTTAATTCAAATAACCCGCTTTCAAATCACCTTAATGCAGTGATATTTTTCTTAAATTATAAAAAAAATTGCTCGACTCTGTCCAAGCTAATTGGGTTCTTGATACATGTTCAATATTTTGCAAAATTTAGCTAAATAGATAGAAAATGAGCCATCCATTATAAAAAACTCTCATATCTGACCTTGGTGTTGCTTAAATGCCACGAGTCATTTATAGACATTTGACCCTCAGGAAAATCAAGATTGATTGACATCATTTACAAAAAACTGTCAAACAGCCAATTCGGCACTGGCTTTGTACCAAAAAAACGTTACTGGAAAATTTACCCTAATAATATTGCTTTGAAATTAACTTGAATTACCAGTATTAAAGTACCAGTGACTATTTGGTTTTTGTATGTTTTTATATTCATAAAAGCTTGCGTGTTCGCTTAACACATAGTACCTAAGCTAAGTATTAAGTACATAGCATAGATATTACAATGTATAAATGAACGCTATCTCGTCAACAAACTGCGACCGCTTGACTAATAATAATAAATAAATAAATATTATGGGACATTATTACACAAATTGACTAAGTCCCACAGTAAGCTCAATAAGGCTTGTATTGAGGGTACTTAGACAACGATATATATAATATATAAATATTTATAAATACTTAAATACATAGAAAACACCCATGACTCAGGAACAAATATCCATGCTCATCACACGAATAAATGCCCTTACCAGGATTTGAACCCCGGACCATCAGCTTTGTAGGCAGGGTCACTACCCACTAGGCCAAACCGGTCGTCAAACCCTAACTAGACCCCCTGATGCGCTAAAGTCCGTTATTTTGACAGCTAGTATAGTCTTTTAACTAATAATTATTATTCGCAGTTTGGCGAGGAATAAAATGGTGTCACAATGTTATGTATGCAGCTTTATGATAAATAAACAAAAAAAAAGTGTGATAGTGCCACTATCAAAGCGACATTTTCATAGGAATTCAACACTTTTGGTGCCGGGCACCCTGTTTCCAGTTAAAAATTAACACTAATACGTGTTCTTGGCAGCAAGGCTTGGAAACTGGTTAAATTCCCAAACCGTTATCATGTACTTGGCGAAAAACCTTTTAATTTTGGTTTCGTTTGTAAAACCGTTATTTTTAAACGAGCTTTTAGAAAATTTCCATAAAGTTCTTGTTAGATTAACCGGTTTAGAACAATAAAAATCGGTTCATTCCTATGTAGGTGTCTTTGTTTAGGCGGCACGGCATGCTGGGTGGCTGTCTCGCTCGTCAAATAAACCTGTTTATTTAGGATAGCATAAAGTTCTTAAAATGTTTGCATTCTTATGAAAATTGGAGTAAAACCAAAATAAACCAGTATTTTTAAAACCGGTTCTGGCAGTGAATGTGTTAATGTTTAGGGTGCCACTTTAATACTCTCTGGCTAGACGTTAGCAGTCTATACTTAGTTAAAAAAATGGTTCACAGTGACAACGGGTCTGGCCTAGCAGGTAGTGGCCCTGCCTATGAAGCCGATGGTCCTGGGTTCGAATCCTGGTAGGGGTTTATTTGTGTGATGAGAACAGATATTTGTTCCTGAGTCATTGAGGTTTTCTACATATTTAACCCACAACACAAGGCTTCTTGGCTAACCGTGGGACTTAGTCAATTTGTGTAAGAATGTAACTGTTATATTTATTTATTTATTATTTATTTACCTGTACATAGTTGTTAGCTTGGTTGAGAGATGTAGTACAATTGTCAATACATCCATGCACTCTTTCCAAGGTGTTCTGCTGGTTGTCACAGCACTGTGCTGCGCATCTATGCATATCACCCTGAAAATCATACAAGAAGTGTTGTAGCAGATGGATCTAAAACTTTTTAGTATAAGATAGTTCTTTCCTGTAAACATTTTATTTATACTGTATATATCGCCTGATGGTAAGCAGTCTCTGTAGCCTCTGGATGCCTGCAATCCCATGTTATATGTGTGGTGCTGACCCTAATACTTTGCCCCCTTGTTGAGCTCTGGCAACCTTACTCACCGGCAGGACCACAACTCTTATGAGTAAGGTAAAAAAATGTATGCAGAGATGCTAACTAAGCTAATAGTATTGCTGATTGAACCTACCACATACTATAATCTGTGCCTAGTTTGGAACTATGTTGATCTGTATATTCATAATTTTATTATTTATTAATTTGATTTATTTCATTTCCCACCAGTGAGTCCAGTCACTTCCGACAATATAGATACGGACTAAGTGCAACTATATGTATACACCACCTTAATATATGGGCAATAAGGTCGTGTATACATATTTTTGGCACTTTGTCCGTATCTATATTTTCGGATGTAACTGTACAATATTTAGAACTCCTAAGGATGCACAGTATTAACAACAACAGATTTGCACTAACATAATTTTTGTTTGGCTAAGAAAAATATTTTATAGAAGAAATATTAGCAACATTGTAGTATTTCACATTTTTGAGGTTATGCATATATCAAGTTAATAGTTTCCAAGGATTCTTTATTATATATCAGTACTGCGAGATATAGAAGCCCTCTCATTTGCAGATGATACAATATAAAAAAAATATTCTAATTTATTCAGAGTCCCATTGCATAATATTACGAAGATAAGGACATAACCTAAAACTAACCTGCATTTTTCGTAAATAGCTCCTATCCAATTCATTTACGAGATTTGTCATCTCCTGCTCTATCCTAAACTTCTGTGCTTCCACCATTTTGATAGATTTAAATTATAATTTTCAATAATTCAACTAATTAATATTAAATTAAATAATATCGGGAGTCCGGGAGGCAAAAGTCAAGGCGAAGTTGACATTGACATCTCGACTCGACTTTTGACTCGACAGATTATAGAAGTATTTTTCTTTCATCTTAAAGTCGACATTACGTAGGCGTATTCTCCTGTTAAATCAGTTTCATATAACCCGATGTTTATTTTCTTTAAGCTTTCTTTGCTACGATACACCTACCTAATTAGGTTCAAATAAAATTATCAATTGAATTTCCAGTTACAAAATATTTTATTATAAGTACCTAAAGAGTAGAGTAAGTATATCAAGTATACTATTATAGTAAGTACCCTATAAAATAAAATAAGGCTAATTTAAAAATTAATTTAAAAAATAGGTTTTTACCGTGTTTTCATTACTTAAATTTTACTTTTCTAAATAAAAAAATGTGATATAGTTGCACGCAAGTTTGACGTATTAATAGAGTGCTTTTATATTTTACGTTACTTTTTGGCATTGCTGATGACGGAACATATAAAAATACTTACTTTACTCTTTGGACGGGACTTTAACTATATCGGGACTTGAGCCAAGATTACAAGTATAATCGCGAGGGGTTCCACGTGTTGTCATTGCAAATACTATACAAAGTTAACTTGGTCTGGCACTGCACAAATATTTAATTTCATTCAAAACCGTCTACTAACATTTAGTATTTTATTTACAATAACAATATATATAATATACATTAACAGTTTTCGTCTATAAAACCGAAATTGAGTTGCCGGGGGCATCATCCCTAGGAAGCTTGCTGCATTTTCCCGTTGGATTGCCAGACTTAGTCGCTGAGCGAAATAAACCGCCGCGCGAAGGTCGCCAGACACCTAGGCAAGTTTATGAGAAATTTCTTTCACAACTTGTTTGGTGTCTGATGACCACGGCCCAACGGCTTCGAGTGCAAAACCGTTGAATTAATAAATATCTACACCATCATTATCATCAAAATCACCGCTGGTTACAACCTTTCTCTCTCATTATTTCTTTTCTGTTATTTTTATCTCTAATTAGAATTATCACGTTATGGCGATCTCATCTTTTCTAACATTTTGTCACTGACAATCTGATCTCATCTTCTCTACAGACAACTCATAAAACCATCCATCAAACCTTCAAAATCAATCGGGTTATTCAAGTTTCCCTTATTACCCTTCTTCGAAAGAGGAGTTGGTGGCTTAAAATTATTCTTCGTAATACCAAGGCACAGAGGATCTTCATCCGGAAGAATGAAATCGTCTGTACACGCCATTGTGATCCTTTTTACCGGTGACGGAGAACCGTTGTTTTTAATATTTAACAAATAAGGATCATTCAGACAGCTAATGTCTCTTGTTGTAGGCGTATCGTGAGGAAGAATCGTAACTTTTGGATCAGGGATAGATGCTGGTAAGAAACGGGCTTTAGGCTCTGTTATTTTCGATGCAGGACTTGTAGACGGTGAAGATACAGATGACATCGATGACAATGATGGTGACATTGAAGATAAAGTTGAAGCTGGCATTGTAGTTACTTTCACACCTGATGAAGATGTGATAGGAGATACAGGCATTGTCGAAAATGTTGCTGGCTGTGTTGGCATGGGTACATTAGTGACAGTCGCTGGTACAGAACTGAGTGTTGGTGATACTGGAAGGGTTTGTATCGTAGGTACAGCATTTGTTGAATAGGATACAGCTGTAGTGGGGTAGAGTGACTGTGATACAGCCATCTGAAAAAAGAGGAAATAGAGTTCATTAATGTTACTCGTTTAGAACAATGGACAAAAAAAGCTTTTATAACAAAATAATAATTTTGCTACCTTTAAGTCATTTGATATAATAATTGCTGGCTGATAATCTGATAATAATCAATAATTATTTCCAAATGATGAAATATTCTTAATATTAACAAAAATAAAAAAGGGATATTTTAGTAAAATATGAGATATCATATATACCCCAAAGATGGACAACCTATCTGGCCTTTTGGGTCTCTGACTGGGGGACCCTACATATGCAGCCGATGGTCCCGGGTTCAAATCCTGGTACTTACGGGCAATTATCTTTGTGGTGACTACGGACATTTGTTGCTGAGTCATGGGTGTTTTAAACGTAGGTGTTTTAAGTATTTATATATTATACCCTCGTCTAAATATAACTCACAAGCACACCCACGCACAACACAAGCATTATTCAGGTTACTGTTGGGCTAAGTCAGTATGTGTAATAATATTATAGAAATTGAGCTATGTTTTACCTTAGATATAAATAATAAAGCTAAAACTTTTCTCAGCAGCATTATGTCAACTCTTTCACTGCACTGGACCGGACTGAATCTGGATTCATTTTCGTCATTTTATATACCTACTTTATCAATTACCAAATTTACCGAAGAATGCATGAAATTATAACATTTATAACACAGTTATTTAATATTAGTAGTTTATGTAATCGTGACATACTTAGCAAATTCAATGGGTTATTTGTTTAGGTTTTGGGTTATGTGCTATTTTTATTGAAATTTGAGATATTTAAATTAAATCTGCTAACCACAGACATAATTTTATGAGGTCTTTTTCTCTGTCTAGTACTGATATCAGGCCCGACGTCGGGTCCGAGCAAGAGTATTTTTCCATTTCACAGAATATCAGCACATCGTTTTAAAATGTATAAAAATGGTTCATATGCAAAAATATCAAACTCTGCACATTTTTGGCAATTAGAGACAAAGTATTTTTTACATTAAGCAACATTTATTCAGCAAATAGGCCACAAGGCACTTACACGTCAACATGGAATTTACAACATACAAGCAATAACAAGCACATCATCAACAATTATAAAATACAATGTAGTGTATTTATTTATTAACACATTTCAAGTAAACCAAATAACATAAATATTGTATCAAAACTTATAAACTAAACTAAATTATAACCATGGAACTTAATAAATACAATTAATTGAAAATATTAATGCAAAATAAAGTATTATTGTTTAAAGAAAAAGTAAGTAAACTATTATTATTACTTAGAGATGTATAAAGTGTCTAAATGTCGAATTACAAAAAAAAAACAAAAACAAAAACAAAATAATAATAATAAAATACACAAACAGACAGGTTCTAAAATTACTTTGAGGTGTAAATATCTCTAAATGTCAGAACTAAATGATTTTTATCAAATTATCCTTAGAGATGTATAGAGTTTCTAAGAGTTTAAATTCAGTATAGTAGTTAAAGAGAAAGATCCCCGCAATTTGCGAATTTCGGTTTTCGCGGTAGCCCCTCCGTTTTTCCTAAAAGGTTGCGAGCTTACAAAGTAATTAATGTTAACTCAAACATGCCCAATTTGTCAGTAGAAAAAAGCGAAAATGAAAAAAAAATAAATAGGAGATTAGCCAATTTTTAAAAAAAATTCCGCCTTGTTCTACTGACACAGTGGCTGTGCCAGAATATAAATTGGATTATTTACATTAATTGTCATTTCTATTGAACTCCATTTTATAGAAAATTGCATGCAATCTATAGAGCCCTTAAGTTGGCGTTTAAAAGTAGGTATGTAGATGCTCAATCAAATGGGGACAACGCTTTTACGTAAACACATTATCTAGGCATTTTACATTACATTATTTCCAAAACATTATATTTTATGTAACGTTAGGTATTCGAATCATTTCAAAGAAATATTTATTTATTACATATCCTATCGGAGATAAGACACGCAAAGTTGATCAAATTAATTTGGAAAGTTGTTACCAATAATGCCAAGTATAAGTTAATGTAACTTCATATCGAGTTACACATACTTAATAAAATTATTGAACTACTTCGAATTTCATAAGATCTAGTACCTACTTTTGATAAGAGATTTGATAGATATGTGTACCTACTTACCGACCTTCACTGTCTTTAAGATGAAATGCACATAGGTAAAGTCGTTAGATTTGTAGCTGGCCCCCAACGGCTTATCCTTTGTCTATTGTTAACTAAAACGGCGCGTGTCGCTACCTGCAAAAAAGGGCCCGGTCACTTTAACCGGTTATTTAATTACAACTTCTATGGTAATTAAAATAAGATTCATAATGAAGAGATGGAAAAATAATTCGCGATTTCTTGTACGGTTACTGAGTGCCCGCGAGTCGAACGCTACCGAACCAGTCTAAAATGTGCCCTGGATATGCGTAACAAAGGCGCGTTATCGGAGAACACACCTACACTGGTTTCTTAACCGTTGGACTACCCCGCGCTCAGGTGCCAATTAGAATTATACAACCCTTTTTTTGCAGGTAGTGGCACGCGCCATTTTAGTTAACAATAGACAAAGGATAAGCCGTTGGGGGCCAGCTACAAATCTAACGACTATACACAATGTCTGCAATACATAATAAGTATATAGTGTACGTAACAATATATATATAATGGATATATACAGAGGATTACTATAACTAGCTTACATCTAAAATAGGCTGGAGTGTAGTTTTTTGTATGATTTTTTTTATTTCCTCATATAAATTATAATCTTTAGCTAGAAATACAAGGAAAAGCACTCCACTTTTTTTATTTACTTGATAGAAACACAAATACAAGTGTGACAGAGTGGTCCGAAACAAGACAACGAAAAGCATTGTGTCCCATTTGCTGTGATTTATTTTCAAAAGTGTTTTTTTAACAAGGACACGTCAAGATCGCTTAACTTTTTTCTAATGCTAAAAACTTACTTATACTCGAAATAATATCTATACGTGACTGTTTCTTTCTTGCAATTCATCCATTTCACAAGTCCTAACTAGGTTACTAATACCATGAAGATTTCTTGTTATTGTCAATATCTAAATGATAAAATATAGTTAGTATTTAAAGTAGGGCAGTCAGTTGATTTACCTCATATACAAGAAGCTGTTAAAATGGTTTGGATAGATTTGGCTTTTGTAGCTGTATTTTTTAATGTAAGTGTGTTTTTGAAATTTTATTTATACCTAGGTACGAAAGAAAATATTTGTATATTTGAAGACAGTCATTAAATATGGAAAACCAACGTATATTACGCAAATATGTTAACGAAGTTATTTAAATTTCTACATAAATTTTTAGCTAGGTACTTACGTAGGTATTTTTCAATATTTGGCTATAAATTAATTGCGAAATATTGATGTTTTTGTTTAATGCATAAGAATTATAGGCAGCAAAAAGAAGTTGAGAAGAAACCTATTTTCATTAAAAGGCTGGTAATTTTATCTATTTCAATTGAAATAGATAAGATAGTTTGATTAGCTATTAATTTTTATTATTACGCGTGCAAGTAATAGTTACAAAAAAAACATAGGGACTTACGTTTCATTGCTTTGTTTAAACGATGTTGTAATTTTCTTCTTCTTTAAGAGAAGGGCTCTTGTCGGTGCAGCTTCATGAAGTTGTCTCCACCTTATTTTTATAACTACCTATTTTTCAGGTGGGATTAAGCCAGTGTATAAGATGCCCTTCCAACAAATTGGCTACCACCATCCCTACCGTCCTACCCACCGTCGCCCCTACCATCGTCGATGGCAACGTCGTCCAATCTCTGATCGACACCCTCCAGCTTTTCATCGTCAGTGACCTAATAGCTGATACCCTGCCTGAGAAAAAATGCTGCATAAAAACATTACCTGAGCCTTGTTTGCTAGAATATGATGACTTTGGTTTAGTGCAATATGAGTTAATCGGTGACAGGGACTGCATTTGTAACTTAAAGAGAGATTGTACGAGTTGCGTGCCTAAATGCGGTTGCGAATGTGTGTCGGCTTTAGTACCGAGTTGTGACCAGTTGATTCTGTCGCCTTTCGCTCCTGAGTTACCCTGCGGATTAGGATATATGCCTGGAGGTCTGCCAGGGGTGGCTAAGGCTTTTGCCCCATGCTCTAATAAAGGCTGTGGATGTGGATGTGGATGTGAATGTGAATGTGGATGTGGGTGTGGATGCTCTGCAGGAGCATTACCTGTTTGTTCTCCGTACAGTTGCGCGGCTTTAGCGGTACCATTGTGTCCAAATATGTCACCGCTTGTTAAGCCAATTATTTTGTAATGTAAGAAAGTATTATGTGTATTAAACTTATTTATAAAATGAAGTGTGTTATTTTCTTTTCAAAAATACTATACTAATTGACTTAGAATTTATCTTAATAAGATTACAGTAGAGCGTTACGAAAGGCAACGTAACAAGATATTAAGGGGTGTTTAATTATAGTCTGTATCTTTAGGTATTTAAAAAAGGTAAACAAAATTATGGCTTATGGAGCCATTTGAGGGTAGATGAAAACATTACATGATAAAATAATGTAGGTTTAAAGTCAGGTCGATCAGTCACAGATCCAGGCGGTTTTGTATTTGGTTGGTTAACCAATAAATGTTATAATTACCCGAAAATGTACAAATTCTTTGCTTACTATTTAAATAAATAAATACCTAAAGATACAGAGTATAAATTGGGTGCCATTTTAACCATCGAATAACAAAACATTGCGAAGTTCCCATGACGTGTTCTCGTTTTTGCTGCACATTTGCCAAATGTTACAGTTAGTTTCGATATCTATGATCCTTAAAATAGACTTCAATGAGTGACGTGAATATTAAATGAAACTGTCCTCAACATTTAAGGACATTGAGTTATAATTCCTAATCTGATGACCGGTTTGGCCTAGTGGGTAGTGACCCTGCCTACGAAGCTGATGGTCCCGGGTTCAAATCAAAATTCTGGTAAGGGCATTTATTCATGTGATGAGCATGGATATTTGTTCCTGAGTCATGGGTGTTTTCTATGTATTTAAGTATTTATAAATATTTATATATATCGTTGTCTAAGTACCCTCAACACAAGCCTTATTGAGCTTACTGTGGGACTTAGTCAATTTGTGTAATAATGTCCTATAATATAATAATTATTAATTATAATCTGAACTGGAACTTTCTAAGTGGAAACTTACATGAGAATTTTCTTACGAAAGTTTACAGTAATTTTGGAAATTTTGAGATTTCTTGCAAGCATGCACATTTCACATTACTTTATTTTATTTAATACCGTTTGTTATTAAGTACAACAAAATGTAATCGACCTTGCTTATTAGTCAAACCAATTTCACATAGTAAGTAGGTATTGGCAAATAGATAAAATTAGTTAATAGATATAAACCTGATAAAATAAAGCTTAAATAAATATAAGCAGCCGCGTGTGTTTATTTTGAACTTATTTTGGCTGAAACAGTTAAACAAGAGGGATCAATAAAATTAATAATTTATACAAAAATATAATGGCATTAAAAGCTTTTATGGTGTCATGTCTTTTGGCCTCACAGTATAAGGTAAGCTATATATCTTTATATATCATCCCTACTATTCCTACTAAAGCATAACTTACGCTACCAACCACCAACCAAGGGATGAAAGGCACCCATTTCTAAAGCATAACTTACGCTACCAACCACCAACCAAGGGATGAAAGGCACCCATTTCTAAAGCATAACTTACGCTACCGACCACCAACCAATGGATGAAAGGCACCCATTTCTGTCGAAGTAGTTTGGCATTCAAACACAGTGAGAGCGCGAATAGTCCGAGACTGAAATGTTGCCTTTCATCCGAGTTAAATACACAATTCATTCATTCCAAAACGAATACGAGGAAAGTAAAATACATTTGAATTAAGAAAAGTATAAACTTCATTAGTATTTCTTGACTTTCAATTAATAAATTAAGTAAAAATATCGTTATTTATGGAATGGAGAGTTAATTATCGCAATGGAAATTGTTCAACAAATCCATTTAAAAACAACATTTTAATTACTTATCGTAAAAAAAGGAAAAACGTACTTAGAAAGTATAGTCATTTTCTGCACACTTTTTAGAACAGGGTCTTTTTCCCCACTCTCACAGTATGAGAAATGAAAAATGTATTATAATAGACTATAATGTTTACTTTGCATTAATAACTTATATCCATAAGGCTTATTACATAGTCTGTAATACTGCCATTTAAAAAAATCATCGCCGTAAGCTGAAATTCTAATGTAGATCTATTTTTAATATAACACCTCTTATATTTTTTATTTTATTTTTTCAGGTCGTGTTTTCACAATGCATACGCCAACCTTTCTGTCAAAAGGTCATCCAGCCCCTGATGTCCCCTATTATTCCACCAATCAATCCCCCAACCATCATCACAGACTGCACTCCAAGATCCTGTCAGAACCTTGCTGACACCCTTCAACTCATGATAGTTTGTAATCTTCTAGAAAACACCAATTGTGGTTGCAATGACTGCAACCCCATTTCAGCTTGTAACTGCGTTTCATCTTGTGGTTGCATTTCTCCCTGTGGTTGTAATGTTATTTCTCCTAGCATCGTTTCGCCTAACGTGATTTCACCTAGCTTTGTTTCGCCTAATTTAATCGGAAGCAATTTACTTGCGTCTAGTCCTTATAGTAAGCTGTTGAATTTATGTATTTAATGATATAATAATATGTATTTAATAAATTAAATATAATTTTAGTGAACGATTTTTGTCTTATTTACTGTTATTTTAAATTATATTCCCATTTAGTGTCCACAAAGCTTGTTGCGGATTTTATCTTGTACATTTTTGACAAACCCTGTGGCGGATTATCACTTATGTAGATTGTAGAAATAAAACGCCAGTTACGGAAAGAGAGACCTAAGCCCTCCTACGTGTACACGTTCAACGCAGCTGGCCAACTTTATTGTCACGCGTGCAATAGAGTATTTAAGAGCAAGTTCGGCCTGGCCAGCCACATTAGGGCTCATGCTAGACAACGTCCATAATGTGTTTATTTGGGGTCGCCGTCATCGAAAACGATGAGGAGGACTATATGTAGATTGGGCGAAGTTTGTCGCCGATTTCGTTCAGTATACCTGGATTAAAATGAAATTTCTTAGGTACCACTTGTACTCATAATATTAAATATATGGGGTAAATGTAAGCAAGAAAAAATATCTGTATGATAGGTGCTTATGCCTTTTGGACTATTTCATTAGGAGAGGGCATAAAGTCTCTATGAGATCCAACAGTAAAACAAATAAACTCTAGTTCCATGGGGTCTCAGATGGCACAAGTTTTTTGAAGAAATCGCGAAGCGTCGTAGTCGTAACTAGTGACGCTAGTGACTACACAAGTACGCACAACGTATCAGTATTGCGTATCAAAAATATCTGTGCGAAATTTTGACACCGCGAGTGTGATGTAGACTTTTCGACTGGGCACGTCTCATGGAGTTTGGGTAGATTAAAGGATAACACATTCGAACCGTCCGCGTCCGGGTCGAGGCGTCCGACGCTTCAACTTTCTATAGAAAGCATCAAGTGATTACCGATGTCATAGAAAACGAAGTGTCGGAAGACTCGGCCTGGGCCCGGAACGTTGTAGCGGGAATCATCGTTAAATATGCTTTTTATTCTTCGTGAAATTATTTTTATGACAAAAAATTATAGGTTCTTTGATTATGTAGGGAAGGTTACTGTGAAGGGCCATTACTAAATCCTACTTACTTTCATTTTAACAAATATTTTTTGTTATTTGAGTGTGTAGTAGATTATATTTGACGACCAGTTTGGCCTAGTGGGTAGTGACCCTGCCTACGAAGCCGATGGTCCCGGGTTCAAATCCTGGTAAGGGCATTTATTCGTGTGATGAGCATGGATATTTGTTCCTGAGTCATGGGTGTGTTCTATGTATTTAAGTATTTATAAATATTTATATATTATATATATCGTTGTCTAAGTACCCTCAACACAAGCCTTATTGAGCTTACTGTGGGACTTAGTCAATTTGTGTATAACGTCCTATAATATTTATTATTTATTATTATTATCTTTATTCATTTAATGTCTTAGATTAGGATTTTTTATAATATGGATATAAAAGTAAAATATAAAAACACTTACAAAACAATACAAAAAATATAAACACATTATAAAAAAACCTAACCTAGGGTGCCGCCAGCAGCGGGGCAAGGCCCAAGCTGCCGGTGGTCAGGGCCGCAGAGAGAGGAACCGCCGCACTATCCGCGCCGTGCTCAAGATCACCGCCTTCTGCATCTGACCCTTGATCCAACCACCTAGCGACAGTCTCTCAAGGTGTTGTTCGAGACTCTTCGCTATGAGACCGTTCGCTGAAACGACTATCGGGACAATGATCGTCGAATCATTATTATTATTATTATTATTTATATGTCTGTCATAAATAAAAATGAATTTTAATTTTTAATAAGCAGAAACGTCTGCGAACGATGCTATTAAGCTTAGACTAAATTTAAAAGTGGAAAAATTACTGTCTTGGGTAAAAAAAAAAAGAATTTTGTTGAAAATGTGTTTAATTTCTTATAAATTAAAAATAAACCTATTAACTAGCCTTACATTATCAATAATATCTCTTAAAATTAACATGTGATATATTTAGGTCATGGCTTCTTCGATTTGTCGGATTTCTTTGTGTGAAATCATTTAAAAATCATTTAGATTCAAGTCACAAAAATATTATGAAATAAAACATAGCATGTCAGACGCACAAATTATATATTTTTTTATTAAGTATCGCTCAAAAAAGAATCGAGAAATAAACAACGTATGTAGAGATGAGTGAGCAATTATTTGGTAGCAGAAAAAAAGTTTAGAGTAAGATCTTCATTGATCAAAAAGTGTTCCCTATTCGACATGTTAACAGGTAGGCCGTCGGCTCCCGACCGATTACGTCATTTAAATTTTAAATTTGATTGATTGTAATAATGTCTAAATTCCAACAACTTAAAAACAACGCATGCCTCTTGAAGAGTACTTGCTTTAACTAATAAGTTTGACCACCAGCACCAACGACAAAATTACAATTAGGATCTAGTGGTTGAACAGAGAAGCTAACAACCGGCACTGTTGTTGGCATATATCCATAATTACAGATCAACTGCGCTGGAATCTCTTCTGGAAACACAACTTCAGCTGCGTTTCCATATCTTGGGCTTGTATCACTATTATTATTGCCAAAATATGCTGCTAAAGCCTGCAGAATACCATTGTCATCTTGGTTTTGAACAGATGGCGTGAAGCTTGGAACTTCTGGCTGCTGTCTTGTGATCTGATCAGCAGTTTGACCCTTTTCTCTTAAATACTTAAAGAAAGCATCGTATTTATTTTCTGGTTCAGGTTCCTTCTTTTTGTCTTCGTTTAAATAACTTAGCAGTCGTTCCCAGTCATAGCCATCGTTTGTTTGTTCAGGTTCATAAAACGGAACAGCAGTCTGACTTTCAACCCCGCTTAGCTGGTTAGCGTTAAGGTTCCTAATGAAAGAATTAAGGTCAACACTAGGTACGGAGGTTTCCACGACAGGTATGGAGAGACTGTCCTGATTGATGATGTTATTGCTGATAGCGGAGTTGATAAAGTCGTTGGCGATCATCATTTGTAAAGCGTTGGCTAAGGCGTTGGACAGAGAGCAGTCGATGACGGTAGTACAAGCCGTGGGGGGGATGGTGATGGCGGATACTGGGGTGGTGATGACTTGAGGGCAGGGTTGAGAGGATTGTACATTGGAGGGTTGGACGTAAGATGATGAAATCTGAAACAAAAAAAAGTTCTTGTAGCGTTTTACCAATGTCATTTACAAGCAGTAGTGTAAACTAGGGTTGCTTTGAATCGCGAGGTAACATTGATTATCGATTTGTGAATAATAGGAACTTAATTATTGGACACGAGATTAAGAATTTTATGATAAGGTTGGCAACTTCCTTTGGGTCTACAGTGTCCACTGTCTTAAAACGTTCACTGTGTCAAAACGTGGACTGTATCAAAACGTCCACTATGTTCATTATCTTATCTTATCTTATCTACGTCAAGAATTACACTATCTTTTATTTACAGCTGCCAGCTGGACACTTTTGCAACAGTTCTCCCATAAAAGATAATTTTCCTTACCTCTACCCTCCATACTTTAATATTTCCTCAAATTTTCTTTACTTCGACTATAGTTGATTGATTTTTTTAGTTCTTAATTCAAAACATAATTACAAAAGGAAGGAGGAAAAGATGATGCTTTATATTTACCTGCGGTAGAGAAGATACTTGGATATTTTGTTTTGGAGCACTGACCACTGATTGAGCCTTCTGTAGATTCGACCCTTGACATTGTGACCCCTGTAAAATAATTTGCAAGTTGACGTGCCCATCTCATAACATATCACCTGAACTATATTTGCATTTTCACACAAATTGACTAAGCCCCACGGTAAGCTCAAGAAGGCTGTAGGTATAATACAATAGAAAACAATTATGACTCAGGAACAAATATCCGTGCTCATCACACAAATAAATGTCCATCCAATGCAAAGGATCATCGGCTTCATAGACAGGGTAGCTATCGACTAGGCCAGCCCGGAATTTCGGTTGTTATTTATTGTAATTTTTATGTCATTCGTTATCTTCAATTGGCCTCCTGTACTCATTTAAATTGACAAAAATCAACTTAATTATCAGAATTGCTGTTATTGATAACTTACCTGTGACTGTGGCATTAATTGTGAAAAGGGTATAGCTTGAAGGTTAAAATTTTGCCCTGGTACCTAGAACATAAAAAAAAAAATTAAAAAATAATCATCATTATAATCATTGAAGAACTTCGAGCAACACCGGGAAGTCGGCATTCGCACTATTTCCCCTCTGCCGAAAAGAGATCGAGGTGTGCAAGATTTGTCTTTGACATGTGTAATTTTTGTATGTATTTAAGTCGTCAGTACATCATCAGTATGTCATGAGTGAGAAGTGCGATTGTGTGCATGTTTCCCTCCGCAAAGAATGGCAGAACGATTTGTACGGTAAGATATGGCTTGGGCTCCTCTCTTTGCCGTGTCGGAAACCGGTGATGCTCTAAGT
This sequence comes from Cydia pomonella, assembly GCF_033807575.1. NCBI lineage: Eukaryota > Metazoa > Arthropoda > Insecta > Lepidoptera > Tortricidae > Cydia > Cydia pomonella. The sequence continues at coordinate 3,456,142 of NC_084728.1, forward strand.
TGAAGGTAATTTCAAAGAGTAAGTAAGTAATTATTCTTTATTGTACCAATAATTATACATTTTACTTACATGTAAAACTATAAATAAATTTTAAAGGAAAATGGAAACAGGTAATAATATGCGTTTAGGATGCTGTTGAGACTCCCGCGGTTCTGCAGCGCGTCTTCCATGTTTGCGGAGGCGCGCACAGATGGCTTCGATGCCGTCTGGCGCAAGAAAACTGCCTCACTGCTTGACAGGGTGCGCGGGAGTGGCAACAGCATTTTAAGCATGATAGCCAATAAGTTTGATTGTCCTCTTATGTGCAAAATGAGCCAGAGGACTAAATCACTTTTATTAATTTATTATTAGCGTTAGTAAACTAACATGTAGATTAAGTTCAAAACTAACAATTATGTGGACCATTATGTGGTCTATAATAAATATAATAATAATAATAATACCAGGCGGTTTTATCGCTAAAAAGAGTTGATATTATTGGGCCTAAAATATGTACGTTATCTAACTACATATAACAAATATTGATAAGTATAATATGCTTCACTAAATAGACAAATAAACTATTGTATATAAATATACAATATATTTTATACTTACAAACTGGAGCTGCGGTGATGCTTTTAGTCCATTAATCTGGGGGAAAATAATTATGAGAAACAAATGTATGACAAACTTAATTATGTCAAGTGCAAAAAACGCTTGTATTCATACTTTACTTTCATATACAATTGATACACATGACACTTAAATATTTGCATGCATGTCTTTGTGGCGAAACATTTGATTCCTTTTTCAAATATGAATGCCCTTTTTGTTCCACGTTTTAGCAAATAAAAATCAGATTCTGATACTGAGATATACCTTACAAATAATAAGGTTTTTGAAAAAAAATTGACACGAGCTTTTATCGCTGACTATACTTTTCTTTCCACATACTACTCTACATTCTTTTTCTTCTTCTTTTTCTTTCTACATAATACTCAGCCAGCCAGTTCTAAAAACCCCAAACATAATTAGGTTGCGTTGTTTTATCACAAAGTTCCTATGGCCACCTCCTGTCTCCATTATCAGATCTGCTTGATGGTTAACTGGCGTACATATGTATGCAAATTTTCAACTTTATCGGGAATCGGGAAGTGGGTCAAATTTGTCTTGCAAGATTTGACCCACATATAATAGGTACGTTGCAAGTTAAAAAAAACCGGTCAAGTGCGAGTTCGTTTTACTCGCACATCGACGGTTCCGTACAAACTTTGAATTATAAATGCGAAAGACTTTTGATCAGAGGTACTAATTATAATTGTGTACAGCGCCATCTAGCCGCAAATTGTCTAACTATTTTGTGCCCCGTACGTATGTTGGTTTTTCGACGATAATTCTCTATCACGTAAACTAAATTCGAGAATGGTTTTTATTAATTAAAAAAAGTTATCAAGATTGAGGTCTGATTATATTTTTCCTGTAAAATTTACAGTAATATGAATATTATGTAAAAAAAAACATAATTTTACTTCGGTACATTACGGAGATAAAGAAGGGTGGGGGGAGGTGGTATTTTTTATCACATTATCCTTCATAAATCAATGTTTTTCCACTACAAAAAAATTGTTTTAAAATGGTCAATTTTTGCTCTTTCAATTAATACCCTTGACACACTTATAGACCAGCGGTTGAACAAAAATGGGTTTCGATAATATTAAAGTTTTTTCTTTTTTGATATGTCATTGGGAGTATGTTAAATAATACTTTGGTAAAAAGTTAGAAATTATAAGGTTGAGCTTTCGGTTATATTTAAATATTTTAATTTTTGCTAATAACTAAGTAAATATAGAATTAAAGTTACAGAAAACTTTAGCATATCGAATAACACTTCAATTTATGTACAATTTTCAGTTTTTAGAAATCTGGAACAGCTGCTTTCTGGTAAACGTAAAAACACGAGTTATTTTGTAAATATAGAATTAGAGTTGCTGATATTGCAAAATTACGATATTATCGATCAACTTAGTATTCTAGTAAAAAGTTAGACATGTAGACAATGTGCTTGTCTAGATATTGATTTCAGGTTAAGCAGTATAGCTAATATTGAATTAAAGTTTGTAGAGTTAATAATAATCGATCATCAACAATGATCTCAGTTACTAAACAAAAATTTAGAAATATAAAATCACGGCGACACTCATTACTGATATGTATGCATTCCTTGCTTATATAAATACGTTAAGTTTCAAACGCGCGGCAAGTTTGCGCGCGCCGCGCGCTGTGGCAGGAGGCAGCGAACAACGGTAGTGGGGAGCGGGGTGCCCTTGACTGCGTTTACGGTCCATCAAAAAAAATCCTAAAGCGTGTTTTAAATTAATAGCAATAGAAAATTGTTATTTTGTTGTTACTATAATAGGTATTGCCCGCGGTTTCGTTCACGTAGAATTCGTTATCGCGTTACATGAATATTATTTATTTATTTAAACTTTATTGCACAAACAAAAAAAAACACAAATGGCGGACTTAATGCCCAAAGGCATTCTCTACCAGTCAACCATTGGGTCAAATAGAGACAAAAAAAACACATTCTCATACAGATGACCACCCTTCCTTGTACCATTTTAAAAGCCAGTTGCAGCTTTGATTTCCCGATTTTTTTCAGATGTTTGGACTTGGTATTTTCCTCGCGATAGTTATTTGTTTTAAGGGGAATGTTGTTGTTAACCGCTAATGCTAATATTGATAACCGATAGTTATATAGAAATACGTTATAAGGTATATGCACACTCATGTTATTTATTTCTGATAAGAAATAAATGTAAGACAAAATTCACAGTGATACATTTCAAGTAGGTTGCCTTGTAAGATTGCGTACGGATAGTTTTTTTGTTTGTTATTTCATCGTATGATTATGATATACCAAATGAAAGCTTATTTGAAAGTTGCCGTATTAAAAAAGTTGGTCCAGTTAATGGTCGCCTAGATTAACCGATTTTTATATAAAATGTAGGCAACCATGGACTGGACCAACTTGTTAAAAAGGCAACCTAGTACAGTTAGTAATATATGTAGTACCTGGGCGACCGAGCTTTGCTCGGTTATAACTACTTATTGTAATATGGTGGTGATAATCTACATAAACTTAAAAAGTAAAATGTGAACTGACAATTATTACTATTTACAATCGATTTTAACCTTACAGCACTTGTCACAGAGTAACGCCATCTATTGTCGATTTCTCTTATTACATAGGTCTTTTTTTTTACTAAATTAAACTTGTGTAAAACAATAAAAATTAAAAAATTATATATAAACTTGAACATATAAAAAACAACAAAAGTTAGTCACCGGGCGAGATTCGAACCCGTAACACTCGTTTAGCAGTCCGCGTCTTAACCCGGTGGACCAGACGGACACTGGCCGGCAACACGAAATTAGTGACCATATTCTGCGTCGAAAGAAAAACGCATGAAAACTCGAAAACACGCGTTTTCCCAAACATAAGACTAATCTAGATAGATTGTATACCCCCAAAAACCCCTATATACCAAATTTCAGCGAAATCGTTAGAGCCGTTTCCGAGATCACAGAAATATATAGGTATCTTCTTCTTCCTCGCGTTGTCCCGGCATTTTGCCACGGCTCATGGGAGCCTGGGGTCCGCTTGACAACTAATCCCAAGATTTGGCGTAGGCACTAATTTTTACGAAAGCGACTGCCATCTGACCTTCCAACCCAGAGGGTAAACTAGGCCTTGTTAGGATTAGTCCGGTTTCCTCACGATGTTTTCCTTCACCGAAAAGCGACTGGTAAATATCAAATGATATTTCGTACTTAAGTTCCGAAAAACTCATTGGTACGAGCCGGGGTTTGAACCCGCGACCTCCGGATTGCAAGTCGCACGCTCTTACCGCTAGGCCACCAGCGCTTTTTTTTTTTTACAGAAATATATACAAGAATTGCTCGTTTAAAGGTATAAGATAAAATAACTTTTCTTTTGATATATCATGTGACGTTTTCGTTTACACACTAAAAGCACAGTGTAAAAAGTAACAGTGGGCCGACGCCTATGATGTTTGCGTAAATGCCGACACCGCTCAAGGTCTCCGTACCTACCTAGGGTTATCACAGACTTACACAACTGCCCAAAAGAGGATGGAAATGTTTTTAGTTTTCATGTTGTATGATGTATGTGTACTAATTTTACAAATGACGTCCATTTTGGAAATAAAGATGGCGGACGTCACTTTTTTGAAAAAGTCGTCATGGGTGTTGTTTTCTGGGTTTTTAGGGGTGTGGATTTCAAAAATGGCATCTATTTTGAAAATAAATATGGCGGACGCTACTTTTTGAAATGGGTGTCGATGTGTGTAGCCGTGATATCAACCACCTTTAATTCTAAAATGGTCTCTATTTTTGAAATCTGCACCAACAAGAACCGCCAAAATTGACGTCATTTTTGTAATTGGAACCCCGAGGAACCTCGGAGATGACACCCATATCGATTTTTAAGAAAAATTAATGTCCGCCATCTTGGATTTCAAAATAGACGTCATTTTCGTAATCGGAATCCCGAGGAACCTCGGATATGACACCCATATCGACTTTTAAGAAAAAATAATTTCCGCCATCTTGGATTTCAAAATGAACGTCATTTTCGTAATCGGGTCCCCGAGGAACCTCGGAGATGACACCCATATCGATTTTTAAGAAAAATTAATGTCCGCCATCTTGGATTTCAAAATGAACGTCATTTTCGTAATCGGAACCCCGAGGAACCTCGGAGATGACACCCATATCGATTTTTAAGAAAAATTAATGTCCGCCATCTTGGATTTCAAAATAGACGTCATTTTCGTAATCGGAATCCCGAGGAACCTCGGATATGCCACCCATATCGACTTAAGAAAAAATAATTTCCGCCATCTTGGATTTCAAAATGAACGTCATTTTCGTAATCGGATCCCCGAGGAACCTCGGAGATGACACCCATATCGATTTTTAAGAAAAAATAATGTTCGCCATCTTGGATTGCAAAATGGACGTCATTTTCGTAATCGGAACCTCGAAGAACCTCGGAGATGACACCCATACCGATTTTTAAGAAAAATGAATGTCCGCCATCTTGGGTTCCATAATGGATGTCATTTTCGTAATCGGCACCCTGAGAACTTTCAAAAATAATGAAAACATCAAATACTACATGATACATATACAAACAGAAGCAAGAAACAATTTCTTGCTTTTTAAAGTCTTAAAATACTCATAATTTCTTAAAATAAGTTATAAAACATGTCCGCCATTTTGAATTTGAAAATTGATATCATAATTATGATATATTTTTGTTTACACTGAGACAAATAATTAGCACATGTCGTATGAAATATTTTAATTGTGTGTTTTTTTTTTTTTTTTTTTATACTATGTCGGTGGCAAACAAGCATACGGCCTGCCTGATGGTAAGCAGTCTCCGTAGCCTATGTACGCCTGCAACTCCAGAGGAGTTACATGCGCGTTGCCGACCCTAACACCCTCCCACCCCTCGTTGAGCTCTGGCAACCTTACTCACCGGCAGGAACACAACACTATGAGTAGGGTCTAGTGTTATTTGGCTGCGATTTTCTGTAAGGTGGAGGTACTTCCCCAGTTGGGTTCTGCTCTAGATCTGGAATGACATCCGCTGTGCTGTGCCCTACCACACAGAGCCAGATGACATTTACAATGCCCATACCTCTCTTATAATGCCTGTGCTAAAAATGTGATTGCGAACTACCTGCAATAACTATACAGTACCTGGGCGACCGAGCTTTGCTCGGTTATAACTATTTATTGTAATATGGTGGTGTATAGGTGATAATCTTAACTACATTCTTTTACTAAATTAAATTTGTCTAAAACAATAAAAATTAAAAAATTATGTATAAAATTGAACATATAAAAAAAAAACAAAAGTTAGTCACCAGGCGAGATTCGAACCCGTAACACTCGTTTAGCAGTCCGCGTCTTAACCCGCTGGACCAGACGGACAGTGGCCGGCAACACGAAATTAGCGACCATATTCTGCGTCGAAAGAAAAACGCATCAAAACTCGAAAACACGCGTTTTCCCAAACATAAGACTAATCTAGATCGATTGTTTACCCCCAAAAACCGCCATATACCAAATTTCAGCAAAATCGTTAGAGCCGTTTCCGAGATCCCGGAAATACATATATACAAGAATTGCTCGTTTAAAGGTATAAGATAATTAGGCATTAAAACACTCGTGTGATCTTTTTAAGAAACTCACTTCGTTCGTTTCCTAAGCCCACACTCGTGTATTTTAATGCCTTTTATTATGTAGCAGTAACATAAACTACTAATATATGTTGAAAGTAAGTACAGGCGGCTAACACAATGGTAACAAAAGACAAAAGTTTTGAAAATGTAATTTTCATCATCGTCACTTGGCTGTACATTTGAGGGCCTATCGCGAACCACGTTCGACGTGTTACCTCTCTGTCGCACTTGTAAATTCGTACGTAAGTATGACAGGGAGGCAACACGTCGAACGTGGTTCGCGGTAAGCCCTCTGATGCCACCTCCATTAGTCTTTTGTACGCCGGTATAGCCTTCGACTCAATGTATAATCTACACTTTTTATGGAAACGTAGTTCCTCCTTCCCGTAGAAATATTTAACTTTCCCATCACCAAGAAAGATTATTTGCTCGCAGTTATTAGCTGCTCAATTCCTCGTTTTTCTCTGTTACTAAGTCAGTACAGTACACATATCAAACATTTTTCACTCATTTTGAAGTCATAATAACTTTTATTCTATAATTAAATTCATGTAATGTCCGCATCTAATTTATGTGCACGATAAACAAACAAATGAATGATTTGAAAGAAAAGACAAACAGCGCTTGCGAAGCTGAGCGGGGGGCGCGGGCGGGGTGAGGTATCTATCGCTCACTAGGTCGGCTACGATAGGCTCCCGCGCGCCGAGCCGACATGTTGACGGACCAGCGCGGCGTGGTTATGAATTTCGCGCCTTTTTAAGTTGATTTTACTATTACAATGCAAGCTACACACAGATATTTCTTACTTTCCATAAAATGGCTGCATATATTATTTTATAGTAATAGACTTATCTCAACGGACTTTAATTCAATATTAGATCTTACAGGACAAAAAACGCATATTAATTGTAAAGCACATATCCTATTCTTCTAATTTTTTGCCTTGCCTATTAACTTAAGAATTTAGATATGATATTGTGGATTTTTCAAACTTTAATTCAATATTGACAAAATAATAAGCTAATTTGAGTTTGACAAAGTAGCACGTTGATTTTTTTTCTAAAAATTTGATAGCATAAAGCCTCATACATATTATAAAAGACGATGCTTAAATTTTGTACTTTAATTCAATATTCAAAATTCATCAATAAAAATACATAAATACATTATTTATATCTAACGCTCGTTCTAAATTTTCTTCATATATTACAAATATGCTTGAAAATATGTCCCATACCAGATAAACATTACTTTTCACTCTTTAGAATTATCGAAACTTATAGGGCAAAAATCCGGTCCCACTATTGGTCTATTAATCTAGTCACTAGACTTTGAAATTTTGCCCCCCCTTTATATTGGGCATTTCCCATAGTCATTAAAAAAAAATACTTTCAATGTGTCTGGGTTAGCATGCTATTCCAAATTTCAAATCGATAGCTTAAGTGGTTCTCGAGATATTTAGCGATGTGACAGACAGATAGACGGACAGAATCGCACCATAAGGGTTCCTTTTGTACCTTTTTGGCACGGAACCCTAAAAAGGTTGTGAATTATGTTAAACTTATAGAATTTAATTGTTAAATTAAAGTTATTATCGATTTTATTTACCGTCTGTGATTGCGATGGTCCGCATGACGATTTGCTCTGTTAACAAAATATAAAATAATAGTAGATTGTGTCACAAGGGAGCGAAATGACATATTTACGGTGAGAGCGTACAATTAATCCTGAACGATGCGAAGGATTTTATAATCGCTACTCACTACTCTCAAGATTCTAGAATATAATTTTGAGCGTAGTGAGACTAGTGAGGGATTCAACTGTGTTACGCCTAAGATGAAATTACATACTGCTTTTCATATTACCTATGAGGAAATTTTGATGCTTAAAAATATTATTTAAGCTAAAAAAAGTATGCAAAAAAATATAAAAATAGTGTCCTAGAACAGAAAAATGTTTCTTTGTTCCCTCCTAGCAGGGAAGAAAAAGCCCTTTTCCGAATTGGTGATGTGAAAAAAGACCTTAATATGTATTATCTAAGTAGGTATTTAGATATCAGATATGGAATTTGTGCCTAAAAGTAGAAGTTAAACTAACGTTTTCCCCACATTGACCTTATAAAAAAAAATTCTGGAAAATAATGCCTTTTGGCCAAAACAATATGAGATTTTGAATAAATAAAATGAATAATTACGTTTGATGACGGCGAACAGCAGCCAATTGATTGTGATTTGACCTAAAAAATAAAAATAAATGTAATGAGTTTTTTTTATATATGTTTTTATTATTGCCTTCTAACAACATTACACTTAAATAACTTGAATACTGTAATTATATTACAATATTTTTTTTTTTATCAGTAAAATCGCTAACACTAATTTCTTATCAAGTTACAAACTTTTTTAACTTTTAAATCCTTCATATAAGCGATTACTGTAGTGTTCCAGAATTAGAAGATAAATAAAAAAATACCTTGCAAATTGATAACGCAAGCGCCAAAAACACTACTTTCCCCGCCATTTTTGCTTTAAAAAGATACAAGAGCGCCATGCCACGTCCTTTTATACATTCGTACATTTAGTGCAATGTTACAGTGACATAATTATGGATTGCAAAATTATGATAAAATATTTGTGATATTAGGTTACGATAAGTGATATTTAGATACTTAGAAAATAATGCAATATTATTGCATTGATTTTTATATCTTTTTTAATATATATCACTAGATTTGTTGAGTATGTCAATTTTCGCAATGTTTTAGCGTATAATTATATCTATATTTCGAATATTAAAACATATTCATTTATAGATAATAAGTGATATGAGTGCATTGGAGACGCATTATTTTTTAAGAAATAAATAGGTCCTATTTGTGTTTCACATTTTAAAAAAAACCATCATTAACGTGTTATAATATTAATGAAAAAGTAGATTGTACTTATCAATGTTTTAATGTTTTTATAGTTATGTCATAATTTTACTATTATTGATTAACTATTGCACAAACTAGCCTATTATGCCCAATGACATAATAAAGCAATGTTCGATTTGATAAATAAAAATCAAATCAAATTTCATATTTATCGATAAGAAATTCTATATGAAACGGTAACACGATAATAAATAATCATTTTATTTTTTTTGTCAGAGTCACAATGACTCTCGGTTTTCTAAGTAAATGTCTTCTACAATGGTTTCTTATCAAGGTAAATCATTTAAAATCAACTTAAGACGGTTAACACACAGCGGTGGCATCATGGTTCCATTTTTATCACCTGTCACTATGCCCGTCACTTGTACTTGTTAGAACGTGACAGGCATGGTGACAAATGATAAAGAGCCGACCATCATAGCCCTATTGGTCTTCGCCGGATGCGGTGATGGTGTGGTATTTGCCTAAAGCACTATTTTACATTGTTAAGTTTTGTATTTGTATTTATTTATTTTCTGAATATGGGTATACAAAAGTGTACAATTTTAGGTATAGTAGCACTATAACATAAAATAAAATAAAAATATTAAATATAACACGTAAGATTAATATTATTTTTCAGTGTCCCTTATTTATTATTCATTAATTGTTCTCTAGTGTTTTTATCGAGTTGCATATTTATTCAAGGTCACAATATGCTTATTTGCATAATCATATTTTATAAGTACCGCGACTTTTCAAAATATTACATATTTCAAAATAAAATTTGTTTATTGTGACCATGGGACATATGATTATAATAATATCACATTACATAAAATAAAAATATTAATATCAACATAAATATATCGAAAGAAATCAAAAATATTTTATAATGCGTATGCATAAATAAAGTATTCCGAAACATTTTTTCTCAGAAGACTAAAATGTATGACGTAATAAATTATAACAAACAATGTAATTATTACGACTAATAGCCAATGTTTCTTTTAAAATTAGCGTTGATAAAAAAATCCCACTAATGTTGGCGTTCACTTCACAAAAAATGCTAAATTTCATAAATCACCATAAATTTAGTATTAGAAATATGTTTTTTTTTAAAGATTTTTTTTCATACTTGTTTACAGACAGTAACCGCCCAAATGCCAGCTACAAAGTACATCCAAATGGGAAACATGGCACCCGCCCGTCCAACCGTCTCCACCATACCGGGTGTACCAATGCCATACCCCCCCAACCCTACCTTTTCCTCCCTCGTTAATAACTATATACCAAATTACTCAAATCTACCTCTCCCTTTTAATCTCCCCAACGTCCCTCCCCCTATGATGCAAATGTCTTCACCACAAATGAATTTACCCCTACCTTTTACAAATGTACCCCCAGTAATGCCTTTATCTCCCCCAATGAATCTAGCGTTCCCCTCTCCAAACTTCAAACCTACGCCACCAAGCAATTTAATAGATCCAACAGTTATGAACAACTTGGCTATAGCTTTACATTTGTTAATATTAAATAATCTATTGCACCCGGAGCAGGACACTCCAAAAACACATGTTCCCATAGATCCACCTCAAACTCCTCCATACCCTCAAAATCCTCCACCTCCTCAAGAAGTCACAAGCCCTCCATACCCAACACCTCAAAACTACTACCCAGAACCTCAAGATCCAGCTCCATACTCCCCTCCTAATTCTAAATTCCTTGGTTCTTCAGGTTTCGTTGAGCCTCCATTACCATCTTTAATGGGAGCCCCTGTGCCCCCTGGTTCAAGGAATCATCACAGCCTCATGTCCCCTTATGAAGTTATAGCTTCAGGACCTCAACCAGGGAAAGACGTCTTCGCGCAATACGGACCTCAAAATCTAAAAGCTGATTTTCAATCGCCGTATAATTCTTTAGTGGCTTATGATAATACTAGTAAGGACTTGTTTGGTATGTTTTAAAAGTTATGTATATTCTATTTATTTAATTATTAAATTATTAAAAATATATGTGGTGTTTTATTTGTAACAATACAAGCGATCTCCTGCATTTTGTACACATATTTTTGTGATTTAAACCTGTCCAACACGCGATATTATTGCGCGGTCTGGCCTAGTGTGTAGTGATCCAATCTATAGTATGATACCGACGAGCCACGTTCATGAGTCATGGATGTTTTCTATGAATTTAAGTATTTATAGGTAAATTATATATATATCGTTGTCTAACTATCTACAACACAACCCTTTTTGAGATTACCGTGGGACTTAGTCAATTTGTGTAAGAATGTCCCTATATAATATTTATTTATTTATTATTTCAGTAATTTTTATCTTATCCGTTATATCAAAATGTGTATATAGGTGACAGGATGTATGGGTGACATTAACCCATTCAACGCTAATCACGACACGTTGATTTGTTAGACCTGTACCCCAAAAGCATAAAATTGTTGTAGTAATTCACCGAACCGCATTTCACCTCGATCTCATATTTAATTTTCGCATTGTGTCTCAATAGTTTTTTTTTCTAGTGGCTATAAGTTTTAGTCGCATTTCACCTCGATCGTACATTTAAACATCGCGTTGTGACTCAATCGTTTATTACTTTAGTCGCATTTCACCTCGATATTGTATTGGCGACGTGATTCAACGCAACGTCAACGTCACATAGATAAAATTTTAATGAGTTTGATAGCACTTGAGGCTTAATCCTACAAGTACAAAACGTGTTTAAAAAAAACACTTAATTTTAGTGCAAGCATCAAATTAACGTATCAAGTTAAATAGAGTCCCAAACAAACGTCGATCGCGGCGAAATGCCTCTTCGGTAACATACTACACGAAAAATTAAATACTACAAATTAATTATACTAATGTCAAAGGCTACGGGAAAAAGTGCGTCAAGTAAAAAAATCTAGTGATATCTTTTTCATTCAAGGTGAAATGCGATTCGGTGAATTACTACAACAATTTTATGCTTTTGGGGTACAGGTCTAACAAATCGACACGTTGTTGTTTTGCCTCTACGAAGCATTTCCGCTACCTACCGGGAAAATCATGCTATCAGCTACGACGTAGCGCTACGACCGTAGCTCAGCGGTGAATGTGCTAAACTGGACGAAAATAGTTTATAAAAATGTTCGAGGTAGACAAATAAATTGAAACTGGTGTTCATGTTGATCACTGTTGGCCGAACGTTACACTACGTCGATGGCAAACAAGCATACGGCCCGCCTGATGGTAAGCAGTCTCCGTAGCCTATGTACGCCTGCAACTCCAGAGGAGTTACATGCGCGTTGCTGAACCCAAATCCCCCCCCCCCCCCCCATAATCGTTGGTTAATTGCAATTGACCATTAAACATTACAAATTGAACCGTAAATAGTAACGGACGGTTACAATTTACGATTCAATTTGTAATGGTTAATGGCATTAACGTTTCGGCCAACACTGATGTTTATTGTCTAACGAACGACACACACAACACTCATAAAATCGGTACACTGGTTTAAAGATAGGTTTTAAATATTTGTATCGCTGGTCCCCAAATACCCAGCTGAAATGGACAGGGTAAAAATAATGAAATAATATTACCCGAGAGTAAGACCATGCTAAGTTGGCAGCGATTATGTGTTAGAACATATAAACCAAACAGGTTTTAAACCCAATGTTCCTTAGCTGGAAGCTATTTTGTTTTGTCTGTGGTTTTTTATTTTGTCAGTTTACAAACAAATGAATACACGTATCGTTTTGCTGTCTGCGACAATATAATGTTTTACTCTATTCAATCCTGGTAGAATTCCACTCCAAACCCAATAGGTTATGGGCCCAGGATACGCGAATAATTAGTACGTAAATAGTTTTCGGCAAAAAGTTCAAAAATTAATTCGAAAATGTCGTATGAAAATTTGCCGACGACGACCTCGTCTTCCACGTCGAGTTCCGGGATCGCAGTCAATTTTGAAAAGCTCAGTGGCATAGCTAACTATGGAAACTGGAAGTTTTTGATGCGTATGTACTTGATTCACGAAAATCTATGGGATTGCATACAGGAAGAGTCTACCGGCGTTCCCAAGGTCAGCGATGAGCGTCAACAACAGAGAACGCTTGCAAAAATATGCCTGATGGTGCAGCCGTCATCGTTTTCACATGTACGTAACGCAAAGACTGGATACGAAGCTTGGAACAATTTGAAAAATGCCTACGAAGATAAAGGGCTATGTAGAAGACTAGGACTGCTACGTACTTTATTTGGATTGAAACTAGAGCAATTTAAGGATATGGAGGCGTATCTCTTGAAGATCACTGATTTAGATCAACAACTACGAGACATAAATTCTCCATTAGATGATGATTTCCTGTCAGTAATTATGTTAAGTGGTCTACCACCAGACTATGATCCACTTATTATGGCATTGGAAAATTCTAACATTAAATTGTGCAGTGAAACAGTAAAAAGTAAATTACTACAAGAAAATTTACGACGAGACGATAAGACCGAAGAAAGTTCTATGTTTACAAACCGGGGTTCTAGTTCAAAAAGTGTCAACAAACATCCATCGAAGGTTAAGTGCTTCATATGTAAGAAACCGAATCATTATGCGAAAAACTGTCCAAACAAAGCCAATAAAAGTGAGAAACGCAGTGAGAAGACTGAAAAAGCGTGGAACGGAACGTTGCTAACCGCTTTGGCAGTTGACGTTAAGTCAAACTCCTTTTACATTGACAGCGGCTCAACTTGTCATATGTCAAACGATAAAACGTTATTGCAAAATTATGTTTTGGAAACTCCGCGTTCAGTAACAGTGGCGAATAAAGAAAAGTTGCATAGTGAGGGACATGGAACCGTCGAATTGTTGTTAAAAGGACACAGTGAAACTACGAAAATAAGCGATGTTGTTTACGTGCCGGGATTGTCAACAAATCTTATTTCCGTTGGCAAGATGGTAGACAAAGGACTCGAAGTGCATTTTAAGAAGCAGAAATGCGATATTTATTGCGGCAAAGATGTAATTGCCAGTGCTACGAAGGTGAACGGCGTCTATGAACTGGACATGACGAGTCAACCGTCACATGGATACGAGCTAGCTGCGGCATGTCACTCTGAGGATTTGGGTGAGCCAGTACTTAAGGTTCTTTCAAGGGATCAAGAAGCTGCTAATCTGTGTGAAATGAAGTCATCCCAGGAGTTGTGGCATCGTAGACTTTCACATCTAAACAGACGGAGTATGGATTTACTAAAAAAAGGTATGGCTAGTGGAATTGATTACACTAATGATAAACATATTCCCTGCGTAGCATGTCTTGAAGGGAAACAAAGTCGATTACCATTCCCCAAAAGGTCTTATACCAGAGCTACTGAGAAACTTGGTCTGATTCATTCTGATTTAATGGGACCTATGCCAGTTTCATCATTCAGTGGTAGTAGATATCTCTTGACTTTCATTGATGATTATTCTAGAATGACTTTTGGATATTTTATTAAAAGTAAAGATGAAGTATTGTCTGTATTTAAAACCTTTAAGAGTTTTGTTGAGAATCAAACTGATTTGAAAATAAAAGCGATTCGTTCAGATAATGGCACTGAATATGTGAATAAACAGTTCCAGATGTTTCTGAAAGAGCACGGCATCCAGCATCAGACAACCATACCATATTGTGCAGCCCAGAATGGAGTCGCAGAACGCGCCAACCGCACGGTTATGCAGGCAGGACGCTGCATGCTGCAGGATGCTGGAATGGACCCGAGGTTCTGGGCCGAGGCATTGAATACAGCAATATACATTAAGAATAAGTCACCAAGTAAGGCGGTAAGAGGGACCACACCTGAAGAGCTATGGTCAGGTAATAAAGTCAATTTATCTAATTTGAGAGTATTTGGCTGTGTCGCCTATGCAATGATCCCTAGTGAAAAACGTAAGAAATTAGATGCAAAGAGCAAAATGTATGTATTTGTGGGATATTGCGATGGATCAAAAGGATATAGACTAATTGACCCTGAAAACCCGTCTAAATGTATTAAGTCTCGAGATGTACAGTTCTTTGAAGATAAAATGTATAAAGATATAAAACTGAATCAGCAAAATTCTACTACAGATGGCCAGTTACATTTAATTAGTGATGGCATAGATAATACTATTAGAAATGCAGATCCTTTAACTGCAGATCTTTTGTCAGCTGATCCTGTTGTGGAAGTATCTGAAGTATCTGAAGTATCTGAAACTGAACCAAGCACTTCTAGTTCCAGTTTTGTAGATGATCCTAATGATGTCACTTGGAATCCTGATATGACTACGGATCAAGGCTCTAGTGAGTATGAGGAAATGACAGACTCCGTTAATGCAGAGATTGCAATGACAGTTGCATGTCAAGGTGCTGAACCAAAGACAATTCATGAAGCGCTGTCAGGACATGATAAAGTACATTGGAAGGAAGCAATTGTGGAAGAGTACAAGTCATTTGAAAAGAACAGAGCCTGGACATTGACAACATTACCTGCTGGAAAGAAAGCTGTAAAATGTAAATGGATTTTCAAAAAGAAACTTGGATTGGAAGGTCAGTTACTTCGTTACAAAGCTAGATTAGTAGCTAAGGGATTTACCCAGGAATATGGTGTAGACTACAATGAGACCTACTCCCCTGTGGTAAGGTACTCAACCATACGTATTTTACTTGCCCTGGCAGTCAACTTAGACATGAATGTTGATCACATGGATGTGAAGACAGCCTTCCTCAATGGTGATTTAAAGGAGACTGTGTATATGGAACAGCCAGATGGGTATAAAGTCAAAGGTAAAGAAAACTATGTATTTAAACTGAACAAAGCAGTATATGGACTGAAACAGGCATCAAAGGCCTGGTATGACAAAATTGATAATGCCCTGAAGGTCCTTAAGTTCAGAAAATCACTCAGCGAGCCCTGTGTTTACATAAAATCGGATGATAGTGGTAATCTTATTATATTAGCATTATATGTTGATGACATTCTGATTTTCAGTAAAGACACACCAGAGAAGAAAAAGCTGAAGGAAGAACTAATGAGAATATTTGAAATGAAGGATCTTGGTCGTGCTACACATGTATTGGGCATGAGATTGACTCAAGATAAAAATAAAATTACTCTTGATCAGAAAAATTACATACAGAAAGTGTTAGAACAATTTAATATGGCAGACTGCAAGCCTGTGAACACACCTTTAGAGACCGGCTTGAAATTTGAAAAGGGAGAACA
This sequence comes from Cydia pomonella, assembly GCF_033807575.1. NCBI lineage: Eukaryota > Metazoa > Arthropoda > Insecta > Lepidoptera > Tortricidae > Cydia > Cydia pomonella. The sequence goes on from NC_084728.1 coordinate 3,472,554, forward strand.
GACTGATCCTGACTCTAAGTTCAGAAGCCTGATTGGATGCATTATGTATTTAGCGGTGTGCACAAGACCAGATATTGCCCATACAGCAAGCCTATTAAGCCAGTTCAACAACTGTTATTCTGAAACGCACTGGAAAGCGGCGAAGCGTGTTCTTCGATATTTAAAAGGAACTATGGATTATTCCTTGCAATATGAGAAATCAACGTTATCTGTTACAGGGTATGTAGATGCAGATTGGGCGTCTAACCCGCTGGACCGACGTTCATATACAGGTTATGTGTTCAAGATAAGCAACTCGGCTGTGTCATGGGAGAGTCGTAAGCAAAGAACCATTGCCTTATCTTCAACCGAATCAGAGTACATGGGGTTATGCGAAGGAGCGAAAGAAGCTGCATTCATAAGGACCTTTTTACATGAATGCTTAGGTAAATACTTACCCATTACTCTATACAATGATAGTCAGTCGGCGCAGAAGATTTGTAACAGCCAAATTAACCATAGTAGAAGTAAACATATAGACATTCGACATCATTATGTGCGGCAAGTCGTAAGTGATAAAATTATTAACTTAGAATACTTGTCTACTGATCAAATGCCTGCGGATGTTTTGACAAAGCCTCTAGGCAAAGACAAACATTTTAATTGTGTTTATAATCTTGGTTTAAACTGTTCGGTTTAAGGGCAGGTGTTAGAACATATAAACCAAACAGGTTTTAAACCCAATGTTCCTTAGCTGGAAGCTATTTTGTTTTGTCTGTGGTTTTTTATTTTGTCAGTTTACAAACAAATGAATACACGTATCGTTTTGCTGTCTGCGACAATATAATGTTTTACTCTATTCAATCCTGGTAGAATTCCACTCCAAACCCAATATTATGATATTCCAGACTGTGCAAGTGTTATTTGAACGTCATAATTATTTAGAAGTTTAAAGCAACACTTGCGCTGTCTGGGCTATCCAAATCGCTGCCGACTTACTCTAAAGCAGTATTATTTCATTATTAAAAAAAAACCGCACCTGTTACAGAAATATTAAGCATGCCATAAAATCACAAATAATTCGTGGTATAACCATCTGTGAGGATATTACGGTATTTTATGCGGTTCTTGAATTATATTGATTGTTTGTTCCTGTTCCATACATTGTTTTTGAAGAAAAATCATGACTTTTTCATGTCAAATCGTTTGAAATTCATAGTTAAGCATAAAAATGATGCAGGACCCATTTCAATAAAAAATACTTTAAAATGTCATTTTCGGTTTTTCCTGCTATTCAATTGAAATATTCAAGTAGTTTATTTGCTTTCATGTTGTACATAAGTTCTTATATAGTATGCCAAAAAATTACAAATAATTCGTAGTATAAGCTGCGAGGGTATTACGGTTTGAATTGCGGTTTTTGAAAGAAATTAATTTTTTGTTCCTGCTCCATATAGGTATTTGTTTCGAAAAAAATCATAACTCGACATTCTTAATGCCAAATCGTCCCATATTAAAAAGCTACTACCTATAACAATGCTAGGCAAATCTATTTCAATCAAAACAATTTGAAATAACAACTTTGGTTTATATGTAAATGAGAGCCGAATTGCGGCGCCACATTACATCTGTGATTATAAAACGTTCAATCCGTCAGTTATTTTATCAAGGAATTTGGTAGACACCATGACGGCATAAATCATCGTTAAATTTAATAATTAATAAAGGACCTAAAATCTTAAGTAGTTTTATTCTTCACAACTTTACATATTAAAATTGTATTCTCACAGAAAATGACTCATAGACCTCATAGTATCTAAAAGCACTCCTGTTTCTGACTACTCACATCATAAAGTAAATTATGACTCATGTAACAACGGCCCGGGGCATCCGGCACTTCAGTTTTCTAAAGAAAACATCAAGTGATCACGATCCGATCACCTGTCATGGAAAAAGAAGTTAAAACGTGTCTTAAGCATGTGCCAGACGGCAGACAACCACAGTTTCTGCAAGATGACCTTGGTAGACGCGAGGTAGAAGCGCGGCTGTCTACATGGTTTACAACAAGCCCAAAACCAATGGTTGGCAGAGCACGTCTGTCTACCAAGGGCATTTCATGCAGAATTTGGTTTCAACCACTTGCTATATGGCATAAAACCACTGTTTTTATACCAAGGTCATCTTGCAGAAACTGTGGTTGACTGCCGTCTGGCACATGCCTTAACGAAATTCTTTGACAAATGCATGACCTTGTAAATTCCGAAAGAACTGCAAAACATTGCATCATATTTTGCAAGCTAAGGAGAAAAATATGTCACATAAAAATGCGTGTTTGTCAGTTCAATTAACTTTAGTTTCTTGATCTTAAACTTAAATAGTCATTGTAAACTATACGAAAGCAACAGTGATATGGGTCATTGGTCAAGTTCTTGAATCGTCTCTATGTTGCCTGTCGGACCGATGCGAACTTAAAGATACGTCAAAATTTTCCTAAAGATACGATATGGATTAGATATGTCAGTGTCAAATATGACGTTTTTGTTTGAAGATACGTCACCTTTGAAACTGACGCATCTTATCCATATCGTATCTTTAGCAAATGTTTGACGTATCTTAAAATTCGTATCGCACCGTGTTTCAATATCAATCTCTATTCTGATGTTGTCGGAGATGTTTCCTTCTTGTATAAAAATATTTTTCCTCAATGCTGCGACTGTCAAATAATATTTACACCTGAACGAAGATTATTGAATTAGTTTTGGATGATAGTTGGCAGCTTTTTATTATGTATTATTTTTCTTTATAAATAAATAAAAATTGAACATTCTTATACAAATTGACTGACAGTAAGCTCAAGACGGCTTGTGTTGTGGGTACTCAGACGACGATATATATAATATATACATACTTAAATATATAGAAAACACCCAAGACTCAGGAACAAATATCTGGGCTCACAAATAAATGCCCTTACCGGGATTCGAACCCAGGACCATAGGCTTCATAGGCAGGATCACTACCCACTAGGCCAGTCCGGTTGCTAACAATATAAAAAGTAAATTAATTTTCTACCAATTCACTAATAATATTTTTTTTCAGAGTTTTAAATACCTACATAATAAACACTATTAAAAAAAGTCAACTATTGTCGCAAAAAAAATATATATATAAGTACAGCAATGGATAAGCAAACAAGCACAATAGGGACAATAGGGTGTAAGTCCAATAGGGTGTAAGTCCAATAGGGTGTAAGTCCAATTGCACGCGGTCGAATGCTGATAGCGACCCTGCGGCACCCAATCTAAGGCGGAGCCGGCATTCGTTGGTGGTTTTAGACGGTAGTCCTCTACTGGTTAGTCCGTCATCGCCCCTGGTTTCCCCCGGACTAGGTGGCATGCGTAAAAGCATTTCCCCAACGTTAAAAAAAAGGGTGTAAGTCCAATAGGGTTGTTGACTGTATTACATTACACAATATATATATTAAATCGTGCATGGTTACCACAAAACTGATGGATAAAAAAAAGGATAAACCTGACGTCGTAGTCGCTAATCGTTTTGGCTGTTAAAGAATAAAAAATTGAAGTACAAATCAACAAAATGCGCATGACGCGTATTATTACATGTTATAGGTATGATCTGGATATGATATGTATATTCTGTATGTATTAAAAGTTACATATTCGTATCCAGTGTTGGCTAAACGTTAATTGCAACTGACCATTAACCATTACAAATTGAACCGTAAACCGTAACGGACGGTTACAATTTGCGGTTCAATTTGTAATGGTTTTTGGTCAATTGCATTTACGTTTCGGTCAACACTGCTCGTATCATATCCATCAAATTAAGGTCAAATTTATAATCTGGACCGAATTGCAATAAGCCTCTGTTATTTCAAACAGAAACGCCTCTGTGTCATTTTTTTAATACGACAACGGTGGCAAACATTCATACGGTCCACCTGATGGTAAGCAGTAACTGTAGCCTATGGACGCCTGCAACCTCAGGGGTGTTGCCGACACTCCATATCATAGTGTTGAAATTAAATAAATAAAGTGATTAACAATTAATTCATTAGGTCATGATATAAATATTTATCAAATAGGTAAATGAAGTTACAAAATATTTTCTATGCAATTTAACTATGTAAAAAATTTAAGTTTGTAAACACTTGTTAATATTTTCTTTCTTTGACATGTAGATAATTATCTATTTCACAATTCTGTCACATATCTTATCTAAAATTTCAGAAATATTAGGAAATCACAATCTATATTTTACATAATATTTTACTATATATGGGCTACTGTTTATTTTTAATGCCATTCATAGTCATTTAGTTCGAAAATACTTTAAAGTAAAAAAAGAGCCTAAAATGGTTTCTAAAATTATTTTTGCGTGTGTTGCGTTCGCCATTTTCGACGTAAGTATTAAATAGATAAATAGTACAGAGGGGTCTCCCGTGAACACCGAAATCAGCAAATGGCGGGCATTTCTCTCTTTTACTCCAACTAAGGTGTAATTAGAATGACAGAGAGAAAACGCCCGCAATTTGCGAACTTCGGTATTCGCGATAGGCCATCTGATGTGCAAATTGCGGAGTTTCCAAAAAGTTCAAAGTTCCTCGGAAAGTAAATAAAATACAGGAAACAAAAGAAAATTACATTTTGGAAATGGAAAATTTCGATTCCCTTCCAAAAGTATGACATACATACATATAATCACGCCTATTTCCCGGAGGGATAGGCAGAGACCACGGAAATCCATTTGCTACGATCCTGACATACCTCTTTCGCTTCCTTTACCAACAAAAGTTTGAGAATTTTCGAAATATCACAATTTTGGAAACATTCCATTGGCAAATCAGTAATAGATACAATTATAAAGAGTAATGAGTTTGAGGACCCTTATTCCACACTATTGGATCAAAGCAAAAATAATAATTCCAAAAAAATATCTAATATGAGAGGTACTATAAAAAAATATAGTTTTTATTTTACAGTTCTGTCGCCATGCACGATTTATGTATCCATGCCAAATTGCAGCTTTCTAGCACTAACGATCACGGGCAAAGCCTCGAACGGACGGACAGACGGACATGGCGAAACTATAAAGGTTTCTAGGCGACTACATAACCCTAAAAAGAGTTACGATTTATAAAAACTCCATAAGTTGAACCTACTGCATTTAAACTTTTATAGTTACTTTGTAAACAATCATTTAAGACAAAATAAATGTAGCATAGTTTTTGCAACTACTTTTGTTTGTAACACAATAGAAAATACAGCACGGTACACATTTTTAATTAAAAAGTTCGTTCGGACTCCGGGCAAAAACATTATTTCAGTACGATTTTGTTGTAATAATATTGCGGTATGTTTTCCTTTGTTTTATTTTATATTCGCTTTTATGCGGTATTTTCCTTCTAACAGTTCATACCGAACCAAAAATACTGATTAAAAATGTCGTTGATCCATATAAACAAGGCTCGGAACCGGTTTATAAAATACCGGTAAATACCGGTTTATTTCGGTTTTCCTCCGAACTTTTATAAGAACCCAACGTTTTAAGAACTTTATTGTAACCTAAAAAACCGGTTTATTCGATGAGCGACGAAACGGCCGGCCGGGCTGGTGGTGTGCCACGTAAACATAGACACCGACATAGGAATTAACCGGTTTTTATTGCTCTAAACCGGTTAATTTGACAAGAACTGTTCTCATAAAAACCGGTTTAAAAATAACGGTTTTTCGAGTGAAACCGAAATTAAAAGGTTTTGTGCCAAGTACATGATAACGGTTTGGAAATTTAACTGGTTTCCGAGCCTTGCATATAAATAATCTTTATACTGGACCTTATGCTATTATAAATAAGGATTCAAGTAGAATTTATAATTTTAGTCAGCTATGTAGGGTCACGTCTTTCAGATATGTGGTTTATCATCTAGTTCTTCCAAACGCTGCAGCTCAAATTAAAGATAAAGATAAATAATTTATTTTCCAAGTAGGCATACGAGTATTACAATGCGCTTAAGAACGTCAAATAAAGCTTTTGATCTACTTTCTTGTAAACATCTCCAAAACTAAATTGGAATATCTGTTTCAGGCTAGCACAGCCCAGGTCATCAAGAACCTCCTCCCAGGCTGCGGCTGCGGCTGCGGTATGGACGTCATCCAAAACCAGGTCCTGCTAAACCAGCCAGGTAACATTGTCCTTTGAGTTACATTCAGATTTCTTTTCAGACCTAATGTAATCGACACCATCTGCATTCCATAAGATGTAATTTTGCTTCACAAATAGCGCGATAAAGCCTTGGTGTCATTATTGCCATGCAATTTTGCAGCTCACTGTACAACGATATTTACTTTGGAGATTTGTAATCAGACACTTAATATTGTAAAATTATAAACGAGGAGTCCAAGGGGGAATGTTAACTTAAATAGCACGAGGAAGCGATATTTAGCTTCTTACACTCACAGTTTTGAGAAAAAACAAGACTTTGCTTTAGCAGTGAGATGAAGATGAAAGGAGACGTGGGAAAAACAACTTGTGGAATCTACATCTCTTTTTCGCTCTTCTGGATTTAAACCAGCACTATTGGCTACTCGCCGCACGTCTCTTCTCATCTTCGCGTCAGTGGAAAGGCGACGGTCGTTTATTTCTGGACTGTTTAGGAATAACATCTATTTTACACAGTATCTCACAGTTTTTATGACAAATATTTTTCTCAGGTCTTGTAGCTGGTGGTCTGGTTCAACCTGGTCTCCTGGCTCAACCTGGTCTGTTGGCTCCTGGTATGGTGGCCGGTAATGTGCTCCCTGCTCTAGCTGGGGGAGTTATGGGACCTTGTGTTAATGGACTGTCTGCTGCTAACATCATCCAGGTACCTTATCTACCTTAGTATTAAGTCTTTCTAGATGGTGGTTTTGTTCAACCGGGTTTCCTGGCTCAACCTGGTCTGTTGGCTCTTGGTGTAGTGTCCGGCAATGTGCTCTCTGCACAAGCTGGAGGAGTGGTGGGTCCTTGTGTCAATGGCCAGTCCATCACTGCTACTAACATCATTAAGGTTCCCTATCTACTTTAGTTTTAAGTTCTTCAACCTTGTTTCCTGGCTCAGCCTGGTCTGTTGGCTCCTAGTGTGGTGACCAGCAATGTGCTCCCTGCACTAGATGGGGGAGTTGTGGGCCCTTGTGTCAATGGACTGACTGGTATTAACATCATTCAGATATCCTATCCATCTTAATCTTCTAGCTGCTGGCCTAGTTCAACCTGGTGTCCTGGCTCAAAGAGATTTGCTGGTATCCAGGTGTGGTTGCTGGAAATGTGCTCCTTGCACTAGCCGGGGGAGTTGTGTGTCCTTGTGTTAACGGTCTTGCCGCTACTAATATCATTCAGGTATCTTACTTATTTACCCTATAACTCAGAGCTCAAGAATGAAATATGGCGCAATATATGTCTACGCCACTGTTCTTGGTTCTACGCTATATTATTATATATATAGGAGCCTAGCTGTCGACGGAGTAACCGCCATTATACTCGAAGTTCGAATAGGTCCATACTTCTCTAAGTATCCAGGAATCTTAATACTCGTATATTTAATCTTAATATTTTTAACTAATCATAGTAATTAGGCATCCATAGGCTATGGAAACTGCTCACCATCAGGCGGGCCGTATGCTTGTTTGCCACCGACGTAGTATAAAAATAATATTGGCTCATTCTAGTTTGTCGTCGCTGTGTATTCTAATTCGCGGAGTATATTATCTTCTGCCAATAAGATCCATTCTCAACTCCTCTTGAGTAGGAAGGCAGGCTTAGGAGGAATATAGTAAGACTGCTGTTACTGCTGCTCTAACTGAGTTTCCATGAATGGTGGTGCGGTGAAGCAGTATTTGTCTGGACCCGGATATGACCTTAAAGTACGTCCAAAAGAGGTATGGGCACTATGAATGTCATCTCGCTTTTTGTAGTAGGGCACAGCACAGCGGATGTAGTTACAGATCTAGAGTAGAGACTCCTCCGGAATTGCAGGCGTGCATATACTACGGAGACTGCTTACTATCAGGCGGGCCGTATGCTTGCTTGCAACCGACATATTATAAAAAAATCTAGAAATGATATTAAACCCGGAATTTCTGTTTTTAGGATAACACCGTAGCCAACAACCTGGCCAACACCCTCCAGCTTCTCCTGGTCTCCAACCTGCTGTCCAACACGCTGCCTAACACACCTGATGTCCTGACCGTACCTGCTGTCAGTCCTTACGCCGCGGGTCTATCTTACATCTGCTAGGTTTGGTTGTACTTATGTGGGTTGTTTTTTTAAATAAAGGAGATTTTTTTATACTGATTAGTGGCTAATTTTATTTTATTTGAGAGAAGGACAGATAATCGTCCATACCTACAGAGAGCGAAGAGGATAATTTGTTTCCACTCCTAAACTTTTTCCATTCTCCATGATTTGTAGTAGGTGTTCCTTTATTCCAAAATTTGCAAAACATAAACAAACAATTAAAAAAATAAGCGATACCTATAAACCTAGAATATACCTACCTATTAAGCTGAAGCGATCGACATCAAAATTAAAATGATTCAGTTAGTGGAAAACGTTTTCTCCCGAAATGTAATTTCATAGAAAAGGTACCATTATTTCGTTAGGATCGCAAAGGTATTCTTCCCTCTTACGGGTAATTCCACGAGACTGTAACGTCAGTTACCAATTATTTCGTGTATTCTTACATTAATTAAGCAAATTTAAGTGTCTGTATGTCTGGCGTAGCCCTACTGGATACTTAATCTGGATACATAAATTTGCTTTGCTTAATTAATGTAAGTGTACGCACAAACGCTTTTGTATATGTACGCACAAATACTACGTATTTTCGTTTATTATTTTCAAATCAATTAATACTTAATGGACTAGCATATTCCAAACGGGATAAGCCAAAAACGGAACGCTTTTCTCAAACGCCCAACACCGAAGCTTGCCATTCTCTCTTCCCAACGATCTCCAAATCGAAACGCGCGATATCTGCTCGCTCCGTCGAAAGCTTGAGCCTAAAAACCCAAAATCAAATTGACAAAGTATTCAGCACAAATAGAAGTCGTCTCCCGACGCCAGCCTGTGAGATTACGACATTTCACCGTCGAAGGAACCAAACCAGGGGCCCCTGAGGAAGCTGCATACCACATCACAGGTGAGTCCCCACGGTTAATGCTAGTCATTTATCCAACAACACGAAAGAATTGGTAACTGACGTTACAGTCTCGTGGAATCTTTTTATCTCGAGGGAGGTATTTTGTACTTAGCGTGAGTGGTATTTGTAATAATATTATAGGATTAGGAATTAATAAATAACCAAAACATTTTGATAAAAATCTTTATTACTTTATTAGCGTTTCAAGAAATACACCCGGAGAGAAGAAACGCCGGAAGAAACTCCCCAGTGTCTTTTTTAAATAACTACATTTTTAAATTATTCTTTCAAGATGTTTACCAATTCAAACAATTACCTACTTAATCCTTAATCCTTAATCCTGCGGAAATGCTGCTGGCATCATGGGCACATTTGCACCGATATCGGCAGAGAGCGGTTTATAACAATATTATAGGTAATATACATAATAAATTTATTTCTACTCCATTGATACACTGAAACAGACCTAACTTTTCAGAAAAAGGCGCGAAATGTAAAACTACGTATAGAACCGGCACAGAAAACTAGTATTTTGCACCATGAGTTGTCGGCCGACAACAAACATGGGAGCGGAGCGTGAATCTCGTGACCTAAACGCGTAAGCGCTATGAAATTTTCGGCGCTCACGTCGTTTTGATCTCGTGGTTCGTGGTACAGCTTCTTGGTATATTTGGTATGGCTTCTCTATAGTAATAATAACACAACGCCAAAATTTAGAGGTTTAGTTATTAAATTAATTAGTGATGATGATGATGAGCACCACACATGCATAGCTCAATGGGATGACCACAGTGAGGGCACATTTGAGTGGCACTTGTGTCTTTAGAGCACACACACAATTCCACTGAGCGACCACATTTGGGACAGATAATCACACGAGAGTCACCCTCAGCAGAAATAACTTCAACCATAGGAGAGGTACCTTCAACCACAAAAGAGGTACCTTCAATGACAGGAGAAATACCCTCAATCACCGGAGTTTGGTTGCCGCAGATACATAACTCGATCGGGCGACCACAGTTCGGGCATAAAGAAGGATTATTTGGTTGGTTGAAAATAGCTGTCTCAGAGGTAACCTCTATAGGAACACCACAGATACATAATGCCATCGGGCGCCCGCATTTAGGACACAGAGATTGAGGATTATTTGATTGGTTGTCTTCAGTAGTTTCAAGAGCAACCACTGAAGGGGCACCACAGATGCATAATTCTACCGGGCGACCGCAGTTCGGGCATAACTTATTCGGCTGGTTGGCAGTTTCCTCGGCAACCTCTGGTTGGTTACCACACTTACAAAGCTCGACGGACAGACCACATCGTGGACAAATCGATTGAGCAGCATCAGATTGTTGGACAACATCAGAGTAACCTTCAGTTATGGTCACCTTCGATCGGCGGTTGCATTGACAAAGATGGATTGGCAGCCCACATGGACCATATTCTTGGTTGACGGTCGTAGGGGCTTCCGTAGAACTTGGTTGGTTGTCCAAGGGGTTTTCTATTATAGCTTCGGTGATGGTAACTTCAGTAGGTTCTATGGCAGGGTTGATGGCTTGGGAGTGTGCATTCTAGAAAAATTAAATATCATGTCTTTTGTTCTAAAGTGTAAATATATAAATATATATATTTAATATTTTTTTATTATTTTAAGTAACTTTGTCATTGTATGAATTATGAACTCTATGTTTTAAATATTTTGCAAAACTATAGTCATTGAGTAATACATTATTTAAATTATATCACATTTATGAGTGTAAAAAGCTATAAAAATGTTCTATACATAGTATATTATTTGCAGTGAGCAATTGTAATAAATATAATTATATTCAATTTGATAAATGATTTATAAATCAATAATTTAACTAAAAAAGTTTTAGTTTAAATGTTTTGTTCTAATTTTTATTCGTTATTTTATTGTAAAATCAACATATATTAAAAAATATATAAAAAAATAATTACCTGACAAAGCACCTGAAGACAAACAATGAGAATAAAACGATAAGTCATTTTAATAAATTCTTCTAAAAAATAAAATACACCAAGTATGTGACAACGGCAAACCATAAAGTGTGTCAATAGTACATTACTTATATTTATAGGTTTCATATAATGGATAAATGGGTGAGGCAATAATTTTATTAAAAACACAGAATATACTTCGTTATACTAACTGTCGCTTACTTGAAATATATTGGATTTTGTATTCATTCGATGTCAATAATGGCTTAAGTGCCAGATTCATTAAAATCCCGTATGGCATAAAAAGTCAGTTTTATCTATTGGTCTTATACCTATAGAATTGTAAAGTAATAAACAGCACGAAATTCTTTGTTAATTAAACACGTGCTTATTATTAAATTTGATGAGTACATATTTATTGAGTAATTTCATGATAATATTGTACCTAAAATGTTAAAATTATAAAATGTATCAGTAAAATAAATACGCACTCTTGGATTACGCTGTTGTAGTCAAATTTCACAATTTTTTTTACTACTAAGCCTTGAGGTCAATCCTGTAGAATCATTTGTTCCCAACATACATTTATTTTGTCCACCATATGCAACAGGCAGGCAGCAAACGCAACCCAATGTTGCTGGTACAACTGGTTGCCTGAGTAATGCTTGTCCAAAGTCCAAACATGCGGGCCGCGCAAATAATTGAATGTATTTCAGACGCGACAATTCAAGAGGTAGAATTGATTAGCAAACACAGAAGATAGCTGTTAAAGAAAAGAAAAAACGGAACATGGTGACATAAAAAATACTAAACTAATAAAGAAAATACGATTTATTACCAAACTGAAAAACAAAAATACTTAAAATATACAGCAACCACCGCAATCACAGCCACAACCGCAGCCTAAGCCGCATCCGCACCCACATCCGCATCCGCAACCGAGTAACCCTGGCAGAACTGGTTGCCCGAGTAACGCCGGTTGCCCAAGCAACGCCGGTTGCCCAAGCATGGGTGCGCCCAGCAGCAGGTCGTTGTTAGGGAGAGTGTTACCCAGAAGGTTGCTAACAATCAGCATTTGGAGGGCGTTGACTAAGTTATTTGCTACGGAGTCATCCTGTAATAATTAATAAAAAAAAATTAGGTCTGCGAATGATTTAAAAAAATCCGTCAATATCATCTAGCGTCCACACATACACAATTGCGTAATAGAATCGGCAAGCCAACGTCCTTCAATTTCATTTTCGCGTCCACACCACCTGATTAAATTGGCAATTTAATCAGATTGGCCGAAAAATTGTCCCGTCTGGACTGGCCTTTATCTTCACTTGATGTAAAATTTACTTTCGTTTGCCAAATCGGTTTGTTTGAATGTTTCGCAGTCTATTTTATATTTTATCTTTTTTTTTAGTAATTTCCGAGCGTATTAAGAGGAAAGGGGACGGCTGCTTCTCCATAAAAACGTAGTCCTCATTTTCCTCTCTAGATATTGACATTATGGAAAATAAGTTTACTTTATTTCATTTATTTAGTGTATATTAACCAAAGATATTACTATGCCCCTACGTTTCTCTTTTTAAATGTTCTCAACTCTGACAATCAATAAACATTCGAAAAAAAGTAAATCAAAAGTAAACGTAGCAGCATAGCTCTTGTTGATATACAATTAATTTTGTCAAAATATGTTCAATAATGTTAATATCCAAAGAGGAAAATGGGGACTACGTTTGTATGAAAAGGTGATTTCGCACGGGTCCTCTTTCGTCAACAACTGAGGGCCTACCGCGAACCACGTTCGACGTGTTGCCTCTCTGTCGCACTTGTAAATTCGTGTGTAAGCGTGATAGGGAGGCAACACGTCGAACTTGGTTCGCGGTAGGCCCTCTGGCCCGAGGAAGTACTAAATCGAGAGTCATAGAAATCGAGGTGAGAGGCATTTGCCCAGCAAAGGGTCACTCAAATCCGTTAGTGAAAAAAAAAATACCTGAATAATAGTTGTAGACGGTATACCATACGAAGCTACATAACCCAGATCACAAGGCGTGGCAACATTAACTGCTGGATAGCAAGCCTGGCACAAGGGTTGACACTGGCACACAGGCTGGCACGGTGCGACGACTTGCTGGCACGGCGCGATGGCTTGCTGGCACGACGTGACCACTTGCTGGCACGGCGGGTTGACCATTACTGGGTTCTGGATGCTAGTTTTAGTCACAGAGACCTGTGATGGACAGCTGCAGGGGTTTGGGCAGATAGCTTGGGAGTAGACATGCTGAAAAGAAATAACACATAGAAATATATATAATTTGATTGTACATGCTTTGGGAGAGTTTCAAAGAGATATATAACTTCGAATTTTAACGGCCTGCTAACGTAGTCCGTAGTGACTCTCCCGCGAACTAGGAGGTCCCAGGTTAGAATCTTGCTAAGGGCGTATACTGTGTGTACAAATATTTGTTCTTGGGTTACGTATTATATACATGTATCTAAGTATGTATTTAACTATTTCAGTATGTATATCGTCGTCTAATACCCATAGTAGAGGCTTTGCTTTGGGGCTAGGATGTTCCCAAATAATTATTTTAATTTTAATTATTTCTAGGTCCTTGTATTTCTTGATTAGATATGTTTTCTATAGACCTTAGAGTATAAAGATTTTGAGAACAAATACTACTATATACTACGCATGCACGTTTTGTATGTTTAAGAACTCAATAATAGTTACATGTACAAAAATTTCGTAAAACCTTTGCAAAAGCTATCTAAAGTTATTTAAAAAAAGTTATTATTGTCATAGATTTGATTCAATAGAAATTTTGGTTTATAATTAGAAATTACATGTTATATTCACTTAAAAAAATACAAATTCACATAAATTCCTCACATGTATACCAAATCATAATAAGCTACAAACAAAAATTTAAAAAATAAGACATTAAACCAATGATGTCATCAAAATCAAATAAAATATAAAAAAGGAAATAATCAAATTAAAAATATAAACATCATTAATTTACTCAATTTAAACATGAAATGTCATAATACTAGGGCTCTTAGTTAATATAATATCAAAAAGTCATAAAACAATATTAAAAAATTAAATACAAAAAAAAACTATTTAAAGTCACTTTTAAAATAAAATTTTAATATATATTTAGTTCTCAATAGTCTTTAACTGAGTATAGTGATGTCGATGATAGCAGTTCTTTATATTTTTCACACCAACTGGTAAAGGCCCTCTTGACTATTCCAAAACTAATGAGAAAGTTGCTTTTTATCCACGTGTGGGGAAAAGTAATCAGATTCAAATTATGAGATGTTTCCTTCCTGTTAGCTGGTAGAATTTACTTTAAAATGATGATTTTGAATAATATTATTTTTATTACGTTCATTTGGATTTGTTTTTGTTTTTTTTGGTATTGCATAGTCAGTATTTCCTTGCGTTGGAGTTGTCAAAAATTTTGTGTTTCACTCGGAGGCAAAGGCTTGTAAAACAAATAACTATTATATCTTTATGATTTACTTGTAAAACAAATACCTATCATCATAAATTATAGGAACTAAATTTATAAGTGTATATAAAATGTAGATATTTTAATTACTCGTTTGACAGCAAGATTAAAAAAAAAGTTTAATGTACCTGTAAACACAACACTTGAAGAAAAGCAAGCAAAATATAGCTGTGCGCCATTTTGAATACTTTCCCAAAGAAAAATAAAAATAACTCCACAAAATGCGTTATTACAGCTTCGACACTAGTATTTATAGGTTATTTATTGCAAGGGGTTCCATTTTAAGCAATATTTTGTTACAAAAACGTTAGTCCACACGAATGAAACCTATGTCAACTGTCACTTAAGTCAAAAACTAGTTTAAAATTATTAAATTATTGTTGAGATAGTCGTAACCGCCAAATGTATTTAGGTTTTGTGTTTTAAATGCGTTATCTATTTGTGTTACTAGTAAAATTGTAAAATAGGTATGTCAGTAAATGGCGAAATAGTTAGGTAATAAAAATTGCATTTATATTGGTAAGGTTTATTAATAATTGTTGATTATTATTACGAAATGTTGGTTACAATTTTGAGGAATTCGATAAGTTAGTTTTTTTTTATAGATTATAGAAATTGTTGATTATCACGAACTTTCTTCTATCGTCAACATTTTACATCACAATTTTTGTTGTACTTACTTTAATATTTACGGATTTAACTTTGTAAATATTATTTATTTATTTTAGCGATTGAAATTTATATATCCAAATACCTGTCATTATGTATATGGTGGTTAAAATTGTGGGTAAAAACCCTGGTTGTCCTGTATAGAGTAGAGAAAATTGGTATCGAAAAAATATATAAAAGGTGACTAAAAATTAGGTTAGAAATCCTCTCATCCAGAGGTTTGAAAATGTATGTAGGGTCTTATGTTCCTGTTCTTATCTCTCTGTGCGTGTTCGGGACCTTTGAATTTTAAATTGTTGTAAGTTTAAAAAAGGTATTTGATGAGTTCCCTCAAAAATCAAATAGCGCATTTTTAGAAGAAATTTTCATCATTTTAGCCTTTATACATAAATTGTTACCAATTTTTAAAGTGCATTTTAGACCTGTGTCTGTGATTTATTCCTATCAAGATAAGGTAAAAAAAAACAGGATTTGAATCAATTAAGTGACTAGAAAAAATCCTCAAAATTTCTTATATATTTGTGACTTAAAAAAGCGGTAAGATTTTTCAAAAAGAGGCAAAAGGAAAAGGTGTTCCAATTAAAATGTTTAGTCATGAATAAAGTTATATAACATCAAAACGATTTCATGTAGGTAAATCTTTAAGTAGGTTACATTTACGCCATTCAACAAACATTCACTCGGCATTTTATTTCGACCAAACTATCTTCGTATTCATTACTAAGACATGATCGGTAGATTGTCTAATTAATACGTAAATAGATGAATTAAATAATGTGCAAATATGTACGTATATTCTTAGATTCTTAGGTATGCTAATATTCGGATCCCTTTGTTTGACATAATTATTGTAAGTCATAATGTAATGATAGTCATATTATCATTAGTCATAACTCTGAAACCGTTAACTTTTCAGGAATTTCCTCAGGTTATTCTATAGATAGGTTAGGTTAGGTTAGGTTTGTTTTATGGCAATCCTGAAAAGTTACGCGTTTCTGAGAAAAACCAAATTATGACTAACGAAAATGCGGACAAACAATACATTATGACTTAAAACTTTATGGGAAACAATAGAGACCCGCTAATATTATCTTCAGTTTCACTGAAAATTCATTCACTCAAAATTCATGTCACGGTGTATTTATCTTTAATTAGATTCGATTCATAGAATTAGCAAAAAATATAAAGTAGGAAAAGAGATATATGAGAGTAAACACATATTTATTATGCAGGTAGTTTTTTTTTTATTCTTACGTTATTATTTTGTCTCATGTTTATTAGCATGAGACAAAATAATAACTTTAAATAAATTAATTAATGTATTGTATACTTCTGGGATAATAAGATTTTTTTTACCGACTTAAATTTTCTGAGGAGGTTCGAAATTCAGTTGAATGTTTTATTAACCGAGGGTCAGCTCAGTGTGAGATTGGGCAAAAATGCTTTCGTATATATGTCCAGATGTTCCTCTACCGGTTGCTAATCTCAACCGATTTTTTGTAAAATGTTGTGAATAGGTTAGGTGATTTTTTGTCGATTCAGTTTTCGATTTTTTTTTCAAAATGGCGTAGCTATACATATATTCAGTTTTTATTTATATTCGTAAGGTCTATAGCTCACATAGGCACTAAGTTTTATGTTTGTTACAGTTTGGAAATATTTTTTTTAAAGCATATACTTACAGTACAGATTGGTCCTATTTTTGACAAATTTTAGTTCTGATGGCCTTAAGAGTCCTCGGAAAGCTCGGCCGGATTTCACCTTCTCAAACAAACCGAGTTTCGTTCTCATTTTTAAACTACGCGTTGGATTGTAATGAAACTATGCACATACAATGACATGAAGTACCTATAGGGTTGAAATTAGTTTAAATTACTCCACCTTCTGAAAAAAACGAAATACTTAGAGCTAAAACAAGTTTTGTATGAAAATTTACGTCTGCCGTATGCACCCGGATCGGTGGGCCAAATTGGCTACCGAATGGACACCGCAGATTAGCCGGGGCAGAGGCAGACCAAAGAGATGACGGGATGACCTCGACGCTTTTTGCAGAGACTGGCGGGAACATACTTCAAACCGCGATGAGTGGCGGAAAAAAGGGGAGGCCTCTGCCCAGCAGTGGGACACAAAATAGGCTATTTAAAAAAAATGAAAATTTTAAATTCGCTGTATTTTTTAAACTATGGCATCTGAAGCTACATAAACTAATTACAGCCCTAGATATACCTTATCCTATTGTAAGTACAAAGTTTCAGAGTAATCTAGCTAGTCGTTTTAAAATGAGATCGTAACTACGTTTGTATAGAGAACCGAGTTTGCTGGGAACTCATAAAGGTAGAGTTTTTTGTATTTTCATCAACAAATCAAGCAATATATAGAACAGTGACATTTGATGAAGTGGAACTGCTGATGAAAACCAGAACGGAACACATTAACGACACGTACCTATTTGAAGCCTTGGGATTAGACTCTGACCACACAAATTTTTTATAAGCTTAGTAGTAAGAATGCATACATACTCGTATCTCTATAAGCTCCATATTTGACGTAGAACTTGGCGTGAAAACTTAACTTGAAAAGTGGTTCGACTCTAAACCCCCTTATTCACAAACGTGTACTAAAGTTACGATGCCGCTAATCATCGTTTGTCCCTTTCCATCATACCAATACGTCGGAAAGGAACAAACGATGATTAGCGGCATCGTAACTTTAATACACGTTTATTAATAAGGGGGTAATTGTATATGTTTTAAGATGAACTATGGTCGTAATGTACAATTGGGGGCATTCGCGGTGAACCAGTTCATTTTTTTTTGCCTCGATCCTTGCCAGCGAGCTAAACTCCGCCTCCCATAGAGATAACCAATTACGATGCATTAAGAATTCTTTATCTTAATAATGAAAAGGGTAAAAGCAGGTAAATGAGACAAACAATAGGTAGTAAGGACTGTTTATTAGTTGTTGTTTAGGCTAAACTTTGCCTCCCCATAAAGATAACCAATAAATAAATAAATATTATAGGACATTATTACAGAAGTTGACTAAGTCCCACAGTAAGCTCAATAAGGCTTGTGTTGAGGTTACTTAGACAACGATATATATAATATATAAATATTTATAAATACCTAAATACATAGAAAACACCCATGACACAGAAACAAATATCCATGCTCATCACACAAATAAATGCCCTTACCAGGATTTGAACCCGGGACCATCAGCTTCGTAGGCAGGGTCACTACCCACTAGGCCAAACCGTTCGTCAAAGGATGCATGTAGGTTTCATTATCTTAGTTTGCAAATGCCGGCCACAAAGACAACGGACGACAATAAACTTTACCTGAGCTAAACTATTTTTTTCGATACCCACTTTTTTGAGTGCCATACTATTGGTCATCATTTTTGTGTTATCGCTTCACCGCCTGCAAGACGTTTAAAAGATTTTCGCCCTAAAGGTGGTTCAGCGCGAATATCCCCGATTGTACCTACATTGAACAATCCGTTCGGTTGTGTTTTAATTTATCGCTACTATAGGTACATGCGTATGTCGAAAATTTAAAGGGCCATATTATGTACTGTTGCGAATGCAATTTATTATTATATAAAAATATTCCCAATGCAGTAGCTGAACGCAGCCGTCGAGCTCGGCTAGTATTCGGAGGCTTTTCAAAAGCACCAATAGGAGCGCTCCACATAATCTGTATCGCGGCCAATTAGAAGCACCTGAATTTAAACCACCTTTTGTACTGATCAAATATTGCAAAATAACTCTCTCATCATCTTCTATACTTTCAATAACCAACCACTTTCGACATTTAACCGTTTTGGCAATTAAACCCTTGTAACCAGTACATTGGAAAATTATAACATTTCACTAAGAATCAAAGTTTTATTTAAGTCGTCGAGATCCTGACCTGCACGGCGGCTACATCTACTGTAAAAAGTTGTACAATACACGTGGCGATAAATTAAAACACGACCGGAGTGTTTTAAATCGACACGAGTTCCTACTTTTCGCACTTGTATCGTAATGTAAAATTGATGGCATTTCAAATTGTTTTGTGAAGTCGTTATTTTCTTTTCACGATTATTTATTTTCATATTTTATTATTAAGACCTTTACTGAGCGTAAAAAACGTTGAAATTGAAAAGAGATGAATATTGGTAGGGGAGCCCAAGAACGGTTTTTTGGAGTTACTCGAGCGCGGCAGAATTTTCTTCTTCCTCTCATCTAATCTTATGAATCTTTTGCTAAAGTAGATACGCTTAGTAAGTATAATGACATAATAAAAGTATACAAGGTGTACCTTGCTGTTACAAGTTAGGTAACTGTTACATTTTGATTATATATTTTGCAATGATTACCCAGTAAAATAAATAACACTGTTTTTATCATGTAAAGATAAGAAAGGTTACAAATATGAGTGGATTTTGCAGATATGGACATTTGTGCCAGTGCAGTGCAGGATGGGGGCTCCCCTAAACACATTACCCACCTTTTTTGTATGTCAGGTAAGAATATCAATAGAAGAATATCATAAAAAATGTGACACTTTCATTGCCGACTGTACTTCTTATTTTCATGTTTATCAAGTACTTCTCCACGTGGGTTGAACTCGATGTGTCTGTTTTTTCCAGGACTTCCGTTTCCAACTTCATCATCAGATCAGTACCACTAGTGTAAATTTTATCGACATCATAACGTGACGAACGCGTTTGCGTTAAGTCTCATTTTGTATAGGATTTTGAGTTTCCAAAACGTCCCGCTTGGCGCGCTCTTTCTAAATCCAATACAAAATGAGACTACACGCAAACGCGTGCGTCACGTTTCAAAATCGAATTTATGGATTAATATAAATTGAAACATTTTTTTTCGTAAAGACTAGTCTTTTCCAAGTTCCTTGTCACTTTGTTATCTGTCAATAAGGACGTTACATAGTGGCAACATCGCCATCAAAAACGCGTTATGCACTGAAACACAATAAAAAAAATTGGTATTAACTCTGAAACTTGGCGAATTAAAGAAGTTTATATAACATTCTTGTCTCTAAATACGATCCGGAATATACTGTTAAATTTTTTCTGTTTCCTCGCGGGCACCGTGTATTTAAGTTAGCAAATATACATACATACATATAATCACGCCTATTTCCCGGAGGGGTAGGCAGATTTCCACTTGTTTCTTGGCATACCTCTTTCGCTTCCTTCACCGTGTATTTAAGTTAGCAAATATACATAAAAACATTAATGACGCCTATTTCCCGGAGGGGTAGCCAGATTTCCACTTGTTTCTTGGCATACCTCTTTCGCTTCCGTCACTTTCATTACATTCGTCATACACGCTCGCTGGTTTAGGGATTAAGCAAATATGTTAAATAAAAATATACGCAATGAAGCTTAAAATATGTTTGTGAAAATGCGGTAATTAAAAAAAACCTGCTTGGCAATAAAATTAGTATGAAATAATATTAATAGACAAAATTGTTGCCTTATAAAAATCTAAGCAAATAAAATGACTCGCTTGTCAAGCACTAGTACCTATTTTTTTCGTTTTTATTGAAATTAAATATCTCCATTTGATTTCCTCTAAATATCAATTTTGCGGAATAAATGGCGTTAGTACGCAATCATAACATTAAAAAACGTATGCCTAAGTCACATAGATATGGTTAATATTTTATAAAAAATAATTACTAATTCCATATAAAATGTCAAAAAATTCGTTAAAAAAGTAAACTAACCAATTTTAAAAGAAAGACAATCATTAATGTCGATTTCTTACGTTTGACTAAATAAATGACATTAATATTTCTGTTAAAACAACAAATTTAAATTATATTTATAGAAATTTGGCTGTATTTACTTGTTACCATTTCAAGATTATGCTTTGTTCATTAAAATTATAGTTTATTTTATATTTTCAGATACTGCTATTCGATTCCATCGGTGGATTACCATTTTCAAGTATATCAGCAATACCATCACTGACATCTTCGGAATCATCATCGAATGACGACTCAACATCACATATAATCTTAGTCAATAATGAAAATACCATCCCAACCTCTTCAGTCCTCAACACCTCAACACCGAAAAACTTCCAGCTTATTATCGGATTACCTCTTGGAAGTGAAAATAATTTATTACCAATTGAAGGTACTGATAATGATCAAACTTTAATGGCAGATGCATGGACTATAAATTTACCAGCATCAATCAATATTCAACCAAATGTTCTTGTACAAAATCCAGTTTCTGAACCTACAAGTTCACTTAATGATGTAACTTTAGACACAACATCGCAAATCACAACTACTTCTACTTCTAATTCGGTTTTAACAATAATCCCTAAAATTAATATAAATCCTGTTTCAAATGGTTTGAAAAGAGAATTGCGTGACACTATATGTGCATCATCTGAAGAGCAATATTCGTCAAATAACAATTTTCCTTCGTCTCCTTTTAATAGTTTTCCGTCATTACCTCAATTTAAACCGACGTTTCCTCGTGTAAATATGCCATGTACGAGGTGTGATTCAGAAGACTCAAGTAATTTGTCAAGCAGTGTAGAATGTGATTGGTCATTGTCTAATCCTGCTAGATGCTCATCATTATTTACAAATCTTAGTCCAACTCCTAATACGCTAGCATTTGATTCTTCTAATAATAAAGATCCCTATTTCAATGATTTAAAAAACTATGCGAATACTAGACAGAGTGTGCAGTGTTTTTCAAATGATATACAAAATGAACCAAACGTGGAGCCAAACATTTCTCCTTCTCATATGATTCGGTTAAATAATAATTTAATGAAAGCCAAAGCTTTACAAAATAATATATTTACGTCTCAATCTAATGTTAATAACGATGCTAATTGCGAAAATTCAATCAACCCAAATATTATGACAGAATATCAAAATGTATTAAGAATTCGAAATGATATAATACCTAAAATGCTATCTGAAAATGTTGCCGTTAAATCTATTGCACAATGCAATGATGACAACATAAGATGCCCTCAAGAAGGAACGGTTTCCGCTCAGAATAATATGCCTTATATCCAAAATAATAACGTGGTAAACGACAATTGTAAACCTGCAAGCAATGTGAATATAGCGAGAATGATCAAAGACAATATGAATGAGAATAAAAATAATAACCAAGGCTGTCCTCAGTTAAGGTCAATTCCTATATACAATAAAGAATCTCTTCTTAATAAACAAGCAGCTTCATCAAGCAACTATGTCGATTGTTCTCAGAACCAAAATAATAATATTTGTCTTGGTCAAGTAATAAATCAAAATAACCAAGGGTGCCCTCAGTTGTTTAACGTAGCACAAAATAATTTGTATCAAAAGAAGAATAACGATGCTAATATAAATATCGAAAATAGCCAAATTTGCAATTGTGAAAATGAATGGAACCAAAATAATAACTGTAATTGCGTTCAAATGTTTACACCCAATGATAACTTAGCTCAAGCATTACAAATGATAAATATGGAAAAATCAAAGCGAGCCGAAGCTTCTGCTACTTCCATAAACATTTTACCATTTGGTGAAACATTAATTGACGGCCAACCAATAGGTAATAATTTTATCTCCCTAGATTCGCTTTCATGCCCCGCACAACTTCCAACTCAATCGAACCCAATCTCATTTTGTACTTCAGAAACTGCAGTACCAAGTTCAACAAATATTATGCTAGCTCCATCCATCAATTCAGTTAACACTATTTCTCCTATGATAAAGAATATAGCTCCATCTGTACCGAATATGGCAATAACAAACTCACCATGTCCTCAATCATTCGTTCAACCTTTTATTTTGAATCAAGACTCATTTTGTAACAACAATATCCAGTCACTTAATCCTATAATTACCCCTACGTTTATCCCAATACAATCTCTACCCCAAGTTCAATTTGTTAACAACATACCATCTTCAACAATAAGTGTTATACCCTCCTTATCGTTGTCTGACACTTGTTATTCTCCTATTTCTAATTTACCTTCCGTTTGTACTTCTATTCAACCAATCGTTCCTCCTTCATATCCTTTAATAACATCGAATCTAAATCAAGCTGATTGCATATCAGGAGCATCAGCTGCAATTTCACCTATTAACAAAATCGTAAATTCCTTAACTACAAATATAATGTCAAACTTGCTTTCAAAAAGATTACCAACCCCACCTCTAGTAAATCTCCCTCCAGTTAATCCTTATAATTGTAACCTTATTACAGAATCCACAGCTTCTATTCTACCAATTTTTGATATACCAGTGGCTTGCAACGAATATGTACCACCAATATATAGTTCTATCGTTCCTATATCTACATTTAATCCAAATCTATTTTGTATGGAAACCGGTAGCTGTGAAACTTGTGTTCCTTTTGTTTTATCATTGACTGACGCCTTTTATCCTGAGTCTTCATTCATGTCTGTGCCTGCTTTAACATCAGATTCGACAAGTTTATATGGATCTTTAATTACACCAGTAACTTTACCACAGGCGCCGTCTGTGGTTAAAATAAACAATGCAGTAAACATGTGCAGCTAACAGTCAATAGATATTACATATATTATAGTCCAATTTTTAGCAAACTTTCCTCATGGGAGGCCAGAAAGTTAAAGGGGTTTAAGAGAGCCAGAATTTCAACAAAAATGTATTTTGATTTGCGATTGTGTGCCAATGCTATATACTAATTATTTCATAGGACCGGCGGCGGGCCGGATGAAATCATTTGGCGAGCTTGAGCTGGCCCGCGGGCCGTACTTTGCCCACCACTGTTATAATCTGTCGATGTAATTACCTTACAGGTACCCAAAAATACGTTGATATTTTTTTTGGGTTTTTTCTTACTTACAAAACAAACCTACAAAATGGCATTAAAACTTGAAAAAGCACTTATCTTCTATATCTTCCTTTAGTTTTAATAGATACTTTTTTGAAAATTAAACTATATGCAGCAGTAAAAAATAAATGTCAACACATTTTCAGCCCACTCTGTATACCCACCCTTAATATTTTTAAGTACAAGTTAAAGGTCCATGTTATCACTAATATTCCCGCCACCATTACCGTCCGCCAATTATTATGACGTATAAATAACACTTGCACTGCGTGTGCTATCAAAATCGTCGCACACTTATATTGGTCTAAGGGCCTGAGGGCCTACCGCGAACCACGTTCGACGTGTTGCCTCCCTGTCACACTTACGTACGAATTTACAAGTGCGACAGAGAGGCAACACGTCGAACGTGGTTCGCGGTAGGCCCTCTGTTTCAAAATGTCCGAAAAGTATTGGGTAGCTAATCAACAAATAAATTAACTGCCAGATAAAATTCTCTGCAAAACTTAGCACTTTATCTACTAGTTAACTTATTTGAAGATTGTGAAACGCCAACGATGACTTTATTTGTCAGATAAGTGGCAAGTAGCTTATTCAGGACTTTACTTGGACATTGTGAAACAGGCCCTAAATCTAAATAGCCGGTTATAAAACTCTCATAAAGTGAAATGTAAAATTCTTTTGAGAATAATATGTACGTTTAATCCAAACTAAAAATGTATTTTTGCTGTAAGTTTGGAAATGTTAAATAGTTATAAGATGTTAATAATTCTTGATAAAAATATTTGAAATAATCATGTGGTTTTATTTCTTTAAAAAATCCATTCTATTTTGACGACCTTTCTGGTCTGGCCTAGTGGCTGGGTAGTGACTCTAACTATGAAGTTAACTGTTCCGGATTCAAATCCTGGTAAGGGCATTTGTTTGTATGATGAGCACGAATATTTGTTCCTAAATCATGGATTTTTCCTATGTATTTAAGTATTTATAAATTATAAACCTTAGTCTAAGTACCCTCAACACAAGCCTTATTGAGCGTACTGTGGGACTTTTTTGGTGGTTAATTTGTGTAATACAGACCTATAATATTTATTTATTACTATCAATTATTAATTATTACACTAGAGAACAAGTGAGTGCAGTAAATAAAAATAATACATTTCTAATAAAAGTTTTTTTTTATATACTACGTCGGTGGCAAACAAGCATACGGCCCGCCTGATGGTAAGCAGTCTCCGTAGCCTATGTACGTCTGCAACTCCAGAGGAGTTACATGCGCGTTGCCGACCCTAAAGCCGCCCCCCCCCTCGTTGAGTAATAAACTTAAACAATTCAATTCAATTCAAATATACTTTATTCATGTAGGCCTAGCAACAAGCACTTATGAATAGTAAGACAGTATTACATATAATTATCTTAATCTAATTATCAGAGCAATTTATTGATGTTGTAAATATTATTCCATATATAATTCATAGATCAAATTTAATACTAAAACTTTCACAAAATATAGTCATACAAAAAAAATGTAGTATAAAAAATACTAGTCTAGATTGTTTCTAGAATAAATTCTAAATGTCAAACAAATATAATAAACTGCACACAATGGAAAAAGCCGGTAAAGTCTAAATATAGACGGCGTTCTCGACATCGGTAATTCTTTTATATGGATTTTGACAGTCAACGTGAAGTATTTTGTATTTCGTTTTTTTTTTTTTTTTTGACATTATTACACAAATTGACTAAAGTCCCACAGTAAGCTCAATAAGGCTTGTGTTGAGGGTACTTAGACAACGATATATATATAATATATAAATTTATAAATACTTAAATACATAGAAAACACCCATGACTCAGGAACAAATATCCATGCTCATCACACGAACAAATGCCCTTACCAGGATTTGAACCCGGGACCATCAGCTTCGTAGGCAGGGTCACTACCCACTAGGCCAAACCGGTCGTTATTTCCGATCTTCCTAGGAAATAGAGGACCGGACCACACCCACTTGGCGCATACTGGGGTAGCCATGTTGATCTATTATATTTTTTGTATGTTAACATTTTGTATGTTACAAAAAATTAAAATTCAATAACTTTCATAGCCGTCTCGCTCGCGCTTACGTTCAGTGAGTGAGAGAAGATCCTGAAAATATGGGGCACTAAAATGAGAGCCTAAATCAGATTATTTGGCGTTCATCACGAACTCCTAAGAATAAGTTCTAATTATCATCAGATCTTTGAAGCGGACTTCAAAAGACGAAGCTAAAAATATTGTTCTAATTTCAATTTGAAAAAGACAATCGCTAAGTTCAATAAAAATAAACCTACCGATAGTCAGTTTAAGGTTGACATTCCAACGTTACAGCTTGACACATAAGCTTATTAAATACTTAGTTGTTAGGGTATAAGACAAATTTAATGGTGCAGTTGACTGTGGCGCCTCATGTAAAGAATAGTGAGAAGTTAGTATAAGGCCGTATTTGTACTATATTTGGCCACACGCAAATACATGTTGGTGTTTGTGTATAGGACATGTTTTCGGGAAATAGGGACTTAGATGAAAATCAAACTTCTTGGAATAGAATTTCTGTTGAAAACTTGATTCTGTGTAGGCGTAACGGGCACGTTTAAGATTTAATAAAAAAAAGGTACTAATTAGGGGCCGTGAACAAGGCTCGGAAACCGGTTAAATTTACAAACCGTTATCATGTAGGTACTTAGTGCAAAACCTTTTAATTTCGGTTTCGCATGAAAAACCGTTATTTTTAAAAACCGTTATTTTTAAAAACAGTTCTTGTAAAATTAACCAGTCTAGAGCTATAAAAACCGGTTTTTTCTATGTCGGTGTCTATATTTACGTGGTACACCACCAGGACGGCCGGCCGTTTCGTCGCTCGTCGAATAAACCGGTTATTAAGATTACAATAAAGTTTTTAAAACGTTCTCGTTCTTATAAAAGTTCGGAGAAATACAAAAATAAACCGATTTTAATCGGTTTTCATAAACCTCTTTTTACCGGTTTTTTTATAAACCGGTTTCAAGCCTTGGCCGTGGCAATATTTTATCGATAAACGCAAATTATGGATTACAGTCCATCTCACTAATCCGGCACTATTACTGGAAGGGTCTGCAACGCGCATGTAACTCTTCTGGAGCTGCAGGCGTACATAGGCTACGGAGACTGCTTACTATCAGGCGGGCCGCATGCTTGTGTGCCACCGACGTAGTATAAAAAATATGTTAACGGCACCAGTTATGGGACATTTAAGAGAAAATTTGGATTACTTATTTTAATTTTTTTTCGGCACCTGTAGAATTTCTAACACTTTATGCGTTAAAAGTTGAATGTTCTATTCGTCCTTTATGTTTCAATGTATTTAATGAAAGCCACTGCAATTCGTTTTAATATTATTAACATATA
This sequence comes from Cydia pomonella, assembly GCF_033807575.1. Lineage (NCBI taxonomy): Eukaryota > Metazoa > Arthropoda > Insecta > Lepidoptera > Tortricidae > Cydia > Cydia pomonella. The sequence continues at coordinate 3,500,143 of NC_084728.1, forward strand.
AAAACGATGTTTTTTGCACCATTCATGGGATGTATGGCGCCATTAAATTTAAAATAAAGAAAAACCAATGAAACATCAAACTTAAGCAGCTATAGGGCTCTTGTTTATGGTAAAATGTTGCCAGTGTTTAAAGCTGATTATAAATACTTATTTTACAGGATTTGTCTATACCATCCCATTACGGGTGCCTGAGGGCCTACCGCGAACCACGTTCGACGTGTTGCCTCTCTGTCGCACTTGTTAATTTGTACGTAAGTGTGACAGGGAGGCAACACGTCGAACGTGGTTCGCGGTAGGCCCTCAGTTCCATTAAGGGGTGTTTACTATTACTATACAGTAACTTCCGTAGGTAAGAAGTCAAATCAAGTTGTTCAGTCAAAACGATTAATTGAGTGAATCAACTTTTTTTGTTTTGTTATCCTGTCCCGTTGTCCAAGGGACAACAGTGGCACAGTTTGTTTGAAGAGACGTTGTATGCCGTTCTATTAACATGCTTAGTAGGGGGCCCATTATGGACATTGGTTATAACGACCACAAAAACGCAAGTTTGATACATTTAAGTACCATAAAATCAGTATTTCAATGAACTTTTGTCCCCTGGACAACTAATCGTAACCATGGCAACTAGTGACGCTAAAAAGTTGATTCTCCCAATTAGTCAATCATGTTTGCTGCTGCTTGCTGTATGTACTTTTTTTGCGACGATAAATGACTTTTTATTTTATTTTTTAAGTAAAAATGACTTAGGTAGTTGCCACCTTTTTCCCCACTTTTACCAGAACTTTGAGCTTAATGTCGGACTAGTTTGATAATGAAAATGTATTGGGATGATATAAGTGAAGGAACAGTCACGGCATTATTTCTGTACCCCCCTGGATCCCAGGAGCGATGTTTGTTTTTCAATTTGGAACCATGTATCGTTAAGTGAAAGTTAAAAATAATGTTTGGAATTTGTCCATTATAAATGAGGACAGGCGTCGGCTAGCTAGCATAATTATTATAATTTGTAAATTTATTGTATATTTTAGTGTAGTTATTCTTTAGTGTCTATTTCTATTATAATGTGTGTGTTGTGTTAATATTGTACAAATATGAGCCAAATAGCTTGAAATAAATACATTTTAATTTTTAATAAAGGCCTCTGAGACTCAGCGGCGGTATTATGTGTTAGGTACTTAGGTAGGCGCGTCAATGAAACAAGACGATCCGGTATAGACTGACGTTTAATGCACAGATAGTAAACCCATATACATAACACTTTTCCCCCCTTAAATGTTTTACTAAATTTAATGATTTATATTTAGTAACTACAACAAAAGTAAGTAGGTGGGTAGGTACTATACTGACTAAACATAGTTTAGTGTCACTCAAGGTACATACTAATAGGTATACATATACAGGTTACAGTCTTAAATGGCAGCATTTAGGAAAGACATTAATAATACAAATGCTTTCTAAGTAATACTTAAAAACATGAGAAAAAGAAAACTTATGTTCTAATTAAAACGTAAGCAACATGTAGGGATAGACACAGTGCCGGATTAAGACATTTTGGTGCCCTAAGCATTTCTAGACCGTGGTGCCCCCTCATCAAGATTACATTAAATTTTAGTGGTAAATTGAGTGACGTTTATTGCCGCATTACTGCTGAGAATAGAATATTCAATCCGTCACATAATTTTATCACCGAAATTGACAGTACTGCAGCAGTAATGTTCCAAGAGCAGGTAAGGTCAAGTGTAAGCAAATTCGAAGACCGTGCTTCGCATAAGTCCGGAGGCCAAGCCAACCATTGTCCAAGTGTAAGCGAAGACGTAAGACATAGGCCGTTCTCCGCACAGGGTTTTGCAACCTCTAGAGCTTTCCTGCGAAGCTCATTCATGTGAGGGCAAACGCCGAGCTTCAGTAAGGGCTTAGCCATTGGCTATTAGTTCTTGTCAGAACCAGTACCAATGGCAAAAAATGTCTTAAATAAAAAAATATTGTTTACGAAAACGGGACTTAATAGGGTAAGTTTTAAAATTACCTCTGACCAAAAATTTCAAGGACGGCGTTGTCCCCATGGTCTCGGAGAAGACTGTGTAAAGTCGACATCATTATTTTGATGTTGGAGGTAATTTTAGAACTTAATCAAATGCGATTGTCACAATTAGGCCAATACAATTCGATTTTTTCGACCTAAAAATACGTGTAATCCGAGTTTGCTCCATTCCAGGAGGTGTGCATAAATGTTTCCTCATTTTCAGATTTTTTTGCTTGTAAATCGAAAACGCTACGGCCGACGGAAAATCTCTTCTAATTATGAGTATTATTAAAATTGATATCTGAGGATCCGAAATGTAATTTAACTATGTTCTTGCAATAAAATATATTGATTGATTGATTGATTTAAGGTACCTTAATATGTATTCGTAGTAAACTGTAAAAAAAGGTCGACTATTTTTATTTTTGGTAAAATCATGTTAATAATCCGAAAACGCTTTCTTACCAGTGTCTGATCCACCAAGTGCTATTGTAATTGATAGTGGGTTCCTTCTCGGTGAAGGAAAACATCGTGAGGAAACCGGACTAATCCCAACAAGGCCTAGTTTACCCTCTGGGTTGGAAGGGCAGATGGCAGTCGCTTTCGTAAAAATTAGTGCCTACGCCAAATCTTGGGATTAGTTCTCAAGGGGACCCCAGGCTCCCATGAGCCGTGGCAAAATGCCGGGATAACGCGAGGAAGAAGGGGAGTGGGTTCCTTCTCCTTCTACATCGAGTGGTTTGGCAATCCAAAGGAAAAAAATATCTCCTAAGGATCCCAAAATGTATGCACACCTCCTGAGATAGAGCAAACTCGGATTACACGCGTTTAGGACCAAATAAATGTATTAAAACAATTTCCAGCTTGCTGGGAATTAATTCCTCAAACCGCTATTTTTGGATCTAATTTGATTGGCCTAAATCGTGAAGGTTTAAATCAGTGTTTTTAAAGGCAAAGTCTAAGGCTGAATGCAAAGAGCGTTCGATCGGCGCTTACGGATGAGGCCAAAGGTCGAGCTGGAAGAAAACAAGGCTTGAACTGACCAATGGCGAGGTATGAATAGCTGGACGTCCGGAGCGTTCGATCGCGGCGCGGTATCGTATAATAGAACCAATGGCGAGGTGTGAGCAAGGCAGCCCAGCTGCGAAAGAGGACAGCATGGATTTGGATCCATGGCCAAGCGAAAGTGAGGCAGTTTGCATAAAGTAGAAGGCCTGGCGTCGCATAAGACCTAACGCCGAACTGCAAAAGAGTGGCTTGAAATCGAACCTATGTAATCACGGTCCTCCTACTGCTCGGCCTTTGGCTTAACTCTAAAGCGCAACTTGATAAGATGCTTTTGTTTTTCGGCCTTCGCAGGGCCCTTTATTACACTTTGACAATTAGGTCGCAGGAACGCGGCTCTGCAGCAACTCGGCCTGGCCGATACATCTGGTGTGCAAGAGAGCAAAATACGCTACAAAATCGGTAATCTACGTCGAGAAAATCGGTTGGCCACAAGCCCGACGGTAAGATATTTTGGGCATGAGCTTTGATGGCCTCCGCGTAAGGTTGGAGATGTGCTTACGTGTCCTCACTCTCTTACGACCCTTCGTTATTAGATGGGTACTTGCACACGTATCAAAAAGTTTCGTGTACATAAGTACTACACTACGACTGCGATGCTGATGCAGCCTGCGCGTTTTTTTTTTCCTACGATTTTGGTGCCCCCCTGCACGTGGTGCCCTAAGCAAGTGCTTATTTTGCTTAATGGTTAATCCGGCACTGGATAGACAATAAAACTATTAGCGTAAGGCGAGTACATTAACATGCATGCAAATATCTGCCTTATTCCTAGTACATTAAGGTTCAAACATCAAAATCATATTTTACATAAGAAAATATCAGTTATTCCTAAGATAACACCACAAACTAGAATTATTCAAAACTGAACCTTAAGTCTCTTATTTAAAGTCGAGAGAATATATTTTTGTATCACATGCATTTTCGTGTTGATGTTCTTATCTAAGTAGGTATTTACAATGAAGATTGCATTTCATCTTTTGTATGCCACTCAAGTACTTAAGGTTTTTACTATAAATATATTTAATGAAGGTTAATTCTCTAAACTTTAGGAACAAATTTAGTATTTACTGACGAGGTAATAGTTAGGTACACTATTGGGAACATTATTATGACATATGTAAGTATAATAATAGGGCAATGACTACAACTAAGCATTAATAGGGCAATGACTGCAACATTTCTAGGCATTTTAAAGCCGCTTTGCGCTTTATACGAGGACTACGATCGGGTGCGGACCCAGACGGTACCTGTGCGGGCGAGCCAGGGGGCGCACCTGGTGATACTGACTCAGCAGAATGTGCCGTTACACTGTCATAAAACTCCTCTGTATCTGTATCTCCCGCGGACCTGTGGGACGTTGTCTTAGGAGTTACAGATGACTCATCAGGTACCTGACTGAGCGAATGGCGTGATTTCCTTAGACCCTTTGTTTTACTGCTTGTCAAAATTTGGTCAACATGACGCTTATGCATACGCCCATCACTCGTTTTTACTTCATATGACACAGGACTTGATCTTTTTGTCACGACCCCTTCCTGCCACTTACGCCCCGCCTTGGAATAATCTCTAACTAATACCTTATCTCCGGGGTCAGCGACCCGCAGTGCGCCCTCGCGGCGCTGCTCGTGCGTTAACTGCGCGGCGCGCACGGCCTCCTCGGTGTCCGGACGCAGCAGATCGAGCCGCCCACGCAGCCGCCGGCCCATCATCAGGACCGCGGGCTCTCGCCCGGTTGTAGTTTGCTCTGAATTCCTATAGGTGAAGAGAAATCTACTAAGTGCGACGTGTGGGTCTTCACTTTCAAATTGCGCCTTTTTTAGTACGCGTTTTATGGAACGTACTGCATTTTCTGCGGCCCCGTTGCTAGCCGGATGATACGGAGCTATCAACGTATGCTTTATGCCGTTACGCAGCAAATATGTAGCAAATTCCGAAGAGGAAAAAGGAGGCCCATTATCGCTGACAATTCTTTTTGGCAAACCAAATCTAGCAAATATTTCCCTTAGATGCCCTATTACCACCGACGCTGAAGTGGTTTTTACTTTCTCAACTTCAATCCATTTCGAGTGCGCATCTATAACTACTAAATAATAGTCACTACAAAATGGTCCTAAAAAATCTATATGAAGACGAGACCATACCTGGGTCGGCCACGACCACGAGTGCAGCGGCGCCACCGGCGCCACGGACCTCTGCGAGCGGCACGCCAAGCATTCGTGCGCCACGCGCTCGATGTCGGCATCCAGGTTCTCCCACCACACGTAATTACGGGCGATTTGCTTCATTTTCACGATACCCGGGTGTCCGTCGTGTATTTCTCTTAAAATCTTTTCCCGTAAAGATTTAGGAATCACAATCCTGTATCCCCACACGAGACACCCCTGGTCGACGTGCAAGCTGTCTTTCCGACTAAAGTATTGTTCTTCAATTTCATTTAGAGCGGTATATGGCCAACCAAACATTACATACCCATATATTTTACACAACAAAGGATCTTTCGACGTCTCAGTTTTCACATCTTTGAAACGAAGTGGAAAGTTGTCTTCTATGAAATGCAGGTAACTAAGCTCTTCACTACCCTTCGTTCTGGATCGAGCATCAGTCGATCCTAGAGGAAGGCGAGACAGAGCATCAGCGAAACAATTTTGAGTGGACCTTACAAACTGTATCTCAAAATCATAGGCAGCTAATTTGACGGCATAACGTTGTAAACGGCTAGCGGCCGTCACCGGTATACCCTTATGTTTACCAAATATATAACTTAACGGGTGATGGTCGCTACGCAATATGAAACGCTTACCGTATAAATAGTGGTGGTGTCTAGTCACTCCGAACACAATAGCAAGCGCCTCTTTATCCAGCTGAGAGTAGTTAAGAGCAATTCCTAGCTGAGCAACTTTTCAAATCTCGAATTTTTGAAGCTATGTTTCTGTCGCGCTGCGGTGGGCGGGAGCGGGAGCTATCTAAGTGTGAGTGCGCGCACACAGATGCGAGACGCGAGCGCCCGCTCATTGCGCGCCGTTCCGTTGACATTGCCGGCTCGCCGGCCGGAATTCATCCTGCGCTGCCCGACATAAGTTGTTTTTGATGTTATCACATAATATTGTTTTTAATTATTATTTTGACGACCAGTTTGGCCTAGTGGGTAGTGATCCTGCCTACGAAGCTGATGGTCCCGGGTTCAAATCCTGGCAAGGGCATATATTCGTGTGATGAGCATGGATATTTTGTTCCCGAGTCATGGCTGTTTTCTGTCTATTTAAGTATTTATAAATATTTATATATTATATATATCGTTGTCTAAGTACCCTCAACACAAGCCTTATTGAGCTTACTGTGGTACTTGTCAATTTGAGTAATAATGTCCTATAATATTTATTTATATTGATTATTTATTTATTATATTATACTGTATCTATTAATTAATTCAGATAAAGACTACAAAAAAGAATGATGTCCTTGCTTCGGTCGTCGTACCTATCCGTGACAATAAGTTGGGTGTGATCATGGTGTGTTGTGAAATTTTGTAAGTAGGTATGGTTAACCTACAATCTAGATAGTAGTAGTAGTACGATGGGGCTAAACTTGTGCCGTCTTATTGAAGAACGTATCGCAATGACAATCTGGGTAAGGTATGTTGGGATAATGCCGGACAATTTTGGGACCAATTGAGAGAACTCGTGTTTTTTTTTTTTCTAGATCGTGTCAGATTCTTGAAGTACGGAGCAAATCGTTAAATAATAACCGTAGATTCAGCCTGAATTTTGGTAATCTTCAATATATAAAGGTTTTAGTTTTGTACACGTGTAAAGATGAAACATACTTTTTTTAGGGTAACGAGTGTTTTGCCATCAAGGGATAACATCGGATGGTGAATAAAAGTTGGTTTAAATGGAAAGAGAATAAGGTATCACAAAGAATAGGTCCGGTGTTTAGCCTTCTCCTACGTATATAAATTGAAGCCAATAATACAAATTTAAAAGTTGTCATCGAATGTTCTATTTTTCGTATTTTTGTATCCGATCTTAACCCTGATACAAAAATTTGGTAAAATTGTGGCTCTCAAACTTTGATACTTATATCATAAGGCAATTTAATAAGTAAACAATGTGTTAACAATTGCGATTTTGACGGTAAAATATTGCAATTATATATATAGTTGATATACAATCTTTTTTTTGGAGAAAATGTAAGGATCGTATGCAAAGAGTAAAGTAATAGAATAAAATATATAGGAAAAGAGAGCCCTCTTGAAGCATTTTAAGGAAACTAATTTCGAAGTGCTATCTCTATTTTGTATCCGAAACTAATTATATATGTGTGCGTTAACATCTACATATGCATCCGTATATGTAGGTACTTTCGTACTACATAATATTAGGTCTACTTCGGCGGTATACATGTTAGTTTTTTGTTTGATTTCTTGTGACGAAACACTCCTTAAGAAACTTTATTTCTATGGAGTTAGAGGAAGAGCGCTGAATTTGTTGGAATCTTATTTAAATGGGAGAATCCAAAGAGTGGACGTGAATGGAGAACGATCTCCTGGGTCACTGGTTTCGATGGGCGTACCCCAGGTATGTAAAATACGTCACTTAACAGATGAAAAGACAGCTAGACTGGTATACTTTGCCTACTTTCATAGTATCATGTCATACGGTATCTTGCTTTGGGGTAGTGCTGCTGATGTTAACGCTATTTTTGTACTGCAAAAGCGCGCCATACGTTCAATATATAAAATGAGTGCTAGAGATTCGCTTAGAAACAAGTTCAAGGAGATTAATATATTGACTGTATACTCCCAATACATTTATGATAATATTGTATATGTCCATAATATAGAGAAAAGTTCAAAAGAAATTGTGACATACATAACAGCAATACCAGAAACAAGGACAAACTAGCAGTGCCAACCACACGGCTGCAAAAGATCAAAAACTCTTTTAAGGGCAACTGTGTACGGTTCTACAATAAACTGCCAAGTAGCGTAATTGAAAGCCAAATTAGGGAGAAATGAATTTGCTACGTTCTTCACCCACATCCGGTATTACCCCAACATACCTTAATCGTTGAACCGCCGCATTTCAAAATGTCCCTTATTTTGATATCGGCTAGCCGTAATGTAAATTTGCTATTTAGTGGTTTACTTGTGACGCACAAGTGTGAGCAATGCAAGACAATCAAATTGTTAATGGGTATTTATGATGTTTTAATCAAAATAAGCAGGTTGTACCTATTATCCTACTTAGCTTTGTTTACAGGCCTTTAATAGTAAACATAACTAAACATAAGCACTACATGACCTGCAATGTAAAAAAATACAAAAAAACGGTTTGAAGTGACAGGCCATTACGGGTACATTTTAGAATAGAATAGAATATAAATATTTATTACGAAACTATGGTACATTATAGTTGTTACATTAAAGAGTGTGAAAACACATGGCATGCACCCTTTTCTTAGAACTACGTGGTATTTTGGTCATATTACGGCGATCGACTGTTGGCAGACTGTTGGTTGTTGGTGTATTTTTTCTCATTTTAACCATTAACATGTTATGCCCATCACTATTCCTTCTGTGTACGTATATTTAGAAACTGTCTCCGCCTCTAATTCGTGCGATAAGGACAACTGCAGCTCGGACTAAAATTCACACGCAAAAAACTCAAAAATCGAGGTTTCGCTCTCGACTGTTTCCTCCTCCAAAACGCAATCAATCTTTATGAAATTTTGGAAACTGCAAGAGGAAGAAATAATCTATGCCGCTATGTTTTGATTTTTTGGATATTTTTTGTCATATTTGTATACTACGCCTTTTTTTACAGCCAATTCAATTGAGCCGTTTTTGCGATTTTCGAGGCGCTGTATCTTTCTTTAAAATAAAATAATCCAAAAAAGCAAAACATAGCGGCACAGATATTGATGATATTGATCTTATTTGAAAAAATCACTGCTCTAGGTTGAAAATCCAGGGAGGAATCAGTCGAGAGCGTTTGTATGGAAAAATCGCAACTAGGAATTCCTCTTAAGCTCGGCGGCGCTGAGCGTGCGCGACGCGCAGCACACCGGGCGCTCGCAGCCGTCCGCTCCGCATTGTGTCAAGGCCGCCCCCAGGCCATACGAACTACTGTCAACTGACAAAATCAGTGGACGCGACGGATCGTAGTGTGCCAGTACAGGAGCGCTACTTAAGACTTTTTTAATTTTTATAAATGCCCTTTCGCAGTCGTTACCCCATTCCCACTTTACATTTTTCTGTAATAGACTATATAGTGGTCTCAATATATCACTCATATTTACACAAAACTTAGCATAGAAATTTATGAGTCCAATAAAACTCCTCAATTGAGTTACATTAGTTGGAGTGGGAGCTGCTACAATGGCCTCAATTTTTTTTTCGTCAGTATGCAGACCAAATTTGTCAATTTTATAGCCCAGATATGTAACGCTGTCTTTGAAAAACGCGCATTTACTAAAATTTATACGCAAACCGTTATCTTTGAGCCTTTGTAGCACCGCCCTTAAATTTGCCAGATGAGTGGGCCTGTCTTTGCCTGTAACACAAATATCGTCTGCAAAAACAGCCGTTGATGGCAAACCACTCAGCGTTTCTTCCATTATTTTCTGAAAATTTTCTGGAATGCATTTTATGCCAAATGGTACCCGCTTATAAATAAAAGTGCCTATATGAGTGGTTATCGCTGTCATCGGCTGCGACTGCTCATCCAATAAACATTGTTGAAACGCATTAGATAAATCTAATTTTGTGAACTGCTCGCCGCCTCCCAGTGCAGCGAACAAGTCCTCGATCCGCGGCAGCGGATAGTGGTAATCTTTCAATAATGGATTTATAGTGATTTTATAATCACCGCATAGTCTAATGCCTCCATTCGATTTAACAACTGGCACGATCGGCGTGCCATAGTCAGATCGCTCAACCTTATAGATTACCCCCTCCCGCTGCAACCGATCGAGCTCGCGCTCCACGGGCTCGCGCAGCGCAATCGGCAGCGCGCGCGCCTTCACGAACACAGGCGTTTTATCTTTTAAGTGCAAACGTAATTCTGACTTAAATGTCCCTAACCCATCTGCAAAAACCTCTGGGAACTCATCTTTCAAGGATCTCGCCATTGAGTCGTCATCTGCAATATTATGACAATCGAATAACATTTTTAACTTCCTGATCCATGTTCGACCCATCAATGGCGGTCCCCCGTTTTTAATCACATACAATTTAAGTGTTTCCATATTATCGCCACAAACGACATCGACAATCATATAGCCTATTGGTCGAATGGGGTGACCAACATATGAACGAAACGTTGACTGTTTATTTTGAATCGGTATATTCGAAAAGTGTTTTTTATAAAAATGTTCGGAAATGGCCGAAATTCTACTTCCCGTGTCTACTTCAAAGTTACATGTCAAGTTTGCCACTTTTAAAGACACGTAAAACGGGTCGTCACCCTCATTGCTAGCTACTAAATTATAGAAAGGACAATCGTCGCTGGCGTCGCTATCGCTGTCTACGGGGTCGTTAAAATGTAACTGACCTCTTTTTTTTCCGCTCCAACTACCGACTGCACTTTTAACTTTGCACATTACCTTTAAGTGACCCTTTTGTCCACAACTGTCACACGAATAATGCTTGAATCGACACCTGCCATCGATGTGCCCCGCCTTGCCGCAGCGGCCGCAGACGCGTTGCTTGGTTTTGGCGCGCGCGGCGGCAGCGCCGGCGCCCTGGCCCGAGCTGAATCGATGCAAGCCGTCGTCCCCTTGTGCAGGTTGTGTAGCCGGGAGCGCTGCGCCCTCGGCGCTCGGCGCGCACGCGGTCGCCGCGTGCCGCTCCGCCGCCTCCAGCGCCAGCGCCAACTCCACGGCGCGTTTGTAGTCTATATTCTGTTCGGCAAATATCCTAGACCTCATATCTTCATTAAACAGCCCCGACACGAACTGATCACGAAGGCAAACCTCAAGGCAGCCGCTAAAATTGCACGTTTTTGCTAAATGTTTTAATGCTTGAAGGTAGTCTCGAACACTTTCACCTTGCCGCTGTGTTCTCTGTCGAAACAAATGCCTTTCCGCTATCTCGGACCTTTGAGGCTCGAGGTGTTCTTTTACTAATCTTACAAGCTCTTCAAATGTTCTAGTTTCGGGGTTAACCGGTGCACACAGGTCGCACATTAACTCGTAACATTCTGGTCCGACAACCGTCACTAACGTGGCTACTTTCAAGGTACAAGAAATTGAATTAACTTGTATATACTGTTCAACACGTCTCACATATGCGTCCCAATTACCGCTAGTGATATTAAAACACTCAATATGTCCAAAAGGCATATTTAAAGAGAAAAATCACGCACGCGTCGATCAATATTTAATATGCTCGTTCGCCAGTGTTAGGTAGGTAGGCGCGTCAATGAAACAAGACGATCCGGTATAGACTGACGTTTAATGCACAGATAGTAAACCCATATACATAACATCATCCATCACACCATCCATTCCATCCATCCATCACCATCCATTCCATTTTTATCACTTGTCACTGTGCACGTCACTTTCGCGCTTACATACTTGTTAGAACGTGACAGGTATGGTGACAAATGATAAAGAGCCGACCGACCATCTTAGCCCTACAGGAGGCTACACTACTTATTTAAAACTCAATTGGCGTTTTCTATAACAGTACCCCTAGTGTAAATATTTTCGACAGCGAAACGTGACGTACGCGTTTGAGTTAAGTGTCATTTTGTATGAGATTTTTGACTTTCCAAAACGTCCCGCTTGGCGCGCTGTTCAAAAACCCATACAAAATGAGACTTAACGCAAACGCGTACGTCAAGTTTCGCTATCGACTAAATTTACACTAGGGGTACAGGTTGCCTCAAATTTAACAAAACTTATATAACAAGAAATTAGTATGAATGAATACATGTTCAGCAAATGATAAAATAATCATTTAATAATTGTTTATTAAAAATAAAAAATGTACAATTTATTGTATTTATAAGTAGTAAGGAATTAGAGACAAATAAACCATTTTTAAGCACTGCTCTCTTTCAGTGTACGCTCGCTCACTTTCAAAGTCGTAATGCATAGGTACAGTCGCCATCAGATATATCGGAACAGCCAAGGTACTCACAAATATCTGAACACGCCTCTATTGTCAAGGATTTAGAGTGCGTGTTCAGATATTTTTAGCACTACGACCGCTCCGATATATCTGATGGCGATTGTACGAACATAATAAAATTCGGGTATTTTTAGGGTAGGCCCTTGTGGAGCTCATGCATTTTAAAAATGGATTTATTTGTCCAAATGATACCCAAACATTTTAAAAGATTTTAATAATTTTATTAATCAGTTGTACATAACCCATAGTCGTACTCAAATTGATTCAAAATTAATGAAAGCTTTAAGAAATCTATATTTCCCAATCTTCTAGATCTCGAATTGATTTCGCAACAACAATAATCCCTTCTCCGTCTGGTAATTGAATGCGATCTTCTGTCATCGCGTCTTCTGGCAAATAATATGTAATAACAGGTTCCGAAGCTGCTGAATCTGTATCGTGTCCATATTTAACCACTCTAGAATGCCCATACACGGTCTCTATATTAGTCCTACCTGATTTGTCTTTAGTAAACACTTTAGCAGGTTTAATTTCAATTTCTTGTTTAGCTGTAGCATCAGAGTATGTGTTTAAATCATCTGCAACAAAGTCATTAGTTTGAAGTTTGTTAATTTGTTTAGTTTCAAAGTCAGGTAGTTCTAAATGAGGAGGAATTATGAATCGTATTTCATCGCTTCCGTCTTTTGACTCTTCGTAACTATCGTAAGATTCAGTTGAGACGGAAACAGGGTATTCAGTACTTGTTTCGTCTTCACGGGAGTTATTACTAGATTTTTTATGGCTTACGTACCTTTTGGAGTCAAATCCTCCATTTATGTTAGTATTGTATTGATAAATGTCTTCTTTGCTATCACATTCTTCATCACTAGCATAAAATGGAATATTATCGCCTCTAAAGTCGGGATAGTAATCATCTACTCCGTTATTATAAACAGTAGGTACTTTATCTTCTTTTCCTAATTCTGGGTATTGTTCGATGTGTTTATTATAACTAACAGTCGTAGTTTCTATTTCATTAAGTTTAGCAAATTTAGCTTTCATTTGATCCAATTGATCGAGTAAATCATTAGGGTTTTCCATTTGGGTTTCGGAGTTATTAACGGCTACATTTTCTTTTACTTTTTCTGTACTAGCTGTAATTTTCTCTGTCGTGATTGTTTCCGTTTCTATATTAATTACTGTTGGATTCTTATCCACTATTTTTTCAGATTGTTTATTACTTATATCTGTGTTTTCTTTTACTTCTTCCTTATGTTTCCTATTTGGTCTCCCTGAACGATGTTGCTTTCTTTTTCTAGATCTTCTATCACTTTCAACTACATCTGTATATGCCCATGGATAATCATAACTTCTTGGGTAAAACAGTTCAGGGTCGTAATAATGATAACCATAAGGTGCGAATGGGTATGGACTGTAATGTGGGTTTTCTTTTTTGTACATCTGATGTTTTAATTTCTTCAGTAAACTTCTGGCAATTTCTTCTGGTATGGTTGGATGCTTTTTACAAAAGTCTTTGATTATAGCATCTTCTAGACTCATTTTTCTTACTCGGTTTTCTTTCCTTGTCTTTTTAGTGTCCAAGTGATTCTTGTCTGCAAGTTCAGTTTCCCTAGGGACTTCATCATGTTGTGATGTTTTCGTATTTTTTGAACTAGGAGCACTTTCTGGTAGTACTTTATCATTATCTTTTTTCAATGTAGGAGCATCGTCTATTTTACCGTTTTTTACTTCAGCCCCGCCAACTATAGAAGTATCTTTGTCACACAGACAAGATGATTCTTGTTTTTCTTCAATGATTTTACCTTTACTTTCTTCATCTTCACAAGGACACGTGATATTTTCTTGATTCCTCCGTTTACTTTGTTTTCTCCTTCTTTTACTTTTTCTTGTTCCTGATTCTTCTTTATCTATTTTAGTTTCATTTGTTTTAAAATATTCAGGAGGTATTATAATATAGTTATTAATAATATTTGGTGGAGTTTTTTGTGCTTCACAATAGGTACATGCTGGAGCAGGATTAACTTGCGTTTGTGGTTGAGGTGTACTTAGAAGTCTTCTCATAACGAGTTGACTTAAAGCATCTTGGTTTATTAAATTTGCTACTGGATTTTGGGCTGTAACTTGTTTGTTACAAGGGCAGTTATTGGTTGGTTGACTATAGACGTTTCGGTAGGGGTTCTGACAAGTCTGGCAGGGTGGTCGGACCGTTGAATATGTTTGTGACGAACACGTTTGGGTTGGACATGTTGGACATGCTTGCGATGGGTACGACTGGCCTGGTATCGGTATTCTCTGTAGTATCGGGTTAGCTGCCGCCTGAAAAAAGGTTAATTTTATTACTTCAACAATATCAATCTTAACTTCTTCTATCTAAACGATAATATGTATCTTAACAACGACAGAAACTCCTTATTTTATTTCTGTTTCAATTTTTTTTTTTTAAGTATATTCATCTGTATTATTTTTTTATGTTCTCTCTATGCAATTTGCGTTTAAAAGTATAGGAAATTGCAGTTAGTAATAATAAATTTATACCATATTATTTAAAAAAAATAAGCGGACCCCAGGTTCCTATGAGCATTTACAAAAATGCCAGGACGTGAGGAAGATGATGATATAAATTATATCATGCATGTGATAACTTGCCCCGAAATAATCAAAATAAGTGTGAGATACTCCCAAAAATCCCTGTAAAAACCACCTATTATAATAAAAGATTATATGTAACGGCTGCTAAAAAGATCAGGATGTAAAGGCATTTTAATCTTTAATGCAAATACCGAAAGCCTTATAATATAAATAACTTTTTCAATATAGATTTCTCTACAGCTTTGTAATATAATAGCATTTTTCTTTTTATTTAAAACATAGCTAAAAAGTAAAAATATGACAAAAACATACATTTGTTAAAAAAATAGATTTAAGTAAAATAATATTGTACGCCTGGCAGGCAAATTATAGCGATTCTACCAAAATATCCATTATGTAAACTGTACACCTATAATTATGCAATAAATGATATCTTATCTTATCATTTATTGCGAGAGAACGAGCGATATGAACAAATATCAGTAAAAGTTATACATAAATCATGCCATTGACATTTGAATCCTATTACAAATGAAGATCCGCATGAATTCATGCTACGTTTGCATAAAGCATTGTGTTGTTTACAAATGTAATGTTTGACAAAGCATTTATACTAATAAGATTAATTTATTGATTTAGAAATGTAACATTTAAGTAATAAAAATATGGTAAGAACTGTTTCAGCTTCGGCGACGTCTGAGGTTAATAAGTAATAACTGTTCATACACAGCGCGGGCTTCGTCAAAAGCATAGATACAAAACAGAATCCGCAACAAACTTCGTCCAATCTACATAAGTAAAAATCCGCCACAGGCTTCGTCATTAATGTAAGTACAACATAAAATCCGCAACAAGCTTTGTCCAAAAACCTAAAACTACCTACGATTCCCCGTTAATCCCCGAGACGACACGTAGGTACCCGGCGCAAAAGTTCCAAAGCATTTATTGAATGTTATATTATTTGGTAAATACGCGTGTTAAAGACATAGAAAACTCTTATTCACATATATCGCCTAGTAAAATTGCGTAGGGACAGTTTTTTTTTTACTTTTTTTTGTTTGTTATTTATTTGTATGATATACCAAATGAAAGCTTATTTTATACATAATCTAACTGTAATGTTGCTTTATTAATAGTTGTTCAAGTCATGGTTGCCTAAATGTTATATAAAAATCGGATAATCTTTAGAATCCTACATCCGATATCGTATCGGACAATGTAAAATGCTCTTACGGCCCTGCTTAAGTCATAAGTAAGTAAATAGATAGAGGTGATAAGCAAGTATACATCGGAGTTAAATATTACATTTATTTAAAACAAGTGATACTATTTATCTATCACAGCATAGATAAATAAGAAGTAATAGAGTGCTCACTCCATACATCAGTTTTGGTACCAAAATGATTATTATTTTCGCAGTCGACATCTAGCATATATATATAGTCCTCCTCATCGTTTTCGATGACGGCGACCCCAAATAAACGGACGTTGTCTAGCATGAGCCCTAATGTGGCTGGCCAGGCCGAACTTGCTCTTAAATACTCTATTGCACGCGTGACAATAAAGTTGGCCAGCTGCGTTGAACGTGTACACGTAGGAGGGCTTAGGTCTCTCTTTCCGTAACTGGCGTTTCATGTCTAGGCTAGTGAGGCGGTTATCTTCGAATGTTTTGACACCGTTATGGATGGTAGAACGCCAAGAAGACCTCCTTCCAGCAAGCTCCTCCCAATGCTCAGGGTCGATGGCGCAAGCGCTCAGATGCCGTTTGAGCACGTCCTTGTAGCGCAGGTGCTGACCACCGTGCTTCCGCTTACCCACCGCCAACTCAGAGTAGAGCACAGCTTTAGGCAAGCGGTGGTCATCCATTCGAAGGACGTGCCCGCAGCGATCAATCGAGTAGCGGAACTCTCAGTACTGCTACTCGACAATAGATAATCGCGGCAAACAAAAAGTCTAATGCTCAACGATTTTCCGCTAATATTATAACTAGAGTAACCGGAACTCTATTTTCAACTCCTACGCTTCTGAGAAATACAATTTTCGTCAGTGAGAGTCACGACACCCGAGACATCTAGTGTCAAGTAGCAGTACTGAGAGTTCCGCTACTCGATGCTAGATGTCGACTGCGAAAATAATAAGCATTTTGGTACCAACACTGATGTATGGAGTGAGCACTCTATTACTTCTTATTTGTCTATGATCACAGCTAATATCATAGAGAAATAAGAACTTAGCGTAGAGTGCTCACTTGACACATCAGTTTTGGTACCAAAACGCTTATTATTTTCACAGTCGACATCTAGCATCGAGGAGCGGAATTATCAGTACCGCTACTTGACACTAGATGTCTCGGGTGTCGTGACTCTCACTGATGAAAATTGTATTTCTCAACAATTTACTACCGATATTACAAGCAGAAGGAGTTGAAAATAGAGTTTCGGTTAATTTGGCTGAAAATTGAGCATTACACTTTTCGTTCGTCGCGACATCTATTGTCAAGTAGCACTACTAGCAGTAGTGATAATTCCGCTACTCGATGCTAGATTTTTTTTTATACTACGACGGTGGCAAACAAGCATACGGCCTGCCTGATGGTAAGCAGTCTCCGTAGCCTATGTACACCTGCAACGCCAGAGGAGTTACATGCGCGTTGCCGACCCTAACCCCACCCCCCTCGTTGAGCTCTGGCAACCTTACTCACCGGCAGGAACACAACACTATGAGTAGGGACAAGTGTCAACTACGACAATTATAAGCGTTTTGGTACCAACACTGATGTATGGAGTGAGCACTCTATGCTTACTTCGTATTTCTCTACACTAATATCTAGAGGGAAGCGGGGTAGATAGACATTAGGGGCAGTTTTGAACACCCCCCTATTAAAATTGATAAAACACCCATGTAGCATTTTGTTAAAAACTAACACTGATTTTTTTACTAAAAAAACTTTTTTGTTATTTTAGTACATCTGCTTAATAACTGAATATGTACCAATATCACCATATTTAATTGACCATTAATAGGCCTTTTATAATGTTTAATGTAATGTAATTTTTATCACATCTGTAGTGTGCACAGCTATGCTGCATCCATTCATGCTACTTACATTATAACTCGTGAACATTTGTATTCACACGACTTGTTCGTTATCTACGCTGTGACGCATCTGAACAGGACGGTCGAAGTAAATTGTCCTCTAAGCTGCCGATTCCTACCCACTTTACCATGCATTAAAAAACCTTATAGAATTTATACTCGTATTAATCGTTATAAAATTAAATAGTGCTCGCTAGTCTTAAAAGTGTTGTTATATAAGTGTATTTCATGTAAGTGTTTTTTGTAAATTTTTTATGAAAAAATAAATGTCTTAAAACATAAAAAGTTTACTACCGGTGAACTAGGTGAGTTGATCTGTAATGTGTGCTCTGTGGGGCAATTTGAAACACTTACGCTTTGATTCACGTACCAAAGTACCCGAAAATGATGTATCAAAACTGCAGGTGGGGCAGAATGAGAAAAATCCGATTTTTTTTATAAAATGCATATATCTATATGACTGGGCATAAATTTAACAAAAAAAGATATTTTATGTATACTTCAGTAAATTTGTCATCAAGTAAGTATAAAAATATTGTGTTTTGAGTTAATTTAGAGGCCTAAAAATAATTTTAAAAAAGGTGTACCAAAACTACCAAACTGCCCCTCTTCCCCCTACATGTATTTTAAATTAGAAAAAAAAAACAAATAAACTTACCAAACCGAATCCAACAACAAACAAATATGACGTTAACATTGTGTCTCATTATTCACTGGAAGAAACCTCAGTCCATCTTGAAATCAGTTAATATAGTACGTGATATCTTTATATCTTTGATTTTATATGGAAGTGATATTTCTACACAATTTTGATATAATATCAGACACCATCTTGATACGCCACGAGGCATTTCGACATGTTGTGGAGAAATGTAAGGAGTATTAAGACAATTTTTTTTTTAATTATTTATTTAGAACACAAACAGTCACATAGTTTTGTCGGGGTTATGGTTTCTTTTTTAGGGTTCCGTACCTCAAAAGGAAAAAACGGAACCCTTATAGGATGACTGTGTTGTCCGTCCGTCCGTTCGTCCGTCTGTCAAGGCTCCTTTATCTTAGGAACGCGTGAAGCTATCGAGTTGAAATTAAAACCCGGGTATTGGGTACAGACACTTAAATCTGTAAAAATCAAACTTCTAAGTTAACGTCAAAAAATATACGGCCGTTTATGTCGAATAAAACGTAAATTTTGTCACTCTTAAGGGAAGCAAAATTTATAGGGTACTTTTCGTTGACCTAACTATGAAATTTGGCAAGCAATATCGTATTACACTATTAATACAGAAAAAAAACTGAAAACTATGAAATCTATGAATTTGCAAAAAAAATGGTTAAATTTATACGGAACCCTCAGTAGGCGAGTCTGACCCGCACGTGGCCGATTTTTTTAATTAATGGTGATATAATTTAACCTTTCGTCTTTGTATGATATTGTTTAGGATCCTGCGGCGGTATCATGGTCGCATTTTTATCACTTGTCATGTCATGCGTCACTTTCGCACTTACATACTTGTTAGAAAGTGACAGGCATGGTGACAGATGATAAATAACCCACCATCCTAGCCGGATTATTTGTCATCTTTTATCATTTTTACAAGCTTTTATTTACTTTCACCTGACCGTTGTCTGTTTGTAATCAAATCTTGCAAGTTAAATTTGATCCACTTCCCGTTTCCGAATTGAGCTGAAAATTTGCATACATATGTAAGTCGGGTGACAATGCAATATTATGGTACCATCGAGCTGATCTGATGATGGAGACAAGAGGTGGACATAGGGACTCTGTGATAAAACAACGCAACCTAATTGTGTTTGGGGGTTTTAGAATTGTCTCGATGAGTATTAGTTGCCTGTGGAAAGAAAAGTACAGTCAGCGATAAAAGCTTGTACCTAAAATGAAATTTTTGCCAAAAACTTATTTCTAAACGATTTTTTCTGCTCTTAGATACAGCACAGCCTAGGTTTGAACACTTTGAACCCAGTATTTTTGACCAACACACATCATCATCATCTTCCTCGCGTTGCCCAGGCATTTTGTCACGGCTCGCAGGAGCTTGGGGTTTTATTAGCAACTAATCCCAAGAATTGGCGTAGGCACTGCCATCTGACCTTCCAATCCAGAGGGTAAATTAGGCCGAGCTAATGGTGCTGGGCGTCTGACAGAATTGTAAAAATGGCAGCTGTGAGGTGTTGCTGTTTTGATAAACTCACTACAGCCCGCCAATTTCGAAATAAGCCTACTATATATACGAGGAATTCTTATATATATTTTTTCATATATAAATATATATTTTGTATTTCAGGGATCTCGGAAAAGGCTCTATTTCGATGAATTTTGATATATGGGTGTTTTCGGGGACGTAAAATCGATCTAGTTGGATCTCTGGGAAAACGCGCATTTTTGAGTATTTATATGTTTTCAGAGCAAAGCTCGGTTTCCCAGATATTCTATTATGTAAATAAAAACATACACACATTCATAATATTAGTACCTAGAATAGAATTAACGTGAAATACCTACGCTTGTGTCCATTCATAAACCGGTGGCAATGACCTAACCTGAGGTAAGAAAATCAATACTCAGTCCACAGGTCGTAGACTACCTCATATAGAAAGCGCATTTTAATGACCAATTTTTATTTTGTAGACGATTTTTTTTCGTTATATTTGGATAAGATTTGGATGGATTGTAGACCTATTTGACGAAATAAATACGAAATCAAAACTTGTCCCAAAAAAGGAACCTAACCTAACCTAACCCCTTACCGAATACGAAGCCATATATGGCGGATATGATATTCAACTCTATTGGCAGCTATTAAAGTTTAAATTTCAACAAATATTTTTATATTACATGCAATAAGGGCCTACGCTAGCTGATGCGGAGGCCCGCCGCGTGCGCACGCACGCGGGTGCTATTTGTAGGTGAAATCCACCGCACGCGTCCGCTTCAGTTAGCGTTGCTCATACTATTTTTCGTTAACCCGCTCGTTCGCTCCGTGCACCCGCGTCAGCTAGCGTAGGCCCTAAGGGGCTAAATGTCAACTACAGCTGCATTACTTATAGGGACCGTGCGCGTTGGAGGGTCTGGCATTTTATGGCCTGAATCAGAAAAATAAACCTGTATATTGATACTTCATAAAGCAAGTGCTGCCATCTACCGTTCTCGTGCGTTTTCTTGTGCATAGTAGGTTATGCCATCTTGTGGGCTACATTGGAAGCATAAACTTCACATTTACATTTACAGCTCGCGCTATTAATCTGACGTGTCCTGTGCTGCCCCCTACAATTTAATGCAGGCTTCCTGTTATCTGCCTGACGCAATTATGACATTCACCTCGTCATTTATTTTATCAAGGATGTTGACGGCTACAGCGGCGGCAGCAATAATGCCGCTACAGAAGTAATGCAGCTGCAGATGACTTTCGAATGTCACCTTTAACCTCTCGGGTGGTAATGCAATATTTTAAATGACGGCGAGAAGGCAATCTTTCTATATTAAAAACGGCCGCCGCTCGCGCGCTTGTCGGAGAGCGTCCACTTCGATGCATCTTGCCGCACGAGGGTATTTTTTATTTGCATCAAAAGAAGATTACAAAAGGCCTTAAACTACTAATCTGCCAAACTACAGTACAGTTTGTTGGCCGAAAAAACTAAATCTACCCTCCATCAACTACCTAGAAGGTATAATAAATATTAATAAATTATAGCCGCTTTTGCATACGTATTTTGCGTACGTTATTCAAACTGAAACTTCCGAACGGTTATTACATACTGTTATTGATCACAGGTCATTGTATTATGTAATTCAAGGTAACATTAACATTATAAATTAATATAACCGCTAAACTAGTTATTAGTTTAGGTTAGTCACTTAGTCACTGCAATATTCTTGTATACTCGTATATTGTATTTTATGTAAATAAATGAGTTAATATGATCCATCTAGTAAGTAATCTGAGTCTCAAATATAGAAAGACCAAACTAGAAAATAGCTTCTTTCTCCCTCGCTCTACTTAATATCATCAGATTATCACAGTGCTGTTCTAAATCTAGCCCACTATTTCTTGCTCCAAATCAGCCCCAAAAGCCTCGAATATTCTTCAGTAACTATAAAACAACTATAGTTCCATTTTAAACCTTATATGTTTAAGATAAAGTCGCGATTATAAAAGGGGCGTGATTTAGACGCATTTGTAAGTTGGTCGTGTTCGTTGAATGAACGTCATTCAGTGAGTAGTTACACGAGTTCATTCAGTCAATGTAGTTCGTAATGCTTACAGAACGTGTGTGTGTGTGTGTGTGTGTGTGTGTGTGCTTACAGATTTGTCAGTGTGTTAGTGACGTTTTTGATTGAAGACATTAGCAAAATTTTTGAAAATTCTCGTTGGCACAATGCTCTAATACAATATTCTAATTTTTGAGGTTGATTTGTATATGCGCTAAAAAGTTCATTTAAAATGATATTTAAATTAGATATTTGACAGAATGTAAGTGTACCAGTTTTAGAGGAACTATGAAGGGTATTTTAATAATAATAAGCGCTTTAATTAATCAAATCTAAAAATATTAAAGCATAAATTCTATGGAAGATAAATCTTTTCAGTATTTTATTATTGACTAAGAGCTAATGTCGGAAAAGAAAAGAAAATTTTGTTAGCAACGAAACCTCTCATATAATTTGTTTTTTTTTTAGCATTAGAAAGTAGGTACGCGACTTTGACGTGTATTTTTAATAAAAAAACACGTGTGAAAAATAACAATTATATCAATAATAATTATAACAATTATAAATCATATACGATTATTTACACTAATTTGCTTTTCTTAAGTGATATATACTAATTTTTAATAATCGTCTTTTAATAATTTTAAATAAAAAGTCACGTTAAGATCCTTTTTTTTAAAAGCTAAAAAAACAAACTATAGTATTCGCTAGTTCGCTGGTATTTATCTTACTAGATCAGTCTGACAGCTATTTATCATGAAAGCCTGAGGCCTACCGCGAAACACGAAAATCGGTTATTTATATTTATATCACGCAAATATGCAAGAGTGATAGAGAGGCAGACCCCCGGACCCGGATCCCGGTTTTGGACCCGGGTACGTCCTTAAACTACGTCCACTAGAGAGGTATGGGCATTGTGAATGTCATCTCGCTTTGTGTGGTAGGGCACAGCACAGCGGATGTCATTCCAGATCTAGAGCAGAGCCCAACTGGGGAAGTAGGTACCTCCGCCTTACAGAAAACCGCAGCCAAATAACACTAGACCCTACTCATAGTGTTGTGTTCCTGCCGGTGAGTAAGGTTGCCAGAGCTCAAAGAGGGGAGGGAGTGTTAGGGTCGGCAACGCGCATGTAACTCCTCTGGAGTTGCAGGCGTACATAGGCTACGGAGACCGCTTACCATCAGGCGGGCCGTATGCTTGTTTGCCACCGACGTAGTATAAAAAAAAAGGTAACGATATTTCAATTTTCGTCATTTGTAGGCCCTCTGAGCGATTTCAAGAAGGGGCGGTTGGCTACGCGAGCGGATCTTACATGTCGTTATGTAATCGTATCGGTAATGTAACTAATGTAACTAATGTTGGCGTTGAAACTCTAGGTCCATGGGGTCCCAGCGCGCACAAGTTTTTTGGAGAAATCGCGAAACGTCTGGTTGACGTAACTGGTGACCGAAGAGCTGGCGGCTTCCTCGCACAACGTATCAGTATTGCGATACAACGAGGAAATGCCGCCAGCATCCTTGGTACAATGCCTCAAGGGCCTATTTTAGATATAAGCTAGTTACAGTAATCATCTGTATATATCCATTATGTATATTGTTATTGTCAATAAATATTTTTTTTACTAATATAATATATCGGTATGCATATCGTTAACGCTCCGTAGCCAACGAAACGCAACTATCACTGTCGCACTAACAGCGCGACTTACGTGGGCGATGACTCGCGAATGCGACGCGTCGCGGCCCAGCGCGGCGGCCCAACGGCATTCGGAGATCGCCCACATAGGACACTTCCATAGGTATCAAATAATTGAATTCACCCGCGCCGCGCCGCTTCGCGTTCCCGAGTTATTCGCTCAGGTAAAGAAACTGCCTATTATGAAGAGTGATAGAAAGATGCTACCTGTGGTGGCAGCATGGTTCCATTTTTATCACCTGCCACTATGCCCGTCACTTTCGCACTTACATTCTTGTTAGAACGTGACAGGTATGGTGACAAATGATAAAGAGCCGACCATCTTAGCCCTACAGGAATATAAAAGGAATAAAAAAATAGGCATATCGCTCGAAGCTTGTGACTGAACATATGGCGATCGCGCGGGTTTTAACGTTTTACTCTGAAAGTATATTCTGTTCAAAATTTTGCATGTTAAAAATTACGGCTATGTGACTAGCTTTATTTTACTACAAGTAAGGCTCCGTAGGTTCGTGTTTCACATGCCTAAGATTTGCTTAGGCATAGAACGATGTGCCGTATAAATAATACGGCAGATCGA
This sequence comes from Cydia pomonella, assembly GCF_033807575.1. NCBI lineage: Eukaryota > Metazoa > Arthropoda > Insecta > Lepidoptera > Tortricidae > Cydia > Cydia pomonella. Next base: position 3,524,559 of record NC_084728.1, read on the forward strand.
TTACAACAACAAATTGTTTATTATAAAGTTTCGGAATACGATTGATATGCTAATAGTAATTGTACCTGGGGGCACGGCAGTGCCCCCGCCAAGTCGAGCAAAAAAGCGGCACGGCCGTACCACCTTTTTCTCGAAGCAGTTCAAGCCATTTTCGACCCCCCTATAACTTCGTTGCGGATAAAACTAGAAGCCTGAATTTTCAGTAACCAAGCAGGCAATGTATAAAGAAAGTATTTTTCAAATTACATTCAATTTAAATCAATTTGAACCAGTAGTTTAAGGATTATAACATTTATAACTAGTCAAAGTTTTTTGTTTAATTTTGTCACTCACTGCCTAACCGATCATCAAGACTCTAAGGCACTTCTAGCAGGCATAGAAGCTTCAAATTTAGAATACAATTAGTGTTTAGTGTATATACCGTGTTTCTTTATTTCCGTTAATTTCAAGGGTGCATTCCTGAGCTTAAATTAAGTAATTTTCTCAAAGACACCGGTATTCTAATTAACTCCATTTCGGAGATAAGCCTGCTTACATATTAATTAGTGTTTAATACGAGTGTGTACATTTGCTACTAAACGTAAATACTATCTCGGTCGATTAATGTTCAAAATTACATTGATATGTCACAGTTTTCATTTGTTTTGTTGATTTAAATATAATGCCCGTGTTACAACAACAATAAAACATTAAATAACTTTTTATATTTAACGGAATTCAATATAAACACGGTATAGATCAAGAAAAAATTCAAATATTTTGCAATTTCGGTCCAGTTTTTTAGATACACCAACTGCATAAATAATAAGATGTTGTTAGGTTAGCTAATTACGTAATAACTTGAGACAGAAGGTCGCTTAAGGTGCCTAAGGAGAGATTTAATAAATTAACCGACTTGGTATCTCACAATTTTTACGGTAGACGAACTGAGTTGCGAGACTTGGTTTTTTTCACAAGTTATGTTTTTGATGGCATACCTTTTGCAAGCTCTTCGACTATAACTTCCCCTTTTAGCATGAAAGTAGAATAATTACTTTTAAAAGAGATGTAACGAAGTTAAACGAGGAACGAAGGAATCTCTAACAATTTGAAAGACAAAGTTATTGAGAGTTTCTGGTAAAATAAATTGAAATACGAAGTTAGGTCAATGTTAGTAAAAGTGGTCAAGTGCGAATTGAACTAGCCCACCGAGTGTTTCGTACTTTCATGGGTTATGGTAGAAGATATTTATCTCTATTATGGGGGTGTTTATTTAGTCAATCATTTACGAGGTGAATATATAGGTCATACTGAGCAACTTTTACTTTGCGCGATTTCGGGGTTTGTTCTATAGTAAAAGTTGCTCAGTACACATACATAATATAGTAAATATTCTGTATTATAAGCCGACATCAAACATAATATAATGACAGGCATAGATCGTGCCAGTTACGAAGACGCGTGCCTTGTCTAGTATTTTCATATTATTAAAGGTTAGATTTGACAAATCTGCGCGTCTTCGTAAATGACACGAACTATAGGGCGTAGAACGTGCATGAACTACATATAGGGGTCAGTACAGGAGCCCTCTGTCTATTGGCGCGAAGTGTAAAGGACCCGGGTATTATGTCCTTAAACTACGTCCACAAGAGAGGTATGGGCATTGTGAATGTCATCTCGCTCTGTGTGGTAGGGCACAGCACAGCGGATGTCATTCCAGATCTAGAGCAGAGCCCAACTGGGGAAGTACCTCCACCTTACAGAAAATCGCAGCCAAATAACACTAGACCCTACTCATAGTGTTGTGTTCCTGCCGGTGAGTAAGGTTGCCAGAGCTCAACGAGGGTGGGAGGGGGTTAGGGTCGGCAACGCGCATGTAACTCCTCTGGAGTTGCAGGCGTACATAGGCTACGGATACTGCTTACCATCAGACAGGCCGTATGCTTGTTTGCCACCGACGTAGTATAAAAAAAAAGGTCAAGTTTAAGCTTACAGTGTAGCCCACAAGATGGCAGAACCTGTAATGTACCTACAAGAAGAAGTACGTGAACTGTAGAGGGCAGCTTTCGCTTTGGCGTGAAGTATGTTGGCGTAATGTACAGTTTATGTTTCCTATTCAGTACCCCTAGTGTAAATATTTTCGACAGCGAAACGTGACGTACGCGTTTGCGTTAAGTGTCATTTTGTATGAGATTTTTGACTTTCCAAAACGTCCCGCTTGGCGCGCTGTTCAAAAACCCATACAAAATGAGACTTAACGCAAACGCGTACGTCACGTTTCGAAATCGAATTTATTTACACTAGGGGTACAGGTCACAAGATGGCAGATATATATATATTACTTGTGATCTCACAAAGTTTTGTTTGATTTACCAACGTCACCCAGTTCAGAGTTAGATCAAAAAGGTTCCAAACAGAATTTGCTTAATGATGTCTCATTAAATTATCTCTTTATCAGGATGTTTTACGTAGGAAATTTGTTTTCCAATTTTCTCCAAAAACATCATGAAACCCCAGGAGCCGAGTATTATTAGCTGTAAAAATATTGGTAGCTAATTTGTTAGCGCCTTATTCATATATGACTCATATATTTAAACGAAGCAGGAAAAGAAAAATCCAAGTTACAAGATTCTTGTAAATTGATCCTTATATGTTTGTCACTGAGTTGATTTTCCCTTCACATAGAAGTGAAAACATTTTTCTTTATCACTGAGTAAAAGTTCCATTCAATGATATTGCAAGTTATGGCTTCCATTTAAGGTCCAGTAAGTTCGTGTTCTTATGTTTTTGAATTTTGATTTTTGCGTGTTTTAATAATAAAGAAAGTAATTGCTGAGTTCCCTCAAGCTTCATATTGCTCTTTTTTGGAAATAATTTTCATACTTCTAGCTTTTGTGCTAAATTTATTATAATTTTATTTTAGACTAATGTGGTGTGTCGTGATTTTTTTCTATGGAGTGTATGTCAAAAAATTTCCTTTAAAATTTTAATCATCAACTTATGACCTCATTATACACAATTTATATGTTCATAAAAGCTTGTCGCGCGATTTAATTGTATAAACAAACTATTACCTCTTTAATTAAGTAACTTGATCTGCTAAATTTAAATTTTCAAACATTTTAATTTAATTTAATACTTATAGGTACTTAAACCTCGCGACAAGCTTTTATGAACACATAAATTGTGTATAATGAGGTTATAAGTTGATGATTAAAATTTTAAAGGATAATTTTAGTTTCTTCTTTTTAGAGCATTTAAATAAAAGCTTTTGTTAAAAAAAAATATTACTTTTATTTTATTTTTTACTTTTTAGTTATTTTGAGTTACTCTCAACAATCCCTTTCATTTGATACCCATATTGTAGAAGTGCATTAAAAATAACTATTCCGCCATCTTGGATGTTCCGCCATATTGGATTTAGAATAACGTCACATATTTTTTCGAGTTACTGTCAACAATCCCTTTCATTTGATACCCATATTGTAGAAGTGCATTAAAAATAACTATTCCGCCATCTTGAATGGTCCGCCATGTTGGATTTAGAATGACGTCACATAATTTATCATGCATTGTCATCCAAACTAAACGTGTATACAAAATTTTAGCTCAATCGGCTGAAGATATCTGCTTCAAAATTGAGTTGCAAGATTCCACCCGAACAGACATACATACGATACATACATTGCAAGTTAAATAAAAGCTTTTAATTTAAAAACTGGAGGAAGCGCTGGTGGCCTAGCGATGAGAGCGTGTGACTTGCAATCCGGAGGTCGCGGGTTCAAACCACGGCTCGTACCAAGGAGTTTTTCGGAACTTATGTACGAAATATCATTTGATATTTGCCAGTCGCTTTTCGGTGAAAGAAAACATCGCGAGGAAACCGGACTAATCCCAACAATGCCTTAGTTTACCCTCTGGGTTGGAAGGTGTGATGAGTTCAACATTTGTTCCTGAGTCGTGGGTGTTTTCTGTATATTTAAGTATTTATATGTATATATCGTTGTCTAAGTAGGTACACACAAGCCTTATTGAGCTTACTGTGGGACTTAGTCAATTTGCGTAATAATGTCCTATAATATTTATTTGTAACAAAAATGTCATCTTGGGAAATAAACAAGAAAGAAGAAAACATTTAAATACGCATTTATTTTAATAATTTATCCATCGTTCAGAGCAGCAGCTTTTCCAATTCCACCAAAATATTAGTGATTAATTTAATCAAACTTCCCAAAAGACCTGTGCTGTCTGTCAATCCTGTCAATAACCCAATCACCAGGTTCAATACTTGAGAAACCAGACCAATAAGCAAGCCAGGCGCAGCTAAAACATTAGATCTAAATAACGATATCAGCACGCTGATATACAAGAACAAAACTGAAGCTAAATCAGTCAAAGTTGCGTATAAAAGCGGTAAAGTACAACCAAAATACGGGAGAATCGCAGGAGTTAAGTTCTGAACGATGTTCGATAAGTTGTTCAAGTTGTTGATTAGATTGATGAGGAATGGGATGAGGAGGCAGGCGAGTTGGTTGGCGATGGGCAGGACTGTGGCGATCTCGTCAAATGCTAGGCGGAGAGCTGAGACTGAGTACGCCGGGATCATAGCCTCGCCGGATGGGATCTGAAAATAAAGGAAATTATAGGAATCATTTATTTTATTGATTTCTATATTATTAATGTGGAATATCTTCCGATATTTCTTAAAAGGTCATTAGGGTTGTCAATAGGGCTGATCTTCATATTAGGGTCTGTCTTCACATTGATTAGTGTTTTTGGCGAGTTTCGTAAAATATGCCACATTAATTAATTTTGTATTTTTTCATAAATTGTATTTTTTTTTACTCAGAATCACGAGATCTTTCGATCGTAATGGTATAAAAAATGTCCCATAGTTTCTACCTATTGTGTGGGAAAATTTGAAAAATGTATGGAAAATTTGGAACACTTTTTTTTCTCCTTAAAGGATGAAAAGGGCTCGCGATCCTGGCTAGAAATAACACAAAAGTGGCTATAAAAAAGAAACGCTCATTTGCTAGTTGAGTGGCAAATAAATGAACTCGCAATAAACCCTAATCAATGTGTAAACAGGCCCCAATTAAGGTCAGCTACTTTTATCCAGTTGTGGCCATTTTATAAACGAAAGTAAAAAGAAAATACTAAAAGAAATAAAAAGAAGCTGTAGATAAGACAACGCAATAGCCATTAAGGTACGAGTAAGTGATCATAAAATTCTAACGTTCATATTTTTCTCTCCAACGTTCTAGATTAAAAAAAAAGAAAAAATTGTTAATCTTTCACACTATTTGGTTTTGTCGTCATAATAAGTAAATAAATATTTCGTCATAATAAGGACATTATTACACAAATTGACTAAGTCCCACAGTAAGCTCAATAAGGCTTGTGTTGAGGGTACTTAGACAACGATATATATAATATATAAATATTTATAAATACTTAAATACATATAAAATACCCATGACTCAGGAACAAATATCCATGCTCATCACACGAACAAATGCCCTTACCATACATCCCAAAATCATAATAAGTCGGAACAATATCTTAATCACAAAAAAAAACTTGTTTATTAAAACCGTAAAAACATACATACACTAAATGTCGCGTTCGAAACGTCGTAATTATCAAGCTTTTGTTTTAGCTAGTTATTGGGTTGTTAATGAAAAAGAGTATTATTGTCGGGGTGTTTCCGGGACTTGCGGGCCTTTGAGTGCCACGTCAATCAAGCGGTGATCTATTGTGACGGCCCTTTAACGTTCATTACTAATGCCCGTGGAATCCAGGAAGTTCCAGATTCTTTGGGTCTTGCTCTGTACCTCATAGGGTTGCAATACATGGTGCCCTTATCAGGTACTTCTTTTTGACATTAATGGTAATGAAAAAGAGCAGCTAGAATTTCATTAAAATTTATTCCAAGTTAGTGTTTAACGTGATTAAAATTTCCAGATAAGTTATCTTTCAACTTACATATCTTATATCGGTTAGTATATAATAAGTGAAATTATAACAAAAAGATAAATAATGATAAGAAACACACTAACCACTGCTATTATAGCGAGCGCCGCAAAAAAATATTTCCAATTCATTTTGATATCTTGACAAGGAATTAAAAATATATATAATGTGTTAGTATATATAAACAGTAGTTATCGCAAGTACGAAATAGTTACTAAATAACTTTAGTAACTGTTATAGGACATGACTGATAATTTATATAATAGGTAAATAAAATAGTACACAATGGATTCTTTGGTTATCAGATGGTTTCCAAATATGGATTGAATTTCCCTTGTACATATTAAGGATTTGGATATACAAAATATGGCAAATAGGGATGTGTTGTCTGTATTTAATAATACATTATTTAACACCATGTACGAAAACACCAGATAATTATTAGAAAACCGTAGACAGCGGTTATTTTTTTGACACAAGTTTTATATAAATCGGATAGAACTCAAAAAAATAGGTGACTTGACCGTGACGTCACTTTTTTTCATATAAATTCCGGAAGGTGGAGATAAGGAACGAAATCTCCATGTACCAAAAAGTGTCATCAATTAACGTTAAATAGGTGGCGCTACAATACCTAGAGTACTTGAACAAAAAAATCAAATCATAGACAGCGCAAATCACAACGCCAATAACGCCTAGGTTCCTAGCTACTCTAGCGCTACTCTGGAGAGATTTGGAACTATTATTTATAGCTGACAGCTGGACACTTTTGCAACAGTTCTACTATAAGAGATGCCACTCCTCTTAATTCCACACTCCATAATATAAATTCCATAGTGGCTAATCATTTTGACAGTTAGAAAAAAGAAACTGATTTGACTAATAGGAAGGTGTATTGACTATACCTGTCACATATTTACATTTTAAATATGTTAGTGCATTTATCGCATCTATATATGCAATGCGTTGCAAAAACACATGCGTATATCCAAAAACAATCAAAATCACAAAACTTAACATTTGAATATTAGCTACCAAAGACATTATTCAACTTTTAAATCTTATTTTTATGGTGGTACCAAACCAAATTAAAATAAGCAATAAAGCTCTGTTTTAAATATATTCTATTAATATCAGGTTTATTTTTTTTATTACACACGTGATATGCAATGTTGGCTACGAAAATATATACGTTATGGATATCTGTAATTATTTTTTATAAATATATGTATTATTTGTGTAGTTTTCCGAGTTAGTAGTTAACTCCGAGTTAGTTGTTAAAGAAAAATACTACTAAAAAACATACACTAAGACGTCATTAGAAGAATTGAACATAATTATTTTTTAATGTGAAAAGTATTAGCACAAAAGATGAAAACTATTAAAACTAAAATACAAAAGTTGCGGAGTAGGTAGCCCAAGAGATATTACTGTAACACAAATAATGATCAACAAAAAATGATTAATCATCAACGAATAGTAATTTGTTGTAACATGTAACATTTAAAATTGTAATCATAAAAAAAAAAAAAAAGAAAAACAGACTGAATTTATGTAAAAAATGAAACTCTAGGTCTAAACTTAAGCAATTTTGTATATGTACTGTTTGTAAACGACTGTATGTTTCTAAAATATAATAAATAAATAAATAAATAAATAGTTATTCTCTTTGAATTGACTGACTACAAATAAAACGGCTCTTAAAATAGATTTTTCACCCAAATTATTCCTTTTTTCAAGACACTCTAATATTTAGTTCATATCTATGTGTGCTATCAAGTCTTCCTTAAATCACGTCTAAGTAAAGTCCATTGCACTACAATGTTGCCAATATGACAATAAAAATGTGATATGACTAAGATCTCAATTAATTATAAATGCGTTGCAAAAACACACGTACAACATGACATTGACCTAAAGTTATGTAACCAGATCAGCAACCTTGTATAAATTGCCGTCACAACTGTTGTCATTTATGTGAATCTACAATTTTTGTTGACGATCATATTTAATACTTAATGTAATTCAAATCAAAAAAAATATTTAATGTCAACAGACAGCATAATAAGCCACATTCTTCATCAAAACACAAATGTAATCCGCACAAGCATCGTCACCTACTTATTCTACATTAATACTAAAACAACTTCTAAATTCCGCAACGAATAATAAATAATAATGTAATTTTAGTCTTCCAAGGTCCCCTCTGGTGTTGCAGGTATCCATGGGCGACGGTAATCGCTTACCATTCGGTGATTCATCTGCTCGTATACCTCCTGTACCATAAAATAAGTTTTATGGCAGAAAAAAAAACTGTTGTTAAATTATAATAAAAAAAAAAAATTAAATAGTGTTTATTATAATTAAATCTACTATCAGTTTTTAAATTTAGTTTTTGTTAGAGTAGTACTGGTCTTAATTATTTGTTATTTTCTAATTAATTTCCAATTCGTTTAATTATTATTTCTGATTTTTAGACTGTAATTATATTTGACCATTTTTATTACATATGACAAAGCCGTCATTTAAATCAAAAATTACGGCAAGTCGTCGATCCTTGAACGTGAGGAGAAGAAAACTGCTAGTAAAATATAATTGTTATGTTTACCCTGATGAACTATTGCACATAATTAGACAGGATTTATTTTAACAGTGTTTAATGATTATGTTTTTAAAGCTTGTTACGTCCGGCCCTCATTACATGACCATAAAAATTTATAATCAACTTCCGAATTCCCTGAAAGACCTAAATAAACCTAAGTTGTTTAATGATAAATTAAAAATATTTCTGGCTAGTTTCTACAACTTAGATGAATTTTTTAGCGAAGACTATGATTAGGACAATACAAATCATTCATTATAGTAAATGATTAAAATGTACCTAGTTTAAGATAAGTAGATTTAAGTTATCTAAATTTAAGGCTTAAATTGCTATGCCCTTGCAGGGCGTCACATGTATACCTTCTAAAATGTACCACCTTTAACAATTTATGTACATGCAATAAATATTCATTCATTCATTCATGATTCATGGTTTTAAGTACTTGACTTAATACGACCGGGATATGCACCGTGATTACCTTTTGTCTTGTTTTCGATTTCCCGATAGTTCGACGCAGTTACATGCATTTTGTTCACGGGTAACTGAAGATAGCGGGTGGGTGTCAAAGTTCGGTAGTTGGGAGCACGCAAACATTACAAAATGTAATCTAGGATTAATTTTATAAAATAACGCAATGACATATTTATAAAAAAAAAAAACGATAACCAAATATGCTTGGTCGGCACAAGCTTATCACACATATTTTTGTTTTTTTACACACCGAAAAAATAATTTTTGACACATTTTCAACATATCTATTTCACAAAATGAGGTAATGAACCCCGCAACTGCTATTACTATCACACTAAACGTTATCAAATTTTACATAAGTATTAATAAACACTATTGATTAGACCAATTTTGAAATCGGTCATATAAAACTTGCATGTGCTTATTTTTATTATATAAATACGGAAAACATATAGGCGTGACGTTATTCGGTAAATATATTTATATTACTATAATGGCGTCAAAAGTTTCGCTTGCGTTTTGTGTACTAGCTGTTTGTTTAGCAACGGTGAGTGGGAAAAGTCAGTCAGTTAAAAAAAGAAAATAAATATAGGTACATTTGATTTCATTGAAATATAAACAAAATTTTTGACAACAATAATAAGATTATACACGGTGTAACACGAGGAACCCGAAAGATTTTATCCACGCACTTCTGAGGCCAAAAAAAAGAAAACATGTAATTTGATTAAAAAAAAAACTTTTTTTTTTTCAAGTTTTTTAATGTATTTGTACATAAAAAGTGAAAGTTATGGTAAAACTGGCACGGAAAATGAATGTTTACGATTTTTTTTTGTAAAACCTAGTTAAGGCAAATAAGGTTATTTGTCACTTTTTGACAGCTATCAATAAAGATATTTAGACTTCGCCCATCATGGCATCATCGCCATCAAAAAGGTGTTTTCCACTGAGAATAAGAAGTTTTGTTTTAATTGGTATTAACTCTGACACTAGACGAAATCCAGAAAAGTTTATATGACATTTTATTCTTTAAATGTGATCATTCGTCTCGGTTTCGTTTTATTTGTTTATCTGACATAATATAAAATAAAATAAAAACTTAAATAAAAAAATAATAAGTTGGTAATTAGGGGAAGGCGGGATAATTACGAACACCTAAGAGTTTTTAAATAAATCAACAACAAAATAATTTCTTCTGAATGGGGAAATTATCATACTTTAAACTACTACAATCAACAGTATGAATTTATCTTTATTTAATCAACTTTTATAACAAAAACAAAACCTTTTGTTCGTGTTTACCCAACACTGGTCGGGCAATCACGACAATTAAGATCGTTCAGAATTGACCCAGACTAGTCTAAAAATGAGATCATGCACGACAAATTAGTCAGGATTAAGCTTAAATTTTAAAAACGTACATATTGCCCAGAAAACTTTACAATGTTAGCCAAGTGAAGACGATTGGTCGACTGTACACTTTTTTATGGGTCTATTTTAAATAAACGTATAATGGAGATTTTTTTTATGGCGAATTAAAGTCAAATAGAGAATCACTTTTAATTTTAATTATAAACAAATAGCTAAACATTCTTTATTTTCACAAAGCATACTAACTTAACAAGTTAAAGAGTAAATTTTAGTTCTATATGGGACAATGCCGGACGTTCGTAACTGACACACTCAATTCGTTCGCCAACACCCACCAAGGTAATAAAACGAAAAAAATATATACATCATTTTAGTTTGTGTTTGACCCAGCCGTATGTAGTAAAATATAATTCTTGTAATTGAATCCTCAACTACTAATTATTTATGCAAATAAATGTCGTGTAAGAACTATTATTACTTTAAAAGTTACAATGTGTATGATTAATTTATGAGAAAATTGCGACGAAAGTAACCAAATATTTGAATTTAATTTTATCTTGAATCCTGTGTGCACCCGTAACGCTCCGCTAGTCGCTTGGCAGTAGTAATGGGGTTATTTCTAATATGGCGACGAGTGAAATCATGTTATCTCTTTTTAACATAGTGATACAGCTGCGTTCGCGATAACCTAGCGTTCGTGATTACCCGGCCTTCCCCTATATAAAACACATCATTGGCTACACCATCTGTTGTAGATAAAAATATGCCCCATTTCCATTGAAAATTATGCCGAATAAAAACACGTATTCACCGTATAAGCATTTTATTCGCAGAGTAACTCTAGAATTCTAGAACTTCATAGACAACAACTCCTAATTCAAATTTAAACATAGAACACTAGATTTGTGGAAGCTCTACCATAGACAACATAAATAAGATAATAACCATGTAATAACCTCAAACAATTCCGACAGTCACCTAGTACAAACGTGCTAAAAATGCTAGTGATGCTGGCGTGTTTAACAAAAAAATAATTAAGTATTAAATATTAAATAATAATACTCGTACAATTCATATGTTTATGTTTGATTAGCTGAGCTACTTGAGTCTTAGGATAAATGGAATTGCATCAAATTAAAAACTGAAAAAGTATTGTCAAAATCTTTCTTCTAAAACCTCATCGCATGTTCTAAAAATAAATTAATATAAAAACTAAACATAAAAACAAAAGTTAACAAATCTTGCAAAGTTTTGTTATGTTAATTTTCTTTGAAAGAACTTGGAAACAATTCTATCGCGGAAGTTAAGATGGCTAACTTTCAGGATTTTACGCAAATCTTCTTCTTAGACCCATGATATTGTCTCTTTACTTACAAATTAATTTTTGGGCCAATATTGGTTTTGCGGAAAATATATCTTTAGAAATAACAAATAAGGTAAGGAATTTTACGTAATGTAATGTAGATACACAAAATGACTTGAAACGGAAAACTCACAGTTTTTTGTACAAAAAAAGTCTATTTGCGCACAACCGCGTATATTTCATTAAATGACATAAATAATATTTTTACTCAACTAATGACACTTGATAGAAGGTTGAGATTATTGGAACCTAAATACAGAGTGTTTAATTAATCTAATTTTGGTAGTGAGATAATGAAAAACTGAGATAACTACTTTTGTAGCAATATCTAATGAAGGCTAGGTTTGATATACGGAAACCTGCACTCCTGGGTACAATCATTAAACCCCGTCGGTAAAAGAAAGAAAAAAAAGTTATAATGCGGAAATAATCGTAACAAGGAAGGATCGTCAAAGGCCTGAGGGATATCAAACTTTTCTACAGACAATACTTATTATATCTTTCACTAAAGTAAACTTTACTGCCAAATTTTTGTTTACTAAAACGGTATTTACCTGAAAATGAATGTCAGATCATTTATTTGAACGAAAGAAAGAAAGAAAGTACATTTATTTAACGCCAGAACATAGTAAAAAAGAAGGCATGTAGACAGAAAAAAAAACATTTTGACGCTAAAATAGGATCCCCATCCCCACTCAGCATAATGCCGCGGCAATCCGTGGCGTTGGTTTGATTTGCACAAATAAACCGTGTTTTTTTAATACCGTTAATTTTAGGGTATTGGTAAGTATGCTTAAGGAAACTAAATGGCATAGTTAATTTTCAAAAACTTTTTTTTTTGTAAAAAGTATTTTAATGTCGCATATAGCATTGTTGCAACACGGGCATTACATTTAATCCAACCAAACAATTGAAAACTGTGACATATCAATGTCATTTCGAACATGTATCGTCCGAGATAGTACGTACGTGTAGTAGCAAATGTATAAACTCGTACTAAACACTAATCAATTCGTAAACAGGCCCTAAGGCAAGTGTACATGCCCGTAAGGGCCTTATAAGATAAAAATAAATAATTAATTATCTCCGAAATGGAGTTAATTAGAATACCGATGTCTTTTAATTACCCCTTGAAATTAACGGAAATAAAAAAAACACGGTGTATACTTCTCTTTCATTAGGTAAGATAGATACCCTGATACAAAAATCAGGTCTGTGGTTTCTATGAATAAAGGATGACTCACTCACTCACGCTAGAACGGTTAGATTCCGGCCGGGGCGTATAACACTTCAGGTTTCTTTAGATCACCCGTCATAGAAAACGAAGTGTTAGAGCCTAAGCCCGGACCTAGACCTTTCTAGCATGACTGATGATGATCTAGTTAAGTTTAAGACTATGCTAGGTAATTAACAACATTACTGACAAAAGGCATATCTGGGTCTTTATTGACAGTTATATTTCTTTTCCAGGCCCCCGTTTCCGCCGTCACAGCATCAGCCCAACTTCCAGCAGTATACCCGTTAGTAAACATCCTCCTGCCCCTCCTAAACAACGTATATAACCTCCTCCTTTCCCTACTCTCCATCTTCGATACTTTACCTCCATCCATCAGCTGTCTAATCCCTGTCGATTTATCAGCGTTGGAGACGAGTCTGTTAAAATTGTATTCTCAAGCGCTCGCTATAGTTAACTTCTTGAGGAGTTTACCTGAATATGCTGCTGGGGCAAGTCCAAGTACTCCTCCATCAGGCGTTGTCAGCCTCCAGGGTCTGCTCACGACGCTGGTGTCAGCCATCACGAACGTCGCCGACGACGTGTTGGTGGGCATCGGCGGTGGTCTGCTGCCTGGCCTGCTGCAGCTGGTTCTGGCCACCGTACGCACCCTGCTTGAGCTGCTTGTTTAATGATGTCAGTGTTAATGGAACCTGCTATTTAAATACATGTTAAGGTCATTAATGTAGTTTTTATTTTCTTATAAGGAGCCTAAGGGCCTACGGCGAACCACGTCAGAGTTGCCTCCCTGTCATACTTACGTACGAATTTACAAGTGCGAACCTGACGTCATGAACTACTGGTATTGCAAGAAATAAAACTAAATTAGGTAATTAGGTAAGATTAATTTCTCTCAATATAAGTAGTTATGATATGTCCAGAACGAACATTTGGCGAGCTTAATGAAATTGATATAAATTTAGAAAGAATAACCTTAGGAGATTAGGGTCATTCTATTTTTTACTGCAGGTTTTTTGCCCCCAAAAGCAAGTACCTATTTGATTTTTATATTTGAAAATGATATATTTTTTAAATTGGATATCAATATAAAGCACATTTTAATGCCGCACTAACGATACGATGATATATATATTTATAAGTAACAAAGTTGGTACCTAATATAGTTGTATGTTTGCACACCCCAGGCTATAAATTCTAAAAATAAAAATAGTTAAGGGTCAAATATTACGGGCCTATTCTGTGCTTATCATGCTTTAGTAGCTTAAACCACATTATGAATATTAAAATTTCAAGATACTTTGAAATCGCAAAACCTGCAGTAAAAAGTAGACCTAATATCAAAAACTACTAGTTGTTAATGATCAGCATAACATAAGCATCCAACATCCTTTCAGGTTAACTCACGCAAGAGTGGGCTAGGCCCGGGCCGAGATGCCTAAAGGATGACTCACGTTAGATCGGGCTGGGCCCGGGCCGAGGCGTCCGACATTTCTATGACGGGTCATCGGTGATCACATGGTGCTTTCCATAAAAAACGTAGTGCCGCAGGCTCCGGCATGGCCCCCAACCGGTCTAGAATGTGTCATCCTTTACACTACGTTTTCTATGACCGGTGATCATCAGGACCCGTACATTTCATGCCGTTGACGGAAAAATTACTTCACGCTACATAGAGTATGATTCCAATTGGTATTTTCTTGGAGGATTTAACAACTGGAGACGCCTTTAAGAGCTTTACCCCTCTATCGAAAAGTTCGGCCAATGGTCATATGTATTGTACGGACTGACGTTTAGCTGACATGGATATTTGTACGTTACGTACAAATAGCCATACATTTGACGTGCCCCTCCCCCGCAAAAATCGGCAGACTGTTTTGTACAGAAAATTACAGTCAAGGCGTCTTCAGTTTTTCAATCCTCCAAGGGTATTTTCGTGATAATTAATCATTTGTCAACCTCTTTAGATAACTGATATAGATACTTGACAATCAGTACCGAGCCGACCCACGAGCCGTCCGTTTACTTCCGCGTTTCATAGTTCGGCTTGCGGTTCGGCTAGAAACGTCTAACTTTCACTGAAGTTTATTATATAATACATATTTTTGATTTTTAGCAGTATATTTTACGTAACAAGTATTTATTTTTCTGCGCGTCAATAGTTATCTAAATTTGTAGTGTTGTATAAAAACTCCCGGTATGTTAAATTACATCACTTTTGCGTCAACGGCATGAAATGTACGGGCCCTGGTGATCATAAATATTTCAGTAGAAAATGATCAGCCGACCGATCGTTCTAGCAATTAATTTTATTTAATTATATAAAAATGCGTAATGAGTTTTTTATTTATTACGAAAAGGTAAGCATTTGACCATAATCTCACCTGATCGAAAGTGCCGATGTAGTCTAGGATGGAACATGCTTACCTAAAAGAATTAAAGAAAAAAAAATCAAATTAAGTAAAGAAAGAATTAAAGAATTGGAATTTGTACATTTATCTGTAATGATCTTTCACCTATATTATCGGCACTGGTCTTATCTTTGAAGCCAACATGCTAGCAGTGGGCGAGTCATCTAGTACGCATTGGAACTCTGATCTGACATGAAATTATTACTATTGGTGTTTTCTCTCGCGGCGACGAAAGCTTCCGCGGCAGTTCTTGAAGAGCAACGCCCACGTCAAGACCGAAGCAGTAATGTCCCAACAGTTATGCCGCTCCAGTTGCCATCTGAATGTCTTCACTTACAAAGGTTATCTTTTCATTCTGTTTATGAGACTGGCACAGCGCTTTACGTCTAGATGGACTCTAGTTTTAGTATCAAAGCATCGGCTTGGGGACATTTTATGCCGACTTCTACGGCACGGCCGCAAACTAGCATGCATTGCCATCTGGGTAGTCTTTTATAAAGCTATAATCCTGTTATTAGGGTTCTGTAGTCAACTAGGAACCCTTATAGTTTCACCATTTCCGTCTGTCGGTCTGTCCGAGGCGGGTGCACTAAATTTTTTATATTTAATTTCATATATTATAGTTTGATACATTATTATTTTGAATACCGTAATAAATGGCGTATGGCGTATACGGTAGTTTTACCGTAATACCTAATTAACGGAATACATAATGTTATTATAGGTAGGTATAATGTTCATAAGGTATATTACTTCTTCTAATATACATTGCCATAATTATTACATACTCTAAAGCATATTATTTGTTCTAACAAGTGACATCACATAATTATTTGTGTGGCATAATGAGTGCATGACATAAATGGGTTGGGTGAGGTTAGAGCTGCGACTCCGCACAAACGAATAACTGGGTCAAAATTCTTTAAGTGATTTTGTCTCCAAAAAAAAGTGACGGAGTGTCGGAGCTTTTTGTATGAAATTTTGTTTTCTATTTCTCTCATATTCAATATAATCTACAGCTAGAAAGACATAAAATAGCACTAGACTTTTTTTTTGTTTGATAGATGGCACAAGCATGACAGAGAGGTCAGAAACAAGGCAACGAAAATAATTTTGACCCAATTACCTAGCAAAAGGAAAGTTAAACTAGGTTAGAACTTCGACCCTCTACCAAAAACCTACCAAAAATACTAAGAATACTAAGTTAAAATAGATGTCTGAGTAGATAAAAGCAAACCCCACTGTTATGTGAACAAGCAATTAAAACAGAATTAATAGTAAATATTACATCAAATTCTCAATACTGCTTAACAACACTAAGTTAATTATATAAATTAGGCATAATTTGTCATCAAGTTATTTATTTACCTTGATTCAGAATTATTTGAAACTGCTAAATCAATCACTAGATGCTATTTGGGTTACTAGTATGATAAATTAAATAATGAATAAATATAATTGAAAATAAAACCTTTTTATTAAAGTTAATAATCATATTTGTTCACCTTATCATCAACAACTAATAAATACAATCACTAATACTTTATAATTAACCAAGATATGATTGAATTAATTATTGACTAATTAATCCATAAATTTAATCATCAGGTGAGTACATAAACTTTCAATATTCCTGTGGCGACGATTAACTCAGTGCTGCAGCGCAAAGAAGAATGACAATACCTCAGCAAAAAAGTGGTTTAGGTAAGATTTGAACTGCGGCCCCGCAAAATCAAAATCCTTGAAAAAATAGGTTAGGTTGGGTTAGGTAGGATGATAATATATGGTGGCCTAGCGGCGCTGGTGGCCTAGCGGTAAGAGCGTGCGACTTGCAATCTGGTCGCGGGTTCAAACCCCGGCTCGTACAAATGAGTTTTTGGGAACTTATGACGAAATATCATTTGATATTTACTAGTCGCTTTTTGGTGAAGGAAAATATCGTGAGGAAACCGCACTAATCCCAATAAGGCCGACCGACCATACTAGTATTAATTTTATTTCCTTATAATGTGATCTGAGTTTACATACAGAACGGGAGATATCCGAATTCTTAGAATTATTATATTTATCTGCATTGACCGTTTACCTATATTATCGCCACTAGTCTTATCTCTTTTATGCAAACAAGTTAGCATTGAGCGAGTCATTCAGTTCGTATTGGAACTTTGTTCTGTCATGAAGTTATTATTATTGGTGTGTTCTATCGCGGCGGCGAAAGCTGCCGCAGCAGTTCTTGAAGACAACAATCCAACAAGCGAAGACCTCGGGGCTGCCTCGTACTTCAATGCATCAACTACTTTTACCAAGATAATAAAAACGGAAGATCTTAGGTCGCGTGACCCAATATACGCGACGCCTGCAGTCATGTTCATTGGTAAAGAAACTGGAGAGATTCTAAGATGTCTTCTGGCAGAACCAAATGAGTGTGAAGTTTTCCATGAAGCGAGTACTCAGGTCCATGCATTGCTTGTTTTTGGAGAGTACCTCTATGCGAGTTTTTCTTCTGGTGTTATTCTAAGATGCGATCTTTATGAGAAAAAATCGTGCATTAATTTTTATACTGGCAGTTCTGAGACGTTATCCTTGTCGGCTGAAGGGAGGTATCTATATGCCTCTCAATATAGTCCCTCTGGTATTTTACGATGTGATTTAAATCAACCAGATAGCTGCCGAATATTACAGAAAATGAAGGACAGCTATATGTGGGCGTTCAGCCACGTTGGAAAATATATATTCATCGGACAGGAAGATGGAAAAGTTTTACGCTGCTCATTGAAAGTGGACAATAGTTACATGAAAATGTACGATATGAATTCACGTGTATATGGTTTCGCTAATATGGAAAACAGTATTTACGCAATAACATTAAATGGTAATTTGTGGAATTGTTCCCTCAATGCTGATACTACTATTGATAGTTGCCAGTATGTGCCTTCAGATGTAGATACACCGAAAGACATTGTATCATTCAATGACCAGTTGTTCGTAGTTAATAAACAAGGCGTACATACTTGTAAATGGACCAATAATACCAGCTGCACTCTTTCGCGCAGCATGAGGGAGTTTCAAGCATAGCAATCGCTTATGAGACATACTACATGCAGAGTAGATACAAAGATGAGCAGACGACCTGCTCATGGCAGACTAACTACAGATGTCCTCCCTTCGTCTCTTACTACGAAACCCAGGAGCGAGACATGTTTGAAGTACACGTAAGAAATGGAAAGTTGTACAATTCTCAAGGTTTCCTTGTGGACACAAGATTTGCGAACGAAGGGCATTCAGGTCCTGCAGCAATATTTGCAATGGGTCCTGAAGGTAGAATTTTACTGTCCAATGTACATTTAAATCAGCTCATCCATACGTCTAGCTTTTTTGCGGGAAGCCCAATCGCTGGAGCAGGAGAGATGACGGTTGTTAATGGTGTGATAACAAAAATGGCGGCATGTGACGAACACTACCGGGCTGATGAGAATTTGAACAAGCAAGTGATTCAGTCGCTAAGGAAGCAAGGGTATTCGAGAGCTTTAGAATCACAGGAGTGCAGTGAAGTCGATAAAAACCAACCTGAAATAAACAACCAATAGACCAGTTTGATTGTTGCTGAATAAAGATGATCAAAATAATATAATGTTTATATTAGCTCAACGCAACCCAAACACGGATTCCCCCGTAGTACTTATTGGCTAGGTTTTTTTTGTAATAATATTTAACAAATTAATTTTTTGTGAGGGTCAATTAATAAGCTATAAATAATAATAATAATAATATAAAAAAGTAATAAGCTTAAGCTGGCAAGGGCATTTATTCATGTGATGAACATTCCTGATTCCTGAGCCATGAGTGTTTTCTATGTATTTAAGTATTTATACTATTATATATCGTTGTCAAAGTACCAGCCAACACACAACCACCAAGTAACAAAACAACCACCAGCCTTATGTGGGACTTAGTCAATTTGTGTAATAATGTCCTATAATATTTATTTATTATTATTTATTAATTTTTGTAATAATGTCCTATAATATTTATTTATTTATTTAATGTAAAAGTCAGAGGACGTTCGCCCCCGCATTACTTCCCCGTTTAATCCGTCAGTCATTTTATCAAGAAAATTAACCGACACACCGACAGCACTCGCATCAAGACAGAAGCAGTAATGTCGCAATAGTAATGCAGCTCCAGTTGCCATCTGAACGTCACCTTTACTTACAAGGGATAAACTTTTCATTCTGTTTACGAGACTGGCACAGCGCATTTTTACGTCCAGATGGACTCTAGTTTTAGTATCAAAGCAGCTTGGGGACATTTTATGCCTAGTTTTACGGCATGGCAGACTAGCATACATGCCATCTGGGTAGTGTTTTATAAACCTAAAATCCTGTTTATATTATATTGGTACACATACGACGACGTGTGTTTTGACGACCGGTCTGGCCTAGTGGATAATGAGCCTGCCTATGAAGCCGATGGTCCTGGGTTTGAATCGCGGTAGCCATTTATTTGTGTGATGAGCACAGATATTCCTGAGTTCCTGAGTCATGGATGTTCTCTATGTATTTAAGTATTTTTATATTATATATATCCCACCCTCGGTACAATTTTAGTCGTATTTAAAGCTCCTAATACCTTGATACTGGCGAAATAGTCCCACTGGACTCAAGCCATAACTTTAAAAGAATGAATAAACAGCTACCACGAGCCTGACACTAACATATTATTCGCTGTTTGCGTAACTTACTCTTGCTCGCATTAATATGCCAGTACGATTCCTATGGAAAGTAAGTTACGCATATGCTAGCGAATATGTGAGAGGTAAGTCTCAGGCTCGCGGTCGCCGCACTGAAAAAAGAAAGATTTACTCTTACCTACCTAAGGCGAAGTTATTACCCACATTACTCACATTTTCTAAAAGCGTACTTACATCCGTTGGCACTTTATGAAAAAGACGGAAACTGAGGATATATGGGTACTTCCGGCGGCGTGTGACGCCAGCAGATAAGGGCGACGTTATATTGGTGAACTTCCGCTTGCGACTATAGATCGTCTAAGATCTGCACGGACTTTGATAGAACAAAGTATGGAAGTGCGGTCATTACCAAATTAAAATGGAGTTGAACGGGACATGTTGCTAGGCAGAGTGGTAGCAGGTGGACTAAAATGTTAACGGAATGATGGCCGCTTTCGGATGAAAGAAGCCCCTGGCGTCTGTTGGCTCGTTGGGTGGACGACATTCGGAAGATCGACGTGCGGGTCACTTCTGGATGAGATTAGCTCAGGACCAGGATAAGTGGCGTACTGGAAGAGAGGCCCATGCTCAGCAGTGGGCGATAAAGGGCTGATATGATAATGATGATAATGGAAGTGGCACCATTAAACATACTATTATTTTCATCCTTTCCATCTTCACCATTTTTATGGCTAGCAGTCCTCAACCATATATATAAATACATACAGGATGGGCAAATAAGAGTGATACACTTTGTTTTAAAATTTTAATTCATAAATATATTATTCAGGGTTGGCAATTGTATTGTAGTATACCTATATTTTTAATGATTCTGACACTTAGAGACCTTTACATCTCTAAGTAAATTTAAGTTAATTTAAGCTAGTAATTTTGTGTAGCTATACCGTATTTTATATATAACATACAAGCACAAACTGTTGTGTCTCACAGCTACATGTTATTATTATTTAAATATTAATATACTCCGTTAGCTTGAACATGTCACACTCGCTTAAAAGTCTTTGCTTACGGTGGCGTCGTTGATCGGGTCGCCACTTTCCCGAATGAAGGTTGAGGGAGGCGATGGCTGAGATACGCGTCATACTCGTAAACGGGTGCTGTTTGTGGAGACTGGTCTGTTTAAACTAACTTTATTTTTTAGTATAATTACAGTGAGACACCTCATTCGGTTCTCGTTATGTTTCTTTTAACATAATGAATGTTTTAATTATACGGAATTTTGACTCTTAGAGACTCTATACATCTCTAAGGATAATTTGATAAAAGTCATTTAGAGATATTTTAGATTTTTTTTTTATCTGTTTGTTTTTATTTTATTATTATTATTTTAGTTATTTTTTGTTATTGTATTTTATACTTAATTGTTGATGTGCTTGTTTTTGCTTGTATTCCATGTTGACGTGTAAAAGTGCCCTTGTGGCCTAATTGCTGAGTAAGTGTTGAAGTTCAAGTTCAACTCAACATTTATTCAGCAAATATACGGAAGATAATTTCTGCCAAATGTTTACCTGTAGCAGCAAGCAATTTTTTCTTAAACGTTTGTGTTGTTTAAAACACGTTGTTTGTTCGATAATTTCGAGAAACATTGACAGTGATTTGCACCCAAATTCCCCAAATTTTGCAGCTCCTGACTTATAGACTAGTATTTTTATACAATTTTGATGTTTGACGATCTTTTTGTGAAATTCTTATTATTAAGTTTACCATATCTATAATAGTACAATGTTTTTTTAGAACAATAATAACTGCATCAATAAATTGCTCTGATATTTAGATTAAGATGATATTTGTAAAATTTGACGATTTAAAAGTGCTTGTTGCTAGACCTATTTGAATAAAGAATATTTTGACTTTGACTTTGACTTTGACTATATGTGGGACTATCTAAAATTACAAACTGATGAAGTTAAAACAGTTAAAACCGACCATCCAACACAAATTTACTAAGATAACGCCGAAACAAACACTGCGAAAATATGCATAGGTAACGTTGCCGTTGACTCACATTTGCCTGCTGTTCGTGGTGGACATATGTCTGACATTATTATTCCGCATATATTTGCCAACCCTGAATAATATATTTTTAAAACAATACTTAATAATCTTTGAACTTAATATAGTTAAAATTTAAAAAACAAAATGTATACTTCTCTGTCCAACCTGTATGACAAATAAATATTTTTGGAGGTTGCCTTTTCCTTGCCTCGCACAGCTAAACTATGGAATGTATTGTCGCCTGCGGTATTTCCAGGTCAATATGATAAATAAACCTTAAAGAAACCCTGTCTTAAACGCTGGCAACACACTTCAACTCCCTTCTGGTGTTGCACGACTTGCACGTGTCATTTATCAGCTAGTTTGCATCTTATGTCATAAAAAAATTAAAGTTATAGTGCCAACCATGTTTTACAAACGATGTAAACAAGAAAAAAGAAGAAACAGCGCCTCATAAGACTCAGTGTGGTGCCGCCCAAGGCTCGGAACCGGTTTGAAAAAATACCGGTAAATACCGGTTTATTTCGGTTTTCCTCCGAACTTTTATAAGAACGCGAACGTTTTAGGAACTTTATTGTAACCTAAAAAACCGGTTTATTCGACGAGCGACGAAACTGACGGCAGGCCTGGTTATGCCATGTTGACATAGACACCGACATAGAAAGAAACCAGTTTTTATTGCACTAAACTGGTTAATTTGACAAGAACTGTTCTCATAAAAACCGGTTTAAAAATAACGGTTTTTCGAGCGAAACCGAAATTAAAAGCGTTTGCTTTTTTTTTAATCGAACGGGTATAACCCCGAGATGATCCCGTTGGCACCAAGTCGGGGTCTGATGACGGGATCTTGGAGAAATCGAGGGAACTCTTCAAATGTTATAGGTACATGTATGGCGCTTTTGGTAATATTTGAAGTCGGTTTTATTTTTTGTTCAAAAGTTTTATTTTATACCACATCGGTAGCAAACATGCATACGGCCCGCCTGATGGTAAGCAGTCAGCGTAGCCTATGGACGCCTGCAACTCCAGAGGTAGGAGGTGGTTATATAATATTTACATCAATAAATTGCTCTGATAATTAGCCTAAGATAATTATATGTAATACTGTCTGTCCTGTACTACAACTTGTATAAACTACATTTTTGTTATTATAAATTCGAAGTAGTGTAAATGAAAGTTAGACGAAATCAATTTTCTGAAATTACTTCAAAACAAGTGACTATTTCTCTGATAATCGACTTAATTTCAACGTAATTTTGATACTTAAACAATCTAAAACATTTACTGAAACTGTTCTTATGCATAATTTTGTATAATTTACCACTATAATTTTTGATGATTTTTTTGAAAACTGTCCCTTCTCGTCGCATATTACCGGGGACGCACGCTTGCGACCTCATTATTAAAAGGCAAGATGAGGAAACGTGCTAATAGAAACCAATACTTGTTATTTAGATATTACGTAACAAAAGGTGTTTTCAACGATTAAATCTATAAATTTTACATTTTTGCTCTAAAATCGTTACCGAGCTCTAATACTAGTTGTATTGCGACTATAAATCGCATCCCCGTCGCACCCCACACCGCCCACTGAAAACCCACCCCTATGCGCGGCGCAGACCTCCCAATATAGATCCAGTTCACCGTCAGACCCGCTTCAGGCCACACCATGTATCGGTAAGTACAATACACCGTGTATACAATCTGTACGATTTATTCGCCTTAACCTCCCCAGCCATAGACGTAAAAAATCATTTGCCAGTGAAATTTCGACCTATAATGGATTTTTTTTTTATTAATCAAAACAAAACAAATGCAGCTCTGTTCCAATAAAATACTATTTAAATTTTATAGAACTTATTAAGTACTATATGTAGGATCTTCCTTAGGAGGTTATTTATTGTTTTTCAGCTTCATTCGATTTATTAGTCTTTAAAAAAACAGGTTAGAAATAATGATGAAAATGAAGTAGTTGATGAAATCGAGTTGTAGAAATGATTTGTTATTTCTAAATGACCATTGGATTATAAATTTATACATTCAATTTATTTGACTTTTTAATCTTTAAATATTTAAAACTCTATTGGATGGGCATTTCGAATTTTATCAGTTATATGTGGTAAAAACGTGTTGTGGGAATAATGCGTCAAAAAAATGATTTGTCATTTCTTAAAGGACAGTTCGTTTATATAATGACATTGAAAAAAGTGCTTAGAGTCCGTCTAAGTTGACTTTGCAGCGATTTTAATAGAACAAAGTAAAAGTGTTATTATAAAGATTATTTGTGCTTTTTTTAAACAAAAGGGTACTTATTGTTAGTTGTCAATAAGCCCCTATTTCCATATAGCTTCAATTTGAAATCAACTTTATCGATAACCGACAATGGCGTTTTGGTTAAAAACATCACATTTTTCATTAAAAAATGACATTAATGATGACAATGCCCCAATTTGTCATTAAAGAAAAAATCAGTTTAAAAGGCCTTATCCATTTACATTTCGACTTTTGTCAGATTTAATGCATTGTCAAAACGTGTTGTGAAAATATAAAATATTGCGCCGGTAAAATGATTTGTCATTTCAAAATGACAACTTTCGTTAGTAGATTTTTTCTAATCTTCTAAGGGTGCATCAAATAATGATTAGAATTGCATATTTACAGAACCTCTTTACGCATAGTTTTATTTTAATTTTAAAGTATCATTATATTGTATTATTTGAAACTTATTTTTAATCTAACTACTCCCGCCATTTCACTGTCATAAATTATTTCGTGCAAGACGACCCGGAGCCCGCCTTAAACCACAGATAACGACGTTGATTTTTTTAACAATGGTTTTAGAAGACAGGTGAATCAATTTTAAATATCTAGAATTTTAAATATTTTAGCATAGATAGTGTTTTATGGAATTAATAAATAGGCATCGGAGTTTTCATCGCACGGTAAGACTAATAACGAGCTATGGAGTCGACATTAGCAATAAAATTCAACTCATCTATTTAATAAGTGTTTTTAATTTTATAACCAAGAACGAGTACTTTGACGAGTTATATACTATACTTTAATTTTGTCTTTGAATATATAAATATTACAAATAAGAACAATTACCATTTATTGCATTGATTATATTACGAAATTTCATTTAAAAATAATATTATGTATATTAAAAGAGGTAAAAATAATGTGAATGTAAATTAATCAATACATAAAAATGGTCATTATTTTTTTATTAGTAATATTTATATCCTGAACGACAAAATTAAAGGATCCTTTACAAACATTCATGTCCTTGTAAAATTAAAATCACTAATTAAATAGATGAATGAGTATGAGTATGAATATGAGTTGAATTTTATTGCTAATGTCGACTCCATAGCTCGCTATTAGTCTTACCGTGCGATGAAAACTCCGATGCCTATTGATAAAAGTAAAAATAACGGAGAAACAGTTCTGCACTGCAAGTATGGACATTTTTATTAGAAAGATACCCCTCTTTTGTAATATTAATTTTGATTTTATTAAATTGACGACCTTAAAGATTATTTAGATATTGAAAGAGAACGCAGGGCGCTGGCGGTGAGGAGTAACATGTTGGCCCGCAGGTTTGCTCGTTGCTCGAATCAAGCCAAAATCACGCTATTCAAAGCGTTCTGTCAGAGCTTCTATACGAGCAGCCTGTGGTTCAACTGCACTCAGAAGTCGCTCAGTGCCCTGAGGGTTCAATATAATAGCGGCTTTCGGGCGTTGTTGAAGCTGCCCCGCTTCTGTAGTGCTTCAAAAATGTTTGCGGAGGCGCGTACAGACGGTTTTCACGCCATCATACGCAAAAGAACTGCCTCGCTAGTGAATAGGATGCGGAGCAGCTCTAACGGCATCCTGAAAATGTTTGTAGGAAAGCCTGATTCTCCCATGCACAAACATATTAATAAATTAATGATCATGGGTAGTTTAATTGCGTGAATTTTAATTTTGAATTTCAATTTCGCTCATTTGGGATGTCACTTGTGTGGATACTCTGGCGCCGTCCCATTTGGCCTCTACTTCATCACGGCCTGGCGGTGCGGCGGCAGCAGCTGAAGCTCTAAAGCGCCGCAAATATGCGGGTCTATCAAGCGACCACATATTTGCGGCGTTTGCAGTTGAGACTTTGGGACCTTGGTGTCAGGATGCCCATAGGTTATTTAATGAAATAAAAAAGATGCTCCTCGACACCACTCGAGACCCTAGGGCTGGCTCATTTCATGGCCAAAGAATCGGCATTGCGATTCAACGGGGGAATGTAGCCAGCATTATGGGCACCCTTCCGCAGGGAACAGACTTGGGGGACTTTTTTTGTTAGTTTTAAGTTAGTTTTTATTTATTATATAAGTCATTCTTTTTTTAGTTTCTGTATCTATTAATTACTATTTAAATAAAGACTGTTATTTAAACATTTATATCTAAAAAAAATCAATTTAATTTAGTTATTTTATTGTGAATTTTAAGTTAATTTATTTATAATATGTGAATTTCAATTTAATTAATTAATTTATTTTTAAATATTAACAATAGATTTTAAGTCACTATGTACCTAACCCCAATGGATCCTAGTTATCTAAATAAAGAAATTGATTATTATTATTAAATATAAATACTTTTGAGATGTTGGGGAAGTAGAAATATCTACTTTTTTC
Source organism: Cydia pomonella (assembly GCF_033807575.1). Classification (NCBI taxonomy): domain Eukaryota; kingdom Metazoa; phylum Arthropoda; class Insecta; order Lepidoptera; family Tortricidae; genus Cydia; species Cydia pomonella. The sequence continues at coordinate 3,551,381 of NC_084728.1, forward strand.
TCCCTTTTTATGTTAATAACTTTTGATATATTGTGTGTGCCAATAAACGCTTCAAATACATTTTTCTAGACATCATTACGAATCTAATGGGTGAATGAAAGGTATAACACGTATTTTAAGGAGTAGTATCTCAATTTTTCACAGTTTGTCGAGTAGACTAGCCCGCGTAATTATAATTTTTTATTCTTCGTTTCTATCAATCTTTTGTTTCGTGCTATAATCATAAATTAAAGGCAGGCGTCCGGATTTCTTTCCCATGGTACAAAAAAAAAAAAAAAACAGAAGCTCCGTTCCCGCCGTTCTTGAAAATACATACCTAAACTTGCCCGACTCACTAGGGTTGCTTCTGTATTAATTTCGAATTTTAAAAAGGAGTAGGTAGTAATGTAAGTTTACAGACATACATACATCGATTCGTTTATACATACATCTTATCATGTTTACATTCCTTAGAGAATGCATTTTGATGTACATGACAGTAGGTACCTACGTAGCTCTGCCCGAGAGTGCCCGAGAACGCCTGTAAATGTAACGGCTGTGTGCGTGCGGCAAAAATGGCACTTTGTACTGAGCGGACTCTCTGCTCCGGCGCGCGCCGCCGCTATTTACTTTGTGCCATAGTCCATCGCTTTCACCCAATGACCCAGTTCATTTTACATTCCATGAACTCTCAATAGTCCTTACACCCAGGCGGGTGACGCCTCTGCATGCGTCATGCGTCTCATGACACAGGCAAGAGCAGCATGCGCTCGGTATACCCCTGACTCCCACTAAAGTGTCAAAAGGGCATCTACGTGTTGGTTTCGGCTCTGCACAGGCCTCCCACATGTCCGGAACACCATTGTTCCGTGATAGATAAAAAAAGTCTTAAATATTGAAATTTAAAATATTAAAATCCGTAGGTGACTTAAAGTTTTTAGAGGTATGTACATACTCAAAGAATCACAAAAAAACGCTAAACGAACTACAGTCAGGTGTATTAAAAAAAACGGTCAAGTGCAAGTTCGTTTTACTCGCGCACCGAGGGTTCCGTACGAACTTTGAACGTTATCAGAAATTATGCAAAATTTTACCCTATCACTTTGAAGTAAAGGTAAAAACATGTGGGAAATATATTCCAAGGTTTTGTATTAAATGTGTGCTTACATTTCAGGCTTTATAACCTATAAAAATGTTCAATTCAGAAAAGTAAAAGGAAAATAAATTAATCTAAAAATGAGTTTCTTAATAAGATTTTCTTAGATCCTGATTTTAATGGTTCAAGATTTCGTTACTCAATTCCTTCAATATTTATTTTTTTCCTTAAGGAAAATATTAATATTTGTATCGGAAGTATCTAAGAATAAGAAAACCGATTCGCATTTAATAGCGTGTTATGACTCCTCTACACGATGGGCCATCTTACTGGCCCACTAATATGGACTAGCGTGCAGAGAGGGTAATGTCGGATGGCTTATGGCGCGGCGGGATGGCGATGGGATGGCCACGGCGTCGGTTTTTCGTCCGCGTCGAGGGTAGTGGGCCAGCGATGGTGTGTACGCATCTACACGTGGCCCATTCCATAGCGCGTGCTCTCAACCATCGCATGGCCATCTCGCTGGACCAGCGCTGGGCCATCGTGTAGAGGAGCCATAATCATCGCATAGCCAACTTGCTGGTCCAGCGCTGGGCCATCGTGTGGAGGAATAACCATCACATGGCCATCTCACTGGTCCAGCGCTGGGCCATCGTGTAAAGGAGCCATAACCATCGCATAGCCATCTCGCTGGTCCAGTGCTAGGCAATCGTGTAGAGGAATAGCCATCGCATGGCAATCTCGCTGGTCCAGCGCTGGGCCATCGTGTAGAGGAATAACCATTGCATAGCCATCTTGCTGGTCCAGCGCTGGACCATCGTGTAGAGAAGTTATTACAGCTTTGGACTGGTTGATAGGATATTGACGATCGCCTTAGTTATTCGCGCTCATCTCCCTCATGACGTTCACTTTATTTCGCATGAATCTAATCATGTTTATCTAATATAATCTAATCATGCACCAATCAGCGTGAGTAATCTTCAAGGTCGTATCGAAACCATAACTAGTTCTCCAATCAGTACCCCTAGTGTAACTAAATTCGATTTCCAAACGTGACGTACGCGTTTGCGTTTAGTCTCATTTTGTATTGGATTTCGAAAGAGCGCGCCAAGCGGGACGTTTTGGAAACTCAAAATCCTATACAAAATGAGACTTAACGCAAACGCGTTCGTCACGTTATGATGTCGATCAAAGTTACACTAGGGGTACTGAATTGGGTTCAAGATTTAATTTTATTACATTAAAGTTTAGAAATACGAGTAAATTAAGTAATAACTTTGAGGGCCGCGATACCTTTATAAATATTATTCTGAAAAATAACTCTGAAACTGATTTAAACATATTTTAATGAGATGCCAATATTCGGTATTCGGCCTGTTCGGCCACCTTTCCGGATACAAAATTGCACCTGGGACAATATATTGGTGGCTTCTATGGAATAAAAAAAAATCGAATGCTATTGCATGTCTATACAACTGTAGATTATATTTTCCTTGAGAAAAAAATTAAAATTAAGAACTATCCCATACAAAACTATATTCTATCACATTTACTAGCTACACTCTATCACATTTTTGGGGAGAAACACAAGACAACGAAAATATTTTTTACCCATCTACCTAAAATGAAAAAATACACAATAAAAATAACCGAAAACCACTATATTTAATACGTAGTCTTGGAAACTTGTTAAATACAGATATCCGTTTTTTGAGCATTTTGTTTATTACAAATAATTTTATTCATACATTCACTGATTCTGTCTGAGCAACAATAATGAAATCGTAGCAAACGTTCTGCTTTTTTGGCAAACAGAGGGCCTACCGCGAACCACGTTCCACGTGTTGCCTCTCTGTCGCACTTGTAAATTCGTACGTAAATGTGACAGGGAGGCAACACGTCGAACGTGGTTCGCGGTAGGCCCTCAGTTTTCATATTAATATTCATATTCCTTTATTGATAAAATTACAAATTTTACATGTCAAAAGGATAATACATATAATTGGGTCGATGTCAATTGAAGTAAAATTAATATATAATAATAATCAAATTTAATTACAGTAAAATAATAGAATATAAATATAATCAAAACAATTCGAATATCCAATAAATTTAATTAAATCATTATTATAATATTTCTGACATGTCATAAAAGTCATAATTATCATATCAAGTAGTATAAAATATAACAATATCAAAATAATCAACACAATTCAGATATCCAAAAAATTAAATTCAAATTCAACGACGACGAGCTCAACGAGGGGCGGGAGGGGGTTAGGGTCGGCAACGCGCATGGAACTCCTCTGGAGTTGCAGGCGTACATAGGCTACGGATACTGCTTACCATCAGGCGGGCCGTGTGCTTGTTTGCCACCGACGTAGTATAAAAAAAATCATTAAGTATTATAATATTCTGACATGTCATAAAGTGACATGACATGTCATGTAGTCAGCCATTTTTTTATCGAGTGTAGAATGTCAGATCATTTCAAATATTTTTTTTGTTGTCGGGTAGTTTATTATAGATACCTGATAATTAATTTGACTCAAAATGTTCGCATGTTATGTTGAATATTGGGCGCTTCGGCTGGGAGAGGCCGAATATTCGGTATTTGGTGTTCGGCCAAAACCACTATCGGAGCATCTCTAATATTTTACATCAGTCCTTCAGAAAAGAGAAAAGTCTAAATTATATACATATATATTTTTTATACTACGTCGGTGGCAAACAAGCATACGGCCCGCCTGATAGTAAGCAGTCTCCGTAGCCTATGTACGTCTGCAACTCCAGAGGAGTTACATGCGCGTTGCCGACCCAAACCCCCCCTCGCCCTCGTTGAGCTCTGGCAACCTTACTCACCGACAGGAACACAACACTATGAGTAGGGTCTAGTGTTATTTGGCTGCGGTTTTCTGTAAGGTGGAGGTACTTCCCCAGTTGGGCTCTGCTCTAGATCTGGAATGGCATCCACTGGCTGTGCCCTACCACACAAAGCGAGATGATATTCACAATGCCCATACCTCTCTTTTGGACGTAGTTTAAGGACGTACCCGGGTCCAAAATATTAATGTACAGTCAGCAATACTATTCGCTCAGCACCTTTGCATACAAACTTGTATGGAGAATACCTTTTCTCTGCAGCTGACTGTACAAGATCAGATCGCAAGCTCAAGGGAGAACTTACACAAAGTTTCAAACTATCCGAGTAACGCGCCGTATCATTTCTAACCACTTTCAAACTATTTCAACTTACTTAGAAATTTATATAGTTGCTCTGAAGAATTGTTTGACATGATGCCGACGGCCGCTTTCTATCACCGCACCGCTCGCCGTCGGCAGGGTGTTCATCCTCACACCCTAGAACCTAAATGGTCGCGTACTGTGCGGTTTAAGAGGAATTTCCTCCTGCGAACAGTTCGGCTGTGGAATGAGCTTCCTGCCGAGGTTTTCCCGAGGGGCTACAGTCCATCTTAGGCATCTTAGGTTAGGGTTAGGGGCATCTTAGGCCCTGTCTTCACTTTCCATCAGGTGTGACTAGAGCCAATCGCCGATCAGTTTTTAATAAAAAAAAAAAAAAAAAAAAGTATGGGGTTCTTCAAAAAAGGGGTGTACAGGTTTTTAAAGGGTCGGCAACGCGCATGTAATGCCTCTGGTGTTGCAGGCGTCCATAGGCTACGGTGACTGCTTACCATCAGGCGGGCCGTATGCTTGTTTGCCACCGTCGTGGTATATAAAAAAAAGGTAAGTATCATTATATCGTTTGCTATATATGATATGGTACCTGAGTAAATCATTTGAGAGTCCCCGGCAAGCTCGGCCGAGTTTGAAATTCCCATACCAACGGAGTTTCGTTCTTTTAAAAAGACTAAATCTTAATCTTTATCTTTAAACTGTGATAAAACAAAGTACCTAACCAAATTGTGTTCGCGTTTTTTTAAAATTGTCTCAATGTGTTATTATGCTGCTGAAAGGAAAGTACTGTCAGCGATAAAATCTTGTAACAATATTTTTTGACAAAAAACTTATTATTTACCCTACTTTTACGGAAGTTTGACATCATAATATTTTCCCCACTTTTCATGCGGAACATGAAAGCTAAAAATAGCAAGAAAAAGGTGTAACCTAGACGTTCCATCAAGGAGATTAGATCTCGGGCCCTAGGGGGTGTTAGGCTGCCTCAATGAACGTTTGGCCGCGATAAATCTGACGCCATTTCTACACTCCAGAGGAATGAAAACGAGTTATTTGTATTGTAACTTCCAAACTACGTGAACTTTCATATTCATACTAGTAGTATTTTTTAGGGTTCCGTAGTCAACTAGGAACCCTTATAGTTTCGCCATGTCCGTCTGTCTGTCTGTCTGTCTGTCTGTCCGAGGCTTTGCTCCGTGGTCGTTAGTGCTAGAAAGCTGAAATTCGGCATGGATATATAAATCAATAAAGCGCGCAAAGTCGTACAATAAAATCTAAATTTTTTTTTTTTAGGGTACCTCCCCTACACGTAAAGTAGGGGTGTTTTTTTTTTGTTCAAACCTACAGTGTGAGGTATCGTTAGAAAGGTCTTTCAAAACTAATAGGGGTCTTCAACAAACATTTTTTGATAAAGTGAATATATTCTGAGATAATCGCTCCGAAAGAAAAAACAAATGCCCCCCCCCCCCCCTCTAACTTTTGAACCATAGGTCCAAAAGATATGAAAAAAATCTTGGAAGTAGAGCTTAAGAAATACATTAAATGAAAACTATAGCGGACATGATCAGTTTAGCTGTTTTTGAGTTATCGCAAAAAGTTTCCCCTTCATAGTAAAAAGACTTACTTTAATTATATAGGTACTGATTATGCAAATTTGCCTATTTGTTTAACTCGCGTGAAAGGTACCGTTTCATCCCTTGGTTAACAATTTACTATACTTTAAGCTCCAGTTCAGCTTATTGTGACGGAAGAGTAACTACGGAACCCTACACTGAGCGTGGCCCGACATGCTCTTGGCCGGTTTTTATTATTTATTTATTTAGTAGGCTCTCAAAATAAGTTACAGACAATCGCGGAAATTACAGTATTAGCATAAAGTTCAGATCTAGACTAACCCTATTCATAAAACTTTACAGGCCTGATTTAGTTAAATTATGTTTTATCCCTTTCTTATAAATACGTAAGTCAAAATAACAGATAAGGACAAACGATTCGTAGCTAATTCAGGCCAGTAACGCGTTTATGACTGAATAACTAAACATGTGTGCACAGAAGGATAAGGACATATAATTACAATTTATCGCTAGAGAGGTGAGATGTCATTTCGACGCTAGATAATTGACAAAAAGGTAAAATAAACAGTAGTGTTAAGGCGCTCTTATAGACGGATTTTAGGTTTTTGAGCGGGTGAAGCAGACGAAGTGGTAGAACAGACAGCCCATGTGGTTCTGGGATCTTGATGATCTAGATATGTGAACTCAAATTTTGGTTTTGTCTTTAGTTTTGTTTCTCTGCATATATACGTTACGGTTAATGTTAGAAGTTTAAATAAACTCAAGTTTACTCTGGTATAACTAGTATATCCCAAGGTCTTTGGGTAAAATTTGAAAATTTAAACAACATTAATCTATATTCGGCGTTTACCCGTTAACATCTAGGTCTACCCAACACTGGCTGGGTAATGTTAGGTGTTGTTTAAACAACATTAATCTATATTCGGCGTTTACCCGTTAACATCTAGGTCTACCCAACACTGACTGGGTAATGTTAGGTGTTGTTTAAACAACATTAATCTATATTCGGCGTTTACCCGTTAACATCTAGGTCTACCCAACACTGACTGGGTAATGTTAGGTGTTGTTTAAACAACATTAATCTATATTCGGCGTTTACCCGTTAACATCTAGGTCTACCCAACACTGGATGGGTAATGTTAGGTGTTGTTTAAACAACATTAATCTATATTCGGCGTTTACCCGTTAACATCTAGGTCTACCCAACACTGGCTAGGTAATGTTAGGTGTTGTTTAAACAACATTAATCTATATTCGGCGTTTACCCGTTAACATCTAGGTCTACCCAACACTGGATGGGTAATGTTAGGTGTTGTTTAAACAACATTAATCTATATTCGGCGTTTACCCGTTAACATCTCGGTCTACCCAACACTGGCTGGGTAATGTTAGGTGTTGTTTAAACAACATTAATCTATATTCTGCGTTTACCCGTTAACATCTGTGTCTACCCAACAATGGCTGGGTAATGTTAGGTGTTGCATCATCACTTCTGACATTCCTCCCAGTGATGGGATACGGGTAAAATGCCGAATACAAATTAAAGTTGATTTACCTTTCGGGTTTTACCCAATAATAATACTTGGGTAATACTAGGCCATAGAGAAATAAGAAGTAAGCATAGAGTGCTCACTTTATACATCAGCTGTTACCAAAACGCTTTATTTTCGTAGTTGACATCTAGCTTCTACTAGCGGAATTATCGGTTCTTCTTCTTCTTCCGAGCCTATTTCCCATGTCTCTTGGGGTCGGCCCCAATTATCAGTACTGCTACTTGATAATAGATGTCGCGACGAACGAAAAGGGTTGCTCAACAATCTTCAGCTAATGTTGTAACTGGATTCATCGGAACTCTATTTTCAACTTCTGCTTGTAATATTAATAGTTGTACATTATCGAGAAATACAATTTTCATCAGTGGTCGCACCCGAGACATCTACAGTATATCGTCGTATATATATATCGTAGTGTTAAGTAGCGGTACTGCCCGCGTAGCCAACGTGCATATCGTTCAAGCTCCGTGGCGAATGAAACGCAACTTTCACAGTCGCACTAATACGGAAGAGTGATAGAGAGAGATGAATACGCTACGCTACGGAGCGTTAACGATTGTAACGTTGGCTACGCGGCCAGATAATTCCACTACTCGGTGCTATAATAATAAGCGTTTCGGTAACAAAACTGATGTATGAAGAGACCAATCTATGCTTACTTATTTCTCTATGTACTCGGTATACCCAGGTAAAGTTAAGTTTCATCAACCTTCTAAGATTACCCGTAACATATAAATAAATAATAAATAAATAAATATTATAGGACATTATTACACAAATTGACTAAGTCCCACAGTAAGCTCAATAAGGCTTGTGTTGAGGGTACTTAGACAACGATATATATAAATATTTATAAATACTTAAATAGATAGAAAACACCCATGACTCAGGAACAAATATCCATGCTCATCACACGAATAAGTGCCCTTACCAGGATTTAAACCCGGGACCATCAGCTTCGTAGGCAGGGTCACTACCAACTAGGCCAAACCGGTCGTCAAGTTCGAATTTAAACACGAAAATAAATAGTAAATAGCAACATCTTCGTATTGTAAAAACTAGATACTGTTAAGAAAATTCTATAATAAGTACTTTCTTGAATTCCCAAAAGTCATAAGTAAAATACCATAAAAATGTTTAATGAAACAATTATACAAAACGTTAAAATATTAAAGTTTTATTCTACTTGCAAATTGTCTTTTTTAAAGGTTAAGTGCTCCCAGAGCAGCTATGGTGTTGTCCCGAGCGGTTTCTTAATTGCACACTTTGTTCTTTATAAAGTACATAATTGAATTAAGACTCTTTGAGTTGGCCTAAGTAAGTTGTAATTATGAAATAGTACATTACGATACAAGTGCGAAAAATAGGAAATTCGAAACGAGTGGCGATAAATTAAAACACGACCGAAGGGAGTGTTTTAAATCGACACGAGTTGCGAATTACCTATTCGCACATGTATCGTACAACGTTTTACAGTACATATGGCCCTTTAAATGTTCGACACAGTAACATAATATGCTACTTCTCGCACTAGTGCTATAAAGTAGCCCCATATGTACTGTAAAAATGTATTTTAGACTTTTACTGACTTTTTAAAAATGGATCGTTAAACCGGGAAAATTTGGAGTTAGTAAAGTTTTTAATTTTTAACCGACTTTAAATTAAAACAAGGAGGAGGTTGTTAATTTGACTGTATTTTTTTGATGACCTTCTACCTCAGGGGGCCTATCGCGAAAATCGAAGTTCGTCAATTGCGGGAATTTTTCTCTGTCACTCTAATTACGTCTTAGTGAGAGTATAAGGGAAAGATCCCCGCAATTGGCGAATTCCGGTTTTCGCGGTAGGCCCCCTGAACTCCGTCAAGTATGAACGGATTTGGAAAATTCTTTCTTTTCAAGTTGGACGCATTTTTCTCTAATTTAGTTCTGATAATAGAATCCATGCCATGTCTGCTGCATGCACCCACAGAGGTGGACCAAAATAACCACGCTATGGGTGCCGCAAGACGGGCGAGGATCAGTTAGGTCCAGACGGAGATGGCGGGACGACCTGGACGCATATCTCAACGACTGGCCGGAGATTGCTCAAAACCGAGACGAGTGGAAATCAAGGGGGGAGGCCTTTGCCCAGCAGTAGAACACCGTATAGGCTTATAATATAGATGGAATCCATGAGGACTTGAGGGAACTCCTCAAATCTTATAGGCATATAAGGTGCTAACATATTAGCCAACAATATGTTTACAGCTATTAGTACTTGGCTCCTGGAGTATATTTAATCTATAGGTAGACGTAACTGGTGACCGAAGAGCTGGCGGCTTCCTCGCACAACGTATCAGTATTGCGATACAACGAGGAAATGCCGCTAGCATCCTTGGTACAATGCCTCAAGGGCCTATTTTAGATATAAGCTACAGTAATCATCTGTATATATCCATTATGTATATATCGTTATTTTTAAAAGTTAATATATACAGGGTGAATCCTAAGTCGTGAACAGAAACATATGTTTCTTTCTGTTTAAATTTAGTTTAAACATGTGGACGTGACAACAGGCAAAAATATGTACGCGTTGTTTCTCAATTCTTTAATTAAAAAATTGTTTTAAATTTACTGAGTCTCATGGTCACCCTAATTGCTACGTCAAACTGTCATAGACCCAGGGCATGTTATAAGGATTAATCATTCAACCTTTTTGTATTTGCTGGTAAGAACGTTGAAAAAAGATTAAATTGACAATGACAAATTCAAAAGTCATAACATGACGGTACGAATTTAAATTGAAAATTATCAATTCGCGTTTAAAATGCCGGCTGCATATCCTTACACTTTTATTGAGCGTTTCGAAATGGTAAGACTTTACGCTCGAACCAACAGTACAGAGCAAACACGAGAAGGATTTCAAGAACCAGTGCCGACACACAACCTGATTCGTAGCATGGTTCAAAATCTCCGGGACTATGGACAGTTTACTGTTCCAGCTCATGCACAGGCGAGAGGAAGGCCGATTATTCGCCCGGAATACCTGTACAGACGGATACGGAACTACTTTAACAGAAACCCACAAGCGAGCACAAGACAAGCTGCCAGACGCTTTCGTGTAAGCCAAATGTACGTGTGGCGTTTGCTTAATGCGTCTGGCCAACATCCGTTTCATTTTCAGCCCGTACAGGATCTCGTGTTGGCAGATTACGCGAAAAGAGTAGAATTTTGTCGGTGGCTGTTGCAAAACCAGGATACAAACATCCTATGGACCGACGAAGCGACATTTACTAGGATCGGACTTTTCAACCAGCACAACGAACATTGGTGGAGCGAACAAAACCCACACGTTGCGCGAAAGAATGCATATCAAGTGAGGTTCAGTGTGAATGTTTGGGCGGGTATTGTCAATAATACAGTAATTGGGCCTCACTTTATTGTAGGGCGTCAGAATGGCCCAAACTATCTTCATTTCCTACGTCATGTCCTCCCAGGATTGCTTGAAGGAGTGCCTGAGGGGGAGTTAGTGGACTTGCATTATCAGCAGGACGGAGCTCCAGCTCATTTTCAACGTGACGTCCGTAATTACTTGGATAATGAATACCCGGAACGCTGGATAGGCCGAAATGGACCCATACAATGGCCACCGCGTAGTCCTGACTTAACGCCTTTGGACTTTTACCTATGGGGTGAAATCAAGAGAAAGGTTTATGAGCAGGTATCCAACACAGTGGCAGAACTTCGTCTTAAAATCATAGCCGCTTTTGACGAAGTAAAAGCGGACGAATTTGTACTAAGGAGAGTCAAAGATAACAACAGGAGACGGGCACAGTTGTGTGATGAATTAGGAGGCGAGTATTTTGAACATTTGTTAAAGTATGTATGAAATTAGCGTTAATTTTAAAATAAACTACGATTAATAACCAATAAGTGTGTTTGCATTAAATGTACAGTGTAGGTTTTTGAAGTACACATGATGATCTTGTTTGATAACGTAAGTAGGCTCAATAAATGAGATAAAATAATTCTGCATAACAAGTGGTAGCTTAAACGCTGGTGGCTTAGCGATAAAAGCGTGCGACTTGCAATCCGGAGGTCGCGGGATTAAACCCCGGCTCGAACCAATGAATTTTTCGGAACTTATGTAATGATATCATTTGATATTTTACCAGTCGTTTTTCGGTGAAGGAAAACATCGTGAGGAAATCGGACTAATCCCAATAAGGCCTAGTTTACCCTCCGCTTTAGAAGATCACATGGCAGTAGCTTCCGTAAAACCTAGTGCCTACGCCAAATCTTGGGATTAGTTGTCAAGCGGACCCCAGGCTCCCAAGAGCCGTGGCAAAATGCCGGGATAACGCGAGGAAGAAAAACAAGTGGTAGTTTAAGCTACAGACCAAATCTTGTCGAATAGGGTGACCATAAGGTTGGTGTTTTGGTTATTAAAAATTATTATCAATAAAGTTTAATTGTTTGCTTGTAGAGATAATGCAATGAATTTGCCTTAAAATACTGTAATAGAAACAACAATTTCTGTTTACGACTTAGGTTTCACCCTGTATAATATATATATATATATATATATATATATATATATATATATAGGTTTTGTTTATATTGATATTTTTTTGGAGAAAATTGGAAAACAAATTTGCTACGTAAAACACCCTTTTAATGAGATAATTAAATGATTCCTCATTGATCAGATTCTAGGAGCTCCTTTGACCTAACACCAAAGTGTCCTAACACCATGTAAAATCTAGGACAATTTCGGTTTTCGAATTTGACAGGTAAACGAGATGACGCTGTACAGCTCCATACATTTTGCGGTAACTCCCATTGTCAAAAGTTGACGTTTGACAATGCAGTGACCGCAACACATATGACACAGTACAGCGCCATTTGTTTTGGATGTCAAACTAAGTGCACGTTTTTTTCTTAGACTTTACCTCACTATGTACTACAATCAATTCTCTTTGCTAACACTTAACTGTAAATCAAATGACACATTAATAATGACAATTAAGAAAAACGATTGTTGACATGACAGAGAGTGTTAAACATCTGCGGTGGCAGTATGGTTCCATTTTTATCACTTGTCACTATGCCCGTCACTTTCGCACTTACATACTTGTTAGAACGTGACAGGCATAGTGACAAATGATAAAGAGCCGACCGTATTAGCCCTACTGCGGTATGGCATCATGGTTCCATTTTTATCACTTGTCACTATGCCCGTCACTTTCACGCTTACATACTTGTTAGAACGTGACAGGCATGGCGACAAATGATAAAGAGCCGACCATCATAGCCCTACTGGTCGATTAAATGCACATTATTGTGATTATTTTTAGATAAAATTATAATTTATTGTTTGTGTCGTGATTTAAATACATCAAAATTATACGGAAAGTTTTCTTAATTTATTTGTTAAGTTAATTGTTAAAAATATCGGTATCTAATTTGAATGCGATTTTGTAATTTAATAAACAAATCTAGCATTTTATGCAAAATTAAGAATTATTTTTCGTGAGATGAAATTTTTGGAACATTCAATATAACCTTGCACTTACCTTGAACATCAGCTCCTAAACACTTTTATTTATTAGTTTTCCAGAGGAATATCCTTGCAACAACTCGGTGTTGGACGGGAAGCTGACTGATTTTTTTAGCATACCCTCCTTTCTCACATATGTGATCTACCCTCATATTTTTTAGAAAAAATGTTGCCAGCCTATAAGTACTATCTAACAGACTGAGTAACATCACGTTACAACGTTTAGTTTTTGATTTCTAACATATAAGTTCACTTTTCCTGTAGACCCAGTTACCCCACCTGACCTTACATATTCTTAGAACTGGAAATATTTTCGAAAGCATGTAGACAACATTACAAGTCTATTTACACTTCAGAAAGAGTTCAAATAAATTTAAAAATCTAAATTTATTTCTATAAACAATATGACGTTGTTTTAAAACTTCCATAAGGCACAAGACGAAAAGTCAGTTATCAGTATGTCTTTTATACATTGATAGCAAGTGGCGGCTTGGAACCGTTTACCGGATAGTGTTGTGACTGCTCCCTCGGTCAATGTTTTTAAAAAGAGATTGGACAAGTGGCTTTTAAACAATAAGTTAGACTGATGTCACTTAGTGATGTGATACGACTTTACAAACTTTGAACTGTATAATACAGGACACTGTGTGACATAGGCTCATCAGCTAAATAGCTAACTAACTAACTATTGTGGCGCAGTGATCTAAAGAGGGTCTTGGCCTCCAAAACAAGAGAACGCCACCTGTCCCGATCCTGTGCCTCTTCCTGCCAGTTATCGGCTTTGAGTTGGCACAGATCCGCCTGTACACTGTCGCTCCAGCGGTATCTGGGCCGACCCACTGGACGGCGACCAGTCGGTTGTCCCAAATAAGCTCTCTTAACACCCCGATCCTCACCCATCCTCAGTAAATGGCCGAACCAGCGAAGTCTGTGGCATTTCGTTTCGCCGATGATATTGGGTTCGGCCACTAACTCCTCGATTTCGGCATTCTTACGGATCCTCCAGGTGCCGTTTATGACTCTTTTGGCCTCCACTTGAAGGTGTTTGTGCGTGGCCCTAAATGTGCATTTTGTTCAGCAAGTACTTTGCATTTTCTCCTTTCCTCTATGATCTTCTCACATTCATAATTCCACCATTTCTTTCTTCTCTTCTTTCTCCTATCACCAATGACTTTTCGTGCCGCTTTCGTTACTGTAGTTTTATGTCTTCCCACGTTTTATTAATATCACTATCTGCTCGCCTATAATTATATAATAATAATAATAACCCAGTCTCATTGTCCTTCCAATGTTCAATCCATAGACCGTTATACTGTTGACTTTTACTACAATAGTCCAATGCCAGCTGCGATCGGTTCATGGGTGTCTATTGTTGCGCCTGTGAACGGGTTCCAGCAGGCGTTCTACATGACATTAAGCCTCTACGTGTTGGATCTATATCCCCACGCAAGCCTATCAAAAGACCGGGATTTATAGGCCCGTGAAATCCAAGGAGATACAATAATAATAATAATATTCCCTTTAACATATTCCTGCTCGTTAAGCGAGTTAATTCAGCAAAATTGAGAGTATTTTCGTTTCACGCTCGCCTGAAGGAAGTGTACTTATTACAGAATGCCAAGAGAAACAGCTTAAAAATATATTGTAGGACAACTGGTCTAGCTTGGTGGCCTTTTTTGTGAAGGCTCCTGTTATTCTGGTCATCTTATTTGCAAGAAAGTATGGTCGCGTTTGGTATCAAATGAAAGTGCTCGGTTTACACATTTATAATATTGAATTTATGATTTTATAATAATAAGCAAAATAAAAATTAAATAAAATCATGAATCAGCACATCTTTTTCAATATCTGACATGTAAGAAATACTTTGATATTTTTACATATGGACCATTTTTTTACATTTCTAATATGAATTTATTTAATGCTGTTTACTGAAAAAATACATACTAAAATATATCTAAACATGAAACTAATTAAAAACTAAACCTAAATATATCAGAACTTAAATATAAATATAAACTAAATATGTATAAAATAACTACCTACCTATTGGCTACCGGGCCGCCCCCGATGCAAAGGTGCCCATCACGCTCGCTGCATTGCCGCGTTGGATTGCGATGGATAGCCTTTGCATCAGGAAAAACCCAGAGCGGGGGTCAAGGCCCCTTTCTAGCAGGCTACGACCCAGATCCCGGATATCAAGAATAAAATAAACATAATATAGGTATTTGACATTTGACAAGAAAAATACGACTTCCCACAGACAGTTTATTTTAATGGTGACTTAAATCTAATAATTAAGGATCCCACAGACATCGCAATAAACCGCACGCGGTTTCCAATCCACTGCTGACTAAGTATAAGTTGGTGCAACAAGTTCAATTGATCTATCTTTTTGTCGAACCGCGAGTTCTGAGTTCGGGGCGACCTACTAGTAATAAACAGTTTTTTTTAACAGTTATGATTCATGAAATATCTGTGTTCAACGAACAAATAAATGCCCTTACCAGGATTTGAACCCGGGATCATCGACTATATAGACAGGGTCACTACCCACTAGGCCACACAGGTCGTCAAAACATGGCATCAAAAGTTTTTATTAAAATACCTAACACCTACAAAACTTCTTCAAAAATGTCCTCCACAAAGACCAGAAATATACTCGTAATCGCGCAATTAAACTGCTTAACGAACAGGAACAACTGGACTTTATTGTCCTTTATAAAGGCTCTGTGGATTACAAATGTTTTGAAGCTTGTAGGGTTTTTCAGTGAACTGGGGTGAAGTTTTAACCATAGAGACTATACATCTCTATTGTGTTGTAGTAATTATTTATTTTAAGATAATGTAATGTTTACCCAGGTGTTGGCTGTTGTATTTATAAATGTTGTTATGTATTTTTCATGTCACTATATGATGTTACTTTAATGTTTTACTGACTTATAAAAGAGCCCTTGAGGCCTACTTGCAGAATAAATTTTTGAATTTTGAATTTGGGGGGGAGCGAAGGGGAGGGGGAGTTGAAATCAGTTTGTGTAATACCGTTCAATAATATTTATTTATTCATATTTTTTAATTACTCTTTTAGATATAAGTAGGTTAACTGGAAGCGATCCCTCTTAGGGATAAGTCCGCCTTTGTACTACACAATTATGTTCTATCTGATGTAATCAATATTTCTTTTATCTCGTACGGTCAAGCTATAAAATATTAATACGGACCAAGTGACAAAAATATATACACACTACCTTAATATAAAGGCAATAAGGTCGTGTATACATATTTTTGGCACTTTGTCCGTATCGATATTTAACACCTTGACTGGACAATATACATTTTACTTACTTATTAGTAAAGGACAAAAAATATGGCACGTCGTGCGAATCTTCCAGGATGATGTCATCAACAATATCCCGGTTTACAAGATGCTGGGTGTCACAAATTACAGTCATAACACTTAATGGCAATCTTGATATAGGGTCATTTCATGTTTCGCGGCTTACGTGGATTAGGTATGAGATTGGACGGCATTGTTATGAATAATGAATTTGGGATAATACCATCTGCTTCTTGTTAAATTATGCGTGTCTCTGACCTTAATAGAATTAGGATTATATTGTATCATCTGCTTCGTTGCAGTTACAATATGCTTCTAAAACTCTACTAACTTAATGTACTTTATGAAGAACATAATTAATTGATTTTAGCATTGTTTATTACAAGCTTCTATTTAACTTACAAAAAATTCATTGTTTTTTTTAAGAAAACTCCAAACACTGAAAAATGGCCAAAATCTTTGCAGTTTTTCGCAAATTACGCAGCGAGCACAATTTTGTATTTGCTTTCAAAATATAGTTCCATATTCCTTTTTTTAGATTTTTTTGTAAGATTTGACCGATGTAGTAGGTATAAGACTAAGTTTGTGGGTACAATCCGGTCAGGTCAAATCTTGCAAGTTTTTAAGTCACTTCCCGGTTTCCGATACTACTTACTTACTTACTCCTCTGGCGCAGCGACCCAAAGTGTGTCTTGGCCTCCAACACGACCGCTCGCCATTGATCCCGTTCCTGTGCAGCCTCTCGCCAGTCTTCAACCCGGAGCTCGCGCAGATCCGTGTCCACCACATCCGGCCATCGATACCTAGGTCAACCGGCCGGGCGCCGTGCTGTCCCAGTTTCCGATGAAGCTGAAACATTGCATAAATATTTAAATTGGATGACAATGCAATATTATGTTACCAATGAGCTGATCTGATGATGGAGACAGGAGATGGCCATAGGAACTGTGTGATAAAACAACGCAATTGTTGTTAGGGGTTCTTAGAATTGAACTGCCTCAACGAGTAATCCTGCCTGTTGATAGAAAAGTACAGTCAGTGGTAAAAGCTTGTATCAAAAATGATATTTTTGACAAAAACCTTTTTAAGTATGTACTATGAATAATACTGCCTGTCATCATGCCTGTCATAGTTTATTGATAATATAAATTACAGGTCAGGCTTACATGAATAATATAAATTAAAGGTACAAAATTCATAAATTCATAAATTTGAGTAACAAATAAATTCAATTAACAAGTCATTTATAACGACATTATTACTATTTCTCTTTATTCATTTAAAATCTTAGTTTATTACTATAATGATTATTTATTTTACTAAATTTATATGTATTTTGAAGTCAAGTATTCCTCGACACTATAAAACGGCTGCTCAATAAGCCAATTTTTGAGTTTACCATAAACCCATGTTTAAACTTTTTCTGGCTTGTCCACAGTACCACGATGCCGCTGAGCGCGTTCCTAATCGTGTGCGGGCTGGCCACGGTGCACTGCTGGGGCGGACTCTTCAACCGCTTCAGCTCCGACATGTTGGCCAACCTGGGCTACGGGCGCGGGCCGTACCGCCACTACGCTTACGGACAGGTAAGTAAAAAAAAAGAAATAGTACACCTTAGCTCACGACTGCCGCTGGCTGGAGTGAATCAAAGGCACGGGTTTGGAATATCATTACCCCTGGACTTAAACACAATGTTTTTCATCATTCTTGCGAAGAAAAAACTAAATTTTAAGCGACATTGTAAACATTCGTCCGCCATATTGTCATTTTTTGACTGGTCAGACATTGAAGGCATAGACCCATCCGGCATTCAGCCACGATTTAAAATTGTGTAATAATATTTTAAACGCCTATTAAATTAATCATATTTAAACGTATACAAAATTATAAATGTCAGTATTTTAAAATTAAAACTCACAAAAATATACTACTTGGTTCGTATGAATTAGTGACATATAAAAAAAAACAAGCTATAAATAGTATAAATACCTAAGGATTATAATAGCTTCTTTTCACAATCCATAACATCCACGGGAACAATTTGGGCCGTTGTCCTTCAGTACACTTTCATAAAATAAGATATTTTCAAGCAAGTGTGATGAAAATGAAAAATTGCTTCTTTCTGAGAGAAATGCTGGTTATTACCTCCTATTAGGTATTTAAATTACCTGTAGCAGGAGATTCAGCTCATCTATCATGTTAGTAATAAAACATGGACACTTTTGAACATCTTATACCTATTTAAAATACATAGTCAATTTCCGAACAAATATAGACATATACACATACCAGTCCATGGGCCAAATAAAAATGACGAAGCCTGAACTTAAGGAGTGGGCTATTGTTACGCCAGAAAACATTGTATTATATATTACTTCATAAGGACGGGCATTGGGATCACCAAGAATGGTGCCAGCAGCACAGCGGTTTCAGTGACACCGTGTACGAATGCGAGCCAAGCGTGCAGTCCAACGCAACTAGTTGCGACCAATCGCGCGCGTGATGCGAACTCATCAACCAATCGCGTTATAGCATTCCACCGAGGCACACCAAACGAGTTCTGTTGGAATTATATGAACAGGCCGGGCTTATATTGAACCCGGGTACGTCCTTAAACTACATTCAAAAGAGAGGTATGGGCATTGTGAATGTCATCTCGCTTTGTGTGGTAGGGCATAGCCAGTGGATGTCATTCCAGATCTAGAGCAGAGCCCAACTGGAGAAGTACCTCCACCTTACAAAAAACAGCAGCCAAATAACACTAGACCCTACTCATAGTGTTGTGTTCCTGCCGGTGAGTAAGGTTGCCAGAGCTCAATGAGGGGGGGCGGGTTTAGGGTCGGCAACGCGCATGTAACTCCTCTGGAGTTGCAGGCGTACATAGGCTACGGAGGCTGCTTACCATCAGGCGGGCCGTATGCTTGTTTGCCACCGACGTAGTATTAAAAAAAAAAAACTTTTTAAATTTTGTTGTACCCCTGAATCAAAACTTTTGGTAGCATCAAGCCATTACCTGGAGATACTAGTCACAAAAAGTTCTATTACCTTCTAATATATACTGTGTTAACTACTAGTCTACCTTCCAACACAAAATAAACATAGCTATACTTTAAGCCTTATAAACTAAATTATACTTCAAATTGTTAAAATTAAATATGTAACAAACTACCTAAAAAAAAATGAAATGTATTGTATATTGCTATTATAAGTTCTGTTAAGAAGTAAATATACCTGAATGTAATCTGAGTATTAGCATGTAATGTTTATCTGTTAGTGCTAATATTATATAATTAAATAAAATAAATAAATAAAATAAATATTGATTTGCAACGAAAGTAGATTACAGTAGACAAATGCAACTTAATGCTAGGTACATACATAGCTACTAGGACCCGGATAGGGCTTAGCAAAATACAAAATATTGCTAATCTAGATGTCATTAGCAATACATACATCATTGATTTATATTTTATATTTTCGATTAGGTAATTTTTTAAAGTTTTTATAAATTTGTTATAATTTTCTTCCGATTTTAGTTCTTCTGGCAAATTATTGTTAATTCGTATTGACATAGAGTATGGTCCATTTCTATGAAGTTGTAATTTTGATGACGTTTGGAGCGAGTTGTTTTTATAACGTGATTCCTATCGACGTGGCACACCACCGAATGTGGAGTATTCTGGATGATTTTTCACGAATTTAAGTTTCAAATATGTAGATACATGGCAAAGTTTGGAAGTAAGGTTTACAGCTATCTAACTGTTTAATATTTACAATGATTCTAAGGCATTTCTTCTGTAGAATGAATAGCTTCTGAACGCAGTACTATTTCCCCACAAATTAACTCCGTAAGGAAGCCATGCGTGTGCAAACGAATAATAATTGTTGACTTTTTAAGTTCCCTTAATGCATAAATAAATTGGCTTATTTTTGTTTTTATTTTCTTCTTTTGAAATCTTAGCCAGCAAATATAATTATGTCGATACTTGATTTTAGAATGTGGATTAAAGTTAAAATTAATTGGGAATTTAACCTAAACATGCCTTTACCGAAACAATTTCTACCACCATAACGAGGGAAGAATAGTTTTTCGAATCTAGCTCTAAGGTATTTTTTCTACGAAATTCCATTTCGGGAGAAAACGGTTTTCACTAACTAAATCTTAACAAATCACTTTGATTTTGATGTCGATCGCTTCAGCATAATATATTCTAGGTTTGTAGGTTTCGTTTTAAAAAAAAAAAATGTTTTGCTAATTTTGAAAAAAAAAAATGATTTCCCTTAAACCTAGTTTTCATTGTGTCAATACTAAAAAATCAAAGTGCAAAAACGTTTCCTTTTTTTGTATAGACGACCACGTGACTTCCCTCTTAACATTCGAAAACTCAATCCAAGTTAAAACTGATAATCCAATTAATCCAATATAACTTAGGTTTATTTCACGTAAACATCAAGAGCGCTTCAGCGTCAAGTGTACTCAAATATTCCTTGTGTGGAGTGTGGACATTAAACCTGCAGGGGTAAATATCCCTGACACGTACCCGTGTAAGTAGTTAAGCACACGGGTCAGTTCCTTAGGGAGAGGTAAAGATGGTTAGTGAATCTGGCTGTGATGAAACGTGCTCATGTATTACTTAGTTAACGAAGGATATTGAAGCAGGATAAAATAGTAGATATAAAGAAATATGTAAATACATATGGACCAATTCTTTTCTGGTACCTACTACAAACACACAAAATGACCTTAGCTTAATGAAGAATAAAATTATCGAATGATAATTCTTATTTGGATATATAATTCGTGGAATAATTTATTCACGATAAATTATTCGTCAAATGAATTGTCACGAATCATTTTTTTGTTATACTACGTCGATGGCAAACAAACATACGGCCCGTCTTATGGTAGGCAGTCTCCGTATCCTATGGACGCCTGCAACTCCAGAGGAGTTACATGCGCGTTGCAGACCTTAATAAATTACACTACCTGGGATTATCCTTTAACTGACAATACTTAATCTGTCAGAAGTGTCAGAACAAGGTTACATATATTAAACGAGATTTATCGCGGATTTACACGAATAAAATAACAAATTAATCATTATTCGTGAATAAATCATTCGCGAATAAACCATTTACAAATAGATTATTCGTAAATTAAAAATCGTGAATTATTGTAGAAAAAGTATGAAATTTAGCTGTCAATTTCAAGACGTAGATTTTGCGTAGAATTTATATCTCTACTACTATCAATAACTGATTAACGTAAGATTAAATAACATCATTTATACCCGTATCTATTAAAAGGGCAAATGTTACATAAGATCAATTATCATTCAACCCGTTAACTGACCTTTGAAGAGAAAATAAATCGTGCTATTATAGCCTAGATATTGACGGAGGAATATTTTTAGCCCTAGACTGGGGTAGTTCTAAAATTGTTCGGGGTTTTCCGTTATGTTAGTTAGTTCATACATATTTTAATTTTAGTGCGTGTTGTTCAAAATGTATACGAGTTTATCATATCATCATATCATCATTTAATCATTTAATTATGTTAATTTGTACATTTCGGTCTTACATTTGGTCAAGTAGGTACAAGACTGCTAAGGTGTACAATATAAGATATTAAATTATAATTTATAACTTACATAAATTTTCACGTTTATAATAGGGCACAATAAGTTATTATAATGTATAAGGGAAATATACCCTGTGGCGCCATCTTTCTGAATTTTTTTTCACTAAAAGAGCTTTTTCCCACTTACATGCAGTTTTTTGCGGGTACGGTCTTTTGCAGGATCCAGTTTTCTGTGTGCATGGTTGAAGCGAAAACAAAAAAATTTTGCCTCCACTTTACTTGTAGGGGAGGTACCCTAAAAAAATGATTTTCTAGATTATATTTTACTACTTTTTACTTCGGCATAATTTTCGTATATATCCATGCCAAATTGTAGCTTAATTAGCGGCCCGATTCGAAGAATGAGATACGATAACGATAAGTTCTGGTTTAGATAAGTTCTCATTTAGATATCGTTTGTATGTCGTATAATTGACAGAAGTAGCTTGATTCGGGTAACCAATGCCACTTTGACGTTAGAAATATCGTAGATAGATCTTATTGGGATCACAGCGGAATCGAAATAAACGTCAATTTTGACATGTCGTTTAGTTATCGATCTTTCCAAGGTCTTAAACGTGTCTTTATCATTCTTCGAGTCGGGCTGTAGGACAGACAAGACGGACATGGCGAAACTATAAGAGTTCCTACTTGACGACGGAACCCTAAAAATCTTTCCTGTAGACATAATAAACTTAAGGGAATCAAAACTAATGTTGACCCTGCATTCAGTATACCTATCTTGACGACCGGTTTGGCCTAGTCGGTAGTGACCCTGCCTACGAAGCTGATGGTCCCGGGTTCAAATACTTCAAATCCTGGTAAGGGCATTTATTCGTGTGATGAGCATGGATGTTCCTAAGTCATGGGTGTTT
Organism: Cydia pomonella; assembly: GCF_033807575.1. Lineage (NCBI taxonomy): Eukaryota > Metazoa > Arthropoda > Insecta > Lepidoptera > Tortricidae > Cydia > Cydia pomonella. Next base: position 3,574,148 of record NC_084728.1, read on the forward strand.
TCTGTGTATTTAAGTATTTATAAATATTTATATATAATATATATCGTTGTCTAAGTACCCTCAACAGAAGCCTTATTGAGCTTACTTTGGAACTTAGTCAATTTGTGTAATAATGTCCTATAATATTTATTTATTTTTATTTATCTGGAACTCAACTCAGAAAAACTTGATCCCCTAAGTTGGTTAAAAATTGAATAAAAGTATTTATGCGTAAACAAGTTTTATTTTAAGCTATGAAGGAAGGGAAAAAAGGGGGTTGAAAGTGTGTTTCGGGACATAAATCCTCGCGGACGAAGTCATGGGCAACGGCTAATATAATATATTAGCCGTTGCCCATGACTTCGTTATATTATGTATTATTTAACTGTTCGCAGAAGAGATCTTATTCAGAAATGTGTTTGATCCAGTAGGTAATTTTGCTACAAATAAATGCTACAAATTTTGCTACAAATTAGGTACGGATTAGTGACGTGAGTGACACAATGACATAAATAAAGAGGAAGTACATTTGTGGTATAATATAGGAAAACAAAACGGAAAAAGAATGTATACCTAGGCACATACGTTAATGTGTTCCTGAAATGATGATCCATTTCATGGTAGGTATGTTATCGGGGCTTGCCCAAACATTTGTGCCACGTCTCTTCCCTTAATATTATAAATGGAAATGACCCAACCTGTACACAAACGTATAAAATGTGATTAAAACTTGGTCGAATTAAACTGTTTGTTTTATAATAACGATGTAATTTTTTTAAAGCTTACAAAACAAATTTAAAACATATCAGTGAAATAATAAGGATCAAAGTCAAATGGCGTTCTATAAGTTAAATCATGTGTCGAAAGATGGCAGTAAATTACGTGGCTACAAAGTTTTCTTTGACAATACATCACTATTTCAAATTCTCTTTGGTTGTATATAGTCTGAGATGAAAAACAATATATATGTAACGAAATCTGACGAAATCATATCCACCATTAGGGTGTAGAGTTACCCTTTAGGCAGGTACTGTAATGAAGATTCCGTCGGACCCCTGAAGGGTCTCCTTTCGAATTATATCTAAAATTGGATGGAAGGGTCCGGCAAATGCAATTTACGAGGGAATGTTTGCAAACGATTTCAATATATCTTGACAATGTGACTGTGATTTTGAACTCAATACGCTTTAAGTATGTTAGTCAATATTGAGTCCTCTGAATCACATCTTCCTCGCGTTGTCCTGGCATTTTGTCACGGCTCATAGGAGCCTGGAGTCCGCTTGGAAACTAATCCCAAGAATTGGGGTAGTTGTTACGAAAGCGACTGCCATCTGAGCTTCCAACCAAGAACTAAGCCTTATTGGGATAAGTCTGGTTTCCTCACGATCTGTTCCTTCAAGATCCCTCACCTTCTTTCTAATGCTAATTATTTAAATCGGTTCAGCAGTTTAAGCGTGCAGATGTGACAGATCGAGAGACCGAATTACTCTCGCATTTATAATATATGACCGCGGCCGGCAAAACGTCCCACTTTGTTTTGCAGATTGCTTTGATTATTACACAGATTTGCTTATTTATACGAATAACATTTCAAGGCGTCCTTATGGCAAGCGACAAAAAAGGACGTTTTGCCGGCCTCGGCCACATATTAGGACATTTCATTCAGTATTGACAACTAAATTGGCTTGAGCCCTAAATTGCCCAACATTTAAAGTCCGCCACCATGCCATCACAGTGACAATAAAAAATTATAAAAGTTCATAGGGATTACATATTATGGACTGACATGTTATAAAAATGAAATCCCTTGACCGTACAAGCTTTGCATAGGTTGGGGCTATAAGGGCTTACTTATTACCAGTTCGCCGGACGATATCGGCCTATTAGTTATTCGCAAAAGCAATCGCGAATAACTGACAGGCCGATATCGTCCGGTGAACTGGTAATCAGTGGGCCTCTTAAGGTCAATCTGTGTAACAGTTTCACTATTTATTTATATTTAATTTCAACCTAAAATATATAAACTAGTGATTCTGTGAGCTGTAGACCTCTTGTTTAAGCTTAGAAAATGTACAAGTCAACAATACTTATTTCGTTGAGTTGTTATCACAATGAACTCACAATGGTTTTAAGCGCCATTGGCTAATGACGCTATTAGCCTTTATGCCAACGTTTGCAGTTAAAATAAAAACTGGATTAATAAACAAAAAACTATTTCATCATAAAATTTCCAGGGAGTCAGTTTAGAATTGCGAGCTGTAGAGAACATCCGGGCATCCGAAAGCAAAATGCCCGAGTTAAGGGAGACCTTCGTTAACGCTTCGGTTAATAAGGAAATAGACAGGAAAGTTCACACTAAAAAATATATTTTTTGTGTCACCAGGACGTGGCTCCAGAAGAGGCCTACGCCGAGGCCCTGGAGGGCAACCGCATTGACGACGTGCTGGACGAGTCGGCACACTGCTACAGCGCGCCGTGCTCCACCAACGGCGAGTGCTGCCGAGGCCTCATGTGCCTCGAGACAGGTATGTCTTAGTTTTAGTCTCTAGAGGCCTACGAAGGCTCTGGAGCAAGCATTGAAGGTGTGCTGGACGAGCCGGCGGCCGGATTTTCATGCGGTTTGAAGGACCAACAATGTAAGAAAAATATTCGAAGGATCACTGCTGAATGATGAATAACACTGACATCCGGTTCGAAGGACCATTGGTGACTGAAAATTATGAAAAATATATTGCCGCAATATCTGGAACGCTTGTATAGCGAAATTGGCGCAGCATATTTTTCGTCAACTAGTCCACCAATCTGGTTATTTGTTATTTATCGTATGGCTTCGTTACATGTCACTGGATATAAAATGGTAGAGAGTATAAATTATACTAACAATTTAAAATTTCGCCCTACTCAGAGAAGTAGCCGCTTCTCCAGTCAGGATATTGAAGTCATTCGCATGGCCCATATATTTTGTGAGGGGATGATACCAGTACTATTTGGGTGCCCACACTCGCAGGCAGGAGAAGCACTCCAGCCCCATAGTTACCAATTCCGGTTTTAAAGCGGTTAAGGGCTGAGCATACGTGACGGGGCTCTTCGAAACCGGTGGGAGATGTTCGAGGTGTGAGAGGGACTGAGTCAATTAGTGTATGTCCTTATATTATTTATTAAGTCAGAACATATACTCCATAATTGGGTCACCACAATCCAATGTTCCATAACGGGGTCTCCATAATTCAATGTTCCCGCTGCTCTCATAAAGATAATCGAGTTGGTTCGCGAGCGACGTTTTTTAAACGGATCTGCATAATACTGAGATTGCTGAGGCTGTAAAGGCTTTAGTACTCTGTTAATGACTGCGTAATATTTACTCTGTGTTAATTTATTTATCGCAATCAGAAACGAGTTAATAATTCAGCCTACTGGCCACAGGCCTCCCACTAATGGGCAGAGGCCTCCTCTCATGTGCGAAAGGGCTTGGGCTATAATCCTCACGCTGGCCCAAAGCAGGTGGGGACTTCACATACACCTTTAAATTTCTTCGCGGATAGCGGGCGAAGGCGAAGATAGGTCTTTTAACAATTCAAGGCTGACAATTTATTTTCTAGCCGCGGTATGTACAATGTATTAAAAAAATCGCAGAAATTTATGAAATATAAATCCAATAATAATCTAGGTAATAATTCAATATAATCATAACAACATTCATTACCATGCCAATAATTCTATCGAAATCCTATTATTAACGCTTTAAGAGCCAATATTCCCGCGAATGTTTTAGGAAAATTATTTTTATAAAAGTACACAAATGGAATGTTTTCATTACGATGGAATAACAGCCGAAGCTTACGAGGCACATTCGCTTTGTTTTTATTACGTTTTCTCCCAATTTTTGTATGGAAAGTAAATAACTTATTCATATTTCAATAAGGCTTTGAGCCGCAATCTCCAACGATTTAGGAACGTTGGAAAAGATTGTGTTTGCTTTATGTAAGGTGTTTTTCTAATCCTTTATCATACTTAGCAAAGTGGGTATGTGTAAAGGGGCCTCAAAGGGGCCCACTGTAGGGCTAAGATGGTCGGCTCTTTATCATTTGTCACTATGGCTGTCACGTTCTAACAAGTATGTAAGCCCAAAAGTGACGGGCATAGAGACAAGTGATAAAAATGGAACCATGATGCCACCGCTGATGACCAGTTCGCTAGACGATATCGCCCTGTGAGTTGTTCGCGATTATCAGCTTTATTTTATTTGTAGTTAGTTTTTGGCATGAAGTACCCATTGACATAAATGTACTACGTACTAGACACGCTCGAGAACAAATTGTGTCCGCCATTTTCAGCGTTTGACGTCTGTCACTAAGCTTAAGAATATTAGCTAGTCAGAAGCGAAACTGTTATGACAACTTTTCATTTTCTGTCTAAATACGTACTGTGAAGAATCTAGATAAAATTTATTTGTTTCCATTAAAGTGTGTGTGATGTGTGTGTAATGCCTTTTGTTTCTTTTGTGCCGATATTAAAATTAATAAAAATATTCTTTAAACCTTTTGTGTTGACTCTCGTACTCGTAGCAATTTTGATCAAATCGCGCATATAACATAATAATTATATTCTTTAAATATAATAAAAACACTTCAAAAATTACAAGATAATAATTAATTTATCATTTTTGTGTATATATTTTACAAACAATAAGGTAGATTATCATTAGTACCTACGTGTTACATCTGCGAAATGTAAGCTATGCGCCAAAGAAAATGGCGTACCACCGCGAGTGTTTAAAGTGACGTTTCAAATAATCTAAATAAGCTTAAAACAAAACATTTTTCGCAGTGGATTGTTATTATATTGCTTTTATTATGTTTCTAGATATTATTAGAATACATTTTCATAACGCACAAAGGCATTTTCAATTTTTATTATTTTTTAAAATTTTCGTTACATGTGTGGCATCTCGTCAGTAGTCGGAGACGTACTAAACGCAATGAAGTGCCGGCACTTCAATGAGGTGTGAAATTATTTTGTCGGAGATGCCGACTCTATACTATACCTCGATGGAAGTACCAAAGCTAATATTTTGAATTTAATATATGTAGTAGGTCTATAAATGGGCAATTCATGAAATAAAAACTGTAGGTGCCGCTATACCAGAACACCAAAAAAATTGACGAATTATAGTTTCCATTATTTTGACATATATTTGAACTAAAGTTTCAGACAACACTTATTGTAGTGATGAGTTTTAATATGTAATATCGCCTACCAAAAATCAAATAAATCGCAAAGACCAAATTCAAGAAAATAATTAATCAGTGAAAAAAAAACAAACCACCATATTACGAAAACTGACAAGTGTGACATGGTTCTTCTTTTGGGAATAGAGCTTTGCCTACAAGGAAAATATAAAAATTAAATAACTAGAACATTTGATAAAAAGGCTAATTTTGCATAGAACGCACGGCTACAGCCTTTAAATTATTAAAACAACAACCTGAACAAATTAATAAAACTGGCCAAGAGCATGTCGGGCCACGCTCAGTGTAGGGTTTCGTAGTTACTCTTCCGTCACAATAAACTGAACTGGAGCTTGAAGTATAGTAAATTGTTAACCAAGGGATGAAATGGTACCTTTAAACAAATAGGCAAATTTGCATAATCAGTACCTAATTAAAGTAAGTCTTTTTACTATGAAGGGAAAACTTTTTGCGATAACTCAAAAACAGCTAAACTGATCATGTCCGCTATAGTTTTCATTTAATGTCTTTCTTAAGCTCTACTTCCACGATTTTTTTCATATTTTTTGGACCTATGGTTCAAAAGTTAGAGGGGGGGGGGGACACATTTTTTTTTTCTTTCGGAGCGATTATCTCCGAATATATTCACTTTATCAAAAAATGTTTCTTGAAATCCCCTAGTAGTTTTAAAAGACCTTTCCAACGACACTCTAGGGTTGAAGCGAAAAAAAAAATTCATTCCTACTTTACGTGTAGGGGAGGTACCCTAAAAAAAATTATTTTTTTAGATTTTATTGTACGACTTTGTCGGCTTTATTGATTTATGTATCCATGCCAAATTTCAGCTTTCTATCACTAACGACCACGGAGCAAAGCCTCGGACAGACAGACAGACAGACAGACGGACATGGCGAAACTATAAGGGTTCCTAGTTGACTACGGAACCCTAAAAATGAAAGTTTCTTAATATCAATCGTTGCTTAAAATGCATAACATCATCCCTATATAAAACCTGTTTTGATCAAAATAATATGATTCTAGCTAAACTATACGTGAAAAGTAATCCCATATTTTTACGTGTTTGTTGGAACGACTAGCATATCATTTATCCGCACAATAAGATATATTTCTTTTGTTAAACATATAATTTGAATACTTCTTACTACGCCTGTGACATTCCACATTCATTTTGACGACCGGTTTAGCCTAGTGGGTAGTGACCCTGCCTACGAAGCTGATGGTCCCGGGTTCAAATCCTGGTAAGGGCATTTATTCGTGTGGTGAGCATGGATATTTGTTCCTGAGTCATGGGTGTTTTCTATGTATTTAAGTATTTATAAATATCTACATATTATATATCGTTGTCTAAGTACCCTCAACACAAGCCTTTTTGAGCTTATTGTGGGACTTGGTCAATTTGTGTAATAATGTCCTATAATATATATTTATTATTTATTTATTTATTTGATGTGTGTCGTCTTCTGCTTTTGACTCTCATGGAGACAGATCTAATTACAGAAATTTGGACTTTAATTTTCAGACAGTAAGTCATTTGTCTCTCTCTGTTGCTCTGTCGTATTTCAAAGTGTTTACATGTTACATGCAGTGCGTGCGGCATGCGGCCAGTGATGTTGAGTGAAATTGCATACGCCAAAAGACCAGTCGGACGCCCAATGTCATATTGTATAATATACTTGACTTGGTACATACTAGTTATGTACAGAATGTAGCATTAGTTTATGAGACTGCTAGTTTAACAGTCCAGACGCGGTTTATTTATTTAGTATAAATTTTATTTTGACACTTGGAGAGACTTTACACCTCCAAATTTTATTAGTATTAAGTACTCTGACATTGGGGACCTTTTACATCTCCAGATTTAATGTGTTTTTAACCATAGAGACTATACATCTCTATTGTATTGTATTAATTATTTATTTTAAGATTATTATAATGTAATGTTTACCCAGGTATTGGCTGTTGTATTTATAAATGTTGTTATGTATTTTTCATGTCACTATATGATGTTACTATAAATGTTGTATTGACTTGTAAAAGAGCCCTTGAGGCCTACTTGCAGAATAAATTTTTGAATTGCTTCGCTTTAAGGATTCCTGCAAGCGGGACATGTTGTCCTTCGGCATCGACCCGAACACCTGGGAAACGGAAGCCCTTAAAAGAGGGGAATGGCGTAACCTTCTACATGACGGCATAGCGAAGCGTGATGAAGTCTGGCTCGATGATTTAAAGCAGAAAAGACGGACTGCACAGGAACCATCAACAGATTCGGGCTTCACCTGCGATCTTTGTGGCAGGAAGTGCCGTGCTGTGATTGGGCTTTACAGTCACTGGAAAAGATGTGCCGCACCTCCGATCTCCGACGGCGCACGGACCTCTTCTTCTTCTTCTTAAGAGGCTGTCAATACCTAAAGCGCGCACACTGTCTATTTGTATCGGAGTAAATGAGATAGCACTGTCGCATGTTACTGGGCCTGGGCAAGGGAATAATAAGAAATTTTTTTAAATAAAAAAAGTGGATTATTAGTGTAATATTTTACTCAACCACGGTTTAGATATAAATGTTTTGAAATTGTGATTTTAATTGCAGACCCATAAGTCAAAACAATAAAGACATAAAACCGTTTAATTGTGATTTTAAGACCAATCTTTGCAATTATTTTCTATCGAGCCGATTTCGTTCAATCGTGTATCGAGTACAACCACGGTCTTTGAAATATAATTAATATGAACATATATTTTTCTTACTTGACTAAAACAAATAGTCTCTCTTAAAAAACTGTTTAAGTAACATCAATTTCAAGGATATTGGTTGTTGACAGCCTCTTAATAACCTGTCGCTGCAACAATCATCTGTCAAGATGCTGTGGCCAATGATGACATGTTACATACATTTTGTATGACATAAACGAAAAATACATTTCCTTGTTTCACTTTACGCCAAGAGAACCTGACTGTCCAAAAATAACCACAAGGAATATTTGATTTTTATTACATTCGACACATTATTTTGGACTTTAGAACGACTATTTTAAGAAACTTACTAAAAGAGTGACCTTTCTTGCGCGGGTTTAAATCTTCTATAGTGTAGGTGGCAGTTGTTGACTTTTATAAGTGTATTGTAAGTTTAAATTGAAGAAGAAAGAATTTCAAATACATTTTCTAAACTATTTTTAAAGGTTCTTTAATAAACATGATTCAGAACGACGTCATTATTTCTAGCTAGACATACATATCTATAATTTTAGCTGATTTCTACAAAATATGTACGTAAAAATACATACATTCTGCGAAATATGCAAATCATACCACGCCTGCACGTGTTTCTATTTAAATGAGTTCAGAAAAGGGACCAGTAAGTAGTAGAGACTGCCAACGTTAGGTGCATTGAGGTAATTTTTAAACAACTATCTATGAAATCAGAAGTACTTCATACTTAAGAGAGAAGAGAGACGCACTCTTCCATAAAATGTTTTTTCACTTCTAAATATATTCTGTTCTCCAGCTCTCCTAGGCTCATCTACACGATGGGCCAACACACTGGCCCACTAAGATGGGCTAGCGTGTAGAGAGAGTAGTGGTATCGGATGTCGGGCTACGGTGTAAGTTTTTTATTCGCATGTCCTATAATATTTATTTATTTATTATTTATTTATTTATATCAAAGGTAGTGGGCTAGCGATAGAGCGTACGCATCTACACGTGGCCCATTCCATAGTGCGTGCTCTCTACTCCGGAGAGATGGCCATGCGATGGGCCGAGAAGTAATAAAAAAATAGGCAATAATAGAAAAGATGGATGTCAAATGCATCTGAAATATTGACCGAAATATATCGAGCTATGTGGTATGTCGATAATGTATTTTACCAATAAAGGCATACTTTATCATTAACATGTGATTTTTAGTGATCGATGCAGTCTCTATCAAATATTTGTCTCTGATAATTCCTAGATTACCTTCATAGATTTACCTACTAAATTCTTAGAAATACCTGACATGCAAAAGATTTTTCACTTGCTTGGTTTATATTTCTTGTTGTATTATAATTATTATACACTATGCCATTGTCGTTATTTTATTATTATAAACCATTCCATCATTTGTTATGGTAACTAGAAGATGCTCATATTCACGAGTTTGGAGATGTGTCCCTACGCTACTCTGATCGCTTACTACCATACATTTCTTAAAACATCATCATCATATGCATGCAAAAGGAGGATGGGCAGATTTATATGGACACTGGCCCCTGAATCAATAAGAATAAGCGACATACCATCGGAAAGGTTTTTTTATACACTCCATTTTTTGTATGGCGAGACTTGTAAAATCTCTGTTTAAAAAAAAGCCACAAAAACATAAGAAAACGAATAAAAAACTAAAACTTCGTAACACAAAATTATCGACAATAATAAAACCTTCATTATCTACGACACAGGAACTGAGTATCGAAAAGAAACTATATATATACTACGTTTCAACTCACACTACTTTTTGCGGCGATAACTTTTTTCTAACAAAGATTTGGGACCTGCCTGCCATAGTAAAAGTGTTACAACTTAGAGTAACCTATCCAGTGGCATACCGCTTGCCCTTATTTGTCAAATGGGCCAATTACCCCACCCTCCTTTCAACAATATTTTTCAATCGTCACGTCGTTAAACACGTTACAAAAAAACAAACATCGACTTCCGTATTCAAATTGTAGCAAGAAAGTTCATTCACCCAAAATTTAATAAATTAAATGCTATGTTTACGCAAAACAAACATAATATAATGGATGCCGCGCCCATTCGTAATTTGACACTCTATTTGATTAATTCCGACAAAGGTTACAAAATGGACATGAATCAGGATGGGCTGTGGGAGGAAATTACCGAACGGGATAGTCTTATGTATCTTTCAGTAGGGTAGCAGAGAAAGCGCTATTATTGTTTGTCCTTGTCACAGTCACATTTTTAAATTGTCCACCGTAAATTTCAGTATGTTTTATAGTGGGTAACAAATAACCCGACCAAATTACGTAGGTTGATGGCAGTTTACATCCATGGGACAAATTGTCCATTCTCCTTTCGTTATCTCCCTCTCTATCGTATAATTGCATAATTAGAGAGAGAATGAATGAATGATTTTTTTTATTTCAAGCAACTAGTGGCTATCATATCATAGGTACCTACAAATAAATATTTTTTTAAACTAAACATCACAAATCCCATTATGGTTGCTTTGCATTACGCAACCCCGCAGCGTCAGGGAGCCGGCCGCGGAACCGCCGAAACTTGACACCTATTATACCGCGAGCCAGGAACAATTTCCATGACCAATCTCCTCCCGGCTAAAAAACTCGTGTAGTGGTTAACGGCTAGGTATGATGAACCCTCGTGGACGACAGCTGCCGTTCTGTTGGTAGGTTGAGAAATGGTAGCCACCGAAACACGTAAAACAAAAAAAATTGTAATCGCCTCCCGTTTGATACTTTGTAAAATGATCGTTCAGATGCTGCTGTTAATAAAAAAAATCGTCAGCCTGTTATATTGCGGTGGTAAGCACATCAGCTGGTCGCATCAACATGTAAAAAATAAGCGCTATACCTTTTATGATAGCAATAACAAATCATGAAACTTTGCATGTAGCATTTCATCAGGCGTAATCGCCTGAAAAGCCATCAAAGGATTACGCAATTTACACATTACGCATACTGTGCCGCACATAAAGTGGTAGACGCATATTTTTTACATGTTAATTTTACAGCTGACGGTCATTCCACCGCGATAGAACCGGCTGACGGTTTTTTTTTAGTTTAAAACAGCATCTAAACTATCATCTGACAAAGTATCAGCCGGAAGGCGATGACTGACGAAATATGCTCCTGGCCCGCGATCTATATCGGCCAAAACTTTTTTCTATTATCTTTCATTTTTATATACAGTGTGTATCTTTGATATAACCTCAAATTTAAACTAGACGTAGGTTTTAGTGGTATAAAACAACTCTGAAAGATATTTTTAGTTTAGTCTTCACTACCAGAGCATAATTAATTTATTTTTTTCGAGCGGCGATATATTTCGTACATCATGATCACTTGTGACAGCTGTGACGTCGCGTCATTAATGAGACGTTTTGAATTAAAAAAAAATAGTGATACATTGCTTGCTGAATTATTTTATATGGAAAAATAAAAGTCGTCCATTTTTTATAAAACCTATGAAAGTGTGTTAATTACAGCCTAAACTAACTACCCTTTAATTATGTGGTCGTATCAAAAATACACGCTGTATTCGCGATAGGTCCTCTGTATTATGGCTCTTCTACACGATGGCCCAGCGCTTAACCAGCGAGATGGCCATGCGATGGTCATGGCTCCCCTACACGATGGATCAGCGAGATGCATTCGATGGTTGAAAAGCAACTACACGATATAGTTCTGGAATGCGCCACGTATAGATGCGTACTGCCATCGCTGGCCAACTACCTTTGATGTGCGGATGAAAAACCGACACCGTGGCCAACCCATCGCCATCCCGCCGTGCCATAAGCCATCCGACACCACTACCCTCTCTACACGCTGGCCCATCTTAGTGGGCCATTATAGTGGCCCATCGTGTAGAGGATCCATTAATAAAACTCAACGAAAACCGTGCTAATGCTAAAGGAGTTTCATTTTGTCCAATTAACTAATGGACTTTCAAATGTTTTAATGAGAAATTTTATCCCAATTAACTCTAAAAATGGAACATGGAACTGACTGATGAAAAGGGTTATTAATAAGGTTAGTTATAAATTGTTTGGCAACTTATGAAAATGAAACTGAAAAATGTGGCTTTCTATCAGAAAAGGGTTTTTATGAACATAAAGCGCAAGGACCATTTTCTTAAGGACAGCCACATATATTGACAAAAACAAACATGTTTTTACACACTTTTATTTTGCTTCAAAGTGTATATTTGTGTATACACCAATCATACTACATTAGAGAAAAAAATGGAATCTTTGATATTTCACCGACAGATTTCTACCACTTTGTGCGTTAAAACTTTATTTATTCGTTTTTTTATGAAGATTACTCTGAAAATTACTTATGACCTTATAATATGACAAACATACAATAGATAAAACAAATAAAATAAAACAATGGATAATACTATTAGATTAAAACTATGTGTTGACTGTAGGCAGGCATAGACATGCCTCATGTCATTGTATGTGCAAAGTTTCATTACAATCCAACACGTAGTTTCAAAATGAGAACGAAACTCCGTTTGTATGGGAAGGTGAAATTCGGCCGAGCTTGCTGCGGACTCTTAATAAGCGTCACTAAAAAATTAAAAAGTCTCGCCCGGACGCATTTTTTCAAAAAATATACATCAAATCTTATACCTTATACAAAAAATTGGAGCTTGTTAAATAGAATAATCAACACTTATTAAGATAATAAAGTTATTAAGATAAGAAGTTATCTCTATAAGAGCATGAATGATATGATATAGCAAATAAGTGTTAGTTTGACTCGATGTATTGACATAAACAAAGCCAATTACATAATTCCATATCTCAATTATATGGAATTATGTAATTGGCTTTGTTTATGTCAATACATCGAGTCAAACTAACACTTATTTGCTATATCATATCATTCATGTCAATTTGGTCAAACGTTCAAAATAAATAAAACTATATTTTCGATACCTTTATTAAGTAATCACACACGATGATAACGATATGCTTCCGCAACGGCGTGTGTCACACAAACCTTATAATAACCAAACTTTACAATCTCCCATCCTTTTGGACAGCCTGCTCCAGGTAATGCCCCAAAAGTACCTCTCCTATTTCGCAGGGGTATGGTTTTTTGTGCGTTCTGAGCAACATTCACGAAGTTGTCTAAAGTTAAAGGAGCAGCTTCGCTGTTATCATCAACATATTCGCTTATTTCAACTATTTCGCTTTTCTTGTTCATATTTAGAATATCTCGAACATTTTCATTTTCATCGGCGTTAAGAATATTGTTCCCAATTATGTTACCATCTACTGATTCTTTTGTGTCAAGATCGGTTGGAAAAACGTCGTCTGCGATATTTTCAAACCCTATTTCTGGATTTTTCTTATAGATGATAAAGGGTATATTTATTTTATCCTTTGCTTGGTGATTTATGACCATAGCCATATTTAAATCGATAATTAACATGGCCATTAACAACGTAGTTGTTATTTTCCTCATATTGATACCTGAAAATAATAAGCACTTGTTATTAAATATTTCCTGTAATACTACAGTTTATACTTAAAAATGTGTTTAAATATAATACAATATTGTACACAAATGTACATTTGTGCACAATTTTGGGAAATCTTTCTTTTTTGCCTTGTATAGTGGATATTAGCGTAAATTTCATATCAGATTGTAATAGGCTAAAATATTCTAGTAATGTTTATCATAATAGAATTACAGGTTTTTTTTTTATCAATATCTATTTATTGACAATAACAATATACATAATGGATATATACAGAAAGATATTACAGTATTAGGTATGTTTAATTTACATAATACTTATTTACTATTTTTTAGAGAAAAGTATGGACTGAACGAAGATGTTGTAACAAATAATGAGAAAGGTATCTTGAGATGGTTTGGACACGTGGAAAGAATGAGTGAAAGAAGGCGGACAAAGAGAGTGTATAAGGAAGAAGTAGAAGAGGGAGCTGGAAGGGGTAGACGTCGGCGGACTTTCTCTGATCAAATCGGGGAAATCCTGAAGAAAGGCCAGGTCAAGAGCACCCTAAACCGACGAGCGTGTATGAGGAATGTTATGAAAGTGAAGGAAGCAAAGAGGTAGTATGTAACTATACCTACCCTTCCGGGAAATAGGCGTGATTATATGTATGCATGTATGTATTTACTGAGGATAATGACGAATAAATATCGTTAACAAAAGGGAACTGACTTTACTACACACTTAAAAATAGTATGGTCACGAGTATAGAAATTCATAAGAAAAAATATCTATTAAAAAACAAAAATAAATATTAAAAATGTTAATTAAGTAAAAGCCAAACTTCTACTGTATTTTCTTAATATTACAATTTTAGCAATGAAATTTAATACCAGACTTAGATTTATGATACGTAAATATTTATTTCAAGTTTCATGTAATTTAAGCATGATGTCGTTTTAAAAAGAGAAAGCAACTTCAATTGTATGGGGGCGGCATATTAGCAGCACTCATAAGACTTCAGAACATGACATATAAAATAAATAAATATTATTGGACATTATTACACAAATTGACTAAGTCCCACAGTGAGCTCAATAAGGCTTGTGTTGAGGGTACTTAGACAACGATATATATAATATATAAATATTTATAAATACTTAAATACATAGAAAACACCCATGACTCAGGAACAAATATACATGTTCATCACACGAATAAATGCCCTTACCAGGATTTGAACCCGGGACCATCAGCCTCGTAGGCAGGGTCACCACCCACTAGGCCAAACCGGCCGTCAATTCAATCAATCAATGTCAATCCCAATCAATCAATCAATTTCGTCAATTTTTATATGATAGTTATTTCATAGTTTAACCTATAACTAGTCGAATATAATCCAAAGATCAGATACATGACGTCGTATTAATATTTACAGTACATATGGTGCTTCTTTACCGCACTAGTGCGAAAATTAGCATATTACGTTACTGTGTCGAACATTTAAAGGGCCATATGTACTGTAAAACGTTGTACGATACATGTGCGAATAGGTAATTCGTAACTCGTGTCGATTTAAAACACTCCCTTCGGTGGTGTTTTAATTTATCGCCACTCGTTTCGAATTTCCTATTTTTCACACTTGTATCGTAATGTACTATTATCTACTAAAATTTGTTCAAAAACTGCAAATTACGGCACGAACATACAAATAAACTGTGTCAGGACAATGTATTGTATATGTAAATGTTATTATTGCGTAAAAATCAAATAATGAATCAATATCTATTTAATAAGGACAATCATATTACGAACATCTCAGAAAAACAATGGAATTTGATATGACCTTTTTTTTCAATCAACCTACGCCCAAACTAAGCATAGCTTGTACTCTGGGTGACGATATATACATACTTATATAGAAAAATATACACTAATATACTCGTACATAGAAAGCACCCATGACTCAGGAACAAATATCTGTCTTCATCACACAAATAAATGCCCTTACCGGGATTCGAACCCAGGACCATCGGCTTCATAAGCAGTGTCATTATTATCACTAACACACTAGGCCAGACCATTCCTCAAGGGTGTAATGTGTAGATAAAGCGGTGTATGTAACTGTGCATAATAAGGTTTTAAAATACGAGTGTGTGTTTATGAAACGAGCTGAAAGCGAGTAGCAGTCACATAATAGTACATTACGATACAAGTGCGAAAAATAGGAAATTCGAAACGAGTGGCGATAAATTAAGATACCACCGAAGGAAGTGTTTTAATCGACACGAGTTGTGAATTACCTATTCGCACATGTATCGTACGTTTTACAGTACATATGGCCCTTTAAATCGACGTAGTTAGGTAATGTGTTAATTATCGCACTAGTGCGATAAAGTAGCACCAAAAAGACTGTAGACAACTATTATGTCACTGTTCTGACTATATAAATACACCACGATCAAATAATACAAGCCTTAGTGAATAAATAAGATTTATATGAGGAAATCAATAATTGTTTTACCGTATATTGTGACGATACGAGGAAGTTCACTCTGCAGTTAAATGTAAACTAATGGCGATCCATGAAATGGAACAACTTATATACTAATATGTATAACGTGACGCACTCATATTTAATATATTTAATTACCTAATTAAATTAGCTTAGAGCGCTCACGCCATATATAAATAATAAATAAATATTATAGGACATTATTATTATTTTTTTATTTGATTATTCTGATGGTCTGAAATAAACTTTTTTTTATTTTTATTATTATTATTACACAAATTGACTAAGTCCCACAGTAAGCTCAATAAGGCTTCTGTTGAGGGTACTGAGACAACGATATATATAATATATAAATATTTATAAATACTTAAATACATAGAAAACACCCATGACTCAGGAACAAATATTCATGCTCATCACACGAATAAATGCCTTTACCAGGATTTGAACCCGGGACCATCGGCTTCATAGGCAGGGTCACTACCCACTAGGCCAGACTGGTCGTCGAGAATGACCATATAACTGGTCATTAGCCTGAGAACTTTTTTAAACGCGAAGGGTACGGTGACAGTTGCTTTTTTTTTTATTCCATTCCATGGACGATTTAGACCAATGTTCAATAGGACAAACATACACATCATACATAACAGACATAAATCACAAAAACATATATTACTATGTTAAAAAAATTAAAACGGCGGCGGCGGTTTCGTGGGAATCTGCCGAATCCCGCACCAGAACAGGTGGCGCATCCGAAAACTGCGTCGTCAAAATGATATTTATATTTTAAGATTTTTATTATTGTATTTATGTTAGTCTGTAAGGTATGTATATATGGGCCATAGTTGCCTGAATATAAATGATATTAATTTTATTTTAATTTTAAAAGATAAAGACATCTAAGATGAAGGACATGAAGGTCTGTAAAAATATGGATTATTAACCCCATTATACCCTCCTGAATTCTGAATTTATTTGGTTTCACTCGCATTCTTAGTTAAGAGCCCTTAATCCTTGGAGCGTTCTCCGATTTCACGAAATAACGCTCGATAGATGGCGTTGGCGCTCGGTACGCGAGCGCCGGCAACGCGACGCGCGTTTCAATGCAGACTAGAATAATCTTGATAGTTTTCAATATAATTTCAAGCAACATTAATTTTAGTGTCATATGATATCATATGGGCACTCTTTATTTTATTGTATATGCACAGTAGTTTTTTTTTTATGTACACTACTACTAAGTGTACAGACTACAGAGTGTACTATAACCCTTGCTCTTTATTCTGTCTCTTTCACACCAATGGAAAATGAAGAAGTTACTAAATGACTGCAGGTATAAATAAAGTATATTAGTGCGATAGAGAGACAGATAGTGTTTCGTTGTCGTATCGTAAACGATTGGCATGTTGGCCACACACTTGCTTAGTGCCTAGCCAAAATACCAATCGTTTGCGTATATTAGTGCGATAGAGAGAGAGTAGTGTTTCGTTGTCGTATCGTAAACGATTGGCATGTTGGCTACGCACCCATGATACCTAGCCAAGAAGCCAATCGATTGCGCATATTAGTGCGATAGAGAGACAGATAGTGTTTCCTTGTCGTATCGTAAACGTTTGGCATGTTGGCTACGCACCCATGCTGCCCAGCCAAGATGCCAACCGTTTGTGCATATTAGTACGAGAGAGAGACAGATAGTGTTTCGTTGTCGTATCGATTGGCATGGTGGCTACGCACCCACGCTGCGTAGTCAAGATGCCAATCGTTTGCGCACATTAGTGCTATAGAGTTTCAGTGTTATTTGAAATCACGTTAGGGTTTGTATTATTATTTTTGACCCGAATGAAGTCCATCCAGGTTCTTATGATGGAGTCAGGAGTTGGTCACCAGAACTCCTAATCTACTCATTATAATTCCATCGTGCTTGGGCTCAAAAGATTTGCCCTGACGAACACCATCGATCTAGATGAGGTCCAGGGTCTCATGACGGAGTCAGGAGTTGGTCACCAGAACTCCCCAGAACTCCTAATCTACTCATCATAACTCCATCGAGTTTGGGCTCAATAGATTTACCCTGATGAGCACCATCAATCTAGATGAAGTCCAGGGTCTCATGATGGAGTCAGGAGTAGGTCACTAGAACTCCTAATCTACTCATTATAATTCCATCGTATTCGAGCTCAATAGATTTGCCCTGACGAGTACCATCGATCTAAATGAAGTCCAGGGTCTCATGATGGAGTCAGGAATTGGTGACCAGAACTCCTAATCTACTCATTATAATTCCATCGTGTTTGGGCTCAAAAGATTTGCCCTGACGAGTACCATCGATCTAGATGAAGTCCAGGGTCTCATGATGGAGTCAGGAGTTGGTCACCATAATTCCTAATCTACTCATCATAACTCCATCGTGTTTGGGCTCAATAGATTTGCCCTCACGAGCACCATCAATCTAGATGATGTTCAGGGTCTCATGATGGAGTCAGGAGTTGGTCACTAGAACTCCTAATCTACTCATTATAATTCCATCGTGTTTGGGTTCAAAAGATTTGCCCTGACGAGTACCATCGATCTAGATGAAGTCCAGGTTCTCATGATGGAGTCAGGAGTTGGTCACCAGAACTCCTAATCTACTCATTATAATTCCATCGTGTTTGGGCTCAAAAGATTTGCCCTGACGATTACCATCGATCGAGATGAAGTCCAGAGTCTCATGATGGAGTCAGGAGTTGGTCACCATAATTCCTAATCTACTCATCATAACTCCATCGTGTTTGGGCTCAATAGATTTGCCCTCACGAGCACCATCAATCTAGATGATGTTCAGGGTCTCATGATGGAGTCAGGAGTTGGTCACTAGAACTCCTAATCTACTCATTATAATTCCATCGTGTTTGGGCTCAAAAGATTTGTCCTGACGAGTACCATCGATCTAGATGAAGTCCAGGGTCTCATGATGGAGTCAGGAGTTGGTCACCAGAACTCCTAATCTACTCATTATAATTCCATCGTGTTTGAGCTCAAAAGATTTGCCCTGACGAGTACCATCGATCTAGATGAAGTCCAGGGTCTCATGATGGAGTCAGGAGTTGGTCACCATAATTCCTAATCTACTCATCATAACTCCATCGTGTTTGGGCTCAATAGATTTGCCCTCACGAGCACCATCAATCTAGATGATGTTCTGGGTCTCATGATGGAGTCAGGAGTTGGTCACTAGAACTCCTAATCTACTCATTATAATTCCATCGTGTTTGGGTTCAAAAGATTTACCCTGATGAGCACCATCAATCTAGATGAAGTCCAGGGTCTCATGATGGAGTCAGGAGTTGGTCACCATAATTCCTAATCTACTCATCATAACTCCATCGTGTTTGGGCTCAATAGATTTGCCCTCACGAGCACCATCAATCTAGATGATGTTCTGGGTCTCATGATGGAGTCAGGAGTTGGTCACTAGAACTCCTAATCTACTCATTATAATTCCATCGTGTTTGGGTTCAAAAGATTTGCCCTGACGAGTACCATCGATCTAGATGAAGTCCAGGGTCTCATGATGGAGTCAGGAGTTGGTCACCATAATTCCTAATCTACTCATCATAACTCCATCGTGTTTGGGCTCAATAGATTTGCCCCCACGAGTACCATCAATCTAGATGATGTTTAGGGTCTCATGATGGAGTCAGGAGTTGGTCACTAGAACTCCTAATCTACTCATTATAATTTCATCGTGTTTGGGCTCAAAAGATTTGCCCTGACGAGTACCATCGATCTAGATGAAGTCCAGGGTCTCATGATGGAGTCAGGAGTTGGTCACCAGAACTCGTAATCTCTTTATCATAACTCCATCGTGTTTGGGCTCAATAGATTTACTCCGACAAGCACCATCAAATTACCATTATGATGAATAGATTAGGAGTTCTGGTGACCAACTACTGAGTCCATCATGAGACCCTCGACTTAATCTAGATCGATGGTACTCGTCAGGGCAAATCTTTTGAGCCCAAACACGATGGAGTTATGATGAATAGACTAGGAGTTCTGGTGATCAACTCCTGAGTCCATCATGAGACCCTGGACCTGATCTAGATTGATGGTGCTCGTCAGGGCAACTCTATTGAGCCCATACACGATGGAGTTATGATGAGTAGATTAGGAGTTCTGGTGACCAACTCCTGACTCCATCATGAGACCCTGGACCTCATCTAGATCGATGGTGCTCGTCAGGGCAAATCTTTTGAGCCCAAACACGTTGGAATTATAATGAGTAGATTAGGAGTTCTAGTGACCAACTCCTGACTCCATCATGAGACCCTGGACTTTATCTAGATTGATGATGCTCGTCAGGGCAAATCTATTGAGCCCAAACACGATGAGGTTATGATGAGTAGTTTAGGAGTTCTGGTGACCAACTCCTGACTCCATCATGAGACCCTGGACCTCATCTAGATCGATGGTGTTCATCAGGGCAAATCTATTGAGCCCAAACACGATGGAGTTATGATGAGTAGATTAGGAGTTCTGGTGACCAACTCCTGACTCCATCATGAGACCCTGGACCTCATCTAGATTGATGGTGCTCATCAGGGCAAATCTTTTGAGCCCAAACACGTTGGAATTATAATGAGTAGATTAGGAGTTCTAGTGACCAACTCCTGACTCCATCATGAGACCCTGGACTTTATCTAGATTGATGATGCTCGTCAGGGCAAATCTATTGAGCCCGAACACAATGAGGTTATGATGAGTAGATTAGGAGTTCTGGTGACCAACTCCTGACTCCATCATGAGACCCTGGGCCTCATCTAGATCGATGGTATTCATCAGGGCAAATCTATTGAGCCCAAACACGATGGAGTTATGATGAGTAGATTAGGAGTTCTGGTAACCAGCTCCTGACTCCATCATGAGACCCTGGACCTCATCTAGATTGATGGTGCTCGTCAGGGCAACTCTATTGAACCCAAACACGATGGAGTTATGATGAGTAGATTAGGAGTTCTGGTGACCAGCTCCTGACTCCATCATGAGACCCTGGACCTCATCTAGATTGAAGGTGCTCGTCAGAGCAACTCTATTGAGCCCAAACACGATGGAGTTATGATGAGTAGAGTAGGAGTTCTGGTGACCAACTCCTGACTCCATCATGAGACCCTGGACCTCATCTAGATCGATGGTGCTCATCAGGGCAAATCTTTTGAGCCCAAACACGTTGGAATTATAATGAGTAGATTAGGAGTTCTAGTGACCAACTCCTGACTCCATCATGAGACCCTGGACTTTATCTAGATTGATGATGCTCGTCAGGGCAAATCTATTGAGCCCGAACACGATGAGGTTATGATGAGTAGTTTAGGAGTTCTGGTGACCAACTCCTGACTCCATCATGAGACCCTGGGCCTCATCTAGATCGATGGTGTTCATCAGGGCAAATCTATTGAGCCCAAACACGATGGAGTTATGATGAGTAGATTAGGAGTTCTGGTGACCAGCTCCTGACTCCATCATGAGACCCTGGACCTCATCTAGATTGATGGTGCTCGTCAGGGCAACTCTATTGAACCCAAACACGATGGAGTTATGATGAGTAGATTAGGAGTTCTGGTGACCAGCTCCTGACTCCATCATGAGACCCTGGACCTCATCTAGATTGAAGGTGCTCATCAGGGCAACTCTGTTGAGCCCAAACACGATGGAATTATAATGAGTAGATTAGGAGTTCTAGTGACCAACTCCTGACTCCATCATGAGACCCTGGACCTCATCTAGATCGATGGTGTTCGTCAGGGCAAATCTTTTGAGCCCAAACACGATGGGATTATAATTAGTAGATTAGGAGTTCTGGTGACCAACTCCTGACTCCATCATGAGAACTTGGACTTCATCCGGGTCAAAAATAATAATGCAAACCCTAACGTAATTTCAAGTGAAAATGCGTTTTTCAGAAAATCGCAGCCAAATAACACTAGACCTTACTCATAGTGTTGTGTTCCTGCCGGTGAGTAAGGTTGCCAGAGCTCAACGAGGGGCGGGAGGGGTTAGGGTCGGCAACGCGCATGTAACTCCTCTGGAGTTGCAGGCGTACATATGCGGGCCGTATGCTTGTTTGCCACCGACTTAGTATTAAAAAAAAAGTAACACTGTTAGGCATACTGTAAAATATGAACTTTTATTAAGATTTTCTAATCGCAGTATATAGCACTTCTCGGAACTCCGTAGCTGATTACGATCGCAACGAATGCCTGACAATCGAGCACAGGTCCATCCTCTAAGCGCGCTCCGCGCGGACTGAGAGCGGGGCGTCGCTGCTGCGTGATTTATACGTGTTTTAAAAAAATATAAATTTACGGCAATGTAGGTCCCATAGTTACGATTTTTTTTTTATAGGTTAACATAAAGTTACAGTTTGCTATAATATTATTTTTAAAGCAAAATATGCGTACAATTTGCGGAAATAAAATATAATAAAACCCTGTTTTCGCCAAAAAAATGAAGAAAACTCGGAAGGTATTTTATCAGTTTTTTCAAATGAATCTTCGATTGTTAATCATTCCAGCCCCTCGTACGAGATATGTTGAATCAAATTGTAGTCATTCATGTACCAAATGATTCTTGTTTATAGCAAAATTGAGAACCGAAACGCCACATCTCACTGCAAAATTTGGAAAAGACTCCCAAAAAACCTCATTAAAAAAGAGGATTAAAAGAGAAAATGAAAATTTGAACTGTTGGAGCCCCTAGTTTAGGAAACGATTATTTAAGTACGTTATCAGTTTTTGAATAAATACTAATAGTTACGTCGTAATCTTGAATGAAAAAGGAAGCATTTTACAAAATACGCTCGTTTGTAGGAATAAGGACTCTTAAGGTAATATAAAAGTTTTAGTGTTGTGTTCCTGCCGGTGAGTAAGGTTGCCAGAGCTCAATGAGGGGGGGGCGGGTTTAGGGTCGGCAACGCGCATGTAACTCCTCTGGAGTTGCAGGTGTAAATAGGCTACGGAGACTGCTTACCATCAGGAAGGCCGTATGCTTGTTTGACACCGACGTAGTATAAAAAAAAATTACCTTGATTTTTTAACATTATTGTAAATAACTCTGAAACAAAAGAAGATCGAAGGCTGCTATTAGGCATACAGTGTCCTTAGGTTTAACCACTACTCCACCTTAAAGTATATCCAAATCCCACTCTTAGCTCTAGCTAGGTCTAGCTTATTCTGCTAGACCCTTTTAATATCGTTGAGTTTTATTATGTAATACGTAACTCAATTGCAATAGATTCCGCTCGTGTCAAATCGTTTCAGTAGCGTCAAATTGTAAAGGTATGTTTAGGTTAAGTTACTAGTCGCGTTAGACTGCACGATTGGCTCGAATTCGTAAGTGACACCACTGAACTAGCACCATTCTTAATGCCCGTAAGGCCCGTTACACACCTTACTTTTAAACTTGTTATTCGTTATTAGCACTATTGTACTTCTAGATATTTAGGGTTATCATTCTCTCCTCCACGGGACAGGCAAAGCCTAGTGTGGAGGTCAGTAAAAACTGTATCCAAGTGAATATTTTTTGTGATAAACAATTTTTACTTTTACTTTACTAGATAAGAAGTCTGCCAAAGGTTGTGTTGTTTGAAAATCGGAAAAGTAGGCGTTTTCCCTCCTTATATGCATAAATGAGCACAAGCTTAATTTAAATCCCGTGTAATCCACGCAAGGCGGAGATTTGAGAGATTTGTAGGCTTTGTTACGACAATGTTCGTAAATAACGTTAATACGTATAACGTGAAATAACGTTAATATACCTTAGTTACATGGAAAATGTACATAGAAAACGTATAGGTGGATTTCCTTATAAAGCTATAGGTATAATCTGATAATATTAATAAAGATAATTTTTCATCATTGTTTCAGAATTAAGTAATCCTATATTATTATATCCTATATTATATGATTTTCCAGGGTATCATATACCATGAAAATTACCAAGAAATATCAAGAAACATGTATTTCATACAATTTTTTTTTTTTTTATTCTTTGACATTTGGAGAACCTTTACACCTCCAAATCTTATTAATGTATCTCCTTGGATTTCACGGGCCTATAAATCCCGGTCTTTTGATAGGCTTGCGTGGGGATATAGATCCAACACGTAGAGGCCCCTTGGAGAGTTTTAATGTCATGTAGAACGCCTGCTGGAACGCGTTCACAGGCGCAACAATAGACACCCATGAACCGGTCGCAGCAGGCATTGGGACTATTGTAGTAAAAATGAACAGTATAACGGTCTATGGATTGAAGTTTGGGAGGACAATGAGACTGGGTTATTGCAAAGACGTCCGGACACCTGCCATAACAATGTTTCCACTAGTTATCGAGGCAGGCGGTGACTCGCCGCCCACTAGATGGGCCCCTGAAAATGCCGTCGTGAAGACGACCAGGAGCAACACCGGTGTGAGCGGCTCAGGGGTGTCGAGAGGTGTACGCCGCTTTCTACCCAGTGGCTGATAACAGCCACTGTGCCAACTCGCGTTGTCACATAGCGCCATCTAGTGGGGTTAGCGTAACTTCGTTGTTTTTTTATTTCTCTTAGTGTTATATTTTTTAGAAATATGAAACATGATTTAATTTAATTAGTTTAGTTACAAATATAAATAGTTGTATTTCAGCATTTCTTTCTGGATATTGTATCGTTAGGTAATGAAACCTACATGTTTTAAAAGGTAGCACAATTGGACTGACAACACACAGTTCTGGCTGAAAAGAGCACTAAATTTGAAATGTAGGGAAAAAAAGAAGGAGAAGAAAAGACGGCATGGGTTAGTGTCAGAATACTGATTTGTTACAAAATTAAAATAGATATTTATAAAACTCTGCGTGGAAATTTATTGTCGCCATACGAGTATATAGTTCCGGAGATTCAGATTTTGGTTTCTGGGTAAGCAATTCCCACAAAGTGTTTTCATTGCAAAACAGCTTAATCCAAATTCGGAAGACTAAGTAATTTATTCTTTCCAGATTTTAATAGGTCGAGGCAAATGTTGCTTTCCTTTGCCAAGTTGCTGAGGAAAGAGGAGCGTGCCCTTGAGCGTGGCAGGCTGATGTAAGAGACGGGTCTTCTCTTCGTCCAGTTCGGGACGCCTTCACGGCCATTGTTACGAGTTCCAACCCAAATGCTAATTTTGACTGCAGCAGACTTTTTCTGTCGTCTGTCTTGTGTGTCAGGCGGAATGCAGAGGAGTTAATTCGGAGGAATAAACATCGTCTGTGGCAGCAGGTATGTGTTGGCCCTTTGAAAACCTTTGAAAACCTTAGGAAATCCTTTGAAAACCCTTAGAAAATCCTTAGGTAGCCCTTAAGAAGCTCATAGTTTACTTGTAGAACAAGTTTTGTCATTGTCATAGATCGGTAACCTTTTGCTTTTGTCACATTTATAATGAATAATTTTAATATCATAATCAAGGTTTACTGAGGTCTGACGGACAGTGTTGCTTGCCAAATTTAATGCTTAGGTGTAACTTTTCATATAATAATTACCAGAATAAAATTTAATTAAACAACTAGTTTGTTGGTGATTTATCCTATAGTGTAAGAATACAGATATGAATGAACCAACAGCTCTACCGTTAGCAGTCTGAGCTAGAAGTTGAATTTTTAGGGTATGTAGGAGTTATACCAATTATGTAACCTGTAAATCTATGAAATGTACCCGGCTGGTTACATAATACCTAGGGATGTACTAAAGGAAAGAAAACACAAGAGTTCACTTGATAGTCGTTTTATTTCTTCTTTCAAAACTCCTACATACCCTAAAAATTCAACTTCTAGCTCAGACTGCTAACGGTAGAGCTGTTGGTTCATTCATATCTGTATTCTTACCTGCTGCCACAGACGATGTTTATTCCTCCGAATTAACTCCTCTGCATTCCGCCTGACACACAAGACAGACGACAGAAAAAGTCTGCTGCAGTCAAAATTAGCATTTGGGTTGGAACTCGTAACAATGACCGTGAAGGCGTCCCGAACTGGACGAAGAGAAGACCCGTCTCTTACATCAGCCTGCCACGCTCAAGGGCACGCTCCTCTTTCCTCAGCAACTTGGCAAAGGAAAGCAACATTTGCCTCGACCTATTAAAATCTGGAAAGAATAAATTACTTAGTCTTCCGAATTTGGATTAAGCTGTTTTGCAATGAAAACACTTTGTGGGAATTGCTTACCCAGAAACCAAAATCTGAATCTCCGGAACTATATACTCGTATGGCGACAATAAATTTCCACGCAGAGTTTTATAAATATCTATTTTAATTTTGTAACAAATCAGTATTCTGACACTAACCCATGCCGTCTTTTCTTCTCCTTCTTTTTTTCCCTACATTTCAAATTTAGTGCTCTTTTCAGCCAGAACTGTGTGTTGTCAGTCCAATTGTGCTACCTTTTAAAACATGTAGGTTTCATTACCTAACGACACAATATCCAGAAAGAAATACTGAAATACAACTATTTATATTTGTAACTAAACTAATTAAATTAAATCATGTTTCATATTTCTAAAAAAATATAACACTAAGAGAAATAAAAAAACAACGAAGTTACGCTAACCCCACTAGATGGCGCTATGTGACAGCGTCTTATACAAGTTTTCACTTCCACCCCTAGAGCATTTAGCTCTAACGACTCCTCTCTGGACGGCCAATGAAGGCAAGCCAGAGCTGAGAGTCCTGCGGGTCCCCTTGGAGTCCACTCTGACCGACGAAGACACGCCGGAGACGGAGACCCTGACCGACTCTCAGGAGTACTCGGGTCCGTGGGGTCGTTACTCCCCAACAGCTCGCCACAAGCTGCCCTGCGGATTTATTAATGTCATTATTATTGTGTATTATTATTTTTCTCAGACCGTGGGGACCTTATACATCTCCAAACTTAATGTATTAACCGTGGAGACTATACATCTCTGTCATATTGTATAATATACTTGACTTGGTACATACTAGTTATGTATTCTGTAGCATTAGTTTATGAGCTTGCTTAACAGTCCAGACCAGACGCGATTTATTTATTCAGTATAAATTTTATTTTGACACTTGGAGAGACTTTACACTTCCAAATCTTATTAGTATTAGTACTCTGACATTGGGGTCCTTTTACATCTCCAGATCTTTTAAGATTATTATAATGTAATGTTTACTCAGGTATTGGCTGTTGTATTTATAAATGTTGTTATGTATTTTTCATGTCACTATATGATGTTACTATAAATGTTGTATTGACTTGTAAAAGAGCCGTTGAGGCCTACTTGCAGAATACATTTTTCAATTTTGAATTTTTGAAGAATGAAAATCAAGTACAATCGGTACGTAATTTCTTAGCCTGTCAGTTATTCGCGATTATCAACTTTTGCGAATAACTGAGAGGCTGATATCGTCCGGCGAACTGGTAATCAGTGAGCCCCTTAAGCAAAGCTTGTACTATGGGTACTAGCCAACGATGTACATCTATAGTTAAATACATACATTTTATACACCGTGTTTTTTTTTCGTTAATTTCAAGGGTGCATCCCTGAGCTTAAATTAAGTAACTTTCTAAAAGACACCGGTATTGTAATTAACTCCATTTCGGAGATAATCAATAATTAATATCTATCTTATAAGACCCTTACGAGCGTGTACACTTGCCTTAGGGCCTGTTTACATATTGATTAGTGTTTAGTGCGAGTTCATATATTTGCTACTACGTAAGTACTATCTCGGACGATCGATGTTCGAAATGACATTGATATGTCACAGTTTTCAATTGTTTAGCTGAGTTAAATGTAATGTCCGTGTTATCTTATAAGACTCTTACGAGCGTGTACACTTGCCTTAGGGCCTGTTTACATATTGATTAGTGTTTAGTGCGAGTTCATATATTTGCTACTACGTAAGTACTATCTCGGACGATCGATGTTCGAAATGACATTGATATGTCACAGTTTTCAATTGTTTAGCTGAGTTAAATGTAATGTCGTGTTGTCATCAGGCGGGCCGTATGCTTGTTTGTAGTTTAAAAAAAAGATTACGTGTGTTTGTGACAATCAGTGCCACTTCTCCCTCCACCGACTTTGCACCTTGCCAATATCTTCCGTTGAAAGTTTCGCGCGGCGTGCCATATCTATCGTCTCCTAATTTCCTAGCTTTACGCCCGACGTTAAGTGCCGTATAAAAAAGCGGCAAGTCCATAATTTAATTCAGTTACTCATTGCTAGTAATATTAATTATTCTTAAAAGTCTGAGGTTAATTAATAATTTACGTATTAAAATGTATTACTTATTCTGATGAATTGACTCGGTGATTATTTTATGACTCATCCTCATCACCCTTGACGGATATAAGTTTGACGTGTGTGTATTACTCCGCTCTTTGAACCTACGGTACCTTAAACGGGTATACAAATACAAATAATTTTATTGAAACCAGTATAAGTACAGTGTTAGCACTTAAAGACTAAGGATTAAGGATAAGGAAAAGTTTACAAATGCCTGAACTAGGAGTTCCTGTGTTTCAGGCAGAATAGGACCATATTAATTAATTTGTAATTATTCACTTAATTATAATTATAAATAGTACACAATAAAAATCTGGTAGGGTGATAACCTTAACAAAATAACTTATTTAAGTATTCTATATCAAAGTACAGTAAGAAATCATTTTACGACTGTTAGTAAGTTCTCTGTATCATCGTATGTCATTTTTTGAAGGGCGCGTCGTAGAATATTCTTACAACCAACATAGCTAAGAGGGTATAAGTCTAATTTTGAATTTAACCTGTTGTACAAATAAGGGCCCAAAAAGACAAAAAATCTAGAAGAAAATACGTGTTTTCTTTGTACGGTTTGTATACATATAATATTTTTGCGCCTTTTGTTAGTATATGCAGTGTTGAAAGGAATTTTGGTGTGCTACTTAAGTGTTGTGCTTAATATAAATAGTTGACGAACAGTTAGTACTTCACATGCTTTATAAAGGAGTTCAGTGGGGTATAAGAATGGGCGGTAAGTAGCTACCTTTAGTACAGCTCTCTGGGCTCTTTCTAGGTTTATTAGTGTTGTTTTAGCTGTACCACCCCAGGAAGAAATACAGTAACTTA
Organism: Cydia pomonella; assembly: GCF_033807575.1. Classification (NCBI taxonomy): domain Eukaryota; kingdom Metazoa; phylum Arthropoda; class Insecta; order Lepidoptera; family Tortricidae; genus Cydia; species Cydia pomonella. The sequence goes on from NC_084728.1 coordinate 3,603,217, forward strand.
GTATCGATTGACACAGTGAAAAGTATACTTGCTTGATTAAAGTTTGATCACCTATCGATCGAAGTTTTTTAAATACAAATATTAATTTTCGAACTCTATTGCACAATGCTTCAATGTGATTTTTAAAAGAGAGAGTTTCGTCAATAATGACTCCCAAATACTTAATGTTGTCAGTAATAGCTATAGATGGGCATGTACAGGGCTTATTTGTTTCGTCCTCACAGTTATGTGCGTAAAGTGTGTGATTATTTGACATTGGATCTGATTTCCGCATGGAAAAGCTTACCTATAAAGTTTGTTTTGTCAGAGTTCAGTGTTAGTAGATGAAGTTTTAGCCAGTTAGTTACAACATTGAATCCTCGTTGTGCGTACTCGTAAACCTCGTTTGTTGACTTTGCGGAAAAAAGTAGCGCAATGTCATCTGCGTAGGAAATGATTTTGCCACTATCTATCTTTACATAGGTCATTAATGTAAATTAAAAATAGGGTAGAGGCCAAAACGCTCCCTTGTGGCAAGCCGTAAGATGTGTTTTCTAAATCTGAGCTGATGATGTTATCTATTTTTACGCATTGAGTTCGTCCGTTTAGGTAGCTCGCGATTAATTTGTGCTGTGTGCCCCTAATACCTAGTGATTCAAGCTTGTGCAGTAAAATGGAAATAGAAACGGTGTCAAAAGCTTTTGCGAGGTCCAGAAAAATTCCAATTGTCTTGTTACCCTTGTCTAGTTCCTGAACTAAATAGTCGGTCAATTCGTGTACAGCATCTGCAGTTGATAACTTGGACCTAAAACCAAACTGCGTCTTTGACAAAAAAGCATGCTTCTCCAAATATTGCACAAGTCTATTATTAATAATTTTTTCCAGAATTTTTGATGTCGCTGGCAAAAGAGAAATCGGTCTATAATTTGTTACTTGAACTTTGCTTCCAGATTTATAGACAGGGATTACAACGGATTTTTTAAGACATTTCGGAAATATTCCTTCAGAGATGCACTTTTGAAATATATATGTTAGTGGTGGAACCAGGATATGTCTGAATGCCTTTATTATTTTGTTCGATATGCCATCCCAACCGACCGCGGAATCGTCTTTTAGGCTCATGATAATCCTTTCAACCTCAGCTTCATCCGTGTTTAATAGGACAAATGATTTCGAGGATTTATATGTACTAAAATGTATTCTTGAGGGGGGTGAAGACGGATCCTCCTGGATTTTATCAGCCAGGTTTTTGCCTATGTTAACGAAAAATTCATTTGTGCTATTTGCAGCTAGCAATTCAGACGGGCCTACTTTCAACAAACGTTGTTTTGTTGTGTATGTGACGTTTTTAATATATTTCCAAACTAATTTACTGTTTTGAAACTACCTTGTATGATTCAGTTTTAAAACTACCTCTGATGTTTCGAGCACGGCATTTTCCCCGTGGTCTCGAGGAGAAGACCGGCAATAGATATAATTTTCCTAAAGATAAATTCTAAGCCAGCTGTCGCCGTAGCCTCACATACACAGCCACACACACATCTGTATGTACGATTAACAAAGAGTAACCAGTAGGGCTAAGATGGTCGGCTCTTTATCATTTGTCACCATGCCTGTCACGTTTTAACAAGTAAGTTACAGCCATAGTGACATGCGATAAAAATGGAACCATGCTGCCACCGTAGACATTGTGGCCATGTCAATAAAGTCATATCGATAAACTATCGGCATTTTTTACAATTTTAATTTTACTTGAAAGGATTTAAACTACCTAAAATTAACAGATAACCATTATAACACAACTTAATATAATTATTCTTATAATTATCTATATAATGTCACATTTTTATTTTTACTCTACGATAAATACTTTAAGAGCTACAAGGTGTTTAAGTTAACAGAGAGACAAAAAATAGACGAATTAAGAAAACATCGTTTATTCGTAATTATTCATCATATTTTTTTTTTGTTAAGAATAAGCAAGCTGTTGACCAAATATAAAAAGAAAACCGGCCGATTGCATGACGGGCCATGCTCAGTGTAGGGTTCCGTAGTTACCCGTTCGTCAATATAAACTTTTTGCAAAAACTCAAAAACGGCTAGACCGATCAGGTTTGCTAAAGTTTTCCTTGGAAGTATTTACTAAGCTTTACTTTCACGATTTTTTTCATATTTTTTGGACCCATGGTTTAGAAGTTAGGGGAAGTAGAGGGGAAACCTATTATTTTTTCTTTCAGAGGGATTATTTCCGAAAATATTACGTTTATCAAAAAAATATTTTGGAAGACTCGTATTCGTTTTGAAAGACCTATCCAACGACATCCCACACTATAGGGTTGAACCCAAAAAAAAAATCGTCCCCATTTTTGATGTAGGGGAGCCACCCTTAAAATATATTATTCTTCTAGTTTTTAGATTACCACATTATCGAAATTACTTTGACTCAATTTGATGTATATATATGAAGTGACATAATAGTGATCGAACTTCACTTCAAGAAGATTGATCATCTAATATATCAAACATAGCAGCAGTACGAAAAAGCTGTCAAAACTGCAGACCTAATACTCGTAAGCGTCAGGCAGAGCCTCCGTATGGTTTAATTGAATTGAAACTTGGACTCGCATACGCGCGCTTATATAGCAATTAGAATACCCCTATTTGTGGTTTCGGCTTAAAATACATGCGTATATCTTAAGGCCACACATGTCTGTAGGCGCGTGGGATTTCGGCACGGCGTTTATCGCAGACATATGATTTACTAGATCACACTGAAGCAAGGTGGCCCTGACCTGGAAGAGGCCCGGAAAACAGAAAGATGGTCGCCCTAAATCTACTTGGCGCCGTTCCGTGGAGCAAGAGTTGGGTGTATTGAGGATGAAGTGGGAGGAGTTTACCCAAGTTGCCAAGGACCTGAGTCATTGGAAGAAAATGGTTCGGGCCCTACACCCAGGCGGGGGTTACAGGATAAAAAGAAGAAGAAGACACTGAAGCAGACAACCTAGAGATTTAGGTCTACTTTATGCTTGCCGGATTAAAACCACTTCCATGATTAATGCCACCATGTCCAATACACGTCTAATAATGGGAGGGGTTTCATGATGACGATTTTCATAGGCAGGGTCACTACCCACTAGGCCAGTAAGGTCGTCACGCGTCGCTTTCAGCAAAACAGCATAGATAGGTTGTCTATTTATATAATATGTCTGCGTCTCTTTATCAGTTCTAAAGAACTTTGAAGGTTGTTTACTGTGTGTGTTTGTTTAGGATTTACGGTATTTGTCAAAGGAATTGAGTTTCTAATGTGTACCTGTTTAATTTGATTAAAAATAGGGAGTCTATTAGATTTAAGCAGTTATTTCCGAATTAGAACTTCAGTAGAACTAAACAAGTAACCGTCAAACCGTCCAAAAGAGAGGTACGGGCATTGTGAATGTCATCTCGCTTTGTGTGGTAAGGCACAGCCAGTGGATGTCATTCCAGATCTAGAGCAGAGCCCGACTGGGGAAGTACCTCCACCTTACAGAAAACAGCAGCCAAATAACACTAGACCCTACTCATAGTGTTGTGTTCCTGCCGGTGAGTAAGGTTGCCAGAGCTCAACGAGGGGGACCCTATACCCAGGGTCGGAAACGCGCATGTAACTCCTCTCGAGTTGCAGGCGTACATAGGCTACGGGGACTGCTTACCATCAGGCGGGCCGTATGCTTGTTCGCCACCGACGTAGTATAAAAAAAAAAATTACACACTTTTATTGCCGACTGCACTTTCTCTTTTTTGTATGTCTATCAAATACTTCTCGAGACCTTTCAAATGAGCCTAAACTCAATGTGTTTATGTTTTCCGATCGTAGAGTTCCTTTGGCTACCTTCCGGCTGCATCATCAGATCAGCTCCATTTTAGTATACTATTGCATTGTCATCGGAAATACAGAAGTATACCAAATTTCAGCTCAAACAGACACCAGGAAGTGGTTCAAATTTAAGTTACAAGATTTGAAGCACATATATATATATATATATATATATATATATATATATATATGTGTAATGGCTTTATTTAGCTTCACCGCGTATCTTTTTCGTATATATGTAGATGTATACGAAGAAGATATGCGGTGAAGCTAAATAAAAGTGTGTAATAAAAATAGGATCATAGTTTTGATACCTGGGGCCGATTTTCTCCGTTAAATTTGGATTAAATTTGGCTGGTTTGAAGAGCTTCGCGTTAAGAAATCTGAAATTAAAACTTGTTGGGATTTTTTATTGCAAATTTTCCGTTGAGTTACCTACATAGTTTTATTTTGGTGGAATTGCGATCAGATCAGATCAGTCATTTCAACCCTTTTTTTATTTTGTTAGCGACTAGTCACCTGCAATAATTTACAGGATGTTTATTTAATCACCTGCTTCCCATCAGGCGGCTCGTCTGCTCGTTTGCAGCCTATTACATAAAAATAAAATGATTTACGGAGTGAATATATAGGTCATACTGAGCAACTTTTACTATGAGACCAACCCCATAATCGCGAAAAAAAATTGGCTGTTTCATACATTTTGGCAGCTTGACCTTGACATTTTCTATGGGAGAGTATTTTTTTTTGCGATTTTAGGATTGGTCCCATAGTAAATGTTGAATATGACCTATATACCTATTCAGTCCATAAATTATTGCAGGTGACTAAATAAACATCCAGTATAGGTCATGGTGACCAACTTTTACTAAAACCAACCCCGAAAGTGTTGATTGAGAGTGATTAAAATACAAATTTAGCACCTAATTGTCTGCCTTGGTCTGTCCTTGCCCCGGTACAGAATACAAAAACAACCTTCGCTACTTCTGAATAACTCGGCAAAACACTATTGGATTTTCTATATTTAGCCTTAAGGCTACACCCGACGCCAACGACCTCGCGCGTATCGCCGTAGCTCATACCCCTCACCCAACCACCCGCTGCAAAAGATCGAGCGCGCAGAACTATGGCTTAGGATTTCGCTTGCTCTCGCGCGCAACGCAGCGCAGGTCTGTCTAGCAACACGACTTGCCCCGCACTGACTATACGGACGAGAGCGGGGTAGTCGTAGGAACCCAGGCGCGATTTAGGCTTATTATTTTAGGAATGGAGGTATAGTTTTATGAATTTGAAAAAAAGGATGAAAACCAAATCAACTTATAGTGTTTTGTGAGAAAGATTGTAAATTTTCATACATGTACGATAAAAGATGCTGTAGTAATACGGATACAACTGAAAGAAATAGGGGTGAATAAAAGATTTTTTTCTTCACTTACTTGAGTTAAAATAGATTTCACGAAAAACCATATCATTGCTCATATATTGTAGATTGTTATATATATTTTTCTGCTCAAAAAGTGTCATATTTAATATAAAAAATGGTTCAGAGTAACTTAGTTTTACGTATATTGCGCGAGGAGGCACCTTAATACTAGATTAGCATAAATTGCTAACAAGAAAGTGACTTAGCGAGCTTCAAACTAGAAGATTTATAAAGTTAATAATAAAGTAAGGATACTAAGCACTAAGAATTTCGTACATTAACCCGCAAGTACCTGTCTCTATCACACGCGTATAATTATATTGGTGTCTCGCTCGCACAGTTGCGTTAACTGCCCGCATCATCGTCGAAAGGACCGTATTGCGACATCTAAATCAGCTTTACATCTGAAGAGCATGATTTTTTTTAAACCAATGCCGCTAATCATCGTTTGTCCCTTTCCATCATACCAATACGTCGGAAAGGGACAAACGATGATTAGCGGCATCGTATCTTTAGTACACGTTTATGAATAAGGGGGTAACTGTTTAAGAGGATAGGCCACGGCCACTTCTCCATACAAACTTAGTCCCCATTTTCCTCTCCGGATATTGACATTATGGAAAATGTTTTTACATATTTTGATGCATATTAACCATAACTATGCCCCTATGTTTTACTTTTTCGATTGTTTTATATGTATAAAAATGAAGAGCGAAAAACGGATTTCAGACAAGTTTTTAAATGCTCCTAACTGACAATTGACAGATTTTGACCCGAAATGACATTTGGACATATTTGGCCCATAATGACATTTTGACAGATTTTGACCCAGAATAACATTTTGACAGATATTGACCCAAAATGACATTTGGCCCAAAATAACATTTTGGCTGATTTTGACCCAAAATGATATTTAAATCATTATACAAAATGACATTTTGATAGATTTTGACCCAAAATGACATTTTGACAGATTTAGACCCAAAATGACAGTTCTACCCGCCCTCATTACGTACGTACATTTTTGATTTTCGCTATCAAAAATGTACGCAAATTAGGATCGCAAATCTATTCTTCCCTTTTAAAACATGCATTGCACTACTCTGTCGTGAAAAAGAAACTGGATTACTGACAAAGCTATTTGCAAAGTTTAGACATGTTTATTACTATCATCCATATCGCGTATAGAAAGGGTTTGCCCGGCATTTTTCCCTCAAGGCCGGAAAAGTATGTCTTCTCACATCGATTTTCCACCCACGTCACTGATACGAAAAACGTGGGCTGATGTTATACAATAGTTGGCACTATTAAAGGTGAGAATAGGGCTTAAAGTTGCTAATATATTAAAGTTATTAAAACGTGTTATATGGCGTATATTTACAATAATAATATATATAATGGATATATAGGTACTTACAGAGGATTACTATTACTAGCTTAAATCTAAAATAGGCCCTTGAGGCATGGTATTCTGGTGGTATTTCCTCTTTGCATCGCAATACTGATAAGTTGTGCGAGGAAGCCGCCAGCTCTTCGGTCACCGGTTACGTCAACCAGACTTATGTTATGCAAAAAACTTAGTCTTAGACCTAGGTCCAGGGGGTCCCAGCGCGCACAAGTTTCTTCTCTTGAAATTCTAGAGTTTCAACCCCAAATGGTACAATCTACCGAGATACCCGACTTTTCGTACCCTTTTCAGCGTTCGCGTTCAACTAAACGGGATTCTGAGAAAAACACACGGTGCTCACAAGTGGGGATATCACGAATATTCGCATTCGTATCAGCCTGTGGATCAAATACACGAAGCGGACTTACGGCGCCCTACGTGTCCAATTCAATAATGGGTACAGAATGCTGTTGGGGCTGCCTCGGTTTTGCAGTGCTTCTGGGATGTTTGCGGAGGCACGAATGGATGATTTCTACGCCATTATGAGAAACAGCACAGCATCTCAGATGCACCGATTGAGGAACAGCTCCAACAGTTTTCTAACCGAAATTGGCGAGAGGCTTGATAATCCCTTTTGTAAGTGTTGGGCCTGAATGCATGTCCCAATCTACCGGATGGATAAATGAGGTATAATATTTTTATGAATTAATTTAATCTAATTGTAAATAATGTATGTACTTAAATATAAATTGTTTTGTCAATACTAACATAGTGATAAGTAATAGTGTACCTAACATATGGATCTTTGATGTCCGAAATAAAGTCTTAATAAATAATAATAATAATATACGGATATTCGCATTATTTTTAACATTTGCATCGACATTCGCGTTCGCATTAAATGAAGCGAGTGTTTTGCGAATGCGAATGTGCGCAGGTCATGTCCTGTCTCGTCGACTCGCGTATGGGCTGTGCACGCTGTTTTCAATTACTTAATGCATTTTGACCATTACTGTCTACTGCATTTTTCAACACTTTATAGCATCCCATTCTAAGGTAACATATATTTTACGTACTAACAAATGTTTTAAAGAATGTTAATAATAACTACATATTCCCTAACATTCGTATTACAAATATATTTATTGAGATAACAATATACATAATGGATGATGATTACTATAACTAGCTTATATCTAAAATAGGCCCTTGAGGCATTGTATTGTACCAAGGATGCTGGCGGCATTTCCTCGTTGTATCGCAATACTGATACGTTGTGCGAGGAAGCCGCCAGCTCTTCGGTCACCGGTTACGACAACCAGACGTTTCGCGATTTCTCCAAAAAACTTGTGCGCGCTGGGACCCCATGGACCTAGAGTTTCAACGCCAAATGGTACAAAATGGTACTCTCTACCGAGGCTCTTATATTTATTACGTATTTACATTCGCATTCGGACATTCGCGAATTTAAATTCACCACCACCAGACCACCAGACGACCAGTTTGGCCTAGTAGGTAGTGACCCTGCCTACGAAGCCGATGGTCCCGGGTTCAAATCCTGGTTAGAGCATTTATTCGTGTGATGAGCATGGATATTTGTTCCTGAGTCATGGGTGTTTTCTATGTATTTAAGTATTTATAAATATTTATATATTATATATATCGTTGTCTAAGTACCCTCAACACAAGCCTTATAGAGCTTACTGGGGGACTTGGTCAATTTGTGTAATAATGTCCTATAATATTGATTTATTTATTTTTTTTAAATTTAACTGTGTATGTCATGATCTCCGAAATTTCCCATCAGTTCATTTAGTCAGTTATAGTTCGTGTAATCCACGATGACGCGTAGATTTGTCAACTCCTTTAATAACATGGCATTACGAATCAAGACACGCGACTTCGTGAATGACACTTTCTATACATCTTTCATTTTATGGTAGTTATGTTTGTTTTAGGGTTCCGAAGCCAAATGGCAAAAAACGGAACCCTTATGGATTCGTCATGTCTGTCTGTCCGTCCGTATGTGACAGCCACTTTTTTCCGAAACTATAAGAACTATACTGTTGAAACTTGGTAAGTAGATGTCTATGAACCGCATTAAGATTTTCACACAAAATAGACAAAAAAAAATTTGGGGGTTCCCCATGCTTAGAACTGAAACACAATTTTTTTTTTCCTCAAATCCGTATGGGGTATGTATGGATAGGTCATCAAAAATAATATAGAGGTTCCTAATATCATTTTTTTCTAAAAATGCTAAAATGTCTCCCCCCCCTGTAACTTCTAAAATAAGAGAAATGCAAACTTCCACCGAAAATTGGTTTGAACGAGATCTAAGTAAGTAGTTTTTTTTTTACTTCATTAATGGCACGGAACCCTTCATGGGCGAGTCCGACTCGCACTTGGCCGCTTTTTTATAACTACAGCATTTAAATGACTAACGTATCATTTGACGTGGGTGTCATGATCTCCAGAATGTCTCGTCATTTCAATTCATCACTTCATTTCGTCTTCCATCTTAGAAATACATAGCTGACTATTTTCTTTTACCTGTAACGGAGTGACGTTAAGATTTTCGACACATCAAAAAACCCATACCACAGAAATTACGTTTGTTGATCAGTACCCCTAGTGTAAATATTTTCGACAGCGAAACGTTACGTACGCGTTTCCGTTAAGTGTCATTTTGTATGAGATTTTTGACTTTCCAAAACGTCCCGCTTGGCGCGCTGTTCAAAAACCCATACAAAATGAGACTTAACGCAAACGCGTACGTCACGTTTCGCTATCGACTAAATTTACACTAGGGGCACTGTACCCCTAGTGTAAATTTGATCGACATCATAACGTGACGAACGCGTTTGCGTTAAGTCTCATTTTGTATAGGATTTTGAGTTTCCAAAACGTCCCGCTTGGCGCGCTCTTTCTAAATCCAATACAAAATGAGACTAAACGCAAACGCGTATGTCACGTTTCGAAATCGAATTTATTTACACTAGGGGTACTGAATTAGGTATTTTCTTACATTTTTCACCTTCCCATACAAACGGAGTTTCGTTCTCATTTTAAAACTACGTCCTGGATTGTAATAAAACTTTGCGCATATAATGACATAATATCTAGTCCTATGAAGCCGATGGTCCCGGGTTCGAATCCTGGTAAGGGCATTTATTTGTGTAATGAACAGATTTGTTCCTGAGTCATGGGTGTTATATGTGTTTATTTATATACGTAGGTATGTATACCGTAGTCTAGTACCCACATTTATACAATACTTATTGAGCTTACTGTGGGAGTGTGGGACTAGGCCGATTTGTGTAAAAATTGTCCTTTATTTATGCACTAGTTTATTGACGTACAGATATCGTGGTGGGCGCAGCCACGCACACATGCAAGCATTATTTACTGTATAATATTTATTTGTATAATATAAATGCCCTTACCGGGGTTCGAACCCGGGACCAATCGGCTTCATATGGGGTCACCCCCTAGGCCACACCGGTCGTCGAAATATTACCTATTATGTAAACATCGAATTTAGTAGGTACATACATACGTACTTTGTACAGTATGTTTACGACATGTGATATATGATGACGGCATGTATTACGTATCTATGTGCTTACACACACATGCCTATGACTTTGCGGTTTTCATTATTAAGGTTTCGCCTCAATTATTTAGGTATACATACTTTTTGAAATTACCAATACCAATGAGTTTTTCGGAACTTATGTACGAAATATCATTTGATATTTACCAGTCGCTTTTCGGTGAAGGAAAACATCGTGAGGAAACCGGACTAATCCCAACAAGGCCTAGTTTACCCTCTGGGTTGGAAGGTCAGATGGCAGTCGCTTTCGTAAAAACTAGTGCCTACGCCAAATCTTGGGATTAGTTGTCAAGCGGACCCCAGGCTCCCATGGGCCGTGGCAAAAATGCCGGGACAACGCGAGGAAGAAGACATACTTTTTGAAATTATTTGATGAGAATATGAGAGAGAAATTACAGCCATTAATATACAGGATGATTTCGGGGTCGTGGAGCAAGAGAACAAGACATCACACAGAATTCAAAGATGAGTCTAATGATGTTGCTCATTATTTATTATCACCAATAATTATGATTATTTTTCAGATGACAAGTAGAAATAAACATGTTTGCATACAGTTTGGTCACCCTACTAAATGTGACGTCTTGTCGCTTTCCATACAGCGTATGTCAAAAGTCATAGTGTGACCATGATTACTTCGTATAAGATTAATTTTACTTGAAAAATTATAAAAATTAAACTAATTATCTTTCAATCAAATCCTGCCGTATGATAATGTAAATCATTTATAGAATCAGAAAAAGTGGTTCTGGATCACGACCCAGAAATCACCCTGTATATGCGGACAAAGTAGCGTGACGTGACGTACGCGTTTGCGTTAAGTCTCATTTTGTATGGGATTTAAACTTTCCAAAATGTCCCGCTTGGCGCGCTGTTTCTAAATCGTACGTCACGTTTCGCAAACGAATAAAGGGTCTAGCAGGCTAAGCGAACAAGAAGTGCCCCCAACGACGGATTTTGTCGATATTTCTGGTAGTGTACTGTTAGGTCCTAAGGACCCTCCATGCTTAACATCAGACCTCGATTCTCTTTTGTTTGCGAGTTATTCAGGATAACGTAAAATAATTAAGGTATCATTGAAAGTGTCATATTTTATAAACGATTCAAGTTACGTGAACCAAACAAAATTATATTTGATAACAATAAAAAAACTACAAAATGCATATTTTTTACCAGCATCCTGTCCTTAAACTTCATTGCAAAAAACAAAAATATTTTTTCCTTCCAATTTTTTTTTTTACTTTTCGCGGAGGTACACCTCCAAAAAAAATATGCATGAGTAGCCACTAATTCTCACTACATATACATATAAAAATATTTGCACAAATGTTCGTGCTTCATGTCAAAAAAAAACGATTCTCCAATAAGTAGTCACTGGCATTATATGTACAGATAGAAGTACATCAACGATGACGTGTCAGCTTTGATAACATCTGACACATAATATTATCTGCATTTGTTTTTTGCATTTTGTAGTGGAAAATGGAAAACATTAAGTGCAAGTCTTGTAAAAAAACATTAAAAAATATCCGAGGGAAACAAAAATGCATAGAAACAGAGCAAGAGGCTGATTTATATAGCAAATGCACTAATATGTTAATTTGCATAAATGATTTATTGTGTGGTAACTGTCGGCTTTTAGTGTATAAACATAAAGCAGTAGCATCAACTTCTGCGAGTACATGCACAACAATTGGCGATGCTGGCTCTGCGTCTGCAACCTACTGCTTTATGTTTTTGGAGGTGTACCTCCGCGAAAAGTAAAAAAAAATTGGAAGGAAAAAAATATTTTTATTTTTTGCAATGAAGTTTAAGGACAGGATGCTGGTAAAAAATATGCATTTTGTAGTTTTTTTTATTGTTATCAAATATAATTTTGTTTGGTTCACGTAACTTGAATCGTTTATAAAATATGACACTTTCAATGATACCCTAATTATTTTACGTTATCCTGAATAACTCGCAAACAAAAGAGAATCGAGGTCTGATGTTAAGCATGGAGGGTCCTTAGGACCTAACAGTACACTACCAGAAATATCGACAAAATCCGTCGTTGGGGGCACTTCTTGTTCGCTTAGCCTGCTAGACCCTTTACACTAGGGGTACAGGCATAGAAAAATAAGTTTATCTATGGATCAGGTTATTTTAAAGTATAATGAACTAAACAGAGCATTCTAGTACACTTAGCTAAAAGCTTTAGTAGCGTCTGGATTATTTTCCCAACAATTACTGTACTTACTCGACTATTATTAAAACAGAGATAGTTGTACTTTGAACTCCGTGAGTTCAGGTTAATCTCTAAGCTAATGTTATTTTTAATTACGTAAGTCGGGACAAAGCTATTTGTAAGAATGAGATAATGATATTTATCTCTCATTCTGTAGTATAGCTGTGTCCCTACTTACGGAACGAACTATACAAGGTGGCCAAAAAATATGTGGTACCATCAAGCTGATCTGATGACGGCGACAGGAGGTAGCCATAGGAACTCTGTGATAAAACAACGCAACCTAATTGTGTTTGGGGTTTTTAGAATTGTCTCCATGAGTATTAGTTGCCTGTGGAAAAAAAGTACAGTCACCGATAAAAGCTTGTAGCAAAAATTAAATTTTCGCCAAAAAAATATTTTAATTTGTACTTTATTTTGTCTGCAGAGGACGGCGGGCGCTGCCTCCCCGCATTCGCCGGTCGCAAGCTTGGCGAGATCTGCAACCGCGAGAACCAGTGCGAGGCGGGACTCGTATGCGAGGAGGTCGTCCCAGGTATTTTATAAATGATAAATGTTTCGACACCGTTATGTTATTCGAAACGGTTATCTATAACGGTGTCAAAACATTTGAAGATAACCGCCTCACTAGCCTAGACATAAAACGCCAGTTACGGAAAGAGCCCTCCTACGTGTACACGTTCAACGCAGCTGGCCAACTTTATTGTCACGCGTGCAATCGAGTATTTAAATATTTATTTAGCGCCGTTATCGAAAACGATGGAGATTATATAAGTGATAATATATAAAAGCTCCCATTAAATCGTTTCATGCGAAGGCGCGCAAGATATGTGCGTTATAGTGCGACAAGGTGCGACAAATGCGACATCACTAGCGCCACTAGCCGCCCACCCCCAACCGACACCATGTGCTGTAGCTACAGCATAAACTTTACTTTCTTTTGCCCAACTCCAGACTTTTATCCAAGGCTCGGAAATCGGTTAAATCACCAAACCGGTATCATGTATTTTGCGCATAATCTTTTAAATTCGGTTCTGTTCGTAAAACCGTTATTTTTAAGGCAGTTTTTAGGAGAACATTTCCATAAAGTTCTTGTCAGATTAACCGATTTCTTATGTGGGTGTCTTTGTTTACGCGGCACACCACCAGGTCTCTTCGCTCTCTGAATAAACTGATTTATTTAGGTTACAATAAAGTTCTTAAAACGTTTGCGTTCTTATGAAACTATAGAGTAAAACCAAAATGAACCGGTGTTTTTAAAACTTGTTCCGAGCATTGCTTTTATCTAGCTTCTAGAGATTAGTTGAGGTTTCTAAAAAACTCTGACTGACAAAGGACCAACAATCTTGACATGTCAGGAGAAATTCTGACGTATCAACGCTGTACGACTCGGCGAATGTGGCGTTGGATGTTTTCCACTAAGGGTCTCCCCAACACCTCTCCACGTGGAATCGGCAATTTCCGATTGAAAAAAGCTTAGCTGTACATAGTGGCTAACGACGGGCCAGGCCATGCCATGAGCGACTGTGTGAACACCACTGGTCACGCGACGCCACGATTCCTTTGAAGTGTAAAAAAAATCGACTACTTCCCGATTGCGCACCACGATAGACAACTGATGGCCAGTCGTCCGCCATTGCCCCCTGTACACAATGGTGATGACTTGTCATGGACCATTCTTGACCACTATGTACTGGTGCCGTTAAGGGGCCCACTGAGTAACAGTCCGACGGAATCGGCCTGTCAGTTGTTCGGAACTGTCAACTTTTTGTACTAACTGACAGGCCGATAGTGTCCGGCGGACTGTTAATCAATGGGCACCTTTAGAAGTCGGCCGAGTCGCTGTGGGAAGACCCTAATATTACTAAACTAGATTCATTTGTTAATAAACATTTTGTTCTTTGTCCAGGAGAAATGCATGTTTGCCGTCCCCCAACATTAGGCCGCAAGCAATATAACGAGGACTGCAACGCGTCAAGCGAATGCGACATCACACGGGGACTGTGCTGCGTCATGCAACGGCGACACCGTCAGAAGGCGCGCAAGGTATGTGTGTCATTGTGCAAGGTGCGGCAAATGCGACATCACACGGGGACTGTGCTGCGTCATGCAACGGCGACACCGTCAGAAGGCGCGCAAGGTATGTGTGTCATTGTGCAAGGTGCGGCAAATGCGACATCACACGGGGATTGTGCTGCGTGATGCAAAGGCTACGTCGTCAGAAGTCGGACAAGAAATATGCGACGATGCAACATAATGCGAGAAGGGAGTGTGACATTATATGTATACAGGCTGATTTAGTAGACGTGAGCAGGATCAAACCTGCTTATTCAGTAAGTTATAAGCAACTGTTTCGTACCAGTATTTGTGAGATTAACGTTAATTAAATTTTTACTGTCCAATAAAAATATTTATTTTAAGTACGACATTTATGGTCACCCTATTTGTTTCATCCATAACAAATGACAAATTGAATGTCATCGGAGTCTGGTTACTTTTTAAAAATCGTATCTCACCCAAGATTTTATTTTCTTCATAATCAAAGTGCTGTCATAACGGTTAAAGAGGTTTTATCTTTGATAATTAAGTGTTGTAGGGTGTCCATGATTGTAGGTTGTCCAACAGAAATTCTGATAGTAACGTCCTTATTGCACATGAAGCATATAGGACCCTTCTTTTTTATTTTTAGGACTTATGGTGATAATGTACAGAATAGGAAACTCTAAATCTCTTCTTCTTCTTAGTCGTATACTCTTGTCAGAGTAGTCGTGGTCATTGCGGTCGTTGTACGGCTTTAAACACAGAAACTCTAAATACAGAATGTTTATTTAGTCACCTGGAATAATTTATGGCCTGAATCTATAGGTAATACTGAGTAACTTTTACTATGGGACCAACCCCGACGTCGCGAAAAATTTTTTTACTCTCCCTTGGAAAATGTCAAGGTCCGACAGCCAAAATGTATGAAACAACCAATTATTTTTCGCGATTTCTGGGTTGGTCCACAGTAACAGTTGCTCAGTGTGACCTATATATTTGCCCCATTAATTATCGCAGGTGACTATTCATCTTGTATCTATTCATCATCGAGGGCTGACGAAGAAACAGCAAAATAAATCTTCAAAAATAAAAAATAAAGGAGAAAATTTTTCAAACTCATCTTACAGAAATTGTTAACTTCACAACGAATAATTTACGAAGAAATGATAACTCCAAACTCTTCTAATTTAATTTGCCCGGTTTCACCAAATATTTAATCTGAAATTTGAATATCATTGTCATTCGAGCGGCTTTCCGATTTAATCACGATTTCATGATACTGGAAACGTTTTCAAGTATTTTTAGATTTGTACAAGCCTATATTTAACTTGCCCTGTTATAGACCGCGAAGTCCGCGAACCAGGAGCAGATTTCCATGACCGATCGCCTCCCGGGCAATAACTCGTATATTGGTTAATGGCTATGTATGATGAACCCCCGTGGACGTCAGCGGTCGAGCCGTTGGTGGGTTGAGGAATGGCAGCCACCGAAACGAATAAAAAAAAAATTGTCATCGCCTCCCGTTTGATGCTTTGCCAGATGATAGTTTAGATGCTATTGTTAACTTAAAAAATCGTCAGCCGGTTATATCGCGGTGGAAAGAACGTCAGCTGGTCGCATGGACATGTAAAAAAATTGCGCTTCTCCTTTTTATCATGACAGTAATAACAAAATCATCATCAACAAAAAAAAAGCGCTGGTGGCCTAGCTGTAAGAGCGTGCGACTTGCAATCCGGAGGTCGCGGGTTCAAACCCCGGCTCGTACCAATGAGTATTTCGGAACTTATGTACGAAATATCATTTGATATTTACCAGTCGCTTTTCGGTGAAGGAAAACATCGTTAGTAAACCGGACTCATCCCAACAAGGCTTATTTTACCCTCTGGGTTGAAAGGTCAGATGGCAGTCGCTTTCGTAAAAACTAGTGCCTACGCCAAATCTTGGGATTAGTTGTCAAGCGGACCCCAGGCTCCCATGAGCCGTGGCAAAATGCTGGGACAACGCGAGGAAGAAGAAGAATAACAAAACCATGAAACATTGAATGTAGCAAGTGGTAAGGCGCGTATTTTGTACATGTTCATGTCATCACCTGACGGTCTTTCCACCGCGGTCCGCGATATTGCTTCTGGCCCGCGGTGTATTAGTATGTACGTTAGGTAATATTAATAAGGAGTTTTCGATATATTCAAGGTAGGCGCACTTAGACGGCATGGCGCACTTCGCCCCCCCTCACTTTATGTTAGTTAATTTGTGTAAGTTAAATCTTGGCTGCATTTGACTCACTTCCCGGTTTCCGATTGAGCTGAAATTTTGCATGCATATATAAATCGGATGGCTATGGAATATTATGATAACATGGAGCTGATCTTATGATGGAGACAGGTGGCCATGGGAACTCTGTGGAAATACAACGTAAACTGTGTTTAGACTTTAGAGTTGTCAGAATTGTCTAGATGAGTATTAGTTGTCTGTGGAAAGTAAAGTACCGTCAACGATAAAAGCTTGGACCAAAAATTTATTTTTTGCTAAAAACTTGTACGAGTTAGGCTGTGGGTACGGCCTCAGTGTCGAGTGTCAACGGCGCGTTAAGCAGAGCGTGCAGCGTAGCGTCGAGCGTCCAATAGAACAGTGGGCATAGCCTAGATGAAAATCGTACATCGATAAATGCTTAGCAAAAAAATTTATTGTCATCTTACGAAATTTCACGAAAATTCACCTGAATATTTTCATGCATTTTTTAAGTTTCGTTTGGCGTTTTCTTTCAACGATTGGCACCTTGCTAGGCCCTCTGAGCATTGTGTACTTAGGCCGCCAAGGAGACCCACTTTTTGGTGACTACGAGTTATCTTATTAGGGTCATTATTATTTGCGTTGTCTTGTTTTTTGTTCCCAAACAATGTGAAGAAGTATAGCTTTTTGGATGAGAAGAAATTTATTTTTAAGTAATAATCTACAGCAGCGGTTCCTAACCTGGGGGTAACTACCCCCGTGGGGGTAAAACTGATCGCAAGTACTTACAATTCACAACCGGTAAAGAAATATAACTTTTGCGCCTATATGTTTCAATGAAATATTTTTTATATTATTGTTCCAGAGCTGCGGCTACTTCAAAGAACCCCTGGTCTGCATCGGACCAGTAGCCACCGACCAGATCCGCGAGTTCGTGCAGCACACCGCCGGCGAGAAGCGCATCGGCGTTTACAGACTGCACTAAACGCCATAGTCTCGTGGAGTATGCAGCCAATCCAAATTGATACTTACAGCTCGGTGATAATGTTTGAATTACTGTTGTTAATTTTATAGGTCTACAAAATTGAAACTATTTATAGTTGGAAGATTGAAATTTCGATAGCGTGATTCAGGATTTGTTTCGGATGTAACAGCGACATCTAGCGATTGATGTTGAAACTGAAATATGAAATGTAACGAGAAGCGCTACTGAAAATGTTGCAAACATTTGTAGTTTAAAATAGGCTCTAACTTTAGTGACATTTGTAAAAATTTGAAGTACAAAAACGTGAAGTTGAAGTTTCAATTGGATTGGATGTTTTTTTGTGGTTGGAAATGATGATAATCTAAAACATAAACAAAAGGAATTTGTAAGAAAAAAATCGTAAAGGAGAAAGTCTTGATTATATTTTATTTGTTATAGGCTGGGACTGTTTACTGCGTACTCCACGACACGAAAATTGAGAATTTTATGTTAAAAATTTTAAGATCGAAATTTTAAGAGTTGTCTGTAATTTTGACCCGATTTTAGAACGACTCTTAACATTTTTGTTCGTATATTTGGAAATAACGAGCATTAACAAAGGTTACAATTTTTGAAATTGGAAACAACTTGAAATTTTACAATTTAACCCTATTGTAAAAAGAAAGGTTATTTTATAATGAGCGTTATTACAACTTTCGATTGATTAAAAACAAATGAAATAAATGCTTTCGAAAATGGCCGCCGATTTTGCATCTTTTTATTTATTTTCGAAGCTTAGAGAAAAAAATAATAAAAAGAGGTAGTGAGTGAGATATCAAACTAATTTTTAGTTTATACATGTGTAGTATTAGATTAAATTATTAAATGTTTAATATTCTATTCTTATGAATGTCATAATTGCGTCTTTAGATTTTCATGTTTAAAATTAATGTTAAATTTTAAAATTAGATTTAAAGTTAAATTAAGTCTTCAACGATTGAAACATATACATATCCTACTGGCTGAGGCATTTATATCTAATAGTACTAATATTGATGTTATAATATAAAATACATATCATATATCTAAAATAAGCTGCTCTTTAGAGTAAATGTAATATAAACATTTTTTTCGCTTGTTTTTACTTAAACCTAACTTAAATCATACTATGCTAGGTGCCTAGGTATATACATATCAATATTTGTTTTTAATATATAATAAAATTAGATAATAATCACATTTTAATACATATCACGTTTTTTGAGTCCGTTAGTAGCCTAAGAGTACTATATAATGGTGTCTATTTTCAGATATTGTTGAAATTTGAAATGAACAAATATTTTTCTGCCAAACTTCTAGTTGCTGTTGAAGATATGAAATATCTTTTTTTCGACCATTTTATTTTTATAAAAAATAATCTGGTTTGACTGGCCTAGTCATTGCGTGACGCACCCATCGTGCATCGCACTCATCGCTCGGTGCACCCATTTTGCAAGGCATATCATTGCTCGGTGCACCCATTTTGTATGGCACACCATCGATCGGTGCACCAATCGCGTAACACACCCGTTGCGTACACCCATCGCACATAGCACCCATTGCGTGCTCGTTGCATAAGTAACTCGTTAAGATACTCTGTTGAACTGTATTTATGATAACTTGTGTATTAAATATATGAATTATGTGTTAATTATATAAATTATGTCAGCAGTGTCGTTGTTATTTTGCCCTTTTTTGTGGTTTCTTCCTACTGATTATTTATTTTATATTTTCAGAAATTCAGTATCGTCCTTTCGTATGTATGTCTAAGATAAAGGAGAGTATCTTATAATTGCATTATATAATTAAAAAATAAGGAATTTTCGATTCATTTAAAATATTAGCAAATATTAGAGAGTAGTAATCGAAGATCCAATGCAAATATTTTAAATTGTTTATCAGTTTTTAATTTAATATAAAAAGCAATGTTATTTTCATTGGAAAAAGTAAGCATTTGACCCCAATCTCATCTGTGATGGTAAGAGCCGATGCAGTCTATTCTAGGATGGACCAAGCTTGCCTAAAAGATGTCTCACTCTCGATTTAAAAGATCCAAGTTATATTATATACCTGGGAATAGATTTGAAGGAAGCGAGTTCCACTCCAATGTATGAAAACAGAAGCAATGGCAAATAGAAGGACAGATGTAATGGAAAGTAAAATATCTTTTAAATAATTTATTACCTATAAACAATTCTTATTTTAACTACTTAACAATACTTGAAATATGAATACACATTTATATGCAGACGTGCCAAGATAATAGTTTTGGCGACTCTATAATTGAATCTCCTCATGGTACAATAATACAATTAGGTACATTTATAAAAACAAAATAAGCTTATTTATCTCAAAATACTTCACTGGTACAATTATACATAAAAACTAACGTTTCGTCCCTAACTAGAGTGCTTAGCCAACATCCCAATCGTTAACACTCCGTGATGTAGTGTAGTCATCTCTTCCTATCACTATTTATTTCTTATTAGTACGACAGTGATAGTTGTGTTTCGTCCGCTACGGAGCGTAAACAATAAGCATGTGGGCTACGCAAACAGGCCTAACCAAGATGACTATCGTCAATCGTAAACGATAATCGATAATGTTATAAATGTTTTGAAACGATACGAGTAGATGCAAACGGTATAACGTGGTCATGTTCATATATCATTTACTACTTACTTACTAGTATATCATTTTCAATTCTGCCTTTGATTAACTAAAATAGTCGATTAGGTTAGAATAATAACAACATCGCAAATATTCTAATCATATTTACTAACGGGTCACGAAAAAAGTTCCAAGCGCTTTTGGTCAACAGTTACGCTAGCAGCGTCAATACGTATTTTAAATGGATGGTGCTCGACCGACGCTCGACGCTTTGACGCTACAAGCATCAGCAAAGTTTTGTAGCCTAGGCATAATACTCGTACTTAATACGAATGTGGACCCGCGATTAGAATGAACGAATGGAGAACTTGTGGAAATCGCCTTTTCATACAAACTTAATCCTCATTTTCCTCTGAATATTAACATTATTGAAAATATTTTGTCACAATTTGTTGTATATCAACCACAGCTATGTTTCTACGTTTAATTTTGTTCGAATTTTTAATTATTATCAGAGTTAGAAGAATTGAATTTTTTTTATGAAAATCTGTATTTCGCTCCTAATTTTTACAATAATCAAAAATCTCGAAAAAAGTCAAACGTAAGGGCATAGCTATAGTTGATATACATCAAATTATGTAAAAATATTTTTCATAATGTTAATATCCAGAAAGGAAAATGGGGTCTACGTTTGTATGGAAAAGCGTCGCCTTTTCCCTTAAATAAACACTGTGTAGTTTAATTCTGCACTATCATCGCTCATCCAAAGAACGGTGGTGGTGGTGGTGGAGGGGGGTAGAAACCCCTATAGCCTCCGTAACCTCTATAGCCTCCGTAGCCAGGATAGCCATAGCCGTAGCCATAACGCCGACCGAAGCCGATGATGCCGATGCCACCGCCGTAGCCGCCGAAACCGCCGATTATTTGGCTATGTGATATCTGGAAGGATAAGGAAACTTAGGAAAATTGTATATTAAAAAAAACAGATTTACAGTGTAAATTTACTTATTTAATCTTTATTGCATAATACATGAAGGTACAAATGGCGGACTTAATGCCTTAAGGCATTCTCTCAGTCAACCAATGGGTTAAACTAGAAAGATTAAGTAGGTGCAGTGTCTTTTAAAGTAAATGAATTTGTAAACAAGACTATATATGAATGTAGTCAATGTATTTATGTATTTATAAATATTTATATATTATATATATCGTTGTCTAAGTACCCTCAACACAAGCCTTATTGAGCTTACTGTGGGACTTAGTCAATTTGTGTAATAATGTCCTATAATATTTATTTATATTTATTTATTTATATAAACTATATATTGATAAACTTACACATATACTTAATACAAATAAACATACATATATTAATACATACATAATTATACCAAGTGTGAATCATTAAGTTGATGAAGATGAAAGTTTGTCAAGGAAATACTTGCGCAACATGCGCTTGAATGTGAATTTGGTCTGCGCTTGTCTGATAGAGAGTGGGAGAACGTTCCAAAGTCTAATACAGATAGCAACACGCGATCTTATCGCTGTAGGCGATCTCTTCCAGACAACCTGAGGGTAGCAGGATATAAAGAACAGTAAGTTTAATATATTTAAAGAACACATTCCTAAATACAGTCACAGTTATACAGGGTGTTAATACACGGTGCTCACGAGGAACCCGCAAGATTTTAACCACGTACTTCTGAGGCCAAAAGAAGGAAAAAAAAATCTATGAGTTTCAGTAAATTTCGCCAAAAAAAAATATTTGTTTTTATTTTCAAATTTTGAACGTTTTGTACATAAAAAGTTAATGTTATGGTAAAACTGGCACTGAAAATGATTTTTTACATTTTTTTTTGTAAAAAAAAGTTCTTGCAAAGGTTACTTGTCACTTTTTGACATCTATCAATAAGGATATTTAGACTACGCCCCATAATGGCATTATCGCGATCAAAAAGGCGTTTATCACTAAGTTACGATAAGAAGATGTTTTTTTTTACATTGGTATTAACTCTGAAATTAGGCGAAATCCAGAAAAGTTTTTACAGTACATATGGGGCTACTTTATAGCACTAGTGCGAGAAGTAGCATATTACGTTACTGTGTCGAACATTTAAAGGGCCATATGTACTGTAAAACGTTGTACTAATATGACATTTTAGTTTCTAAATGTGATCAGTAATACACTGTCAAAATCTTTCGGTTTCCTCATGTAGCATCGTGTATATAGGTCATACTGAGCTATTTTTACTATGACCAACCCCGAAATCGCGAAAAAAAGATGGCTGTTTCGTACATTTCGGCTGACTTTAACATTTTTATGGAAGAGTACATTTTTTTCTCGATTTCGGTATTGGTCCGATAGTAAAAGTTGTTCAATATGACCTATATATTCACCCCGTAAATTATTGCAGGTGAATAAATAAACATCCAGTATGTATGTGCAACCAGATAAAACTAATATAGCAGGTATATTACCTATTTACTTTATTGGTAATAACACTAATAACTGTATAAAGGCACTGTATACAGGCCTTGGTCACTGTAAGGATACTGTTTAGTTTATATAGATAATTTGTCATTATAATACATTTTTCTAGATTAAATAAGCTAACTATAGTATTAAAAGTATTTGTAACGATCGATCACGTGAAGAGTCACGTGATCGATCCCTCCATCTTAAATATTGAACGAGCATTCGGGAGGTGACATTCGAACGATGACAGTCGAACGATGACAGTCGATGCAAATTACAAGTGGTTACGTTGATTGTATTATTAGCAGGTCAGTACGTTTTGTTTTGTTAGAACTCGATACAATATAATTGCTTGTCTGAGCGACAAGCGTACTACTGTCGTGTGGTTAGTTAGATTGGAAGAGGTTATATTCATTGTGCCAAATAAATGTATTTTGATCACACCTACCGTTCTTTTAATATTATGGTTAGACCCCTTATATCTCAGAAGTGAGGATAGGCGAGTATTTTAACAAATCACTCGTTTATCCCGCCTGCAAAAGTTAATTAATCGGCCCTGGCACAATGAATACAATTACTGACGCATAACGACTGATGATATTGTTTGTCTATGTTTGACCACTTATTTTGACTAATAATTTTTTTATGTGAGGTTAGTGCTCACACTTAAATAATGTTAGCTTATAAGACAACTAAATAAATAAAAATAGTAAACGAAAAAATAAAATATTGTAATGTAATAACATCATAAAACTGAATTAGCTTACGTGAGAAATATTAAACGAGTGCATACGTTAAAATTAAAACGTATGCTTGTCAGGACAGGTCCTGAGTTGTTAGGACAAAAATAACAGTTACATATTTTACACTAGATAATTATAATTTCCTCCTCCTACTTGCATCGGTTTCCTCATCACTGAAGGTAGTTGCCACTTCGAGGGAACAGTTTCTCTTTGACAATTTACCGCCACCTCCATCTGTCGCCAAATGTAGGGCACCGTGGCGTGGAGCGTGGATTAATTTCCAATAAATCCAATAAGTAAAATATAAAACCTAAGGTGGATTGTTGCATTTTAATTAGAATATTTTCATTTTTACTTCATTATACAATTAATTTCAATTACAACGGTCTGATTTAATAATGTTTTGATTGGTTCGCAATCAGCGACGGAATATATATATAGACAACGCTCTCCATAGAAAATACCAGCCATACTGACACTGACAGCTACCCCTTCACCGTGAATATATCCTTGCAGCTTCGAATTATATTCAATAAACTAATTCCTGCTATTAAACAAAAAGTTGTGATTGATCAATAAAAGTTTTGATTGCCTATAATAAAATATATGCGTCAAACCGTTGTTGCGTTACAATATTTTGGCGTTGTCAAATCTTACAATAATTATACTAAGATGGAACCAATTCATATAAATTATTGTTTGACGCGTATTTATTGTCAAGATTAGGCATGTTTATACTTTATAAGTGTATGTCGGTACATACAAAATTTGAAACGTAATGATAATACGTATTATGTATTTTGGAACAATGAAAGTACATACAAATTTTTATAAAATGCCAGTGTTGAATGTTTCCCAAGTTTAATATACGTTTTTAGTTATGTATCAATAAAATGTAAATAATACAAAACAACAACGCAATATGGAAAGAAACCTGAAGTTAAAATATTATAAGTGAGACGACGTTTTATTTTAATATTTTAAAATTTAATAAAGTATTTAACTATTTATCATACGACCTTTTGTTGGGATGTTACTAGATTCAATTGAACTCTCAGAGATATTTTCAGTACGTGCCATCTGAAATATTATTCTTAACTGAATATATTGTTTTGTTTTAAATATAATACATATGAAATAACCAAAAATATAAGTAAGCGTAAGAACAACCTTATCTTCAAGTCCCACTTATCCATTTTCTGTCTGATAGTAATAAATTTCTTTGAAATGTACGCTACAAATTCGCGTGTTTGGCTAGGGAACCAAGTGAATCAACCTGGTGCCTACCTGTTTAAAGTAACAGCATTTTTGTCCAAAGAATTTTCTGTTCCGGTCAGGGATTGTGCAACCGGTTTTATTTAATACCTGTAAATAAATTCTCAAACTAATACAGCTATAAAAAGAATAGCTATATTCCTATTAGAGGTATTGTTTTGATTTTGCTTTTGTTTTTACCGTTATATATAGACTATTTACAATATTAAATACCTTTATTCAATACCGCCATTCATTGTACTTGAAAGGTAAGATGTCAATCAGACACTACTACTAAATCACAACAAATAGGTGTAATACTGTAACGTCACGTGATAATATTTTGCATAGCTGGCTGAAGTGTAGTAGTAGTACCTAGATTAATATTAATTGCTTCTGAAAGTAAATTATTTAAGTAACGATGTCCTTCATTTTTATTCGCAAAGGGAAAGCCTTGCCAAAGTACTAAGTCTGAAATATTCTGACAATTTAGCAATACGCAAAGCGCAACATCTTCGAAGTCACAAATAAAGGAGTGTATTGACATTGACATGTATAACCGGTAATGGTTTTTAAGGGTAAAATGTCAAATACAGATATTGTTGTCTAATGGCAAAATCACTAATAGACATGAGTACCGTTATTGATTATACCTGTAATTCAAAGCTTTAGTGATAAAAATTGCGAAATACAACTATAACCCGTTATACCTAATTTAAAACCGGTAGTCAGAATACCGGTAACGATCCTTGGTTCCGGTCCTTTGTGAAACTTGAATAAATAAAACAGGAAGTTTATCGGCAAGAAATTTGCACCGTACTTGATATTTTACATAAGAGTTCCTTTAAGGGCCTACTAAAGCCGTGAATACCGGTTCGTAAGCCACGCCCGATAGCTTCCTCACTCCCCGCTAGCACGCACACATGGAAGCGCTCCGCGGAGTCCGCGGCGCACGTGAAGGTGAAAGCTCCATCTAGCGTTACAAAAGTTAACTACGATTATACGCGGTCGGCCAGAAACTTAATTCTTAGAAAATAAAAAAGATGGCGTTATTACTTGCTACTAGAAAATAAAAAATTATATTGTTGTAAATTGTAATAAATCTGAGACTACAATATAGCCAATTTTTATTGTTGATTTTTGGAAGATGTCAATAGTATAGATAATTGTAGGTATAACACTACCTATCTTTTTAAATTCGGTATCTTACATTGTTAGTTATCATATTTTATTTAGTAATATATTGTTGAGGCAGGAAATACCGGGTGCCGTTTTCCGACGACCAATTTTTCGGATGATAGTGAATCACAGTTGTCACCTACATATAAAAAAAAAGTAAGTATATGGTAACAACGAAAACTACAAAAAAGTGAAACTTTTAAACAATTACTCAAACAATCAGGGTGATTCTTAAATTGTGTCCAGAAAAATATTTTTCACATATTGTTACGTATAAAAAGCATTTTTTGATGCATATGGTCAAGCTTAATACCCTCAGGAAAGGTAAATAAAATGAGTACATAATCACGGTTGTCACAAAGTGTCCCTCAGCCGTGACGTTTCGGCATTTTGGCGGCCAACTCCACTATTTTGAATTATACAATATTTTAAATATAGCCTAAGTTACTCCCATGACTACGACACATCGAATGACAGCTCATACGTTGAAATTCGTCAAACTAACGCTGTAGAGCGTGACAAAGAATCGGATACACATCATACATCCACATACACGCGGAAACCATTTTTCTGCTTCGGCAGTTGGGCAATAATAACAAATGAACGTAGCTAATAAAATCCATTTCTAAAGAGTGAATATGCCTCTAAATTAATCAAACGAATTGAGAATGTTACGACCACGTATCTATATGACACGAACGTGGATTCAATAGTCCGTGGCGGGGAGAGAATTTTGAGGCCACTGTCGTGACAATTTGAAACATGTTCGGTATTACCTAAAAATTACCTTTTTGCAAATATTAAATAATTAGCTCAATCTCGAATGTATTAGGTATATCTTATGTTACAAACAATAACGTGAAATGAGCACTGACTTTTAAAAACTCAAACATGGCGGTGACGCGTTAAGGTTGACCTTTTTTTTTAATTAACGCAAAAAAAATAATTTTCGACAACATTTCTCCCTTCAGCCATTTGCAAATCTGACACCAACACAGTATTGCTGTTCTAAAAAAAAAAGCGTTAAAAAGGCTGCCAGACGTAAAGGTAACTTTCTACCGAGTACTGCATGTTTATGTTACCACGCGCGGCGGTGACACGAAAACTGATCACAAGATGTATGTTATTAAAATTGTTATAAAGTCGTTATATATCCATACAATTTTTAAACCGTATTGTGGAATAGGTGTAAGTGTTAACATTTGATATAAAATTCTTCCAAAAACACTTTCAAAGAAAAATAAAATATCATAAAATCCGAGGAAGTCACACTACACGTTCCGTGACATTTAGAACTTCTTAATATGTTTCTAATAAATGATTTAGGATATTAGGTTGACATAAAACTAGAGGTAAATTACTAAGGATATTGATATTTAGTTTACTTATTTTCTTAAAAATATATGCTATTCTTACAGGTAACACAAAATTGACGTATGATTATGATTGTTATTTTGACTGTTTTTAATTTAAGTTAATTTGTATTGTATTTTCGTTTGTTTGTGATGTAATTATTAGACATGTGTAAGTAATGCGCGTAACATCACAAATGAGATATCACTCAAACGCGTAATGTTGCATTACGCATCACTCCGAGAAACCAAGCATTACTTCAAACATCACTCGAGCATATGACTGGCCGAAGCGCGCGTAAACTCGTAAAGCATCAATATAGATTGACGCGCCGGTAGTCGGTACGAAAGGTCCGTTCAAGTAGAATCCGCGTAATGTATAATGAGCAATGAGACGTGATGGTGTGATGTGTGATGTTTGTTTGCCATGCTATCATTACTTTGCTATCCCGCCCGCACCCGCACTCACTGCTCGCTCGCTCTCATTCCGCAATGCTTTCGGAACACTTCGGATCGGTCCGCTCGGCCGGTCGGTAGCAGTCGCATTTGAGTTATTGCAAATTTCATTAAATTGATACGATAACGGATTTTTGCACCTGCAATCGATTTAAAACTGTAATGCGTTACCATAGAGCTTACAATGTTTTTAGTATTTTACCTATAAGGATGCGGCTAAATGATAATTCGCTTGCGAGTTTGAATTTGACGAACAAAAACGTATTTACTGTTTATTATTGTTGTGAAATGTTTGGTTTGGTTGACTTTCGCGGCAAACTAAATTAAGCACGAGTGAAGTTACTTATTTATCTTTAATTTAATAGTGAGCTAGTGTTTACAGTACATTCTCGTATCAGTATCGTATCATAATTTTATTGATATACCCAAATAAAAATACTACCTAGTGACTCTCGATGGCGTAATCTCATTAATTAACAGATATTTTCTTTTATTTTTTTCTATGATGCATATTTTACGACTATAAAAATAAAAACATTACAAAAACGATCAATCACATGGCGGTGACAAAACGCAATGCGTAATAGATCGACGCGCCGATATGATACGCCCTAGAGTCCTAACACTCGCTGCGTAATGTAGTTGGCACTGTGATGAGTGTGACGTTGCCATCACGCGCGCGCCCGCGCGCTGTATTCGTTCGGGTAATGTTTCGTTTCGAGTGATAAGTGATGTGATATCTCAGTGTAACATTACGTTTTCGAAAAAGTGATGTGATATAGCATTACTTTTTGAAGCACTGTTTCGCGCATGTCTAGTAATTATGGGTCTTTCACCTGAAATAAACGATTTCATAATATTGTTCCCGTGGCTTTGGTTCACTGTGATTTTCATTCCCGTGTGTTTTGATATAAAATGTATTCTTCATGGGCATGTACAATGTAAAATCATATGTCAAGTAAATGATTATTTACTTTCATGGATTAAGTAAAAATTATCGTAATCATAACAGTCGATCAAAGACATACTTATTTCTTTTCCCCTGGTTCTCATTCAATGCCTTTGGACTGGGGTTTCAACTAAAATCAACGTTTGGTACTTCGTTCTATAGATCTTAAAAATAACATTAAGTTGCTAAGAGCGTTCTATGATTCAGTGTATTATTTTGGAAGTAATTGTTCCGAAATTCATTGTCATTATGTCATTCCTTGTCATTCCCTTGTCGGTTTTTTTCATTCCCTCGTCGCTTTTACATTCTTTTTATCGATTTTATTATTCCCCTGATAGGTAAGAAATTGACCAAAATGTATGCCTATTCGATTGATGGGCTTATATTGAAATTATATTTAATAATCTGATTTCAAAGAACGACCCTTCAATGCCCGCCATAAGCTAATTGGTTGGCTAATGGTTTCAAGAGCATGGACAAATAAAGTATTGACTAACATTATCAACACAGAATCGCGTTCCTCTGAAATGAAAAGTTTGATCGGGATATCCAAAATTGCACAACGCCGTCTATTAGGAACTACTTTAATTATCAGACAGTTAGACAAGAGGTTGAAGCACCGAACCAAGTGTAATGAACTGATACTGCTGTTAAATGGTGGTATCTGCTATAGCAGTTGCCTAAACTTACAGGAAAGACATTGTTAGTAAGCGATTTTGCTAAGTATAAAACTTTAATCGTCTTTGTCAAGACTAAGATATATTATTAAGGTAAAAAAGTATAATTTTAAAATCTGAAAAAAAAAAATTAAAAACAGTGTAAGTTCTAAGATATACATTATCAAAAACCATCCTGTATATGTTAACATTTATAGTATTTTTCAAACTCGATGGGTAGGGTGACAGGTGTTATCTCTATATAATTATTAACCTAAAAACGCCAAATCTCGCAAAATCGTATTGAAACGACAGCTGTCAGCGTACCCATATAAAAAAACTATAGATAGCACCATACACGAGCTGAATTTTCTTTTTTTTTATACTACGTCGGTGGCAAACAAGCATACGGCCCGCCTGATGGTAAGCCTGTATATGTTAACATTTATAGTATTTTTCAAACTCGATGGGTAGGGTGACAGGTGTTATCTCTATATAATTATTAACCTAAAAACGCCAAATCTCGCAAAATCGTATTGAAACGACAGCTGTCAGCGTACCCATATAAAAAAACTATAGATAGCACCACACACGAGCTGAATTTTCTTTTTTTTTTAATACTACGTCGGTGGCAAACAAGCATACGGTCCGCCTGATGGTAAGCAGTCTCCGTAGCCTATGTACGCCTAGAGGAGTTACATGCGCGTTGCCGACCCTAAACTCGCCCCCCCCCCCCCCCCCTCGTTGAGCTCTGGCAACCTTACTCACCGGCAGGAACACAACACTATGAGTAGGGTCTAGTGTTATTTGGCTGCGGTTTTCTGTACTGGCTGTGCCCTACCACACAAAGCGTGATGAAATTCACAATGCCCATACCTCTCTTATCACAATGCCCATCTCTCTCTTTGAATGGCAATTTTAAGAAAGGGACGATTCGGTACGTTTTTCTTATTGCTCCTTGTCAAGTAAAATCAAACTGAAAAGCATAGTTACTTTACTCTTTGCTGAAAAGTCATATTAGTCATTGACGTTTTGACAGTATCCTGTTAAATAAATTATGTGAATTGTTCTTAAGGCATGCGGATTACAAATCAGAGGTCGCTGGTTCAAACCCCGGCCCGTGCAAACGAGTTTTTTTTTTCTAATAAACATGTTGATTTTTTTCGTTTTTTTTTTATATAATAAGTATATTTGTTTTACATAAAGATTACCTAGGCTATAGAAAAATTGGTATGAATAAAATAAAATAATTCGTGTCATTAAAATATGTTTTTAATACACATATTTAAAAGAATAACTTTATTTCTGTATAAGACAGACAAGATTTACTTTTACAATAAAATAGAAAATAAGCAATAAAGATATTATATAGTAACAAAAAAAGAAAACAAAAAGTTACGATTAGATTCGATTGGTCTATAGATGTCTCGCATTTTTCTTTGGTGTCTACACGACCACACAGCTACCGATACATTACAGATGCTGTCGAAACTTCCTTACCCGTTGTAATTGTTCAAAGAGTATTTGACTTTGACGTAGCTAAGCAAACACGCACACATGCGTAACGTATAGGCCTGTAAAGATAGCTCCATTCGTAGTAGACCTCGGATTCCGTTACTAGTTAATAGAGCTACGACTCAACGTTTATTGGATATGTCGATTTTACGTAATTTGAAGCGCTGCGCGATTTGACATAGGTCTTACCTCTTTGAGGCACCACGGCCATCTAACATTACTGGCATAAACGACGCATATATGACTTTGACGCATGACAAAAAGAGAAGTCGAACTGCGTAAAATGGGCGTTTTCTGTTGAATTCATAAAATCAAAAACGAGAATAAATCCGTTTGTATAAGATAATAAGTTAATATTTAGTTGAATGATGTTTAAGACGAGATGAAAACCTTTACTTTAAAGTGGATTATGCTGGATGAAGATGTGTTTTCTAGTTGCACTGAGGTAAACACTAAAAATGTAGATGTAACTTTGGATTTATATTCTATCGAGAAAATTTTAAGCCTTTTTGTTTCGACTAGTATCATACCTCTTATCATATAGTCAAGATACATATATCCGAAAATCACGTCTGTTTGTTTCCGGGGCTAGCCACTGCCACGCTTCAAAGATCCCGTTATTTTTCGATGCAGGGCCTTAAAGTAAAATGTTGCATAACGCCATCTCATTCTGTCACCCCGTATCAAAGTATGCCCAAAAGGGCATGAGTTATTATGAAACTAATACATATAGTTACGACATTTGGTTTAGCGTATTAGTCTACAACAGTCTGTTAATTTAAATAATTATTTATCATGTTTAGGAATTAAACTTACACAAACCAATTAATCCCATTCTTCTTCTTGTGTTGTATTGAATTTTTGGTACCAATAAACGCACAATAAGGCATTTGATATAGGTTTCTGAATTAATAATTTTGTATGGGCTGACATGTTATGCCACAGAAGGCTGCTGTCGTACTAAAGCTGTCTAATTCCGCCTAGTACAGTCAATTCACTGATTTAAACCTTCACGATTTTTACACATCTTTAACTTATACAAATGGGACTTAATCGCTTAAGTTTTAAATTTACCTCCGACGTTTCAAGAACGGTGTTGTCGGAGAAGACTGGCTAAAGTTGACATCAACATTTACATTAGAAAATCGCGCGAGTTTTTCGAACTACCCGCACAGTCGATTCGTTTTCGGCACAGTAGCCGAGGGGTCATTTTTGAGCCCAAGTCAGTCTTTTATAGTTATTCTAGTTCGATGATCGCAATAAAATGGTTTTTTTATTGTACTTTTATTGAAAATATATATTTTTACGTTATGCTTAAAGCTAGATGCGTGATGGTGTGGCAATGATGCAAACTTGCCTATTCTTTTTATTAGTTTTTTTTATTGTTCGAATTCCCTAGGTGAGCTTGAGTTTGCTCGTCTTACATTTATATGAACAAATTGAATAGTTGTTTATTCAAATAGTGATCAAATTATTGGTATAAAGAAAATAAACGATATGATAAATAAATCAATAATAAATCTATATAATAGATTCATATACATAAATACCTTGTGATGTTAGGATAATTTTAATGTAACATGACGAGGGGAATTAAGATGATTTTTATAAGAAAAATAATGAAACCGTTTTGACGCGGCCTGAGACGTTATTTCAGGCTGCGAAAAACACTAATAATTGATGCAAATTTAGAGTTTTGATATAGTGTAGATATTTCATGCTGCTGAAAATAACTGAAACTTGTTAAAATTTCAAATCTCATATATTGTGTAGAGATTCATTCATAACGGCCTGAAACGATATTTAAGGCTGCTGATGGCGACTGAAACTCGTGATAAATTCCAATGTTTTGACATTGCGTAAGGTATCAAGAAATGGCTTGAAACGATATTTCAGGCTACTGAAAACGACTAAAACTTGATTTAAAATTAATATATTTTTATATAGTGTAGAGTTTTATCAGAAAGGACCTGACATGTCGCTTCCTGAAAACTCTCAGGACTTGATGAAATTTAATAAATTGGCAGGGGTGATATTTCGGGCTGTTAGGTACAGCTTGTTGGAAATGCTAATATTATAGTTTTAATGGTATTAGAAATTAATAATAAAACTTAACTGAAGTCAAGGTATCCTGTCGGCTGATAGAGCTCTTTTAAAAGAACAACGTGTTTTCTACCTAATCATATTTTAAGCATATGTTGCAAAATGCCGCATCGTAATGTTTTTGTAAGGACGATTAAAAATTTGAATGAACAATGATATTATCCGAACAAATCTAAGTTTCAGTGATGGACGCAAATGACGATAAGGTCAGCAATAATGGGCGCAGAGAGAAGCGCAGCTCCGATCATAATGTCGCGGAAGTGGACGTTAACGAATGTGAGATTCGGGAACGTCCAACGCCTAAATCATCTGCCATGCCAAGTGAGGGAGCGGAAGGGAGCCTGAAAGGTAGGCAAAGCCGCAAACACTTGCTGCATGATGAAGAGTATGATTGCGAGTTACGGTGTGAGAGAGCGCCACGTTCACGAACACCAAATTTGGGTCCAGACATGTTCCGTGCAGTTGAAGCATGTCGCCATAGACGCACGGGCGCGCAAGAAATTGCGGATGGTAGTGGAGTTCCTCTTATGAAGACAACTAGCATAATTATAAGCATCCGCGACATCATGTAAGTCCAATACGGTATGGACGCATGGAGAGAAAGAGGCACTATGTTTATAGTAGTAGTTCTGATGACGACTATCGTGTAACCTCTAAACATAAAAGGTTGTACTCTCACTCTCCATGCGTCGATCGTGTCGTAGATAGTAAGTAGACTACCTGAATGAATCTGGTGAAAATACTATAAGTAAATTTCTAATCATCGTAAAGATGTTGAAGAGATGAAGATTCTCGAGTTCGATCCAATATCGAAAGATCAAACCATTCCTACATGGCTTACAAAAGTAGAGGAGTGTGCTGAGACTTACGGGTGGGCAGAGAAAGAGATTATACATTTCACGCTTCTGAAACTTACAGGTCTTGCTAAATGTTGGTACCAGGGTCTCAGCACTAACCTATACACGTGGTCAGAGTGGAAAAGGAAGCTTGTAGAATTATTTCCAAGTCGTGATGATTACACGGAAGTTTTAATAACTATGCTGTCCAAGAAAGCTCGATATGGAGATTCACTTGAGCAATATTACTATGATAAACTTAATTAATTATTATTTTATTATTATCTTTATTTGTCTTGGGTGTTAAGTTAGTAAAAGTAAAATAAAAAAAAAAAAAAAAACATACGATGATATTGGGACGACGACACTGAAAGTCCAAATGGAATGGGTCTGAGTAATCATCATGGCTAGTTAGCATGGCTAATAGTCTAGGATATAGGTAATTTAGATTAATTGATATTTTTTGTGAATATTGCACTATTGTTATAAAATAAATGCTTTCGATTAGGCTTTGTAGACGTTAATAAATTAAATTATAATTCAAATTAAGTTATATGAGCTGTATACTTTATGAAAATGCTAGCTTAACAATCTAGGCGTGATTCATTTATTTAGTATAGATTTCATGTTGACACTTGGAGAGACAGTACACCTCCAAATCTTATTAGTATTAGTACTCTGACATTGGGGACCTTTTACATCTCCAGATTTAATGTATTATTTGCCATAGAGACAATATGTCTCTGTTTTACTGTAGTCATTATTTGTTTTAGGATGGTTATAATGTAGTGTTTGCCTAGGTGTTGGCCGTTGTATTTGTAAATGTTGTTGTGTTTTTTCATGTCACTACATGATGTTGCTGTAGATGTTGTATTGACTTGTAAAAGAGTCCTTGAGGTCTACTTGCAGATTTACTTTTAGAATTTTGAAATTCGTATTGCTTAGTTAAAATACTTTATTTTGTAATATACTGATATGAAACGAGTAAATCTAAAATGTAACCTAATGGTAAATGTAGGTGAGCAAAGGGACTTGCTCTAGCAGGATGGCCGAGCTGTAAGGATACTGTTTAGTTTATATAGATAATTTGTCATTATAATACATTTTTCTAGATTAAATAAGCTAACTATAGTATTAAAAGTATTTGTAACGATCGATCACGTGAAGAGTCACGTGATCGATCCCTCCATCTTAAATATTGAACGAGCATTCGGGAGGTGACATTCGAACGATGACAGTCGAACGATGACAGTCGATGCAAATTACAAGTGGTTACGTTGATTGTATTATTAGCAGGTCAGTACGTTTTGTTTTGTTAGAACTCGATACAATATAATTGCTTGTCTGAGCGACAAGCGTACTACTGTCGTGTGGTTAGTTAGATTGGAAGAGGTTATATTCATTGTGCCAAATAAATGTATTTTGATCACACCTACCGTTCTTTTAATATTATGGTTAGACCCCTTATAGTCACAAAGTAAATTTAGTTCAAATACCACGTAATATAAAACCACATACACGTATAAGTACCTATAAATAAGCACCGTTAAAGGTCTATTTCCTTATTAATGAAGTCATATGATAACTATTTACATCAGTATTGGATAGGTAGTCAAAAGAAATATTCATACAACTTTTTCCTATTAAGGTACTATTCGAATTCAGAATACACCGGAATTACTTACAAAAATGTTTGTTTGAATCAAAATGCGATTTTATTTATAGAAAAAATAACTTTTATTGAAAGTTAAATTATTACGCTACTACATTCAGTTATAGCCAGTGATCGGAACTATGGGAGTAAAACTTTAACAAAACTTGTTAAGCGGACATAAAATAGTGCATACAGCCCTAAAAATATTCATGTCCATAGGGATAGGAATAGTGTAGTACTTACAGCCATAAAAATATTTACATTCATAGATATTCGAATATGTTTAAGGCTATAAGCTTTTCTATATTTCGACGACCGGTCTGGCCTAGTGGGTAGTGACCCTGCCTATGAAGCCGATGGTCCCGGGTTCAAATCCTGGTGTTTGCGCCGCATAAATATAACCTTTTTTATTATCTATTCTGACCTCCTTGTCGGGTTTTCAAATAAACGGCAAGGCGGAAAAAGAAGTATATGTACATGACACATTTCAATGTCTGAAGAGAAAAAATCCACAAATTACGATATTGCATGCACTACAAATAAATATATAAAGGAAAGTGAGATCCATATAATTCAAGCACATCAATATCCAAAGTGCCGCCGATCTGTGGACGCTCAACAAGGAGTAATTCAGAACCAGTATAATTTAATTATTTCGGTAAGTTATTCCGCATCTCCATTTTTTGACCTATGAACCGGATTCCAAATTTACCTTTAAAATTCTATAATTCATCCTTGTTGCTCACTGAATCGCGGTTTCTTAATTCTTTATCAAGATGTTCCCGTAGGTAATTAATTTATCCAGAGGTACAGTCAGTATACTAAGTTATTGTTATTGTCTGTTATTTTTACGCGTAGTGTGTGGAAATGTGTGGAATTATTCATCGCGCTACCTTATTCATAAATAGATGTGTTACAAATAATATTTCGTAATTTGTAACTGTCATATTGTGTTTTAATTTTCACGGGACATTTTTGCATGCAATGTTCGTTATATAATTTTTATGTATTTTAAGTTACAAAATACATTAAAATAAACTGAAAACTACGGGTAAATTATTCCTGAAGGCCTCAGTTTTTCTTTAACTGTAATTAACCTATTGCGGAAGTTACACTTGTATTAAGGTATCATACAAGCGGAACGTTCGTATTTACTTCATTTTCCTTCGACTTGTATTAAGATATTATTCAAGTTGAATATAATTTACAATTACTTGTGTATTTTAGGCAATTATTCATATTTTTCGTGCTGTCATAGTAACAACTAGGTAACCATGGCAACGAGACTTAAGCTCGCCGAAGCAAAGCGTGCTCAATGTTTCATACGTTTACAAAACATTTACGATATGATTCCAAAGCTAAGCAGTGACAAGAAGGCTCTATCGCAGTTCATCGCGCAAGCTCGATTGGTCGATCAACTGAGGAAAGAATTTATAGAGTTGATGGATGACGTCAATCTTCTGAACTTGGAGTTGGACCCGGAATATAACGTGAACTACAGCGCAATGAACGCGTTTGAAGATCTCTACTGCGTAATCAAATGTCAAATTACAAAAATTGATGCACCTGCTCCGAGCCTCTCGACATCCAGGGATTCAAGCCATACCTGTAAGGACGACTCCATTAAAATCCCACGGATTGATCTTCCTTCTTTCGATGGAGATATTCAAAATTTCCCATACTTCTATGAAACATTTAAGCGTATCATACATGAGAATAAAAAACTTACAGATTCTGAGCGTGTTCATTACTTATTTAGTCATCTGACAGGAAAAGCAAAGTCGATCTGTGTGGGAGTTATACCTGCCGCAGAAAATTACAACACAGTTTGGGAAGCATTGATCGCAAAATATGATGATAAACGCGCATTGGGAACGTCATATTTAAACCAGCTGTTTTCGATGAAACCTGTCAACGTCAACGGTCCTTCGGCATCTATTTTAGAAAAAACAATTGATTCGTTTGCTGCTACTATTTCAGCAATAAAACAACTCAAGCTCGAAAACTTAAGTGACTTTATTTTCATTCATCTGGGTCTTAAGTTATTAGATTCAGATACCACAAAGAATTTTGAGATGTCTATTCGGAATTCTTCTAAAATGCCTACATATGACGAATTCATTTGTTTCGTTAGTGAACAAGTGAAGATTTTATATCGGACATCGCAACGAACGCCAACTAAGGCTGAAAGCGGCTCCGCTGCCAGCACTAGCAGCGTGCGAGCTCCTCTCCCTCGCACACCCCAAGCGTATGTTAGCACGCAAGGGCATGACAACGGAAATCCATGTGCTATGTGTAAGAGTAATGATCACTCGCAACTTTATAATTGTAATTCCTTCATGAAACTCCCACCTAACGAAAAATTTAATTTCGTTAAGGAAACTCACGCGTGCACTAATTGTCTGAACACGCATCATACTGCATCGAAATGTTCCTCAAAGAAAACTTGTCGTAAATGTCAAGGCAAACATCATACAACGTTACACTTTGAAAACTCAAAACCTGTAATGAAGAGAAACGAGTCCAAGTCCTCACCTAAGGATGATAGTGAAGCTAGCACAAGTTCATCTGTGACGGACAACGGTGCCTCCGTATGTACTCATTCGGCATTGAGACAGACTAAATCACCCTTGACGGAAATTCTCGCCACTGCTAAGGTGCTAGCTAGTGGGCGTAACGGCAAGGACAAGGTTTTGAGATGTCTGCTGGATCCAGGATCACAGAAACATTACGTTACATTGAAGTGCTGCAAGAATTTAGGTCTTCCTGTACACAGCAGCCCCGTGACTTCAATAAATGGATTAGGGGGAACAACGATAACACAACCCATTCGAGGAACTGTCAACTTAACATTTAGGTCAAGATATGATCCTAAATGTCAATATACTATCGAAGCGCTTGTATTAGATGAGATCACGCCTGATTTACCGACCTGTCATATTGATCAATCTTCATCTGATCTGTTTGATAATTTACATCTAGCAGATGATTCCTGGGCGATCCCAGGAGAAATTGACGTACTTCTTGGTGTTAAGTTATTCACCAAATTGTTAATGTCGGATAAAATTGAGAACCAACCTGGTTTGCCTGACGCTTTAGAAACTACACTGGGGTACATCATATTAGGTGATGCTCCCGCAGTAAATGCTTCCTACTCAGCAGCTGGGTATTTTACTTCGGTTGAAGTGGGAAATTTGATGCAAAAAATTTTGGGAAATTGAAGATTTAGATGGAGTCATTCATAGTCCTGCCGACAAACAAGCTGAAGACATATTCAAAAATACAGTGAATCGTTTGGAAGACGGGCGGTACGAAGTTGCACTTCCATTTAAATTGGAACCAAACAATTTAGGCAATTCTTACAAGACTGCTGAACGCAGATTTTTAGCACTTGAAAGAAAATTCCTCAAACAACCTGAGTTAAAGCCAGCTTATGATGAAGTTATCCGTGAACATATTGATAAAAAATACTTATCTGAGGTTCCGAATGATAAGTCAAATGATGCTTATCACATACCCCATCACGCAATTGTCAAAAGTGACAGAACAACCACAAAGGTGAGAATTGTGCTGGACGCTAGTGCACCGACCACAACCGGCTTATCATTAAATGACATACTTCACGCAGGACCAAGTCTACAGGCTGACTTGTTCTGCATTCTCCTAAACTTGCGATTATTTGCTATTGCCATCACGTCTGATGTACGTCAAATGTATCTGTGTATTGACGTACGGGGGGAGGATCGTCCTTATCAGCGTATCCTTTATAGGTTTAGTCCTGAAGAAACTATAAGGGTGTTTCAATATAACAGGGTAGCTTTCGGTCTACGTAGCAGTCCTTTTCTGGCACTGCGAACTGTCAAACAGTTGGTAGCTGATGAAGGTGATAAATACCCACTCGCAAAAGAAATCGCATCTCGTGATATTTATATGGATGATGTAGCCAGTTCAGTTATTGATGAAGACCAGGCTGTACAAGCGACTAAACAACTGCTGGATTTGTTCTTGAAAGGCGGATTCCAATTAGCAAAATGGTCGTCTAATTCTGCAGCTGTTCTGAAAGAAATACCAAAGGAACTACATCTGTCCCAAAGTGTCACCTTCGACGATGATACAACGTTGAAGATTTTAGGTCTTCGTTGGTATCCTGGTGAAGATGTATTCAAGTTCCAGGTTAGTCCCGATGATCGACCGTGTAGTAAAAGAAACATTCTTTCATCAGTAGCTCGATTATTCGATGTTCTGGGCCTAGTTGCCCCTGTAATCGTGTTCGCTAAGCTTCTAATAAAGGAGTTATGGCTTTTGAAAATCGATTGGGATGAATTGCCGCCTGATCAAATTGTACGCCAATGGCAACAGTTCCAAAGTGAACTACCGCTACTATCTAACATTAGCATTTCCAGACATATAGGTGTTATTGAAAACTGTTCATTAACTATAGTTGGTTTTTCGGATGCTAGTGAAAGGGCTTATGGTGGAGTAGTTTATGCCTACGCCACCTTTCCTAATAATGACCGGGGTGTCATTAATTTAATTTGCGCTAAATCTAAGATAGCGCCCGTGAAGGTTGTTAGCCTAGCAAGACTGGAATTATGCGCAGCATTGCTATTGTCACAACTAATGAAAAGGGTGGTTGATACCTACTCGACCAGATACCCAATTGACTCTATGTTGGCCTTTTCCGATTCAACAGTGACACTCTGTTGGATTCATTCGTCGCCCCATCGATGGCAAACCTTTGTGGCCAATCGAGTTACTAAGATCCAAGAGAACTTGTCAGGCGATCATTTTTATCATATCAAGGGAACAGAGAATCCAAGTGACTGCCTGTCTAGAGGCTTAACTCCAGCACAACTGGTGAACCATCCTCTATGGCTATCAGGCCCTCCATGGATGAAACTCCCAAAAAAACGAATGGCCGATTCAGGCGTTTATTCCAGACGAAGTTAACGTTCCTGAAGAAAAAACGGTTTCTTTAATGACTTGTGACAATTCGAACGACAGCATAATTTATGATTTGTCTAAACGGTTCTCGTCATGGATGAGATATGTTCGCACAGTTGCCTATATCTTAAAATTCATAAAACGATTACCTAAAGGTCTTATTAGTGCTGATGACTTAACAACAGCCGAACTGGAAATTGTACGAGCTCTACAAAGAGTGTATTTCAGTCAACATATTTTAGACATGACCTTGAAAAAAGGGCTTACAAAGGCTTTAGCAAGCCTAAAGCCATTTATTGAAGATGGAATTCTTCGCGTCGGAGGACGTCTCAGTAATTCTAATGAAGATTACGATTATAAACATCCTTT
The DNA here is from genome assembly GCF_033807575.1 of Cydia pomonella. NCBI lineage: Eukaryota > Metazoa > Arthropoda > Insecta > Lepidoptera > Tortricidae > Cydia > Cydia pomonella. Next base: position 3,644,070 of record NC_084728.1, read on the forward strand.
GTTATTGCCACGTCGTGATCACATCATTAATCTACTGGTCGATTACTACCATCGACACCATTTACATGCAGGACCTGAAACTCTTATATCTATTCTGCGACATCGATTCTGGATTATAGCAGCTCGATGTATTATTCGTCATCGGATACATTTATGCAATTACTGCTTCCGGACCAAGCCAAAGGCTAACTGCCCAATGATGGCAGATTTACCAGCATGTAGGGTAAATCAAGTTGAGAAAGCCTTTATACATACTGGTTGCGATTACGCTGGTCCTTTGTATTGTACACCTGTTCGACGAAGGGGTGTGAAGAGTCAAAAGGTTTATTTGTGCTTATTCACATGTCTCGCAACGCGAGCAATTCATTTAGAACTTGCAACTGACTTAAGTACAGCAAGTTTTATGTCAGCATTTAAGCGGTTTTTATCCAGACGCGGTCCTGTTAAATACATATACAGCGATAACGGAACAAACTTCCAGGGAGCCAATACATATTTGCATGAACTTCATAATTTCCTTGCGAATGAGTATAAAGAGGCTTGGGAAAATGAACTATCAGCCAATAAGATAATTTGGCAATTTATTCCCCCCAGTGCTCCACATTTTGGAGGATGTTGGGAAAGTAATGTTAAATGCGTCAAATTACACTTGTATCGTACTATAGGTAAACAAATTTTGTCATTTCAGGAATTAATGACAGTTCTATGTGAAATTGAGGCTTTATTAAATTCTAGGCCACTATCCGTGTTAAGCTCTGATCCCGCTGAGCCTTCCGCATTGACACCAGCTCATTTTCTTAATGTTACTCCATTGAAATATCTTCCAGCTGCGTCTGTTGCGGAGGTAACATCTGATCATCTTTTGCAAAGATATCAATTATTAGATCGTTTAACACAATCATTTTGGAAGAGGTGGCGCGATGAGTATTTGCACACGTTGCAAACCAGACAAAAATGGAATACTCCTTCTCAGCCTGTTCAGGAAGGAACAGTTGTAGTTATTCTTCAAGAGAATGTTATGCCTTTACATTGGCCGTTAGGTCTTATAACTAAACTTATGCCGGGCAAGGATGGTATTGCCAGAGTTGCTTTGGTTAAAACAAAATCAGGCATACTTAAAAGACCTTTAGTCAAATTATGTCCTTTGCCTTCTCAATAATATATGTATTTATATTAGTAATTCGTTATTTCTCTTAAGTTATGTAGGCCTAATTTGTTTATGTTCATTTAGTTTTCTCTGAGCAATAAGGATGCTATTATGTAGTAAATGATTTATTTAAATAACTTTTTGAAAACTATTCCTTTCAAGGCCGGGGGAATGTTTGCGCCGCATAAATATAACCTTTTTTATTATCTATTCTGACCTCCTTGTCGGGTTTTCAAATAAACGGCAAGGCGGAAAAAGAAGTATATGTACATGACACATTTCAATGTCTGAAGAGAAAAAATCCACAAATTACGATATTGCATGCACTACAAATAAATATATAAAGGAAAGTGAGATCCATATAATTCAAGCACATCAATATCCAAAGTGCCGCCGATCTGTGGACGCTCAACAAGGAGTAATTCAGAACCAGTATAATTTAATTATTTCGGTAAGTTATTCCGCATCTCCACTTGGTAAGGGCATTTATTCGTGTGATGAGCATGGATATTTGTTCCTGAGTCATGGGTGTTTTCTATGTATTTAAGTATTTATAAATATTTATATATTATATATATCGTTGTCTAAGTACCCTCAACACAAGCCTTATTGAGCTTACTGTGGGACTTAGTCAATTTGTGTAATAATGTCCTATAATATTTATTTATTTATTATTTATTTATTTATTTATAAGCACTCTTTTTACGTCCGCTTGATAAGTTTTGTTAAAGTTTTACTCCCATAGTTCCGATCACTGGTTATATCACAGAACGAATAGAACGCTGACAGCGCACCATAGACTCAACTTATTCTAAAATGTTGCAAGCGATAAATACTAATGTTAAACATACAATGTTTTTTAAAGCTATGTTCAGACTTGTGTCGAACATAATTAGGCCGGGCAAGCTGAGCTAATTTACATTAGGTAGAGATCATAAACAACAATTTAACAAGATATATACAATATTTAGTCAGAAGATAAGGGACACAGCTTTGTATTAGGTCTGACATGCAACTTGTCACATTTCAATATATTTATCAATTACATTTATACTGTTTGAAATACTACCAGTACCCCTAGTGAAAATTTTATCGACATCATAACGTGACGAACGCGTTTGCGTTAAGTCTCATTTTGTATAGGATTTTGAGTTTCCAAAACGTCACGCTTGGCGCGCTCTTTCTAAATCCAATACAAAATGAGACTAAACGCAAACGCGTACGTCACGTTTCAAAATCGAATTTATTTACACTAGGGGTACAGAAGAACACGTAAAATTTATAGTTTAAGTATCATACGAAGAAAATAGCCATAAGAAACTTTGTTTTTAATACAGTTGCTCAAAAAGTGCTACTTCAGAGCACTGCAGAGTGCTGCAGAGCTCAACGAGGGGAGGGAGGGTTATTTGGGTCGGCAACGCGCATGTAACTCCTCTGGAGTTGCAGACGTACGCAGGCTACGGAGACTGCTTACCACCAGGCGGGCCGTATGCTTGTTTGCCACCAACGTTGTATAAAAAAAACTTTACGTAGCTGTTTAGCGTGCGGAAAGTTGGTTTTCGCGAACTAGTGCTTTTTACTTTTTCAATTTTTTTTAAATGAGTGTTAATGTTAGTTTCCTTTAAAAGTCGTAATGAACATAAACATAGGTTTTTAATGTAAGAATAATAAAAATATATAACACGCTTCTTTTTTAATATTGGATATTGAAAAACCGTTCTTAATAAGTTGTCTGAATGGAACGAGATAGCTGCCGAAACACCTGTCAAAGAAGAGGCGGTTTTTCTTACTGCAAACATGTTTTAAGTTTCCAAATCCAACATTCGATATCGTTTTTATACAATTTAAATATACGATACACAAATAATCGTAAATAACGATACTTTGGTAATAATAGTACAATGTTTTACAATTCTTTCTGTCTTATAGAATATGCATAAAAAAAATAACTTATTGTTTTCTTATTTTTTCGCAACTGTATTAAAAAACGTCGTTCGATACAGTGCGGAAATATCATTCTCCACTCGTCCTGAGATATCTCGGAACTCGTGAAGTAATGACATACTTTCCGCACTAGCATTGAAATGTACTATTTTGATGCATACCTCAACACATTTCCTTGGCGGGAAAATGTATTTCCATGAGGAAGTTACATTCGGTCTAGTAAAACTACGGACTGATGCAGGAAATATATAATTTTAAGGCTGTGCTCAGAGTGCAACTAGTAGTGGTTATCAAATATTGGAATGTAATTTTTCGTACAATTATTATGTTTTCTGGAATTAATGAATGAATTGACGACCGGTTTGGCCTAGTGGGTAGTGACCCTGCCTACGAAGCTGATGGTCCCGCCTGTCCCGAGTTCAAATCCTGGTAAGGGATTTTATTCGTGTGATGAGCATGGATATTTGTTCCTGAGTCATGGGTATTTTCTATGTATTTAAGTATTTATAAATATTTATATATTATATATATCGTTGTCTAAGTACCCTCAACACAAGCCTTATTGAGCTTACTGTGGGACTTAGTCAATTTGTGTAATAATGTCCTATAATATTTATTTATTTATTTATTATTTATTATTTATGAATAAATGATTTATTGAGTATTACTAAGATTAAATGTATTTACAAGCTTTTGTTTAACTTGCCTTGTTAGTTAGTGTGGATCAAATCTTGGAAGCAAAATTTGACCCACTTTGCGATTTCCGAATGAGCTGAAATTTTGCTTACATATGTAAATTGGATGGCATGTAGCTGATCTAATGATGGAGACAGGAGGTGGCCATGAGAACTCTGTAATAAGATAATGCAAACTATATATGTTTGGGGTTGTTAGAATTTTCTCGACGAGTATAAGTTGCCTGTGGGGAGAAAAGCTTGCACCAAAAATGTTTTTTTTTTTTTGCAAAAACTTATTTTAAATACGTCGCGCCGCACAAGTTTCTTGCGCCAATATCTTTTCGGGGCTGTGGTGTAGAAAACCGTGTGGAGTGTAATACTTAAGCCGTAATTGAAGAATAAAGACTTCCACTTTCAATATAAAACTTTGAAACGAGTATTTTAATTTGGGTTTTGAAGATTCAAATTCTAGATTAGAGGTTTTGACTATTTCCGTTTGTAAAAATGACCTCCATTTTTCTTTGCTTTTTGTACGTACCGTTCCTTTGTGTATCTTATTTTTATTTTCTCCCTCCCCCAAGGGAACTTAAAAATAACCTCTTTAGTACTGATCTGGTTTGCTTCTATCAGTTTATTTACAATGACTTTATCTCCAATGAGTTTGTTCACATTTTTCTTTCCGCTAAACTTCAGTCATTTTTTATTCCGCTTATGCACCCGCTAGCAAGCAGTGGTGGCCGAGTGGATATGACGTCCGACTTTCAATCCGGAGGTCGCGGGTTCAAATCCTAGCTGTCTCGTACCAATGAGTTTTTCGGAACTTATGTACGAAATATCATTTGATATTTACCACTAGCTTTTCGGTGAAGGAAAACATCATGAGGAAACCTGCATACATCTGCGAAGAAATTCAAAGGTGTATGTGAAGTCCCCAATCCGCATTGGGCTAGCGTGGGGACTATAGCCCGAGCCCTCTCGCACATGAGAGGAGGCCTGTGGCCAGCAGTGGGACGTATATAGGCTGAATTATTATATTATTTATGCACCCGCTAATCCTCTCACTATAGCTGCCTCCTTAGGATTATTGGAACGTCGAGAGCGCAAACAAAATGACTTCCACTGCACATTTGTATGCATTTATGCAACTGCAGCACTGCAGTCTAGCTAACAATAACACAGTTGTTATGTTAGATTTAATTGTTAAAACCACAATTGTTTATTTTTATCAAGCAGATATTTTTTTTTTTTTTTATTATAAGAAAACGTTAAAAAAAATCTCACGTTCTGCTCATGGATTATTGGTCTACAAGGCCGTGAGCTCGAATCTCTGCCGTGGCGGAACATTTTTCATTTATGTTAACATTATACTCGTAAATAAACGATTAAAATGTAAGACAATATTAAATAACACTTTAATTACCTGTACCTTATTTAAAATGGCTTGGCATACTCTAATAACCAACCTAACCTAATTATAAATAAATGATAATAAATATTATAGGACATTATTACACAAATTGACTAAGTCTCACAGTAAGCTCAATAAGGCTTGTGTTGAGGGTACTTATACAACGATATATATTATATATAAATATTTATAAATACTTAAATACATAGAAAACACCCATGACTCAGGAACAGATATTCATGCTCATCACACGAATAAATGCCCTTACCAGGATTTGAACCCGGGACCATCAGCTTCGTAGGCAGGGTCACTACCCACTTAGGCCAAACCGGTCGTCACAATTATTTATGTGCAAATTAAAGATGTTCCTAAATAACTAAAATTTGACTTTACCAGCAGTGGCAGCATGGTGCCATTTTAATCACCTGTCACTATGCCCGTCACTTTCGCACTTACATACTTGTTAGAACGAGACAGGCATGGCGACAAATGATAAAGAGCCGACCATCTTAGCTCTGCTGGTTTATATAAATAATTGCCCTTCGTAAGCATTGTCACTACCACGTCACTACTGACTACGAAGAGGCCTAAAGAGGTTATGATTTCCAAATATGAGTATTTTTTGTATACTTCTTCGGTGGCAAACAAGCAGTCACCGTATCCTATGGACGCCTGCAACTCCAAGAGGTGTTACTAAATGAAAATGATTCTTACTCATTTCCTTGTTTTAGTATTTTTCAGGAGTACCTTTTCTTTCGGCCCGATTCGAGGAATGATTAAGACACGTTTAAGATCTTGGAAGGATCTTTAAAAGATCGATAACTAAACGACATGTCAAAATTGACGTTTATATCGATTTTCTAACGTCAAAATGATATTGGTTGCCCGAATCGAGCTGCTTCTGTCAATACGTCATACAAACGATATCCAAATGAGAACTTATCTAAACCAGAACTTATCGTTATCGTATCTCATTCTTTGAATCGGGCCATTTCTTTGGTAAGAAAAGGGTTTAGGAACTTAACACTGAACTCAATATTTGAAATCTTATACATTAAAGATAAGAGAAAAGCACTTACTCCCAACATCACCAAAACTGCCAACATCAACAATATCCTTCCAACGGCCATTTTGAAACGATTTGATTTTAGAATCAAGTGCGAACGGCTTTTGTTTCCCGATAACGCAAACTTGTCTTTATATGAAGTACTCGTCTTAATCTATTTGCAGCCAATATCTATGTGTAGCAACTTTATATCAATGCAGTAAGGTTGAGAATGGTATAAATTTTGGTTTTGTAAGTGCAAGTAAGTCGATATTTTCTGTCGTGATGTTATATTTGTTTTAGCTAATATATGTAAATTGATGAATGAGTCTCCGTTGTTTTTGAACATATCGATTATAGTTAAGGATGGGAATAACCAAGTTTATTTAAGTTAGTTTTAGTTGTGGGTTTCTTTGAACTTTAGTGTACATAATGATGACAAATAGTATTATTTACTAGGTACGTGTCTCACGCAGCTAAACTGTGGAGTGAACTGTCGCCTGCGGTATTTCTGGACCGCTACGACCTTCAAGAAAAATGTGTACTGCCATCAGAGCCCGGTAACGATTTTAGAGAAAAAAATTAAAATTGATAGATTTAGTCGTTGAAATTGTACACCTTTTGTTACGTAATATCTAAATAACAAGTATTGGTTCTTCTCTTCTTCCCTTTTCGTCACATATTACAGGGGACTTCATTAATGAAAGGCAAGATGAGAAGACGTGCTAATAGCAAGTATAGCAACCAGTACTTGTTACTTCTAATAGTTAACAAAAGGTGTGAGGACGACCGGTCTGGCCTAGTAGGTAGTGACCCTGCCTATGAAGCCGATAGTCCCGGGTTCAAATCCTGGTAAGGGCATTTATTCGTGTGATGAGCATGGATATTTGTTCCTGAGTCATGGGTGTTTTCTATGTATTTAAGTATTTATAAATATTTATATATTATATATATCGTTGTCTAAGTACCCTCAACACAAGCCTTATTGAGCTTACTGTGGGACTTAGTCAATTTGTGTAATAATGTCCTATAATATAAAAAAAAGGTGTACAATTTCATCGACTAAATCTATCAATTTGACATTTTTGCGACTAATATCGATAACGGCCTCTTAAAAGTCGCAAGCTCGTAAGCTCGGCCAATTTCAACTTCCCATACAAAATTACAAACGGAGTTCTAGTTTTCATTTTAACTGAATTATATTTTATATTAGTCTTGTACCTGAGACGTTTATTCAAATATTTAACACTAATTGTCTAAACACAATAATTGGAAAACAAGAGTTCAGTGTCGGCCTTAGGGATTTTACCGACGGATGACTAACACAACACAACACTGACATATGCGACGTGTTATATATTGCGATTCTGGTACAACCTCGATAACACGAATTTTAAGAGAAGCATAAAAATCCTGTAGAAGAAAAAAACGTTTTTTTCTTAGTAGATGGGACGGTGCCAATGTATGTATGTATGTATAAGTATTATACTCCACACGGTTTTCTACACCACAGCCCCGAAAAGATATTGGCGGAAGAAACTTGTGCGGCGCGACGTGTTTAAAATAAGTTTTTGCCAAAAAAAAACACATTTTTGGTGCAAGCTTTTATTGCTGACTGTACTATTCTCCCCACAGGCAACTTATACTCGTCGAGAAAATTCTAACAACCCCAAACATATATAGTTTGCATTATCTTATTACAGAGTTCTCATGGCCAGCTCCTGTCTCCATCATTAGATCAGCTACATGCCATCCAATTTACATATGTATGCAAAATTTCAGCTCAACCGGAAATCGCAAAGTGGGTCAAATTTTGCTTCCAAGATTTGATCCACACTAACTAACAAGGCAAGTTAAACGAAAGCTTGTAAATACATTTGATCTTATTAATACTCAATAAATCATTTATTCATTCATTCATTGTATGTGTGCCGACGCAAGTGGCGGCCCATTCTTTCATCTAAAATGATTCAGGGGTTTAAGTGTGAAGAGGTAAAAGGCAGACAGATAGTAGACAGAGCTATTTTCACATTTATATCTATTATTATACACCGTGGGCTCGAATAACTCGACGACAGTGGCGCCCAATTCTTTCATCTAAAATGGTTCAGTGGTTTAAGCGTGAAGAGGTAAAAGGCAGACAGATAGTAGACAGAGCTATTTTCACATTTATATGTATTATTATACACCGTGGGCTCGAATAACCCGACAGATTTTAAAGGTGTATTCTTGACCGCATTTAGATACTTAAATGTCATGGAAAATTTCTGAAATCGGTGTTCTTTCTCTCAGTGATAAACGCCTGTTTGGCTGCAACGCTGCCACTATGTGACTTGGTTTAGACAAAGTAGTAGTAGTAGTAGTAAACACTTATTGCACATAACAAATAGGGAACACAATAAATATGTACAAGGGCAAACTTAGATTTGATATACCTACTGACATAAATTAAAGTTTTAAAGAAAACTCACACAACTAGTCTGTAAATTAAAAAAAATACTTTATTTATTCGTTGTAATGTATTTTTTCGCCAATCGCCAAGATGTAAAAAGAAATAACGTGTCATGTGCAGAAAACACACACACGCACAATTATTTTTCTGCCAAATTTCAGCTCGATTCGAAGAATGATTAAGTCACGTTCAAGATCTTTAAAAGATCGATAACTAAACGACATGTCATTATTGACGTTTATTTCGATTCCGCTGTGATCCCAATAAGATCTATCTACGATATTTCTAACGTCCAAGTGACATTGGTTGTCCGAATCGAGCTGCTTCTGTCAATTATACGACATACAAACGATATCTAAATAAGGTCTTATCTAAACTAGAACTTATCGTTATCGTATCTCATTCTTCGAAGCGGGCCATAACATTTTTTGCTCCTTATGACCTCAGGAATGCGTGGTTAAAGTATGTCAAGTTACTCTAACCCACGGTGTATGTTGCCAAACGTACCTCATTAAGTGTCACGTACGAGTTTCCTTTGAAAAACCTAAAGAAAATAGGAAGAAAAAATAAAGATAAAATAAATAAACAGAATTACCGAGTAAAGAGTTTTTCTTAACGAATTAATTATCACTTCCCTTTGTTCTAGTTAGGGAATAGTTTTGTCAAAGCATTTTCAACCCTGTTTGTATGTAAGAGGGTGTTATTTGCGGCAAACGGGAGCATTATGTCACGGGGTCAAGAACGATAGTGACGTAAGCAGGATTTTTAGGGATGGGAAAGTGTTATTAGTTTTAGTTCAGCGATAAAATATCGAATATTAGAAAATTATTAAGAAAAACAAATTGATTAAATAAAAAATAACACCTTCAGATCCACAGCGTAGGCTTCGTCATCTTATAGGAAGCTCATGCACCCTAGGTAGAAAGCTCATCCATCCTAAAAAATACTTCTCACGTATTCAAATAAAGAGATAAGTCCGCCTTTATATAGCCTATCGTATGTCATAATTATGTCTTTGTGTGTTCTGTACAATAAAGAGATAATACATAAATACAATCATACATACTATATTCAAAATGCGTGGTTCTCCAGAGCACTTACGCTCACAGAATAGCAAAGATTCAACGAGTTAAGGTAGGTATAGAATAGAACAGAATAAATTGTATTCAGGGCATTTAAACAACAAAAATTTAACTAAATACACAAATAAGATGCTATGTCTAATGGCATAGTTCCAATTTCCCACACTAGCCCACCCGATGCGGGTTGGAGACTTCCCAAACTTCACATACACTTTTGAATTCCTTAGCGGATGTATGCAGATATTCTTTACGATGTTTTTTTCTTTTTTTCATCGAAAAGCTCCATTAATTACTGTAAATTAAATTCGTATGTTTACAAGTAGCTGTCAAATATTTCCATCAGATCTGTAATTTTCTCTTTTCACCTGTTCAGTCAAAGCTTGATTTCACAAAGTGCCTTGGTGAAAACTAGTTTTACCTAATCGTTACGATATCCAGTGAAAACTAGTTTTGACTAAGTGATACTTATAATACAAAACAAGCTTTTTTCTAAATTAATATTATAAAATAAATAAAGTCGTTTTTGGGCCTTGCGCCAAGAATCCATAAGAATGGATTCTGGGATCACTGGGACGATCGGTACATATGGAATCCAGAGGACTAATACATAATTTATTATAATTTAGTAATAGTATAGGTTTAACTAACATAGGATTAAAGGAATGTACACTAACACTATGAGCATGGTCTGAAATAAATAGATTGAATTGAATAGAATTGAATTATATGTATTATAAATTCCCGTCAAACATTATAGCAACTCAAACACGCTTGTAATGAGCACACGTTCAGGGAAAACAAACAAATTATACTAATGCGGTTTATAACAATATTGTGTTATGTTACCTATACAAATATTTTTATTTGCCGCAAGCTTCGACGGAGGATGGTTAAACAAATGTCATTAAGTTGAATTTAGAATCGCTAGCTTTAATACATTTTAGACACGTATATTTTGTGGTCATCAAAAATAGGGTGCTTTTTTCATTTCCCACTTTTTTGAAGTTGCCACTAAATACGCGCTAGCATCGGAAACTGGTATATAACAATGAGATAAATTAACGTTATTACGCCTGGCAGCTGTTCACCGGTATAGTATAGATCAGAATACCAGGTCAGCAAAATTTTCCTGTTAAAAACATGCAATGCAAAAGTACGAAGTTTTGTCATTTATACAAAACCGATGCTTCTAACCAAGCGAAGCGAAGGTCTCTGTTTCAGTTTTGGGAAACATGCTGGCAGAATCTTAAGTGATAATGCGAACTGTAACAGTACCGTTGACACTATGCTTAAAGTCGCAACACTTACCTACTCTATGACAGGCAGGCGCATGCGCAGGCGCCGGTCGCGCGCGCTCACGCACTGCTCAACTCCGGAATGCTCGAGGCGCAGCCACAGTGCGATTTGTTTGTGAGTGCGATGGGGCGAGTGATAATGGAATGCAAGAGGATATTAGAAAGAGAGATGGCTGAGAGTACTATACCGTTATGAATTCCTATATCTTAGCTGCTCATGTGGTATTGCTTTATAATGTTAATGCTTTATGTTGTTAATGTGTTCCAATTTGTGCCGCTTTGGCATTAGCTGTAAGGTGCAATTTGTTATTTGAAATAAATAAGTGACGATAGCAAAACTGTCCAAATTATCAGGAACTCATATGTTCAAATATCTCGTTTCAAATTGTAGTAACAAAATCCTATCGATTGAGACCTGTCCCATCCCTACGTCGCCTACACACACACACACTTACTACCTTTCCAATACCAAGCTCGAACTGTATAAGATAGCAAACGGGGAAAAGAAAGAAACAAATCGATATCGATAGACAGAGTCGTGTCCCATCCCTACGCCGCCTGCAGCATCTGCACCGGTCGATGCAGCTAACGTTCTGTTACATCCCTTACGTTAGGGTAGGGGTGGCATTAGGACGTGTACACACTAACGACCTTTGGGTGCTCCAGCTACGCCCACAGGCGATGATATTTGTAGACGGGTTGGGTGGATGTATAATGCTGGCCATGCACAATCCTTCCTATCGTCCAATCGGCATGACGCTACCGATTGGATCAGTTAGTATTAGAACTGACCGTGTGTGAGGAATGCAATTTCCATGTACCAAAAAGTATCCGTCAAATACCTTAAATAGGTGGCGCTACAATACCTAGAATATTTGCAAATCATAGGCAGCGCACTTTACTCCGTTAATAATGCTTAGATTCTTAGCTACTCTAGCGCTACTCTGGAGAGATTTGGAACTATTATTTATAACTGACAGCTGGACACTTTTGCAACAGAACCCCTAATGTAAATTTATTCCATAGCGTGACGTGACGTACGCGTTTGCGTTAAGTCTCATTTTGTATGGGATTTAGAAACAGCGCGCTAAGCGGGACGTTTTGCAAACTCAAAATCCCATACAAAATGAGACTTAACGCAAACGCGTACGTCATGTTTCGCTATCGAATAAGTTTACACTAGGGGTACAGTACCTCTAGTGTAAATTTATTCGATAGCGAAACGTGACGTACGCGTTTGCGTTAAGTCTCATTTTGTATGGGATTTTGAACAGCGCGCCAAGCGGGACGTTTTGCAAACTCAAAATCTCATACAAAATGAGACTTAACGCAAACGCGTACGTCACGTTTCGCTATCGAATAAGTTTACACTAGGGGTACAGTTCTGCCTATGGAGATTGCATTCCTTACTTCCACCTTCCCTAATACGTGCGTGGGAGAGGATTGGCATGACAGTTATACTTGACGGCACAATCAATTTTCGATTCTTTTGGCTTGATCATTCATGGCGAATGAATGATGCTGATTGGACCGTGTATGGCGGTCGGCGATCGTCAATGCAGTCAGGTCAAGATTTATAAATAATTACAATAATCTTTTGACGTAATCTTCAATTATTTCAATAAATGTGTATGAGTAAACTGTTTTCTTTCATTAACCATTGTTTACACCACTCTGTTCGATCTTTTCTTTTTTTCGTTTCATTTTCTCGAGTAAAATGCCCAAAACGGCTAAAACATCGTCGTCTGTCACCGGTGACGTCATGGCTTCAACTAAATATCGTTGCCGATTGGACAATTTAAATTGATCGTGTGTGGTGTGTATAGAAGAACTGCAGATTGGATCAAGCGTGCAGCGTCATGCCGATTGGACGATAGGAAGGATGGTGAATGATGGAGAGTAATGGATCGTAAACCAAACCACCTCCGCAGAAATATAGATAGATACATGATTCTAACACGTTTACTTTATTTTTTATGTGATTACAAGTGAGTAGATAAGCCTCCTGATGGGAAGCGGTCATCGTTGCCCATGGACATAAGGAACATCACGGGAGCCACTTAAGCGTTGCCGACCCTTGAGAACGCTTAATACCCGCTTCTTGAAGAATCCCATGTCGTAGCGCAAAGGACATACCTCAGGAGGCAACTCATTCCACATTCTGCACGTTCTGGGAAGAAACGAGCGAGATGCCCGCTTATTACTATTGATTCAGTTTAAAAGGAGTATCGAGACTGGAAAATAGCAATCCAACGTTAGATGTATTGCCGTTAAATAAAATCAGGCGCTTAAGTATTTTATAATGAAAGCGTTCGTTCGTTCAGCTCCCCAACTGGGGGCCTACCGCGAAAACCGAAATTCGCAAATTGCGGGGATCTTTCTCGTTTACTCTCACTAAGACGTAATTAGAGTGACAGAGAAAAATGCCCGCAATTGATGAATTTCGATTTTCCCGGTAGCCGTCCTGATATCATTTCGCAAATAATTGTATTTACAGATTATACCAGTGCTTAGAATAATACTTGACTTGATAGTACATTACGATACAAGTGCGAAAAGTAGGAAATTCGAAACGAGTGGCGATAAATTAAAACACGACCGAAGGGAGTGTTTTAAATCGACACTAGTTGCGAATTACCTATTCGCACATGTATCGTACAACGTTTTACCGTACATATGGCCCTTTAAATGTTCGACATAGTAATGTAATATGCTAATTTTCGCACTAAGTAGCACCATATGTACTGTAAAATGCTTTTCATCACACTTGCTCGAAAAAGATCTCATTTCAAGAAAATATGGATGAATGGAAATATAGAGCGTCATAGTTTTTCTTTAAATTATGTCAGTAATTTATACAAACCAAGTAGTGTAAATGAAATACTGATGTTTATAATTTGATATTTTTTTTTTATGTTTAAACATATTTAATTTGATTAATTTAATAGCCGTTTTAAATATTTTCACATAATTTTCAATCGTGATGGCTGAATGCCGGATGGGTCCGTGCCTTCGATGCCTATCCTGTCAGAAAATTACAAAATGGAGGACAAATATTTGATATGTCACCGTATTTAAGAAATATTTCACTTAAAATTACTTATATACTCGATCTCACTGTCTAAGCCGGCTGGACGTCGTGACAGCGGACATGGAGGAGACCGATCTCAGACCTGAGGCCGCCGAAGACAGCAAAGTAGAAAAGATTGAGTTGAGTAGGAGTAGGAGTGTACAAGTTTTTAAAGAGTAGGCAACGCGTATGTAATATCTCTGGTGTTACAGGCGTACGTATGCTACGGTGACTGCTTACCATCAGGCGGGTCGTATGCTTATTTGCCACCAATGTGGTATAAAAAAAGGAAAGCGGACCCTGGCGCTAGGCCGGGAAAACACTAGGTTGAAGAAGATGATAGTTGGGGCTTATTTAAAATTTTATTATAATAGTTATTATAATCGGTTGAATACTGTCTATTCCCATTTATCCCCGCCGGGTACCGATGGGAATAGCTATTTATATGAATCATTTCTACCCGTCCCCGCCTCATGTATGGCGGCGATCACGTGGGGCGGGGACAGTACTCAATACGCAATATCTTTCTTGCTAATAACTAATGAGGAAAAATCTATTCTTTGGTGGATACACAGTATCAAATCAATTTCAAGCTTATGCATTTGGGAATACACCTTAAGAAGCGGACGAGTCAGTTGTAATCAGTAATCACACGAACATACGACAGAAGACAAACAAGATTTATTCCAATTGCTTTGAACACGGGTTTCTCCATTCTCTACTGTTATACCAGTGGGGCGACACTCCTCCATTCGGTCATGCTCGGCTCCGTTCGACTCAGCATTGCTCCGAGCAATTAATAGGGTTGGCACAACTTGACGTCCTTTTGCGTGCACGACCACAGATAAAATAATGATTTGAATTTTGACAACCCTAAATACCGAATAGTGTCATACATTAGAAAGGGATAGCGTGATTCGGCCCTGAATCGCTGTCAAACTTCGGTGTTGTAGGAAGTGTCATTTCTGTATGGTTAGTACTATTTATTCTGTGCTGTTACTTCTATAAGGAGTATTATTGCAATGTTCTGCCGCCAGAGTGCAGCACTAGCGAACTTGCTAAACAATTTTCAGCTAATATAACCAGATTAACTGGAACTCTATTTTCAACTCCTGCTTGTAATATTAGTTGAAAATTGTTGAGAAATACAATCTTCGTCAGTCGCAACACCCGAGACATCTAGTGTTATGTAGCGGTACTTATAACTCCGCTACACGATGTCGACTACGAAAATAATAAGCGATTTACGAAAACAGTGAGCACTCTATGCTTATTTTTTATTTCTCTATGGTCATGTTGAAAATTAGCCAACGAACTGTCATTTTAGTACCTAATAATAAAAAAATAAAAATAATTTTATTCAGTAACTATGATAAGGTTTACAGTAGCTGTGCTGCAGTGGCAGCATGGTTCCATTTTTATCACTTGTCACTATGCCCGTCACTTTCGCACTTACATACTTGTTAGAACGTGACAGGCATGGTGACAAATGATAAAGAGCCGACCATCTTAGCACTACTGGTGCCTCTTTGTGAGTATTTAAGATACTTGTGTTAAGAGAACACCGCTCTTCCACAGGATGTTTTGCTTGCAACATAACATGTTCGTATAGGTACATATATTATCTTTCGATGACATTGCATTTTAGCATTTTACTTAAACAAAACAAAAACAATAGAATTATAACAACTGCTGTTGCATACAGGTATACATATTTTTTAAAGTAGAATGTGAATGTACAACAATTATCTATTCTTGGGTGTGTGTATGTGTGTGTGTGTGTGTGTGAATATTATATTAATTTAACATCTCTTCAATTCATTATAAGTCGGGTTTTTTAGCCAGTTACATACTTTGTTCTTACACTCTCTACACGGTGCTCACGAGGAACCCGAAAGATTTTAAACACGCACTTCTGAGGACAAAAGAAGGAAAAAATGTTATATGAGTTTCAGTAAATTTCGTCAAAAAATTTTTTTTTTTGTGTTTTTTTTTTCAAATTATGAACGTATTTGTACATAAAAAGTTAATATTATTGTAAAACTGGCACTGAAAATATTTTTTTACGATTTTTTTTTGTAAGAACTAGTTCTGGCAAAGGTTACTTGTCACTTTTTGACATCTATCAATAAGGATATTTAGACTACGCCCCATAATGGCATCATCGCGATCAAAAAGGCATTTTGCACTAAGTTACGATAAGATGATGTTTTTTTTTTTACTTTGGTATTAACTCTGAGATTAGGCGAAATCCAGAAAAGATTTATGACATTTTAGTCTCTAAATGTGATCAAATCTTTCGGTTTCCTCATGTAGCACCGTGTATACACGCATGTAATAACAAAAACAGGTTTTAAAGCAGAAATGGGAAGGACCCAATGCGTTTCATTACTTATTTATAAGTATAGTATTATTTGAAACCAGATCCAGGTGCAAGCGGTCAATGACCTCGACTGGTTTTTAGGTTGCATATATCGATATATAGCTATACATACACAACACATACAGGGGCTCGATTCGATTCAAGAATATGACAGGTGTCGAATGTCGTTTCTATAGCTCCAGTTTGTGAAACAAACGAGATAGAGCAAATACAAGTTTTGTACTTAAATACGCTGTATTTAAGTTTTTCATACAAAGTTGTAGAAATACACGACTTTTGTTACAAAACTAAAACAATATTTAATATCTAAAGCTTTACACTCTCGAAGAATATATGGATCGGAAAATATGTATTAGTTTTAAGTGTAAATTATACATTTATTGCGTCCAAAAAATATATTTACACGATATAAATTAAATACAGATAAAATATTAAAAATTACGATATTAGACTGAACTATTTTTACGATATTTTTGAATACCCATCGAAAATTGTATTATTGCTTATCTAGGTTAAGTTATATTTTTAAGATTTGTCTCGCCCTAGCAGGGTCCATGCTGTACTTCATAATGTTATTATTATATGTGAACACCTTGTAATACCATGGTTGGCATTCAATAAATGATGATGATGATGAATGATTTTTTTAACTAGGTATGGTATCTGAATCTGAAGCTACATAAACCTTAGATATACTTTATCCTATTGTAAGTACAAAGTTTCAGAGCAATCTAGCTAGTCGTATTAAAAATGTAATTTCGGCGTCGAAGGAGAGGAGGCCGCGCAAGGCGCCTCGCAAGAGCCAGTGTGGCACGGCAGAGCCGGATATTGCTTCTGGCCTGAGGGTTGCCACACCGAACACGGCGCTATATGTTTCGCGCCTGCATGTTTCCGCCACGGCAGAAGATGTGGTGGAATATGTCCGCAAGAAGATTCGTTACGAGCTGAAAGTATTTCAGCTGCGATCGCGGCATTACGTGCACTTCAGCTCGTTTGTGGTGCGCGTCCCGCGGCCGCTGCTGGAAACCATCGCGAGCGCAGACTTCTGGCCGAAAGGTGTGATATTTCGGCGGTTTCGTGGGAATCTGCCGAATCCCGCACCAGAACAGGCGGCGCAACCGAAAACTGCGTCGTCAAAATGATATTTATATTTTAAGATTTTTATTATTAAAATGATTATAAAAATTATTGTATGTATGTTAGTCTGTAAGGTATGTATATATGGGCCATAGTTGCCTGAAAATAAATGATATTTGATATTTGATTTTTTTGATTTTGAAAATGAGAGCGTAACTACGTTTGTATGGAGAACCGAGGCTGCTGCGGACCCTTCAAGATCTGCTTCAATTTATTATTACTTGCTACTTACTTACTCCTCTGGCGCAGCGACCCAAAGTGTGTCTTGGCCTCCAACACTACTGCTCGCCACTGATCCCGGTGCATATAAGGTGTTGTCATACGTACTCCTCAAAAGATTGGAACCGTACGCGGAAAAGATTCTCAGCGATTATCAGTGTGGGTTCCATCAAAATCGCAGTACGGTTGACCAGATCTTCCGCCTAAAGCAGATCATGGAGAAAAGATGGGAATATGAACAAGCTGTACACGTGGTGTTCGTAGACTTCGCTAAAGCATACGACAGCATAGATATGGATAGGGACTCCTTATACGCTATACTGAGGAACTTAAATTTATTATTACTTAAACATAATCCCAACAATTTACGCTTTGGGATCAAAGATCAAAATGGCAGTGGCTTTTGTAAAACCTAAAGACCTAGATAAACCTTAAAATGATTAGGTTACCGTGCGACTGGAACCAGAGGGCCTACCGCGAACCACGTTCGACGTGTTACCTCTCTGTCGCACTTGTAAATTCGTACGTAAGTGTGACAGGGAGGCAACACGCCGAACGTGGTTCGCGGTAAGCCCTGAGGGCTACAGCCGCGAAAATCGAAGTTCGTCAAATGCGGGCATTTTTCTCTGTCACTCTAATTACGTTTTAGTGAGAGTAGAAGAGAAAGATCCCCGCAATCTGGAAACTGAGCTCTAAAACGAGGAAGATGGAGTCAGGCGTTACTTTAAACATCACAGAAGAATAATAGAAGTTGGATGTTTAAAACTAACACTTGGACAGTCTGTGCTCAAAAACGCTGCAGAGTTGTCTTAGCCTGACTCTACGAGATTTTACTACACTCAAGATCAAATAAACGGGTATTTTTTTTCCATGTAAAAGTACTATCAGTAGTAGCATAACTTTTTTTTTATACTACGTCGGTGGCAAAAATGCATACGGCCCTCCTGATGGTAAGCAGTCTCTGTAGCCTATGTACGCCTGCAACTCCAGAGCGTTGCCGACCCTAGTATTCCCCCCCCCCCCCCCCCCTCGTTTTACATATGCGTTACATTAGAATAAGTTACTAGCCACTTTTCTGACGAATAAAGTCATCGTTGGGTTTCACAATCTTCAAATAAGTTAACTGGTAGATAAAATGCTAAGTTTTGCAGAAAATTTTATCTGGCAGTTAATTATTTATTAATTAGGCCCTGATGCTATTTTCAGCCATAATATAGTAAGTATATAACTGAATGTGATGCTATTATTCAAACCCGTGAATATATAGGTCATACTGAACAACTTTTACTATGGGACCAACCCCGAAATCGCGAAAAAAAATTGGCTGTTTCATACATTTTGCTGGTCTGATCTTGAAATTTCCTATGGTAGAGTAAATTTTCTTTTCGGGTTTCGGGGTTGGTCCTATAGTAAAATTAGCTTAGTATGACCTAAACACGGGTTGGAGTAATTGCTTTACGTTCAGTTACATACTGTATATGTTATATATGGAACGTACAAACAAAACACACACAACTTTCGTACGTAAACTTATCCCTAACTGCTGCGAATTCGCCAAAGTTTCATTCAAACTTCGAACAACACTCAAACAAGTTACATTCCAAAAGCAACGCTACTCCCTTGCCTTAAAGTGTGTTCTAAGTTGCAGGTAACCTGCAGTTAGGTGGAATTCTTCAAAACATTACAAGGTGAAGTAAACTCTATTTGTTTATATTAAGGTGTCTTTTAGGTTGAAGAGTAGATGGAGTTAGGTCGTTTTAGTTTATAGTAAGGCATTTAACACAGACTTCAAACTTATTCTCGCGTAATGTCGATGGATTGTAAAGGTGCTTTCTGATTGGTTGAAATTATGGGATATGTTATACTATCGCGTGGAGAGGGACAACGATATATGTTAGAGCAAGATGAATTTTTCATTAAATTTTGAACAATTAAAAGGGCCTTTCACCAGTTGGAGTGGTAGAACCATTATAACCCTTCGTGTGCTGAATTCCCGTAGCGGGAGGGGAATTAAATGGCCAAGTCTGTCGACCTCCATTTTGCTCATTTTTCCACGTCTGTCGGGGATTGGGCGGGCCAACACACCATCGCCCAATTAAACACGGATTTATGAAGTTTCTATAAGCTAAAAGTTTGTTGACGATACCAGATACTGAACAACTTAAGCCTAACCTTTTCTAATGATCTCGCACTGTTATATATTAGATTAGAGCAGTGCAGAAACTAATTTTCGCACTCAATTTTCCATCAAGAGAGAGTATCTAAAAATTTCCTTGCCGATTTTCCTTCATGGCAGCAGCAGGAGAACAGCATATGTCTAGATAGATATGTGCAAAATGACCGTCTGACACACGAAGGGATATTATCGCTTTGAACAATGTCTTCTTCTTCCTCCTGCCCTTATCCCACGTTATGTGGGGTCGGCACAACATGTTCTTCTCTTCCATTCTCCTCTATCTTTCGTCACCTCAGCACTCACTCCTTTCTTTCTCATATCCTCTTTCACACAATCCATCCATCGTTTTTTGGGTCTACCATCCGCTCTCCGTCCATCAACATTCATTCCTAACATTCTTTTTCCTATATGGCATTCATCCCTCCTCATTAAATGCCCATACCACGCTAACCTACCACTCCTTATCTTCTCCGCTACCGGTGCTACTTTCAAACTTCCCCTTATATACTCATTCTTAATTCGATCCTTTCTCGTCACTCCACACATCCATCTCAACATTCTCATTTCCGCTGCGTGCACTCTTCTTTCATCCGTCACTTTCGTCGCCCAGCATTCTGATCCATACATTACATACAACAATGTATAATAAAAAAATTATTCTATTTTATAATAACTAAAAGTTTCCAAGTAAAATATATTCGGATCATGTACAGTCAGCTGCAGAGATGACTGACCCCCTTCCATAGAAATTTGTTCGCAAGCGGTCAACTATCTCTGCAGCTGTTTTGCTCCAGCAGACTGTACATATTTCGTCTTTACATTGTCTTTCCTGTACTTGAAATTTAAGAATATTTCTGAGACCGGTATTGCAGTATACCAAAAACTAGACGAAACCTTCCTTAACTTTCTCGTCCAGGATATAAGAATGACATTTTATTCTCTATATAACCGAGACAAACTATTGAATAAATGCTCTATAATAATCCCTGCAAGTTGTATTATACATCGTGCACGCGCCCCAACAAAATCATCAAGTATTCAACTCCCGCGCAAGCCTTGAGCCAGTCCCGCGCCACCCACCGCCGCGCGCGCACGGCAGCCATCTTGGAAAACGCTCCGAAAACGCTCCGGA
Source organism: Cydia pomonella (assembly GCF_033807575.1). Lineage (NCBI taxonomy): Eukaryota > Metazoa > Arthropoda > Insecta > Lepidoptera > Tortricidae > Cydia > Cydia pomonella. The sequence goes on from NC_084728.1 coordinate 3,665,237, forward strand.
AACGCTAGTGTTTGTGCAGTTGTGAAGGATATGTGAACTCTGGTGAGTTCCATTTCGTTTTTTGTTATGGACTTATTGTTTGGGGAAGTGAATTTGTCCTTCATTTGCTTTTGAATAGTTGATAGTAGAGTCAGATTTTGCTTGAGCAACAATTGGTTTTAGGGCTGCAAATATAATATTGCATTACATCATTCTTACATTAGTATAATTTTCAGTTGTCTTAACATAATAAGCAGTTATATTATATCCCATCTTATTATGAAATGGAATGTAAATCTGCGGTCAAGGCCGAGTTTTTTTTTTAGTTCTTTACGAAATCTACTAAATATCTGGACAGGTAAAACTATTATAAAGCTATATCCGTATGTCAAATTTTTTTTTAAATATCTTATGTCAGGATATTTATGATTATATGAACCTCTTGTCTTGGATAAGGATTATAAATTTTTAACCGAATTTCTAGTCATCTATTTGCTTTATTTTTACTACCGTAAAACCTTGGTACTTTATACAAGTAGGAAAAATAAGTAAGTAAATATTCTTTATTGCACCACAAAGAAAACAAATTTAAAAAACAGATTTACAATGTAAAGAAAGGTAGCAACAGGCGGTCTTATCGCTGTAAGCGATCTCTTCCAGACAACCTTAGGGTAGCAGGATATAAAGAACAGTAAGTTTTTAGAACAGGTAGTGCACGAATGAATTAGAGGAATAGGAAAATTACACATACATCAAGCAGACAAAAAAAAAGCCCACAATTTTTGACCACCATACACAATCATAGAGTTAGACCAAGACAAATGCAAAGACACCTCATCATTTCATAGAAGTTTGACGTTTAAAATAACAACTGCGTGTGTTATCAAAATCGTTGCAGACTTGCCTTGGTCTGACTCTATGAAAGGTTTGATTAAAGCTTTTTAGACGACCTTTAAATAAACTAAGTATTATTATACCTACATATTTACGATCTAAATCACAAGAAATGCGGTTTGTAATCATTATCCAAAATAAATATGAATGTAAGCCAAAAACGTTATGTACAATTAATAAATAAACACCACAAAACACAGAAAACAAAGGAAAATAATATTAACCAATAACCAATAATTAAATCGAATTTCACTCCAAATTCTAAAGATAATTATAAAACACTTAACTAAAATCAACGCAAAAAATCATATACTTACAAGAAGGCTACAGCTAGGTAAAATTGAATCGGCGTGGGACAGACCTCAAGGTAACGCCTTATGACAGATTCGTACGCCTTGTATGGAAACAATGCTTATAAATAAAGATGACTAAAGATATACTTTAACCTTTCACATTTCTTGAAAATCCTTGGAATATTGCTAGCAAGCTAGTTAGTTAGATTTAAATCGTCCGGGATATAAACCGTGATAACCTTTTATATTGTTTTTGAGCTCCCGATAGATATTTCGATGCATTTACCTTTGGCAGTTACATGCATCTTGTCCACGGGTATTGAGAACAAGTTAGTTAGTTAGTTGCCTATTTTGCGTGAAAACGAGGTAGTGCTACTAGCTACCCCAGCTCCTCCACGAAACCTAGCAGTGTCTTCAGGTTGCTAACTGCCTCCTTTAATGTACACGGAGCAGTTTTGGCCGAACGTTAATTAGAATTGGCTAATCTTCTTTATTTGCCATGCCCTAACGGACGTCGGCGACCACCTTTGCCATCTCTCTTCTGCTCTCGGCCATTCTTGCGAGTATGGCTGCGTTATTCACGTTCGTCCATTTCTTAATATTGTCAAGCCAGATGAACCTCCTTCTTCCCCTTCCCCTCTGGCCATAAATTTTTTCTTCCAATATTAGTTGTAATATATTATATTTGTTATTTCTGTATATATGTCCAAAATAAGATATTTTCCTTTTTTTCACCGTAACCAAAACCTCCAACTTTTTCTCCATTCTTTTAAGTACTTCCACATTCGTAATTCTATCGGTCCAGCAGTGGCAGCATGGTTCCATTTTTATCACTTGTCACTATGCCCGTCACTTTCGCGTTTACATACTTGTTAGAACGTGACAAGCATGGTGACAAATGATAAAGAGCCGAGCATCTTAGCCCTCCAGGATATTTTTAGCATGCGCCTATATAGCCACATTTCAAATGCGTCTAATTTCTTTTCCATCGCTTTATTCAGAATCCAAGTTTCGCAGCCATAGAAGAACACTGATAGTACATAACACTTTAAAGTCTCCAACGAAGTCTTAGGTTGATATCCTAGTGTATATAGACTGCATTTTAGAATTGGCTAATAACCATTACAAATTGAACCGTAAACTGTAACCGTCCGTTCGACCAACACTGGCACTCCCTGGGTATTTGCTCCTGTATACTACTATCTGTTTGCAGTCTAGGAGAAATATGTTTCGCTGTTTCCTCTTTTTCCATACAATACAAACGGTGTCACATGCACGCCGCCTAGCCTTAATGCCTCTACAGCCACGAACCAATTCAATTAGTTAACTGGAAGTAAAGTTTACTGCTAAATACATGGTTAAAGACCTGTTTTTATGGTTCCAGTTAGCATATTTTAGTACTTTAGTGCTTGTATTTCATCTGATTTTACAGTGCAATGAATAAGATGTAAACGTTTTACCTTGTTACGGCCCGATTCGAAGAATGATTAACACACGTTTAAGATCTTTACAAGATCGATAACTAAACGACATGTCAAAATTGACGTTAATTTCTATTCCGCTGTGATCCCAATAAGATCTATCTATACGATATTTCTAACGTCAAAGTGACATTTGTTGCCCGAATCGTGCTGCTTCTGTCAATTATACGACATTTAAACGATATCTAAATGAGAATTTATCTAAACCAGAAGTTATCGTTATCGTATCTTATTCTTCAAATCGGGCCGTTAGTTTTTGGTCATAAATAACAAGTCGATTTTGTTTTTGTATTAATACAGGATGTAATTTTTTTAATCGGTCTGTTTATAGCAGTTACCCCGTGTTCTTTTTTAGACTACGTCGGTGACAAACAATCATATGGCCCGCCTGGTAAGCAGGCGTAGCCTATAGACGCGTGCAACTCCAGAGGTGCTACATGCGCTTGCGCGTTCCGACCCTAACACTCGACACCCTCGTTGAGCTCTGACAACCTTACTTACAAAAATTATGAGTAGGGTCTAGTGTTATTTGGCTGCGGTTTTCTGTAAGGTGGAGGTTTTCAAGTAGTTTATTTGCTTTAATGTTAAGTATACATAAGTTCTTTAAAAATAAAAAAGTCTCAAACATGAACCCTATTGTATCACCTATACCTATGTTTTTGCACCGCCTACAACTTATCTGCTTTGCCTAAAGGTTGACTGGTAGAGAATGCCTTACGGCATTAAGTTCGCCTATTGTACAGTGTGTTTTCTTATGTGCAATAAAGATTAAATAAATAAATAAATAAACCCTGTAAGGGAATGGCCATTCTTATAAGTAACTTAAAATTTAAACTTATGTTTTTTTACTCTAGGTAACAACTGCAACAAGCTTATTATGCAAAAAAATATATTTATAATTGGTCGTTTAAATATTCATTAAATAGATTAATAGATCTTTGTAATTTCTTTACAAAAATACTTTCTTTTTCTTCTTTTTTAATTTCTTCAGGTAATTTATTGTACAATTTTGAAGCGCTGGTGGCCTAGCAGTATGAGTGTGCGACTTTCAATCCAGAGGTCGCGGGTTCAAACCACGGTTCGTACCCATGAGTTTTTAATGTACGAAATATCATTTGATATTTACCAGTCGCTTTTCGGTAAAGGAAAACATTGTGACGAAACCGGATTAATCCCAATAAGGCTTAGTTTACCCTCTGGGTTCGAAAGTCAGATGGCTGTCGCTTTCGTAAAAACTAGTGCCTAAGTCATTTCTGGGGATTAGTTGTCACGCGGAACCCAGACTCCCATGAGCCATGGCAAAAATGCCGGGACAACGCGAGGAAGAAGCATTTATTGTACAATTTTATTGACATTTTTAAGTGTACTGTATGAGATACATATCTCATGAGATACAGCCTGGTGACAGACGGACGGACAGCGGAGTCTTAGTCATAGGGTCCCGTTTTACCCTTTGGGTGCGGAACCCTAAAAACAGCCCTTTTTTTCATTTGCGGGTGCCAAATTCAAAATATATATAGTCTATGTCACTTCCACAATTCTGACAAATTTAACGACACCTCATATGTCAAAAACCGTTTGGGCTGCAGAACGTGTCAAAGAAATGGACATACATACATACATACGCTCGAAAAACATTACCCTCCTTCTGATGCAGTCAGTTAAAAAGAAACACTTGTTTTTCGTTTTTAAATAACTCATGTTTGTTTAAACAGACGAACAGACCTGCAAATATTGGGTATCCATTAATCTATGCAAATATTGACTGACACGGGACCGAACCCGCGACCCCGCTCTCGTTTGGTCAAGGTTACATGTCTGAACGTACGGCGAGATAACGACCGGTCTCGCCTAGTGGGTAGTGACCCTGCCTGTGAAGCCGATGGTCCTGGGTACGAATCCCGGTAAGGGCATTTATTTGTGTGATGCTCTTGCACTGCTCTTACCGGAATTCGGACCCGGGACTATCGGTTTCAAAGGCAGAGTCACTGCCCCCTAGGCCAGACCGGTGGTTGGATGAATTATTATATGTATGTTTATTTATATATAAATATAAATATTATAGGACATTATTACACAAATTGACTAAGCCCCACAGTAAGCTCAATAAGGCTAGTTGTAGGTACCTCGACAACGATATATATAATATGTAATAATTATAAATACTTAAATACATAGAAACACCCATGACTCAGAAACAAATATCCGTGTTCATCACATAAATATATGCTCTTACCTGGATTTGAACCCGGGGCCACCAGCTTCATAGGCAGGGTCACTACCCACTAGGCCAGACCGGTCGTCAAATTTAGTATGTGTGTATGTAGGTATGTTCAAAATGTATATTTGGGTAAGTATATTATTAAAGTAATCCCGACTTATGTCTATTCTCATATTTATCCACCCTCTACATTCCTGTACCAAACAGTTTCTCTTTAGCCCAATGGTTGACTGGTACAGAATTCCTCATAGCCTCAAGTCCGCCATTAGTATTCTTTATTTGTAAATTTGTGCAATAATTTTAATAAATAAATAAGATATACTTGTATTTTATACAAGGTCAAGCCCTTGGTGCATACAATATTTCAAATGCGTGAGTCAGACAAATGCAAACCAGTTTCCTTTGTATTAAATGTAAATAAGCAATAAAAAGCTTTATAAGACCCGTACACTGTCGTATTTATAGTAGCTGTCATTCTACGGGAGACGGGCAGGTGATAAGGACTGTCAATTTGCGAGTCACTTGTTTTATACCTTGTTATTGTTATAAATGGCGCCGCCAGTGCATATTTTACGCACACACTTTCGCTTAACCCTTTGTTATTATTTTTTATTTATTTGTTTAATAAGATACATGGTAATCTTAAATGTAATCGTAGGCCCACAAAACTCAGCAATGAATTCGTCTGTGGGCTCATCAGTATCTAGAGATGTAACTATAATTCTACACTGTAGAAGTTTTTACGTATAGGCTGTTATATTTGTCTATGTTACTTTTCTATGATTTGGTTTGTTAAATCCTTTATAATTTAAGGATTTTCTAGACAGCACAGAACTTGGCACCCATATAGATCTCAATTCTTTTGTCGGCGAGTCAACAACGACACATATTCTTAGTATTGAACTTGGCTCTCGTGTCACGTTTATGTTTTTTTTGGGTATTTTGTTATAAAAGCAAATAATATACGCAATCACATATATTATCTGAATCCAATACTTCCAATGATATTTCACATGAATACAATTTTGGTCACACTTTTGATATTTGGCTCAAAACTCTTTTCGTTGTCTCGTTTCTGGGCGGCTACCGGGAAAATCGAAATTCGTCAATTGCGGGCATTTTTCTCTGTCACTCTAATTACGTGTTAGTTAGAGTAAAAGAGAAAGATCCCCACAAATTGCGAATTTCGGTTTTTGCGGTAGGCCCCAGATCACTCTGTCACGCTTGTATTGCTGGCTTTTATCAAATAAATAAAAAAGTCCAGTGCTACTGCATGTATATATTGCTGTAGATTGTATTTTACTTGAGAAAAAATAAAAAGCTATGTCAACGACACCAATCTGTAATCATGGGACATTTAAGAGAAAAATTTGAGTATTTTTGATATTTCACCGACGTCTGTAAAATTTCTACCGCTTTATGCTTTAAAAGTTGAATGTCCAGTTCGTCCTCTATGTTTTCTACTGCAATTAATTTCAATATTATTGTACAATTAAAACAATGGTTTTTTGCTCCAGTCATGGGATGTATGGCGTCATTAATTTTCAAATATCAATGAAAAAGTTGTCAGCGTTTAAAAACTGATGGTAAAAACTTGTTTTACAGGATTTGTCTATACCATCCCATTACTGGTGGCTGTTCCATTATATGGGTGGTCACTATACACTCTATCACATTTTTTGGGGACAAAAAACAAGACACGAAAGTAATTTTGATCAATTTGACAAGCAATCTTATTCGTTGTAGATTCGTGGTTAGGAACCACGACCTAAAGTATGTGGTCATTTTCCCGTACAGTCACCAAAAGCTAAGCTTTGTATGGGGACTGCCAATCTTTAATATTTACTTGTCTCTGCTTTTATAAGGCCTTTTGTGGTTTAGTTTGCATTATTCAGATATTCAAGTTACCTCTATTTTGTCAAGATCTCAGCTTGTAAAACAGAAATTATTATAAATAGGTAGCCTGCTTGCGTAGCCAACATGCCAATTGTTAACGTCCCTAAGCGAACGTAACGCAGCTGTCACTGTCGCACTAATATGGGAGTGATAGAGAGAGATGACTACGCTACGCTACGGAGCGTTAACGATTGCCATGTTGGCTACGCGGGCTGTAGTTACTGTTCAATAATTGTGGATATTCAAGAATATGTGGAAAGTTTCAGAAACATCGCATATTTTTGTATGACAAACTTTTATTTCCTAAATTAAAGTATTTGATAACGATAACACATTTTATAAAACGTGATCTGGATTGATTCTAAAAATTAGGTCAAATCAAATTCCTTTGTTTTACAGAGATGTTCGAAAATTAAATGTCATTATTTAATCGATATCGACTTTATTATTGCACAGTAAAACCATTTTCACAAATAATAAATTAATGCTGGCCGTAATATGCAGTTTTTTAATGCATCATATTGGGTTTATGATATGTCATCTTCCTCGCGTTTGTACCGGCTTTTTGCCACGACTCACGTGAGTCTGGGATCCGCTTGGCAACTAATCCCAAGAATTGGCGTAGGAACTTGTTTTTACGAAAGCGACTGCCATCTGACCTTCCAACCCAGAGAGTAAACTAGGCCTTATTGGGCCTTAGGTGTTTTCCTTCACCGAAAAGTGACTGGTACATGTCAAATGACATATCGTACATAAGTTCCGAAAAACTCATTGGTACAAGCCGGGGTTTGAACCCGCGACCTCCGGATTTAAAGTCGCTAGGCCACTAGCGCTTTTTCTAGAGGATTTATGATATGTGTGTAGATAAAAATCTTCTTGCTTTTCTGATGGACAGCTTTTGTGGGATAGTCTGTCCTTTTCTGACACATGATTAGTAGTATATCTGTCTTTTTCGCACTTATGCCGCTTATCTTTGCGTGCTTATTCATGGGATAGAATACGTAATATATAGCGGTGTGGTCAAACCGTGAAAACTGGCCAAGCGTGAGCCGGATTTACGTGAGGGTTCAAAGTTAATTTGTAATGACGAAGTGTGATAATGTGATCATTAATGTCAAATTTCTATGAAAATATGGCAATTATAAAGACACTCCCCTCACTTTGTGCTCGGAATCTAAACAAATTTAATTTCAAATTTGACATAATTCAAATTTGTTTACGGAACCCCAAAAGCATGGCTGCCATAGTAGGTACTATAGACATGGGGTTTCAAATTAGCAAATTGCTTACCGACTAGGATGATTATTAAGAGGCTGTCAATACCTAAAGCGCGCACACTGTCTATTTGTATCGGAGTAAATGAGATAGCACTGTCGCATGTTACTGGGCCTGGGCAAGGGAATAATAAGAAAAATATTTAAACAAAAAAAAGTGGATTATTAGTGTAATATTTTACTCAACCACGGTTTAGATATAAATGTTTTGAAATTGTGATTTTAATTGCAGACCCATAAGTCAAAACAATAAAGACATAAAACCGTTTAATTGTGATTTTAAGACCAATCTTTGCAATTATTTTCTATCGAGCCGATTTCGTTCAATCATGTATCGAGTACAACCAAGGTCTTTGAAATATAATTAATATGAATATATATTTTTCTTACTTGACTAAAACAAATAGTCTTTCTTAAAAAACTGTTTAAGTAACATCAATTTCAAGGACATTGGGTGTTGACAGCCTCTTAAAGCTCTTATTTATTTTTACACCATATACTGTTTGTTTCCAATTTACAGTGTATTGTATTAGTTTGCTAATGAAGTGTGTCAAATCATTAATGTCAAATTTCTTTGAAAATATGGCGATTATAAAGACACTCCCCTCACTTTGTGCTCGGAATCTAAACAAATTTAATTTCAAATTTGACTTAGTATATTATAATATAGTGTACCTAAATATGAAATGTGAATAAATATGATAAGCGTTAAATTTAATGCATGTCGTTACGATAACCCTTCTTCGGATTTTCGTCGTATAAAATGTCCTCTTTCAAAGTCAGTAAAAAATATATCCTATTATCTGTTTGTACAGTGTGCACCCCTGTTTCAAAATTGTTAAAAACAACAAACACAAAAATAATTCTTCTTTGTCCAGCCAGCGCTTTTTTGAAAAAAAAAAAAAACATATTTGCAAAATAATTGAAGTTTTGAATTAGACTTGTTTCTGAACGCAACCATATATATGACTGACTGATGTTATTCTTGTATCCATTCACCGACTCACTCAATCTCTTCTTTCTCAACAAGTCCACGGTTAACATAGCTGTGTAACTAATTTAAGTTTTTTAGTGAAAATACACAGTTTTCATTTAATAAAAGTGACTTTTAATCATCCACCAACAAGACTTGTTACGGTTGAACGGGGTTAGAATCTTTAAAGAAAGTACAAATACAACAAATATTAGAGCAAGTTACAATTTATTCTGACCCCCACACTAGGCAAAGCCTGTCCCGTGAGGGAAATTATACGATTTACTTAAATATATTACATAAGCGGCTATTGGCTACCATGTTGAACAGAGAAAGAAAAAGTACCTAGGATGAGTAAATTAAAATTAATAAAGCTTAGTAATAGATAATACAAGCAGATAACTTATAAGAGAAGCTTATAAAGCCTAATTCTTAATAAAGTCTAAACCAAAATGCGGTTTCTTTTTTTCGTGTGAGTTATATTGGTGTGTAGTATTATTTTAATATAAAGACTAACTTGGCATAACCACGCATAACATTTATAATACAATGTTTAAACAATTTTGATAATCTTTTTTTTTGTATTCTTCAGACACAATTTTAAAATATACAAACTTAAGAAGGAAGAATAACTTTATGATGCTAACGAAATAACGGTATTTTTTTTATTAAATTCCATTTGGGAGAAAACGGTTTCCACTAAATCCTAACAAATCACTTTGATTTTGATGTCGATCGCTTCATCATAATATTTTCTAGGTTTATAGGTTTCGCTCATGTAATACCTCTGGTGTTGCAGGCGTCCATAGGCTACGGTGACTGCTTACCATCAGGCGGGCGGGTATGCTTGTTTGCCACCAACGCGATATTAAAAAAAATACTTCCCTTTAACGGTTATTAATTTGGTGATTTAAACCCCCCGTGGCTAAATACGTTGTGATACGCGCCGCTGACACTGGCAGTAACGGCCTGGGTGGGCACGCAACCGGCCGTGACTTCGATTCCTAGACTTTGCTAATTATTGCACGGAGCAAGCATTGGGTACCAGAGACTGATCATCGGACCGTAATAAGTACTAATAATTTAAAAAAAAAATGAACTGAAAATTGAAATAAAACGACAACATTGAATTCATTGGGTAGATATCTGGCCGACACTTATGTGCCTAATTCCGAGCTTTATATAAAACAATCTAATTATTTTATAAAATATTTTATGATCGGTGTTCTTTAGTAGTCGTTGTATAATAACATCTATTTAATCATTAAAAGAATAGCGTCTCTGCTGACATGCGTGCGCGGCAGTAGCAACAGCCTCCTATAGACGTTGGCTGAACGCCTTGATTGCCATCTCACGAGCTACTGGGTAGACGTGCTGATAGGCAAGGCTAAATGAGCTGGATAATTTAATTTTAATTTAGTTTTATGTAAGTTAATTGGTACTAAGTACTAACGTAGGGTGTAAGAATTATTTTCCGGTTACAAACAAAATTTATGGATCCTTTCGGTCTGAAATAAATGATTTTTATTATTATTTTTTTAAATCATTTATTCATTTGCAAGAATGTAGTACACAAAACAAGTTAATACAATATAAAAATGTCTAATACATTCTGCTTATCGAAGCATAATGACAAATATTTTTATGTAAGGAGAATCATATAATATAGATATGTCAGCGATACAACTCCCAGACATCTGACGAACACCTTTAATATTATACGTATATATCTAGCTTGGCCGAGTGGATATGACGTCCGACTTTCAATCCGGAGGTCGTGGGCTCAAATCCTGGCTCGTACCAATGAGTTTTTCGGAATGTACGATACCATTTGATATTTACCACTAGCTTTTCGGTGATTGTGAGGAAACCTGCATACATCTGCGAAGAAATTCAAAGGTGTATGTGAAGTCCCCAATCCGCGTTGGGCTAGCGTGGGGACTATAGCCCGAGCCCTCTCGCGCATGAGAGGAGGCCTGTGCCCAGCAGTGGGACGTATATAGGCTGAATTATTATTATATAATATATATATCTTGTTTTTAAGTTTTATGATCAATTTAATTATATGGTGCTTAACGCTTTAACCCTTTGTGAGCATATTATGAGGGCTCCTCTACACGATGGCCCAGCGTGGGCCAGTCTAAGGGACACAGATATACGGTGGAATGAGATAGCAATATCACTTACTCCCTCTGACGCATAACTGCGTCCCTTTTACTGGCCTACGCTGGGCCATCGTGTAGAGGAACCATAAGAAAATAATCACCAACCTATAACATTTTTTCCTTAAGATATAGTGGTATAATTTGCGACGACCGGTTTGGCCTAGTGGGTAGTGACCCTGCCTACGAAGCTGATGGCCCCGGGTTCGAATCCTGGTAGGAGCATTTATTCGTGTGATGAGCATAGATATTTGTTCCTGAGTCATGGGTGTTTTCTATGTATTTAAGTATTTTATAAATATTTATATATTATATATATCGTTGTCTAAGTACCCTCAACACAAGCCTTATTGAGCTTACCGTGGGACTTAGTCAATTTGTGTAATAATGTCCTATTAATATTTATTTAAGTATAATTTTTTATTTAAGTATTGAAAACAAAGTTAAAGTTTTTAATAAATTACTTGAAAACAAGGTAAAAATTGTATGAGCTTTTCTATGGTCGGTTACAGTTCTTACCTATAGGTATTTATTTATATTATATGCTCCCAACTTATATTTTTTTGGAATTTTACTTTTATACGAGAAAAAATGTGCCCCAAAATTCATAAATTTTTATTTGTCCATTTTTTTATGGTCATAGAAGGTTGTATTGAAAATGTAACCAAATATATCAAAAAAATGTTGTCAGTAATAATGGAAAATGCTCGTAATTCTGTAATATACTTAAAAGAAAAGCATTCGTAACAAAGTACAATAAGGTGTATAAGTACAATATTATGTTTTATTTGTTTCAGATCTAAAGTGAAAGTGACAAAGTGTGGTTATCAAGATGGCAGCTTTTAAGTTGATGTTGTGTGTGAGCTTGCTTCACGGAGTTCTTGCCAAAGGTAAACCATTTCTTTTTTCACTCGCTATTAGCCACGCAGTTTATCAACTTACGAGTATGTAGTTAGTACGTTTTTTGCTGGTGTTTATTTATTCAAAGTTATACTGAGCAACTTTTGCTATGGGACCAACCCCGAAATCGCGAAAATTACTCTCCCAAAGAAAGGTGCCTGACAGCCAAAATGTATGAAACAGCCAATATTTTTTTCTCGATTTCGGGGTTAATACCATAGTAAAAGTTGCTCAGTTTTTCCCCGTAAATTATTGCAAGTGACTAAATAAAGATCCTGTATAGAAACATAAATAGTGGATCACAAATGATCATCCGTCAAGTGATGTTTTAAATCTTACCCTTTATTTATTTATTATTATTGTAGTTTGTGGGCCTTTTAGTGCCACGTCGACCAGGCATTGATCTATTGTGACAGCCCTTTAAAGTTCATTACTGAGGCCCGTTGAATCCAGGAAATTCCAGATTCTTTAGGCCGTAATGTTCTGTACCTCATAGGGTTGCAATACGTGCCGCCTTAAGTGGGTACTTCTTTTTAACATTAGTGGTCCACAGGAGCAGAGAATGTGCATTGCAGTCTTCTCTGACTCTTACCCTTAGTCACATATCATCTATCTTTAGTCATATTCTACCAGAGTTTCAGCGCCGGTATCTGCTTGGGGCTGTCATGTAGAGTTTAAACCAGTGGTAATTTTTGCCATTCATTACTTGTTTCGGCCTTCGCAGGCTTTCTTAGCTCACCGTCGAGATTTCATCTCAATTTTTATCGCATTCTGATAACTAAACTAAGCTAAACGGTTAGGAATTTATTCAAAGTAATTACTCGTGGCTCCAGCACTATTTATTATGTTTACTGGTAAATTGTAAAGATTTTTTACTAAGGATTTATCAAGAATCCTTACAATATTTTTCAAATTAACGCAAATAGCATATTTTCTGCTACAAAACTATGTTAAAAATGTTACTCAACTGAGACGGTAATGAATACTTTCGTAGCGCAAAATTCAGTTAAACATAACGTTATTTTATATCGGGCACTAGGCGCATGCGTGAGATCAGACCATGACGAAATGATATGCATTTTGACAAATTGACTGTGACAGTTTTGTTCAACTGTGAAAATAGTCTGTCATTGATACACAGATCATTTCAATTGCACGATGGTGCATAAATATTTTTTTTATATACTGATCGGCGATTGGCCCTAGTCAAACCTGATTTAAAGTGAAGACAGGGCCTAAGGGCTCCTCTACACGATGGCCCAGCGTAGGCCAGTCCAATGGATGCAGCTATGCGGTGAAATGAGATAGAATATCACTTGCTCCCTCTAACGCATAAATGCGTCCCTAGGACTGGCCTATGCTGGGCCATCATGTAGAGGAGCACTAAGATAGAGCTCACCGGCTCAGTAGCTTCACTCTTGCTTTAAAGAGACCGAGGTCATATTTATCAGGGAATACAGATGGCGGGAGCGCATTCCATTATTTAGCCGTCCGTAACAAAAAGAGGAGGCAAACCGTTTAGTGCGAACATGTGGAATGTTTACCACGAACGGGTGCATTCGCTATAGACTATAAGGCTATAATTTGTGTCATCCAAGATGGTACATCATCCCAATTCTTATGTATGGTTCCGAAAGCTGGACCTTGAAAAAGAATTTAGTTAACAAGCTAAGGGCTTCTGAAATGTCGATTTATCGAAGGATGCTCAAAATAAAATGGACTGATAAGATAACTAATATCAGAGTTTTGGAAATCATGAAAAAATATCTAGAAGTAGTATCACCTATTAAGAAAAGAAAAGCAGCGTCTTTTGGACATATATATAGGAACAATAAATACAACCTACTGAAATTAATAATTGAAGGAAAAATTGAAGGGAAGCGTGGTCGTGGTAGAAGGCGCACATCATGGACTAAAAATATAAGAGACTGGTTAAAAGTGAAGAGCATAGATGGACTAATTCGCATAACTGAACATAGAGAGAAGTATAGGCATATGGTCGCCAACCTCCTGGACGGAGATGGCACGTGAAGAAGAAGAAGATGGTGCGCAGATTTGTCAATGTCAAAAAACAGATTTACTACTCATTTTTTTATTTAAACTTTATTGCACAATACATGAAAAGTACAAATGGTGGACTTAATGCCAGAAGGCATTCTCTACCAGTCAACTATGAGCCAAACCGAAAGATCCTAATTGGTGCAGGGTCAGAATACAGAATAAAATGACAAAAAAAAAATCACAAAATTATATAAAATTATACGTACATAAATAATATGACGGAAATGGCTTGACGGACTACGGGACTATATTTAAAATATTCGAATTCAATTAAGTTAATAAAAATCAATTCTTTCCACAAAAATATTATAGTGCAATTATATTTACAAATCCTCTGGTACAATATATCAAGAAATTTATAGTCATCGTACAGCGGATAGTATCTTTTCACGAAGGCCGCAGTTCGCAGGCATAGCCCAAAAAGGAGCGCCGATGCACACCTCGGTTGACATGACAAGAATGTCAGTGTAAAAAAATATCAATAACATCGATACAACTTCTTGTTTATAAGTGATTTATATTTATATTTTGCCTCCTCACGCCTGCCTTAAGGCCTCTTTTGACGCCCGTCCCTGCCCAGAGCTCCGGTTCCGAAACAAAAGTCCTCGCTGCCGCCGCTGGTCACGACGGTGCACCGAGAGAGTATCGACTCTGCAGTTTCGTGTCAGTCGTTAATTGTGAAATTGTTTAGTTATACTAACCTATACTGTGTTTTGTGTTTGTTAATGTATATAAGTATCTCATTTACAATGTTTCTACTTTTTGGTGTTAAACAGCAATGAGTTCTCTGCCTGAGTCGTCGTGCCCTCACTGTCTTGATTCATCGCGAGTGTTTACGTCCCGAGGTCTTAAGGCGCATATTACTCGTAAACACAAAGATGTTCCCCGCCTTATACATACGCAACCCGCCGGCGATGCCTCTGTTCGCTTTAATATCACGCCACCAGCTCCAACTTCACAAGCAAATAGCTGTAGCCTGGACCAACTTGCCTCATTTAAGGGGTCAGTGAGAGTTCTTCGCCACATTCCAAAAGGGGCAAGGAGTATCGCTGCTAGTAAGTTATGTAATATCATTGATAATTGCATTACAATTAATGGAGTAAACGAATGGTACGCTCTCCTATCTTTTTCCTATAGGGCATTACGAACTCCTGAATCAGTTGAAGCAGGATCTCTTACCGCGAAAGTTAAGGCAAATATAGATGCTTTCTCTTACTTAGCGTCCGCTGAATGTACGGCGGCTCACAGGTCCCTGTCACTGACTAAGTTAATTGAAGCCAAAGTCCATGAGGGCGATCTAAGGGGAGCTGTCCGAATACTTTTGAGCGAAGACACAATTGCTCCTCAAGGACCTGACACTCTCACAGCATTGCAATCAAAACATCCGGCTCCGTCTCGTCCACTCTGTTTCCCAGCTGAGCCAGATCTGAACTGCCCAACCCTATCAGTTAAAGTTGAGGATGTGGCTTGGGCAATAAACTCCTTTCACAGTGGATCAGCAGCAGGGTTGGATGGCATTCGGCCAGACCTCTTGAAGGAGCTGACATCTGGCTCGGCTGGAGACAGCGGGGTACGTCTTTTGGAGTCCTTAACCAAACTTTGTAATTTTTTACTTAGCGGAAAGTTACTTGCTGAAGTTTGTCCTTATTTATATGGGGCTACTCTTTGCGCTTTAAGGAAGAAAGAGGGAGGGGTGCGTCCAATAGCAGTAGGGTGCACATTCCGACGACTCGTCGCTAAGCTTGGATGCCGCGCGGTAAGAGAGCAGATGGCTTCCTACCTTCAACCACTTCAGGTGGGTTTTGGGACACCTTTGGGTTGCGAAGCGGCGATACATGCAGTGCGTAGTTTTGCATTAGATTCAGAAAATGCAGGTAGTGTGATAGTCAAACTAGACCTAAAAAACGCTTTTAACTCTGTTGAGAGGGACGTCTTATTAAAAGAGGTAAGTGAGAATATTCCATTTCTCTACCCCTTCCTCCACCAGGTCTATCACCTACCTTCCAACCTCTTCTATGGTTCCAGTCGTATTTTGTCTCAAGTGGGTGCTCAACAAGGAGATCCGTTGGGTCCCCTCACTTTTAGCCTCTCAATACAAAAAGCAATCGCTGAGCTTAAGTCCCCGCTCAACATTTGGTACCTCGATGATGGTACCATTGGAGGTAAACCAGAAGAAGTAAAGCGAGACTTGCTTATTTTGCTTCCGCGCCTTAAGGATCTGGGTTTGGAAGTTAATGCGTCCAAATGTGAAGTTTTCGCGTGCGGGTTGGAGTCATCTTCTTTCTTCCCCTCCTTCTCATCGGTATTGCCTGGGCTAAGGGAACTTAGCTCTAACTCTTTTACTTTACTCGGAGCCCCTTTATTTCCATCTGCAGTACCCGAGGCTCTGCTAAGGCGAAAAGAGCTCCTTCTGCTTGCTGGCGAACGCCTCAAGGACATCAATCCGCATGTAGCTTTGGTTCTATTACAAAAATGTTTTGCCGTACCTAAGGTAACCTATCTTCTGCGTACGGCCCCCGTGTGGTTATTTCCTGACGACATCGATTGCTTCGATGCCGCTATAAAGTTATCAATAGAGTCTTTGGTAAACATCTTTATGAACGAAAACCAGTGGACACAAGCAGCCCTTCCGGTCCGTCACGGTGGCATTGGCGTGCGGCGTATAAAAGACGTGTGCCTGCCAGCCTTTCTGGCGTCGGCCCATGGGGTGGCAGACCTTGTTGCTAATATTGTACCAAAAAATGGCGACAGAGTGTGCATACCCCATGTGGCGGACGCCTTAAGGGCATGGTTGTGCATCAACCCGGGAGCAACTGTGCCAGAGAACCCAAAAATTCAGCGTGCATGGGACGACACTCTCTCAAAAGCTACATTAGACAACCTCATTATGAGCGCCGCGGGAGTTGACCGTGCAAGGCTTCTGGCAGTGTCGCAACCAGAATCAGGGGCATGGTTGCACGCGTTGCCTTCGCCCCAATTGGGCACCTTACTCGACAGTGACTCACTGCGCGTGGCTGTTGCTCTCCGCCTGGGCTGCGATGTATGCCAACCACACTTTTGCATCTGCGGTTCCATGGTGGGTGCTGACGGCCACCACGCACTGAGTTGCCGTCGTTGCGCAGGTAGGCACCCGCGTCACCATGCCCTCAACGATACTGTCCAGAGGGCCCTTAGGTCGGCTGGTGTCCCATCGGTGCTTGAGCCCCCTGGTCTTAGCCGCACCGATGGCAAACGACCCGATGGCCTGACCCTAATACCATGGGAACGGGGGCGGTGCTTGGTGTGGGACGCTACGTGCGTCAGCACCTTCGCCGCCTCCCACATCAGCCGTACCTCGCGCACGGCCGGAGCGGCAGCCGAAACGCAAGCGGCTTTAAAGAGGCAAAAATATGCCCCTATTTGCCCAGGCTACATATTCGTTCCATTCGCTGTGGAAACGGCGGGTTGCTGGGGAGCGGACGCAAAACGTCTTATACGCGAACTAGGCCGTCGTCTCAGGCAAAAGGGGGAGGGTCCCCGCTCCGAGTCGTTCCTAGTGCAAAGGCTGTCCATGGTAATTCAGCGTGGAAATGCTGCGAGTATCATGGGCGCCTTTGCACCCGGGACGGTGGGGAGCGGTTTGTTTGTGTAAATTTTAAGTTTTAATAATATAATAATATGTTTTTATAATTAATTAAATAGTTAATAAAATGTAAAATCATATGATACATAAATATACATACATACATAAATATATACCCATTGTGAAACATCATGAGGACGACCTTTGAACCTTGTCAAACAGATGCTTGCGCAACATGCGCTTGAAGGAGAATTTGTTCTGGGCTTGTCTCATAGAGAGAGGAAGATCATTCCACAGCCGGACTCATTTGTAAATAACCGGACAAGAGCATGTCGGGCCACGCTCAGTGTAGGGTTCCGTAGTTACTCTTCCGTCACAATAAGCTAAACTGGAGCTTAAAGTATAGTAAATTGTTAACCAAGGGATGAAACGGTACCTTTCACCCGAGTTAAACAAATAGGCAAATTTGCATAATCAGTACCTAATTAAAGTAAGTCTTTTTACTATGAAGAGAAAACTTTTTGCGATAACTCAAAAACAGCTAAACTGATGATGTCCGCTATTTTTTTTCATATTTTTTGGACCTATGGTTCAAAAGTTAGAGGGGGGGACACCTTTTTTTTTTCGGAGCGATTATCTCCGAATATATTCACTTTATCAAAAAATGTTTCTT
Source organism: Cydia pomonella (assembly GCF_033807575.1). NCBI lineage: Eukaryota > Metazoa > Arthropoda > Insecta > Lepidoptera > Tortricidae > Cydia > Cydia pomonella. The sequence continues at coordinate 3,683,606 of NC_084728.1, forward strand.
GAAAACCCATATTAGTTTGAAAGAGCTTTCCAACGATACCCCACACTCTAGGGTTGAAGCGAAAAAAAATGTCACCCCCACTTTACGTGTAGAGGAGGTACCCTAAAAAAAATTAAATTTTTAGATTTTATTGTACGACTTTGTCGGCTTTATTGATTTATATATCCATGCCAAATTTCAGCTTTCTAGCACTAACGACCACGGAGCAAAGCCTCGGACAGACAGACAGACAGACAGACGGACATGGCGAAACTATAAGGGTTCCTACTTGACTACGGAACCCTAAAAAGGACAATATATAATCTATATACTCAATTATCAAACCTGCTCACAAAATTTCAAGAGTCGTCTGAGAAATGCGAATTTAGAGGAAAACTACCGGCCACAAATGTGAAAGCATTTTGTCTAAGCTGAAATGGAAACCTTTGCTTTTGCTCGGTCAATTACTGAATCAGATTCCTATCTTTTTTTTATGATTAACATTCGAAAATCGAAACTCCTAATAAGGCTGCGCTAAAAGTGATTGAACTCGAACAAAACAGTCACGTTTTGCGACCGTTAGGTAATGAATCAGGGCAAAAAAATAATGAAATTAATTATATGCGTGTGGGTGGAACTGAGTAGGTTGTTAGAAGTACAAAAGGTAAAACTATCCGTAACTTTCTGTTGATATTGAAATACGAGTCTTATCATAAGTGTGTAAAATCTATATTTGCTTGATATTGACGTGATAACGTCTTATAAATTGATGAACACCGCCACCGGTAGCATGTACGAAAAAGTCTTACGTTGTGGACAGATCTCATTGACCATCCTATTGTTTTTGTATTAGTGTAAACAGACTGTTATGTAGGTAATAGTACAGTTAAGTTTTCATTATGTTAAGCGTGCTCCACCGGAGACCGCATCATCATTTACCATCATGTGTGATCGTGGTCAAACGCCTGCCTATCCTCCATAAAAAAAAAAAAATTGTTTTATGAGGGGGGAAAGTTGTTGTTTACCTTCTCGTGCTAATATTGATACCCAAGCAAGTGGAAGATTCCAAAATTCGACCTCGAGCGTAGCGAGTGGTTCGAAACGTGGAATCTTGAGCTTTGCGAGGCAAGGCAAGAGGATTAAACGCATTTTGCCACCGAGTGAAACAAGTAAAAATGAATGTTATTAAATATTTATCATTCAAAATCATCATTTAAAAGTCAACTGTACCAGCCAACATAAGGAAACAACTCAAAATTTGCATTTGATTATTTTGTCACACATGTGGTTAAAATGCAACTTTCTCATCAGTTTCTGAACAATCAAGAGAGCCTTTAACGCTAGTGTGGTGAAAATAAATTTTTGCGTGACAATCGGCTCAATTCGAAGAATGCTTCTAAGAAGTCACAGCGATTCGATACCGATCTGTCACTGTCAAAAGTGACATTTCTTGAAACAAAAACGTCAGTTTTGGCACATCGTAACTTTAGCAATTTTTTGACGTATCTTAGAGGGGTGAGGTTGAATGACGTATCTTCGAATCGGGCTGATAGTTTGATATATCGTCATTTTAAATATAAGGTATATGAATAGTACATTACGATACAAGTGCGAAAAATAAGATTCTAAGGCGATAAATTAAAAGTGTTTTAAATCGACACAAGTTGCGAACTACCTATTCGCACATGTATCGTACAACGTTTTACAGTACATACGACCCTTTAAATTTTCGACACAGTTACATAATATGCTAATTTACGCACTAGTGCGGAAAAGTAGCACCATATGTACTGTAAAAGTAATTATAAAAGTCCGTCAGTATCTAACTCGTGGTCAGGCTACAGTAGAAGACTGTAGACAAAAAACGTGTAACACGGTAAATCAGTGCCATTCACGTCACCGATAAACGGTATACTTAGTGCTAAAATAAAAACGTACCTAATGCCCGCCGAGGTCCATGAACTCAACTAAATGTAACATGTTCTAGTGAATAGATTCGCGATAGATGGTTAAGGCTGGTTACATACGAGCGGGCTACTAGCCCCGATGGAGTGGGGTTCGTCTAGTGAAAAATAAATAAGTTATTTGTTTTACAAGGGGTAAAGTTGTTAACTACTCGTGCCAATGTTGATACCCGAGCAAGCGAGAGGTTCCAAAATTGAAAAATACTATTGTTCCGTGATGGGAATAATAATAAAAAAAGCCTTATTAACGAATGACTGTGCGCATTTACACGCTACACGTTTTCTGTGCTATCGACAGCTCGTCTAAAGCCTTTTTATTAGTAAAGTAATGCCGCAACAGTATTGGAGCTACAGCCGACATCCGAACGTCACATTAAGGAGGTTAAACTCACCGCCAACCTTGCACAAGTAGCCTTATTAACGAATGACTGAGCACATTTAAAAGCAACAAGTCTTTTGTGCTATCGACAGCTCGTCTAAAGCCTTTTATTAGTAAAGTATTGTTGCAACAGTATTTCAGCTACAGCCGACATCCGAACGTCACATTAAGGAGGTTAAACTCACCGCCAACGTTGCACAAGTAGCCTTATTAACGACGGACTGAGCACATTTAAAAACAACAAGTCTTCTGTGCTATCGACAGCTCGTCTAAAGCCTTTTATTAGTAAAGTAATGTTGCAACAGTATTTCAGCTACAGCCGACATCCGAACGTCACATTAAGGAGGTTAAACTCACTGCCAATCTTGCACAAGTAGCCTTATTAACGACTGACTGAGCACATTTACAAGCAACAAGTCTTCGGTGCTATCGACAGCTCGTCTCAAGCCTTTTATTAGTAAAGTAATGTCGCAACAGTAATCTAACTATAGTCGACATCTGAACGTCACCTTAAGGAGGTTAAACTCACCGCAACAGTTGCAAACGCAGCCTTATTAACGAATGACAGAGCACATTTAAAGCAACAAGTCTTCTGTACTATCGACAGCTCATCTAAAGCCTTTTATTAGTAAAGTAATGTCGCAACAGTAATGCAACTACAGTCGACATCTGAACGTCACCTTAAGGAGGTTAAACTCACCGCCAAAGTTGCAAACGCAGCCTTATTAACGAATGACTGAGCACATTTACAAGCAACACGTCTTCTGTGCTATCGACAGCTCGTCTAAAGCGTTTTATTAGCCGACTATTTAATGTAGTTTTGATTTCATGTTCAGTTAGCTACTACATGCATGTACACTGTACCCCTAGTGTAAATTTAGTCGATAGCGAAACGTGACGTACGTGTTTGCGTTAAGTCTCATTTTGCATGGGTTTTTGAACAGCGTGCCAAGCGGGACGTTTTGGAAAGTCAAAAATCTCATACAAAATGACACTTAACGCAAACGCGTACGTCACGTTTCGCTGTCGAAAATATTTACACTAGGGGTAGTCAGATGCACATATAATTCATCCTCAGCTCAAATCAGCATGCGTAGAAAAAACTACGTGATGGTTTCCAATTTTACAAGCTTTTTATTAACTTGCAATGTAAATATAGATTGTGTCATTCACGATGGCGCGTGCCTTGACTTGTAAACTCGTGTTATTAAAGGTTGAATATTTGTTATGTATGTATGTCTATGTATGTTTATGGTTAGACTTATTTAAGTATATTTATTGATATTAATGTCTGTTGTTTGGTTATATTATATTCAACTTTTTATTATTACTATTATTTTGTTGTTTTTCTTTGTGCCACCTACCGTATAGTCTAATTTTATTGTCTCCGATACCCAAAGGTTGTCTGGAAGAGATCGCTCTTAAGCGATAAGACCGCCTGTTGTTACCTCTATCAAATTGTCTTTGTTTGTTTCTGTACATTTATTGTCAACTATGTGAGGTGTTCAATAAAGAATATTGTATTGTATTCTATTGTATTGTTAGATTTGACAATTCTGCGCGTTATCGTGGATGACACGAACTGTACCCCTAGTGTAAATAAATTCGATTTTGAAACGTGACGTACACGTTTGCGTTTAGTCTCATTTTGTATTGGATTTAGAAAGAGCGCGCCAAGCGGGACGTTTTGGAAACTCAAAATCCTATACAAAATGAGACTTAACGCAAACGCGTTCGTCACGTTATGATGTCGATTGAATTTACACTTGGGGTACTGTATCATGTATCTATGTTTGTACGGGTCAAATCTTGCAAGTTACATTTGACCCACTTCCCGGTTTGCGATGAAACTAAGAATTTGCATACGTATGTAAGTTGGGTGACAATGTATTATTATGGTACCATCGAGCTGATCTGATGATCGAGACAGGAGGTGACCATAGGAACTCAGTGATAAAACAACGCAACCTAATTGTGTTTGGGGTTTTTAGAATTGTCTCGATGAGTATTAGTTGCCTGTGGAAAGAAAAGTACAGTCAGCGATAAAAGCTTGACATGTGTACGATTTCAAGTGTTACTCAGAGAGTACGTCTGAATGTCTGCTAAGTTTAACCAGTTTGACAGCACTGGCGAATCTCGAATCTCAGATGCGGTTGACCCAAAACGGATGATCATAAATGAAATTTTCGCCGAAACCCTATTCAATCTTCATTTATCTTTAAACGTACACGTCATTCTTTATCTCAGTATTTTAGAGAAGCTCGACAACATTTGAAGAATATGTAATACCAAATATATAATACCAAAAACATTTTCATGTAAAATATTGCCAAGACGAAGCCATGTAATTCACACTGTAATAAAGTTATCAGATCTCATGTAGAGCCAAGCTTCTAACTCTACAAGCACTAATTCAACCAACTCTACACCTTAGTCAAAATATTTGGCTTCGAAATTTGAACCCGGGGGCACGGTAGTGCCCTCACTAACGTGCCCCGAGATTCAAATTTAGAGATTCTATTTAATGCGAAATAATATTATTATAAAATAATTTATTACGTCATATTTGGGATCATTATTTAATATTTGTGAATACACCCTAAATTCCCTACTAAATAAGTAGTTACATATTCTCAGTAATTTCACTGAAGGCTTTTGAGGAACTAAGAGATTTAAATAATTAAATTCAATCTCGCTACAATTAATTATTCCTGACGCTAGTTAATAAACTAATGTAATTCTAGATTATATTTCAACATGTCCAATTACTTCAATTAGGCTTAGGGTTTGGAGTTCAGGCCTGTGCACACCAGTAGCGTATGCGAGCTGTAATATACGGATCCTTATAACAGATGGCACACCACTTGCCGTGTGCGTGCAGGGCTCCGACATTTTAGCGTTTTTTTTTATACTACGTCGGTGGCAAACATGCATACGGCCTGCCTGATGGTAAGCAGTCTCCGTAGCCTATGTACACCTGCAACTCCAGAGGAGTTACATGCGCGTTGCCGACCCTAACCCTCGTTGAGCTCTGGCAACCTTACTCACCGGCAGGAACACAACACTATGAGTAGGGTCAAGTGTTATTTGGCTGCGGTTTTCTGTAAGGTGGAGGTACTTTCCCAGTTGGGCTCTGCTCTAGATCTGGAATGATATCTGCTGTGCTGTGCCCTACCACACAAGGCGAGATGACATTCACATTGCCCATACCTCTCTTTTGGACGTAGTTTAAGGACATACCCGGGTCCAAGGTAGCGTATATGCACGTACACGTCTACACCGAGCCAGTGTACAGTGTAGTGTGTGCGTGTGTGTGTAGTGTACTCTGGTCTTTATGCCATGAATTTAGCGCAATCCGAAATCCGAATCCTAAATCGTAAATGTGTAGATTTAGATGTAGATCCGGGACGCCCGGCAAGAAGCAGGCGGGCTGTTGATCGCTCGTTGCGTTCTTTCAGCCCAGTTTCCTGGATTTGGAGCTGCAGGTTACTTAAGAGGCTGTCAATACCTAAAGCGCGCACACTGTCTATTTGTATCGGAGTAAATGAGATAGCACTGTCGCATGTTACTGGGCCTGGGCAAGGGAATAATAAGAAAAATATTTAAGTAAAAGAAAGTGGATTATTAGTGTAATATTTTACTCAATCACGGTTTAGATATAAATGTTTTGAAATTGTGATTTTAATTGCAGACCCATTAGTCAAAACAATAAAGACATAAAACCGTTTAATTGTGATTTTAAGACCAATCTTTGCAATTATTTTCTATCGAGCCGATTTCGTTCAATCATGTATCGAGTACAACCACGGTCTTTGAAATATAATGAATATGAACACATATTTTTCTTGCTTGACTAAAACAAATAGTCTTTCTTAAAAAACTGTTTAAGTAACATCAACTTCAAGGACATTGGGTGTTGACAGCCTCTTAATGTCCCGGCGGCATTCCTACACTATTCTCCACAAATATTTTCATTTCCCTGCAGAACAGAAGGATATCTTTAATTTCGACATTCGGTTGCTTTTAATGCATCACTACCGAATGTATTATATCGCGGTGCCGCATACATAATACATTCTATCGTAAAGGCGTTTAGTAGGATTGAGGCTGCACTAACTAAAAACACAGTTTTTGACGACAGTTAAAACGAATGAAATAAGTAATTCATTATTAATTCCTATTCAGGTTATTTGATGGACGCGATATATACAAATACTTAAATACATAGAAAACATCCATGACTCAGGAACAAATATCTGTGCTCATCACACAAATAAATGCCCTTACCGGGATTCGAACCCAGGACCTTTGGCTTCATAGGCGGTCACTTGTTCACTACCCACTAGGCCAGACCGGTCGTAAAAATCATTTTATGCACACTTTTCATTAATTACGTTCATCTCACATTGTACACTTTTGTTTGTGTTTGTCATTCATTCACCGTTACTTCTGTCTTACTCATTTCCTCAAAGGTTAACTGGAAGAGATCCCATACAGGGATAAGTTCGCCTTTGTTGTATTTAATTAACTCTGTAATTCTATGTATTCTTAGAACTCCAACCAACTTTCAGAATATGAGAAAAAAAAGAACTAGTCTGATTCGACTCTAGTATCAAATAAATGCACTACTCGAGAAACACTAATTCACTCTAAAAGGCAGTTGACATTTCAACACTAATGTAAAATGGCCGTTCGGAGTCGTGCGTGGTTCGACCTTGGATCGTGTAAGGAGACTAGACCACAAACCACTGATTACTTTCCTAGTATATATATGTTTTTTTTTTGTTACATTGTGAATCGTTCGTGATCTGGGTTCTAGCAGAATTATCAGTGCTTCACCCGAAAGAGTGGAGCGTATTACTGAGCCAGAACCCTTTTGTTTTGCTGCAACGCACACAGCACCCATTACCTTTTATTGATGCTTTTTGCTCTTTATTTAATTTTTATTTTGGTGTTGCTATTGTTTGTATTATTTTTTTTTGTTTAGTTGTGTGTATTGTGGCAAGCGAATAAATGGTTTATCTATCTATCTATCTATCTATAAAGTTCGTTTTTAGGGTTCCGTAGTCAACTAGGAACCCTTATAGTTTCGCCATGTCCGTCTGTCTGTCTGTCTGTCCGAGGCTTTGCTCCGTGGTCGTTAGTGCTAGAAAGCTGAAATTTGGCATGGATATATAAATCAATAAAGCCGACAAAGTCGTACAATAAAATCTAAAAATTTAATTTTTTGATGATGATCAGTCTTTCAAAACTAATAGGGGTCTTCAACAATCATTTTTTGATTAAGTGAATATATTCGGATGTGTCCCCCCCTCTAACTTTTGAACCATAGGTCCAAAAAATATGAAAAAAATCGTAGAGCTTAAGAAATACATTAAATGAAAACTATAGCGGACATGATCAGTTTAGCTGTTTTTGAGTTATCGCAAAAAGTTTTCCCTTCATAGTAAAAAGACTTACTTTAATTAGGTACTGATTATGCAAATTTGCCTATTTGTTTAACTCGCGTGAAAGGTACCATTTCATCCCTTGGTTAACAATTTACTATACTTTAAGCTCCAGTTTAGCTTATTGTGACGGAAGAGTAACTACGGAACCCTACACTGAGCGTGGCCCGACATGCTCTTGGCCGGTTTTTATTAGTAGTAGTATTGTACAAAAGCAGATGATAAAAGTAACTTACTTAATTACTTTTTTTTTAATACTACGTTGGTGACAAACAAGCATACGGCCCGCCTGATGATAAGCAGTATCCGCAGCCTATGTACGCCTGCAACTCCAGAGGAGTTACATGCGCGTTGCCGACCCTAACCCCCTCCCGCCCCTCGTTGAGCTCTGGCAACCTAATTCACCGGCAGGAACACAACACTATGAGTAGGGTCTAGTGTTATTTGGCTGCTGTTTTCTGTAAGGTGGAGGTACTTCCCCAGTTGCTCTAGATCTGGAATGATATCCGCTGTGCTGTGCCCTACCATACAAAGCGAGATGACATTCACAATGCCCATACCTCTCTTGTGGACGTAGTTTAAGGACGTACCCGGGTCCAAACTTACTTTTTTTTTATTGAAATACACTTTTTAAAAACACGTCACGGCAATGTAACAATTATAAATCATATGGGATACCTTACATTCTTTTGCTTTAATAAGTAATAGTTCCTGATTTTTACAAGGCGTTTTTCAATAGACATGTCGTGGTTTTTTCTAATGCTAAAAAAACTAATTATAGCTGGCGGCTAACTACAATAACTACTACTACACATATTTACATTTATGTACTAATATAAGTACAATATGGTACTTCCGAGAACTAGCACCTCAATATATAAAATAAACCGGCCAAGAGCATGTCGGGCCACGCTCAGAGTAGGGTTCCGTAGTTACTCTTCCGTCACAATAAGCTAAACTGGAGCTTAAAGTATGGTAGATTGTTAACCAAGGGATGAACTGTGGGTGTACGTCTTTTTACTATGAAGGGGAAACTATTTTTTGGACCTATGGTTCAAAAGTTAGAGGGGGGGACACATTTTTTTTTCTTTCGGAGCAATTATCTCCGAATATATTCACTTTATCAAGAAATGTTTGTTGAAGACCCCTATTAGTTTTGAAAGACCTTTCCAACGAAATCCCACACTGTAGGGTTGAAGCAAAAAAAATGTTCACGCCCACTTAACGTGTAGGGGAGGTACCCTAAAAAAATTAAATTTTTAGAGTTTATTGTACGACTTTGTCGGCTTTATCTATCCATGCCAAATTTCAGCTTTCTAGCACTAACGACCACGGAGCAAAGCCTCGGACAGACAGACAGACAGACAGACGGACATGGCGAAACTATAAGGGTTCCTAGTTGACTACGAAACCCTAAAAAGTACGTTCATATCTGCTATTAATGTCTTCAATCATCTGCCAAACCAAATAAAGCCTCGAAGGAAATACTTTTAAAAGATGCTTAAAAAACTTTTTAATAGACCAGTCTTCTATAACTTAAAAGAATTTTATAACTATGTAAACCTAAATGTATATTAAAATATAGTTTAAGATAAAAATAATTGTATTCCCGAGAAGGGTAAAACTGTTGGTACTCATCAAAAAATGTACCTAATAGTCATATTCTTGTACCTACTCAGTTTACACAATAAATATTTCTGATTCGATTCTGAATATCTGCAAATGTTATTATCCAAATTCCATATTATTTATTATCACATCACCTATTCGGAAAAGGGCTTTTTTTGCTCTGCAAGGAGGGATCAAAGTTGCAGTTTTCTGTTTAAGGTCGCAATTTTTTTTCTTTTTGGCATACCATTATACATTTTACTACCTTAAATAGTATTTTCACATCACCTATTCGGAAAAGCGCTTTTTTTCCCTGCTCTGGTTCAAAATGACACTTTTTTGTCCTAGGACACTGTTACTTTTTTCATTTTTTGTTTTGACTTAATAATATTTTAAAAAAAAACCCTGATAGTTAATGTGAAAATCAGTACGTGTCACATGGACGTAAAATCAATTCCACCTTGGGCGCTAACAACCTCGCTATGCTCAAGATTCAAATTTAGAATCCCTCACTACTCTTAAGATTCTATTGTAGAATAAGGGTTTTATAGTATAACAAGGGTTCTATAATAGAACAAGAGTTATATAATAGAACAAGGGTTCTACAATTGAACAAGGCTTCTATAATAGAACGAGCGTTTTATAATACAACAAAGGGTTATAGGTATAATAGAACAAGAGTTCTATAATTGAACAAGGTATCTAAAATAGAACAAGGGTTCTATAATAGAACAAGGATTCTATAATAGAACAAGGGTTCTAAAATAGAACAAGGGTTCTATAATGAATCCCGAGAGTAGCGAGGCGAAGACGCTTCGTTCAGGATTCAATGTACGCCCTCGCCGTTAATATGTGGTTTTGCTACCTCGTGACAAAATCTACTATGTGAAACATACTCGTAATAAATTCCTCATTAGGCGATGTGAAAAGCAGTACATGTTAAGTAAGTAACAGGCGAGTACGGGTACTAGTTTACAATTTTTATTAACAAATACTACTTAGTGCCAGACATAAAATATATGTTACATAATGTAAATGTTTATTTCTAATTCCATCTCATTTCCGAATGTCATTTTAATATGAAAAAGTAACTATCGTTTTTTTTTCTATCAATTACTTACATTTTAATACGATACCTACCTGTCCAAATCGTGTGGGATGTACATTATTAGCTCACAAGAAAAAACGTTATACCTTACACCCACCAGTGTACAACGACCTTAACTTCTCAAAAAGCCTTTACAACATATAAATACATCCTTTCATCACCTCACTAGCTCTTAATACCAATGCAGAAGGACGATATTCGTACGTTTTTCATTTTCTCAAACGCATCTAAAACTTTGCACAAACTTATCGATGCAACTCAAATATAAAACGTTAGCTCTTAAGAGCATTATTTAAATTTCAAAATCGAACGTGTTTTGGTTCTACGAATTTACACACTTAAAAATATAACCGATAAATATTAAAGTAGTTCTAAAGCTGTAAGCATTGGGCCGATAATTGAATAAATTTGAGTTTTGTAGCTGCATATGTATGTTTGTTTAGCTTCCTACATTTTCACACCCACATAATGAAGTGATTCAACGTATTATATGCTTGGAGAGATTAACACATCTTAAGGACAATCCTGTATACTTTTATTGATTTGGGAATTTATAATGAAATGTAAGGGACACGAGAAAATGGAAAAAACCAGACTAATCCTATTGGTACCCGTACTATGAATCACTGACAGTGTCAAAACTGACATATACGCTATCGAGCGTAATTTACTTACTATACATCTCGCTCGCACTTACATGTGAGTGCCAGCGAGATGCATAGAAAGTAAAGTAAGTTACGTTCTCGATTGCGTTTATGTCAGTACCGAACTGGTAGTAGCCACATAGGTCATATGGCAGTCGGGTTCGTAAAAACTAGTGCCTACGCCAGTTCTTGGGATTAGTTGCTAGGCGAACTCAGGCTCCCATGAGCCGTGGCAAAATGCCGGGACAACGCGAGGAAGATGATGTGTTACGCAGCGGCTTACGTGAGCGAATAACTCGCGAACGCGGCGCGGGACAGTGGTCCACGGCATTCGCGTTCGCGACGATATCGCGTACGTAGGACATTTCCATAGGTATGGGCTTGTGCAAAAATCACGCGAGGTTCGATAGGGGGGAGGGGGTCTCGAAAAAATCACGGCAGATCATGTTAGGGGTGGGGTGGGGGGGGGGTATAAGGAGACCTCACGTATATTTTTCTTTACTGAACGAAAGTAAGAAAAAATATCTACTACATACTTTTTCTCGGTTTCGTTAAACATAAATCTTCACTTGGCATCTTCACTTCAAAATAGCGAGTACGAGTATAAACAAGATTTGCTCTATTTTAAACTTACTATTTATCTTACATTTAGGACGAATGAAAAAATAAAATAAAAATACACGTGAGGTTATATGGGGGGGGGGGGGGGGTTAACCAAGAAACCTTGTTCCAACCAAAGCAGTAACCAAAGAACCTCACCAAATATCACCAAGGGGGAGGGGAGGTCAAAAAAGTAGCCGAAAAAACCTCGCATGATTTGTGCACAAGCCCTATCAAAGAATTGATTCACCCGCGCCGCGCCGCGCCGCCGCCGCTTTGCGTTCGCGAGTTATTCGCTCACGTAAGCCGCTGTTATATAGCCATTGAGTAACTCACGTTGAGTGGGCACACGCATGTCCTTTTAAGCATAAGCAATCTGGGCCAACTTGCGACAGTATGACGTGTCACACCCACTTTTACGGGCTTCTTATGGTAACGTTAAAAAAAAACAAGTTATTTTACAGAAAAATCCCCGTGAATATTTGAAAAAAGTTTATATACACCGTTAGGGCTGCCATCTCGACTTTCGCCAAACCCGTACAAAGATTCAAAAAAACCCGGACATTTGGCGTAAATCGCATTTTTTCCCCGGACGAGTCCGAAAATAATATTTTTAAAAAACAAGACCTTTAATTTTACCTGTAGTTTTAATGTGCTTCCTTACATGAAAAGTGTCCGGGTATTCCCCCCCCCCCCCCCCGGACACTTCTTGACCCCCCCCCCGGACGGCCCCAGGGCGGCCTCCAAACTAGGACAAATCCGGGAAAACCCGGACGGATGGCAGCCCTATACACCGTGGACCCATATAACCCGAGAGATTTTATTAACCACGCATTCGTGAGGTCATTTTGAAGTAAAAGTATAGTAATATAATAGCTACCTCTAATATGCAGATCACTACATATTATAAAACAAAGTCCGCCGCCGCGTCTTGGTGTTTGATTCATATCCTTAACAGTCTGTATGTTCGCGATAAACTCGAAAACGCAGCCGATTATTAAGAGCTTACAAGCTTAAATTATAAGAATGAAGAAAAAAGTTACTGTCAATGAATAATCATTAATTTATACACACTTAGTAAATCTATCAAGTACTTCTCGAGACCTCTTTAAAGAGTTTCAGCACAATTTGTTTTTCTCCTGCATTCTAGAGGACGAATTACAACTTAGCCTTTTTTTTTTTTTTTTTAACGTTGGGGAAATGCTTTTACGCATGCCACCTAGTCCGGGGGAAACTAGGGGCGATGACGGACTAACCAGTAAAGGACTACCGTCTAAAACCACCAACGAATGCCGGCTCCGCCTTAGATTGGGTGCCGCAGGGTCGCTATCAGCATTCGACCGCGTGCAATTACAACTTAGCCTACTGATTTAAAGACTAAAATAAAAAGAGAGCCTTTCTAAGCAGTTGTGGTGAAAAAACATAGGTATTACACACCTAGAGCAGTAAAGTAAATGTCTCAGATATAACATGTAATTTTAAACCAAGGTGAAGTCGAGATCCATATGATCCGGGTGTTTAGCCAACGTGCCAATCGTTAACGCTACGTAGCGGAACGTAGTCATCTCTCTCTATCACTCTTCTATATTAGTGCGACAGTGGCAATTGCGTTTCGTTCGCTACAGAGCGTTAACGATTGGCACGTTGGCTACGCACCCTGAGGCTTTCTTATTTATTGACCAAGCTGTGTATACTATTTTTGATATAGGGTTCAAGCTTATTTGGTTTTAAATACTAATGGTATCATATGTCCAATGTAAATTGAACCCTAAAATGCCTTAAATATTGGAGTCCGTGACTGTACACAGTTTTTTGTTCTATTACTTGATTTATCTTTTTTCTTAGGTTAGGCTTTTTACAATATGTATATAAAAGAAATATATAAAAGCACTTACAAAACAATACAAAAGATATAAACACATTATAAAAAACCTAACCTAGGGTGCCGCCAGCAGCGGGGCAGGGCCCAAGCTGCCGGTGGTCAGGGCCGCAGAGAGAGAGGAACCGCCGGACTATCCGCGCCGTGTCCAAGATCACCGCCTTCTGTATCTATTACTTCATTTATTACCACTTTAGACCAAGTTAGCGTTAAATAAAAATTGCCTGACATAAAAAAGGCTGTATCATAAACCATAAAAATATGTAGTCTATTTAGAACAGGCGATATAATTAAATTTTATAGTTATACAACGGGTGCATGTAATGCTGTAAATTTTCGAAACGGCGTATGCTTAATAGCGTGTGGCCTGTATAAAGGGAGAAGACTAAATGATGATCGTGGAATACCTACATTTTTTGTATTTATCTGCTTTTTAGGGTTCCGTAGCCAAATGGCAAAAAACTGAACCCTTATAGATTCGTCATGTTCGTCTGTCTGTCCGATTATGTCACCGCCACTTTTTAAGATTTTTATTGAACATAGTAAGATGCATACATATTAGCTGCATTCGTATGAACTGTGCTGCAGCTATTTTATAATTTATGTGGACAATTAGAAATTATTCTATTCAAAAGATAAAAAAAATCTCTTTTTGGTTTGTTTTAATATTTAGTAAAATAAAAGTAGAAATGGGTATGATATTTAATCCACCAAGATATAGGTAAAAAACTTAAGTAAGTTACCTGTTGTATGTAGTTGTGACGTGTTCGAATAGACGTTTGTTTTGTTTATGTGTGTCTTTTAAACATGTATTGTCTATTCGAACACGTCACAACTACATACAACAGGTGACTTACTTAAGTTTTTTACCTATACAATTTTTTTTTTTGCGATTTCGGGATTGGTCCTATAGTAAAAATTGCTTAATATTACCTATATATTCAGCCCGTAAATTATTGCAGACGTATTGCCAACTTGATAATACGATACGGTGACGGTTTGAGTGGTTTTTCTCTTTAGATTCACCATTTTATAGGTTTGGTGTTTTATATGATGGGTGTTTGTTAATATGTGAGACGTGTTTAACTTTTTTGTGCTGTGTTTCAGCGCTACTTATTAATGGATTTTAGTTACTACCTACTTACTAAATACAAGTCAGTTTTTGAAGAAAGTAATAAAAAAATCGGGTATAATCGTTTTCGTATAATGCAATCGAATTTCGTATAATTTTTGACGTTGGACTGTATAATCAAGATTTATGTACTGGCAGCCATGTGTCGTTCAGATAGGGAACGCCCTTAGCAGGGATGTTTTTTGTAACCTGCAATACTTAACGATGTTAATATATAGATCATAATGAGCAACTTTTACTGTGGGCCCCGTAATCACGAATAAAATTGTCTGCTTAAAACATTTTGGCTGGTCTGACATTTTCTATGGGAGTGTATTTTTTTTTTCTCGATTTCGGGGCTGGTTCCATAGTAAAAGTTGCTCATTATGACCTATACATTCACATAGTTAAATTATTATTTTTTCTTCCTCGCGTTGTCCCGGCATTTGCCACGGCTCCTGGGAGCCTGGGGCCCACTTGACAACTAATCCCAAGATTTGTCGTAGGCACTAGTTTTTACGAAAGCGACTGCCATCAGACCTTCCAACCCAGAGGGTAAACTAGGCCTTGTTAGGATTAGTCCGGTTTCCTTCACCGAAAAGCGACTGGTAAATATCAAATGACATTTCGTACTAAGTTTCGAAAAACTCATTGGTACGAGCCGGGGTTTGAACCCGCGACCTCGTACGCTCTTACCGCTAGGCCACCAGCGCTTCTTATGGCCATACATTCACATTCACATCGTTAAATATTTTAGGTTATTAAAATAAAACTGGATATTTGCCGATGCTACAAGGCACACCTTGTATAAGTACTATAGAATCTTCTGTTCATCGCAAAATGTACGCCTTTAAAGTTTTTTTTTTATCTTTCACGCTTATAAACTATAGGGCTTGTAAATCGTGTACATACATTGTTTTACAACAAGGCATTGTTCAAGTTTTATTCTTTTTTTAAATGAGCTTTTTTAAACGCGTGTACGCTTTTAATGAAGTTGATTTTTTTTTATTTAGTCAATAAGCGTTTTATTTGGTTTTATACAAGGTGTAAATTTAGATACCTGCAATCATTTACGACGACCGGTTTGGCCTAGTGGGTAGTGACCCTGCCTACGTCGTAAGCTGATGGTCCCGGGTTCAAATCCTGGTAAGGGCATTTATTCGTGTGATGAGCATGGATATTTGTTCCTGAGTCATGGGTGTTTTCTATGTATTTAAGTATTTATAAATATTTATATATTATATATATCGTTGTCTAAGTACCCTCAACACAAGCCTTATTGAGCTTACTGTGGGACTTAGTCAATTTGTGTAATAATGCCCTATATTTTTTTTTTTTGCGGGGTGAATACAGGATGTTTATTTATAGTCTGTAGTTTTAGGTATTTAAATAAACGTAAACAAAATCTACCCTCAAATGACTCCTTAAGCCAGTTGAGGGTAGATGAGAACATTACACAATTAAATAATGTAGGTTAAAGTGAGGTCGTTCAGTGACAGATCCAGGCGGTGTTGTATTTGGTTGGTTAACCAATAAATGTTATAACTACCCGAAAATGTACAAATTGTTTGTTTACGTTTATTTAAATACCTAAAAGTACATACATAATTTACGGGCTGAATATATAGGTCATACTGAGCCACTTTTACTATGAGATCAAACCCGAAACGCAAAAAAAAATTTCTCTCCCATGGAAAATGTCAAGGTCAGACAGCCAAAATGTATGACACAGCCATATAGTATATAGGTCAAACTTATTGGAGGTTGTATATGTGTGTGCTGGCACAATAGTAAACTTATTACGACACATATATGACACTCGTTTGAATTTGTTATGTTTTTGTACAGCTGTCTGATGTCAATCACTTGCAATATAATATTCACCACGAGAACTAGTGTTTCAACTATCAGCTCCACTACTCTGCTTAAGAGCCTAAACTAGGGTTCTTTCAATGATTAGAGTAGTTAAGTGTTTGATATGTCTTATATGTTTTTTAAATGTTTTGTGTAGGTAATAGAATAATTTTCTAGTTTTCATTTTTTATGCGATTTAATTTGTTGGCGGTTTTTCTATGTTTGTGTACAGTCAGGCACAATAGTTTGGAATTAATTAGTTTGAAATTTTATTTTATGTACCGAGTACAGACAAGTACAAAAGTGACTTTGTATGTCCGTAATAGTTTAAGAGGGCGTATTGGAGGTTGTATATGTGTGTGCTGGCACAATAGTAAACTTATTACGACACATATATGACACTCGTTTGAAATTGTTATGTTTTTGTACAGCTGTCTGATGTCAATCACTTGCAATATAATATTCACCACGAGAACTAGTGTTTCAACTATCAGCTCCACTACTCTGCTTAAGAGCCTAAACTAGGGTTCTTTCAATAAAACTGAGCAACTTTTACGATGGGTTCAACCCCTAAATCATGAAAAAAAAATTGGCTGATTCATACATTTTAGCTGGTCTTAATAAATGAATTTTGGATGGTGGGTAAAACTACTAAAAATCATCAACTTCAGGGGTTTTCCAAGTTTACCGACATTTTGTCTTAAGACAAATGTAATTTTTATAAACTATTACTATCTGCGTCAATTTAAGCAAAAAATCGGAAAATTGATTATATTACTATTGAAATAATATACAGAAACAACTAGATTTTATTTAATTATGTATAAATTTAGATGTTCTGTTTTGTACATTTAAGGGTTAAGTAACTTTCTTACCTACATTTAAATAAAATCTTTTTTCACAAATAAGACTAAAAGCTAATTTAACCATTTATAGTCACCCAAGAAGCGATAAAGAAAAAAAAATTGACACAAGTTTAAAAATAGAACGTCCTCCCGCCATTCTTAACTTATTTTTCTTCATTTTACGGTTCCGATTCTAACCTTATTTTTTTCTCAATCGATTTTCAACCCTATCATCTACTACATAAGCTTCTATTTTCAAATACTTAGGTGAGTGCTAACAAAATACGAAGACTTTTAAGGTGCTCTTTATTTTAATCTCTATTACGTAGGCGTTAATTTTATAATTATAACGTCAAAAAGAGACGAAATTCGATTTTGTAGTTCGTGTCATCCACGATGACGTGTAGATTTGTCAAATCTAAGGGCTCCTCTACACGATGGCCCAGCGTAGGCCAGTCCAAGGGACGCAGCTATGCGGTGAAATGAGATAGCAATATTACTTGCTCCCTCTAACGCATAAATGCGTCCCTAGGACTGGCCTACGCTGGGCCATCATGTAGAGGTGCCATAACCTTTAATAACATGACATTACGAGTAAAGTCGTGAATGACACGATTATTATTATTTATTCATTTATTGAAATACAATTTTACAGCATTACAGCTAGGGGGCGCCAATGCGCTGTAAAATTAAGTAGTAATAGAGCTATAAGCTAGGTAATAAAAATACATTTATGATAAATATGACAATAATTAAAAAGCTGATTCACAATAACGTAAAAAATCTTTAAAAAGTTTATGATTTTTGTCAGCAAACAAGTCGCAGTCAGGTGCAAAAAATAAAAAATTGTTAAGGAGTGTCCGATCTACACATTAAAAACAAAAAACATGAATAATGACTTGAAGGGAGTTATTTTACTTTAGAATTAAACATACAAACTTACCTTTTTAGGGTTCCGTAGCCAAATGACAAAAAACGGAACCCTTATGGATTCGTCATGTCTGTCTATCTGTCCGTGTATGTCACAGCAACTTTTTTCCGAAACTATAAGAACTACACTGTTGAAACTTGGTAAGTAGATGTATTTTGTGAACCGTATTAAGATTTTCACACAAAAATAGAAGAACAATAAATTTTTGTGGGTTCCCCATACTTAGAACTAAAACTCTAAAAAAATTTTTTCATCAAATCCATACGTGTGGGGATAGATACCCCAGACGGATAGGTCTTCAAATATGATATTGAGGTTTCTAATATCATTTTTTTTCTAACCTGAATAGTTTGCGCGAGAGACACTTCCAAAGTGGTAAAATGTGTGTGTGTGTGTGTGTCCTGTAACTTCTAAAATAAGATAATGATAAAACTAAAAAAATATATGACGTACATTACCATGCAAACTTCCACCGGAAATTGTTTTGAACGAGATCTAGTAAGTAGTTTTTTTTAATACGTCATAAATGGTACGGAACCTTTCATCGGCGAGTCCGACTCGCACTTGGCCGCTTTTTGTTGAAGTTAATGTCTTTTTAATCTTCTGTAACTTGCGTCATGTAACTTTTTTCGTTAATTCGTGATTTTTATCGGCAAACCTGACGAACGAATGTACCTACCTTATCGAATTATCCTGTGATTGGTCACGAAAACTTTTTGACTAAAATAAATTCTACATGTAAAACATCTTGTCACAATATTTGACGTTTTAAACATGCGCCCTGTCCAGTTGAGTTGCTTGCAGCACGGGCGTCTATGTGTCGAAGTGGATACAAGGGCCCCCGAAAACCATAAGATAAGAATAAGAATAAAAATAAGAAACCATTTATTGCCACACAAAATACAATGTTCCACTTAAAAATAATAATAATAGGCATGCGCGGCAAAAGGAACGGACTCAGCGTACGCTGCGTCAGCCATTTTATTACAAATTGATTGCGCAGCGCTGATTTTCAGTCCGTCCCCTTCACTGAACTGATAAGATAAGATAAAGATAATGTGACGACCGGTCTGGCCTAGTGGGTAATGACCCTACCTATGAAGCTGTCGGTCCCAAGTTCAAATCCTGGTAAGAGCATATATTTGTGTGATGATTTGTTTCTGAGTCATGGGTGTTTCTATGTATTTAAGTATATATAATTATAATATATTATAATTATATATATCGTTGTCTAGGTACCTACAACACAAGCCTTATTGAGCTTACTGTGGGACTTAGTCAATTTGTGTAATAATGTCCCATAATATTTATTATTTATTTATTATTATTTTTTTTTTTATTTTTTTTTTATTTTATTGATAAAAATGTTTACATGACATTACAGTTGAACCAATGCGTCACGAAACTTAAACTAACTAATAATTATAAGTATTAACAATTATAAAAACAATAATGGCACATTAACAAATTAAATTGGGACAGTTGAGCACCTAGCATCCATCGCCTCACAGAATCTCAAGCATTCACTATACACTGCCGCCCATCGCCAAGCAAATAGATCGCATTCAGGCGTCGATGCCAGGAGCGCATTGAGCAGTGAGAGGGCGCGGGGCAGCGGCGAGTTCCTGCGCGATACGGTGCGCGCCGGCGGCACGGCCAACAGGTCGCGTTGTCGTGGTCTGAGGGCCATTCTCGGGACGTTCTTATGTCTTTCCCATCACGGAACAATGGTGTTCCGGACCTTTGGGAGGCGTGCGCGGAGCCGAAGCCAACACGTAGAGACCCTTTTGACACTTTAATGAAATGTAAGGGGTACACCTAGCGGATGTTGCCCTTGCCCGTGTCATGGGACGCACGCAGAGGCAGCACCCGCCAGGGTGTAAGGACTATTTGAGAGTTGATGGAATCTAAAATGAACTGGGCTATTGGGTGAAAGCGATAGACTAAATACTGGGCTATGGGATAAAATAAAATAATAATGGGAAAAACCGGACCTTTTATTATTATTATTATTTAATGTTCTCAGTTTGGTCTCTGAATAAAATGAGAATGAAATGAAATGTTGGCGGTAGGCTCTTTTATTTTCTTGGTCCCTCATTATCCCATTAAGTTTCGCCACGTAATGTTGGTCAAGTATTTGTATCAAATGAGAGTAGTTTCGCTAATTAAAGTAATTAAATGGTCATTAAGGTAAACATGCCGACAAAGGTAAAAGAATCTTCGACAGTTTAAATGTCTCAGTGGGATTTCAGCTTGTCTATTTGTTGTAAGCTAAAGACGCACTTTATAACGAATGCGCAGCTATCTCACACCGCGAATTTTTAACAAAATTTCCTTTGAAGACGAGTGTAGCAGCAAAAACGTGTTTAAAACGAAACTGAAGAAGTTGCTACTAAATACCTCAACTCAAAACGTGCATCAACTTAAAAATAAATAAATAAAAATAAAATATAAAACAATCCCAAGCTTGGGCAACTAGCTTTTTTCAGATAAGAAAAACAATACACACCTCTTCTTCTTCCTCGCGTTGTCCCGGCATTTTGCCACGGCTCATGGGAGCCTGGGGTCCGCTTGACAACTAATCCCAAGATTTGGCGTAGGCACTAGTTTTTACGAAAGCAACTGCCATCTGACCTTCCAACCCAGAGGGGTAAACTAGGCCTTGTTGGGATTAGTCCGGTTTCCTCACGATGTTTTCCTTCACCGAAAAGCGACTGGTAAATATCAAATGATATTTCGTACGTAAGTTCCGAAAAACTCATTGGTACGAGCCAGGGTTTGAACCCGCGACCTCCGGATTGCACGTCGCACGATCTTACCGCTAGGCCACCAGCGCTTTTTAAAAAAAAAACAATACACACCTACATACATATAGTACTTAGAATAAGTCATAATCATAAATACTTAGATAAATAAATAGTACATAAGATAAGATCGGGTACACAAAAACTGTAAGTGAGTGCAACATTCGCCGATAAACGTTATGTTTGGCGAAACATTATGTAAATGTATATTGTACCAACTTTTTTTGTTAATTAATTTTAAAAAACAATACAGACCACTGAAAAATCATTACTTGTCTCTTTCTTAATGTGCCGCTGTGTTATATTATGTATAAATAAATAAATAAATAAATAAATAAATATTATAGGACATTATTACACAAATTGACTAAGTCCCACAGTAAGCTCAATAAGGCTTGTGTTGAGGGTACTTAGACAACGATATATATAATATATGAATATTTATAAATACTTAAATACATAGAAAACACCCATGACTCAGGAACAAATATCCATGCTCATCACACAAATAAATGCCCTTACCAGGATTTGAACCCGGGACCATCAGCTTCGTAGGCAGGGTCACTACCCACTAGGCCAAACCAGTCGTCAAAGGTCGTATGTATGTATATTTAGATTTGTATCTAATATTTATTTATTTTAATATAGGTATGTATTGTTATATTTATGTTTATTTAAATTGTCAATGTACTGTATGTACTGTCTGCTTGATGTATGTGTAATTTTTCTATTCCTCTAATTCATTCGTGCACTACCTGTTCTAAAAACTTACTGTTCTTTATATCCCGCTACCCTAAGGTTGTCTGGAAGAGATCGCTTACAGCGATAAGACCGCCTGTTGCTACCTTTCTTTACATTGTAAATCTGTTTTTAAATTTGTTTTCTTTGTGGTGCAATAAAGAATATTTACTTACTTACTTACTTACTTACTTACAGACTAAAGTGTTACAATATTAACCTTTTGAACGCCTTATGTCATAAACATCACTCAAACGCCAAGATCCCGGGCGCAACCGAGCTAATGTATACCTTACTTGGAAGTGTGAAGGTTACTTTGACAGCGTCCGCCATAACACCTATAGGTGTCCTTGGCGCTGCGGGCACGACTAGTAACGACGACTTTAGGTGTTCTTGGCGTACAAAAGGTTAAACTTGAGTAAGCGCTGTATAAGAAGCAAACTGAAGATGTAAGATTTGAGCAAAAGTGGATAAAAACAATTATAGTGTTTTCATTGCAACGATAGTACTTTAATTCCAAACAGAGAATTGCGCTGCGAAGCACTGGTGGCCTAGCGGTAAGAGCGTGCGACTTGCAATCCGGAGGTCGCGGGTTCAAACCCCGGCTCGTACCAATGAGTTTTTCGGAACTTATATACGAAATATCATTTGATATTTACCAGTCGCTTTTCGGTGAAGGAAAACATCGTGAGGAAACCGGACTAATCCCAACAAGGCCTAGTTTATCCTCTGGGTTGGAAGGTCTGATGGCAGTCGCTTTCGTAAAAACTAGTGCCTACGCCAAATCTTGGGATTAGTTGTCAAGCGGACCCCAGGCTCCCATGAGCCGTGGCAAATGCCGGGACAACACGAGGAAGAAGAAGAGAGAAGTTCTATATAATTTTCAAACCTGCTCACAATATAACACCTCTGGTACACCTTCGCAGCGGCAATTAGTGTAACTCATAACTTAAGTTTTGTTTATTAAGTTCGACTTACGCTTGACTGTAGATTTCTAATAGATTTTCCTGTCATTTTTAGGTAAGGAAATAGTAGGTGTATTTTTTTATTTATTTTAATTTAATTAATTATTTGGGGGTAATTTTTTGCCTAATAATTTCTTGAACTACTAAACTATTTCCTTTAAAATTATTGAAAAAAAAATGTAATTCACAATGAGCCCTTTCACTTGATATACATACAGTGTGTCCCTAGCCATTAGACAAATCCGAAATATACATATGCATTAGGGTATTTAGAACCAATGTACAAAGTATCATAACAACCGGTGTAGCGGTTTTGAAGAAATTTACAAATTATCATTTTTTACTTTGGAGCAGCCTGTATGTGTTAGTAGCTAATATCTTCAAAGAATAGTATGGAACCTTCTTCGATCTTTTTGATTTATGACACTAATAAACTAATGACTTTTGAAAAAAAGTCATCATTATCAAATATTTCGAACAAATTGTCAAAAACACTGCCAAAGATTAACACAGTGTGTTTCTTTTTGTTGTCGATTATTGCAAGTAACTTTTGTTAGAAAAAAATATTGTTTTATCTTTTGTTCTAATTAAAAAAATATTAACGTCAGAGCATTCCTGAGAAGTAACCCTACGTGGGATTTCAGGGTTTGTCCAATGGCTAAGGTCACCCTGTATAGCACGATATACTTACTTTGCAAAAAAATATTTTTTTATTTTCTCGTTTACCCCCAAAAGTGCTATTTTGAAAATTCATTAGTTCCAGTTTCATGTCCGTCTTCGGTACACATATTTACATATGTGAACCAAATTTCTCCTTTGTTCGTTCAGTAGTAGTCGTCAGACAGACAAACAGACGTACGAGTGATCCTATAAAGGTTCCGTTTTGAGGTACGGAACCCTAAACAATTTATATTTTATGTAACGCAAATTCCAACAAAAACAGACATGATATAAACATAAATAAAATACTTAAATGGTCAATATTAAAGTAATATAAATCTTTGATATTAATACCGGTATTAATTGTGGAATTCCGGTATTGAGAAGCAATATCTGATTTCAATACCGGTTATTGGATGCCCTTACGGTGACTGTACTAACTTAAGATCACTGAGAAAAACTAAATAGAGCCAGACCAAGATAAGTTAGCAGCGATTTTGATAGCCCAGACACTACAAGTGTTATTTTAAACCTCAAACTTCTATAAAATTGTGACATTTACTTAACACTTGCACAGGCTGGACTATCAAAATCGCTGCCAACTTAGCTTGGTCTAACTCTAAGTTATTTTCACAAACAATATTCAACTGAACCAATACTTTCTAATAAACCATTTCCCATACAAATTACAGATAGAAATCACTTCGCACGATATGTCTCCACCCACCTATAAGAGGGTTAAGTGCATATTTTATTTTCTCATTGTTTGTATGTATGGGAATCTAATTAGACAACGGACTAACTGTCAATATCAATAAATGATCAGTAATAGATAATAATATCAGTAATAGATATTCTTCTTTTTCTTTTAAAAGTATACACGTACTTGTTCATACAAAAAGAGTTTTTACAGTAAATATGGTGCTATTTTACCGCACTAGTGCGAAAATTAGCATATTACGTTACTGTGTGGAACATTTAAAGGGTCATATGTACTGTAAAACGTTGTACGATACATGTGCGAATAGGTAATTCGCAACTCGTGTCGATTTAAAACACTCCCTTCGGTCGTGTTTTAATTTATCGCCACTCGTTTCGTATTTCCTATTTTTCGCACTTGTATCGTAATGTACTATTTTTCCCACTTCTAAATATTTTCCGTTCTCCATGTTTTTTAGTATGTTATTGACACAATGAAAAACTAGGTTTATAGGATTTCCTTTTTTTCAAAATTAGCAATACTAAAAAAAAATTTTTTAGAAAAAGTGAAACCTATACCTAGAATATATTATTCTGAAGCGATTGGTATCAAAATGAAAGTGATTTGTTAAGATTTAGTTAGTGGAAACCGATTTCTCCCGAAATGGAATTTCATAGAAAAAGTACCGTTATTTCGTTAGTATCGCAAAGCTATTTATCCCTCTTGAAAATGGCTTCCATCAAATTTACAAAGTGTAACAATAGTTATTTTCTGCCCTCCGGGCGGAAAGCGTCAACTTTGCTCCCGCTGCGCTAAACGAAGTTGCCGCTTTCCGCCTCCGTCGAGCAGAAAAATAGTATACATAGGACATTCCATCCCGCGTGTTTGCCACCCTCGCCTTCGGCTCGGGTAACAATTTTACACGCGGCACGCAATTTCCTACTTTTCCTCCCTTGGGACACTAATAACTATTGTGGTTTAGCGCAGCGGGAGCAAAGTTGACGCTTTCCGCCCAGAGGGCAGAAAAAATAATTGCGATGCGTTTTAAGACATAGGACAATTCCTATGGGTATGTCTTAAAACGCATCGCTAATGTTATCTCGCTTCGTGTGGTAGGGCACAGCACAGCGGATGTCATTCCAGATCTAGAGCGGAGCCCAACTGGGGAAGTACCTCCACCTTACAGAAAACCGCAGCCAAATAACACTAGACCCTACTCGTAGTGTGGACCCTGCCGGTGAGTAAGGTTGCCAGAGCTCAAGGGTGGGGGTGAAGGGTTAGCTCCTCTGGAGTTGCAGGCGTACAGTCAACCAATTTGAATCCTAGGCCACTTAGAACCTTGTCGCTTTAACTACTAGATACTTGACACGCATCACTCAATTGACTCAATAAGCACTGTCGTAGAAGTCGTTATGGCATGGTTCTATAGTGGCCTAGGAATCAAATTGGTTGACTGTACATAGGCTGCCGTGACTGCTTACCATCAGGCGGGCCGTATGCTTGTTTGCCACCGACGTAGTATATAAAAAAAAATGCGAATACATTAATTTTTAAACATACACAAACCATAGGTTTTTTTTTGTTCCAGTCAAGGAAGTTGGTACGTATAGGTAATGATTTTGCGAACGTCATAAGCTCATAAGTCGACGTTGTTCGGTAATTGATTTTAGTTAAGCGATAGCTGGATTTTACAAATGGCCACGGTTGATCGCCGGGTGTAAATCAAAGAATGGTTCAACTTTCATTAGCTGGATACTTCCACGTTAGTTTACTGCTAGTCTATCAATATTAAACCTTGAGCAACATTAATGAGTAATACATAATAAATGATAATCTTGTGAAGACTTCGCCATTTTGAAGTTAAATTGAAAATACCAGTATGAATGATGGTCGTTGGCATGAAAACATAGCGTGGCCCGACTTTATATTTGTTAGAAAAACAAGCTTTTATATACTTCCTATTATCCACCATAATAGGGTTGTTTCCATCTACAAATCTTAGGGCAGAATTGTATCCCAATAAATTCTTTTGGATTATAAGAACATGTTAAACTACTTTTAGGGGACCTGTAAGGACCATATTTTTGTAAATATTGAATTTAAAATATCTTTTGGCAATCGTCACTTAAGCAAACTCGAAACGTCATTGAAGATTCTGATGACGTCACAACTCTCGGATTGACACTGTTGACAGTTAGGCGATAAACAACAAATGACAAATGTCAGTTGACAGTTCGTATCTTCTACGTGTGTATGTAGTTATGTGTCAAACCGTAAACTGTGACGTCACACAATTTTCAAAGAGCGTTTTGGGCGCGAAAGCATCTGTCAAAATATATTTTGTTAATTTAACATATTTAAAGCCGTTTTTAGTATAAAAGTTGAATTTTAGGGCAACTTTTAGTTAATATAGAACGTAATATGAGCGTTTCAAAAAATTGGAAACAACCCTATTTTGACTATGACTAACCATTTCCTATTATATTGTACACTTAATTTAAAACCACAGCTCAAGAGACAAACCCACATAACTCAGAACTTAGCGATAATCCCACGACATATGTTAGCGATTTTAACGATGTTTTCCTGGTTTCCGCACAATCGTACGATCGTAACAAGACAGCTACTACAGCTAGTGATGTGCCATTGTGTACTGGTAAAGACAAAAACATCGACGATAACACAATCGGCTTTAAAAAAAAGTACAGCCCTACTTGCTAATCCAAACGGGCCAGAATATATAATATTTTTTTATATTATTTCTAGTTTTTCACTGAAGGAAACATGGAAACTGGTATTACTTATTCTAAAACTTAAGGCTCAATGGGTTTGAATATCAATATATTTTCGGTCTGGTAAAAACTAATAGGGACAATGTTTGGGATTATGTTTCTCAGTGGATCCCATGCTCCCTTAGCAAAAAGATGGAACAATTGCTAATGTATCAGACAACTGCAGAGATAATAATGTTTCCTACAAAGAAACTTCTATACCCAATGGTGATTTTTAGTCGTGAACAGTAGCCACATTTCCCAATAGAGATTCTTTAAACTAACAAATATTTTGATTTGTTGCCAAACAAATGTTATTGTATTTTTAATTGCCTATTTTTTAAGTACTTGTGCCATAGAACTAAATAAATAAATAAATATTAGGACATTCTTACACAAATTGACTAAGCTCCACAGTAAGCTCAAGAAGGCTTGTGTTGTGGGTACTCAGACAACGATAAATATAATATATAAATACTTATATACATAGAAAACACCCATTACTCAGGAACAAATTTCTGTGCTCATCACACAAATAAATGCACTTACCGGGATTTGGTACTTACCTTTATTTATTAACATTTATAAAACTAAATAAAGTAAAACTTATTTTCATAATTAATCAATTTTACCAATACTTAGTCAAAACTTTAACCAAACCCTCATCACATCACTAACGTATTGTGTCAGAACAAAAGCCAGATAACATCTGAAAACAGATTAGCGTTTTTAAAACTATAATTTAGTGTAATCTTCCATTTCCCACAGTTGTGTGAATGATGGAGTGATAACATTGCGTTTCGAGATCTGTGGGAATTAGAGTTGTTAGTGTTTAGCTTTAAACGTTAAGGATACAGAGACAATTTAACAACAGTAAGGTGTATTCGGGTCAGACATAGAAGTTTTTGTGGCAAAAACGAGTGCTTGAGAAAATAAAACATCGACAAATAATAACATTGATAAGTCAGTCATAGATTAATAATTAAAACATGTAAATTCTACTTGCTGTAATTTACCGGGAAATTTCAATGATGCAAATCAATTACAAATCTGACATTTATTTTTTCATATTTGTTTTTCCATAATTAAAACGTAAACTGTACAATACAATGTCAAAAAATAAGAATACTACGTATGGGTGTATCAAAGAAGATATCCAACGTGTTGTGTATTTCGCGGTCTATAATGTTAAAAATATCTATAACGCTAAGGTAACATTGATAATAGACATGTCGATATTTGATTTTGTCACTCACTTTATTTTGCCACAAAAACTTCTATGTCTGATTCGGGTAAACCGAATCTCGAAAACAGTCGAACGATGCCGAAAAGGGACTCATATTATGTTGGAATTTCGGGCGATTTTTGATTTTCGGAATTATTCGGCATATGAAATTCTAGGCATCGGAGTATTTATCGCACATATTAGCAATAAAATTCAACTCATACTCATTCATGATTTAACTGATTTTATTTTGTAATCAAGATCAAGAACCTTGAGTTTATAAATGATGCTTTAATTTTGTCTTCGATATCTAAATATGACAACCAGGAAAAATGGCATGTAATGAGGAGGGATGAAGGATGAATGCCATATAGGCAAAAGAATGTTAGGGATGAATGTTGATGGACGAAGAGCGGATGATGGACCCAAAAACCGATGGATTGATTGTGTGAAAGAGGATATAAGAAAGAAAGGAGTGAGGTGACCAAAAATAGAGGAGAATGGAAGAGAAAAACATGTTGTGCCGACCCCACATAACGTGGGATAAGGGCAGGAAGAAGACTTTCGAATTTATAATATTAGTAGGGATTATGTACATCTGTACCTACCTAGGTCCCTGGGCTATAAAGATAAACTTTACTGACATGAAATATTATAATCTAGGTCGTTCTACCAAGTTTGGCTTGTGTTACCTATAGGTAACATTTATGATTATTACACCGTTTACGATGCCATCACCTAAAACTAAAATTACGCGCGCGTTTACGAGTGCAGTAACAGTTATAAATATGTATACAAAGGCTATGCCGGGATAAGCTAAGTGAAGCCCAGCCCAGCGACTTTTGGCTTGTAATTTTTTTCATGATATGGCTATATTAGTAGCAAGTATGCACAATATCAGCCCCCCAAATGTTATAGATTTTGGTTAAAAAATTCTTTCTTCAATATTTTTTTTCTAGCGAGCCGATTTTGACGTACGTCACATATATTGTGCATATAGTAAAGGCAATTATACGACATTAATCATAGGACACATTGCCATACAAAAAAATAAATATCTTTTTTTTAAAGTAGTTTTGCGTCATCGACACCACCAAGTTTTTCACCAAAGCAAACCTCTTTAATAAGCTACAAAATGAATGTATTTACTTAATTTTATCTGTGGTATAACATATACATTTGATGATGATGATGATCTAGTAGGTTTCAGTAGTCACCATGCAATGAAACGATTAAAAAAATTTGTTTTTGCTTTAATTGACATTACTAACTTTAACATAGAATTCATTAGTGTATGTATGTACCTATCTCATTAAGTGAAATGTATATTTCTTTTGAGATCAATAAAATTCTTTAACCACAACTTTCCTTAGAATATGTGGTAATATCAAAAATACATGCTGTATACTTACGTGTTACGAATTATCAGTTAGGGGGCGTCCATTAATTACGCGAGCGGTTTTTGAGGTTTATTGGCGCTTTGTTTCATACGCTACTATTGACGCTGACTATACCAGAGTCTGCGGGCCTACCGCGAACGACGTTCGCGCCACGTTCGACGTTTTGCATCCCTGTCACATTTAAGTACGAATTTACAAGTGCGACAAAGAGGCAACACGTCGAATGTGGTTCGCGGTAGGCCTCGTAATCGTAGTTATAATACATGTGTGCGGTGTCTGCGGCCGGTCTGAGCGCTGCGCAAGCGCCAGTTAGGCTGCTGTCACACTGGGGGGAAATCACTGACTTCGTTTAAGGGGTTTTCTTCTTCCAAAAACTGTTCTGTTTCCAAAAACAAAGCAACCAAAGTCCACTACAGGGCTTCTTATATGGAAACTTTTAGCAAAATCGCCAGTAGGAGCTTATATAAATAATAATAAATATTTGGGGACAATCTTACACAGATTGACTTAGCCCCAAACTAAGCAAAGCATGCCCAAATAATTGCCCTTGCCGGAATTCGAACCCAGGATTATCGCCTTCATAGTCACTACCCACTAGGCCAGACCAGTCATATATATACAGTGTGTCCCTTGCCTGTCTGACACACTAACAGACGGTCGTACGTCTATCTGTCGAGAATTGCCTCCTACTAGGCACTGGACACTGGATTCTGTAAGGTTATTCCTGGCCTAAATGTGTGACTAGAACTGTCTAGTTACTGAACCGTGTAAGATTAGGTCTGAGTCATTTCCTGTCCTCTCATAAAGTGAATTCTCAAAATAAAAGGGCCTTTTGCCTGCCTTCCTTCTTCCTCGCGTTGTCCCGGCATTTTGCCACGACTCATGGGTGCTTGGGGTCGGCTTGGCAACTAATCCTAATTTTGCGAAAGCGACTGCCATCTGACCTTCCAACCCAGAGGGTATACTAGGCCTTATTGGGATTAGTCCGGTTTTCGTTCGCCGAAAAGCGACTGGTAAATATCAAATGATATAG
The DNA here is from genome assembly GCF_033807575.1 of Cydia pomonella. NCBI lineage: Eukaryota > Metazoa > Arthropoda > Insecta > Lepidoptera > Tortricidae > Cydia > Cydia pomonella. The sequence goes on from NC_084728.1 coordinate 3,714,251, forward strand.
TTTTAAAAATGTTGCTACGCCCTAGTAGGGTCCATGTTTGTACTGACTACTTAATTATAAGAACATCTTGTAATACCATGGTTGCAACGAATAAATGAAATATATAAAATATTTCGTACATAAGTTCCGAAAAACTCATTGGTACGAGCCGGGGTTTGAACCCGCGACATCTGGATTGCAAGTCGCACGCTCTTACCGCTAGGCCACCAGCGCTTTTTTTGGCCTTTTGCCTGCCAATTTTTTTAAATTAAAATGTGTAAAGTTGATCCAAAAGAGGGCTTAGTGTGTCCCTCGTATATCTTACACACTATAATATATATAGCAACCGGATGGACGTGTATATGTCTCAAGAATTGCTCCCTATTGGACACGCTTTCTATAATCTTGTTCTAGGGCAAATTGTGACAGCTTTTACCCATACTTTGACGACCAGTTTGGCCTAGTGGGTAGTGACCCTGCCTACGAAGCCGATGGTCCCGGGTTCAAATCCTGGTAAGGGCATTTATTCGTGTGATGAGCATGGATATTTGTTCCTGAGTCATGGGTGTTTTCTATGTATTTAAGTATTTATAAATATTTATATATTATATATATCGTTGTCTAAGTACCCTCAACACAAGCCTTATTGAGCTTACTGTGGGACTTAGTCAATTTGTGTACTAGTGTCCCATAATATTTATTTATTTATTTATTTAAAAAAAATAAAAAAAAAAAAAAAAAAAAATAAATAAAATAAAATAAAAATACTGCGACTAGACTAACCACGTGGGTTTAGGTTTGTATGTATGTATGTATGTATATATGTATGTATGTATGTATGTATGTATGTATGTATGTATGTATGTATAAACTCTTTATTGTACAAAAGACAAAATATAAATATGGCACAGGATAAGCAGTACAAAGGCGAACTTATCCCTTTAAGGGATTTCTTCCAGTTAACCTTTGAGTAGATGAGAATTGATGAAGAATGTTGTTTGTGTTGTATTCTTGACTTAAAACGGGACCTTATTTATTACTAAGACTCCGCCGTCTGTCCGTCTGTCTCTCAGTCAGTCCGTCTGTCACCAGGCTGTATCTCATGAACCGTGATAGTAAGACAGTTGAAATTTTCACTGATGATGTATGTCTGATGCCGCTATAACAACAATTGGCTACTTGACTGTTTTTTGTAAATAATGTCAAACGATCTTGATTTTCCTGAGGATCAAATGTATATATAGGACTCATGGCATTTAAGCAACACAAAGGTCAGAAATGAGAGTTAAAGTCTGACGCTCGCACTCGACCATTGAAACGCCTCTAACAAAATGATAAGGTTATGTGACGTCACATCATATAAGTCTGTCCTAAATGTATGGAAGATCAAGGAAATTTCCATTTTGACCCTGAAATATTGCGTTTATGTGTATAATTGTAATACAATTTATTTTTCAATAAAATGTAAGGAATCGAATGGTACCATTTTCTTTTCTATTTTTTTTTTCTTTTTTATTTTTGAAACTTCGTAGCCTTGTATTTTTTTATAATCTCAATATAATTTTTTAAATTCCACTTTTTTATAATGGATGGCTCATTTTCTATCCATTTAATTAAATTTTGTTATAATATTCAACATGTGTCAAGTACCCAATTACTAAAAAGTACGGAACCCTCGGTGTGCGAGTCCGACTCGCACTTGTCCTGTTTTTTATGGTTTTTTTTCCTGCCTATCCCAAACATAAGTAAATCGATCCCGAAGAGGGCTTGGTGTGTCCCTTACCACCTGACATACTAGCAACCGGACGGACGTGTATATGTGTCGAGAATTGCCCCCTATTAGGCGCTGGACACGCTTTCTATAAGCTGGCTTTTGGCCTTATATAGATACTGGACACAGGTATTTAATATAAAAAGTAATTATATAAAAAAGCTAATTGAAACATGTGAGACTTATGCGCAGCAGCACGGTTTGAAATACAACGCTGCCAAAAGCGAGTTCATGATTTTTAGGGGTAAATTAAAGTGTCCAGCCTACACGCCCAAAATAATGTTGAACGGATATCCTTTGAATCGTGTCACACATTTCAAATACCTAGGGCATATTGTGACCGAGGACCTGAAAGACGATCTTGATATCGAGAGGGAGCGCAGAGCGTTGTCGGTCCGAGGTGGGATGCTGGCACACAGGTTCGCACGCTGTAGTGCCCAAGTGAAGCTGACTTTATTCAAAGCTTACTGTCAAAGTTTTTACACGTGTGGCCTGTGGGCCAGTTTCAGGCTGAAGACTTATAATACCCTGCGTATCCAATATAATAACATTTTCAGAATGCTGTTTGGGCTTCCTCGATTCTGTAGCGCCTCTGGAATGTTTGCCGATGCCGCTGTAGAGGACTTTTATGCTATAGTGAGGAAGAAGACGGCATCTGTGGTGAGGCGGATGAGGGGGAGCGCAAACAGCATCCTGAGAATGATAGCAGAGAGGTGGGATTCGGATATTCTCCGCCGTTATACCGAACTCCATATCATACGACCTAAGAAATAGATATTTGTATGAAACCTGTAATATAAGATAGTTTACTAATGTAGTTTTATAAGTGTCTTGTAACTAACAATCTATGGATCGGAGGAATCTGAAAATAAATAATTTTTATTTTTTTTATTTTATTTTTATTTATTATTTATTTATAAATAACATTGAAAGAGGATTTTAAAGGGTTTAACTAGGTCAAACATAGTTTAGAAAACGTCACTTCTGTGGACAATACAATAAAACCAAGACAATTCTATAACGATTTTAATAGCACAGAGTTTAATTTATACGTCATAATTTGATAGAAGTTTGACGTTTAAAATAAAATCAATAGAGACTGCGGTCCGCTTGGCAACTAATCCCAAGAATTGGCTTAGGCAGTAGTTTTTACGAAAGCGACTGTCATCTGACCTTCCAACCCAGAGGATAAACTAGGCCTTATTAGGATTAGTCCGGTTTCCTCACGATGTTTTCCTTCACCGAAAAGCGCCTGATAAATATCAAATGATATTACGTACAATAATTTCAGAAAATCTCCTTGGTTAGGTACGGTCACGTCTGAAAATATCGATACGGAGAAAGGGGTCATCCATTAATTACATCACACGTTTAGGGGGAGGGAGGGGGTCAAGAAAATGAGACATGTTGTGACAAGGGGGAGGGGGGAGTCACAAACTTTGTGACGTCACTTTAACTTCACCAGTATTTATAAAAAAAAATATATTCGCTGTACAGTTACGAGTAAATAACGAGTTTTTAGAACGATAATCGTTTTATGCGATTAATTTTCTTTCCTAGTCGGTTTTGTGTTATAATTACTAATATTTCTTTTGTCCAAAATAGTTTGACGAAATATTAATAGTAACAAACTCGAGTCGCCAATTTTGTTGAAAAAAAATGCGAAAAATGTGACGTCACACCACACTTGGTCACATTTGGCAAACCCCCCCGGTTTGCCAAATGTGACCAAGTGTGACAAGGAGGGGGGAGGGGTCAAAAAACCTAGAAATTCGTGTGATGTAATTAATGGTAAAAATATGTATACACTACCTTAATATATGGGCAATAAAGTCGTGTATACATATTTTTGGCACTTTTTTCGTATCAATATTTTCAGACGTGACCGTACAAGGCGGGGTTTATGAAACCCTCTAGTTAGGTATAACATTGAAAACTCGTTAACACGGGCTTTTCGGCGTTTACCGTCAGATTTGTGCTACCGATTCTACTGTATAAGATTTCTTTTTATTATGAAGGAGAGAGTTAAAAATAGAACGAGACAAATGCAATTAAGAGCGTTTACATTTTTAATCTGAAGATTAAATACCGGTGTTGTTAGTTACTGTTTAACCAGACGTAGGGATGGACTAAGCGGATAGATTGTTATCGATAAAAGCTATTTTTCCACTGTTTTTAAGCTGAAACTGAAGTCGGTTAAAAATTAATTATGGTAATGAGTAGTTACCCATTACTATTACTACTAGCCCTGTGAGCTGTAACCTCGCGTTAGTCTTAGAAAATTTAAAAGTTTTTTTTTAATTAAAATGTAACAAAAAAATACAATATTGTATGTACGTTAATCTAATTTTTCGCCAAACTGTGAAACAGTTTGTTGGCGCTGTGGTCTAAAATAATCTTGAACTAAATAGGTACACAAAAAATTAAGTAGGTAGCAATATGAGCATAGGAACATACTTATACGTATACATCTTAACTCTTTTTTTGTGAGACAGCATTACACACAATTGATCATGCGTAAATCTCCAGATCCAGATCCAGATCCAGATCTAGAGCAGAGCCCAACTGGGGAAGTACCTCCACCTTACAGAAAATCGCAGCCAAATAACACTAGACCCTACTCATAGTGTTGTGTTCCTGCCGGTGAGTAAGGTTGCCAGAGCTCAACGAGGGTGGGAGGGGGTTAGGGTCGGCAACGCGCATGTAACTCCTCTGGAGTTGCAGGCGTACATAGGCTACGGATACTGCTTACCATCAGGCAGGCCGTATGCTTGTTTGCCACCGACGTAGTATAAAAAAAAAAAAAAAATCTTATCTCGTGAAAAATACTTATTTCGTTGATTCGTTATCACAGTGAACTCACAATGGTCTTACGCGTATTATCCGCTATTGGCGCTTAAGTCCTATTCCTATATAGCAATTTCCGCATTTCCGCAAAATACAAAAACTGGATAGACGAAATAGTACATTACGATACAAGTGCGAAAAATAGTAAATTCGAAAAGAGTGGCGATAAATTAAAACACGACCGAAGGGAGTGTTTTAAATCGACACGAGTTGCGAATTACCTATTCGCACATGTATCGTACAACGTTTTACAGTACATATGGCCCTTTAAATGTTCGACACAGTAACGTAATATGCTACTTCTCGCACTAGTGCTATAAAGTAGCCCCATATGTACTGTAAAAATTTAATCGTATTAAACCAGATGGCACCAAAATTTCACGAGAATCAGATTAAGCGATGATTGAATTTTCGAAAGAATTCATTTCTATTAAAAGCATAGAATTATCGTTGGCTATATTATTACACTTAATTAGAATAGTAAATATTAATTTTGTTACTGTTTAAATAACTATTGTCTTCTTTGTTGTCACATTGTAAATAAATCTAATTATCATGTTATGTAGGTAATAACTTATTTTTTAACGCATGTTTTCCTCATTACAGGTAAATGTCTACACTCTGCGCTGCAACTTTTAAACACAAAGCAAGTTATCGTCGATATCGATATCGACGTCTTCTAAACACAATAGGAGTCATCGATAGCTATCAACAACAACCCCATCTCTACAAGGACTTACCAGTTCTACTTTTTAGGGTGCCGTAGCCAAATGGTAAAAAACGGAACCCTTATGGATTCGTCATGTCTGTCTGTCTGTCCGTCCGTATGTCACAGCTACTTTTTTCCGAAACTATAAGAATTATACTGTTGAAAGTTGGTAAGTAGATGTATTCTGTGAACTGCATTAAGATTTTCATACAAAAATTGAAAAAATTTGGGGGTTCCCCATTTCTAAAACTGACTGAACATTTTTTTTTTCATTAAACGCATACGTGAAGGTTATCTATGGATAGATCTTCAAAATTAATATTGAGGTATATAATATCATTTTTTTCTAAACTGAATAGTTTGCGCGAGAGTACCCAGTAACTTCTAAAATAAGAGAATGATAAAACTAAAAAAAATATATGATGTACATTACCATACAAACTTCCACCGAAAATTGGTTTGAACGAGATCTACTAAGTAGTTTTTTTAATACGTCATAAATTGTACGGATAGCAGTGGAGGAGGCCTTTACTCACCCTAGGGATTCTAGAACAAAATATTAATTAGATATAAGTTTTAATTTCATACATGTAACCATATCAAAAAATAAAAGGCATTTTTATTTTTAATTTTATTTACTTATAAATTGTACGGAACCCTTCATGGGCGAGTCCAACTCGCACTTGGCAGCTTTTTGTAACCTGCTTCTATGATAATGTACATCCCGTACCATGACACACTTAAAATATGTGTCCGACTTACTTTACACACTTTTACTTACACACTATTTTATTCCCAATTACTACGGCGTACGGGTTAGATTTGTGTGAAGATTTACATGGATTTGTGTTCTTTTGGTTTGTGAGTACAGAAATAGGCTGTAAGAGCGTATAAAACTGTCTGGAAGCATAAACTAGACGTGTCGTTCTGAAAGTTAATTAAATTGTTTATAGGTACTAGTTTTATATGTCTTTGAAAGATGCAATTTTCTAATTGTTTGTGTGAAAGGGATAGTTATTCGTTTTACAAGGGGCAAAGTTATTGTTTAATCGCTCGAGATAATATTGATACTCGAGCAAGAGAAAGATTCTAAAATTGAACCACGAGCGTAGAGAAAGGTTGAAAAGTGGAATCTTGAACGTTTCGAAGGTTTCAAGGCACGAGGGTTAAATATTTTTTGCCAACGAGTGAAACGCAAAATTTTATGCGAGTTAAATACTTACTGTAAAATATCAAACAAAATCAAACCAACTCAAATCCAAATGAACATTATTAAATATTTATCATTCATATTCATCATTTAAAAATCAATTCTAGGTCTTCGCACACTATACCAATTCCACACCAACTCAACTCACTTTTGGTTCACCTTAGTGGACGACGAGTGGACGACGCGTAGACCACCCGACAGTTACCTAAATTTTAAACATTGTACTATAGGACATACAAGATAAGGCTTTAATTTCAATATTTAATTTTGAGTCGAATGGCTGTTGAGTTGTAACAATGTGCTAAGACCTTCTACCAGCCAACATAACTAAACAACTCAAAAAATGTATTCGATTACTCTGCCACACATGCCTGTATCTCCTAAACCGTGCGTCGTAGCGCAAAAATAATCAAATTTTCGTTCCCCTTTAGAACCACCGAAATAATAATAAACAAACACAAAAAAGGAAAAAAAGAAACAAAAAAGCATAGATAGATAGAATTTTTATTGATATTAATCATACACTGTCAGTTACATTATAATAATTAATAACAAAATGATGATAAAAATTAGATAAACATGTCAATAAATCATTTAAATACACTTAACTATAAATTAATAATGTCAACAAATTATATAAAGAAATTAAAAACAATAACAAAAGATATTAATTCAAATTACAATCACAGAAACGACTTATAATTAAAAAATTAAATAAAAATAATAATAGTTACAATTCCATTAATGCAGATGTTCGATATGAGCATATTTTGAATAGAAATAGCATAATGGCAGAATTTTGCTTATAGGTTTTTTATGGTTAAATGCTAAGACGTGTCATAATTTGACGTTTAAAAAAAAAAGCGGCCAAGTGCGAGTCGGACTCGCGCATGAAGGGTTCCGTACCATTTAAGACGTATTAAAAAAAAATCTACTTACTAGATTTTGTTCAACATTTTACCACTTTGGAAGTGTCTCTCACGCAAACTATTCAGTTTAGAAAAAAATGATATTAGGAACCTAAATATCATTTTTGAAGACCTATCCATACCCCACACGTATGGGTTTGATGAAAAATTTTTTTTTTAAATTATATGACGTTTTAAAAAAAAACTACTCACTAGATCTCGTTCAAACCAATTTTCGTTGGAAGTTTGCATGGTAATGTATATCATATATTTTTTTTAGATTTTTCATTCTGTTATTTTAGAAGTTACGGGGGGGGGGGGGGGGGACACACATTTTTTAACTTTGGAAGTGTCTCTCGCGCAAACTATTCAGTTTAGAAAAAAATGATATTAGAAACCTAAATATCATTTTTGAAGACCTATCCATAGATACCCCACACGTATGGGTTTGATGAAAAAAATTTTTTTTTTTAATTTTATGACGTATTAAAAAAAAAAACTACCTACTAGATCTCGTTCAAACCAATTTTCGGTGGTAGTTTGTATGACAATGTATATCATATATTTTTTTTTTGTTTTTTCATTCTGTTATTTTAGAAGTTACGGGGGGGGGGGGGGGGGCACACATTTTACCACTTTGGAAGTGTCTCTCGCGCAAACTATTCACTTTAGAAAAAAATGATATTAGAAACCTCAATATCATTTTTGAAGACCTATCCATAGATACCCCACACGTATGGGTTTGACGAAAAAAGATTTTTTGAGTTTCAGTTCTAAGTATGGTGAACCCCCAAAATTTATTGTTTTTTTTTTCTATTTTTGTGTGAACATCTTAATGCGGTTCATAGAATACATCCACTTACTAAGTTTGAACAGTATAGCTCTTATAGTTTCGGAAAAAAGTGGCTGTGACAGAATCGGACAGACAGACGGACATGACGAATCTATAAGGGTTCCGTTTTTTGCCATTTGGCTACGGAACCCTAACAAAGGTAGGTTGCCTTACAGCCCTAGGTGTGTAAGGCTGTATTAAATTCCTTTACATATCATCTTCACTCATCGCACCAGATACGTAGTATTTCCGGACCTAATTTTAAGTAATTCATATCAACATTTCCTTTGCAAGTTTGAGAAAAAATATAAAAGAAGAAAAACAGACGACATAGAAATAGCATGAGCAATAGGTATGACCAACAAAATCATTGATCAAGGGCAAAAAATAACCAGTTAGCTATTTTGATGCAGAAAAACTTATATTTCTAGTATACGTAATGCTGACTTCATCGGCGGAGAGAGAATAAATTACTCTATGTTAATAACAAAACCTGTTAGTATTTAAAAAAAAATAAAAGTAACTAAAGTCAACATAGAGAAGACTAATATATTTTTTATTTAGTCAGAAAATAGTACATTACGATACAAGTGCGAAAAATAGGAAATTCGAAACGAGTGGCGATAAATTAAAACACGACCGAAGGGAGTGTTTTAAATCGACACGAGTTGCGAATTACCTATTCGCACATGTATCGTACAACATTTTACAGTACATATGGCCCTTTAAATGTTCGACACAGTAACGTAATATGCTACTTCTCGCACTAGTGCTATAAAGTAGCCCCATATGTACTGTAATAGTACATTGTGCAACGAGGGGGGTACTTAAGTGAAATTTTGGATACGAGGGTGATAGTGACAAAGACCCGAGTTTGCAATATTCGTACCCCCGGAGTTACACACAATGTTTTTCATCACACTTGCGAAGAAAAAACTAATTTATAAACGAAATAATTCTTAAATACGGTGACATACCAAACATTCGTCGGCCATTTTGTAATTTCTTGACAGGTTAGCATCGAGGGCACAGACCTATTCGGCATTCAGCCACGATTAATAATTATGTAAAAATATTTTAAACGGCTGTTAAATTAATCGAATTATTTAATTTTAAAATAAACAAAAATGTTAAATTATAAACGTCAGTATTTTAAAAGTAAAACTCATTTATGCTACTTGGTTGTATGAAAAAGTGACATACTTAATTTAAAAACTAGGGAGTTATAGTTTTTTTTTTTCACAATCCATACCTCCCGCAGGAACAAAATAGGCCTTTGTCGTTTAGTACACCTGCATGAAATAAGAATTTTTTCGAGCGTGTGATGAAAAATTAATTTTAGACCAGCAACCTATTTTCGAACATTTTAAAATACACGTTCTAAATTCAAATGGACGTAACGGATGGGTAAGCTCTAAGGTAAATGGTTGAAAGCTGCACCAGAACCGCCGCGCCTTGGCGAGCGATGGAAAAATCATAACATATCTTCAGCAGTGTACACGTGTGGCTGATAGATACTTAAATAAATAAAAACCGGCCAAGAGCATCTCGGGCCATGCTCAAAGTAGTGTTCGGTAGTTACTCTTCCGTCACAATAATCTACACTGGAGCTTAAAGTATGGTAGATTGTTAACCAAGGGATGAACTGTGGGTGTACGTCTTTTTACTATGAAGGGGAAACTTTTTGCGATAACTCAAAAACAGCTAAACTGATCATATCCGCTATAGTTTTTATTTAATGTCGTTCTTAAGCTCTACTTCCAAGATTTTTTTCATATTTTTTGGACCTATGATTCAAAAGTTAGAGGGGGGGACACATTTCTTTTTTTCTTTCGGAGCAATTATCTCCGAATACATTCACTTTATCAAGAAATGTTTGTTGAAGACCCCTATTAGTTTTGAAAGACCTTTAACGATATCCCACACTGTAGGGTTAAAGCAAAAAACTTCACTCCCACTTTACGTGTAGGGGAGGTACCCTAAAAAAAATTAAACTTTTAGATTTTATTGTACGACTTTGTCGGCTTTGTTGATTTATATATCCATGCCAAATTGCAGCTTTCTAGCACTAACGACTACGGAGCAAAGCCTCGGACAGACAGACAGACAGACGGACATGGCGAAACTATAAGGGTTCCTAGTTGACTACGGAACCCTAAAAATGTTCGATCCGGCTAGAAAATAAAAGGAGTCATTCTGTTCACAAATACACAGCCTCCGACCAGCCCACCGTGGGTAAAAAAAAATCTCACATCTCGAACACCGACGCACTGCATCCGTTCGACCGTTTTTATTCCAATTTCAAATCGCAACAGTACTATGACGTCACCGATTGGCTGTCACGTCACGTACGACGCCGGACGCTGTAACGGACCACGTTGTTCAATTTTAAAACGATCTAATTCCTTAAAATATGTATGGTAGTTAAGACCTTTTGATCTGAGAGTCCTGTGGTATAGTTGCAAACGCTGACAAGAGCGATCGAAGGATCAGAGGGCCTACCGCGAACCATGTTCGACGTGTTGCCTCCCTGTCACGCTTACGTACGAATTTACAAGTGCGACAGAGAGGCAACACGTCGAACGTGGTTCGCGGTAGGCCCTCAGAATAGATGGTCTAGTTATAAGTATGCGTATATGCGAAGTTCATTTTTTAAAAGGATAAATCTTTTGGTGATTAGATCCCTAAGTAATGTAATGGGTTGGGTTGGTTAAGATCTAAAATCATATTTTTACACATCCTGATTTTTCAGAGTCAAAAAGTACCAGTCCTAGTGATTGATTAAATATTTACTCAAAATAAATACTATCGATATCGACAGCAAGCAATGAAGGCTACCGCATTAAATTTCGCCGCTAGGAGCGCTAGTGCAGACGGAGGTTTTTAAGTTTTTTTAAAATGTCAAGTGTATAAGTGTAAGTGTGTAAATATTTATATATTATATCGTTGTCTAAGTACCCTCAACACAAGCCTTATTGAGCTTACTGTGGGACTTAGTCAATTTGTGTTAATGTCCTATAATATTTATTTATTTAAGTGTATAGAATTTTTTGCAAGCGTTTATTATCGCGTATTTTCACTACTTATTTATAACTGTGGTAAACATTTTTCCATATTTTATTAATTTGTATGTATGTATGTATATGTATATACTTTATTGTACATAGAAATAAAAATACGAAAAACACAGTTACAGAGTAAATTAAATACAACAAAGGCGAACTTATCCCTGTATGGAATCTCTTCCAGTTAACCTTTGAGGAAATGAGTAAATCAAAAGTAACGATTAATGAATGACAAACAAAACAAAAGTGTACAATCACTAAAATTAATGAAATGCAAGTTAATTATGGTAATCATTAGATATAGTTCAATAAATGTAAAAAAGTGCCAACTAAAATATATGCAAAATTAATCAGGTTGAAAAAACGGCAGATTTAGACGATAAAATACCTTTGTTTATAATATTAGAACGTACAGATTTTTTAAAATAAGCTTAGCAAAATTTTGAGATATGTTTTAGGACCTCTATCTACAGTGGCGCCACCTGGTGAGCATAAAAACGGTAGCCCCCATTTGTAAACCATAAAAACAACTGTGAATCAACCTTAAAGTAAACAATATTAATTAAGTGTTCATTCCTTCATTATCTATCAGCAACTCTTTGATTTATCCTTATTGCAACTATAAAAATCTGGCATCTGACATTGACTCTAGCAATTCTAGCAGTTAATTGTAATTTTTAAAAGCTAATACTCATAAAATTGCATAACGGTACTGTCTTACGTAATAAATTTGTCGTAACATCTCTTAAACGTCAAATCAAATTGCACATGTCCTACCGGGGTATACCCCGCATGATATACATATATGTAGATTTCTATCACGTTAGTTTCTTATGCGTAGTGTTAACGGACCTAACTTTATATGATTCCAAGTATTCAAACGGTCCAAAACGAGCCCTTTACTGAATTCCACCTATAACGCAAGGAATTCCCTTTGTCTACCACAAATGCGTAAATAACGGCGTTTGTCTGCGCATCTAAAGGTATATCTTATGATAACATTCCTGGTTTCAGCCAGAGGTCAGACATACTGGGTAGTTTTTATTTATTTATTTAAACATTATTGCACAGTAAAAACTGTAGAAAAGGCGAACTTAATGCCAGAAGGCATTCTCTAAGAGAGAACAAGCAGTAATAGGTGCAAGAAATATTTACAAAGAACGAAGAATTGAATATTAGATTATAAATGTTTATGATAAACAACATACTACTTCAAATATACATATTACTATAACACACTTACTTAAACATACGTATATAAATATATACATATAAAATATATAAGCCTACTTTCAGATTATTATGTAATTTTTCTAAAAGATGTCTGTTTCTAAAATAGGGATTAATTATTAATTAATATCTTAATTTCGTTTTGTTTGAAGGGACTATAAGGATCATACTGTGTACATAAGCACATAAGAAATGTGGGATCAACCTTTGAAAAGAAAAAAGATATCAGCAAGCATCGGATTCTAGGGGCCAAATTTACTGACCTTCTGAGACCTAGACGCAGTTGTTTTGTTGTTGAAATATGTAAAAAAAATGTACTAGAGGTTAATAATGGCTGATAGGAATTTCCTATATCGATATACTCAACTATCGATGTTTCTCTTATAATATGTGATTGTCATCACTAGTACACTAAATTTAGTACCAATAATTGCATATTTGGCGGACAACGCGAGAAAGATGAAGATGATGAATTTCATATTTACTATTTGTCATCTGTCAACTACCAAAACTTATGCGTACCATAGCCGCTAGGCGGCCATAGTCGCGCACATAGTCCAATGAATTCCCTTTGTCTCAGCCACAAACGCGTAAATATAGCGGTACAGGCACATCTCTTATCGGCGGCATACCAAAACTGGATTCAACACTTTAGGCTACGATCCAGACATTGCTAGTATTTCAACCTAGCAACAGTATCTTAGTGTGGCGTCTTAGTGTAAGGCCTGAGTAGACGCTCGAACCGGAGCGTTCGGCGGAGCGTGCAGCGTGGCGTCGGGCTCACAAGTGATGTGAGCAGCGTGCACTGAGCCCGCTCCTATACGTGAGCATTTGTTTAATATGCACTCCGCACGCCCTGCCCCGCTGCACGCCTAACTCGAGCGTCCACTCAAGCCTTATGCTTAGTCTTAGGTACGGTTCGGCTTCAGGATACCAGCATTAGGTACTGCAATAATATTGCAACGTGACATTACCGCAATGTATTATTGCTGTCGCAAATGATGATTGTGATGATGTAGTGAGAGTAAAAGTGACTTTATTTAAGGCATACTTACAGTCATTCTAGTCAGGTCAGTTACACGCAGAAGACCCTCAACATATTGCAAGTGCAATATAATACGTTCAGGGTGCTGATGGGTCTACCTCGTTACTTCAGTGCGTCCGGCCGGGATTTCACGCCATTTTGCGCAGCAGATCGGCCTCGCTAATGACTCGTGTACGGGGTAGCACCATTAGCATCCTGAGAACGCATGCTGAACAGGCGGACTGCCTGATAACGCGGCATTGGGACGAGGCACACGCACCAATGCTTACCTTTCTATATATTGTTGTAACTGAAATAATTTATTTCGTATATATAGTCTGTCAAGCAAAGTATGTCAGTAGCAATGTACAAAAAAGTGAAGTAGGGCAACACTCAAAAAGCAGTATTGCGCTAAGAAAAGCAGTAATGTACATCGAACCAAAAACATGTAAGTAACTATCATAACCTCAAATTTTACAAATATTTACGATCAACGACCCTGATTGTATATCGAACCTTGACTTTGCTTCAGTTCATGCACAAGCTTATTTAATATTTTGGTATTTAATGGTGACAGCAGAAATTTCTCTTGAAATAGCAACGATTCAGAACATAAACAAAAATGATGGCTGTCATTCACTTTCCACATTCCACAGATAAAACACATATGACACGCGATTTTGGAATTATTCGAAAACAGTGTTGGTAACCCGCGATTTTTCAAATTTGCCGCCTTTTGCTACTGACGGATTTGCTTGACCGAGTATAGTTTACACTCTTTTCTCATCACTTCTCACTACTCACTCTTTTTCTTTTCCCTATTCGGACAGCTGCCTTAAGATCAATTTAGCCCATCAGCTGCGTTGTACTACTCTAACTTCCAACGATCCTAAGTTTGCCTAATGAACTTAGCAAAACTTCGAGAATAATAACAAGTTTCGGACTCAAACTAGTTAAGACTATAAGTTTTCTTGCAGTACAGTCGGCATCAAAAGTAACGTATTATACAGTAGGGAATATTACGCGAAACTCTGCGTAGGGGGCGCCACTACCACAATCCATCACAATCTGAGGGTGTACTGCGAAACAAGAAATCTAAAGCGGTTATCATGCGGTAAGGGGTTAAATAGATAAAAATATAGGTAACATACACCGCCTACAACTTATCTGCTTTGCATAAAGGTTGACTGGTAGAGAATGCCTTACGGCATTAAATTCGCCTATTGTACAGTGTGTTTTCTTATGTGAAATAAAGATTAAATAAAATAAATAACATATAGACTACTTAGCTTACATATTATAGGAGCTTCGTCTGCCAACAAACCACTCTGTGGTTTGGCAGAAGTATATTGTAAATATTTATAAGGCATGAAACGTGAATAAACGTATATTTTTATTTTTTTAAATTTCTTTATCTCTCTCTATCACTCTTGCCTATTCGAGCGATGAAGAGGCAAATAACTAAATTACGATTTTCGTGTTTCCCTTTAGACACTTTGTAAACAAACCGCCTTGATGCATCAATAGGGACCGTGCGCGTTGGAGGGTCAGCCATCTTGTGTCCTGAATCGGAACCATAAACATGCACATTTACATGTCACGTGTTTTCTTGTGCATAGTAGGTTCTGCCATCTTGTGGGCTACATCGGAACAAAAAACATCACATTTTCGCCTCGCGACAAAAATCTGACGGCTCCTGTGCTGCCTCCTACAGTTCATGCACGCTCCCTATACTTTATTATCTGTGATAACTTGTCAAAAAACTGTTTAAGGCACAGTGTGTATAAGTTACTCTACCTATGGTTTACAAAAGGTGCTAGTGCTGCACTCTGGCGGCAGTAGTACTCCCTATTCTTAGGTCTGTTTCACAATGTCCAAGTAAAGTATTGGACAGGTAATTAGCAAAGAACTGCTAGATAAAATTTCCTGCAAATCTTAGTACTTTAAGCCTATTTGAAGATTGTGAAACGCCAACGCTGAGTTTATTCGTCAGATATGAGGCAAGTAACTTATCCAGAACTTTACATGAACATTGTGAAAGGCCCTAAGCTTAAAAAACAGAAATATTATATATGTTACAGAACTAATAACTGTTGTAAATACTTTTGAATGAAAACTGTCGAGATGTCTTTTTTGGAAAGTAATCTTGCATTTTACATTTAAAGCCGATGACATCAAAGCAATTAAAGGCATTTTCCTAACTAGGTAATTTCCTTATTGGCCAGATTCAGAAGGCGATGCGGTGAACATTCGTCGCTTGCGCAGCACGTGGGTTAAGGCACAGACTATACAGTACACCACGGCAGGGTATTACCAAATTAAAATGGAGCTGGGCGCCACATGTTGCCAGGCAGAGTGATGGCAGGTGGGCCAAAATGGTAACGGAATGGTGGTTTTAGACGAAAGGAGTGCCTGGCGTTCGTTGGCTCGTTGGGTGGAGATTCGGAAGCTTGCGGGTCACTTCTGGATGAGATTGGCTCAGGGCCGGGACAAGTGGCGTACTAGAAGAGATGCCTGCTCAGCAGGGGGCGATAAAAGGCTGATAAGATGATGATGATGATACATTAATTTGGAGCTGAATTTTTTTATGGTTTTGACCTTGTTTTGATACAACTTTGAAGATCACTCAATGCTGATTGCTAAAGAAATAAAGTGAAAGTCACACACCAAGATTATCGCCAAAACCATCGTAAACTAAACTAAACGTAAAAAAAATGTTTAATTAGAATCGACCTTTTGGATCCGTTTCTTTTATATAAAACTAGCTAGTTTTAGTTTTAGTAGTTAGTAGCTAGTAGTTAGAAGCTTCTAACAGCGACTTGGTTTGCCTTAATTAGAGAACCTGCGTATTACCTTAACACGATTTCTAAAAACTATCCTATACGACTATTGTCCTTGTTTCAATTTTGATAACAAAACTTCTGTGAGACAAACGTATCGAGCAATAAACATATCGAAGCAATCTTAATAATAATTGAGCCTATATACGTCCCACAGCTGGGCACAGGCCTCCTCTCATGCGCGAGAGGGCTCGGGCTATAGTCCCCACGCTAGCCCAATGCGGATTGGAGACTTCACATACACCTTTGAATTTCCTCGCAGATGTATGCAGGTTTCCTCACGATGTTTTCCTTCACCGAAAAGCTAGTGGTATATATCAAATGATATTTCGTACATAAGTTCCGAAAAAACTCATTGGTACGCGCCAGGATTTGAACCCGCGACCTCCGGATTGAAAGTCGGACGTCATATCCACTCGGCCACCACCGCTTTCAATCAATAATAAGCAATCTTACTTTACTAAAATACGTGAGTGACCCGTTTCAACATATCTAATATTTCCATGACTCAAACAAACACTGGACCAGAAAGTAATCAGAAGTCAATAGTATAGCTATCCATGCCGTGATCGGCAACGGCGACCCTAACCGCCAGACGTGCTGCCGAACCTGTCCTCCCGCCTCTGTCGAGTCCAAGGAGTGACCACTCTTGTCTGACCGCCTACGTGCAGAGTGCCAACTAAGGCCCGGATACATCGGAGTCCGGAACCCCACCGCTGACACTCCATCGCCGGAGGAAGTCAATAGACAGAGTAACTATAGGCAGAATACCCGCCTGGGGACCGAAGTCCACTGCGAATTGTATAGAAGTTATATTTATAGGAACTGACATTCGGGACTCCGCTAGCGCGATGTAGAACGTGCTAACGCCATCTGTTACAATCTTGTGGCACGACGTTGCCAGAGAAAGAAGACGCCACTTCTGTTTTTGAATACCTTCATGGCTCATGTGCACGATGGTCCAGCGTTGGAGCAGCGACATGGCCATGCGATGGTTGAGAGCACGCACTATGGAATGGGCCATGTGCGGACGAAAAACCGACACCGAGGCCATTCCGCCATAAGCCATCCGACACCACTACCCTCTCTACACGCTGGAGTCTTGGTGAGCCAGTATAGTGGCCCATTGTGTAGAGGAGCCTTCAAAAGAATTCAAACCAAAAATGGACTATTGTGTGCAGATTGTGAATCACAAAAAAGCTTTTCTTTTCCGAGGTGTTATAAAAAGTTAATTAATACGCAAGGCGTATTAAGTACTTGCATAGCGCATTCACGACATTACTACTGAGAATGCATTATAATGCAACATTATACAATCAAATGCAAATGCATAATATGCCTATTGTTCGAGTACGGAGAAATCATGGGAAAGTTCAAGTGACCATAGCTTTGACTTTTTTGTTTTATTCGTATCCAATATCCTTATTACCTATTAAGAGACTCATTTTTAGGGTTCCGTACCCAAATGGTAAAAACAGGACCTACCCTATTCCTAAGACTTCATTGTCCGTCTGTCTGTCTGTCACCAGGCTGTATCTCATGAACTGTGATAGTTAGACAATTGAAATTTTCACAGATGATGTATTTCTGTTGCCGCTATAACAACAAATACTAAAAACAGAATGCAATAAATATTTAAGTGGGGCTCCCATACAACAAACGTGATTTTTTTGCCGTTTTTGCGTAATGTTACGGAACCCTTCGTGCGCGAGTCCGACTCGCACTAGGCCAGTTACAAGCACAGTATAATATAGTCGTTGACAGTAACTTAGTTGTTGTTCTTTTTTCCGCCAGGATTCGATAAAATTTGGTATATATATACCAACAAAATCTTTATCTGAGTTAAGTAGTTAAGTACATATAACTTTTAGATTTCGTGTCCCTAGACTCTCTAACAAAGAAAACCGGGCAAGTGCGAGTCGAACTCTCGCACGAAGGGTTCCGTACCAGTATTCATAAAAACGGCAAAAAAATATTTTTGTTGTATGGGAGCCCCCCTTAAATATTTATTTTATTCTATTTTTAGTATTTGTTGTTATAGCGGCAATAGAATTACATCATCTGTGAAAATTTCAGTTGTCTAGCTATCACGGTTCATGAGATACAGCCTGGTGACAGACGGACGGACGGACGGACAGCAAAGTCTTAGTAATAGGGTTCCGTTTGACCCTTTGGGTACGGAACCCTAAAATCGTTTTCTTGGTTGTTCAAAAACGAATGAGAAGGTTGTATTTTATCCACATGTGGGGCAAAGTAATCAAATGCGAATTTTGAGTTGTTTCCTTATGTTAGCTAGTAAAATTGACTTTTAAATGATGATTTTGAATGATTATTTTTTATTACGATCATTTGGGTTTGATTTGATTTCAATTTTTTGGTATTTCATAGTTAGTAGTTTCCTCGTGTTGGTGTGGTGAAAATTTTTGTGTTTCACTCGGAGGCAAAGTTTGTTTAATCCTATTCAAATTTATAAGCGGTTAAACAACAACTTTGTCCCCTTGTAAAACAAATAACTATTGTTCAAAAACCATGTTGATTTTAATTTTTTTGTTTACACGGGAATTACTAAATTCATAAGTATTTATGTAACACATTAAAATTAACAACTTGTACAGATAAAAGTTTGTTCCCATACAAAATGGTTAGTCCTTGATTTTTTTTATGGGTGCACACTTTTGTCTGATGTTTTACCGTACAAAATGTAACTTTTATCTGATCAAGTTGATAATTTTAATGTGTTAATGCCCGTGTGAACAAAAAAACAATATGGTTTTTGAAACATTGTTTTTTTTGCTATGATAAAGCAGTCTCCGTAGCATGCACATGCACGTTTCTGACCCTAACACTCCGCACCCTCGTTGAGCTCTAGCAACCTCACCGGCAGGAAGACAACACTACGAGTAGGGTCTAGTGTTATTTGGTCGTGGTTTTCTGTAAGGATCTGGAATGACATCCGCTACCACACGAAGCCAGATAACATTCACAATGCCCATACCTCTCATTTGGACGTAGTTTAAGGACGTACCCGGGTCCAGAACGAGAACCTAAACTATGTTTATTTACAACAACAACGCATCAAGCGTTCCTTTTCCTAACCGTCGTTATCTCCCTAGGAAGCCAAACGTAAAATATTGTCTCTCCACATAATAGAAGGGAATCCAGTCGTCCGTGAGATAAAATGTCTAATTCTTTAAACAATGGATGCCGTCTTATGGTGCCGCGTACTTGAGATTGTATCACCAACACGGCTTCAGATAGGATACACATATATATAGGTACTTATTACCTCACTTATACCTCACATAAATAGAACCCGAGCGAAATCGGCTTAACATACATATTGTCGGTCCATATTGGGATACCCTCCTCCAATTGAGGGGGGATTTAAATCTTATCGGGTCAGAGGTGTAGGGGTAGAGCCAGTGTAGCTTTGTTTGACGTTCATAAGCGCATATAAACTGTTTTTATCTTTAACGTTGTCGTCATTTTTCACTCTGGATTTTGTTTGATAGTCTACGTTGTGTCCCACTGCTGGGTAAAGGCACAGGCCTTCCCTGTCTTCCGTCACTCGTCACGGCTTTGTGCATGCTCCCGCCAGCCGCCACAAAATGAGTCCAGGTCGTCTCGCCATCTCCTTATTGGCCTGCTTCTGCATCGGGTGATCGCCGCGAAAACCGAAATTCGCAAATTGCGAGGATCTTTCTCTTTTACTCTCACTAAGACGTGGTTAGACTGACAGAGAAAAATGCCCGCAATTGACGAACTTCGATTTTCGCGGTAATAGCCCTGTGGTGCCCATTCGTGGTCGCTATTTATTAAAAAGTGATATTAACATTATTAAAAATATTTTGACACAATTTGCTGTAACATATCATCCATAACTACACTGAAAAAAATAGATAGCCGAACTGGTTTTGTAACTTTACTAAATAACTAAACTACGGTTATAAGAAAATAAACTTTGCATAAATTTACAAACTTATTTTGTAGTGTATACCCAGTACCTGAACACTGATAGCCAAACACGGTTTTGTAACATATAACACATAGTTCGCAAGTCCCAATTTTTGTGTAAACAGTAACCAAAATTTTGTTACAGTTATGCAAACATTTCTTTCAGTGTATGCCCCTAAATTGTTTTTTTTTTTTTTTTCAATTTTTTTATTATTATAGGAGTCAAAAGCGTGAAATGTAAAAGTATGAAATGTAACTCTCATCTATTCTTAAGCTTTAAAAGTTCAAGATTACGGGGTAAAATAGAAAATCAAACGAACTTACCTGTAAGTGACGTTCGATGATTATTAAACGAGGTAATTCGCCTGAGAGATTACACAAAGTTTACATGTAGTAGCACGAAGATAGTGCTGCCATCGTACACCATTTTAGAGCAACTATAAAAAAAATAACAAATTTTATTTATACCCTGTGGTGGGTACTTCATAATCTCATACACTTTTGGTACCCGGAGCCCATCGTTAACTCATACATATATTTCGTGAGGAAACGGGGCAACTACAGAACTCGCTCTGTGTAGGGTCCGGGCGGGTGTGTAATCTCTCAGGCGAATTACCTCGTTTAATAATCATCGAACGTCACTTACAGGTAAGTTCGTTTGATTTTCTATTAAACTCAGTAATTCGCCTTTCGAGATTACACAAAGTTTACATGTAGATGTTTAGAGCTTCACGAAATATGTAGGTAAACTGAAAAAACCAAAGTATGAAAACAACATATTATATTTCAGTTCTAACAATTCGTTTACATTGCGGGCTTTTTTTTTTTTTTTTTAACAATAACCAATTAGCCATATTTAGATGTTAATTAATGCATAATTAATAATCAACAAGTAAGTATAATACCTATTCTATTAAGTATTATTTTGAGGTCATACTGCAAAGAGACCGGGCAAACGACTCTGACGTATCAGGTAAAACTTCCCTGTTATAAAATTTTGCAAAGGATGCCGAGTTACCTGTCCATCCTGCGGTTCTTTTTATAACATCTATGCTTACGCCAAGCTTATTGGCAGCAGACGTAGATGCATGTCTAGTGCTGTGAGAGCTGAATACCGAAGTGTCGATCCCGCTCTCCTGCAGTGTGGCCTTGATCCAGCGACTCAGTGATTGCGAACATACATTTTTATATGGCTTTTTTAAGCTTACGAATAAAAACTCACAATTTGTTTGCCTTTTATCGGCAGTGGTTTTTAGATATTGTTCTAAAGTTCTAGCCGGACAAATAGAAGGCCTTTCGTCAAAGTAAGGAAGAATCAATAAAGGTTGTGATCTACCAACCGCAGACGTTTTTATTTTATCAGAGATTTTAACTATAAATTTGTCACCATGATGTTGGTGAATATTAGACACTCGAATCAAAGAGAGAGTCTGCACGCGATGTGCAGTGGTCAAAGCTAGTAATGTTGCTAGCTTTTTAGATAACAAATCAAACGGCAAGCTTTCGTTCGGATAATGATTACTTAAAAAATCTAAAACTACAGCAGGATTCCAAGTAGAAATATACCTTGGAAGGGGAGTCCTCAATTTATACACTCCCTTCATGAATCGTTTTATCTTTAAATCGTTCATGAGTTCAGAACCTACTATAAGACTTATAGCTGATTTCGCTGAGTTAATTGAACCGTATTTATTATCTTGATTATAAAGACTTACTAAAAATTTCAATAAATCCGTAATGGATACCTCATAAAGATTGACGTTCATTTCTTGGCAATAACAAAACCATTTTTTAATACATGGTTCATACTGACTAATTGTACTGTCCGTCAGCGAGGCTAGCATCACGTCCGCGGCTTCGCGAGGAGCACCCTGCCTCAGGAACGCCGTCCGGATAAGACAGCGGCCACCAGGGTAAGGCTCCGCTGAAGCTTGTGTTCGGCCCTGTAAGGCGAATGTAATAAATTAGCCTCTGGAGGAAATACCAAGCTATTTGAAATTTGTAGTTTCTTAAAAAGTGGAAACCACGGTTGTGTGTGCCATAAAGGTACAACCACAATACCCCCCGCTTTATTATTTACTATTTTCTGGAGTACTTTAAGTATCATAGAAAATGGAGGAAAAGCATAGAAGAAGAAGTTATTCCAAGACAATGTAAAAGCATCAACTTTGAATGCCTCTGGGTCCTTATGCCATGATACAAATTTCATACATTTTTTATTTAGACGACTTGCAAACAAGTCAATTTCTGGTCGTCTAAATGGCTCACAGATCAGATTATAGGCCTCATCAGCGAGCTCCCACTCAACATCTGCATGAACTCGGCGAGATTCGACATCGGCAATCCAATTCTCAGTGGAACTTATGTAAGACGCATATATACATATTCGTCTTTCTTCGCACCACTGCCAAATCGGCTTAATGCATTGAGATGTGGAAACTGAATGCCTCCAAACCGGTTTATGTATGCAATTGCGTATTATCAATACGCAAAAGGATCTCGCAATCCGTGAATTTACTGGCAAATATTTTTAAACCAAAAAATGCAGCTGTCAGTTCCAAAAAGTTGATATGCTCATTTAACTCTTCTGTCGACCACTGACCACTCGCTGTTTGATCCGAGCAACTAATACCCCAGCCCGTACGAGATGCGTCTGAAAAAATTTCTAGCCGGTAATCGCCTGACCGTATCGGGTTGTTACATTTATCAATATTACGTAACCACCAATTAAAATCGCTACTAAGATGATTTGGTATTGACATGAATTGATTATAATCATCATTATCTTTTAAACAAAGGTATTTCTGTCGTTCGAACATTTTTGTATAAACCCACCCGTACTGAACGGCTGGGCATACGGAAACTAGCAAACCAACTAAATGTGCAAAATCTCGAACTTTGCACCTTTTCATGTTCGAAAAACGTATTATCTCACGCTTTATTTTTAATTTTTTATCTTTCGGAATGCTAATTGTTAATGCACTGGAGTCAAAAACGAAACCTAGAAAAGTAATGGTTCGACTAGGCGTACCGTTACTTTTTTCTAAGTTTATTACAAAGCCAAGCGATTCCAATAAGTCTTTGGTTTGTTTGAAATTTTGTTTGCATTCGTAAGGGCTGGAACCGAGTAGACATATATCGTCTAAATAAATTACAGAAAATAACCCTTGTTTTCGTAAATACTCCACGACAGGACGCATAAGTTTTGTGAATACGTATGGCGCTAAATTCAAGCCAAAGCAGAGTACTTGAAATTCATATAAACGCCCTAACCATTGGAATCGTAAGTATTTTTTATGGTCTTCATAAATACTTACTGAAAAATAAGCATTCTGAAGGTCTAATGTACACATATAAGTATCTTTAGCTAAAAGACGCATCAAAGTCCTGTAATCCTCAATTTTGAAGTGGGGCGTAGGAATAAACTTGTTTAATTGCTTTAAATTAAGAATAAATCTATTGTGGCCATTACTTTTCTTAATCAGAAAAATGCTTGATAAGAATTGGCCCTCGCATGGCTCGCACTGGCGAATAGCGCCTATATTTATGAGTTTAGTAATTTCATTATTCATTTCTAACTTATGCTGAGCGGACTGTGGTTTATTTGCAGGTATCTTTGACTGGACGATATCAACGTCGACCGGCAAGAGTAGGCCTCTGACCCAAGACAAAACCACCGGGTCATTAGTTATGCGTTGCCAATTATGGTAGTAAAACTGTAATGTACCTGCCTGCGACTCGCTGCTTAGCGCCGATTGGCGGCCAGCCTGCTGGTCCGCGGCCGCGGGTCGCGGCGCGCGCTGCTGCGCGGCGTCGCTGCCGGCTGCCTGCGCCCACCAGCCGTCGAGCTCGTCCTCGCGTACGCGCGTCGAGGTGCCGGCGGTGGCGGGCCCCGCCAGTTTAAAGCCCTCGAAGGTCCCGCTTCAGCCTGTCTGCTCTTGGGTGGAGGCTTCGGTTTCGTTGAGGCAGGTCTCATCTCCGCGCCCGTCTTCGTTATCGCCTTCATAGATTTCAGTTTATCTGAAAGATCAGTACCAAAAAGAAATCTATCGCGTTTCAGGTCCTTTATATTTTCTTTGACGTCTTTGCTAAGACAAGCTTGTAAGAAGTTCCTTCTAGCTGATGTCTCTTCGTAATGTACATGGCATAACAAGCGGCCTGCATCGCTGAGTAACTTCAAACTTTCTTTATTATCTGCGGCATCAGATTCCAAATTCGACGACATCAAGTCGGCTATGCATGTTATAACGCAAGCCATACTTCTCTGTTTATCGGATAAGATAACATCTCTCTTGAGCGCGTTTTCGTTGACTGCTGCTTTGATTTCAGGGTTTAGTATAGGACTCTGCAGTAACGTAAGATTCTCAGGGATATCGTGACATGTAATAATTCCCTTTTTCACATCCTCCTTTATAGTGGGGTTTTTAGGTGCACTCAATGTATGGGAACCAATATTTTTCTCATTAAAGCATGAGACTTGGCACACTTGTTACTAAGGTAGACCAGAGTCGAAAACGCCCGGGAGGCAGAGGGAGACACCCCTCTAGTGGGGAGGGGGAGGGGGTGAAGTTTTCCTACACCGCGCGCACTGTTGGTCGTCATAACTACTAAACTACAGCTACTAGGGCAAGTGTGGTATCATTTTCGGATAAATAAAAGATGGCCAATCATTTTCTAAAACAAAAAAAATACCTTTACATAGAAAAAAATTGAAATACGGCCCAAAATCTAAAATCTTTTGAGTAAAAAAAATCTTTCAAGGTCAATAAATTTTTAATGATTACCGATATCGGATTAAAAAAAATATATTTAAAAAGGCGCATTAATACAGATTCCAAAAATATAAGTAACATTGCAAATATTTAAGAAAAAAATTGTTTAAAAAAATATAGAACACCGCGCGGCAGAGTCGTAAAAAATTCTTAGCCAATTATGAACATCAAAAACGAGTTTTATAGGTTGCTAGTGTCCTGTAAGCTGTAACTAATAAGGATGAAGTTTTCATTAGATATAGTATATCATCATATCAGCTCATATATGTCCCCACCGAGGGGCTCGAGCCTACCCTGCATTAGGGTGATCGGGCCTTAGTCGATCACGCGAGCCCAGTGCGGGTTGGTCGACTTCACACACAAGCTTCGAGTTTCCTCGCAGCCGTGTGCAGGTTTCCTCACGATGTTTTCCTTCACCGTAAGAGCGTCGAATAAACGTACTTACATATGAAATCGAGATTCGAAAACACATTGGTATGCGGCCAGGATTCGAACCACGACCTCCCGCACAGGAGGTAGCGGTCTTAAGCATTACGCCACCGACGCTCTCTATATATAGTATATAGCTCAATTTTAATAATTATTTGATAGAAGACATTTTTTATCGTGTGTATAAGCATATTTAAACTTATGGCTCAGTTGGGCACGATTTCAAGTGACCCAAAATCTATAAAGAAATTAAACAAACAGTATAGAATTTTACTTAAAAATGTTTATTATTTACATTGTCCCCCACAATCGCAAAGCTCCGTGCACTTAAGTTGCCGCTGAAAGCACCGGCACCTCGAGCCGCCGCACCTCTTTTTGCATCTGCACCGGATCATTTCCAGGCATGCATCTGCAGCTACGGGCAAGTCTGTCCATGTAGGTTGCCAGCTTTCACTGACTTTTCTCCATCCCCAGTTAGATGGACAGGGAAGATTTTGATTCGGTGACATCTGACCCTATACATGGACTGCTTGGAACACTGCCCGCAGGAAATGCTGGTATAGAGCAGCTTTCGTCGGAGGTATATTCTCCAATTGGCGGTCTTTTTTCGAGAATAGGTGCTTTCGGGCTTCGTTTACGGTTGTAAATGAACTGGCTCTAAAACAAAACAAAAAAATTAGTTACTAGACTATTTTATTGTATTGCTAGTTTTAAAAAGTGCTTATTACCTGTCATATAAAATGACGACAAACTTTTCGATTACTGTAAACGCCTCGCTAGTACTCCCCTCATATGCTGCCAGAAACCCTTCTGTGGCATTGGGAAATGCGTTCCATGCATCTATTGCACTTTTTTTTCCTTTCCCGTTAAAATAGGACACAGTATCACAACCTGTGAAGGCATGGAACAGGGGGAGGACTTTCGCTTTTTGTGGCCCTGTAAAAGAAAATAATATGTTTTATATAGCCCGCCTAGCGTTATAGTCTCAGTGCATTCTATTCTATTCTAAAAAGCACTCGCGACACGCAAAGATTAGCTCCATGTAACCATGAAGAGGCTGATACAAGAATCATAGTGCACATGGCTGACGCAGTAAGTCAAGGTTATACGCGGGTAATGATACGCACTGTTGATACCGACGTCGTGGTGCTGGCAGTCGCAAGTGTGCTACAAGTACCTGAGCTAGAAGAGCTGTGGGTACACGTAGGTACTGGTAAACACCACCAGTACCTTCCTTGTCACGAAATAGCAAAAACTCTAGGTAAACAATAATTATAAATTGTATTTATCTACGTTACGCCCTAGCCACTAGCTAGAATAGAATAGAATGCACTGAGACTATAACGCTAGGCGGGCTATATAAAACATATTATTTTCTTTTACAGGGCCACAAAAAGCGAAAGTCCTCCCCCTGTTCCATGCCTTCACAGGTTGTGATACTGTGTCCTATTTTAACGGGAAAGGAAAAAAAAGTGCAATAGATGCATGGAACGCATTTCCCAATGCCACAGAAGGGTTTCTGGCAGCATATGAGGGGAGTACTAGCGAGGCGTTTACAGTAATCGAAAAGTTTGTCGTCATTTTATATGACAGGTAATAAGCACTTTTTAAAACTAGCAATACAATAAAATAGTCTAGTAACTAATTTTTTTGTTTTGTTTTAGAGCCAGTTCATTTACAACCGTAAACGAAGCCCGAAAGCACCTATTCTCGAAAAAAGACCGCCAATTGGAGAATATACCTCCGACGAAAGCTGCTCTATACCAGCATTTCCTGCGGGCAGTGTTCCAAGCAGTCCATGTATGGGGTCAGATGTCACCGAATCAAAATCTTCCCTGTCCATCTAACTGGGGATGGAGAAAAGTCAGTGAAAGCTGGCAACCTACATGGACAGACTTGCCCGTAGCTGCAGATGCATGCCTGGAAATGATCCGGTGCAGATGCAAAAAGAGGTGCGGCGGCTCGAGGTGCCGGTGCTTTCAGCGGCAACTTAAGTGCACGGAGCTTTGCGATTGTGGGGGACAATGTAAATAATAAACATTTTTAAGTAAAATTCTATACTGTTTGTTTAATTTCTTTATAGATTTTGGGTCACTTGAAATCGTGCCCAGCTGAGCCATAAGTTTAAATATGCTTATACACACGATAAAAAATGTCTTCTATCAAATAATTATTAAAATTGAGCTATATACTATATATATATAGAGCGTCGGTGGCGTAATGCTTAAGACCGCTACCTCCTGTGCGGGAGGTCGTGGTTCGAATCCTGGCCGCATACCAATGTGTTTTCGAATCTCGATTTCATATGTACGTTTATTCGACGCTCTTACGGTGAAGGAAAACATCGTGAGGAAACCTGCACACGGCTGCGAGGAAACTCGAAGCTTGTGTGTGAAGTCGACCAACCCGCACTGGGCTCGCGTGATCGACTAAGGCCCGATCACCCTAATGCAGGGTAGGCTCGAGCCCCTCGGTGGGGACATATATGAGCTGATATGATGATATACTATATCTAATGAAAACTCCATCCTTATTAGTTACAGCTTACAGGACACTAGCAACCTATAATAGTACATTACGATACAAGTGCGAAAAATAGGAAATTCGAAACGAGTGGCGATAAATTAAAACACGACCGAAGGGAGTGTTTTAAATCGACACGAGTTGCGAATTACCTATTCGCACATGTATCGTACAACGTTTTACAGTAGGTACATATGGCCCTTTAAATGTTCGACACAGTAACATAATATGCTACTTCTCGCACTAGTGCTATAAAGTAGCCCCATATGTACTGTAAAACTCGTTTTTGATGTTCATAATTGGCTAAGAATTTTTTACGACTCTGCCGCGCGGTGTTCTATATTTTTTTAAACAATTATTTTCTTAAATATTTGCAATGTTACTTATATTTTTGGAATCTGTATTAATGCGCCTTTTTAAATATATTTTTTTTAATCCGATATCGGTAATCATTAAAAATTTATTGACCTTGAAATATTTTTTTTACTCAAAAGATTTTAGATTTTGGGCCGTATTTCAATTTTTTTCTATGTAAAGGTGTTTTTTTTGTTTTAGATAATGATTGACCATCTTTTATTTATCCGAAAATGATACCACACTTGCCCTAGTAGCTATAGTTTAGTAGTTATAACGACCAACAGTGCGCGCGGCGTAGGAAAACTTCACCCCCTCCCCCTCCCCCCTAGAGGGGTGTCTCCCGCTGCCTCCCGGGCGTTTTCGACTCTGGTCCACCTTAGTAACAAGTGTGCCAAGTCTCATGCTTTAATGAAAAAAATATTGGTATTGTCCTATAACGACCCCACTATTAACCCATTGATTAGTATATCGGACCATCGGCTAGCAATATCCTTGTGAACAGCCTTGCTAAATATTTCCTCTTTAGCAGGTTCGTCACCTAGAATATTCAAAATACTCGGATCTAACTCCGGCGTTGTCTCCAGTTGAGAATCAAGGAATGGAGATGGTTGATTTTCCTCTTGGGGTCCTGAAAATTCGACACATAATGACTAAGTAAAAATAATTCACATGAGCAAGTCTAGAAACAGTCTTTCAAACTGTTTTCATGCCTGACTTGGTAAAAGATAAGTCGATTGTATTCTGGATACACTGGAGTAAACTTTTAATATCATCAGTAGCTGTCTCACGGACTCTAGCGACTGCGTATCGAGGTGGCAAACCTATATACAACGAAACAACCTTACAGATCGATCTGAAGTATATTTTAGGTTAGTATGTAGCCTTACAGGCACAACTTTAGCCACGAATGTTTACCAGTAAAATAAAAATACGTCGCATGAACAAGCATTGCACAAAAAAGTAGCTACTTTCGTTGTGAACAATAAGTAGGTACCTACGCCAAGATCGCATAGGTTCCCAGCCGATAGGGGGCGCGAGCGCGCGCGGACCCAAGGTCAAGCGCGCCTGCGTTACCCACGTACCTACAAAACCACGCGGAATATAAAGGAAAAATTAGTACCTTCGGTTTGCGGAACCTCCAGCTCGGAAGCATGATCGACACCAAGCTCGTTTACCACTTCCTCCTCGTACTGGTCAGACGACACCGAACTCCACGACTCTGAATCCGACGACTCCCCTCGGCGATCCCGTCGAACTTTTTTCATTTTCTGCTCCAACTTCTTTATTTTCCGTGCATAGTATTCTTCATCATCACTAAACTTACGTTTTCCCATGATAACACACGCGAATTACTGCCAAATATTCGAATTAAAACACTTAGCACGGGAATAGCGTATACGATGGCGGCGACACAAAACGTGTATGAGATTATGAAGTACCCACCACAGGGTATAAATAAAATTTGTTATTTTTTTTATAGTTGCTCTAAAATGGTGTACGATGGCAGCACTATCTTCGTGCTACTACATGTAAACTTTGTGTAATCTCGAAAGGCGAATTACTGAGTTTAATACTACATTCCGTTGTACCAAAGACAATGTTATTCCAAAAAAATGTGGTTGGAATGGCCCCAACAATATTTAATAAAATACCTCAGAACATTCAAGTATTACAGCTTAACAAGTTTAAAAATGCCTTAAAACTATTGTTAGTTCAAAAGAGTTACTACTCTATAAAATAATTTTTAGATGATAATGACTTGTAAATATGTACATACATTTATATACCGACATGCATGCTCTCAAAATTTGTATGCCGTAAGGCCCCACATAGTGAAACTGACTAATCTGTAACATCCTATGTTGGACAAATAAATAATTTTGTATTTTGTACGCTTTTAAAACTTTCTATGACATCTGTTTTTCGCTCCTAAATTTTATAATAATAAAAAAGTCAAACGTAGGGGCGTAACTATAGATAGTTAATATCACATCAAA
This sequence comes from Cydia pomonella, assembly GCF_033807575.1. NCBI lineage: Eukaryota > Metazoa > Arthropoda > Insecta > Lepidoptera > Tortricidae > Cydia > Cydia pomonella. The sequence goes on from NC_084728.1 coordinate 3,744,698, forward strand.
TCATGTAAAGATATTTTCCATACTGTCAATATCCAGAGAGGAAAATGGGGACTGTTTTTATGGAGAATCGGCCGTCCTCTTTCCTCTAATTACGATTAGCTCGTACAGCATGATGGCGATATTGACCGTGACGTGGAAAACCGGATTATCACAGGATTGAAGAAATGGCGACAGGGCCTGAGAACCATTTACGACGCCCGTATGCCTCTTGAATTGATTTACACCTGGTTTACACCTGACGGCTGCCTGTCGTGCATCTAAAGACCTCGTTTACAATATTCCGGCCGTTGTTGCCGGCCTGTCAGTTGTTCGGAAAAGTCAACTTTTTTTCTAACTGAGGTTCGAGCGCCATATTAATAATTACTCCTCGTGATTAATTTCTTTGTTTTTTTGCTCATTAATAATGTTTAAAGTGTAATATCTATAGATTATTATACAGTAAACTAATGTGGTAGTGTGCAGTGAATGGGGAATTAATCTTGAGACGCGTTTAACCACCATTTTGGAGTCAAGTACTTCCTGCAAATCTATTCCCAGTCCACTATAACTTGGACCTTTTTAAATCGAGAGTGAATAGACATCTTTTAGGTAAGCATGTTCCATCCTAGACTACATCGGCACTTTCCATCAGGTGAGATTGTGGTCAAATGTTTACCTTTTCGGAATAAAAAAAAAAAAAGTAGTCCACGTGCTCCTTGTAAAGTCCAGCTATCGCTTTACGAGAGCTGATAAAATCACCGTACATTGTCAAGACAATTGTACTAACCGTACAATTTTAGTCGTATTTAAAGCTCCTAATACCTTGATAGATCGAAATAGTCACACTGGACTGAAGCTATAATTTAAAAAAAGAAGAAGAAGACAGGTCGATACCTGAGGTCCCCTTAACGATCCGCGACTGCTAAATTGCTAGGTGTTATAGGTAACTTTACGGTACTTAAATTATACGAGTTTAATTACTAAATACTTAATATAAATTATTAAGTATATAATACGAGTATGATACTTATGCAACTAAACCTATTATTACCAAAACATTATAACAATACTAATATACCAACAAATCTTGATAACAGCATTAAAACAGCATTTCTTCTGTTTCAACAATTTCTACATATCTCCACAAAGCTTTCAAGTCAACCTCAACTTTATCACTTCATCATAAGGTTGAATTTACAATCAGTTAACACAAATTGTGTCTGCTTTAGAGTAAATGATCCGATTTGTCGGAAATGTGGTTTTTGTGGAGTATTTCTCGGTTCAAGTAACATACTAGTTACGGCCAGTGGCTCCGTCGGCCGTGACCGCACGAGATAGATCATGAATGTATGTAACTAGGTATTATCTGGTGTAAGTATTTTTTTGAGAACCGTAGAACCAAAAAAGTACAACAAGCATTTTAATGGATCACTCGCTGGCTTATGTAAAACTTAAGATTTATATAAAGTCTTATAAGGGTTCACCCCGCGTCTTAACGCTTTATATTGGCATTTTAAAACCATTGTGATGCTTTACACTGTATAACGGTTGAATAATGGCATATCAAAATGCATTTGTAAAGCCTCTAGTTTCAGTGCAGCAAACTGCAACACAGATATCCAGCTTTGAGATTTTTTAGTGCTTATAGATCTACAAGAGCATTTTAAAGTAGGAAATAAATGCTTAACTGCTGTTTTTTAGCATGATTACAAACCGTTGTAATGCTATGTAAATCCCTATATAGCTTTCAGCTTTTTTTAGTGGCTTAGGGTCTAGAAAAGCATTTTTAAGTAATAAGATTATGCCTGATGTTGTTTAACAACATAAACTTGAACCAATATAATGCAATACAAATCTACTATACAGCTTTGAGCTGTTTTTGGTGCCTTTTGATATATAATGGCACTTTTAAATGCTAAGTAAATGCCTACTACTACTGATGGGCTCATCACATAAATAAATGCCCTTACCAGGATTCGAACCCAGGACCGTCACTACCTACCAGGCCAGACCGGTCGTTAACATAATTATGTCATGCATTTTACATCCATCCGACATCCGATATCGGATTGGACAATGTGAAATGCTTTTACTCATTCTGTGGTCACTGGCCAGAAGTGAGTCTTTTATCAACTTTCTTTCTACGCGTGTCTGACCCAAGTACAAAAAGCGATTATCTCAAGTTCTCATGGCTCATTATTTTTGTGGTAGCCGTAGGCGCAGTGATTAGGTGCAGGTTCGATGCCCGTTCCGGGCCGGCGCGTGCGCCCGTGCATAACGAGCGTCGGCGAATCTGAGCGCGCGAGGTGCTCGTAAATATGTGAACATACGTATGTGTGTTTTGAATAGATATACATGGTTAAATAGTACTTCATGTGTTATTGTGACGACCGGTCTGGCCTAGTGGGTAGTGACCCTGCCTACGAAGCCGATGGACCTGGGTTCGAATCCCGGTAAGGGCATTTATTTGTGTGATGAGCACAGATATTTGTTCCTGAGTCATGAATGTTTTCTATGTATTTAAGTAAGTATTTGTATATTATATATATCGTTGTCTGAGTACCCACAACACAAGCCTTCCTGGCTTACCGTGGGACTTAGTCAATTTGTGTAAGAATCTTCCTATAATGTTTATTTATTGTGGTTACACTTTCTTCTGTATTTTTAGGGTTCTGTACCTCAGAAGGGGAACCTTTATAAATAAATAAATATCATTTATTTTCAGGCAACTATGGCCCATATATACATACCTTACAGACTAACATACATACAATAATAAAAATCTTAAAATATAAATATCATTTTGACGACGCAGTTTTCGGTTGCGCCACCTGTTCTGGTGCGGGATTCGGCAGATTCCCACGAAACCGCCGAAATATCACACCTTTCGGCCAGAAGTCTGCGCTCGCGATGGTTTCCAGCAGCGGCCGCGGGACGCGCACCACAAACGAGCTAAAGTGCACGTAATGCCGCGATCGCAGCTGGAATACTTTCAGGTCGTAACGAATCTTCTTGTGGACATATTCCACCACATATTCTGCCGTGGCGGAAACATGCAAGCGCGATACATATAGCGCCGTGTTCGGTGTGGCAACCCTCAGGCCAGAAGCAATATCCGGCTCTGCCGTGCCACACTGGCTCTTGCGAGGCGCCTTGCGCGGCCTCCTCTCCTTCGACGCCTGTGTGAATCCTTTCTCGGCGCGGGGTTTATAGGATACCACGTGCGTCTGCCTGTCTGTCCGTCTGTCACAGCCCATTTGTTCTGAAACTGCTGGACCAATTAAGTTGCAATTTAGCAAACCCAAAAATGGACATGTTACGTCAACAAAGAAATTTTAGACATAGGGCCACTTTTAGGGGGTAAATGAGAAAATTAAAAAACGTTTTGGAAACTATGTCGTGTCATTATGTATCAAATGGAAGGGGTCATTGAGATTTTTTTTTTAAATTACAGGGTAAACCGTTTAGAAGTTATTCAAGAAAATAGACAAAACCTTATCTCAGAAACTACTAGGTTTTTTTTTTAAATACCACGACGGTGGCATACAAGCATACGGCCCGCCTGATGGTAAGCAGTCACCGCAGCCTATGGACGCCTGCAACTCCAGAGGTGTTACATGCGCGTTGCCGACCCTTTAAAAACCTGTACACTCCTTTTTTGAAAAACCCCATACTGGAGACCCTCGGGAAAACCTCGGAAGAGAGCTAGGTCTAAAATTTTCCGTCTTACCTTACTAGGTGGCAACATTTCACAATTGTATCGTAAATATTATGATCGAAAACGATCGAGCGATCATTTAAATAGAAAAAGCGATCATTTAAATAGAAGAGAAAAAGCATGACATATTATGAAATGGAATGATTTTTGTACAAAATGTCCAGGTGTTTTTAAACCAATTGCCACACGTTTCAGTGTAATTAAATTATAGGCCTGAACATGCAAAGTATTGCTTCCGTGATTATTTCGCACTCGATGGTCTCATCGGAAGATCAGCGCTGGAAGTCGCCAGCAACATGCTGAGATGAGGCCATTTCGTGACACTTTACTCTCACTATGTTCTCTTTTATGTCTGTCTATTACTGTTTGTGTGTTTATGAATAAAACAAATTCTATTCTATTCTATTGATTCATGCAAAATAAGCATTTCCTATGTTTTACTGACACCTACAAAATTACATGAATAACATCATCACAATCGATGATGTAATTCATGTAATTTTGTAGGTCGAATGACAGAACCGTGCCGAAGGCTAAGAACCAAAACAACCGGCCAAGTGCGAGTCGGCCTCGCGCACGAAGGGTTCCGTACCAATACGCAAAAATAAAGGCAAAAAAAATCACGTTTGTTGTATGGGAGCCCCACTTAAGTAGAGTTAGACCAAGCTAAGTTGGCAGCGGTTTTGATAGGCCAGACGGTGCAAGTGTTAAATAAACGTCATAATTTCATAAAACAGTTCCACCGCCTGGGCTGTCAACATCGCTGCCAACTTGACTTGGTCTGACTCTATTTATTTTATTCTGTTTTTAGTATTTGTTGTTATAGCGGCAACAGAAATATATAACCTGTGAAAATTTCAACTTTCTAGCTATCACGGTTAGCCTGGTGACATACAGATAGACAGACAGACGGACGGACAGTGAAGTCTTAGTAATAGGATCCCGTTTTTACCTTTTGGGTACGGAATCGTAAAAATATGTTGATTTGATATCATTTTGTTATTTTTAGATCCAGTATATCAATTTTACAGTTTTGTTAAAATTAGTTCCGGAAATAATAGTAGATTGTTAAACAGGATGAAAGGCACCCATTCTGTCGACGTCACCTTAAAAACTGCTAACTATTACAGTGTATTTGGAAGAGACAATTAATGTTATCAATTGTTGTCAACAGGATCCGAATCCAGGATAGAATGCACGCCCGAAGTGATGAAGGTCACAGTGCCCATGGATGGGGACCGGCAGCTCTCATACCTCGACCAGCTCAAAGGTAAGAAACCTTAGTTTAAAGATCCCACACTAGCGTCTTCCGAGCGTCAGCGTCTAGTCAACTCTATGGCTGCTCGACGCAACGTTGGCGCAATTGCGCAGCGACGCCATTTTCCATAGCTCTGACTAGATGCTGACGCTCAAAAGATGCTAATGTGGGGGCTTTCAAAGCGAATATAACACTTGACTAGGGGTGTCTCACGAGCGTCAGCGTCTAGTCAACTATATGGCTGCTGCTCGACGCAACGTGGACGCAACTGCGCAGCGACGCCATTTTCCATAGGGCTACCTAGACGGCGACGCTCTAAAAAAAATGTTTATTTTACTTTCACAATAATCATCTTAAAGTTAGTGATTGGAACCTCCTTTTAAGCTTTAATACAGCCTGTGCCAGGAGGTACCGCTCTTCCTTATCTGAAGAATGTTAACAATATTGTGCTACATTTATGAGTAGGTATGTTACGTAAACATCAAATTAATATTTTATTTAAAGCTACATTAAAAATTCTGCAAAGCTATATACAAAGCATGCAAAACGTATAAATAAAAAGAAACAGTACCCCTAGTGTAAATAAATTCGATTTCGAAACGTAACGTACGCGTTTGCGTTTAGTCTCATTTTGTATTGGATTTAGAAAGAGCGCGCCAAGCGGGACGTTTTGGAAACTCAAAATCCTATACAAAATGAGACTTAACGCAAACGCGTTCGTCACGTTATGATGTCGATCAAATGTACACTAGGGGTACTGATCAAAATAAAAACTGAAACGTGAAAAACGTTAAATATGCTTTAAAGATATTATTGTGGGGCTTTCAAAGATAATATAACTCTTGACTGGTGTTTAAGAGACACTCCACACTAGCTCGAGCATCGGCGTCTAGTCAACTCTGTACCTGCTGCTCGACGCAACGTTGGCGCAACTGCGCAGCGACGCCATTTTCCATAGCGCTGACTAGACGCTGACGCTCAAAAGACGCTAGTTTTCTCAAAGAGAAAACCGAGTCTATCCGAGTCTGTGTTTCCGCATTAGTACAATCTGGGTCTCTTCAAGGCTAGGGTAAATAGGTATCTCATAGGTAAGCGTGCTCCACCGTAGACCGCATCATCACTTACCATCAGGTGAGATCGTGGTCAAACGCTTGCTTATCGTTATTTAAAAAAAAAAAGAGAGAGAATATAGGTAGTATTTCCGGAAAAATCATACGGTCATACTTAACACTTTTTTGCTCCTCTTTTTATCTGTATATTTTTGCCACTAATTAACTATTTCTATTCTATTCTATTCTACTTATTTGACTCGTAGATAATCTATAATTTGCAATTTTCATCAAAGTAAGTATTGTTAATATTACTAGAAATTTCAATTGTTAAAACGAAATAATCTAACTACGGAACAATTAGGTGAGTTCAAACTGAATTTAATTTTGGCTTTGTAATAATTTGTTAAATTTAATTGTAATTAATATCGTGTTAACATTGACGGAGGTTTGACAGGCCCATGTCAAAGTTTGAGGAGCTTTTAACCTGATGTTCTAAAGGATTTATTTCGAGCGCTTAACGCCTACAGTTAATATTCGTTAATACTTCTAAATATAAGCTCCATAGATATAGAATAAAGAACGAAACGAAATTAATGTCATGTCGTATCGATTTAAAACACTCCCTTCGGTCGTGTTTTAATTTATCGCCACTCGTTTCGAATTTCCTATTTTTCGCACTTGTATCGTAATGTACTATTTAATAGTACTTAGTAGTTAGCTAATAGCACCGCCCACAATCTCTCTGCTTTACCTTAAGGTTGACTGGTAGAGAATGCCTTTTGGCATTAAGTCCGCCTTTTGTACGATAAGTTTTCTTTTCTGCAATAAAGTTTAAATAAATAAATATGCAGCGCGTACCTACGAGTTTTTTGCAGAAATCACGAAGCTTGGTTGACGTAACTGGTGACCGAGCAGAGCTGGCGGCTTCCTCGCACAACGTATCAGCATTACGATACAACGAGGAAATGCCGCCAGCATCCTTGGTACATACAATGCTTCAAGGGTCTATTATAGTAATCCTCTGTATATATCCATTATGTTTATAGAAAAAAAAAATCTATTCTATTCAATAATTTTACAATGTTTTAGAGCGCTGGTGAAGAGCATGCTACTTGCAATCCGGAGGTCGCGGGTTCAAACCCCGGCTCGTAACAATGAGTTTTTCGGAACTTGTATACGACATATCATTTGATATTTACCAGTCGCTTTTCGGTGAAGGAAAACATCGTGAGGAAACCGGACTAATCCCAATAAGGCCTAGTTTACCCTCTGGGTTGGAAGGTCAGATGGCAGTCGCTTTCGTAAAAACAGTGCCTACGCCGATTTTCGAGATTAGTTACCAAGCGGACCCCAGGCTCCCATGGGCAAAATGCAGGGACAATGCGAGGAAGGAGAGGGAGATTCAATAATTTTACCATTTTATCCGCAAATGCTGCTGATATCCGAACGTCATCTTAAGATGGAGGTTATAATTAAGTTTGCAATTAAATATATCTGCAATCAATGAGCGACTGGCCTCGATTACTTAATAACCAACTGATTAAACAATAAAACAGGTAATGTTAGCTAATTTATTTATTTAAAACGCGTGCTGCACAAAATTATCGCTTTGTGTGGTAGGGCACAGCCAGTGGATGTCATTCCAGATCTAGAGCAGAGCCCAACTGGGGAAGTACCTCCACCTTACAGAAAACCGCAGCCAAATAACACTAGACCCTACTCATAGTGTTGTGTTCCTGCCGGTGAGTAAGGTTGCCAGAGCTCAACGAGGAGGGGGGGGGGCGGGTTTAGGGTCGGCAACGCGCATGTAACTCCTCTGGAGTGGCAGGCGTACATAGGCTACGGACACTACTTACCATCAGGCGGGCCGTATGCTTATTTGCCACCGACGTAGTACAAAAAAAATATGAAAAAAGGTTTTCGGAATAAAAGGAGCTTATGTCATAACACTTTATAATTTAAAAGTAAAAGCAAAGGCAGCCTTTCATTTAACAAGTTTCTCCAGAAACTTCCTCGAACAGTAGAATGAACTGTGGCCTGCGGTATTTCCTGACTGATACGACCTTCAAACCTTCAAAAAAAGAGATGTTAAAGGCCGGCAACATACTTACAAACCTGGTGTTACGGATCCATGGACGACGGTATTCACTATTCACTTACCATCAGGCGATACGTCTGCTAGTTTGCCGCCTATTTCATAAAAAAATCATCCCAGCTCGCCCTTCTAAGACAGAACAGAATCTTATACCTTTAAACGAGCAATTCTTGTATATATATAAATATATATATTTCCGGGATCTCGGAAACGGCTCTAACGATTTTGCTGAAATTTGGTATATGGGGGTTTTTGGGGGTAAACAATCGATCTAGATTAGTCTTATGTTTGGGAAAACGCGTGTTTTCGAGTTTTCATGAGTTTTTCTTTCGACGCAGAATATGGTCGCTAATTTCGTGTTGCCGGCCACTGTCCGTCTGGCCCAGCGGGTTAAGACGCGGACTGCTAAACGAGTGAGGCCGGCGCCCCACTGCTGCGCACGCTATGTACACGACCCACGTTCTTATACAAAATTTCGTGGGTTTGCCCACGGTTTGTATTAAAAGGTGGGCCGTGGATGTAGCGTGCGCAGCAGTGGGGCGCCGGCCTGATACGGGTTCGTATCTCGCCCGGTGACTAACTTTTGTTTTTTTTTTATATGTTCAAGTTTATGTATAATTTTTTAATTTTTATTGTTTTAGACAAGTTTAATATAGTAAAAAAATGTAGTTAAGATTATCACCTATACACCACCATATTACAATAAATAGTTATAACCGAGCAAAGCTCGGTCGCCCAGGTATATGTCTTAAAAGCGATAAATACTTAGCCATTTTTGAGTATTTCCTGTACAATGCTCCCACGTAGTCAGCTGGCATGTCGGTTAGCCGCCATTCAGGTGTCAGTCTTGGATGTAAGCTCAACAATGTGTCAAGGTGGATGAGATATAGGTGGCTGGTGGCTATAACTGTTTTTAAAGTACATATGTGTCGTTTCCAAGCTAAAAGCCCCACTTTGTCGCTTGCCATAAGGTCGCTTTGAGAAGTTATTCGTATAAATATAAAGATACAAGCAAATCTTTGACGACCGGTTTGGCCTAGTGGGTAGTGACCCTGCCTACGAAGCTGATGGTCCCGGGTTCAAATCCTGGTAAGGGCATTTATTCGTGTGATGAGCATGGATATTTGTTCCTGAGTCATGGGTGTTTTCTATGTATTTAAGTATTTATAAATATTTATATATTATATCTATCGGTGTCTAAGTACCCTCAACACAAGCCTTATTGAGCTTACTGTGGGACTTAGTCAATTTGTGTAAAAATGTCCTATAATATTAAAAAAAAAATCTCGTCCAAAGTGGAGCCTTTGACTAAACTTCGACACATATGGTTTTACTACTGGACTGGACTACTTTTTTTTTTATACTACGTCGGTGGCAAACAAACATACGGCCTGCCTGATGGTAAGCAGTATCCGTAGCCTATGTACGCCTGCAACTCCAGAGGAGTTACATGCGCGTTGCCGACCCTAACCCCCTCCCACCCTCGTTGAGCTCTGGCAACCTTACTCACCGGCAGGAACACAACACTATGAGTAGGGTCTAGTGTTACTTTACCGCACTAGTGCGATGATTCGCATATTACGTAACTATGTCGAAAATTTAAAGGGCTATATTTGGCCATATGTACTTATACATTGTACGATACTTGTGCGAATAGGTAATTGGCAACTCGTGCCCCTTCGGTCGTGTTTTCATTTATCGCCACTCGTTTCGAATTTCCTATATTTCGCACTTGTATCGTAATGTACTATTACAGTACATGTGGTGCTACTTTACCGCACTAGTGCGATAATTAGCACATTACGTAACTATGTCGAAAATTGAAAGGGTCATAATATATACTGTAAAATGTTGTACGATACATGTCCGAATAGGTAATTCGCAACTCGTGTCGATTTAAAACACTTCCTTCGGTCGCGTTTTAATTTATCGCCCCTCTTTTCGAATATCCTATTTTTCGCACTTGTATCGTAATGTACTATTACAGTACATATGTGTCGTTTCCAAGCTAAAAGCCCCGCTTTGTCGCTTGCCATAAGAACGCTATGACAGGTTGTTCGTATAAAGATACAAGCAAATCTCGTCCATTGACTAGATTTCGACACATATGGTTCTACTTTACCTCACTAGTGCGATAGTTAGCACATTACGTAACTATGTCGAAAATTTACAGCTTGGACGTTGGACGATACTTGTGCGAATAGGTTATTGGCAACTCGTGCCCCTTCCGTCGTGTTTTAATTTATCGTCACTCGTTTCGAATTTGCTATTTTTCGCACTTACAATTCTTTCTGACAGTACATGTGGTGCTACTTTACCGCACTAGTGCGATAATTAGCACATTACGTAACTATGTCGAAAATTGAAAGGGTCATAATATATACTGTAAAATGTTGTACGATTCATGTGCGAATAGGTAATTCGCAACTCGTGTCGATTTAAAGCACTTCCTTCGGTCGCGTTTTTAATTTATCGCCACTCGTTTCGAATTTCCTATTTTTCGCACTTGTATAGTAATGTACTATTACAGTACATATGTGTCGTTTCCAAACTAAAAGCCCCGCTTTGTCGCTTGCCATAAGAACGCTATAACAGGCACACACACACCAAACACACACACACACACACACACACACACACACAAAATAAATGCTAATGCTAACACTAGTGCGATAATTAGCACCTTACGTAACTATGTCGAAAATTTACAGCTTGGACGTTGGACGATACTTGTGCGAATAGGTTATTGGCAACTCGTGCCCCTTCCGTCGTGTTTTAATATATCGTCACTCGTTTCGAATTTGCTATTTTTCGCACTTACAATTCTTTCTGACAATGTGTACAAATCTTCTTTACGATACGATCATCCTGAAAAATAGACGGCCAATTATTCCACAGACACTCTTTTTGGATCCTGTGTGGTCTGGTTTTGGATCTTTTCTAGTCTAGTTTTGGTTCCTGTCTAGTCTGGTCTGTCTAGTCTGGCTACACCACCAGCCTATTCTGGTTACACCACCAGCCCTTTTGGATCCTGTCTACTCTGGTTACACCACCAGTCCTTTTGGATCCTGTCTACTCTGGTTACACGACCAGTCCTTTTGGAACCTGTCTAGTCTGGTTACACCACCAGCCCTTTTGGAGCCTGTCTATTCTGGTTACACCACCAGCCCTTTTGGATCCTGTCTACTCTGGTTACACGACCAGCCCTTGTGGAACCTGTCTAGTCTGGTTGCACCACCAGCCCTTTTAGACCCCGTCTAGTCTTGTTTTGGATCCTGTCTAGTCTGTGTTTACTTTAATGGCTTTCAAATTGATTGTCACTGTAAGAAGGTACAAAATGGCGCAAAACTCATAACTGAACCTACTTATATGGTCTAACTGGTCTAAGTACCATAGACCCTAAGACTGGCACTTAAGTCTTTTATAATATATAAATAAACAAAAAAATCATTTATTTCGGATAACAAGACCGATACAATGCAGAAAATTACTAATTACATAATTATATATTTTTTTTTTATTAATTTTTAAATGTTTCTTTTTTTATTATTATTATATGTAATTAGTAATGTATGGGTCTTGTTATCCGAAATAAATGATTAAATAAATAAAAAATAATAGATTAATAAAAAATATTTTTAAGATTATAAATTAATGATTTACTTACATTATTAAAAATAATTAAGTAATTAATTTAAAGCATTGTTAAATCATAACATCACTAGTAAGAATAAAATAAAAATGAAATAAAATTAAAATTTAAATTTATAGTGAGGTCAATAATAATTTAAAATATTAATTTTGACGTTCATAAACGCATAGTAATATGCGTACTTGAATAATAAACTATCTTTAATTTAATATTGCAACGTGATAATAAATGTTGACTCACGCTACACAGGGGCAGGGCCGGGCCGGAGCTTCCGGCGCTTCGTTTTCTATGGAAAGCATTACGTCATCACCGGAGCTCTGTAGTGGCCCGGTGCGGGCTCGGAGCGGAGACTAGCCGGTCATGCTATGAGCAAAAATCGGACTTCCCGGAGCCTCCGGACCACCCGGTGCCCCAATTTAGAATGTCGTGATTTAAAATGCAATCATTTAATTTATTTTATCCATATAAGACAATAAATTAAATTAACCTTAGTCTATGTTTTATAAATGATAACTAAAATAGCCCAACAACACCTCTATTGTTCATATTGTTTATGCCAATTACTATCATTTTGTACAATTTCCAAAAAACGAATCTATACAAAAATTATTTCTTATTAACAAACCTGCTAACAAAATTTCTTGAAAATCGGCTGAGACATGCGCCCTGCACTATTCGAGAACATTCGGACGTACGAAAGCACAAAAACCCAGCTCTTCTTTACATGCTAGAACAATTGTTTCTCACCATCCATACCCCTGATCCATACATTTCCATACTTACAACCATTGTTCTCTGGAAACGGAGCTATTAGGAGCACTTTCACTTGGTTTTTTACATTAGGACGTATATGATGGCTGCGATGTTATCGCCTGTCGTGTCCCTACAACCTACATCTAAATGTGCCGCTCTTATTCTGACTACACAAGCATTGTTTACATATTTTTATAATATGTATGCTAGTTTTAGTATTTATCTATGGGCCACTAGTTGCCTGAAATAAAGATTTTGATGCGATCGACTGCATTACTACAGGAAACAGTCATTTATTTTTATCGAAAATTTATATTAAACAAGTAACCCGCCTCGAAACCGCACGGGTAAGGATGACTCGTGCTAGATCGGGCTGAGCCGGGGCCGAGGCGTCCAACACATCGTTTTCTATGACGGCTGATCGGTTATCACGTGGTTATTTTTGTAGAAAACGAAGCGCCGGAGGCTCCGGCTTGCCCCCGGCCCGGTTTAGTCTAACGTGATTCTTCCTTAAATCACTCTATTGATAGGTGAAAACTTCATGAAAATTCGTTCAGTTATTTTTGAGTTTATCGTGAACATACAGACAGACGCGGCGGGGGAATTTATATTATAAGGTGTAGTGGTGTTACTTTTATGGCAGCAATCCCAAAGGTCTATATACCTATACTCTGCACCTGCTATGACATGACAAAGTTGACGTCCGTCCTGGCCTAGTGTGTACGGGTAGTGACCCTGCCTATGAAGCCGATGGTCCTGGGTCCGGATCCCGGTAAGGGCATTTATTTGTGTGATGAACACAGATATTTGTCCCTGAGTATATATTTTATCGTTGACTGAGTACCCACAACACAAGCCTTCTTGAGCTATAAAAAAATACAACAGACAAATACTAAAACAAGAACCTAATGAAGTGTCACCCGTTAATGCCACTCAAGAGTCAAGTTACATACTTATAACATAAAATGTAGCCCGGGTAAGCTTAAACAGACCGATCTCCACAAACAGCACCCGTTCACGAGTATGACTCTCCACGATCAGTACCCCTAGTGTAAATATATTAACTATTATTACTAAGCGAAACGTGACGTACGCGTTTGCGTTAAGTCTCATTTTGTATGGGATTTTGAGTTTCCAAAACGTCCCGCTTGACGCGCTGTTTCTAAATCCCATACACAATGAGACTTAACGCAAACGCGTACGTCACGTCATGCTATCGAATAAATTTGCACTAGGGGTTCTGTACTCTATCACAACCGTCGTTTTTTTCTGTTGTCTAGCTATAAGCAATCATTGAACTCTCCTCCCAAATCCTAAAGAATATGTCGGCCACTATGACAATCGATAAAAGCGCAACCATCATAAGCCCGCAGCCTCGTTCCCGCGTTCGTTAGTTTTACGACATAATTATGCCAAGAAGCTAATTGTGATTTAACGTAAGATTGTAAAACTACTAAAGTTAAAAGATTGTGCAAAAACACACGACCCATGCTCTAACGACTGACACTCTTAGAATAAGGTGCTAAAAGCTTGTCTAATGATTTACCTGCATCAGTGTGTTTCCAGTGTTCCTATTGAGTAATAAATTATGTGTCACAAATACTAAAAAGTAACTTCTGATTTAACAGTTTCAGTTTCTTTATTGGTAAAAAATATTTTACAGGTCACACAGGTACATTTGAAATTATGCTAGTTATACACAAAAGCGGCCAAGTGCGAGTCGGACTCGCCCATGAAGGGTTCCGTACCATTTATGACACACATTTTACCACTTTGGAAGCGTCTCTCGCGCAAACTATTCAGTTTAGAAAAAAATGATATTAGAAACCTCAATATCATTTTTGAAGACCTATCCATAGATAGCCCACACGTATGAGTATGGGTTTGATGAAAAAAGATTTTTTGTGTTTCAGTTCTAAGTATGGGGAACCCCCAAAATTTATTGTTTTTTTCTATTTTTGTGTGAAAATCTTAATGCGGTTCATAGAATACATTTACTTACCAAGTTTGAACAGTATAGCTCTTATAGTTTCGGAAAAAAGTGGCTGTGACATAATCGGACAGACAGACGGACATGACGAATCTATAAGGGTTCCGTTTTTTGCCATTTGGCTACAGAACCCTAATTTTAAATTAAATAATAATCGTGCAATAGTTATTACAAGAATTTATTTAAATTATCTCTTTCATAAAATCATCGATAGAATAACATGCTTGGTCTAGAAGTGAACATTTAAGTTTTTTAGCAAATATTGAGTCGCTTTCAGTCAATTTAATGTCATTAGGATTTTTTTTGTATATTTTGGGCCCAATAACACTGAGTGACTTTCGGACCTTGGCGAGTCCTTGAATAGGAGCGACTAGTAGACCTATTTACAGATAGGAACTAGGGATAAACGGGAAATATTATTAGTGAAAAAGGGTCTAAATTCTAATAAGTAAGGGGTCTGCTTCGAATCGCATGTGAAATATGTTTATTATTATTAAATAGGTTTCCGTCTTTCGAATGTGTGAAAAAGACGGGTTATTCCCACTAGTTACCACCAATTTGTTACCAGTGGTAACTACTGGGATTTTTTTTCTCACCTTTTTCCCGGTAGTTACCACTGGTAAAAGGTGGGATTTTTTTTCCCAGTAGTTACCACCAAAATGTTAGAGTTTAATACTAATAAAGCAGTAGAAATAGTTTTGTATAAATATAGAGTATTTTAATAAATAATTGTACACACAAACAATAAGCAAATAATGTTATCACTTTTAAAGCAGTTTACTGAAACAGTAATCGACTTTAAATAAATTAATAATTAATAAACTTATAATTAATTTGACCTTTAATTAATTATTGATTAAAGCACTCTATCTTTGTACTTTTTATTAGTATTGAATGCTAACCAAATTGTTGTGGTAACTACTGGGAAAAAAATCCCACCTTTTACCAGTGGTAACAACTGGGAAAAAAACCCAGTTGAAATAACCCAAAAAGACGTAAGATGCTAAGTATCTCTCGTAACTTGTTCTTATGAAAAACGTATATACGGATGCCAATGATTTGTCAAATAATATTAATGCAAGGATGGATGCCAAGGCATCAACACTGACAGAAAGATCGGCCATATAAAAATAAAACGTATGTAAATACAAAGATCTAATCACCAAAATGTATGTATGTGTAATAATTAGTTGTTTGTAATATGGGCTTTGTTGTCGGACTCAAATTTTTTTTAAATTTAAATTAAATTATGCTTGCGGCACGTAATAAGTCCTGTGTACATTATGTATAAAATTGATTCTCTTTAAAAAAACATGTGTAATTATGTATATATTTTTATAATTAATAAACATTTATATTATTGTATTTTCAGAATATAAGCCATGCAAACCAGCGATGGAGGACAACGTGGCCACATTTATGTTGGACCTCCAGGACCCACACACTTGTGGGGTCACTAGGGTGCTCAACAAAGTTACCGTAAGTACTTGACATAGGTACCTCCTAAAAGCAAGGGATTTACGGACTAATTTCAGTAAGATCAGCAGGGTCTCATCCAGCAGGCAGGGTGTTCATCCTCACACCCTAGAGCCTTCACGCACTGTGCGGTTTAAGAGGAACTTCATCCCGCGCACGCTCCGGTTGTGGAATGAGCTACCTGCCGAGATTTTCCCGAGGGTCTACAGTATGAGGTTCTTCAAAAAAGGAGTGTACAGATTTTTAAAGGGTCCGGAATATCATTAGATATTCACCACTATTCTGCTATTCGGCGAAGGGGCGAAGGGAAACATCGTGAGGAAACCTTGCGTACTTGCGTACATCCGCGAAGAAATTCAAAGATGTATGTGAAATCCCTAACCCGAATTGGGCTAGGGTGGGGACTAAAGCCCAAGCCCTCTCGAACATGAGAGGAGGATTGTGCCCAGCAGTGGGACGTATGTAGGCTGAATTATTTATATATATATATATTTTTTAAATAATGTTCTAAATTTTTCGAACAAATGTCTGCAAACACGTTACGTGACGCTACTCCATATTAAAATTAACTGTCAAAGGCCATATAAAAATTTGACACTTGATGTACAGTCAGCATCAAAAGTAGCTGATCAAATAACGCTTCAAAAGTATCTACCATTCTGTACCAGCTTAACAAAAAGTGATGTCTTTAATATAGAACAACTAAGTCTGTAAAAGACATATTTTTGAACGCGAACTTTAGAAAATTATCGACGTTTGGAAAAGTTATACGGAATACCAGATACTTTTGGCAGATTGGTCCGCCAGAGTCGCCAGACAGATCTTGCAGACAAATTAATTAATAACAAAACACTTTGAACGACGCGCCGTAATTTTGTATACTAAAATCGGTTACCTGTGAGCTTCACGACAGCCAAAGGCTGAATAATGGACCCTATTCATATATCCCTAGCTCTCTAGGCCTCCGACTCAGAAAATGATAACGAAAAAAAAAAGACTCCAACGTAAAAATAAAAAGGTTTCACGGCATTTAAATTTATGTCACACCTTGTCGTCTCAAACATTTCAATGTAATGGATTTATTCGAGCAGAGGTGCGAAGTAACCGAATTACGGCCGTTACTTTCATCTGAGATATAACAGACTTGTCCTTAAGAATTGAATTTTCTGATCCACTCCATGACACATATTTTATTAAGCTATACAATTTGAATAGGTATACTCAGTTACGCTTACTGTAACTATTTTTGTTGTCTCTGTAAAAAATGGTACATATGCAAAAATATCAATCATTAAACATTCTCTCGACATCTACTCGACAAGTTTTTTGTTCATCATAGAGGAGGCAAACGACCAGACGGATTACCTGATGGTAAGCGATTACCGCCGCCGAATACACCTGCAACACCAGAGGGGTTGTAAGTGTGTTGCCGGCCCTTAAGATGGGAGTACGGTCCGTTTTTGAAGGTTTGAAGGTCGTATCGGTCCAAGTTCAAAATGGTGACGAATAGAGATACTACTCCTAAAAATATGTGTGAGACCTCATTGGATTTCGAAAATTTCCTCCACTGTAATAATATTCTTTTCACGTCAGCAGCTCGAACAAGGGTAATTTGCTGCTTAAAAACAGTGAGCAGAATGCGATTTTGCTCACTGAGTGAGACAAAATAACATTCAAGTGACCTTTATATTTGAATGTCATTTCAACGTGCGGGCCCTAATACAAATTAGAAGTACTTGGATTCTATTGTCTTTGTCCCTTTCACGTCATTAGCAAAAAGAAAGAGACAAAAAAGTGCATACGTAATTCAACGGTATGTTGACGGTTTATAATAGACCCCCGAAATAAGTCAGACCGCATCGTTCCAAAACACCCTACGCGTCTTCATTCGTAAAAATAATTAATGAAATAAAAGTTAAAAATTTAATAAAAACATCATATTTTACGTATTTTATTATACAATCAAAACAATGAACTTATACAAATTTACGCAATGGTTACGCAGTAAATAATTCTACTTGACTACTTTTAACGATCTCTACTATAGTTGACAAATAGTAGCATCCGCAATTCGGACCGTAACTTACAAAGTTTTTTTTTTACAAAAAGAAGTTGTTGATTGAACTGTCAATTGATGTTCGTTAATTCATTATTTTCGTATTATTTTATTTAACTTTCTTTCGTTTTGTTTTATTGCGGTAATTAAAGTTAATTGTTAGAATACCTTCAGAAAACATAAGTGAAATAGTGATGCAGACGGATTACATTTTTTTAGGTTGTTTTTTTGATGGCTGACTGACGTGAAAAATTTTGTGTACTAAACGAGATCAAAGCAAATTAGATTCACGAGCGTAGCGAGTATTATAGAATCTTTCGCTTGTACAGGACTCAAAACAAGCACTCGAAGAAATATCAACCTTTGCTCTCTTGTTGTACAAATAACTAATTCAGATTTCTTAAATATTAATACTTTTTGAGACATAGGCGAAAAATGAAATTCTTCTTTTTTCCGCCTTTTTTTTGTCTACAACTTTTGAATTTTTTTGTGTGTGGGTTTTTAATAATAAACGCTTTGAATACATTTTTCTACACATCATTCCAAATCCAATGACAAATATCACACGTATTTTAGGAGTTAGTAAGTATCTGTATTTTGAACTTGTCGAGTTGACTACCAAGATTATTTTAAACACAAACAAAATGACTCTGAAATCACTACATCTTATAAAACAAAATCCCCCGCCGCGTTTGTCTGTATGTATGTATGTATGTTCGCGATAAACTCAAAAACTACTGCACGGATTTTCATGCGGTTTTCACCTATCAATAGAGTGATTCTTGAGGGTTTAGGTGTATAATTTGTTTTGTGACACCCGTGCGAAGCCGGGAGGGGTCGCTAAGTTACTTAAAAAAGCGGTATTAACCCATTCAGCGCTAATAATGACACGTTGTCGTTTTGCCTCTACGAAGCATTTCATACCGGGATACATACCGGGAAACCTATGTTATCGGTTACGACGTAAGGCTGCGATCGATGAATGTGTTAAACTATTTCTATTTTCTATTAAAAAACTTAGTTGATACCGGTATGAACTATTCCGGGATACAACTACTTATTCTATAGAGTCCGTTTAAATGTGGTTTAAATCTAGCCTCGGTCACCTTCACTTTGAATTTTTTGTGTTTGACACTTACCTATAAATCAACAATAAACTGTTATGTTCCAGGGCAAACGCACCTTCTACCACAAAATCGTGATAGAAACGGCGGGCGGCCACGAAACGCACACGGTGCGTTGCGTGGTGGCTGGCAAACGCGTCGCTCGCGCCGTGGACTTCCCTTTAGATCTCATCGAACCTGAGTAAGTATCACACTTTTATAATATAAATCGTGATGGAAACAGCATGAGGCCAAAAACGCACAAGGTGCGTTGCGTGATGGCTGGCAAACGCGTCGCTCGCGCCGTGGACTTCCCTTTAGATCTCATCGAACCTGAGTAAGTATCGCACTTTTATAATATAAATCGTGATGGAAACAGCATGAGGCCAAAAACGCACACGGTGCGTTGCGTGGTGGCTGGCAAACGCGTCGCTCGCGCCGTGGACTTCCCTTTAGATCTCATCGAACCTGAGTAAGTATCACACTTTTATAATATAAATCGTGATGGAAACAGCATGAGGCCAAAAACGCACACGGTGCGTTTTATGGTAGCTGGCAAACGCATAGCTCATGCTCATGTCATCGAACGAATATCTGAGTAACTCAATCTACTTAATAAAAAGAACTATCGGTTTCTACAATTTTATTATTTCAAGATAAAGAATAGAGCAAAATAGCCTTGAGTCGGATTTGAATTTGAACTTGCAAACTTTTGTAACACCGGTTCAGTCGCTCTAACTGACAATACTGATTGTTATTCCTTTTTGTTTATTTAAATCTTGAGTTTGGTATATTATAATTTGATTCTACAGCGAATGAGTTCGACCTTCAGGAGTAGATTTTCCATTCACTTAAACATGCTTAAGACGTATTTTTTCTACTTCAGAATATCGAGTAAATACGATCCTGGAAGCCAATTATAACTTTCATTTTGATTTATTTTTATTTTATTTGTAAAAAAGTCTTGCGGGCTCACAGTTTTTCCAAAACTCTCACAAGATCATACCCATACAATTTCAACTTAATAAATAAATTAATTATATACAAATAGTTACAGGTAAATAACATTAAATTAAAATACTTAGATGTCTCTTCATAATGATATATGTGCGGACCATCTAGGTTTGCATAGTAACCAATTTTTGCTTTTAAGTGTCATGTTGTCGGTCGGTCAATTGACCTCCTGTTTCTCACCATAAACGAATTTACTTGGCCTAACTATTTGCGAATAATCTGTTTACGAACTTACGAGTAGTTTGACTAACTTTAACCCAAGAGTTTGTTGAAGTACCTAAGTTTCATATACTAACTAACTGGGTACTAACTACAGATACACGCTTCTAAGTGTCTAATTTCGAGAATCCGTTACATTGTCGCTTTTATATATATTAAAACATATTACATTATTATAAACGGTGGTAGTCTATAGTTAAATTTTTTAGCGTTAGAAAAAAGTAAACATTCTTGACGTGTCTTTTTATTGAAAATTATTGAAAAACGCAATTCAAAAATTAGTTTATGTTACTTATGAAAGCAAAATAATGTAAATAATCGATATGATTTACAATTGTTTAGTGGATACGAGGTCCGACTTTAATTTTAAGGTCGTGGGTACTCGTACAATGAGTTTTTCGGAATTTTATTATGGAATATCATTTGATATCTGGAACATATGAGGGAAACCTGCATACGTCCACGAAAAAAAATCAAAGGTGTATGTGAAGTCCCCAACCTACTCGGGACTAATAGCCCAAGCCCTCTCGCACATGAGCTTAATCATTTTTATTACATTTCTGTAATCTGAAACAGATGTCATAATTATACAATGGACGCCATAGCCCATAACCACTAGACCACCCAATATTTTTCTTTCGTAAGTATATATTTTTATAGTTTTTCTCTGGTTAACACATTTTTATTTAAGAAATACTTCGAAATACTTCGGACTGCACAGGAACCATCAACAGATTCGCGCTTCACCTGCGATCTTTGTGGCAGAAAGTGCCGTGCTGCGATTGGGCTTTACAGTCACAGGAAAAGATGTGCCGCACCTCCGATCTCCGACGGCACACGGACCTCTTCTTCTTCTTCTTAATAACCTGTCGCTGCAACAATCATCTGTCATGATTGTTGCAGCGACAGGCCAATGATGATGATGATTTAAGAAATCGGTGCTTGTGCTTTCCTAAAACATAATTGAATAACATTTGTCGTTTATTTTATTTCCAGTGTAATAAACATCACAAGAAACGAGCAGGGCTATGGACCTGATCCCATCCTAGCAGCAGTTGTCAAGCAAAATGGACGACAGTGAGTAATTTTGCCATTATTTATTTAATCAAAATCAGTCGCGGATCTTTCAGAGTTATCAGTGAGATTATGTTAGAGATATTATGTTAATTCATTCTCATTTTGGGTCGCTGCGCCATTAAGTAGTAGTAGTAGTATTATGTTAATATCTTTGTTTTCACCTACTTTACCCGATTTTAGATTTTCTCTGTCATATACTTTTGAAGTTCGAATATTTGATTCAGCAAGTGTGTGTTCTATGGATAATGGATCTAAGTAGACATTTTTTAATTTCAGAGTGACAGGTGAGATCTCCGTGAGCCCGGGGACACCTCTGTCCATGGAAATCAACCTAGACGAGAAATCCAAATCGGTGTACGGGCTCCTGGTCAACTATATGCACGTGACAGACACTGGGAAACAGCAGGAGACTATCATATTTAATGGGTAAGAATTTAAAAGTCTTAAGAGGTACTTAGTGCCAAGAACGCACATGTGCGTTCACCTAGGCTCCCATTGGTTAAAGAGCGTCTTAAGGTTTTCTCGAAGCTTATAATGGTTTATATATTATATATAAGAATAAAATTAAGAAAATAAGTCATCTATATTTATTTATTTGTACACAATGAGATGGACAAATATTTTAAAAGATTTTAATACCTACAGAAAATGAGATGCATGATGAAAAAAGTATTTTTTATCTTTTCAGTTGTTCCGTCGATCCGTATCTATTCGACAACTTCATAACGACGGACGACGGCGTGCTGTCGGCCAAGTTCCGAGCATTTAAGTTCCCTGATACGTCGTACGTGCAGTTCAAGGGCACAGTTACTGTGTGCCTTGACAAGTGCCAGGGGGTAAGAAATCACGATCATATTATATGAAAAATCATCATATAAAAATATGGAAAAAATACAAATATCTTTTGTCTCAGGCAGACCCGTAGATCTACTGAGTCTACACTCAGTTGGTAGACACTCAGACAAACACTTAAACGTAACTCGTAATGTAATTTAACTTTTGAGTGGCATTAACGTGAGACACCTCATTCGGTTCATGTCTGTCTGATTTAATTATTTATTCTTTAGTTTAATTATTTATTATTTTATATTAATTCAGGTACAATGCACCAACGGTGTGACAGGCTACGGTCGCAGACGCAGATCGATCGCCTCCAGTGACAACTCCAACAAGGTGTACGAGGTGTCGCTCACGACCTTCATCAAGGTCGACTGGAAGGAGGGAGAAAAACAGGCAGGTAATATGATCGTGCATGCAACGCATTTAGGCATTTCGTGAAAAAAAAGTATCATATATATTATTATAAATGAATAATCACACCGGGAAGTGTTTTAAATTCATCATGCGCGATATAACCTGTTTAACACTTTCGGTACCGGGTGCCCCGATTCTAGTACAAATTGAACATACATACGTGTTCTTGGCAGTGAATGTGTAGAATTGTTTTATTTCGTGAATAAATGGTAACTGGATACATTATTAATAGCTATAATATTAGTTAATGCAAAAGTAAAGTGAACGCCTATGTGCGTGTTTGGCATTATATGGCTAATTAAAATTAATGTCTTAAATTTTTTACTTTAATGTATATCATTAAAATACCATATTAATTTCTATAATTTAAGGAAAAACGACAATCCTTTCGTGCATCATAACAATGTGTCTTCTACAAAATACTTCCTACAAGTTCACTTTTCAATTGCGGTTATAAGTTTTCTTTCGCTATTCACTAAAACAGATATAATTTTAATTATAGTAACTTGGGATCGATATTTGGTCGGCACAGTGTAACGTAGTGTAACAGTGAATATGATTCTAAGTACTTAATGATATATTTTATTTACAGAAGACGTCTTAGCCCTTCTCAAGAATTTAAAAGTGGCGAATCAACGGCTAGAAGACAACGACGCCACTGATTCCAGCCCCATTGTCCTATACCCTGAAGAAATTGTAGCTCATGGCTCCGCTAATGCATTAAAGTGCAGTGTACTTGTAGCTTTAAGTTTATTATTAGTTATATTCAAGTAAAATTTGGATTTGGAATGGTAAAATAAGTTTATAGACTTTGCTCTGATTGCAACGAATATAGTCTTTTCCATTGTGATCTTAAATAACTGAAAACTAATAATAACTCGGGTTATTCCCACTAGTTACCACGAAATTGTTACTACGGGGAATTTTTTTCCCACCTTTAACTGGGCAACTTATTAAATCACTCTAAATTATATAATATTTATACTGTTTTATTAGTATTTTGGTGGAAACTACTAGAAAAAAAACTCTCCTGGTGGTAACTATCTGGGATTCTTTTTCCAGTAGTTACTACTGGTACCAATTTGGTGGTAACTAGTGGGATAACCCGATATGTCTTACTGTAACTCAGCCAATGATATAATTCTACAAATACAAAAAGTTGAATCTCACTGGCGAAATGATGAAGTCACGTGTTTGATTTGTTTAGATTAGTTTAATGTACTAATGGAACTATAGGCAGTGATAATACATAGGTACATATCCTATAGGAGCACTTGGCATGAATACTTAGATCTAACTCTTAGATGACTAGTATTGGAGACGTCAGGATCTGGTGTTTACTAAATGAATACTTATGGGATCTACCACACCGATTGTGTGCAAATGCTTCGTAGATACATAAAAACGACGTGTCATTGGGTTAAAACAATGAGATTTGATTCGTGTAGTGCGTTATTTAGTTTTCAGTGACTTTTGAGAGAAAAAAATGCGCAATGAGAGCTTGTAAAAACTGTAGTACTGTAGATAATATACACAGAGATGAATGTAGAATCTTAAACTTTGAGCATTGATAAAGTGCTATTCAGATCTCAAACTGAATATGTTGTGAACTCTGTGTTTCACATTCTTATTGTCGCATCATGTTTTACAATGAGGAAATGTAATCTATCGAACTATATAATTTCTAAACTACTGGTAGAATTACGAGTAGGGAGGTAAAACCTTTAGACTGGCCCGACTATTTAATTTATACACAAAAATAAACATTATATAAAATTTATAGCAGACTGTGGCAGTCAAAAGTTTAAGGAGTAAGACTTCTCAATCACCTAGTTTTGGTTGCTGGTTCAAGTTGTGAGAAGTGTACGAAAGTGGACGAACGCCCGAAACCGCTTTTCCATACAAACGTAGTCCCAATCGCCCTCTCTGAATATCAACTTAATTGAAAAAAATTTGGCATAATTAGATGTAGTTATATTAAGCACAGCCATGCCAGCTCGTTCGGGCTCGGTTTTTCGATGTTTCACTTATTATAAGAGTTTTTCGTTCGAATCACATAGCTGTGTATTAAAAATATTTTTAATAATGTAAATATCCAAGGAGGAAAAGAAGGACTACTTTTGTATGGAGAATCGATTGTCCAATTTCCTCTTAAATTTAAGACGCCTTAAAAAACGGAAAGCGGAAAAAAACTAATTTGTTTAGCATTTGGTATGTGAATTCTGTGTTTGGCCGTAAATTGTTTGCTTTATACCCTAAATGGTGTCATAGATAATGCTTCATGACCACGTAACGCATACGTGTCGTCGTGCGTTAAATATGGTTTATGTATTGCTGGCATGTGTAATGTATGTGTGCTAAAAAAAAGTAATGTACTTTGAATGGAACATAATGTATAAACAAAAGACATGTAATAATATAATAGAGATACGTAGCATTACGGACCAATACCTCGTTGGGTAACAACGAATTTAATTTTAAGTGATAAGTGATTTCTAACTTAGTGTTAGGTGCCTTTTAAATTAACTATTGCTTTTAATTGGCATTTTCGCAAAACGTTGAACAATTTTAACCTTTTCGCCGCCAGGGAAATAAAATCGATGTGGCACCCCCACGCCACTCAAGTTTTATGTCGTACTCTTTCAACTTCGGATGCAGTTGCTGGCAGGTGGGTGGCAATATCGATGAACTTGAGTTCGAGTTGTTGGCGGCGAAAAGATTAATCGTTTATTTTATGGTTCTTTAAGCAATTTATAAAATATTAGTAATTAAAAATCTATCATACACTCAAATAATGCATCCCTATACTATATTTAAAAAGACAACAACAATTAATGAGGTTTTAATTTTTTTTTATTAAAGAGAATGCCGTGCCCAAAACTGAATAATTTAAGTCCGCGAGTTTTGGTGGTGTCAATGAAACAACGGTTTTGCGAAAATGCTGATGTACTATACGAATTAAATATACTGCCATTTACAATCATTTTCTACATCACAAACGTTTTATGTACTTACTCACTTATTTTTTACACGAATCCACATTCGATGTAGGTACTTACGTCTATTTTTTTTAATTACCTAGTAAGTGCCTACATAGATATTCTAGACATAGATAATCATAATAAGTTCACTAGTCTTATCATAAAAAAGTATTGTATACATAAATAGACCAATCTGTCTAATAACTTTTAATTTTTCCTTTACATTTTACTCAGTAAAATATTTAAAATGAATTGTTCGTACAATATTGTACACGACCAATATTTTTTAAGTTTAATTCTATACTTTATTCTCATTTGGCCATATTTTCTTAGTAATTGTGATTAAATATGTAATGTAATTGATCATTAAAAGAACTAAATCAAAATGCTTTCTTAAACGAAATAAAAAAACTTTAATTCAATCCTGTTTTTTTACTTTTACCTATCCTTAACAAACCATTTGAAGCATGTGTGTTTATTTATCCATTTTTTATCAAATTTCACATGAGCAGTATTTTTTTTTGTAATAATTTGGGGATGTTACAAGAAAACCAGTTTTAGATTTCAGTCTTTTAATAGAATAACCTAATAATAACTGATCAATCTAACAATGTACATAGAAAAAGTTTTCGGACAAACGTATGTAAATCTTACATAATAAAGTATACGTAACAGGTAAAATGAAATCCTTAGAAATATAGCATCTTGCTATTGTGGCAATCATTTTCTCTCAAGAGAAAATTTGTGTCTTTAGTTTTTTGAGGCATATGTGTCGTCCTGTGACTTCATAGGGCGATTCGATAATAATAAATCGTCAGTCTACCTTTCCACGGCTACGGATTACCCAAACACCTCGCGTAGTATTGTAAGTTTGGCAAGAGTCAGCAACATAGACAGAAAGAATCATATACTGTATTTTTTATGTTAATTACTAGCATAAACCCGAAAAAGGGATGAGTATAGTTCATTTATTCGACTCTTACTGACAAAATTAATTAGCCAGACTAGTTTTAGCGTGGTAATTTTCACCTTATCTGTTAAGGGATGGAAAACTAATTCCAATAAATATCATACTTAC
Source organism: Cydia pomonella (assembly GCF_033807575.1). NCBI lineage: Eukaryota > Metazoa > Arthropoda > Insecta > Lepidoptera > Tortricidae > Cydia > Cydia pomonella. The sequence goes on from NC_084728.1 coordinate 3,771,453, forward strand.
CCCCACACATGTGACTTTCAGAATTGATACAAACTTAATTTATAACAAAATGCTACACACATAAGGATTTCAATTAGAAGTAATATTTACAATAAAAGGGAACTTATTTTAAATTACAACGGGAAGAGTTAGAACAGTTACAATAGTGGCAACATTGGAGGGCTTATATTAAAACCGTTTACTTTTAAAAAATGTAACGCCATGTAACAGCAAAGGATGAGAAATGAGGAAATTAGTATAGTCAGCATTAAAAAGGGCTTTATTGCAACAAATTTATTGCCATAGGAATATGAACGTGTTGCAATACTGATATATGTGACTACTTGAGTCGTCCCCGTCTATTTGGCATTGACTGTACAAGTATACAAATTTAAACTCGTTCAATGCCCATGACGACACGTGTGCGTCATGCACAAAGCGCAACAAATATGATCGTACTACAACAAAAAACAACATTTCGTTGCTGAGCGTTGAAAAGGATAATGGACATAACAAGGGACCAAAAAAAGTGTAATTTTCGTCGCAATTTAAAAATATCTTAATAAGAACACTAAACTTAAACATAATAATTACATTTCAAACAACTTATCAACAAACAATTCCTTTAGCATTACAGTGGGAACTTTTAAAAATAGGAAAAATACATTCACGGTAAATATTCGGGCAAAATTACATTCACTTAACACTTACTTAACGAATTATTTATTTACATATTGCTAATAATATGGAAGATTTGAGTATTACATTTTATTGAGAAAAATAATGTTATTATTTTTTACATAATTCAAAAATGTGGAATAGTTCCAGTGACCAAAAAATATTATTACAACACATCTGAAAAAATAACTTTAAAAAAAGGTTTATCTTACAGATGACCATCATTCGTCATATTTTATTCTAAAAAATACTATTTGGTGAGGACAGATATCAACTGAATGATTTCTACAAAAAAGTTGAATAAACATACTTTCTATACTTAGTTTTATTACAAAAATCTAGTGGTTTCGTTATATCTATATAGTCTACTCTAATTACAGTCACAAATTACGTAATTATTTATTTATTTATTTATGTTTCAACGATAGAAGACGCAAATTCAACATAACCTTAACAAAATTTATTTAGTAATAATAATGTTCTTTATCTGTTTCAGTTATTCCTTTCACTTTACATGTATTAGCAAGCAATAAATAATAACTGAATTCCGAACATCATAAGTACCTAACATGACACAATCAATATAAATCTTATCCTATCGTGGCAGATTCTACGACCTAGTATACCTAGTTTGGTCAACGTTATATAAGAAGTATCTCAATTCAATGGGCAGTGTCAATTCACTTTTAAGGTTTTTTCAACAAGCATTAGTTATCTAAATGTAGGTAGGTAGCTAATCTTTATTATTATATTAAAACACATTAGTAACCATGATACTGTATATCTATAGATAGGTTATACTCATACATAACGAGCACAAAAAAATACTTCCATATCTATTTAATTACCTACGAATGAATCTGTTTTGTTGATTGTTATTGTTGACAATCAGTTCATTTTTGTTAAGAACATAAGCTTTTTTCTATGTCTACGTTCGGGACTGGGCGCTCGTTAGTACGTGCACATTTCTCGCTTGCCTAGGCGTAATTAAAGAGCAACTGTACAATTTGTACAATTTACTTAAGCACTTCAATTTAGGAATGCCTATAACCTATCTGCAGTTATAACGTCATTAATTAGTAATGCTCATTAATTGGCAAATTTAAACAACACGCTATATCCCTGAGCATTGAAGTTTTTTCCGAAAAAACTTGGCACAGTTGATGTATGGTAATTTGAAAATCATACATTAGTACATAGTAGTTATAATAATCTGAAAGTATTACAGGTAAAAAAGAGCCTATTTTTTTGTAGGAAAAATAAAATTCATAGATGTAAGTTACAAGCTGTAAAAAACTCACTTTACCCTTTTCAGAACATTTTAAAGATAAAAAGACAACTATACAAATTCCTATTAAGTCAGCACAGTGAACAGATTACTAATACTTAATTATCAAGTCTTAAAATCACTTTAAAAAAAATTCTAGCACTACACAACTACTACTACAGGATTAGCATGGTGTGTTTATTCTTTCTCATTTCCTTGTAAAATGATGATAAAATTGTAAAAGTAAAGATTATATATGCTCAACGCCAATAACGACACGTTGTCGTGCTTCAGTATGGAAGTAACATCCCCTACTGAAGCACGGCAGTTGCTTTTTGTTCGAATGATTAAGAAGTAACATTTTACAATTAACTTGCAATGACGAATAAAACACACCATGCTAGCTTTAAACTCTACTGAAGACATTGTATACCACAGATTGGCAAGCTCGCTCCGTCCTAGGTTTAAAAACTATGTGTTATTCAAAAAGTTTATCCACCTAATAAATGCCCGACTTTAAAAAAACATCCTAATGTATCTTCATGCAGATGCATAAGAACACTTATACCGGGTGTTTCCTGTAACATGAGCAAATAATAGTAATAATACTCATCAAACGACATAACTTTTGACTATCAACTTTAAAAAAATAAAAAAATAATCTTTTTTTCATACAAAAATTAATATTATTTTCAATGTACGCTGTCATCAGTATGTTGACGTTGCTTTTCACGGTTTAAACATAACAAAATTTTCAATACATTGCGCCTTAGAATAAACTTTAAAGTGTAAATAATTATCAAAACAAAAGTTATTTTTAAAAGTTACTGAACAAATGTTGGTTAGTTTAAGGAGTAGTTCACTATACCTGATCGGTCCGGACACCATATCTAGTTTAGTTTTATTTGTTATTTTTTTGAGACATTTAATTTCTATATCGTAAAACGGAACACATTAATTAGCGACAGTAGGTAGGGTACTTTTTCGAATATTTTTTGACGTTTATAAAAGCCAGTGGAAGGTAGATAGATTTCGATGGCTGCTCATGGCCGTATACGCAAGCTCGTGCGTCGTGAAAAATAAAAAATACCTAAAAAAAACTGTCGATTTGTGTGCTCGAAACCCTCACCGGAGCCACTACAGCATCAGCTCGCCAATGAAGAGTGTCGGTACCGACAAAGCGATTCGTCGTGCAGAGACCGGGTGAGTTGGCTTTCGAGCTATTTGCTTTCACTGGCGTAGATTGTTAAATTTCTCGTTGTCTAAAACAATTTCCCTATTCGAGGGCGATTGTACATTTGTTCCTTCGACCGCGGATCCTCCTCAAACTGAGAACAGCTAACCTGTCTCGGGGCCAGGAGTGACGTTTGAACCTCTTTCGTTTCGTTAAAACTGTCGCTAATTTCGTTTCGTTGTCGTTGCCTATAATCCTATAGAAATACAGTTATTTTATCACATTATATTAAAATATCGAATTTTAACCGATCGAATTGATGATGCAATTATATTATACGGCCAAATTAAGTAGGCATTGAATTTGGTATTGACACCGTTGGGAATAGAACACTTCTAAAATTAGTCGGATAATATTTGCACCGCGTGCCATTTCTGATTACGTAATATAATAACCTATATACAACAGAGTTGATTTGGGGACTTTAAGAATAGCGATAATTAGATATTGTTATTTTGTAAAGTGAATATAATGCCTAGACGAATATAATTTACACAATAGTACAAGTACATATATGATAAATTAGTAATATTTTACCCGCGTATTTAGTCCATACAAATATCGTGCATTATTATTGAATAATGTTCACAGATAGATGTCCATTAATATTCACATAGATCACATAGTTAATCCTTATCAATAACTTGCTACTTCTGCTAAATATTTAAATACTTACGTTACGTACTCATAATCGGAACAAAATATTCGCGAGCTTATCTACAATCCATTAAGGTCTATATTCCAACGGCAGCACAGCACGGTGCGAACTATTTTTGTTATTGTAAATTGTAGTCAAATAAGTTATTTAACTCACATTTAATAAGTGATTTTCGCTTCGTCTCCTACATTCGGAAACATTCGAAATATAATTGAATTGCAAGTCTGGCTTCTAATCGTTTTTTGACCATCTATCAACATAATAATTCTAACAAGAATTCCTTCCGCACCTATTGTAGCGAGATAAATTATTCTTCGCAAATATTATTTAGCATTTATAAGTAGAGTTGTGTATTTGGTGGTATCGTGGCGGGTGGACCTTATAGCATAGTTCATAAGGTTGAAATTTGTTTGTTCTACAACTTGTTTTGTTTATCGAAGAAGTTTCTTTTACATTTAATTAACGCGGTTGCTTCATATTCAAACTAATCATGTCTAAGGCACTTGCTCGTCGTAATTTGCAATTGAAACGCGAAATATCGATCAAACGAATCGATGAATGTTTGGCGGCTGGGTTGCAGCCTAAAGTGGATTCCTCGCGATTACCATTGTTTATGTCTAGATTTAGCAAAATAGACGGCTATTGTTCTAGTTTTGAAACCCACCATTTGAAACTCATTTCGGAAATAACAGATGTGAACGAATTAGACCAGGAGGATGTTGTACGTCAAGAATTTGACGACAAATATTTTCAAATAATCGAAATTCACACTTCGTTGTCGACTGCGACTACTATCGAGGGCGAGACAAATAGAACCGATTTGTCCGTTAAGTTGCCTCGTTTAAATCTCGTACATTTCGATGGCAACATTAAATCGTGGGGAACATTTTATGATATGTTCAATACAATGGTACATCAAAACAAACGATTGTCAAATATTGAGCGGTTCTCAATTTTAATTTCACTCCTTTCGGGTGAACCATTGCAATTATTAAAAGGGTTTCCTTTATCGGATAGCAATTATTTAGATGCTTACGCGGCTTTGATCGATAGATATAATAACAAACGCAAATTGGCTTTTCGTCATTGGGAAGAAATTCAGAACGCTTCGTTGAAATCTAATTCGCCTAGCGAGTTACGTCGACTTGTAGACACTTTTAGAGAAAATATCGCGGTTTTGAAAAATCTGAGATTTCCCGTCAATGATTGGGATTTTCCATTGTTTTATTTATTGATCAATAAATTGGACCAGGATACCCGTCGTCGTTTTGAACTGCAAAACGACAACAAAGATGTACCGTCATTCGAGTCGTTGTTAGAATACGTGGGTAAGGCCGGTCAAGCGTTAGAGCTCGCCGACCTCACCGAGTGCGCCGCCGCCCCTGCGGCACGCGCACCCACGGCACCCGGGCGTACCGCGCGCGCTCACGCCGCGCCGCGCACCGCTGCCTGGCGCCCGGCGCAGGATCGTGCTCCTGCGGGAGCAGCCTATAAAACGCTAGTCACCACTAGCGCCACCTCGATCGAATCGTATTGCGTGTTATGCAAGTCAAATCATGACCTTGCTAAATGTGTTGAATATCGGAACAAGACGCCTCACGAGCGCTTTTCTGTTGTCAAAGACAATCGGCTCTGCGTCAACTGCTTACGTTCTGGACACGTAGTTAAAACTTGCCCCTCAAAGTCTCGTTGTCTAAAGTGTAATGTTGCCCATCACACTACTATTCATTTCGATGTCGATAGCGGCAATTCCAAAGTCAGCGTCGCTTCTTCGGCCTCGACCAACGCTGGCGCCGCGACTTGCTCGTCGTCCTCGCCCCTCGACACCCCAATGCACGTACCTGACAAACAAGTAACCATGCTCGCATCCGATCCAGCACCTGTGGGTCGAATATCTCTTCTTGCTACTGCATGCGTGGAGGTACTAGATAAGTTCGGTAGTTATCAAAAAATTCGTATTGTCATAGACAATTGCAGTCAACCAAACCTTATTACACGACGTTGCGCGCAGCGGCTTGGACTTCCGACACGACAAAAAAATACCTCTATTGAGGGTGTATGTGAGGTGTCAACGTTGTCAACTTCTTATACCACTCTTAACATTCGCAGCATGAAATCTGATTTTGAAATGTGTGTCGAAGCCTTTGTTACACCCAAAATCTGCAGCGATCAGCCTGCAGTAAAAATTGACATGGACCAGTTGTCATGCGTCAAAGCATTTGAACTCGCCGACTCTAATTTTGATAAACCTGGATGCATTGACGCCTTATTGGGAGTGGATGTTTTTTGTCAAATATTTTTGGGTAACCGCCACAACTGTGACGATGGACCCACAATCTTTGAGACCAAGCTTGGCTGGGTTATCATGGGAAAGGCCCCTTGCGCAACTTCCCATTCCCAGACTTCATTGTTTTGCTCGATCGAATCGCTCGATACCCAAATTCGAAAATTTTGGGAAATTGAAAGTCTCCCTAACTCTTCGTCCTTAACTGACGATGAAGTCATGTGCGAGAAAATATTCGCCTCGACTCACGCACGTGACTCGAACGGGAGATATATCGTACACTTGCCGTTTCGAACCGTCGATCCTCGTTTAGGTGACTCGCGCGCTCTTGCCGAGCGCCGCCTGCTCTCTCTCGAAAAGAGACTCTCTCGTGAACCGGAACTCCGGACAGAATACAATAATTTTATGCGTGATTATCTCGATGCTGGTCACATGGAACCAGTAGCACCCCAGTCAGACGGGCGTGCTTATTACTTAGCACATTTCTGCGTGCTCAAGCCCAGCAGCACCACCACCAAATTGAGAGCGGTCTTTGATGCTACTGCTCAGCCTACTGGAGGCCCCTCGTTGAATGACCAGTTGCTCGTTGGACCGAAACTACAATCTGATCTCGTTTCGATATTACTTCGCTTTCGTTTGCATGCGGTTGTTTTCACAGCCGACATACGTCAAATGTATCGACAAATTTTAGTCTCTCTTACCGATCGAGACTTCCAACGCATTTTGTTCAGGTTCTCCCTCGATGAAGCTATACAAGAATTTCGTTTAAACACCGTGACCTACGGCATGTCTTCGTCCAGTTTCCTTGCCATTCGAGCCCTGATTCAATTAGCTATTGATGAAGGCAAGAAGTATCCTCGTGCGGTTGACGTCCTCAAACGAGACATTTACGTCGATGACGTGGTGACAGGCGCTGAATCTGTCGAATCAGCTCTCGACCTTCAGTCTCAGGTGGTTCAGATCCTAGAGAAAGGATGTTTCGAACTTCGCAAGTGGTCGAGCAACTGTCCCCGTCTGCTCAACAATCTCGACCCAACCCATTGTCATAATAAGACGCTCTCTTTTGATTCGGAACCGACATCTCCTGTTAAGGTGCTCGGTATGGAGTGGAACCCGTCCAGTGACGCGTTCACTTTCACGGTCAATGCGCTTCATGAAAAGTGCACAAAACGAAATATTCTTTCGGAATTGGCGCGCATATTCGATCCTCTTGGGTTTCTTACACCCTTGACACTCTCGTTCAAGCGCATAATTCAAGAACTTTGGACTCTCGGTTTGGATTGGGATGTGGTAGCACCCCCCAATATCAGCCAAAACTGGTTTCGTTATCGTTTAGATCTCGACTTGTTGTCGTCTCTCGAAATACCTCGATTCATTCCATCGACGAAGTCCTGCAGTGTTCAGCTGCATGGCTTCTGTGACGCTTCCGAGGCAGGATACTCGGCTGTCATTTACTTTCGCATTCGACATAGTGATGGTAGCATCACTATACATTTGATAATGTCACGCTGTAAGGTCTCTCCTTTGCAACGTACTTCTACCCCCCGTTTGGAACTGTGCGCTGCAGTTTTGCTGACAGACCTCGTTAAACACGTAAAGGAAATTTACAACGGAGACGTCCAATTTGAGGATATATTCTGTTGGTCTGATTCCACTGTGACACTCTCCTGGTTACGTTCGCCATCGCAACGCTGGAAAACTTACGTCAGTAACCGCGTAAGTCACATACAAGAAAGAATACCCGCTGGTCATTGGCGCCATGTCACGTCAGAAACCAATCCGGCTGATTGTGCCTCTCGCGGAGTGACTGTTCGAGAACTTGTAAATCATCCTCTATGGTGGACAGGCCCGGCTTGGTTGGCACTTGACAGTAGCTCTTGGCCAAAGTTACCGTCGTCTATCGAACCGCAATCGGACTTGTTGGAAGAACAAAGGGTCCCCAAGCAGACCGTGTTGTTTACTGCCGTCAACCAACTTGATGACTTCTTATCCAGACATTCGAGTCTCAATAAGGCTAAACGCATTGTCGCTTACGTTCATCGTTTCGTACATAACTGTCGTAACCCTGACAAAAGACGCTTCGGCCCACTTGTTCAATCGGAACTCGATGGTGCCCTTACTAATTTAGTTAAGTTAACTCAAGACAAGTCATTTTCGAATGAGATAATATCTCTAAAGGAAGGTAAAAAATTGCCTAAACAATTCAGAAAACTCAGTGTTTTTATCGATAATTCCGGTTTGTTGAGGGTGGGCGGTAGGCTGGTTCACTCTGAACTTGATTATGATTGCAAGCACCCTTTACTGCTGCCCAGTCAGGATCGCATGACACAGCTCGTCATCGACCAAGTACATAACGATAGTCAGCATCCGGGATTACGCACGCTAAATTTCTTGATTGCACAAAACTTTTGGATACTGGCTTCTAAGCGCGTAATTAGTTCTCGCCTATCGAAATGTATAAAGTGCTTCCGCTCTAATCCAAAACCTTTGGTGCCCCGTATGGCAGACCTCCCAAAAACTCGTATTTCACAAGTAAAACCTTTCTCGTGTATCGGTGTCGATTTTGCGGGTCCTTTTCCCACATACATTAAACGCTATCGTGGAGCTAGGCCTTTTAAAACACACGTGTGTTTATTTATATGTTTTGCGACCAAGGCTTCTCATGTCGAGCTTGTTATAGGACTGACCACCGAAGCCTTTCTCGCTGCTTTGCGTCGATTTATCGCTCGCCGTGGCCGTTGCCAACGCATACATTGTGACCGAGGTACGAATTTCGTAGGCGCTTATAACGCATTGCTACCTCTCATGCAAGACGCAGCTTCTCGTGAGAGTATCGAATTCTCTTTCAATCCACCAGCCGCACCCCACTTCGGCGGCTTGTGGGAAGCCAACATCAAATCGTTTAAAACGCATCTTGCTCGCGTTGTAGGGAATCAAATCCTAACTTATGAGGAATTTCTTACAGTGGCCGCACAAATTGAATCGGCCCTTAACTCACGGCCACTCTGTGAGATGAGTTCCGATCCAAACGACATGTCAGTGTTAACACCCGGACATTTTCTCACCTTAGAGCCCTTAACATCACTTGTAGATACGTCAACTAGCGACATAAATATTTCTATTTCGAATCGTTGGCAGCTTGTGCAGAAACTTCATCGTGATTTCTGGAAGCGATGGCATTTGGAGTATTTGCATACATTAAATCAACGCGCGAAATGGCACTCGGATATTGACGAACCCAAGGTGGGCACATTAGTATTGATTAAAGATGAACAACTGAAGCCACTTCATTGGTCTCTTGGTCGTATAGTATCTTTGCATCCGGGCAAAGATGGGATCCCCCGTGTAGCTACGGTTCGGTCACAATCAGGTCTAATACAAAGACCTCTGGTAAAGTTGTGTCCTTTACCTATAGACTAGTTTGTTCTTAAAATACTTTGTATTTGGTGGGCGGAATGATCGGTCCGGACACCATATCTAGTTTAGTTTTATTTGTTATTTTTTTGAGACATTTAATTTCTATATCGTAAAACGGAACACATTAATTAGCGACAGTAGGTAGGGTACTTTTTCGAATATTTTTTGACGTTTATAAAAGCCAGTGGAAGGTAGATAGATTTCGATGGCTGCTCATGGCCGTATACGCAAGCTCGTGCGTCGTGAAAAATAAAAAATACCTAAAAAAACTGTCGATTTGTGTGCTCGAAACCCTCACCGGAGCCACTACAGCATCAGCTCGCCAATGAAGAGTGTCGGTACCGACAAAGCGATTCGTCGTGCAGAGACCGGGTGAGTTGGCTTTCGAGCTATTTGCTTTCACTGGCGTAGATTGTTAAATTTCTCGTTGTCTAAAACAATTTCCCTATTCGAGGGCGATTGTACAATACCCCATAGCCTACAGCCTACAGTTTAATTTATTGCTTCTGTTACAGGAAACACCCGTTATATTTGAATTAATTAACAATCAACTCATCAACTTCGAACAAAAATACCGCTTACACCTCATTATTTAAAATAAACTTTCTGAATTTCACTATTAAGAACAAATTATTGGCAGTTCTCAGTATTCCTACTATTCAAATTGAATATTGAACACTTAATCGAACGATTGAATTTATCAAAATAAATCAAGATACAACTTAACTGCTCTGAACGCGTATGAGCGTTGTTGGCACTGAGCATTTTTACTAATGTAATTTTTTTTTTCGAATTGCGTATACCGCTTCCTACGACCGTGCAACTGCGATCGAGATAGTATAATTCCGATGATTTACAACCTGCCTCGTCACCTATTTATATTCGTTCAATTCAGCCCAATTTTACAATTAAATTCACGAAACCCGGCAATCGAAGCAAAACGACATGACATCCGCCATACCAACCAAAACCAACCAACCCAACCAAGATAACCAAGATAAGTCTGCAACGATTTTGATAGCACAGACTGGCTAAGTGTTATATAAATAAACGTCATAATTTTTATAGAAGTCTCACGTTTTAAATAACACTTGCCCAGTCAAATCACTGTAGACTTATCTTAGTCTACATTCGATCCACTTGACAATTTTTTTTCTAGTCAGTGACCTGTTTTTCAGAGCCACTCTGCCACCCTGAATCCATAGTATTAGTATCACTATAGCAATGTCTATGATGATGCACTTTGATCTCATCCTTCTCTTCCCGAACACTTTCATATTGAGAGTCAGGACCGAGACAAGATGTCTCAGCCTCATTAGAATATACCTGATCTTCATTCAATAATGGCTTTTCTGCTGTAGGAGATAAAGGTTGATTTGGCGGCGGAGGCGCGAAGAACTCCGCTTTATTTGACTCTGAACTCAACTGTCTAGGATGGTTAGACTTTGGGCTGAATCTAGGTATTCTAACTTGACGTGATTTAGGACTACCTTCGTCTCGTTCGATTCTGGAATCGTTAAGGCGATCTCTAGAATCGTTACGACCGCTCATTCTATTGTCGTTTAATCTATCGCTGATTCTAGAATCCCGCTCACGTTCCATTCTATCGCTTATCGCACGCTCACTTAACCTAGTCTCGTTAAGTCTATCGCTTAATCTAGAATCGTTTAAGCGCTCGCTTAAACGCGTCTCGTTCATTCTATCACTGATCCTAGACTCCATCGCTCCGCTTATCCTAGAATCATTGGCGCTACCGCTTATTCTAGGATCATTAATTCTAGACTCATTTAACCGTTCGCTTATCCGAGAATCATTAATTCTAGACTCATTAAGTCGTTCGCTTATTCTGGAATCATTAATTCCGCTGATTCTAGAATCGTTAATTCTTTCGCTGATTCTAGAATCATTCATGCTCATTCTCATGGAGTTATTGAGTTGTTCTATTTGCTGTTCTGTCAATCTTAGGGAATTGTTTTCTCTTGCCTGTTTCGCGTGTTTTTCTTGCCTCGGACGGCGTTTGGAGCCGACCTGCGGTTGGGGGCGCTGCTGTCTCGTGAGGGTGAAGGAGCCCGTGTCAGACTCGGAAGTGGACTCAGGGTGGTTTTCGATGGTGCCTACGAGGGCTGATACGTTCGGGTTCAAACAGCAATCCGCCTGAAAATAAAATATAATATGAAAAACAGTTATAGATTGTTTTTTTCTGTTTGAAGCGAAAACTGGTGATTGAATATGTTTTTTGATGATTGTAGTTTACTTTCAATATCCTTAAATTTCGATCATCACTCGATTGCTCAAGATTAAATAGAATGAGTTTATAATACTAAAATTAAGAGGGTAGAGGGGAGGGGAGAGTATAGCACTTGGCCGTTCATACAAAAAGAGAAAACGTTTTCCACTTCTATATTTTCCTTTCTTTATGATTTTTTAGTATGTTATTGACAAAATGAAAAACTAGTTCAAAACAACATTTTTTTTTTAAGCGAAACCTATAAACCGAGAATATATTATATTGAAGCGATCGACATCAAAATCAAAGTAATTTGTTAAGATTTGTGGAATTACATAGAAAAATTACCGTTATTTCGTTAGATTTGAAAAGCTATTCTTCCCTCTTAATACTTACAGTAAATATCAATTAACATTATGTATTACATAAAGTTAATTGACACGAAAATACGTAGTCAATTTATTTTATGTGCGTATTTTATTCATAATTTTAAGCTATGTTTTTTTATACTACATCGGTAGCAAACAAGCATACGGTCCGCCTAATGGTAAGCAGTGTCCGTAGCCTATGTATACCTGCAACTCCAGAGGAGTATTGCGTATGTTTTGTGTATCATGGCCACAAGAGAATGTTTTGAATATAATATGTTTTATTTCCGTTAAATGTATGTATCTTTATTTTTAATGAAATTTTGTAAAAAAAATCCTAAAAAGTTTCGTCGACGAATAGGTTTTTGGCCCGTCCAGTAGAAAAAAAAAAAACGTGTTTCTCATACCTTTACAGAAACATTGCAGCAGCTGGATACATCAGCGAAATACACCTCAGATTCTGCATTCTGGTTCCCGCGATGACAGTCTTGCATCGAAGACCTGTCAAAAAAATAACATTTTTTAGATTAGCAAAAACCAAAAAATACCCAGTTTGAATTGTAAATGTCTTCTAGGTGGGTTATTCCCACTAGTTACCACCAAGTTGTTACCAGTGGTAACTACTCTGATTTTTTATCCCACCTTTTACCAGTGGTAACTACTAAAAAATTCCCACTAGTTACCACCAACTTGGTTTGTCCCAACTTGTTTGGGAATTTCTTTTCTACCAGTAGTAGGTAAAAGGTGGGAAAAAATTCCCAGTAGTTACCACTGGTAACAAATTGGTGGTAACTAGTGGGAATAACCCTTCTAGATCTACCATACTCTGGCAAACCCATTTTGTCAGTAGAAAACTTTTTATTTGAGGTCAACCATGGCCATAGAGACATAAGTGCTCTCTTCATACATACATTAAACTGTTGATTGACATTGAGTTGATTCACAACTTTTAGAACACTGATTTCGTGTCCCTAGACTCCCTAGCAAAGAAAAAAAGATTTTTCAAAAAACATGTTGATTTTTTACATTTTTGTTTACACAGGCATTATTAGATGCATGTTAATAAGTATTTCATTAACACATTAGAATTAACTACTTGATCAGATACAAGTTACATTTTGTTCCTGATTTTTTGGGACACGCCATTTTGTATGGGAGCAAACTTTTTTCTACTGCGTTACCGTAGAAACAGTAACTTTAAAAAAAATGATAAAGATAAAAGATAAAGATAGTTTATTATTCAAGTAGGCATATTACAATGCGCTTATGAACGTCAAATAAAGCTACACCGGCTGTAACCCTACATCATGGCAAACGGCCCGAATGTCCGAATGTGTGTGAATGTCGAATGTGTGTGTAGTCTTACCGAATGGGGGAATGCTTATCATTCTGAAAGCCTAAATTTTCTTTCCCTTGCTTGGGGTTAGGAGGGCACGAGTCGCTGCTTTGATCTGAAACTAATGAAAAACATTGTTTAAGCTTAAGCTTGCGAGGAGCTTTAACGGGAACAAGCGTTGGCGAACCGACGCAAACTTCCTCTTCCTTGAAGCTCCTCTTGAAGGGAGCGAAACATGTCAAACACTAGATTAAGTTATTTACTTTTTGTTTCACTCCCTATAACGCCGACATTTTTGGCTCTAGTTGGTTCACTTTAATATTAATTTATCTCTATATAACGTAAACTCTTTATACTCGTAACGTCAAAAATTGTCCGGTCCCTTAAGAATTTCTTTTTTGACGTTAATTTTTATTTTCATCACACTTGCTCGAAAAAGATCTTATTTCATGCAGGTGTACTGAAGGACAAAGGCCTATATTGTTCCCGGGGGAGTTATGGATTGTGAAAAAAAATGCTATAACTCCCTAGGGAGTTATAGCTTTTCTTTTAAATGATGACACTTATTCATACAAACCAAGTAGCATAAATGAGTTTCACTTTTAAAATACTGACATTTATAATTTAATATTTTTGTTTCTGTTTAAAATTATTTAATTTGATTAAACTAACAGCCGTTTAAAATATTTTTACATATTTTTCAATCGTGGCTGAATGCCGAATAGGTCTGTGCCTTCGATGGTTAAACTCAGAAATTACAAAATGGCGGACGAATGTTTGATATGTCACCGTGTTTAAGAATTATTACGATTAAAATTTAGTTTTTTCTTCGCAAGTGTGATGAAAAATATTGTGTTTAACTCCGGGGGTAAGAATATTGCAAACTCTTTAATTACCACCCTCGTTTCCAAAATTACACTTACCCCCCTCGTTGCACAATGTACTATTTTTATGGAACAGGTTGTTGCGAGTAACGTTATAGGGACCGTGCGCGTTGGAGGGTCTGCCATCTTGTGGCCTGAATCGAAACCACAAACATGTACATTTACACGTCACGTGTTTTCTTGTGCATAGTAGGTTCTGCCATCTTGTGGGCTACATCGGAACAATAAACATCACATTTACGCCTCGCACCAAAAATCTGACGGCTCCTGTGCTGCCTCCTACAGTTCATGCATGCTCTCTATATAATAAATACCTTTTCTACCGAAGCAAATACCTAGGATGACACAAATTATTAGTTTTAGGTTTGGTATATGGTCTGAAAACTATGTGTAAAAAATAAACAACATTAATAAATAAATAAATAATAATAAATAAATATTATAGGACATTATTACACAAATTGACTAAGTCCCACAGTAAGCTCAATAAGTCTTGTGTTGAGGGTACTTAGACAACGATATATATAATATATAAATATTTATAAATACTTAAATACATAGAAAACACCCATAACTCAGGAACAAATATCCATGCTCATCACACGAATAAATGCCCTTACCAGGATTTGAACCCGGGACCATCAGCTTCGTAGGCAGGGTCACTACCCACTAGGCCAAACCAGTCGTCAAAAATTAATATTCTTCTAACCTCAGAAGTTATCGCTACAAGTCTAATATGGAGTTTACTGCACTCGTAAGAACCGCTAAATACCTACAACGTACCTTTGCTAGCGCTCTTTTGGTGTAAGCACTCGATGGCGACGTTGTCGTCCAAACGACAGTCTCTGTGCAGATTACCCGCACTCATTCCTAGAAAAATATTAAGCTCGAGTAGAATTAAAATCTTGAGTTGAAAATATAAAGATGAAGTGTGCTGTATAATTAATTCTACACGCCTAGACTCCTTAACTCAAAAAATCTTTTTAATTTAAGATTAGTAGTTAAGCTAGAAAAATGCATGCTTTTTTGGTATGAAATAAACAGTATTTTTTTTTAAATTGGAGTTAAAGTAATATTTAGTCAATACGCCAATTAAACCCGACAGATTTTAAAGGTGTATTTTTGACCGCATTTAGAGCCTAAAATTTCATACAAAGTTTCCTGAAATCGATCTTGTTTTAGGGATTTTCACATGTTTTTTTGCTGCTACACGGCCACTATGTGACTTGGTTTAGACATACCTACTGACAGACATTAAAGTTTTAAAGGAATATCGCAATTCTTATGTGTAAAAAAATATACTAATTCGTTGTAATGGTTTAAAAATAAATAACGTGTCATGTGCAGAAAACGCAAAAAAAAATTTTTTTCCCCAAATATTTTTTTTGCGAATTTGCCCAAATCTCATAACAATTTTTTTGCTCCTTATGACTTCAGGAATGCGTGGTTAAAATCTGTCGGGTTTAATTGCCCCACGGTGTATATTTCAAGTATTCGACAATTACCCGGTGGACTTTCAAGGTCAGAAACTAGTATTTAAATGATTTAATTGTTTAAATGTATTTTATGACATGACGTGTAGCTAATCCATAATCACATAATTATTTATTATTATTAGTTTTTTTTAACATATATAATTACAATGACCTTAGTTATAAGAAATGTAATGTCTTAGGCTAGTCCTGTATTGTTACATTTTGTGGTTACTTGAATAAATTGAAATTGAAATTGAATTAACAATAGCATTTTGTCAATAACAACCATAGAGAAATAAGTAAAATAAGAGTGCTCACTCCATACATCAGTTTTGGTACAAAACCCTTATTATTTTCGCAGTCGACATCTAGCATCGAGTAGCGGAATTATCAGTACCGCTACTTGACACTATTAGATGTCTTGAGTGTCGCGACTGACGAAATTGTATCGCCCAACAATTTACAACTAATATTACAAGCAGAAGGAGTTGAAAATAGAGTTCCGGTTAATCCGGGCATAATATTAGCTGAAAATTGTTCAACACTTTTCGTTCGTCGCGACATCTATTGTCACGTAGGTGTACTGATAAATCCACTACTCGATGCTAGATGTCGACTACGAAAAAATATATATTTTTAAAGTAATTTATAATATATGTTGCATATAGCGTTGTTGTAACACGGACATTACATTTAATTCAACCAAACAATTGAAAACTATGACATATCAATGTCATTTCGTACACACTCGTACTAAACACTAATCAATATGTAAACAGGCCCTAAGTCATGTGTGTAGTGCTCGGGGCCCTATAAGATAAAAATAAATTATTGATTATCTCCGAAATGGAGTTAATTAGAATAACAGTGCCTTTGAGAAAGTTACTTAATTTAAGCTCAAGAATGCACCCTTGAAATTAACAGATAAAAAAAAAACTCGGTGTATAGGGCACTATTGAGTGAGCAATAGGAGAAACAAGTCGAATAAACTTACCTAACGTTCTTTGACACGGATACGGCACCAAATGTCCCCTCAAAGTATTGAACCTTGCATCGGGCAAATGCATCTCCTGCAGCCTAGCCAACTCCTCCGGCGGATAAATCTGGGCCAAATGCATTTCCCTCATATCCGGATTCAACACCATATCCGGATTCATTCTCATTTCTGGATTTATAGGATTTATCCTAGCTTCTTGATTTCTAATAAGTTCCGGATTAATCCTGGCCATCTCTTGGTTTCTGATTATTTCGGGATTGATTCTCGCCATTTCCGGATTTATCCGGATCATGTCCGGATTGATCCTTGCTATGTCCGGGTTCATTCTCGCGAGCTCCTGTAAAGATAAAGATAGTTTATTTTTCAAGTAGGCATATTACAATGCGCTAATGAACGTCAAATATATCTACACCGGCTTTAACCCTGCCCGAGAAGATTTGAATCCCTCCTAAATCGTAGGAGGGTATCCCAATATGGGACCGGTAAGAAACTCGGCGGAATCCATCTTTTCAAAGCATTACATCTAATAATTAACATGCCTTAAATTCAAAAAACACAATTTAAATATATATAGAAAAAATATACATACAGTAGCTATCCTTGGATCGTTGGGTCGCTCTCTCATGTCGGTCCGGATATCCGGGTTTTGAAGCATGTAAGAGTTGCGGCAGGTGTGAGGCATGGTGTGCTCGTGGGTCGAGTTGCGGTGGACGTCGATGTGGTGGTGATGGAGGAGGGTGGCGGCTGCTGGGTCTTGGTGGAGGTGGTGGCTGTTAAAAATATTAAAATTAGGGTATTTTATTTTTTAACCAACTATCAAACTAGTGGTTCCGCGGACATTGAATCGAAGCACAAATGAAATTAGGTATTTGTGCAACAACAGAGGAAAGTTGGTTTTTCTTGCGAGTGTTGATTTCGAGTCTCTTGAGACTCAAAAACACGAGATGTAAAATAACTTTGCTCTCGTGTGACACATACAACTTTTAACCTCAGTAGTGAGAACATATTAAAGGTTAAAAATATTCAACATCAAGTAAAGTTTACCACATTTATTAATGAAAGGCATCATCATTATGACGAAAGCTTGTCTCACTCCCTGGAGTGACGAAAATCGCACTTTCCTCACTCCCTGCACTGATGAAAGTAGGCTTGTTCGAGCTGCTGAGGTGAAAAATTATTTTGTTGACTATATTAATCATAAGTATAAGGGCTTGTGCCCAAATCACGCCAGGTTTTTTCGGCTACTTTTGACCCCCCCTCACCCTTGGTGATATTTGGCGAGGTTCTTGGCGAACTCCCCCATAACCTCACATGTATTTTTTTTTATTCGAATTTATTTTAAGATAAATAGTATTGTATAGAGTAAATCTTGTTTAGACTCGCTATTTTGAAGTGTCAAGTGAAGATTTATGTTTAATAAAACCGAGAAAGTTCTTGAAAGGCGAACCAGGGTAAACATTATGAACCGTTTATATCACGCTCGAAGTCGCAAGATGTTATACAAGAAAAACGTTTTTAATATGTGCATCGTTGTATGTAATCATCTCCCGGAGGAACTAAAGCTCCTAGAGGGAAAGGTCTTTAAGCGCAGTCTTACAAACTGGCTCTTAGAGCGTCGTTTTTACAGCCTAAAGTCGTATCTCGAATACCAACAGTATTCAAATTAGTGATTTAGTTATATAATTGTATTACTTGTGATATGCCTATTATGTAAACTTTTTCAATTATTTCGATTTGACCTTTAATATAAATTTAAATTTATTTTTTATAATTTTACTGATTATAAATTTGCACGCTTGCATGCAAGCTAGATACATGAACTGTAAAACTGTATTGTAAAATCCTCACACTGTATCGATGCAAATAAATAATTTCTGAAATTTCTTTCTGATTTCTGAAAAAGTATGGGGTAGATATTTTTTCTTAGTTTCGTTGACCATAGAAAAATACACGTGAGGTTAGAAAACCTGCGGAAAAAGGAGTGCGATATAGGAATATACCCCCCCTCCCCTGACGTGATCTGTCGTGATTTTTTTCGTGACCCCCCTCACCCCTAAAAATTATCTAAATACGTGATTTTTTTGTACTCACCGACTGCCGCTCCGCCCTTGAGGGCTGTACGGCGGCGGCGGACCCCACACTCCCGTTTGAGCGTCGAAACTGCCGCTGGCTTCTCCAAATCCTTCCACCTGGAAACAACAAAGTTTCATTTAATATTTATTTTTAATAACCCATGTACCTCATCGTCATCTCCTAGCCGTTTTCGGCCACAATGATCCGTCCAGCATTCGTTCTACCGCTGAGAGCCTCATAAATCTTTCTTAAGCTCTGAACTAAACTTCGCTTTCCCAGAGATCTGGAAGCCGGCTTGGTTCCTCTGGAGCATCTGAAAGTTCGCCGGAAATCGTTTCTCGAAGCCTTGAGAGTTGGTGGGTGTTTGCCTGGAAGTTCTGGAAACTTAATTCCTTTGGACTGACTGTCTGAAAGATAGTTGGAGCTGCTTAAAGCCCGTTTTTTGACCCTAGATCAGTGGTTGGTATCTTATTCACCTGATATTGTCCCTGGTATCCTTGCTGCATCTGAGCTGGATAATTCTGGAAGGTCCCAGAACTCTGGAAGCCAGCCTGGTTCCTCTGGAATGTCTGAAAATTGGCCGGGAACCGTTCCTCGAATCCTTGGGGGTTGGTGGGGGTTTCTGTCTCGCAGAAGCCGTAAGCACTGTCTCCGGATTGAGGGACGCCCATGCGGCAACGAGAGCTGTTGATGATACGACATTTTAATTTGTTATAGTTGAAATTTAAAGATCTGAATGGAATAGAGATTAGAAATGTACCATTACTGACATTCTGGTTAAGTATTCTTTAGTAATTTCTACAGCAGATAACTAACTCGATTGCTTCATATTTTTAAATAAAATTGGAGTTGAATATTTATTTAAAACCAACATGAATTTACCATCCTATATATATTTTGCTCATTGCAAATTGGCGGGATATTGTGTGCATGTGATAATTAACTGATTTAATCTGTTCGAACACGGTCCGATAAATCTTAAGAGCCCTTAATCCTTGGAGCGTTCTCCGATTTCACGAAATAACGCTCGATAGATGGCGTTGGCGCTCGGTACGCGAGCGCCGGCAACGCGACGCGCGTTTCAATGCAGACTAGAATAATCTTGATAGTTTTCAACATTAATTTTAGTGTCATATGATATCATATGGGCACTCTTTATTTTATTGTATATGCACAGTAGTTTTTTTTTATGTACACTACTACTAAGTGTACAGACTACAGAGTGTACTATAACCCTTGCTCTTTATTCTGTCTCTTTCACACCAATGGAAAATGAAGAAGTTAGTAAATGACTGCAGGTATAAATAAAGTATATTAGTGCGATAGAGAGACAGATAGTGTTTCGTTGTCGTATCGTAAACGATTGGCATGTTGGCCACACACTTGCTTGGTGCCTAGCCAAAATACCAATCGTTTGCGTATATTAGTGCGATAGAGAGAGAGTAGTGTTTCGTTGTCGTATCGTGAACGATTGGCATGTTGGCTACGCACCCAAGATACCTAGCCAAGAAGCCAATCGATTGCGCATATTAGTGCGATAGAGAGACGGATAGTGTTTCCTTGTCGTATCGTAAACGTTTGGCATGTTGGCTACGCACCCAGATGCCAATCGTTTGCGCACATTAGTGCTATAGAGTTTCAGTGTTATTTGAAATCACGTTAGGGTTTGTATTATTATTTTTGACCCAAATGAAGTCCATCCAGGTTCTTATGATGGAGTCAGGAGTTGGTCACCAGAACTCCTAATCTACTCATTATAATTCCATCGTGTTTGGGCTCAAAATATTTGCCCTGACGAACACCATCGATCTAGATGAGGCCCAGGGTCTCATGACGGAGTCAGGAGTTGGTCACCAGAACTCCCCAGAACTCCTAATCTACTCATCATAACTCCATCGAGTTTGGGCTCAATAGATTTACCCTGATGAGCATCATCAATCTAAATGAAGTCCAGGGTCTCATGATGGAGTCAGGAGTAGGTCACTAGGACTCCTAATCTACTCATTATAATTCCATCGTATTTGGGCTCAATAGATTTGCCCTGACGAGTACCATCGATCTAAATGAAGTCCAGGGTCTCATGATGGAGTCAGGAGTTGGTCACCAGAACTCCTAATCTACTCATTATAATTTCATCGTGTTTGGGCTCAAAAGATTTGCCCTGGCGAGTACCATCGATCTAGATGAAGTCCAGGGTCTCATGATGGAGTCAGGAGTTGGTCACCATAATTCCTAATCTACTCATCATAACTCCATCGTGTTTGGGCTCAATAGATTTGCCCTCACGAGCACCATCAATCTAGATGATGTTCAGGGTCTCATGATGGAGTCAGGAGTTGGTCACTAGAACTCCTAATCTACTCATTATAATTCCATCGTGTTTGGGCTCAAAAGATTTGCCCTGACGAGTATCATCGATCTAGATGAAGTCCAGGGTCTCATGATGGAGTCAGGAGTTGGTCACCATAATTCCTAATCTACTCATCATAACTCCATCGTGTTTGGGCTCAATAGATTTGCCCTCACGAGCACCATCAATCTAGATGATGTTCAGGGTCTCATGATGGAGTCAGGAGTTGGTCACCATAATTCCTAATCTACTCATCATAACTCCATCGTGTTTGGGCTCAATAGATTTGCCCTCACGAGCACCATCAATCTAGATGATGTTCAGGGTCTCATGATGGAGTCAGGAGTTGGTCACTAGAACTCCTAATCTACTCATTATAATTCCATCGTGTTTGGGCTCAAAAGATTTGCCCTGACGAGTACCATCGATCTAGATGAAGTCCAGGGTCTCATGATGGAGTCAGGAGTTGATCACCAGAACTCGTAATCTATTTATCATAACTCCATCGTGTTTGGGCTCAATAGATTTACCCCGACAAGCACCATCAAATTACCATTATGATGAATAGATTAGGAGTTCTGGTGACCAACTCCTGAGTCCATCATGAGACCCTCGACTTAATCTAGATCGATGGTACTCGTCAGGGCAAATCTTTTGAGCCCAAACACGATGGAGTTATGATGAATAGACTAGGAGTTCTGGTGACCAACTCCTGAGTCCATCATGAGACCCTGGACCTGGTCTAGATTGATGGTGCTCGTCAGGGAAACTCTATTGAGCCCAAACACGATGGAGTTATGATGAGTAGATTAGGAGTTCTGGTGACCAGCTCCTAACTCCATCATGAGACCCTGGACCTCATCTAGATCGATGGTGCTCGTCAGGGCAAATCATTTGATCTCAAACACGTTGGAATTATAATGAGTAGATTAGGAGTTCTAGTGACCAACTCCTGACTCCATCATGAGACCCTGGACTTTATCTAGATTGATGATGCTCGTCAGGGCAAATCTATTGAGCCCAAACACGATGAGGTTATGATGAGTAGTTTAGGGAGTTCTGGTGACCAACTCCTGACTCCATCATGAGACCCTGGACCTCATCTAGATCGATGGTGTTCATCAGGGCAAATCTATTGAGCCCAAACACGATGGAGTTATGATGAGTAGATTAGGAGTTCTGGTGACCAGCTCCTAACTCCATCATGAGACCCTGGACCTCATCTAGATTGATGGTGCTCGTCAGGGCAACTCTATTGAGCCCAAACACGATGGAGTTATGATGAGTAGATTAGGAGTTCTGGTGACCAGCTCCTGACTCCATCATGAGACCCTGGACCTCATCTAGATTGAAGGTGCTCGTCAGGGCAACTCTATTGAGCCCAAACACGATGGAGTTATGATGAGTGGAGTAGGAGTTCTGGTGACCAACTCCTGACTCCATCATGAGACCCTGGACCTCATCTAGATCGATGGTGTTCGTCAGGGCAAATCTTTTGAGCCCAAACACGATGGGATTATAATTAGTAGATTAGGAGTTCTGGTGACCAACTCCTGACTCCATCATGAGAACTTGGACTTCATCCGGGTCAAAAATAATAATGCAAACCCTAAAGTAATTTCAAGTGAAAATGCGTTTTTCAGAAAATCGCAGCCAAATAACACTAGACCTTACTCATAGTGTTGTGTTCCTGCCGGTGAGTAAGGTTGCCAGAGCTCAACGAGGGGCGGGAGGGGGTTAGGGTCGGCAACGCGCATGTAACTCCTCTGGAGTTGCAGGCGTACATATGCGGGCCGTATGCTTGTTTGCCACCGACGTAGTATAAAAAAAGTAACACTGAAAATCCATCAATAAGCGAGTCTGTTGTTAGGCATACTGTAAAAAATGAACTTTTATTAAGATTTTCTAATCGCAGTATATAGCACTTCTCGGAACTCCGTAGCTGATTACGAACACAACGAATGCCTGACAATCGAGCACAGGTCCGTCCTCTAAGCGCGCTCCGCGCGGACTGAGAGCGGGGCGTCGCTGCTGCGTGATTTATACGTGTTTTAAAAAAATATAAATTTACGGCAATGTAGGTCCCATAGTTACGATTTTTTTTTTTATAGGTTAACATAAAGTTACAGTTTGCTATAATATTATTTTTAAAGCAAAATATGCGTACAATTTGCGGAAATAAAATATAATAAAACCCTGTTTTCGCCAAAAAAATTAAGAAAACTCGGAAGGTATTTTATCAGTTTTTTCAAATGAATCTTCGATTGTTAATCATTCCAGCCCCTCGTACGAGATATGTTGAATCAAATTGTAGTCATTCATGTACCAAATGATTCTTGTTTATAGCAAAATTGAGAACCGAAACGCCACATCTCACTGCAAATTTTGGAAAAGACTCCCAAAAAACCTCATTAAAAAAGAGGTTTATAAGAGAAAATGAAAATTTGAACTGTTGGAGCCCTAGTTTAGGAAACGATTATTTAAGTACGTTGTCAGTTTTTGAATAAATACTAATAGTTACGTCGTAATCTTGAATGAAAAAGGAAGCATTTTACAAAATACGCTCGTCTGTAGGAATAAGGCCTCTTAATTCAAGCATTTTTTTAAGGCACTTACTTTTGGCTGTTGCTCCGGGGCCACGGGAACCAACTCCAAGCCGAAGTCTTCCTCACAGTACCAGGGTTTGGTGAGTACAGGTTTCCTATGCGACCTGAAACATATCAACAACAATTTCAAGACTAACATTTTACAGATTTTGCAAGATATATTGATGAACTTTGATGGAATATGAAACATCACAAATTATGGACCTAATCAATAATACATTCGATTGCTGATAGGCGCTGTATTTATTCATTTTATGTGATTTGAATATGACAAAAATAGTGTCACTTCTTATCTAGTTTTAGACCGCAGCCGCGAATGCTGAGTTACAGGAAAGAGTTAAAAGTTTAATCGTGTGTCGAACGATGGCAGTAAATTTACTGTGGCTACAAAATTTTCTTTGACTATCCACCTCTATTTCAAATTCTCTTTGGTTAAATACAGTAATAACATATACGCTGGTTCGATTGCGGCTTCAGGCACTAGAGGCCTTGGATCATTTGGATCATAATTATATTAAACATCACACATCCAAAATAATAATCATGCCTTAACGAAGATATTAATTTTAGAACATAGTTGGGGTCTATAAGTTTACGGTACCTATTCACAATGCTTTATAATTTAAGGATGATTCTGAAGAAACTTACCAGGCGCCCAGAACCTGTGCTGCAGGCTAATGTCCCAGGCGGGTTGCGTGGGGTGGCACTGAGCGCAGCAGCTGCAACTTGGCTGCAACCGAAGACAAGAACTTTATTAGTCTGTGTCGCCGATGAAATGTATCTGGCCTCAGGCGGCTAGCCAATTTTGTCAGTGAAAATAAGGAGGGGAACTAAAATTTTGTAAGGACGTTGCACCGTTGCTTTCTTACTGGCAAAGCTTGTTTTCCACAGTATACTTTGTTTCATAAGAGAAGTAGACTTGCTAAATCTCGTAAGTCCCTCGGCGTCATGGGGGCCAAATTATACTCGTGCAACTGGATATCATTAGAAATATCAAAAGTACAGAGCGATAGATTGTTTGCAAACAAACTAAAAATATTATTAACAAATTAAGCATGTTATAATATCGAGGAATTCGTCGATAACGGTTGCCGACCCAGAACAAACACTTTAAATGAAACCTAATTAAATATTAGATTATAATAATTTCAAAATATTGCAATGTAATTATCTTAATATGCTATATAATATTGTAATTAGTTAGTTGACGTGTAAAATGTACTATGTATAAATAAATAAATGAATGAATGAATGAATAAAGTTTTGCATACAACGTGTAACACCAAGTACTGAAAAGTAACAGTTTTTTTACAAGCTTTTATTTAACTCGCCCTGTTAGTATGTGGTGTTAGTGTGCGGTGTGTGTATGTGTATGTATGTTAGTGTGGGTCAAATCTTGGAAGCTAAATTTGACTCACTTTCCTTTCCTTCATTTTCGATTGAATCACAAATTTGCATACATATGTAGGTTGGGTGACAATGCAATATTATGGTACCGTCGAGATGAACTGATGATAGAGACTCAGGTCATAGGAACTATGTGATGAATCAACGCGACCTAATTTTTTAGAATTATCTCAATGAGTATTAGTTGCCTGTAGTAAGAAAAGTACAATACAGTAAGTCAGCGATAAAAGCTTATACCAAAAATGGAATTTTTGCCAAAAACTTATTTCAGATTGCTGAGTGCGGTCGACTGTAAATAATAATATATATTAAGGGGGCGTCCATAAATTACGTGAGGCGTTCAAGGGGGGGAGGGGGTTAAGCTTAATCTTACCAAATCTCACTCGGGGGGGAGGGGCGTTTTTAGCAAATATCACGTAATTTTTTTTCTTAGTGGAAAAAAGTGTAAAAGAGTTGAATCGGAATAAAAAAAATTTTTAGAAAAAAATAGCAAATTTCACAAAATAGTGTTTGCCGTATCTGCCGGGACCCCGCAGAGCAGCACAGTAGCCCTTCGATTGTTTAACAGTTATCGACCAGCCGTATCGACACGTGTGACAAACGACGCAGCGTAAGGAGCCGAGTAATAGCGATGCTCGTACAAATTTTGACCTGCTTCGTTTACCCGAGTAAATATTTCACTTAATAACCATTCTAGAGACGTTTTTAATGATTCAGAATGAACTTCCGAGAATATTATAATGCTTACGTTAAAAGACACGTCTACAAGACAAAAATATGCTGTCAAGAAGAAATGGTAAAATTATGGAATACAGCAAAACAAAAGTTCCCGATGAAGAGGATCTGGTTAAACTTGTTCAACATGAGGTTAATCAGCTTCTTAGAGAAGCAGAGGAAAGAAAGGCCCGAAATACTCTGGCGTTCCTCTTTAAAGTAGGTTTAATATCTTCATAAATTTATATTATAAATTTGATTCTATGTGCAAAACATTTCAAGATCGCGGTGCAGAAAAATAAACTCAAGCACTTTCAATAGATGTGTAAGTTTTTTATACATTTCATCTCCAGAAATTGTCATAAAAAAAAAAGAAACGTAGGCATGAAAGTGAATTTTTTAATTTAGATATGCTAAAAATACAGATTAAACGTATTAATGCACCTTTATTTATTATCAATTCATTATTTTTTTTATAATTATTATTATTTATTAGTATTTTATTATTATAATTATTTAATTTTATCGCATCGATTTTCAACTACCGCAATACTCTGAAATCTCAATTACTAGTCTTTGCTAGTCTTGAATAAAAGTAAAAAAAAATAAAAAAATTGTCAAAAAAGCCTCACGTAATTTATGGACGCCCCCTAAATAATAAGAATACTTTTAGTGTTTTCCCACACTTATCTACGTAGAATCACAATAGCCAATAGAAAAAAGCTTCGTCTACGTAGAATTCTTATTTTTGCGAAACGCGTTTTTTTTCGAAATTTCGGCGACGACCGAGCCTTCATATGCCATAGAATAAAACTAGAAATGAAATCGGTTGTTAACTGGACGACCCGCCGGAGGTGGACAGTACAGATAGATTTTTTAACACGTGGTTTTTAATGAACTGGCTATTCTGAGGGCTCTGTTACCTGGATAGCCCTAGACTGTTGCTGTAGGTCTGTAGATGGACGGTACAGATATATTTTTTAACAGGTGGGTCTTAATAAACTGCCTATCCTTATGGTTCGGTTACCTGGACGGCTCTAGGCTGTGGCTGTTGGCCTGTAGGTGGGCGATACAAGGAACGGCAACGGAGCTCCAGCTGCTCCCAGTACATCTTCTTGCGTTCATGTCTGTGGACAATGTTTTATATTTAAACCAACTAATATATTTGGGTATTTGCAGAAAAAACTGTAGGTACCATTTAGTTTTATTCCATTTAGATTTGTGTATGGAACTCCATCATACCTATCTACAATAGTAGCACATTATAAAGAACGAAATTTCCAAATATTGCTTTTTTCAGTTTTAGCTTGTGTTTTGTAGATCGAAAACTGTTACGTTCGATAGAAAATTTATAATCCTGATGAAAATTGATATCTGAGGATCCGAAAGGTACGTTAATATTAATTTTTAGTCAAATAAAGTTGTAAAAGGTGGCCGCCATTTTGAATTTCTTTATTTTTGATATGATCATGTTAAAAATCCAATTGATGGTGGGCTCCTTCTACATCGAGTGGTTTGGGAATCCAAAGAAAAGGTATCTCCTAAGGGCCGGTACAGACGGACTGCAACTCGACTGCAACTTGTATGGGAACTGCACGTCGACGTTGCAGTTGGAGTGCAGTCGGCATGCAGTTCCCATACAAGTTGCAGTCGAGTTGCAGTCCGTCTGTACCGGCCCTAAGGCTCCCAAAATATATCCACACCTCCTGAAATTGCGCAAACTCGGATTACACGCATTTAGGATCAAATGAAGGTATTAAAGCGATTTACAGCTTGCTGGGAACTAATTCTTCAAAACGCTTTTTGTGGATCTACTTAATTTGATTGTTCTAATATTTTTTTTGTAAATACGATCATGTCCCTGAGGGAGCGTGCATAAACTGTAGGGGGCAGCACAGGAGAAGTCATATTTTTGGCGAGAGTTGTAAATGTGAAGTTTATGCTTCCCACGTAGCCCACAAGATGCCAGACTATGCACAAGAAAACGTGCGAGAACGGTAGATGGCAGCACTTACTTTGACGTGTTGTCAATGTACATGTTTATGTTTCCGATTCAGGCCACAAGATGGCAGAGCCTCCAACGCGCACGTTCCCTCGCCATACCAACAAAAAACAAACTTAAAGTTGCAGTTCTAAATCTGAACTAACCATACCATTGTTCTAAAAACACAAGAAAAATGCATTTGAGATTATAACCTAGCCGCAAAGTAAACTTTGTAGAACTATAGCAACGGTTGCTATAAACCGTCAACAACACTTCTAACACAAAAGACTGTATCAGCCACGAACCTTTCAAACTAATGTAAATTCTAAAATCATGTACATAAGGCTTAAATTTCTATGAAACGTAACAGTATAATAGGGCGTTATAATCAGTCCTCATAATGAAATTGTCAAAAAGACGCGAAGAAATCAGACAAGTGTAAATAGCTGCACTGCAGTTTTGTATTGTGTTTTTGATTGTTTTATTTAGAATAATTACTTATTAGTATATTAATTATGGCACGTATGAGCGCGTGTTATTCCAGGTATGTGTTACAATATATTTTATTGATAAATATACATTTTCAATCACAATCTCAAATTGTGTTAGTTGGAACTCGAGTCTTTTGAGTCTGTATTTGAAGAACTTGACTCGTTTTTATGAGATTCCGCGTTAAAAAATCTTCTGAGTCCCGAGTCGAGAACTTTATTGAGTATTTTATCTCGAGGCTCGAGCCTCCGAATTAAGACTTTCCACTTCCTAAAAGGCTTCTTGCACTACCTGTTGAATTTTGTATGAATTCTACATTTCCTGCAACCCCAGTCTGAAAGAGATCGCTTAGCGAAAAGACCGCCTGTTGTTACCTGGTTCTATTTTCCTTTCAAACTTATTTTACATGTATGTAAAATACCTATATAATTATTGGTGCAATAAAGAATATATACTTACTTAAAGACTTCGAAAACTATATTTGTGGGATTTATCTAAATACTAGTAACAATATAGTACATTACGATACAAGTGCGAAAAATAGGAAATTCGAAACGAGTGGCGATAAATTAAAACACGACCGAAGGGAGTGTTTTAAATCGACACGAGTTGCGAATTACCTATTCGCACATGTATCGTACAACGTTTTACAGTACATATGGCCCTTTAAATGTTCGACACAGTAACGTAATATGCTACTTCTCGCACTAGTGCTATAAAGTAGCCCCATATGTACTGTAAAAGCATTAATATATGGTGGACCTAACCTAGGAATTTTACATGAAAACACGTTTTTTTTTTGGAAAATAAATAAGTTATCTCAAAAGGACTCAAGTCTCTACCTAATATTCGGTTCTCTAACAAGTTACATAGAACTCGAGTTTCGATTTAATTATTAAATGTTTATAAATTTAAATACATACATAGAAAACACCCATGACTCAGGCACAAATATCTATGCTCATCACAATTCACACGAATAAATGCTCTATTACCAGGATTTGAAACCGAGACCATCGGCTACATAGGCAAGGTCACTAGCTACCCAACAATAATTTGATTTTGGCACTTTTCTGAATAAAATGGTTTAAGTCTCCCTGGTCAAGTCTCCCAGACTCCCCCTACTTATTTATTAAATTTATTTCCCCTTATGAATTTTTAGTCGATCCATAACAAGCCACCGGGGTCTAAACTACATGAACGATGCCGAGGAACTATCGGACGCTGAACTGATAAAAGCCGTGAACGAACTTAAACAGCTGATCAAAATCACTAATCTGGAAAACGATATTCTGGAGAGGACTATCATGAGGTTAGTTTATATTTCCAGCCATATCATTGTAAAACTAAAAGCCCAGCCAAGATGATGATTATACGACGCTAAGGAACACTCTGACGCTGAATTAATAAAAGCCGTGAACGAACTTAAACAGCTGATTAAAATCACTAATCTGGAAAACGATATTCTGGAGAGGACTATCATGAGGTTAGTTTATATTTCCAGCCATATCATTGTAAAACTAAAAGCCTAGCCAAGATGATGATTATATGACGCTAAGGAATAGTCTGACGCTGAATTAATAAAAGCCGTGAACGAACTTAAACAGCTGATCAAAATCACTAATCTGGAAAACGATATTCTGGAGAGGACTATCATGAGGTTAGTTTATATTTCCAGCCATATCATTGTAAAACTAAAAGCACCAAGATGATGATTATATGACGCTAAGGAACAGTCTGACGCTGAAATAATAAAAGCCGTCAACGGATGTCTTATGGTGCGGCGGGATTGCAATGGGATGGCCGCGGTGTCGGTTCTTCGTCCGCACATCAAAGGTAGTGGGCCAACGATAGCGTACGCATCTACACGAGGCCCATTCCAGCGTTGCCAGAGGAGCCATTACAGATAGCTCCAGCAGATGTTTCCCTTTTTTCAAATTTCGTTCTATGGTCTTTGACTTAAAAGGCCTTAAAATTTTTAGAAAACCTATGATTGTGTGGTAAATTCTATGCTAGCTCCATCTGTGAAATATAATCTCTCTAATGTGGTTTATGGTTGTTTTTCAGATTAGAACCATCTCTGATGAGCAACATCCAGCAAGCCATCGACTATGCCAGCAAGCTGGCCAGCTCGCCCTCCATAGGGGGCAGTTTCATGAGGTCCCAGACCTCTAAGTTTGACTTCAGCCCGTCCAAGATCCTTTCCAGTCCTTCTAGGTAAAGTCCTAAACCCTTTTCAGGTATATGTTTGACATTTTGCATAGGTAGGTAGATACAGCCAAACAACACTAGACCCTACTCATAGTGTTGTGTTCCTGCCGGTGTGTAAGGTTGCCAGAGCTCAACGAGTGTGCGGAGTGTTAGGGTCGGCAACACCCATTGTAACTCCTCTGGAGTTGCAAGCGTACATAGGCTATGGAGACTGTTTACCATCAGCAGTATGCTTGTTTGCCGCCAACGTAGTATAAAAAAGTTACTTTCTGGTTAGATTTCAATATCTTTCAGCAAATTGCGTTTCGTTATTTCTCAAGACAAGAACTCCATTATCCTGATATTCTTGTTCTTCTATTAAAAGAGAAGAATAGCTTTGTAGTGATATTACTTAAATACATAGAAAATACCCAAGACTCAGGAACAACTATCCGTGATCATCACCCAAATAAATTCCCTTACCGGCATTTGAATCCAGAACTATCGGCTTCATAGGCAGAGTTACTATACCCACTAGGCCAGAACGGTCGTCAAAACAAGCAAACTATGAAACTTCCCATAAAAAAACATTTAGCGGACGTTTTAACGGTGATAGATTTAGGATCGGTTCTACCAAACCCTCTTTGGGTTTGGTAGAACCGATCCTAAATCTACAATCTCTAACCCTTAGGGCCTCAACCAGAAGAGTGGAATCATCAGCCAAGATAGGAGGGACGACAGTATTCGGGGCAGGAACCAGGATCAACGTAATGGCTCGGTCTGAGCTAATTAGCACCGAGATGGAGATATTGATGCATAAGCTAACCAATGCTAGGAAAAAGGTTAGTCTTTCCATATATTCAGGGATTTATATAAAAATAATGGAATTATCCGCGAAGATAGGAACCACAGTATTTGGGACTAGAGTCAGCACTGAGATGGACATACCAAACCACGCACTATGTCCCATGGCAAATCACCATTCGTCCGCGCTTTACAAAATGTTCATACGCTCCTCGCGTCAGCACTGAAATGTGATGTATTTGAAAGTAGTTGGATCTGTGTAAATAATGTATGAAGTTCTTTGAGGCGATGGATAAGCGTGAATCTTGTCTTGTATTGGTTTTTCTTTCTTACATTTGTTTTGTGTGTAAATAATTTATATTATAAATTTCGCAGTGTATTAGATCGCTGTAATGCTGTATAAATTCATTGAATCAACAATTTTTTTTAAATAAAAATGATGTTAAAGCTAGCCTACGCGAAAAAGGCTACAAATACCACATTTCCAGTGGTGTAGACAAGAAGAGTGGATTCAACAGCAAAAATAAGAGGGACCACGGTATTCGGAAAAGCATGTCCGATAAGATGCAATAGATTTTCGCGGATACATTACAGTTCCAGATAATAAAAAAACTACAGCGTTATTTTTGACAGAAATGTTAAAAAAATATATATTTTCCAGGCCGCTAAACAACATGCAATTCTAAAAGCTCAGTTAGAAGAGATTGAACTTAGAGTAGTTGATATAGAAAAGGCAAGCGCAGCGTTCAACCAAGAAGTCATCGTGGACGGCTGGGACAAGCTAGCACAGCGGATCCCGGCTGAAATCTGGATAAGGTATGCATATAGGCCACAGAGTACACAAACGCCACGTTTAATGTACGTTTAATGTAAGCGTCTTCTCAGAAATGGATGGCAAAGTCGACTTAGCCGATTTAGAAATTGGTCGCAAATTGCGTAGTTTATGGTCAGATAAAAATTAAAAAGTTAAAACATTACAGTCTCGATTTCGCGACTCAATATTGCATACAAATTCCATTATTTGTCGTACAAAACTATAAAAAAAGTTGAAATGGCCATATCAAATGAAGGCATAGGTCAATATAACAGCCAAACAGATGATCAGTACCTATTTCATTAATTTGATCAAACAACAGACTAACATTACCTACCAATACCTTTCTAGGTACATGACAGAGTGGATGAAGATATGCGACAGCCAGATCGGCAAGCTTCGCCTCCGAACCAGCACCCTGAACACACAGTACGCCAAGTTCAAAGGCCAGATCAAAGTCAAAGCCGAGCTGAATGATAGGCTAAGGCCTGTGGATTTTGATAAGATTAAAATAGAGAATCAGGAAGCGTTGGCAACGATAGAGAGGAAAACTAAACAGGTGAAAGAAAGAAGGAAGGTTTTAATGAACTTGCAATGTTACAAACATGTCGGGGTCAAATCTTGCAAGCTAAATTTGACCCACTTCCCATTATTTAATTGAGCTGAAATTTACAACAATTTATTTTAGAGCTCAACGAGGGGCGGGAGGGGGTTAGGGTCGGCAACGCGCATGTAACTCCTCTGGAGTTGCAGGCGTACATAGGCTGCGGATACTGCTTACCATCAGGCGGGCCGTATGCTTGTTTGCCACCGACGTAGTATTTAAAAAAAAAACATGCATATGTAAGTTGGATGACAGGGCAATGGAATATTACGGTACCATCGAGCTGATCAGACAACAACTAATTTTGTTTAGGTTTGTTAGAATTCTCTCGATGACTACTGGCTACAAATTGAAACAAAAGTACAAACAGTGATAAAAGCTTGTCTTCTTCTTCTTCAGTTGGTTCTGTTGAAGAACAAGTTCCTCCATAGGCTTCTATTCCTCGCCAAGCACATGGCCTCGTGCAGTATTAATTGCATAGGTGCAGTGATTTGAGTACACCATCTAGGGGGAGGGCTCTGAGGTCTGGTGCCTCCAACTTTGCCCGTCATAATAACTCTCACTAGGCTATCCGGGGAGCGGCGTGAGAGATGTCCAAGTATATGAAAGAAGTATAAAAGCTTGTATACAAATGAAATGACTGCTAGTTTAACAGTCCAGACGCGGTTTATTTATTTAGTATAAATTTTATTTTGACACTTGGAGAGACTTTACACCTCCAAATTTTATTAGTATTAGTACTCTGACATTGGGGACCTTTTACATCTCCAGATTTAATGTGTTTTTAACCATAGAGACTATACATCTCTATTGTATTGTAGTAATTATTTATTTTAAGATTATTATAATGTAATGTTTACCCAGGTATTGGCTGTTGTATTTATTTATAAAATGTTGTTATGTATTTTTCATGTCACTATATGATGTTACTATAAATGTTGTATTGACTTGTAAAAGAGCCCTTGAGGCCTACTTGCAGAATAAATTTTTGAATTTTGAATTTTGAATTTTTGAAAATTGTTGACAAGATAAACTTATTATTTTTAGTAAGATTTCAGAGGTATTTCTACATGTGTCTTTTTTTTTACAGCTGGAGGAATTGAAAAAGATGACAGGAGACGCGAACCTCAACCTGACAGTGCACAAAAAAGCGATGTGGGAGCAAAACTCGTACTTGGCCAAGATAATAGACACAATAAAAACGAAAGAGCGGCAGACGATAGCTATTGATAAAGAGAGAGAGGTTATACAAGTGGAGGCTGATGCTTTGGCTGCCAGGTATGTAACTAGTGTTACTAAAATATCAACATTAAATTTTTTTATACTCATACAACTCAACAAAAAATATGCTGCAAGTAGACCTCAAGGTTTCCTTTATAAGTCAAATACATTTACAGTAATATCATATAGTGACATGAAAAATAGATAGCAACATTTATAAATACAACAGCCAATACTTGGGTAAACATTACATTTTTATCTTAATAAAAACATAGAATAAAATAACTACTTACTAACTAACTAACGGGGTTTGGATATTGATACCTAATTATTTTGTTAACAGGTTGACGGAGGTGAAGAAAGTCCGAAACGCGTATGAAGTCCCCGATATAATGGAGTACGTGGCCGTGAAGGTGAGAATATATGAGAATATATGAATATATGGCCTATATGAGAAATACTTTTGAGTCACTAGGATTATTTCAAATAGTTATATGGATATAAATGGATTTGATAATGATTCGGTACTTTCTGTATTAGATACTTTTATAGAGAAAAGTAGGTACCTACTGTGTGTTATCATATCACGTTATGCATGAATATAAACCGATAGTAAAGTCAAAAAGAATTTAGTATAGGGGCGTATTTTCAAAGTAAATTTTGTAGTAAACTTTCGACACAGGACTACTTAAAACTCTTAGACTGACCCATGTTCTTAGATTGATATGTGTTACTCGTAAATATCCTACGGTGTCGCCATCTACTCGGAAATAGGCTAAAGGTATATCGCCATCTATTGGAGCATAATCTTTTCTTGATTTTTTGAGGCACGTTTTTCTTAGTTTTTATTTATCTTATACGGAGTTATAAATATCTTTGGTAAAGTAATCCATGTTAAATAATCATATTTAAGATGTAGACTGTTACGAAAAAAAGTCCTGCAGAGTTTGTAGCGCCGCGATATCTTCTCGGGCCGTGGTGGTGTTTAGAAGCGCGGTGGCAGTTTTTTCATTAATATGCCTTGTATTGAAGAATAAAGATCATAGATACATATAGAATGAGTGGAACTGATGGAACACCATAGATGGTGCAGGCAGACCGTGGAGATGGCAGGTTGACTTGGACTTACTCTACCAGAAATTATGCGAAATTACCAATCAGTAACAGAAAACAAGGCCTATGCCCAGCAATGGGATACTAAGTTATAATAAAAAAAGATATAGATAAAGAACTTCATTTAGTATACGTTGTAATAAAGATTTGAATCTTCCAGGCGGCGTTGGGAGACCTGCAGAAGGGCGCCAAGCTTCTGGAGAACAGGCTCCGGGTCCAGCACATCGCGCTCACCTCGCTGCAGAGCAAACTACGGACCATGAAGGCTTAGTGTTCATTTGAGTATTTGTATATTAAAATCTTTTAAACCCTTTACGCGCTACCCTTCACTATGCGTTACACGTTAACCATTTCTAAGCCTCTTCGTTGCAGACCAAACTCATCATCATCATCATCATATCAGCCCTTTATCGCCTACTGCTGAGCATAGGCCTCTCTTCCAGTACGCCACTTGTCCCGGTCCTGAGCTAATCTCATGTCCAAGATATAAGTACTGCTCGACAACCTCTAGTATTTCGTTCCCAACCTTAATGATTGGAATCGATTTACCGGGGATATTCGTCATAATCTCAGTCTTAGACATATTCATCTTGAGATCTACCTTCAAAGAAGAGCAAACTAAGTACCATGAAGGCTTATTGTCCATTTCAATATTTGTATATTAAAATCGTTTAATTTTTTTTAACTAAGGTTTTCCTACGACTACTTCACTACTGTACTAACTGGTGACCATGACTATAAATAATTAAATTTGTCCTTACCAAAAAAAATATATAGAAAGAGGAAAAAGTTGTGATCGTTTTACTTACACATAATGGTGAAAGATGCATTAACATTTACTGAGTGTATATTATGGTTGGTTCTGCTCACGTCCCGTGAATCAGCCTCAGAGCTCAGAATTTTCTCGGCAAAAGACTGTCGCAATCTAGCTAGTGTTCGAAACATTTTTTATCGATATCATTATTTTTTCATAATCATTACTTTCTTCGATTACACAACTATCGATATCGATAAAAAAATCTAGCACTATCCAGATTACGATAGTCTTTTGTTTTTCCGCGAAAATTCTGGGCTCTGAATTCTTCCTGTATAAAAATATACATTTTGCTTTCGTATGTTAGGCTGTTATCCTGTACAGTAGGGCTAAGATGGTCGGCTCTTTATCATTTGTCATCATGCCTGTCACGTTCTAACAAGTATGTTAGTGCGAAAGTGACGGGCATAGTGACAGGTGATAAAAATGGAACCATGCTGCCACTGCTGGTCGCATTTCTCAGGCGATTCTCGTTAAATTTTGTTCAATTTATGGATTTTTATTGACGATTCAGTTTTTGGTTCTTTTTCAAAATGGCGAAGCCACTTAGTATATAAGCACTTAACAGTAATAATTATAGATTAGTAAGCCAACGTACCTACACACGGACAGACCAAAAACAACTCGGAGAGTAACGCCCCATATTGCATCATCTTATTGCAAGATCTCTTAGCTTTCCAGAAATCTCTTTATTTTGGTTAAGAGAGCGAAGCGTCTCAGTTTCATCTTGGGCAAAACGCTTTTGTATGTACATATGTCTGCCCGGCTTTTTGGCTGCTCTCTATACGTCGCATTTCTCATCCAATATTCGTGAAATGTTGTGCGCAGGATCGATAATTTATGGATTGTCTATTCGGTTTTTGGTTTTTTTTTTACAAAGGCTGATCCTAGATCTAGTTAAAAAAAACACTTACCGTAATAATTGATAAGTGATAAGCCAGCATAGCACTGAACATGCATACTAGCACCGCGCACACGGACAGACCGCAGACGCCCCGGAGACAAATTAGCAACGCCCCGTGCACGATCTCGCAACTTGACACGCCTTCGGACACGCATTGAAGTTTAATACGTCGTCGCTTGCTTTAAGCGCGACCCACCCATTTTTCTATTATACTCTTTACAAGGGCAATACTGAAAGTTTGCAGAATCTTCTTTATCTGTCTCTCGGTAGACAGGCAAACCAATTCGTCAGTAGAAAAAGTCGGTAAATTTTGAACAATGTGCGCAAAAGCTCGATCTTCCATTTAAATTAGAATTTCACACATTTTTGTGTGTGTTAGAACTGTAGTATGTAGCTAGTATAAGACTTACCGTAATAATTGATAAGCCAGCATGGAACTGAACATGCACACTAGCACAGCACACACGGACAGACCGAAGACACCCCGAAGACATATTAGCAACGCCCCGCGCACGACTTCGCAACTTGACACGCCTTCGAACACGCATCGGAGTTCTGAAAAAAAACAAGGACATTTGTAATTTTGTCAAGCACTCGTCTTTGCTAGAAAAAGTTCTAGGTATAATCTGGGTTCATGTGACTCTAAAAATTAGAGCGATTATATGTAAAAAACTTAAGTAAGTCACCTGTTGTATGTAGTTGTGACGTGTTCGAATAGACAATACATGTTTAAAAGACAAACAAAACAAATGTCTATTGGAACACGTCACAACTACATACAACAGGTGACTTACTTAAGTTTTTTTATCTATACTAGTTTTACATAAGTACAAAAGTTCTCTTTGAATTCAATTCAATTATTGTTTTGTATAGAATCTATAGGGAGATCCAAATAGTGTTAGTACAGTACAACGAATCAAATTCTTCTTATCTTGGCTCTAATTCTTTGTATAACAATTTATAGCTAGGTGTAATATGACAATAAGCCACTTTTAGTGTTTAACAGTAACACAATGGTTTACTGTAACATAAACGCGACGACCGGTTTGGCCTAGTGGGTAGTGACCCTGCCTACGAAGCTGATGGTCCCGGGTTCAAATCCTGGTAAAGGGCATGTATTTGTGTGATGAGCATGGATATTTGTTCCTGAGTCATGGATGTTTTCTATGTATTTAAGTATTTATAAACATTTATATATTATTTATATATCGCTGTCCAGTGGCGGGGCAAGACCAAAATTTTATGTGGGCAACGAGGCCCTCTGGTGGCGCAAGAAATAACGAACAGTTTACGTTGTGTCCGAGATAAGGGTACTTATTTGAGGTGCGAGGCCCCTCGGACCGCGAGGCCGTAGGCGGTGGCCCACGTCGCCCACGCCTAACGCCGCCTCTGTCGTTGTCTAAGTACCCTCAACACAAGCCTTATTGAGCTTACTGTGGGACTTAGTCAATTTCTGTAATATTGTCCTATAATATTTATTTATTTAACCTTTTGAACGCCACGCGTATCGTACGCGGCGCGTAATCGTGAACCTTGTTGGTACGCATGAAGTTTGATATTGGGCTGTAGCCGCGCGCGTCATAAGACGTCTTTGGCGGTCAAAAGGTTAAACGTATATTCTGGGCACAGGCAGTGGGACGTATATAGGCTGAAATGATTATTATTATAAGTTTAGTACCATCTTCCTTGCCAATGTGAGCCGAGTCCGGGCGAGTGGAGAAGCAGGTACACGTCCTCGCCTTCTTGGTGTATTCACAGTGTTGCAGCTTCTGTAGCCTGGAAATAAATAATGTCATAGAATAAGCTAATCCCCTTCACCAAAATACTGCTTATTTTGTTAGTCGACATCCAGCGTCAAGTAGCGGCTTTATCAGTACCGTTTCTTGACACTAGGTGTCGCGACAAACGTAAAAGTGTATTAAACAATTTACAACTAATATTACAAGCGGAAGGAGTTGAAAATAGAGTTCCGGTTATAATATTAGCAAAGAGAATTTGAAATAGAGGTGGATTATCAAAGTAAACTTTGTAGCCACAGTAAATTTACTGCCATCTTTCGACACATGATTAAAACGTAGAATGCCATTTGACTGCACAAACTTGGCTACCGAGTGAAACACATATTTTTCACCGCACACAAGGAAAAATAACTGTAAAACATTAAGAATCAAATCCAAATGAAGCTATTATATAATAATCACTCAATTTTACAATTATGAGAAAACAACTAAAAATATGCATCAAATTTCTTTATCATTCTTGTGGATAAAATGCTACTTTCTCAACAGCTTTTGAAGTATAAAAAAAACTTTTAAGAACGCGTCGCGTGTAGTGAAATAAATATTCTAATTTACTCCTTTTCACAAGCTATCTCAATGTCCCTTGGCGTTCATTAACTTACTTGTTCATATGTATGTATGTCGTCGTGATGGTGACCAGAACGCAAGTCAGGGCGCAGGCCAGGCAGCAGGCACCAACTACTTTGATCTGAAAATGGAAACCGTACTGTTATCGTCAAATATAGTATTGAAAAATGAAAATGAAAAAAATTAAAAATGATTTATTTAGGTATTATAATTACAGCTTATTACACAGTAGAAGAGTATAACATTTTTAGGAGCATTCTATTGTTAGAAAGCCTAGGAATAGTGTCCTGAGCCCTAAACTGCTTATAGCAATTTTTATACGATATTTTGATACGTTTGTGAGCGATACTATATTTTTTTGTATTAAAGGAAATAATTGAAAATATTGACCCGCAGACTTTGGACCCGCAACCGTAGCAATCTGTGCATTGCTCTTAACCCCTTTTCCAGGCCGCACCAATCTACAAGGTTTTCCCAAAAAAATCAAATATATTCCCATTAATCCAGCTTTGATGATTATTTTTTAGACAAGTCACATATTCCGAAAGTGCAATCTAATTTGAACCTTAAATCGGATGGCTAAGGTTGAAATTCTATTGGCGCGTATGTGGTCGATAAATCGTACTATGCATGGAAAAGGATTAACCAGTTTTTTTGAACCCCGAAATAGCCCAATATTTTTAATTATTTTATGCTCTTAACGTATGACTGAATCGTGAATCTAAACAACAACTTCGTATTATTAGATTTTCCCATTAAAAATGAAATAATCTTAAACAAATCGGTTGATATCAGCCACACAGTCAAATTCTTCCATAAGATACTTCACTATTATAGACACAGCTACTGACATGACATTAATTTATTTAATTCCGCTACCTAAAGGTTGTCTGGGAGAGATCGCTTTTCAGCAATAACACCGTCTGTTGTTTACCTCTTCTTAATGTGCTGCATTATTTGTATTGTTTCTGTATTAAGGTGTGCAATAAGAGTATTAGTATTGTATTGTATTGTATAATAGTTTATAATTATAATGTAAAATAAGAAGCACATATCAAACCATCGGATTTTTGGCAAATATAAATTACGAGTAGGGATTTCCTATTTCGATACACTCAATTATCGATGTTCCTCCCATCTAGTGATCGCTCCTGACTTTATTTGGTAGTGTTCTTTTTTTGGAAGTACATATTATTTTAGAGAAAATGATAAAGTAAGTTACACGAAGCATACGTCAAATTAACTACAGTTTATGAGTAAAAAAAAAATTATAGGGACATTCTTACACAAATTAACTAAGTCCCACGGTAAGCCTAGAAGGCTTGTGTTGTATGTACTCAGACAACGATATATATAATATACAAAGACACCACTGCACCATAGAATAGTTGATAACTCTTTATAAAATAGCGATGCAAAAAATAAATAGCTCAATGGGATAGTCATTCGGAAAGGCACACTTGAAGAAAAACGCTATTATAATAAATAATAAATATTATAGGGACATTCTTACACAAATTGACTAAGAGCCGGTACAGACGGACTGCAACTCGACTGCAACTTGTATGGGAACTGCACGTCGACGTTGCAGTTGGAGTGCAGTCGGCATGCAGTTCCCATACAAGTTGCAGTCGAGTTGCAGTCCGTCTGTACCGGCCCTAAGTCCCCCGGTTAGCCAATAAGGCTTGTGTTGTGGGTACTCAGACAACGATATATATAATATATAAATATTTATAAATACTTAAATATATAGAAAACACCCATGACTCAGGAACAAATATCCATGCTCATCACATGAATAAATGCCCTTACCAGGATTTGAACCCGATTTTATTATTGGATTTTATTATGAATAACGTTTCAAAAATCCTTTTTAATTAAGGTCAAACAGGGCAATTGAAACCATGGGGTATTTTTAGAGTAGTTGCATTTGCCCCATAGTTGAAATTGCCCGGGTAAGCCTTATCATATTTTAACATAACAGGGGATATTACGCACAACTCTTCGTAGAGGGCGCCTCTAGCACATACAGAGGCCGCGAAACACGAAAATGAAGTTTGGTTACCTGCCTCTCTATCACTCTTGCTTATCGAGCGATAAAGAGGCAAATAACAAAATTTTGATCTTCGCGTTAGGCCTCTGTGAACAAACTGCTTTGATGCATCAATGTCATAGTGAAAACCTCTCAAAAAACTGTTTAATGCATAGTATGCTTAAGTAATTTCATGGTTTAGAATAAGTGATAGTGCTGCTCTCTGTCTGCAGAACATTGCAGTATTATATTTTTACGATCAAAACTTGGAGCGATCAATCAGTACAATAGAAAAACATCGATAGTTCAGTTTATCGATACAGGAACATCCATACCTGTCATAAAATTTTACCCCGTAAAATCCGATGCCTGCACAAATCCATGCATTCAGCAAAATAATAACAAGGGATAACATACTTTTCTTACCATATAGCTGTAACGGTTGCGGCGACGAGCGAGGCTCATAATACACACGCCAGTTAGCACCAGCTGAAACATACATTTGATATAAATTGTATATGCATGTCACGAATATTCGCATTCGCATTATTATTTACGAATATTCGCATCATTTTAAACATTCGCATTCCATCAAATGAAGCGAATGTTTTGCGAATGCGAATGTGCGCAGGTCGTGTCCTGTCTCGTCGACTCGCGAATGCGCAGTGCGCGCAAACTGTTTTCAAGTAATGCATGTTGACCAGTACATTTTTCAACACTTTATAACAACGTAATAATAATAACAACTACATATTCCATAACATTCGTATTCGCATTCGCGAATGTGAAGAATGCGATATTCGTGACATCCCTGATGCAGATGTCAATCACAATAAAAAAAATAACTATGATCAACTCTGGACAACGTGGGACTCGAACCCACATCTTTGGATTGCCGGTTCATCGCGTTACCATCTGCATATACAATTTATAGATTGTAGTGGTATGTAGTACATGCCACAAAAAAAGGAAACATATTAACTTATTATTTTGTTGGAATATTACCGGGAAGGTCACTGTCCGGTGCGGTAGTCGGTTACGGCTTTTAACCATATATTAAAAAAAAAAATTGAACGAAAAAAAATCTGTAACAAAAGTACCAGACACCCATAAACAGCTAGGAGAACATACCATAGCAGCTGGCACGGCAGCGGGCACAGTTTCAAGATGCTGCGGGGACTCGGTGTAGAAGCGCACTATGATGTGCTGCAGCGCCAGCAGGCCCCCCAGGGCGGCGGCCAGCGCCCCGCAGCCGACGCACCACCAGGCGTACTTGTGGCGGCGGCAGGGGGCGGTCGTGGCGCAGTTGACGGCCGCTGTGGAAAGAAATAGGCAAATGGTACCTACAAACAGTACCCGTAACATGAGTCACTGACAGTGTCAAAACTGACATATACGCTATCGAGAACGTAACTTATTACTTTCTATACGTCTCGCTTGCACTTATATGCGAGTACGAACGAGATGCGTTCTCGATAGCGTTTATGTCAGTGCCGAACTGGTGGTAGCCACACAGAAATGCTGAAAACACACAACGCGCGGCCGCACGCACACACGTACGTGGGCACATACGCAATACGCACACGTACACAAACACACGTTTTTTTGATAGACTCGCAAATATAAAATGAATTCAGCAAAAAGTTTAACGTGCCATCGTGTTTAAGGTCTACAATTTCATGTTGATTCCAATGAATATGTTTGTTTGGTATTTAATAAGGCATAACTATTATGTAGGTTACAAATTATGACCATTAAGTATTATTTTTCTTCAGTTTTAGCAATAAACAAAAATTATTAATTTAGTCAAGAGTACAAATTAAAGTCAACGCCATCTGTTACTAAAATCCCAAACTCAAACGTACCAAAATACGGCGGCGGCGGCACATAGTGTTGTGCCACGTCGCCCGCGATCGTCGACTGTGGTGTCGATACTTCATATTGTACCAATTGCATCACTCCGCACGCTTGCATATCTTTACTATTAAAAACTAGGCTTTAAAATAAAACCTTAGCCACTACGATTTAAAAGCAAAACACAATCAAGTCCGTTTTTTCGTCATTATTCTTTTTATTCTATTGTTTTGTCGAAGGAACTTTCAAACTGCCCGCCATTTGCGTAAAATCGATATTTACACCCTCTCTGTAAAGAACAATGACCTTTCGATGGAATAACAAACGCATTTGCTATATTTACATTGCAAATTCACTGACTGATTGTAATATTACACTTTTAAAACACTGACACGTTTATTTACTTTTAAATTCACCATAAAATGCACTGGCTGCATATTTGTACACACTTTTGTTTATCATCAGTTAAAATAAAAATACTTCATGATTTATTTTTAATTTCAATACAGCACATCACAAATTAAAAACGCCAGCATTACAAATTGTTTTTCACATCAATTTAATTTAATTAACAGTGTTATTAATATTTATTGTAAGCGAATTAGGTTATGTGGTTTTGACAATGGAGGCGTTACGGACATGCGCACTGGATAAGATGCAGGGGTATTATTTCCATCCCTTTTAATGTGCTCTCTTTAGGTGGACCAAATAAGATGGACCTCCAGAAACATATCAATCATTAGTGATCATAAATAGCATGTAAACTGGTTCGTTTTAGAGAATATTGGTGAACGATTGACACAACATCCCAGGTAATGGTAAGGTATTAAAGAAAACGAATAACTTATGGATTTTACTTTGTACTTTAGTAGGCGTATAAATACTTATAACAATGCGTCTTTGGGCAAAAAATACAGGTAGATTCTATTGTAAGTGAATCTATTTGTTTTTTTTTTTGGAATCTACATGTCTTGTATCGTTTTTGGTATACGTGGGAAGATTTTTTTGACACCTGCTATTGAATTGGCGGTTTTGTGACATTTTTGCGACAGTTTCTTTGTGTTAGAATGGTCGATCAATGAATGAAACTTCTAAAATTAGTTTATGCAATTTATGTGTTCGAAAGACCGGAAAAAATATATTTGACCTGTCTCTCATACGTTTTATTGTTATCTAAACCATTCGGATGGACAAGTGAAACATAAAAGTCGTTTTAGGCATTTATTATCTACAAGTCGAAAAATATGAATTATGCACTACTTTCAACCTATCAATGACATGAATAGGTGGGTACACACTTACAACACAGTTATGGTATGGTAAGGTACATTTTTTTATAACAATCTATATTGA
This sequence comes from Cydia pomonella, assembly GCF_033807575.1. NCBI lineage: Eukaryota > Metazoa > Arthropoda > Insecta > Lepidoptera > Tortricidae > Cydia > Cydia pomonella. The sequence continues at coordinate 3,815,949 of NC_084728.1, forward strand.
TCCTTACGAGTCACTATGTGAGGAATGTATTTTAGACGATGGAAATAATCCTTTTAATTAAGAAAAAAGTACATTTACTCATTTCCACATCGGTCTTTCTTTCCTCTTCTGACTTTCCGAACCATTGATATTTAACTCATACATGTATATGTATCTTATTGCAGATATTATTAATCTCCTCTCCTATAACATGTGCCTTCATTCCTATTCCGTCTACCAGTGAGCAGATTGGTCGGTGGTCGCGGTGGTAACGCTGGCGGGGTATATGACTTGTAGTCTGCTGTCTGTACGCGGCTGATGGCTTGCAGTACCAAGTAGCTTGCACATAGCTACTTGGTATTGGAATATAGAATGTTCAGGTCACTTACCATTGTTCCATCGACCAGTGAGCAGATTGGTCGGTGGTCGCGGTGGTAACGCTGGCGGGGCGCCCGGCTTGGCGGGCTGCAGGGGGCCGGGGTCGTCTGCTCGCGCGTACGCGGCTGATGGCTTGCATGTGCAGGCTACTTGGTACTGGAATATAGAAGGTTCAGGTCACTTACCATTGTTCCGTCGACCAGTGAGCAGATTGGTCGGTGGTCGCGGTGGTAGCGCTGGTGGGGTGTCAGGTTTAGCTGGGGGTGGGGGTCCCGGGTCGTCTGCTCGTGCGTACGCGGCTGAAGGCTTGCATGTGCAGGCTACTTGGTACTGAAATATGGAAGCTTCAGGTCATTTATAGATCAATTTATGTAACGTAAAAACTACCACTATTTAAGGGACCACCACAAAAGTCAAAAGCAGAAATTTGTTTCTCTCCATCTCTGACGCTCCAGGTTTAATATTTTTTTTTTTTTTTTTTTTTTAGAAATATTATAAGAGTGATAAAGATATATACGATCTAGCCCTCAATATAGAGATGAGATCAGGTAGCAACTTATGTTCATAAGCACGGCCTTTTACTTGTCCTTGTTATCTGTCACGTTTACTAAATTGGGGTACTTCGTTAGGCATATAGCTCGTAGAACTGTTGGGGCAGAGAAATAATCATAAAACGATCTTCTAAATTATGGACACTAAACACGAAGAATTTCGTACACTGACCACTCTCACTCTCGCACTTTTAAGTTAGGTTTAGTTTATCCAATGTCCCAACTTTTACATAATCTTATTGGTGAGTCCCAAGATACAGGCTCAGCCTAGTTTGGGGCTCACTGGATACTTTTTGTGTATGCTAATTGTATAGTTAGTTATTCAATATATTTATTCTTATTCTTATTTCTCATCCCTATCGCACACACTCGCCCAACGTCATTGACTACGGGCAACATCGGCGGGAAAGCAATATATTATAATTATACGCGTGCGAAAGAGATAGGGTCGATGTATGAAATTATTCTTAGCGTTTTTATTTTAATGATGATAATGATTAGTATGATTATGATATTTACCTTGTGCAAATCGGAAGTGACAGAAGCGCTTGTGTCGCATTCAGGACATGGGGGAGTCGGCGAGCTGCGGGCTGACGTCACGTCCGGCAGCGACATCGCGGCTGTAATGGAAAGGGATAAAGGTTAGAATCGAATGGCAAACTTGGACATCATCGTAGACCAGTATACTAGCTTAGCACAGGAGCGATGGTATGTATCCCATCCGCGAGATAGACTACCCATCTTTTTTCTTACTATTAACCAAAGCGGGACGGGTAGTCTATGTCGCTAGCGAGATAATAAGCTGGCAGGAATCTCGACCGCGAGCCCTTACTTTTGACCTGTGGAAAATTAGGCGAAAGACTCTAGGTAGCCGGGAGAAGACCTAGCCGAGGCACACATGAAAAAGTTTTGAGACCTCTGTTATACAGGACGTTTATTTAGTTACCTACAATAATTTACGAGCTGAATCTATAGGTCATACTGAGCTACTTTTAGCTAAAATTTACTCTCCCATAGAAAAGGTCAAGGTCAGACAACCAAAATGTATGAAATAGCCTTTTATTTCGCGATTTCGGGGTTAGTCCCATAATAAAAATTGCTCAGTATGACCTATATATTCACCCCGTAAATTATTGCAGGTGACTAAATAAACATCCTGTATACATAGATCAGAATGATGTGATCAGTTTTAGATGTTGGATGAGGACGTTAAAACGAACTGATTAAATGGGAGGCAGGGAGAAACACCAATTTGTAAATAGATAAACAGAAAGTTTTAATTATTAGATATATTATATAGAAAATTGTTATTCAAAATACAAAATGACGGTATTGACTAAAAAATAATACTAACTTATAATAATTACGCTTTAGTTATCAAAACCATAATTATGATAAAACCATAAATAAAGTTATATGGCATATATTGTCAACATTCATAGCCAATAGCCATTCACCCTCACTCCAGTAATAATCCATAATTAGTTATTCAATTTTTAATTAAAAAAACAACGCTTCCTTAAACAAACAAATCAACCCCTCTGCAATTTTAACTTAACCGTGAATTCCATAAACAAAACCATACAGTTCAAAGATCTTTTCGCAAGATGGCGGTAAATGACAGCTGACCGCGACGTCCGGTACGTCCAGATGTTGGCAAAAATAGGGCTGTGCTACACTTATCGATAGTTTCAAGCTAGCTTATAATTTAATACCGTTTTAGGCCGCCCGGTCCTAATAGGTTTTAGTGAGCTTACTATTGAAGTCAAAATTATTTATTATTGTAGAAGTCCATCGTTAAATGAAAAAAAAAATGATAGCATCAAATTATAATGATACCGACATAGGCGAATATCAACATAGATTAATACCTTCGAGTCAATGGTTTTGTTTTTTACGGAGAAATCATATACCTTACTTATCGCTGGTGCTTATGAGAGTATTCCAAAGAGATACTTAGATATCTGTATTCATTCACTGGACAAAAATGTTAAATGTTAGTTAAGTACCTGTATTATATTGAAAAATAGACGGACAAAGAAATCGAGTTTACATTTATATTATTTTTAATGTAGTACATATTGAAATTTACACCAAAGCTTTAAATTATCTTCGCTTTTGGCATCAACTGTATTGCAAGCTTAAATATTATGAAAAAAGTTCTCCATTCCATCTGGCCGAACGACTTTATTATTGTATGATGCCAACTGCATTGCGGAATAAAAATACCACAGATGCTTTGAAAAAGGCAAACCCTTTACGAGTCATTAGGTTCAAATGAATTGCACTCGAGTTGGATACCGCATTCAAAGTGTCTTAAACAATGTCGAATTATTAGCTGAGAATGATATCAGACCTAAGCATTCTATAAATAAACAACTTAGGGCTGATTGCACCACGCATAATAGATGAAATGACAAAAAAATATGGCGCCGGCAGCTGTCATATTCATATGCTATAGTGAACTACTAAGCTTCCTATGCAAGCAAATATAACCTATGAACGTTTTACAAAGTATATTACACATTTTTTTTTTCGTATTATATTTTGAATATAATTCTGTGTTATAAATATAGTAACTATGTCAACGTAATAACACCTAAGTACCTATCTTCAGTCTTTTAGTCTTTTGTCATTCACAGTTTAAAGATAATAAAAGATTTTCATAATTAGACGTAGGAGTGTCTCATGTCCCCCACATATTCACCAAAATACTCTTCAAAACTAAACCTTAACACAGACAAATAACGACTACGAATATATTGTACCTACTCATTGGTGCATTACACCAATCAATTGACGATACGACACAAGGGCTAAAGTCTCATGTGTGATGTGTTATAGGCCTTTATGTAACTGGTGCCTTCAATTGGTAAGAGCGTTGCAACATGCTCCCACGCTGGCCAGTAATCATCATAATCTCTTCATCATTGTTTAAGGCTGTTAAGATATTTTCTTTTTGACCTAGTTACTTGTCACTAACATTTTGTGTTAAGTTTAGTATGTTGGTTAGCCTTACAAACAAACGATATTCAGTAAAACGTAACACAGTAGACTATAAACAGATTTTATGCATTTCTCACCTTATTGCAAATGGAATCGTTTTATCAAGTTGTGTACGAAATTTGTAAAAAATTGTGAGAATTTGTTTGATTTGTGTAGGAATGTCCTATAATATTTAACTTATACTTAAAATTTTAATTGCTAAAAATGTAATTAATTAGTTAAATTATTTTTTTACATAATAATTTACATACATCATTTATTTATAAATATTCCAACATAGCTCTCAGAATTGTACATATTCAAATACATACTAAGTTTTTATTGAGAATTTAGAGGTCTTACCGCTGATGGGTCAATCTACAGGAATCTCGTTCCCTTGGCTATACCTATTCACAAATTCCCAGGAGATTCCGCTCAGCTGTTATGATTGTAGATGGAACTTGGCACGGGTTACACAGATAAAGATAAAGATGTATTTATTTGCAAAAAAGTAGTGATGAACATAGATTTGAAATGCGTACATTTTACTTGAAGAACACACTAAAACTGAGATGCTAATAAAGCGGAATGTCCTGGAAATTTGCGAATACGTATAGCCAGGGAAATGAGATTTTTGTAGAATGACCCTGATACGAAGGAATTCCTGGCGAATTCACTCTAACTTTTTGTCCCTTTTGAATTACACCCATTGTTTATCGTTCCTTTTTGTAAATACCTTTTATATCTTTATAAAAATAAGAATGAATTTGTTGGAATCATTGTACATTTGTAGATGGTAATCCTGTAATTATATATGGTTCCCTATTTGGAATTTCCATATGAGGAAATAAAAATATTGGAAAAATAAAAATGTGTTTTTTTCTACTTTTCGATTCGAAATTACAAAATAACCGTAAATGCCAAGTACATCATATTTTAGGCGGATTTGTAGAAAATTTAAAGGAGTACTGTTATGTATTAATCATGTGCCCCTCCCCTTGATCGACATCAACTTCTCCTCTTTCTACTAATATGCTACTATTGGGACAGTTTTGCTCCTAAGTGTAGGTCACAAATTAAATCTTTTGACTATACATTGCCATTAAGGTTCAAACAGTTATCTAAGACTAAATTTATTTGTCTAGTAACCAGTTATTTAACATTATCCTGAATCAGTTACCTTCAAGTGCCTTAATATCAGCTGGAAGGTGATTAAAATAACCCATTCGCTGTCACAAAAGTAGCCTTTTGTATAGATATCGATATGTGCCTTGTCAAATTGAACTAACTTCAGATTATGTAACCATTTTACGTATTTAAAAGTTGTTAGCTACCTGCAGAAAGAGCCAAACTAATTAAAATCGGAATTAGTTCAAGCTAGTTCTGAAAATAGTTTACTCCAAAAAAATACTTTCGACTTTAACCATTCCGCCCGCACCTTTACTAGTGATGAGCCATTGCAAAAAAAGGTATCGATGAAAAAACGTTGAATTGGCCCGATGTCCATTCATTCAGGTAGACGAAAACCGCTTTGTGTCACTTTATAAACGATTTTAGACTCTAAAACAAACACATAAAATACATTTTAGTTTCTAAAAATAGTGTAAATTCACAAAACAACATCTATTCGTGCGTTACCGATACGGCGATTTTCGAATAAAGAAATGGACGCTTGAACGTTACGAAATCGAATGGAGTACTTCAGAATAATGGTGAGAATTTTACAGACAAACCGCCAATTGTATTATGATAAAATATATCAAACTGCGGTAAGCAATATACGGCAATAATGTTTATGACCTGACCCCACAATTTTCCAACTATGTAGGATCTAAGTACAAACTTTTATACCATACTTTAATTTTCCTTTCTATAATGTTTACTTACAATTTACAATCATATACAATGCATTGTATTGCGTAGTGTATCTATTAATAAGGGTTCTATATACCTAGCAGCAAATAACTTTTGATTTTCGAATTTTTCACCGAGCCGACAAAGTTCAACGAATTCTATCGATCAGTGAAATGCGGCAATTGATAGAAAAAATGCATTTGATTTGTTCATGCTTTATGGGGCCCTTCACATATATACACAAGTGTAAACATATTTTATTTATATTTTAAGTTTTTATAAATATGAACTGAATTGTGTATTAACATATAAAGCAACAATAATGGACTTTTAAATCCTTATTAATGTTAAATATTAGAAAGTTTGTTTTGTCTTTTCTAATTGTCTTAACGACTAGCCTGCGTATGGTCGGGCGGTGGTATTCATTGGGGTAATTAGAGAGAACGTTTAACTTTTTACCTGACGCCTCGGGAGAGGAGGGTAACCTTCGTTTCAGTCTATATTATTATATTTTGCTTGTTCTTTCTGTTTCCTACAGTGAGAACTGAATGAATATATGAATTTAACTAGTATCATTAATCTAGACTGACAATAAACATAAAGTTGTGTAATATGAATATGCTAGCTCACATTATAAACTATAGTTAAGCAACTATTAATTAAATCGATTTAAATGTGAATTATTACAGAGTTTCTGTCCCAGTCTTAAAGAATTGATTCTCAGCTCAGATACAGATCGGAAAGCGATCCCAATAAACAACATTTTATTATTTTTAGTTCTAAAATATCGACTCGATATGGATGAATATATATATTTTTAGAGATTAGAAATATCGAATCGATAGATACTTATTCTATTTGTCCTCGTGGATATTTTAGAATTTGACCTTACCCCTAGGCTAGACTAATTATGCTCGAATTAAAAAAAATGCGAAGTTTAAGACCAAAGAATGCAAAGATTTGTCTGAGGCAGTCAGGTAAATAGTCATAAACTTCAGGTAACGGATCTCTAAAAAGCAATCGTGACGTCTCCACGCGTGATTAAAGAAATTTCGATCGGTTAACTAAAGGGATACCGGGAAAGTAACTGTTTGATGTTCAGATTGATGGTGCCGGTCTGGTCTTTGTACGTGTTTAAATTCAATTGCCGAAACACTACAATTGAGTTCTTAGGCTTAGATTCTCAGTCTTGTGTTTCAATTTATTTAGCCTTAATCGTAAGTTTTCAAACAAAAATTTACTACCTATCGGGGTGTGAATTAAATAACACAGGCTTAAAGATGTAATAAATCGCTCTTGGCAATCGAACCGACATTTTTGTGTAACATCGAAAAATCGATAAACTTTATCTGCCTCTATATTGCTTTACATTATCGATGTTAGCAGGTCAAGATTAGTACCCGCTGAAGAATATTGTTGATATGTATAATATGTAGTTTCGTTCTTTTCAACTTCATTCACGGATTGAATGTAATCGGCACAGAAAATATCTCAAATGAGTTTCGTTTATAATCTTTATAATGTACTTAGTACTTACTCACAATAGATAAAAGCTACAATTGTTTTTATGAAAATTCACACTATCTTGGCGACTGATCAAAATGTACACAATTTTATTCTAAATTCAACTCATCAATTTTAACATTGACAACATTTAGCGTAGATATTTTAAAACGAATAATGTTTTCCGTGATGTAACCTGCTCGTCGAAACTTCGAAAGGAACATTTTTCTTGTCACATATTGTAAAGGCTTTACCTGCGGTAGGCAGGTCACAAAAGATCTGGTTTAGAAAGTGCAGTTTTGCAAGCTTAAAGGTTGCACGGTGCACTAGTGTGAAATATTTGAGATGCCGCGGCCTACCGTAATCATGACTAGTAGGATAAACTAGAATTAGATTATGTTTTGGCAGTGCGGTATGGTGTTGGGAATGTTAATATATTTCATTATTTAATATCATGTAAGCTTGGACGAATGTAGGACGCAGTTCCTACAGTGTTGTAGCATTATTTAAAAAACTTTTGAATACACTATTTTAAAATTAGGAGCAACAACAGCAAACGGTCTGAATTTTCAGTAATAATTTTAAATTAAAATCAAATTAAATTAAATATAACTTATTATGAGGCAACTAAGGTCCAAATCTGACAAACGAACATACATACAGTCAAGGTATTAAATATGGATAAGGACAATGTAACCAATATATGTACACACTACCTTAATATATAGGCAATAAGCTCGTGTATACATATTTTTTGGCACTTTGTCCGTATCGATATTTAATATCTTGACTGTACTATAGTACAATTTTATAAGCTAAAAATTATTTCGGCGAAACAGTTTTCAGTTCTGTAATAAACATGTAAATTCACATATTACACAGATAAATTCAACACATTTGCTGCTGCTTTGCGTAATGTTTTTAGATTGATTGAATATTGTCAATAACATCAAAATACTTATAGTTATTCTACAATCAAACAGAACCAAGTCTGTTTCACGAATCAGAGAGTTCTAAGAGATAAAAATCATACATTAAAGTTAATAAACTTTTATAGCGTTATGAGTTATGGATAAATCGATTACCGTCCCATTCCCATCGCGTGAAATGTACACATCACATTTTATTACTTAAGCCCGACACAGACGGAGCGATAATATACCAAAAGATAACTAATAGCAAGGCATGTTACGATATATTTTACGTACCATTTGACAGAGTCCACACACACTATATTATCTATTTTGGTTTTATATTGCACTTTATAAACTACTCTCTACGCTCATTGTTAAAATTTACACCTCCGGCAGGAGTCAAACCTGCGACCATTGGAACACCGGTCCAATCGTTCCGTCAATGTATTGAGCAAAAATTCGCACACATGTCGTAGGCATCCGTGGCTCAGATGGTAGAAGCGATTTAAAAATTGTTTTCTCATAAATTAATTCCCTGGCACTCTCAGTATAATCGAATTCAAACGTACATTTTCATCACAAAATGTGAAAAATGATTCCTAAATAAGATGTGTATTTTTGGTATAATTCGCCGGAGCGTATATACCTATGTAATAAGTAGGTATATGCACACAAGTACAATCGAAATGCATGTGCGAATGATAACAAAATTATATCATGTTACATAAACTGATTGTATGCAGGGGGGGGGGGGGGGGTCACCTCTCTCTGTATCTGACTGTACATATACTATAGTTTTGACACTTGACATCAAAACTGATGTTCGAATCGGCCTCAAGCAAGGCGCTTATGAAACCCCTGGATACCAACGTTTTTTCTGTCTGCTTAAAAAATGACATAATACAGTTTTGTTTATATTTAGAACTTAATCGTACCTTTCCGTGCCTCCTGCAATTTTCTTGCATAACTTGAACTAAATTAGGTAAGTAGTGAAAGTTTGATATGTACATCCACGAATCGTGAGTAATTGTAGCTTATTTTTCACCGCACAATGGTATTTCGCATCATTTTGTGTCGGGGGTCAGAGAAAGTTTACCAAAGAATGGTTTGTGAAAAATATCGATAAAATGGTTTCACGACACTATTGAATAAGTTTATTGCTATAGAAAAAAATATATTTTTCACCACACCAGCTAGTAAAGGCTCTCTTGGTTGTACAAAAACTGATGAGAAAGTTGCATTTTATCCACATGTGGGGCAAAGTAATTTAAATTTTGACTGGTAAAATTGACTTTTAAATGATGTTTTTGAATGACAATATTTAACTTGTATTTAATAACATTCATTTTAATTTCCTTGTTAGTTAATATTTTCCTTGTGTTGGTGTGATGAAAAATGTTGTTTCACTCAGTGGTAAATTCTGTTTAACCTTCGTGCTTTGAATACTTAAGATTCCATTTTTCGAACTACTCGCTACGCTCGTGATTCAATTTTGGACACTTTCGCTTGCTCGGGTATCAATATTAGCACGAGAAGTTAACCAACAACTTTGCTTGTAAAACAAATTACTATTCTGTGTGTGTCGCTTAGGTACGACTCTTACGAGTATCACAAATGTGAAAGAAACATTATATTTTTATGAGTAGGTATGCAAAGTGTACAAATATAATAATTATAGCTATAATAGTAGGCATTCCTACTCTTTAAGTATTCTAATACTTACTTACTATTGTTCTTTAAAATCGAGCACCAAACTACGTTTGTTTGGAAAGTTAAAAAGATTTGACCTGGCCTTGTAATACAAATGAAAACCTATCTATACATATAATAAAGCTGAAGAGGGTCGAAAGTCTGTACATGGAAGATATTCGAAAAAAAGTTGGCTGGGGATACTTAGAATCGATAACAGAACACGTTATAACAGTTTTTAGAATTTTTGTCTGTTTGTCTGTTTTTCTGTTTGTCTGTTTATTTAACCGCGCATCACGTGAAAACGGCTAAACGGATTTTGATGCAAACTTTACTAATCTGTCGAGAAAATCCCCGGCCAAGTTATAGGCTAAAAAAATTCAAGGGGGGGGGGGGGCGTAGCCACTACACTCGATTAAGTTTGCATCTGAGTCTTATGGCGCTACAGAAAAGGAAAGAAGAAGGTGCAAACTTTTCTTGGTTTTTTTTTTTGGTTTGAAGGAGGTGCAAACTTTTTTCAAATATATGCTATGACTATCGAGTACTCTGCTAAACTAACAGATGGCGCTGGAATTAAACCCCGAGAAAGGATTTTGCCGAATTAACTCTAAATTTAGAAGAGGGGGTACGGATATAAACAAGTTTAATTGTATTTAACAGTAAATTGATTGTCACACATTGCACAGTGACATCTTTTGGGGAACTGAGTAAACATTTAGTAATCAAGTAAACTAATAATGAGTTTACTTAAATACTTACGTATTGGTGGTAAAATCAACACGCGCATAATTGCATAATTATTTAAAAAAATATTAATTTTCTCCGTCATGAATTATACCTAATCGTAATTATATCGCATCCATATTCATACGTATAGCCTTCTTTAAGCACTTAAAGATGGCCATGAAGGTGGGTACTTTGAAAAAAGTTTTCTCTGACGTTTGCGGAGTAAATGTCAAACGATTTGGAACTCGCATTTTATACGCGTTTAAATGCCTTCCCGAAAAAAATGAAATCTTTCGGGAAAGTCTCGCAACGCATTAAGGCTACAAGGGGCACGGTCTCAGGAGTCTGAGGAAGACCACGGTAAGAGACTCAGTGGCGCTCTTGCCAGGCAGGCCGCTTCACTTTCGGCTAAATGCATGCCAGCGCAAGTCTCCGTTGCGATCCCAAAGACATCGTACGCAATCTGTGAGATCGCTCGAAACTAGCGACGATCGTGATTTCAAACATAGCCACGACTACCAGAGACGTTATGCAGAATCGTTCCTTCCGTCCGTGAAAACCTCATTCGGAACGGAGACCTGACACAGGTAACGCAGCGTGAGAAATCTTGGGTTTGTGAGAGAGTCATACTCACGCAAAAAAAAGGAATAGGCAGCGGCAGTTAATGCGCGGAAATCGAAGGTGAACATGCAGTATATAATTCCTCTAACACTGTCTTGGATGAAGGCAACGTCACAACATACCCGGTGGAGTTCCTAAACTCATCGAGTGCTTCAGGATTCCTAGCACACGTTATGCAATGGAACCCGGCTAAAAGTAGTGCAACTGCAGCGAAACCTCATCGAGGCGCAGATCCTGATGGGGTGCGGCGCCAGAGAAGCCGTGTTTATCCCGCGCATGCCCGTCATCTTGAGCAAGTTCCCGTTCCGCTTCAAGCACCTACAGTTATCCTAGAGCGTCTGCTTTGCCATGACCATTAACAAGTCGCAGGGGCAGACATTGCGCGCCGCCGGCATGGACTTGCGCACGGGCTGCTTCTCGCACGAGCAGCTCTACGTGGCGTGTTTGCGCGTTACCAGCTGCACGGAGCTATTAGATTGACAATGTGATGTACAAAGAAATATTGTAAAATGTCAATGTTATGTAAACATACTTTACATACCTATTTATTTGTATGTGACTGTAGATATAATTGTATGTATATATTTGGGTGTGCATACATAAACGTAACTGTAAATAAAATGCAAATGCTCGGCCTCACGATTTTGATTTCTCTTCTCCTTTCCTCTCATCTTACTTCTAACTAATATTACACCTAAATCCGAAAGTATGTTATATGTAACCTGATTCTTATATACAATAAATAACTTTGAACTTTGAACTTTGGAAGTATGGATTTCTATGTGTATATTTCTTACCTTTTCATGGACCGATTTGGATGTTATTTGCCATGGACATGATTTGGATAGGTACAGTCAAGCACGTAAAAATACAAAAATGGTACTGTACTGTCCGATATATACCTACTATTCTATGTCGTTTCAATCACCTCAAAAATTTGAATAAGCGCGAAAAAATCTTTTGATTTTGGAGTGTAGTTTAAGTGGTACCTAATTGTAAAATATTTTATCTGGACTTTAGTCCTCTAGCGTATCCATCTGTCAACTTTACTTCAAGTTCCACCTCCATGGGAGAGGGAGAGAAATTAGGGGCGAAATAGCCGCTTAATAACAGAAACCGAATTCCACGCGGGCGGAGCCGCGGGCACAGCTAGTAGCATTATAATAGGGTTGTTTCCATCTACAAATCTTAGGGCAGAATTTTATCCCAATAAATTCTTTTGGATTATAAGAACATGTTAAACTACTTTTAGGGGACCTGTAATGACCATATTTTTGTAAATATTGAATTTAAAATATCTTTTGGCACACGTCACGTGACCAAACCCGAAACGTCATTGAAGATTCTGATGACGTCACAACTTTCGGATTGACACTGTAGACAGCTAGGCGATAAACAACAAATGACAAATGTCAGTTGACAGTTCGTATCTTCTACGTGTGTATGTAGTTATGTGTCAAACCGTAAACTGTGACGTCACACTATTTTCAAAGAGCGTTTTGGGCGCGAAAGCATCTGTCAAAATATATTTTGTTCATTTAACATATTTAAAGCCGTTTTTAGTATAAAAGTTGATTTTTAGGGCAACTTTTAGTTAATATAGAACGTATTACATGCGTTTCAAAAAATTGGAAACAACCCTATTACTCTTTTATTACAAGTGACACATTTCAAGGCATGCTGGATATCGTCAACCTAGGGGCTAGTCCATACATACTTGTTAGAAAGAGATGAGCAGGTATGGTGTGACCGCCAGAGACCTGTTGGTCTCTTTTTTTAGTGGGCTTCCAGACAGGACAATCTAATTTACAATTTGTTCAGTAATGAACAATTAGATAACCACCAATTTTAGATTTACGTCATTTACGGTGACAGTCGAGTGCTTTAAAATAGAAATTGTCCCCAAACTTGCATTAGCATCGACGCATAAGCATTTTTGAGTTCACACCTCCTTATTTGATCGGTCACAAATGTCACAATCTCCTAGTGAGTATTATATTCTTTGGTCACAATCTTACAATCAAATCAAGTCCAGTCCAAGCTGATTCCACCGAACCAATTTGTGTTATGCGTCAACACCACTTGATTAAATTGTGCGACAAATTGTTCCGTCTGGACACTGCAGCACTGCTATAAATGCTAGAGAATAACATTTCTAGTTTAGCGTTAACCATTGTTAAGCCTCTAATTCATACGACGCCATTCATGGCAGTTATAAAATGCAAGTCTATTGACAGCTATTAAAGTTCAAATTTAAACAATTAATTGTTATATGATATGCACAAGAGGGTTTGTTACAAGTGAGTCCAACGCCTTGGACTGTGAGGTCAAGTAAAAGAATTTAGAGTCAATTAGCGAAATTATGTTACACCACGCTGTATTGTTGTTTATATTGGTCACATTGTTAACTCACAATCCGCAAACCTTATTGAAGATACTCGTTTAAGGTTCATGATCACTTAAGAGAGTTGCAATTATTAGAGGATAATCTTACACAAAGCTTGTAGTTATACATTATTTATTGTGCTATGGGTACTTGGCAACGATATACATACATTACCATTATATATAGATACGAGTAAATACATATTTAGAACAAATATTCGTGATAAATATACAAATATACCTGACCTCCTGCTTTGTAGGCAGGGTCACTTAAAACTGGGCTAAGAGGCCGTTAAATTGATGCCTACCAGATTACATTACTTATATTTGATTTTGAATTTGGAACACCCGATTACCCTCCTAATTCCCACATTCTTTAGATTTAATTTTGAATTTGGAACCTTGACTTAAATAACAGTTAAAATTAAGTTTTATAAGGGCTCTGGTACGGTCGCCTTTAGATATATCGGAGCGGCAGAGGTGCTCAAAAATATGTGAACACGGACTCTAGCGCCTGGACAATAGAGGCGTGTTCAGATATTTGTGAGCACCTTAGCCGTTCCGATATATCTGATGGCGATTGTACTCAGGAGATTACGTATGTATTTAGATATCAGTGGCAAACAATAAACCTACAGGACGCACTTATGGTGTCGAATGAGATGGATGTATGTGACCTTTGTAGATATTTTATTTTAATAACGCAGGCTTCGTCAGGTGGCTACAAATACAACATGTTACGTCCAAAATATACCAATGATGATATCCGCATCAGGTGTTATCAGATTATATAGGTCATTAAATAATCGTCACGAATCGTACCTGGCTCAAATGTCCCCATTCCCCTGGCAGCGTTGCCGCGCTGAATAGCCAATGAGATCTGTTGGACAGGTACGGTCCGGACCGAGGGTCACACCCCCTGTCTCTCAGCCGCTGACCCAAATCCCTCACAAAGTCCCTGGCCTCCACAGCCCAAGGTCCCGCAGTCTCGACGGCAATTAGCAAAAATTCGTATACTGGTAAGGTTAGTTATTTAATAACTCATATCTAAGTAAAACGTCAGATTATTTTAAATTTAATACAATTCATAGCCTACCTAATTTATAATAGTCCGTCTCTAAATTAGGAGTTGTTCTTAAGACAATGACCATGCATTCGCTGAAAGAGGTTAATGTCTTATCATTTAAGACTTAAGAGTATAACAGTGGCTGACAGTGTTTCCTGCGAACTAAGAGTGCTTTGTTATCACAAGTGAAACTTAATTTAACATTCGTGAGACATATTCTAAAATATTTAAATATAACTGTTAAACGCATTTGACTTTTTTCTTCGCTATTGGCGACATATTTCAAACCCATCGAGGGGGTCCTTCCTCAAACTTGAAAAAAAACCTCAGGCGAAAAACGTCAAGTGAGTGTAACCGTGATATTTAAATATATTTTTGTTGTTTAATTCATTGCATGTTTGCGAAAAGCATTCTTCCTGGTCTCTGTAGTAATGTTCTATAGCGTCATTAACTCCATAATGAACTTTCAGTTAATTTGACTAGCTTTCAAAATATATCTTCACCGGAGAGTTGAAACTAAGACGGGCAGATAATTATTTGTTGAATATGCTAAACGTCACGATTTTGTTTTTTGGCTGCCTACACTATCGCATTGGGAAACTGTAAAAATAGCTGTAAAATTTATTAAATAAATATATAGATAAATACATATATAAAATGGCCCACGTTCATCCCCAGGATGTAAGACAGGAAAATAGGCCTCAAGCTTACTAAATACCGTTAGTCATTGTTTCTCATTTATTTTAAAAATTATATAATTTAAAAACACAAATCATGTGTGATTTGCACACAACATTCATATTAAAATCTAAAATGATAAATCAATTCATAAATTAAATAAATTAAAAATATCACAAGTCCATAAAATAACGGCCAGAATTTAGTCATAATTTATAATATCGGTATGGATTTTAGGACTCGCAAGTAAGACAACACTACGCACTCAGCGCAGAAATGTGGTATCAACGGTCGTTATGAAGAATTGCTTTTAAACGAGTCCCGGCATTCCTGGAATGTGTATAAATAGCTATTTAGAAACGAGGAAGAACTGCTGATGAAATAAATGCCGGGAAGCAATCAATTTTTCCCGGAATTAAGATACGATAAGATAAGAGGAATTTATTAGCACAATAAGAACATAAATCATTGTACATACATTAATAAGTATACACGGTGTTTTTTTTGATTTGCGTTAATTTCAAGGGTGCATCCCTGAGCTTAAATTAAGTAACTTTCTCAAAGACACCGATATTCTAATTAACTCAATTTCGGAGATAATCCATAATTAATTTTTATCTTATAATGCCCTTACGAGCGTGTACACTTACCTTAGGGCCTGTTTACATATTGATTAGTGTTCAGTACAAGTTCATACATTTACTCCTAAACGTAAAATACTATCTCGGACGATTGATGTTCGAAGTGACATTGATATGTCACAGTTTTCAATTGTTTGGTTGAGTTAAATTTAATTCCCGTGTTACAACAACGCTATATGCAACATTTAGTTATTTTTTATAAAAATAAAAATAATTATAAAATAGCAAAAAAAAATTTTTTTTTTGCAAATTAACTATGCCCTTTAGTTTCCTTAAACGTACTTACCGATACCCCTAAGTTAACGGAATTCAATAAAAACACGGTGTATAAAGGAACAGAAAATTGTGCTAAAAGGTCTTCACTCAGCTTGAAGGAACACTACGTGCCGCTGATTTTCAGTGAAGCCTGGTAAGACTCAAAATAAGACTAGAACTAAAATTAGGTGGCACTAATATCCAAGAAAACATAACAACATAGAAAATAATCATAGGGAAAGTAATCATTTCGTTTTTTGCATTTAGGCATTTTTTTGTAAAATATTATAACAACGACATAGAACCACGAAAATAAAAGTAGGTAACAGAAAAATTAGTTATAACATTAGTATATATCATGTTTATGATATACAAACTTAAAACTATTAGTTTAGGCACTGTCATTAATTGCAGATACGAATTTAAATTCTTTTACAAACTAGAATCAATATGCATACCATTGGCAAATATTCATTGAATATTGTGTTTTAAATTTGGTTCTACATTATCGATAAACTTACGTGCATCACTACGGAAGCATTTGTAAGATGCTGGTAAAATTTTTAATGCCCGCATAGCCCGCAATAATAAAATAAATTTTGTTTTTTTGTGAAGCATCATTTATAGCACCTATCACTCTCCTTTAACAACGGTTTGTTTTCATGTTTTTTCTTGACACATTTCAACATGTACTTATTTAATAATATAAATCACATCTTTAAAACTGATAACATCGTCAACGACTAATACTATTTAAACGATTTAAACAGATGGTCATTGACTTAAAAAAAACAATGATTTATTCACTTTCCTTATTTCATGCAAAACAATCAAGTTTTTATCTTTCCTAATTACTCGTGTGTATAATTCATACATATTTAATCTTTCTTTGAACCATGAGGAGGCAATCGATGCATTCTGCAAGGCAAAGGCGTTCTTGTTTTCTCACAATAAGCACGCTTTATTGAATTAATGGTTTCATAATTAATTCAAAGCATATGCTGTGCACGTGTAAGATTTTATTTTTTTGTCTTTCAATTCAAATACAAATGTTCATTAAACACGTAAAACATACAGAAAGTAAAAAACTTGTAAGAGACATGTTTCATGGATTTAATTAACTTTTAAATCTCCATATATCAATAAGATACGATAAAGTTCGTTTACATCAGAGTATTTTCAAAAATGTATAGAAAACAATAACATATTTGAGTCAATTTGTTATTATTATTATTATTATTTTTAATTTTTATGAATGGACATATGTATGTCAGGCCTTCAGGTAACAATAAAAGTGACTCGTCAATGCATGATTGCCCTATCCGGTGTGGCAATGGCAGATGTTTCTTATAAATAAGTATATTTTTTTCCTTATCAATTATTCCTAATTATTTTATATAATTATAAAGCAGGTTTTCTTAGATGACAAATTAATATAATTGTATTCATTTGTCTTGTAGAAATTCTTCTACTTAATACAAGTTTTTTAGGGTTCCGTACCCAGAGGGTCAAACGGGACCCTATTACTGAGTCTCCGCTGTTTGTCAGTTCGTCCGTCCGTTCGTCCGTCTGTCACCAGGCTGTATCTCATGAACTATGATAGTAGCCAGTTGAAATTTCTACAGAGTATGTATTTCTGTTGCCGCTATAACAACAAATAAGTACTAAAAAGTACGGAACTCTCAGTGGGCGAGTCCCACTCGCACTTGTCCGGTTTTTTTAATACTACGTCGGTGGAAAACAAGCATACGGCCCGTCTGATGCGGTTACCGTAGTAGCTTATGGACGCCTGCTTGTATCTTTATACGATTAACCTGTTAAAGCGTCCTCATGGCAAGCGACAAAGTGAGAGTTTTTCCTTGGAAGTTGGAAACGACACGTAAGGCCGCTTGCCGAGGTGTCACATGCGCGTTAACGGCCCTGTATTAAAAACTTATGGTACAAATCCAGGTCCTTCACAGTCTAGTCAACTCTTCAACTTGACACATTCCTCTGAAATGCAATTCAATTTGTCAACAGCCCACATTTGCGAAGCAATGACGGTCATTTGAGCCCCTCGAACAATAAAATTACAAGAGTAAGCGTAAGTGACATCAAACAATATTGCTTCTTACGCCATTTTAATACGATAAGTGGTAGTGTGGGAGAAATACCGAGCTATTCTCTATATCAATCGTTTGATTACACTCGACCGCCATTGTATGCTTAAATTACACGCCTTTTATCGAGTAAAATTATATGATATCTATAGTAATTGCTTCTTTTGACAACTGACTGTCTTCGTGCATGTAGGAAAAGTAAATAAAATAATGAACTTCGCTTATGCGATTGTAAAAATTTAAGGATTATTTACGTCAAATTTAAAATGTAAGAAGTTAACTTTGGGCATAGGTTTGACATTGTGAAGAATTTATTTATTGATATATATTTGATAATGATATATATATATATATATATATATATATATATATATTTATTTATATTTATATATATGTAGTAAACAGTTGACGATCATAATATAAATAAGGTCCGACCGAGATCTCGGTCTCGGTCTCGGTCTCGGCATTCTCGGCCAAAAATCGAGCCGAGATCTCGGTCTCGGCTCTCGGCCAAAATGGGCCGAGATTCTTGCCGGGACCGAGAATAGGCAATCATTGGTAAATTTGAATTTTCCGCGCACGAGCGCCCCGGCGGCGGTCTAAGCCACTCGTTGGTTGCATCGCCCGGTTGGTGTGACGTTTTTTGTGATTTCAATTGGTTTCGTAGCCACATTTTTAGCCAATTACTTATCAAATACTAAATGTTGGGATCGGATAGGCGCGGTTGCAAGTAATGACTTGTTCATTTGGTTTTTTTCGTTTTGTGGTTGTTGTTATTGATGAATAAATGAGTATATATTGTTATCGTGATGTAACTTAGATTAACTTGTTGTGAGTGGAAGATGACACTGGATATTTTATATACTATACTTACTGGAATTTTAAATATATTTGTGTTAACGGGAAAAAGCAAAGCAGTAGGTAAGTACAAAACGACACCTGTGGTGGATATTTTGGGTTACAATATAGAACTCTTTATTTTGATTATTGTTATTTTATCTCTTTTTATGCACATCTGTACCGAAAAAACCGGCCAGGTGCTTGTCGGACCACGCATAATGGAAGGTTCCGTACCTTCATACAATACAAAAAAGCCGTACAAGCAAAAGAGCGTATGTTAGTGGCACTTTCGTCGCTTTAATAAGAAGATCAGTTTTTTTATAACTCTTAAATGGCTTAACCGACCATATTCAATATAATTTTCCTGAAAAATTATTTGCTTATTAAGCTTTATTATTTAGATTTTTTTTAAATGGTTTTGCTCTCCCGGTTCAAAAGTTAGAGGGGATCACACCTTTTTTTTGAAGCGATTATTGTCAAAAGTATTTACTTAGTCAAAAAAACATTTTTAGCAACCTTTCTGTATTTATAAAGACCTACCTAACGATGAGCCACATGTTTTTTTTTTTTTACTTTTTGTTACATTTATACGGAGTATATATTTTAAATTTTTTTTTCGAAACGAAACGACTTACATAATTGTACTACACCTACGTTTCAACTTTGGTTATAAAATATACTTATAGTTTTTGAGTAAAATGGCTGTGACATACGCACAGACCGACAGACATAAGGACATGACGAAACTAAAAGGGTTCCATTTTTGCCATTATGGCTACGGAACCCTAAAAATACTATTTAATAGCGCTATGAATTGATTATGATAACTTTTTTCTGATAAATCGTCGAATTTCGATTATAAAAACATTTTAGTGCAAAATTCGTCTTCTATTTTATAAATTCTCGGTCTCGGTCTCGGTCTCGGCCGAGAATCCCATTGAATCTCGGTCTCGGTCTCGGTCTCGGCCGAGACAAAAAAAGCGTTCTCGGTCGGACCTTAAATATAAATTCATATAGATTAGCTTGAAATAATTTATATTGTAATTTAATATTATAAAACAAATTAATCACATAGGTATTAATTAGGTACATACAGTAGGTACTGTACAGACAGATCACTTTATTTCAATGTAAATTAAGGTATACCTCAATGTAAAAATAATTATCGATAAGAAACAACACGTGTAACATCACTATTTTTAACGCCAACGCGATTTTTTTCGACAAAAAAAGGCAACGGTCCTACATCAAACATCCTTAACAAGTTACAGATTAAAATCCGCCTTTCGTTTCGAAACTAGTTTGTAGGATCTCGCCTTTGTTCTTTCCGGCCAGTTTCTCATAAAACTTACTAATAAAACTTAAGAAAATAAACTAATAATATGAGTAAACGAGCTTACCATTAAATTATGTCACGAAAATCCTGTTTCGAAACCCTTTATGACTGAAAAACTATTTTAAAACTCCATTTTGTAAAACGAACCACTAAAACTCACATTCACTTTTCGAAACATAACCTAAAACTTGCTAAAAACTGTTAGAATTGTTTTTAATTTTTAAACTTAGAACGCTAACTTTATAAATCAGTAACGCGTACGCGACCGCGTCTCAACTCAACTGAGACTGCCGAAGATATTTTTACCTGTGTAAAGCAAAAAGTTCGCTTCGTCAATCGGACTTAATTAACGCTACAACTTATTTACAACCTTATTACTGTGTCACAAAGTCGTGATTTCTATACTCAAGGTAATTACTTTGGCGTGACCATAGTTAGCATGCAGGACAAAGTATATTAAACCTTCTTATAAGCTATTACGGTTGAGATTAGAGTGATTTAACCTGAAAGCTCCGGCGTTGTAATCCTCTGGGTATACATATATCGTGGGCAGTTGCTGTGAAGAAAAGCTTCTCAAACTTTGGAAAGTTTCTGTTAAGCTTGTTAGCAACTGTAACTTACTTAGTTGATTCTTTGAGTAAAAGGCGAAGGAATAAGAAAGTAGGTATTTAATAAAATATAATTAGCCAGCTGTTTATTGTTAGTACTTAACTAGTTTATTTATATTTAGCTGGCAGTTATTTTACTAATAGCAATGTGGATATTGCTTAAAAACAAAGGTATTTAAAAAAAAGTTGTAATCTCGAAAATATCTAGTTGTGTGTATGATGGTCGGTGTGATATCCTCACATAACATAACATTACAGCGCATTGGATTAAAACAGTAGTACCGGTACTAATGCCTAAATAACTGTAGTAGTCATTTTATTTTTAAAAAATTTACTAGACTATACCTCTTGCGTCGCATGATCGTCCCTATGAGGCTATGAGGTCATTTTTAAATAAACTTTCACGTAATACTCGTACATTTTTTTGAAGTTAAGCACATTAATTTATTTAGGAAAGTTACATTTTAGTAATAAAAATAATTCAGCTCAGCGACCCAAAATGAGACTTGGCCTCCGACACAAGACAGCGCCACTTTTCTCGGTCCTGAACTCCTGTGCGTATTCTCGCCAATTGTTAACTCGAAGTTCGCCCAGATCCGCCTCCACCATGTCGCTCCAGCAATAACTGAGGCGTCCGGTAGGACTTCCTCCTGCTAGGCGACACAGGTACCTACGCTCGTTTGACTTAAAGAGTCTCTTGAGACTTAAAGGAACTGTAACGCGGGAGGTATCTATATCTATACCTTACAGTTATAGTTGCTAACAAGCTTAACAGAATATTTCCAAAGTTAAGTAATTCCCATAGGGAAAACTTTTTTGATATTTGTGAGACTTCATATTTTGTATTTTGCTATATCTATCTTAAGTATTGATGAGAGGCTATAACTTGTAAATACGTAGGTATGCACGACGTATCTGAAATGTATGGGAAGAGCCGCGGATCCGGATATTTTCTTACATTTCGGTCATCTGGTTTCAATCCGGATCCGAAATGACTGCTAGGCTGGATCCTAGGCACACACATTTTGTTAGTAGAAAACGGCGACAAATTTAAAAAATGTAGGCGCTGAGGGTTGACTTTCCATAGAAAATCTGAATTTCACGCCTTTTTCTACTGACAAAGTGGGTATGTTTGAGTATTTCTATATATTTATTGTATCTTTTCATATCCGTTGTGAGTGTACAGTTTGAGCACCAGCGCCCAGGCCCCGTACAGCAAAACTGGTTTGTTGTAGGCTCCAACTGAAATGAATTAACTCATTGCCGAGTAATCTCAGCCGAAACTAGGCCCCAGTATTGTCTACTGGTTATCCTGTCGTAAAACTCAAGTGCCCCTCTTGTTTGTCGTGTGTAGAACTGATGTGGCAAAAACTCACTACATTAGTACATCTTACTTCGAAATGGAGGCACTACTTATTCTACTATAAAATGGCATTAAGTATGTAAATAATATTTCATTACATACCCGTAAATAGAAATAATAAATACTAAATAAATATTATAGGACATTATTACACAAATTGACTAAGTCCCACAGTAAGCTCAATAAGGCATGTGTTGAGGGTACTTAGACAACGATATATATAATATATAAATATTTATGAATACTTAAATACATAGAAAACGCCCATGACTCAGGAACAAATATCCATGCTCATCACACGAATACATGCCCTTACCAGGATTTGAACCCGGGACCATCAGCTTTGTAGGCAGGGTCACTATCACTACCCACTAGGCCAGACCGGTCGTCGAAACACTAGAACCATGACATAAAAAAAAAAACAAATACAAGTACCTAAATATGAATATTAATTATGAAAGTTATATCGATAAAGAAACTACACGTGTCACGTCACTATTTGTTATTAAATAATTTTCTTTTTAATAAATAAAAGGCAACGGTCGTACATCAAACATCCTTGACAAGTTACTTACTGATTCTAATTCACCTTTTTTATATTTATTATATATATGTATTATGGTAAACCCATCTGAAATATATGTATAGAAGTCCGGCAAACCAATTGTTTCAGTAGAGAAAGGCGGTCAAATTTTAAAGGCGGTCAAATTTCAAATTATAGGCGCAAGGGGTCGATTTCCTATAGGGAGCGTGCATGAACTGTAGGAGGCAGCACAGGAGCCGTCAGATTTTTGGCGCGAGGCGTAAATGTGATGTTTATTGTTCCGATGTAGCCCACAAGATGGCAGAACCTACTATGCACAAGAAAACACGTGACGTGTACATGTGCTTGTTTATGGTTCCGATTCAGGCCACAAGATGGCAGACCCTCCAACGCGCGCGGTCCCTATAAAAAAATCCTTTTCTACAGACACATTTATCTATTGGTCTACATATTGGTAGACCAAAATGCACCAATAATACCTAGACTTAAGTACTTTTACTCTGGCAAGCCAGTATAGTCAGTAGAAAAAGGCGACAAATTTTGAAAAGTAGGCGCGAAGAATCGGTCTGCCATACAAATTTTGAAATTGGTGCCTTTTCAACTGACACAGTTGATTTGCCAGACGTTGGTTGGTTTTGATCTCGTAGCGGGTGGCCGTAACTCTTTGGCTGGGCTGTGATATGTGTGTGAAGTGAACCTCATTATGTATGCGTCTGCGGCTCTATGGTGGAGAAGGACGCATGGGCAGGTCAGGTACAGCATTTTACTCAATTTACGTTAAGATTTTTGTGTTTGTATAACTTTCTACTTACTTACTTACTTACTTCCGTTGGCTCAGCGACCCAAAATGAGACTTGGCCTCCGACACAAGACAGCGCCACGTTTCTCGGTCCTGTGCGACCTCTCGCCAATTGTCGACTCGAAGCTCGCGCAGATCCGCCTCCACCATGTCGCTCCAGCGAAACCTAGGGCGTCCGATAGGACGTCCTCCTGCTAGGCGACCCAGGTACGCTCTTTTTACGTTCCGATCTTCGTCCATTCTCTCAAGGTGGCCCAACCAACGGAGAACCAACGGATAACTTTCTAACCTAATTAAATTTACATAGGGTTTTACGAAGTTGCCAGTGTATAGTTTAATCATTCCATGCGTGAGCAAATCAAAGCACCTTTACGGAAGGCAAAGGTAGTCCACAGAGGCCAATTACGGATCTTGGATCAAACACACCCAATAAAATAAAATTCAATATAATAATGCGTTCCGGGTGTTGATGGGGCTGCCGCGCTTTTGCAGTGCGTCACAGATGTTCGCTGACGCGCACGTAACATGCTTCAAAGCAGCAATGCGCCTGCGAGCCGCATCGCTGGTACGGCGCGTGCGCGCCAGCCCCAACACCATCCTAACTATGATTGCGGATAGGATCGACTGTCCGTACATAATGCATTGTTGCGGGCTTCATAAGCCCAGTAACGGTGAATGGTTAGGATTTTAGTTAAGATATTTATTGTTACTAACATAGTTTTTAAGTTTTATTGTACATAACTAACATTTTATGAGCCACATGCGCTTGAAATAAACGGTAATTTAATTTATTTTAATTTAATTTTAATAAACAATAATTGTGGTTGGCCTGATCATAGACAACCGTTAAGCTGGCACACGTCGAACGTGGTTCGCGGTAGGCCCTCTGATGTCTAATGCTAGTCTACCCTCCATACTGCTATACTTTGTGTGCAATGCAATGAAACGCGAATAGCTCGTATAAATAGATTTATTCCATTTTCTACTTAAAACTAAAATGTAACAACTGCCTGTTGTAGTTTAAAGACATTGGCTGAATCAACAAATCATACAAATACAACCTTTATTTAAGTGCATTTTATAACCTATAATTTTTATTTACTTATATGTTATCAAATGACAAAAATAGATGATAGAACATGTTGTACAGTCGCCATAATAAATATCCGAGGCGCTCAAAAATATCTGAACACGCACTCTAGCGCCTTGACAATAAAGGCGTGTTCAGATATTTATGATCACCTTGGCCGCTCCTATTTATCTGATCCTATTATTATCTGATGGCGGCCGTACCTACATTGTAAAGATTCGACTGTAAAGAGTAAAACTAGTAGAAATTTAAAAGGAACTTGCTGGTGACACCAGATTGTCAAATACATGTCATACGAGATGCACTTATGTGGCGGAATGAGATGGATATATCAATATTTGATGTTAACAAAATAAGTTTGTACACAAAATAAGTATACAATGTTGCTTACGCTCAGTGGCGCTCTCTATTTCTACTCTTTACTATCGGAGTGTTGTCAGAACGGGTTTAAACACTTTATTCCTTGGACTTGGGGACCCAGGCCTCGACCTTGGGTCTAGTGGTGCTGTAGGGTACATATTGTCCCTTGGTGCCAGAGAGGTTTTCATTGCCATACAACATCCAGTCATATTTAGGGCGGCTGGGGTCCTGCAAATGTTAAAAAGATTAAGTTTTTCTATACCCATTTAGAATTGACTCCTAAAGCCAACGCTTCTACCTACTTATTGCTTCTATTCATTGTCAGTAGTGTAGACGTGCCTCGGCCGAGGCGGCGAGCGCGTTTACCTCGCCCGAGCGCGCCGCCTCAGCTGAGGCACGTCTACACTAGCCGGTTTGTGCGTGAGGAAATTGCCTTGCGCGTATGCTCGCTCTGTGTGGACTCGCCTAATTTTGTTTTCAACGAAATCGCCAATTCGAATTAGGTATTATTTAGGTATTGCCACTCTCGCATCGGTCTTTTCAGTCACCAAAAAAGATTTTTTGCGTATAAAAATATTTTTCATAAAAGAAATATTTGTTATTTTATAACACAAAACCGTTTAGGAAAGAATCTTAAACAAATAAAAACAATAATAGAATGATGTCTGTAATGACTCCGCTTCACTTAATTCTAATTAAATCGCTGCAAAGTTACCTTAAATGAACTCTACGTGACTAATACTCCCATATTTACCTGGTGTGGGGGAAGATCGGTCTTGTAGTGCAGCCAGCCAAACCATTCAGCGGGCACCTAGAATTATTTTAAATTCATAGTTATACTTAATAAAATAATAAACAAAGTTACCAAACTCCTTCATCGTTACAAGAAACTTATGGGGCCGTCTGGTGACATTTACCATATAGACCGATCAAATTAGATCCAACAATAAATTCCCAGCAAGCTGGACAAGGGTGTAGCCAGCCAGTGAAATAGGGGGCAAGCAGATAGATCACTGGTGGCCTAGGAGCCAGGGAAGACGCCACAGAGGGGCATACATTGTATGTAAAATTTGAGCTCCTGCATAACATGAACATACCAACAAAAATCATGAAATTCAAAACAGCGACCACTTTTTACAACTTTGACTATGAATTCATATTAAGGTACCTTTTGGATCCTTAGATACCAATTTTACGTTAGACATATCATAGAGCTACAATTTATTTTCTTAAATATTTAAAAAACAAAACATAAAATAACTGATAGATGATAGAACAGTGGTTCCTAACCTGGGGGTAATTACCCCTAGTTGGGGTAAAACTGGTATTTTACGGGGATTTAAAAAAAAAAAAAAAAATATGGGGATAATAAGCTCAATTAAATATAACAAGAATTATACCTGTATGAAAGAATATTGATAATTATTGGGAGTAGGGGTAAAATCGGGTTCCCTAATTAGTCTTAGGGGTGGCAGGACTAAAAAGGTTAAGAACCACTGTGATAGAATGTACATTTTTATTTTTATTTTTTTTATTAAGAAAAAGGGAAGTATTTACCTGACTGCCATCATAGTTCATGTGGAAGTTAGGAGAGTACTCCACCCAACGGTTACGGGAATAGAAGTAGCGGGGGTTCTCATAGTATTTGTTACCAAACTTGTCTTCGCCTACCAGGGTACCGTCCTTCAAGTCATCCTGACTGTGGATCAAGCATAGAAACGTTTTATTTACAAATTAATAAATAATAATAATAAATAAATATAAGCCAAAATAATTATCAATTGTTCTATTTAATAAATAAACAACAGTAAAAAATCCTTTCTCCATTTATTACATAGAAAAGCACAATAACAGTTGTCAAAGAATGTTGGTATTTATTAGTAACTGCGTTATTATTAACTTATTTAAAGGGCATTAGTAATTAACTAAATGTTTTTCAAAGCTTTATTAACTAAAGAAAACTAGGGAAAATAAAGGTAAAAGTCAAAACAACATAACCTATCACAAAGTAATTACATAATAAAATATATTCTCACCGGTATAGTTTCCACAGGGAACCTCGAATGCCCCCATTTTGGCGTATGATGTTAAAGAAATTGGCTACTTTATCTAGTGCAAATATCTTTGCAATGGACATTTTTAAGCTAAATCAATTTTCTACAATTTTCGTTTCGTAGCAAAGCAAAATAATTGTCACTTTGACGTTTGAGCACTTGACAGATTAGAAATGTTGCCTTATCAATATTTAAAAAAAAACTACTAAATCTGCGTTCGATAAACGTACTTTAGTTTCTGTGGGTTCAGGTTCATTTTCACTTTCACTGAGCGTAAGCCAGATGGCGGTGCGTGTTCATTGTTCGGGATTTCAAAATTTGTGTGGGAGAAGGATCCTTGGCGCCTACATTTCTTTTAAATTTGCCGCCTTTTTTTTTCTGGCAAAGCTGGCTTAAAGAAACAGGGGAAACCTATGCTGGCACCATCTATAAAAACCTTTGGCAGTTGCCAATACTACTACTTGGTTTTCCATTTAACCCTTTGAACGCCACGCCTGACAGGTGCGGCAGGTTATCGTGAACCTTGTTGTAATCATCGGAAGGCACGAAGGTTGGTATTGGAGCCAAGCGCGTCAGTTGACGTCTTTGGCGAAGAAGGGTTAGCGGGATAAAGAAGTAATATCCCATTATATTATTAAAATTATTTATTTACTAAAATAATTGGTACCTAAAAAGGTACACAAAATTACTTATTAAAGTAAAAAATAGATTTCATTAATGATAAAAGAGTGAATGTCATTTAGCCTTCTTGTTTTTCTTCTTCGTTTTCCGAACCACCCCGTTGTCGAGGAATTCGTACTTTCCGTCTGTTTTTAAGAAATTCGTATTGGATTCCGCTTCATCCACAGATTCAACATTTTTGTTACGCTTTTTCTTCTTTTTTGATTTGAACAGACATCCAACATCACGATCAGAAACATTATTCTCATCAATGTTTTTAATTTTTTTCGTTTTTCTACCATTTTCCTCTTCAATTTCACTGGCAACATTTTCATCAGTCAGTTTGCGTTTCTTTTTATTTTTCTTAGGCTCAGATTCTCTGCATTCAGCCACTTCAATGTTACCATTTCCGATTTCCGTTAAACTCTCGGTGTTTGAGCAACGCTTCTTCTTTTTTTTCTTTTTGCTTTTAGGAACATCTGTGTCACTATTTAAATTTAAATCTTCAACTTGTAGTTCATTGGCATGTTTGTTTTTATTTTTCTTTTTCTTTTCATGATGAGAGTAACCTTCATACTTTTCTTGTTCAAGTAAATGTTGTTCTTGCTGTTCTATTCTTGCTAATTTGCCTAAAGCCCGCAATCCATGTCTTGCGCCTCTGAAATAAAAAATGGAACAGTAATTATCAAAATCGCATCCAAAACACTATACTACGCTCCAAAACTCTAATAGCTGAAGTGGCTGAATCAGCTGCCACGCTGAAATGGGACTGGGCGGGACACGATTGCGGTAGCGATGACTTGTGGGCTAAAACAACCACCAATTGGGCCCCACAAAATCGATCCTGGGGTCGCAGCAAAGCTCGACGGTGATGACCTGGACGCCTTTGATAGGAACTGGTGGGAGACCTGTGAAAACCAGTATACGTGGAAAGGGAGGCCTTTGCTTCGCAGTGGGACACTCTAAACTCATAGTATAAATAAAATTATCAAATAATTTAATTTATTGTTTTTTTTTTTTTTTTTTATATTGCTTCAAGTCAAAAATAGAAGTTTTGCATCTGAAAATATATTTTTTAAATGGCAAAGGCACAAATTGCTTGAGGAATAACTAGACTATCTTCATTTCCAGGAGCTCTGTGATGGAAGCTTCAAAAGGCAAATACATCACAGAATTGCTTATGGACTGGAGTTCCAGAATTTTCAAGTATTTGATAAGATCATGTATAGGTAAAATGTTAAGCAAGGCGAGACTAGCATGAACTTGCATGCAAGTTACGTTACATTTCTGCCTACTATGAGTAAGGTAAACCGCATTCAAAAGTATAATCAAATAGATTTAAAAAAAAAACAGACACCGCAATGTAATGATAATTGCATGCAAGTTCTTTAAGTGTAAACCTCTCTTTAACATACTTATGTGCTGTCCGTCCACCACAGGCAGCAAAAAGCTCCTCATCTGTCATCTTAAACACATCCTTCTTCTCCTCGTCACTCTCCGAGTCTGACTCTGCCATTTTCTCCATTTTGACTCCCCCGTTTGTCAAAGTGGCTTTTTTAACAAAATAGTCAGCATACTGATCCTCTTCTGTGGTTGATTTCTTTTTAGTTTTTGTCAGTTTCCAGGTGCTGTTTGATATTTGGAAGTCATCTGTGTTTGTTTTTATCTTTTTCGTTTTGCCATTTTTCTCTTCAACCTGCGAAATGGTAAGTTTACAGTTACACATTTTACAGTTCTGATAATTTAAGATTTGAATAGTATTAGTAAAGATCTTGACCATATTTTAAGAGGGAACCATCATCAGCTCAAAGCCAAATATATTGATTTTGATCTTTCAATATCTGGGAGATATATAAAAACTCAAAAATGCGATCTAGATCGATTTTTAGCCTCCGAAAAACCTCATAAAGCAAATTTTATCAAAATTGTGAGAGCCCAAGTGTTTCCAAGATCCCCCGAAATATATATATATGTTTATTTAAGCCACATTAGACCTCCCTCCTCCTGTTTCATGATCATCAACAGACAGACCACAAAAGAAAGGTTGAGCAATACACATACATACTCAACAAGACATAGATGATTGCAAATGGAAATTTACCTCTACATTACCAGCTGCCTTGTTATAAAGTGTCGTCCACCAGTGTTCTGTGAAATCAGACGCCACATCATGCCCTACGCCTGTGACGCTTCGCTTTAACTTCGGTTTTAATGCTTGGGATATACCATTTTCATTTCTGCCTAAGCCTTTACCTAAAGACATTCATAAATGAATTATTATTATTAATTGATTTTATAAAGGCCATAGTTTGATATAAGGATGCTTTTATGCCTATTTTGTATATGAATAGGACTTCAAAATCTTATCAAAACTAATGCGTAGTTAAAGCGAAGGATAGAGTATCTTACCATCGGTCCAGCCGTATTTCTCAAGTTGTTTTCGAGCAAAATCCATTATCATAAGATTTTATACTAATTTAAGCTTATTATAATTAGTTACTAAAACATGAGTTTAATATATTTATCTAACATAAACAGTATGTTTACAACCAGTCAACCACTTTACAACAGGTTATGAATAACCTCAAAAAAATCACACGATCTGTCAAACTGAACTTGGTTGCGTTCAGAAATAGTAAAATTGTGAATGTGTTCCGAATTAATATAATAATAATAATACCGCAGGGCAGCTTGTGGCGAGCTGTTGGGGAGTAACGACCCCACGGATCCGAGTACTCCCGAGAGTCGGTCAGGGTCTCCGTCTCCGGCGTGTCTTCGTCGGTCGGAGTGGACCCGCAGGACTCTCAGCTCTGGCTTGCCTTCATTGGCCGTCCAGAGAGGAGTCGTTAGAGCTAAATGCTCCAGGGGTGGAAGTGAAAACTTGCATAAGACGCGAGTTGGCACAGTGGCTGTTATCAGCCACTGGGTAGAAAGCGGCGTACACCTCTCGACACCCCTGAGCCGCTCACACCGGTGTTGCTCCTGGTCGTCTTCACGACGGCATTTTCAGGGGCCCATCTAGTGGGCGGCGAGTCACCGCCTGCCTCGATAACTAGTGAAAACATTGTTATGGCAGGTATCCGGATGTCTTTGCAATAACCCAGTCTCATTGTCCTCCCAAACTTCAATCCATAGACCGTTATACTGTTCACTTTACTCCAATAGTCCCAATGCCTGTTGCGACCGGTTCATGGGTGTCTATTGTTGCGCCCGTGAACGGGTTCCAGCAGGCGTTCTACATGACATTAAAGCTCTCCAAGAGGCCTCTACGTGTTGGATCTATATCACCACTTGATTATAACATACCTACAAATTACAGAATACACAAAAAAAAATAGTTTATAGTATATGCCTATTTATGGTATTTGTTATCATCTAAATATTCTTGTAAAGAATAGAAACAATTATTTTATTAAATAAGTTTTCAAGCTATTTACAAATTTATCATTATTTGATTCTATCGCTATTTCTTTAGGAAGACTGTTGAAAATTCTTACAGACATGTTATAGGGACTTTTGTTACTCATTTGTAAATTACTGGCAGGAAGGGCAATCTTGTTTTGATATCATAAGTTCAAGTTACTAGTATGACGGTCTTTAGCTTTTATGTATAGGTCGGGATGTTTTCGTACAAATTTGCATGTTTCTAAGATGTAAAGGGATGGCAAAGTTAAAATATTTAATTTTTTAAAGTAAGGTCTGCAGCTTTCTTGATTTTTTATGTTACTTAATATTCTAATACACCTTTTTTGCAGTATGAACAAATCTACACTATTTGTGCTGTTTCCCCACAAAACGATCCCGTATTGAAGCCATGTCTGTGTAAATGCGTGATAAGCACTAAGAGCTGTTTTTAAATCTGAGGTTTTTTTAATATTTCTGAGGGCATAAGCAAAGCGTGATATTTTTAAACTAATTTTATCTAAGTATGTGTGTTTTCCAATTAATGTTTTCGTCAATAATTATACCGAGGAGATTGCAGTTCTTTATTGGTCGAATTGGGTTGTCTAGGTAAGTAAAATTAACATTTAATGGACTCCGCTGATGGGGTCGGCGGCGTTTAAAAAAGAAAATTCTTTGGAAACATTTGTAAAAATATATTTATTCATAAAAATACACGGTAAGTATTTACATGGAAACCATTTCTGCATATAGCACGTCGCAAATGATTATATTATTTATTTAAAATGTCATCGTACAAATCGTCCACGGTCGATTCGTTATTACTGAAAGAAAAAAATAAATAAAACACTTTCAAGGCATAATTCTAAACATTCAAGGCACAGTAGGCTTATCATGATTGCGCCGGACAGTAGGTAACTTGCGCGCATAATATACTAGCTGTCTTTTTCCATGACCATAAGAATGGTGGCCTGGTGGGCAACAAAAAGCGTCTACGTCACTTGACTTTTTAGAAGTAGGCAGATAGGACAAAGTTAGACTATGACAAGGGCAAACAATAATAGCGCTTTCTCTGCAACTCCTACTGAAAGTTCCGTAAGAGCGTCTCTTTCTCCCCCCTCCCCCATTTCATCTCTATATTATTGTACCTCTGTGCAAAGTAAGGTAGCAAAGCACGAAGAATTTCGCATATTAACTTACCATTTCCTGTCTCTATCGCACGCGCATCATTATATTTGCTGTCCCGCTCGCACAGTGGTATTGATCGCCGGCATCTGCGGGACAGCAATATAATTAAGCACGTGCAATAGAGACAAAACAGCAGGTCAATGTACAAAATTATTGGCAGTGGGGTGACACTCAACCTTTCTGGCGCTCTCGAATCAGGGCTGTAACTGCGAAAATCGAAGTTCGTCATTTGCGGGCATTTTTCTCTGTCACTTTAATTACGTCTTAGTAAGATTAAAAGAGAAAGATTCCCGCAATTTGCGAATTTCGGTTTTCGCGGCAAGCCCCCAATTATTAGGGTTGGCACAACTTTACGTCCCTTTGCTTGCGAGCACAACAGATAAGATAATTACTTGAATTTTGACAACCCTAATAGCAGAAAGGGTTAGTGCATACATTGGAAAGGGACAACATGAGTCGTCCCTGAATCGCTGACAAACTTCGATTTTGTGGGAAGTGTCATTTCTGTACGGTAGTACCAAAGAGAAATTGAAATGGAGGTGTATTGTCAAAGAAAACTTTGTAGCGACGTAAATTTACTGCAATCTTTCGACACATAATTAAAACTTTTAGAACGCCATTTGACTTTGATCCTTATTCTTTCACTGATATGTATTCAATTTGTTAAATATCAAAAAGTGGCGCCATCTAATAGATCAAAGGCCAAAGGTATAGCAGCATCGTTTCGAGCGATGGCGCCATAACCTTTAGGTATGGAAGGTACAGGCAAGGAACAAAATCTCCATATACCAAAAACTGTCCGACAAAAAACCATAAATAGGTGGCGCTGCAATACCTATAATACTTGAGTAAAAAATCTAATCATAGACAGCGCACTTCACTCCGTCAATAACGCCTAGATTCTTAGTTACTCTAGCACTACTCTGGAGAGATTTGGAACTATTATTTATAGCTGACAGCTGGACACTTTTGCAACAATTCTCCCTAAGGAGTTTCTGTTCCTTGCCTTTACCTTCCATACCTTTAGGGAGTGCGCGGTAAGATGGCGCCACTTTTTTTTTATCCTCTGGCTTTTACTCCCTGCCAATTTGCACAGGGTGAATTCGCCAACGTCGGTGTTTACTTTCACACATGAGGAGAATGTTCGGTATAATATTTAGAACTTGTCGAATGAGATGGCGCCACCTTTTGATATTTAACAAATTGAACACATCAAAGTCAAATGGGGTTCTAAAAGCTTTAATTATGTGTCGAAAGATGGCAGTAAATTTACGTCGCTACAATTTTTTTTTTAAATACAACTTATAATTTATTCTGTGCTTTAAGAATAATTTTTTACTACATTTATCCTAATACTCAGCAGTCTCCCTGGCTGCATTTAACTTCACGCCAATAGTTATAACTAGGGTCTCTATTGCACCTCTCGGAGTAGACGAGGCCGTGGGGTCCAGAGGATGAGTAGTTGCTCATCGTTGGCTTCTTTAACAGCTCCGGTTTAAAGGTCTTTAGGAAGTACACCCAACATTTTGTTGTTGTTGTTTCACTCCTGAAAAATAAGTTATTTATTATTTATTTATTTAGTGCTAACAGGCTGACATTCGCATTATAACACTTTGAACTAAAAAAACCTCTTAATACCTCAGGGCTCCTCTACACGATGGCCCAGCATAGGCCAATCTAAGGGACGCAGCTATGCGGTGAAAAGAGATAGCAATATCACTTATTCCCTCTAACGCATAAATGCGTCCCTAGGACTGGCCTACGCTGGGCCATCGCGTAGAGGAGCCATCAAGTCCCAGGGATCGAAATCTATTAGCCAAAACACAACTTTGAGACTTAAAATTGAATTTTCAATGTCAATGTCATCGCTGACACGAATCGCGGCCAGATCTGAATCAAGTAGAGTCAGACCAAGACAAGTTGGCAGCAATTTTGACAGCGTGCGCGCGTGTTATTTTAAACGTCAAACATCTATGAAATTATGACGTTTACTTAACACTTGCACAGGCTGGGCTATCAAAATCGCTGCCAACTTATCTTGGTCTGACTCTGAGGGCTATTTTGCTAGTTCGTCCTATTCACGTTGGCATGTGCACGGTATCCTGCCTTTTCGCCGAGAATTCTGTTGCCGAATTTCACTTGCCAACCAACATTTGGCAGACGTTTCATTTTTTACCAAATAATTATTTCATTCCATTTCCCAACCCCATAGCTGGAAAATGAAAATTGCGTACTAGGTTGGGTTAGGTTAGGTTGGATTATGTATCTCTGCGCGGGCGGGCGCGACGTATGATCGACGCGCCCATTGAGGTGAAGGGGTGATCTATTCCCCACGAGTAGAGCTCGAGCCCGGGCGGCCGCTGCTGGCGAGGTTGCGGAAGAGTACTTCGGCGTTCCTGGGACCTCGCCCTATAGCACAGAGCAACAGAGGGGTTTTAGTGGGTAAGCCATGGTCTCATCAGCCTATATGGGAGTCCCACATAACCATCCCAGGCCCGTCCCCGCGCCTGGATGGTATGCGGAACTCATTTCCCCTCTTAAAAAAATTAAAAAAAAAGGTTGGATTATGTAAAATTGGGAAATTAAATTCGCCCAAATGAAACTTCTGCGTAAAGTTGGTTGGCAAGTGAAATTCGGCAATACAATTTTAGGCGAAAAGGCAAAGAACCCATGTGCACAATATTTATGAATATGACTACACACTATTTGAATTACATAGGTATGGTTTGGTTCTCTCAGCAGAAAAAGCAGCTCAACGGGTGAGGTGTCCAAAACGATGTGAACACAACTTTATTGTTTCGATACGCGTGTCATTTTAGAGTCAGACCAAGCTAATTTGGCAGCGATTTTGATAGCCCACACAGTGCAAGTGTTATTTTAAACATCAAACTTGTATGAAATTATGACGTTTACTTAACACTTTCACAGGCCGGGCTATCAAAACCACTGCCAAATTAACTTGGTTTGACTCTACGAGTAAAATGACTCGCGCATCGAAACAATAAAATTGTTTATCTTGGTCTGACTCTAACATCTCTATTGTTTAGCTGCTGGCTGATATCTCTTTTTCTTCTTTTATTATTTATGGCTTCAGTCCAGTGCAACTATTTCGCCAGTATCAAGGTCATAGGTGTTTCAAATACCACTAAAATTGTACGGTTAGTACAATACACTCAAGACAGTGTACGGTGATTTTATCACAAGCAGCACGTGGACTACCGGCCGTTGACTCCAAAATGGTAGTTAAACGCGTTTCAAGATTAATTCTCCATTCACTACACACTACCACATTAGTTTACTGTATAATAAGCTATCGATATTACACTTTAAACAATATTAATGAGCAAAACACAAAGGAATTAATCACGAGGCGTGACTATCAAGATGGCGGTCGAACCGGGGCTCCTACCGGGAAAATCGAAGTTCGTCAATTGCGGGCATTTTTCTCTGTCACTCTAATTACGTCTTTGTAAGAGTAAAAGAGAAAGATCCCCGCAATTTGCGAATTTCGGTTTTCGCGGTAAGCCCCCGGAAGTCTGACTGATATCTCACCCTTTCTGTATTTGGATGTCATCCACTTCTCTGACATAGAATTTTGGATGATCTTCCAATATGTCCAGATTACTCAGCATTTTGTCATCAACTTCATACACTTCACCTGAAAGTAAGCTTAGGTTTTAGTTCTAAATACAGTTTAAAACTGGGACTATGATATAACAGCATTAAAATGAATATACGAAAGTAAGGACGCTGCACGAAAAATGTTGTTCGGTCGAGGAAATTGATTCTTTAGCAGTTTATGGTTCACTTTACATTGGACAGCTCCTAAAATAAGTATGTGGAACCAAATTTACTTGAACCGCAAATTGCTAAAGAATCATTTTCCTCGACCGTACATTGATGCACCACTTCTTATGTCTATTGGACGCGTATAATTATATTTTTGTCCTGCTCGCATAGTGGCATTGACCTGACGGCTCACATCTTGGACAGGACAGCAATTTTATTACATGAGTGCAATATATCAAAGTAAATTTGAAATAGAGGTTAATCGTCAAAGAACATTTTGTAACAACAGTAAATTTACTGCCATCTTTCGACACATTATGTAAACTTTTAGAACGCTATTTGACTGTGATCCTTATTCTTTCACTGATATGTGTTAAATATTAAAAAGTGGCGCCATCTTACCGGTCATCAGCTAAAATTTGTGGCGCCATCGCTCGAAACGATGCCGCCCTACCTTTGGCCTTTCGATCTATTAGATGGCGCCAATTTTTGATATTTAATATTTTTAACACATATCAGTGTAATAATAATGTAATAAGATCTACCAATGGTTAAGTGTGTACTTTTATACTCTTGGGGTTCAAAGTCCTAATACTAGTACAAAATAGCTCCAATGAAATTTGAACAGGGTCGTTTTTTTTTTGTTTGATTTAAAAACAGTACAAATTCAACTGTATTATATAATAACGTTGATTCAAATATGACTAACAATTTTTCTTGTATGGTGGGTCTCTAGAGGTTGAAAAAGGGGCCAAAATAATTTATTTGTTTAAACTTTTTAATGGCGGACTTAATGCCAAATGGCATTCTCTACCAGTCAATCATCATAGGGTCAAACAGAGATACCTACAATTGGTGCAGAGAGAAAAATATCTTGAATGAATTTAAAAAAAATCAAACTATACTTGCTTTTTTTAAATTCATTCAATATATAAACTACATAAATAAATAAAAATATATAAACTACCACATATTTTATAAAATACATACCATAAATATAATAATAATGGATATTATTTGAATTCTTGTTTTAGTGTGTTCTTGTTTGTTTTGCAATAAAGGTGATTGACACAAAAACAGCAAATTCACACAAAATATTTGAAAAATAATTAAGCCTTAAATTACACTCCAGACCAATAATGACGGGTTACTTTGTATGGACATTTCTATACATCACCACCCATTTTCATGGATCTTGTTTACGTTTGTATTATATTTCACCTTGAACATTAGATCCATCCCCTGGACTATAAAGTAAGAATGGAATGTTGTATCTAGTAGCAATGATTAGTGGATATTTAGTCTTAGTTGTTCCGTTAGTGATGAACTTGCTCGCTCCATTCTCAGGGTTAGTTAGCCAGTAGTGGTTAGGCTCGTTCCGCTTCAGCGTGCCATAGACAAAGACTTGGTGGGTCATCTGAAAAGAAAAACAATTTTAATTAATCTAGTCTGGCAAACCAATTTTGTCAGTAACAGTTTAAAAATCCCTCTTTTAGGGGTTATAATTCTAGCAAATGTTTTAAAGGCAGTATGGTTCTCTGCCTGTGCTCCAGCAACAAGGTGAAAAGGAAATTTTGGCGAACTACATCTACATATGTGAGACAGGATGTTGTGTATGCATGTTTTGCTTTTTTTCAGGTAAGCAAGCACCCACCGATCACCCATAAAAAACTATAACACAAAGAATTTTAAAAATATAGGATGACACAAAAGTCTACAAAAAGTAAAATATTTAAAATCATTAATGAACAGTCAGAAGAGGATCAGAAATTACGGAAAATTGAACCCAGTCATTTTGAAATGAAGTTTAAAACCATTGTTATAGGGTAGGTACAATTTAAAATAATCTAAAACAATTTTCAGTTTGCATCTCGATGCAGTGACAGTCAAAACCTGTAGATTGGACTGTGCAAACCTCACTAATCGTGGCGAGGATAGTTTACAGAGCTGCGCAGCCTACTCCAAAAGGACACCACTCTTGACCGAATAACAGCAAAATAATATGTATTTGGTCAGTGGCAGGGCAAGACCAAAATCTTATGTAGGTACATTTAGCGAAGCCCTCTGGTGGCGCAAGAAATAACGAAAATGTTTACATTGTGTCGGAGATATACTTATTTGAGGCGCAAGGCCCCTCGGACTGCGAGGCCGTAGGCAATGATTCACGCCTCCTAACTCCACCTCTGTATCTGGTACATGTAAATGAATTGTACACACTAATAATGCAAGGCGCAGTACCATAGTAAATAATCAAATATTCGTTTAATATAAAACAAGTAAATAATTAATAAATAAATATTATACGATGTTATTACACACTAAGCCCCATAGTAACAATAAGGCTTGTGTTGTGGGTACTTAAAAAAACATATTTATAATATATATAAACGTAAATACATAGAAAATACCTATTACTCAAGAACCATTGATAACATCAATGTCAAGAACTAATATTTGTGCTCATTTCAATTTTGCATTTGCGATCATGCATGAAACAATAAAGAGGTTATAGAATAAAAACAATGATTTATTTTTGTAGCAAAGTTTTGAGAAGAGCACCTGTTATGTTTTGAAATAATTCTCCATTTTATTAAATTGTTAGTTCTCTAGGGAGTTGATTATAGGACATGTAGTAACCAATAAAATAAATATCAGATTAAGTAGTAATCGATTATACGTTTCATGAATTACAACTTTACCTTTCTTACGAAAAGCACGATGAACTGTCTTATGTTAGAGTGTATTACAACATTCACAGTATTTATCATTAATCTCTATGTAAATTACACCAATAAAATAAGATAACAAAATGCAAAACTATCACCATATATCAAATATTTAAAAATTACTTTCCCTCTCTGTCCTTCGGTTATGTTATGAAACGTCAAGAGTGGAGTCGTTTGAGTAGAGTAGAAAACTTGCTGATTTTCTTTTTCCAATTTTTTTTTTTCGCTAATTAACATATTTATTAACAATAACAATATACATAATGGATATATACAGATGATTACTATAACTAGCTTATATCTTAAATAGGCCCTTGAGGCATTGTACCAAGGATGCTGGCGGCATTTCCTCGTTGTATCGCAATACTGATACGTTGTGCGAGGAAGCCGCCAGTTCTTCGGTCACCAGTTAGTTACGTCAACCAGACGTTTCGCGATTTCTCCAAAAAACTTGTGCGCGCTGGGACCCCATAGACCTAGAGTTTCAACGCCAAATGGTACAAAATGGTACTCTCTACCGAGGCTTTTGGTTTTTTCCAATTACAATAAAATATTCCATAGAAACCATCATCAGAATAATTTCCTTTCATTTCAATTTCATGCTTAAAAAATGTAAAAAACAACTTCTTTATTTTCACAAAATAATTTATTTTTACACCCATAAATAAACAAACAGAATCTACTTGAACTTTTTCACAACTGCCCAAAAAAAGGAGTGTATTGTTATCTTCATCCGTTTTTGCGTTTTTTTTAACTTCAAATGTGTATGAATAAAATACGGAGTCACCGTTACGTTTGAAACAAGAAAAATACTTCTCAGCGCGCGTCACTTGACGTTTGGTTACGTCAGATTCTAATAATCAGTTCCAAATCAACTTTGCGATATAACCATAAGGTTGTTTTTGTATTGTAAGTTGATAAAAAGTGCTCGAAGCTACTCGCGGCCGAAGGTCTGTCGGTCGATCGGTCAATTTCATCCAGCAGTTTCATTTCATTCATTGCGGGACTTAGTTGTTTTGTGAAATTACAACAGTTTTTATAATTTCGATGTTAAACATATTTTACCTATTTCCCAGACAAGAATTATACACCAATATGTTGTGTGTTGTTGAGCTTTAGTGCCGGTGATAAATTAATTACCTACTTTAATTTTTGTGTATATCGTGAAGAAAAAACATAAAAAATGAGGCTGGCAGGGACCATTTTCTCAAATGTGACGAAAATGCTGGACTTTTATGCACAGTTTAACCCATCGCCTTTGTCTATAAAGCAGTTCATAGATTTTGGTAAGTTTTACTTTATTTAAAAAGTTAAGGACCCATTGAGGTCGGCGTTTTTTCAAGGTTATCTTTAATTTTTTATTTCTTTTGTTTACATAAAACTATCGTGTGTGTTTTTGTTATTATAGTGGTCATAAACGGATAACTGTAATTATTTTCGTCTTCGCGTTTAGCAAATTTTCGCGGTAATCAGGATTGGATTAGTTTACATTATTTTACATTTAATTGGCAAGATTACTGGCAGTACACCAGTTTGGGTCCTTATGGGTTCTAGAAAGTTATAGAATTTTGATGCGGAAATGTGTAACGTTTGTTTATCGCCAGTTTTCGACGTTTTTGTGACTTCGTTTTATTCTTATAATGAGGTTATACAATGTGTTAAAATCCTACACCACTTTTCAAAAAAGTATTTATTAGTGTCAACTTTTTTTTTTATTGAAGGGCTTCTCCCTTTGGTTGTAACAATGTACAGGCACAGGTGGTTAAACCCTTGATATAAACATATATCTATGTTTAGCAGTTATTAATTAGCTTCATTTAAACACCCAATTAGCTTCTTATTACAAGTTTTTGTCTTTCATCAACCAGTCAATGACCTGAATCCTCTTTTTATAACCAATGTTGTTATCCAAACAGTATACAACATATGATACAAGACCTTCTTTCAAACTGTTAAGAGCTATATTCTCATGGCTAGAATATGATCGATCATGTAACTTCTTTAATATGTATGGGTTTATGTAGTACATATCTAGTTTTCACATAGATATTTGTGATATGTTTTAGTAGCTCTGTATATACCTAGCTAGTCAATATTGTTAAAAGTGCAAAAGCATAATGAATACAGTGTTAACTCTATATAGCAGGGGTCACCAATTAGTTTCTTCAGAGGTCTGGTTCTTAAAATAAAATAACCATTGCAGTCTGTTTCTACTTGAGTTTATTAAATAAGCAAAAAAATCAAGTAGTTGGTCCCCCATTCGGTGACCTTTGCTATATAGCAACACAACACTTTGGACCGGACGTATTTTGATGCTGTAGAGAGTTTATATACAGAGATATTAATATGAATACTAGGTGTCCATAAAATTTGCCTTGCACATTTTTCCTTCGATTGCCAAACCCGATGTAGAAGTAACCTGCCATCAATTACAATTGCACTATCAGCAACGTTTTGTGGATCAGCCACTGGCGATAAAGAAGTTTTCGGATTTTAACGTGATTACACCATAAATAAAGAAATTCCCAAAAAAACCTGTAGGGATTGCACAAACGGACACACATTCAGGACCAAATTTAGGTATTTGAACTATTTCTAGCATCCTGGGAATTAATTCTTTGAAAAAAACTAATTTGATTGGTGTATATGACAAATAATAAATACAAGTGCTGCGATATACACGCATCAGCTCCAAGAGCTGCTAGTGTATCAAATAAAATAATAATAATAATAATTGGAACACATAATTTCTTTATACATCTTGGCAAAAAACAAGACCAATTTCAGAAAACTTTGTATGACATTTTAGACTCGAAACATGGTCAAGAATACAGCTTTAAAATCTGTTGGGTAAATAGGCCTGTGAACTGCAATTAAAATTATCTAAATAACCAGTGATGATTATAACTTCTCTGATGTCATTCACATAATTATCATCTCAATGAATTGGAATGATAATGAGGACTATTGAATAAACCATTAATCAAGGTAATTGTTTTAATCACCAGAACCTTGGAAAAATTAGAACTAAAAAAAAGCCATTGTGAAGAAAAAACAGTAGCTATCTGTTCAAGATCACTTTTGACCCTTTAAGGGCCTAAATTATGCAATATTGAACCCTATCACTTTGGAATAAAGTTCAAAATAATGTGGGAAATGTATTCCCTTTGCCTTAAGGCTTAAAACTTTATTTAGTTTGTTGGTTTATTTACACTATTTTATTTATATTATGAGATTGAAAATACCATGCTGAGTTAGCTTGGTTGAACACTACTCTGTATCTTTAGGTATTTATATAAAAGTAAATAAAATCTACCCTCAAATGGCTCCTAAAGCTAGTTGAGGGTAGATGAAAACATTACATAATCAAATAATGTAGGTTAAAGTCAGGTCGTTTAGTGATAGATCTAGGCTGTTGGTTGGTTAACAAATAAATGTTATAACTACCCGAAAATGTACAAATTGTTAGTTTACTTTTATTTAAATACCTAAGATACAGAGTATAATTCATTTCAATTCATTGGTTAACTTTTTAAACACTATTTAAACAAAAAAAAGCGTTGGTAGCCTAGCGGTAAGAGCGTGCGACTTTCAATCCGGAGGTCGCGGGTTCAAACCCCGGCTCGTACCAATGAGTGTTACTTATGTATGATATAACATTTGATATTTACCATTCGCTTTTCGGGGAAGGAAAGCATTGCGAGGAAACCGGTCTAATCCCAATAAGGCCTAGTTTTCCCTCTGGGTGCCTAGTGCCTACGCCAATTCTCGGGATTAGTTGCCAAGCGGACCCCAGGCTCCCATGAGCCGTGACATACGCGAATAAGAAGATTTTCAAAAAAATGTAATACTGTCTGCAGTGTTACCAGACCTGAAGTTAGGTATATATTAAGCCGATGGTGCAGGGTTCGAATCCCGGTAAGGGCATGTATTTGAGTGATGAACACAGATATTGGTTGAGTCATGGGTGTTTTCTATGTATTTAAGTATATATTATATATATTGCCTACACCCGAAGGGTAGAGAAGGGCTAAAGTAGAAGAAGAAAGAAGAAGATATATTGTCTGAGTACCCACAACACAAGCCTTCTAAAGCTTACCATGGGACTTCGTCAATTTGTGTAAGAATGTCCTAAAAATATGTATTTATCTCTAATCCTATCCCTCAAAAAAAACTTTAAAGAAAAAGTATAGGTACTCCAATCATAAAGGCGGGAATGCCTTTGTAACCCCTCTGGTGTGACAGGTGTCCATGGGCGACGGTAATAGCTTAATTTAGAGTCCGCAGCAAGCTCGGTACTCCATATACTAACGTTAAGCTCTCATTTTAAAACGACTAACTAGATTGCTCTGAAACTTTGTACTTACAACAGGATAAGGTATATCTATGCCTGTAATTAGTTTATGTAGTTTCCGATAATCGTTAAAAATAAACAGCAAATTTAAGTTTTTCATACTAAACTTGTTTTTGCTGTATTTCGTTTGTTTTATAAGCTGGAGTTATATTAACCCTTTACCAGGCTACGGGATATATATTTCCCACATGCGGCTCTTCAAACATGTGTTCTATTTTCGATGAGTAAGACTGACATTCGATTGTCATTTTTAAACTGTCAGCCTGGTAAAGGGTTAACTAATTACAGGCATTGCCCCCGCAGGCCCCCGTCATTGCCCCGTGTCATTGTATGTACGAAGTTTCATTACAATCCAACACGTAGTTTTCAAATTAGAACAAAACTCCGTTTGTATGGGAAGGTGAAATTCGCCCGAGCTTGCTGCGGACTCCTCAGCAATTCATCTGCTCATCTGCCTCACATATCAATCATATCATACAGAAATAATACAGGTACCTCTGATCTAGGTATCTATCTACCAGCATATAATATATTACAGTGCATTCTAGACCACACTTCTTGTAATCTGATATCTTCTGTATCATATACAGTTACACGTTTTGTAACAGACGCCGATGCTAGGACCATTGTTATGCAAAGCTAGGGTTATAAATTAGTATCCTTTGTCATTCTGCATAAAGAGAACTGTGGCAGCATGG
Organism: Cydia pomonella; assembly: GCF_033807575.1. Lineage (NCBI taxonomy): Eukaryota > Metazoa > Arthropoda > Insecta > Lepidoptera > Tortricidae > Cydia > Cydia pomonella. The sequence goes on from NC_084728.1 coordinate 3,860,084, forward strand.
TTGCATTTTTATGAGTTGTCACTATGCCTGTCACTTTCGCACTTACTTACTTGTTAGAACGTGACAGGCATGGTGACAGTCAATAAAATTCGACCATGCTACCGCCATTGAAGGCACCAAACAAGCTACCCAAAACTGCCTATTCTCTTAAAAATAAAATTTGGTAAATTGAATTTTATAATGAGACAAATAGAGTCCATCTTAACCTCTCTGCAACCTGCACTGCAAAAGCATAAGCATATTCGGGCTCTAAAGACATTTATTTTAGGAAACATTGTCAACCTAGACCTATCACTATGGGCAGGGGGGCGAAGCTGTTCCTTTCGGTCATTCCAGGTTCTGTTCGGTTCAGAGAAACTGATTTCTGATACACCTTAAGGCGGTTATCACGTTATCAGTTAACACACTGATGTGAAATCCGAGTGCGGCGTAAGCAGGGTCATGGTCGCCTAATAATGGCGTAATGATTGGTAGAGGCTAGACTGCAGAGCCTAGAACACCGTAGAAAGGTAGCCTGTTTATCGGAATTCTACAGGATACATTTCGGGAAGTTTGCGATGGGATTACATAATCTTATCCCCCTATCTCCGTTCTGCCACCGTGGGACTAGATGCGGACTTGCGTTTCACCCTTACGTCGGTACTTTACCACTGATTCGCACTAAACGCCGAGCTTTATCATGCGAACGGCTAAGGAGTGGAATTCACTTCCTGCAAATCTATTCCCAGTCCACTATAACTTGGACCTTTTTAAATCGAGAGTGAATAGACATATCTTTTAGGTATTAAGCATGTTCCATCCTAGACTGCATCGGCATTTTCAATCAGGTGAGATTGTGGTCAAATAGAGCAAAACTACTGTATGGTCGGTGGTATTTAGGCATTATTTTGAAAAATATTGGTAACAGTAGTAACTATTTACCTCAATTGAAGTAAACTAGGCCCAAAGCTATAACCTGTATGAAAAACAAGCAGGTCGTTGCCTTTTGAATGGAGTCGTGTTGAAACTCGGTACAATGTTTTACATAATATATGTACCTACTTTGCATATATTTAGCCACCGTAGTTCATTACTGTGTATTATCTTACCTTATATCTTTGAACGAGCAATTCTTGTATATATATATTTATACTACGTCGGTGGCAAGAAAGCATACGGCCCGTCTGATGGTAAGAAGTCTCCGTAGTCTCTGGCAATCTTACTCACCGGCAGGAACACAACACTATGAGTAGGGTCTAGTGTTATTTGGCTGCGGTTTTCTGTAAGGTGGAGGTACTTCTCCATTTGGGCTCTGCTCTAGATCTGGAATGACATCCGCTGTGTTGTGCCCTACCACACAAAGCGAGATGACATTCACAATGCCTATACCTCTCTTTTGGACGTAGTTTAAGGACGTACCCGGGTTATGTAATATATATCGGAGACGGCTCTAACGATTTCGATGAAATTTGCTTTGTAAAATAATTCTGTACGTTTTATTTGTACCCTGTAGAAACCTGTACCTATCAAACCTTCAAGAAAAGAGCGCACTTCCATCTCAAAGGCCGGCAACGCACTTACAACCCCCTCTGGTGTTGCAGGTGTCCATGGGCGGCGGTAATCGCTTACCATCAGGCGGTTCTTCTGCTCGTTTGCTCTTATATCATTAAAAAAAGTCCACTATTATAAATATTTTCAAATATCTGAACAAAGCGTGTAATGGGTATCAAGACGTTAAAGTACATACATGTTTAGATATTTTCGAGCGCCTAGGCTACACCGATTCATCTGATGGTTTGTGTACCGAAGGTATATTTTTTAAAATCACATTATTGAATTATAGTATATAATGTTTAGGGTTCCGTACACAAAGGATATAAGCGGAACCCTATTAGTAAGATTCCACTGTCCGTCTGTCTGTCTGTCTGTATCTTATGTAGTTGCCGCTATAAAAACAATAAAATAAATATCTAAGTCATCTAAGTGGGGCTCCCATACAACAAACGTGTTTTTTTTCGTTTTTGCGTAACGGTACGGAACCCTCCGTGCGCGTTTATTGCAATGCAACCTACCATTCAAGATCACCCACAATCCACGTCAATAACTTGCGACTAGCATTTTCAACTTAATCTCAACGCTTGCAACATGTATCGGTTCTTAGAGCTACGAAAGAGTTCATTGTTTAAAAAGGTCTTATCGTCTCAAGGTACGTTAATCATATTTGCACCTTACTGGCTTGTATTAAAGTATATATTTAATCGACGTCGATTTTGTATGTTATGACTTTTTTGTTATTCTGCCGGCGTGACGACATGCACCTCTAGGTCAATGTTAACTTCTGGAGCGATCTGCCGCTATATTTAGACTTCCTCGTTTCCTGTTGCTATATTAAACTCTAGAATATACAGAACTGACGTATGACGGGCGTGCAAGCTTGGCATTGAGAGTTACGGGCCGTGCATTACTTACGTGAGACGTTTAGTGGGCGGGGGGAAGGGATCGAGCCGAATCCCGCCTAATTTCACTTGAGATTCAGGGTATATCGGCAAATAGCAATGTTTTTTTGCACTAAACTGTAAAATTGCGGGAAATTTGAGTAATATGAGAGAGTAAGGGTTGTTTCACACATACCGCAACCTACATACAAAAGCATATTTGTCCACGCTAAAACAAAGATGCTTCGTTTTCGATTGCTCAACATACAACAGTGTGAACAGTGTGGGCATGAAGGCATATTAATATATATGAAAATTGACATATGAGTATAATTATTAATTTGTTGTGCTAGCGGTACATTCACGTCTGAAAATATCGCCACGAACAAAGTCCCAAAAATATGTATACACGACCTTATTGCCCATATATTAAGGTAGTGTATACATATTTTTGGCACTTTGTCCGTATCTATATTTTCAGACGTGACCGTACTTTCGAATTGTATTTTGATTGTGGTCGAATAATACAACGATACCATATCGTCGTGAATCAATCAATGCACATCGTAAATTTTCACGTGACACGACGTCGTATAACCCCCAGACACGACGTCGTGTTATGCCACGAAACGACGTCGTATCGCGCCACGATACGACGTCGTAACGTTGCACGACGTCTCAACGTGAGACGGCGTCGCATCGTCCTACGATACGGCGTCGTATCGTGGGTATATGTGTTGGCCTTATAGAGATTCCTAAAATACTCGTGTCTTACTAAACTTTGGTCAAACGATATAATTTAATAGACCGCTGTCTCATCGCTGCTGAAAGTACTCAATTTTATACGATTGGCATGGTTACAAGGTTTCTGAAGTGGCTTTTGATTAAATTAATATAATTTTTTTAATATAGCCCAGCAGTGGCAGCATGGATCCATTTTTATCACTTGTCACTATGCCCGTCACTTTTGCACTTACATACTTGTTAGAACGTGACAGGGATGGTGTGACAAATGATAAAGAGCCGACCATCTTAGCCCTACAGGAGTATATTTATACCGACATTCATAATTTGAAAAGAAAGGCCATGAAGATCTTCATATTCCTCGTATACCAATAAAGAGTCAACGAAAGTAACGAGTCATGGGTGTTTTCTATGTATTTAAGTATTTATATATTATATATATCGTTGTCTAAGTACCCTCAACATAAGCCTTATTGGGCTTACTGCGGGACTTAGTCAATTTGTGTAATAATGTCCTTTAATATTTATTTATTTATTTAAAAAAAAAACGCCCACGTGACAATGATGATGCAGTGGTCTGTAGGTTCTGATAAAATAATACTATACGCCTAACAAAGTTTTAACATTATATACACTTTATTGCACACCTCAAAAGAAAACGACTACCACTATCTTATCCACACCGAATTATCAACACCTTGATCCGGTTCGAAGGACCATTGATAATTTTAATTAAGTTACATGGTAGTAAACAAATAAAAACGACCTTGATGCCTTAATAAGGCAGGTCAACATCCACCGCTACGTAACTCATTAGACGTTGAGCCCTTGGAGTTACGCCAACATTTCACCACATTTGTTTTGGTAGACAATTCTCTGAGACGCGCGTTGCTGAGCTGCGAATGGGCGGTACAAAACGACGTATCTGCTTACGGCTTTTTTGTCACTTACTACATTTTTCATGAAGACGCCAAAATGATACACGTGTATTTAAATCATATAAATCACACTTACGCTTTTTCGTAAAGTATTTTAAATCTATAATCTAAAGGGTCATAAGTGCATGTGCAAACGATTTTACTTGTTATTGCTATAATAATTATGCTTATGTTTGATTGTTTCTGAATGTAAGTGCCAATGCCGTCCTTGACCGAGAATCGGTTATATTTAGAAGATTTGATGGCCTTTAGCATCTGCCTAGCCTTTATTAAAGTAACCATAAGTTGGCGTCTTCATGAAAAAAGTAAAAGACCCATGACAAATATATTTTTTTATTCGTCTTTTTATCAAACACTATTAGGACTAATACATTATATATATATAATTTTTCGTACTGGGACATTCCTATATTACTTAAATATCATATGATATGATATATACCTACAATCTTCAACATACGCGTATTTCAAAAGTGTTGGTTAATAATAAACGACATCAATTATGGAGTTGTCAATCCTTGTCGGCATCTATTGATATTCGATTATAAACGATGTTTGCAAAGTCCGTTCAAGTGCAGTTTTATTACTTGAATACCTACTTCAGTTAAGTGTAGGTACGTTTAGCTGTTTCTGCTAATAAATGAGCTAAAAGTTTCCAAAGTCCATTAACAAAAATTCTAAATCGTAAAACTGCTAGGAAAAATCTGATTGCATCGTCTCAAATCCTCTAGTCTGTTTATTTAATTTTATTGTGGCTCTTGTGTGGCATGTTAGAACACAAAATATTTTTTATTTATTAAATAACAGACTTTACAGTACATATGTTGCTTCTTTACCGCACTTATGCAATAATTAGCACATTACGTAACTCTGTCTAAAATTTAAAAGACCATAATATGTACTGTAAAACGTTGTATGATACATGTGCTATTAGGCAATTCGCAACTCGTGTCGATTTAAAACACTCCCTTCGGTCGTGTTTTAATTTATCCCCACTTGTTGCGAATTTCTTATTTTTCGCACTTGTATCGTAATGTACTATCAAGAGTGCTGTTCACTGAATGACAATACAAAGTAGAACATACAATCTATCATGACCTTCCTCAACATATATGTGTAACTATCAGAGATCGGACAAATTTCCGTCATTGCTCGCAATAATGTGGACATGACTCCATAATTAATCAAATATGAAGGCTTGAAGTTGGCACTATGGTAGTAGTGAAGGAGAACAACAATAATGTGGACATGACTCCATAATTAATCAAATATGAAGGCTTGAAGTTGGCACTATGGTAGTAGTGAAGGAGAACAACCAACCGCCTCTTAACCGGTGCGCGGGGCGCGGGCGCCGGTGGACGACCGGTTCTGCTCCGTGCGTCCAGCAGGGCCTAAGATGATGCGTTGGTGCTATCACCACCATATACTCCCGGCGTTGAAGACTCATTGTCTTCAAGACTGTAGATCGGGAGAGGGCATATTGTGTTAAAGGCTCGACGTATGATTCCCTTCTTGGTCTTGATGTCTGCTACTCTGGCCACTCCATCCTTTCCAGGTAGCACGTTGACGATACGGCCCTCTCACCCGCCGCGGAGCGGCTAAGCAACAACACCGTATTTTATTGCCCCGTAAATAATATTCGAATATTGCTGTAAATTCAGTTTTGTTTCGGTTGAAATTTATATCTACATAAAGACAATTTTATCAGCTATCCAGTGATAACTTCAGTGTTAGTGAGAAGTGCGTGCCCGAAGTACAATCACAATATTTACTTTACTAAAAAGCGTTACCCGCTAACTACGCGAACCCGGCGCGCATCGTGAGTCACCGCTCGCTCTGCCCCGCTACCACGAGACTCGACGGAATTGGCGCGCTGTCCGTCGTATTGATAAGGTATCGCCTAGGATTGCTTGGTACGAGGGCCATAATGACTTGCTCCGGCTGCTTTTTGCCGATAGAGGACGGGCAAGGTATTGCCTGTACAGCACAAAATTGTGGAAAGGTGTGCTATTTTACATGCGGAAATGCTCTACACCTAGACACAGAGCAAGTGAAGACGTGGATATGTCCGGATTGTCAGGCGAGCTCCAGGGTAGGTGGGGACAACACATACACCCCAGTACGGTCAGCTGGTAATGTTACCTTCCGAAAAACGAATATGCAACATAATCCGTCGCCAAATGCGACACAGAACCCGCCAGCGAATATAGAATCGCTGTTTTCAGAAATCCGTTTGCTTCGTGCCGACGTGGCTAAATTACAGTCAGATTTCACTAGCCGCCTTGATTCCTTAGCTCAACAGGTCACAGCCTATAATGCGCGTATTTTAAAACTGGAAGAGAAGGAACGGGAGAACGTCCTACTTAAGACCCAGGTTGTGGATCTCCAAAATCAATTGAATCAGCAAGCTCAGCAGTCGCTAAGTTCAGAACTGGAAATAATGGGTCTTCCCGAAACGCCAAATGAAAACCCCTACCACATAGTCCTGACTACCGCCTCGAAGATAGGGATGAATCTCGAAGAAGTTGATGTAAACTTTGTGTCCCGCGTGGGCCCGCGACGCCAGGGTAACAAAATCAATCAATCTAGGCCCTTAGTAGTTTCCTTTGTGAGGAGGGCGAAACGTGAAGAGTTCTTAAAACAAGCAAAAACTCGGCGGTCAACGCTCAGCAGCCAGGACATCGTAACAGCCAGCCCCGCGACGAGGGTATTCGTGAATGAGCGCTTGACCAGTGACGGCAGGCGCTTATTTCGTGACACACGGTCATGGGTTAAGGAGCACGGCTATAAATACTGCTGGACTCGCAGAGGTAACATCTACATCAGGAAGCATGAAGGTAAAGATGGAAGCCCGGCCCTTCAGATTCGATCTCATGAAGATCTTCAAAAGTTTACAAGACAATGCAACGAATAACTGTCTATGGCTTGTATTAAATTGGTTTATCGCGCTCATTTTCTTAATTTTGTGCCAGATATGCTTAATCTTTATAGCAATGCATGTAGTTTTAAATGTATTCCTATCAAAGTATTATAGTTACACTCACGCCTTTCTTTTACACTGCGTTACACTTACACATATCAAAGAATACTTAATCTGTACACTAGCTTTGAATGCTTTGAAAATACATACAACCGAAAATCACTGTTTACTGCGAGTATGGGACGCTCACGACTCTGGGAGGCATTATTCTATCAGACTTTTTATTTATTTTGTGCTATTTGAGCACTCAATACGGCAGGTTTAGAGCTAATGAATGAAATTGACAATTCTTTCAATTTTGAATGCCATAAAATCTTTACCCCTGAAGAATGTAGTCCCATAATAACTAAATACACTCTAAAACTTCTACAAGTTAATATTAGAAGCATGCAACGGAACTTCGATAACTTTCTACTGATTCTTGCACGATTTAATATAAATTTTGATATTATTCTGTTCAGCGAATGTTGGATTAACGATAACTCGACTATTAGACAAATCGAAGGTTATACGTCGTATAGCACAAAAAAATATATAAATAAAGCTGGTGGTGTTATCGCCTACGTAAATAATAAATGGTCTCCAAACGTTTCTGAACCAGACATAGCTGACGCAAATTGTTTAATGATAAATATTCCAACCGTTGCCTCAGTCTTGGGTCTTTACCGATCTCCGTCTTTTTCTAATACTGACAACTTTATTTTGTCTCTGGACCAGTTCCTCAACACTGTCAACCGAAAATCGTGTTTCATAATGTCAGGTGATATTAATATTAATATTTTAGAATCAGCAGTAGATAGTCAGCAGGCAACATGTTACTTGGAACTGCTTGCATCGCACGGGCTACTGCCAACTATCAACAAACCAACGCATAACAAAACCTGCATAGACCACATATTCCTCGCAAGTAGGTTTAATGGCGAAACTATTGTTTGCTCCACTGATCTTACTGACCATGACTTAATTATGATCGGTATCAAAACAGAAAGCCACGTCAGAAAAAACACGATTCAAAAACGATCAAGATTAAAAGTTGACTACGATGGACTTTGTAGAGAGCTAGAATGTATTGACTGGTGCCCTGTTATGCAGGCTAGTACCGTTGATGACGCTGCGTCTACGTTCTCAGCTATTATTTCAAACGCCGTCTCAAAAAATTCCAAAATGACTCAAGTAAGCCGCTCTAGATTTTGTATTCAACCTTGGATGACTCCTGGTCTCATAAGGTGTTCAAAGCAAAGGGACAAACTTCATCGCATTACAAGGCAGTTCCCAAACGATGAAATGAAAAAACTAATTTATACAAGATATCGCAACTTTTATGTAAAACTTCTTAGAAATCTCAAGGCTGAACACGAGAAAAAGGAGCTCGTCGCGCACAATAAATCACCTAAAAAACTATGGCAATTAATCAATAAAATCTCACATCGGAATCAAAACCCAAAGCTACCCACAGCGCAAAACTTGTTGAAAATAAGAAACTCAGAAAAGGAGTCCTTGAATGTGTGCAATGAATATTTTTCTTCTATTGGCCAAAATCTTGCCAGCAAAATACTAGCCAAGGAAAATGAAACACAAGAGTCTCTAGCAGCTAAAGTTACAGCTAATTCGCCGGCAATCAACTCCATTTACATGTCTCCTACAGATAAATATGAGGTTCTAAACCTTATTAAAAAACTAGACCCAGATAGTTCCCCAGGTTTGGACTATATAAACAACAAAATATTGAAAGTCATTGGCCCTAAAATTGCTGAACCACTTGCAACGATTTTTAATCAAAGTATCGAGAGTGGTATATTCCCTAAAGCCTGGAAGGTCGCGGCTATCATACCGATTCACAAAGGTAATGAGAAAAATGAACCCAGCAACTATCGGCCGATATCACTCCTGGGGTCTTTCTCAAAACTTCTGGAGCGGGTCATTAATAAAAGGGTGATCAATTACCTCGAATCCAATTCCATTCTAACGGATCGACAGTTTGGTTTTAGAAAGGGGTTATCAACAGAAGACGCTGTTATGCTTCTTACAAAGATTGTCTCAACGCATATGGATGAAGGCCGGGCCTGTGTCGGAGTCTTTCTGGACCTAGCGAAGGCCTTCGACACAGTGTCTGTCCCTATCTTACTTAGAAAACTGGAAGCACACGGTTTCCGAGGAAATAGCCTAAAGTGGTTCGAAAGCTATTTGTCGGAAAGAAGCCAACGTATTAAGATAGGTGAACACCTGAGCGACCAGAAACCAGTCTCTTTTGGCGTGCCTCAGGGCAGCATACTGGGACCTACCCTATTTCTATTATATATTAATGACATCTCATTTATACCATTACAAAATGCCGAGATTCTATGTTACGCCGACGACACCGCTATCATTTTTCACGGGAGTTCATGAAAGAACGTCTATGATCATGTTGAGTATGGTATGTCGCTGGTAGCACGCTGGTTGAAGAAGAACCTATTAACTCTAAACACGTCAAAAACTAATTATTTATGTTTTCATAAGACTTCGGCTTCTTCACCTATACCACAGCAGGTGCTTAAAATTCACACCAGTCACTGTATAAATTCTCCAGTTCAAGACTGTGCCTGTGACCACATAACGAGAACGCCCTCAATTAAGTACCTAGGAATTATCATAGATGAAAAACTAAGCTTCAGGGAGCATGTGGCTGCAGTTTCTGGCAGAGTAAGAAAGCTGATACACTCTATGAAAATGTTACGAGAGGCAGCCGATTTTCCCTTATTAAGAACTATATATTTAGCACTAGGACAGTCTATAATTAATTACTGCATTCTAGCATGGGGTGGCCAAACCTCTTCTATTCTCCTAAAATTGGAAAGAGCGCAAAGAGCGGTGCTGAAAGTGGCTTTGAAAAAACCAATTACATACCGAACGAATGATTTATACCGCGACGCACAGGTGCTCAGCGTCCGGAAACTATACTTAGCGAGGGTAGCATTGCACGTACATAAAGCGGTTCTCAGCTCATCCAACTACAACAATCTACTAAAAAACCGTATCTTTAAAATCCCAACCACAGCAGTTAATACCAAATTTGCACACCATTTCCCAGTATTTTTGTTCCCCCGTATTTACAATCGTCTAGTAGGGCTATACGAGTTTAAAGAGCACTCCGTTTACAAGACAAGGAAGCTTCTACTGAAAAACATGATAAGCCTATCTTATGTAGACACCGAAAATCTATTAAAGACGACATCCTAACGAGACCTAAATACACACACACACACACACACACACTAACACACACACGCGCACACACACACACACACACACACACACACACACACACACACACACACACACACACACACACACACACACACACACACACACGCTTGTGCTATAATACAACTTCATTTTTCTTAGCATGTTACTTACCTAGGTCATAAGTCTTATCTGTTTTTAATTGCTACTTAAATTAATTATATGTATTACCTTTAGAATAAGTACTTACTGTTGCTACTAGCCGCTAATGCTTACAATATGTTAATCTTATTATTTCCTCTACGAGACAGGCTATGCCTAGTGTTTGAATCAAAATGCGATTAGGAAAAATAACTTTTATTGAAAGCTAATTATTACGCTAGTACATTCAGTTATAGCACAGAACGAAATAGGCCCTTGACAGCCCATCATCGACACAACTCTTCTCAAATGTTGCAAGCAACAAATATTAAACATAAAGTTTACAGCTATGTTGAGACTTGTCTCGAACATAATTGGGCCGGGCAAGGTGAGCTAATTTACATTAGGTAGAGATTGAAAACAACAATTTAACAAGATATATACAATATTTCGTCAGGAGATAAGGGACACAGCTTTGTATTAGGTCTGACATACAATTTGTCACATTTCAACAAATTTTTCAATTCAATTTGTACTGTCTGAAATACTACCAGATTGGTTTATCTTGCCACCAACAACATAGCCAAATAAGGTGCTTTGCAAGACAAGTCCTTCAGGCAATTTGATACAATCATTTAATAATGAATTAAAATAAATATCACTTGCTAGTAGCAATGAAATTTCTGATGGTTCATTAAAGTTTTCATCAGAAAGTTTGACATGGCTTGGAAACTTTAGTGCTGAACAATCAACATATTGTGGTGGCAAATGTGCCGTTACATCTTTTACAACATGACAGCTAACTTTAAATTTAACATCTTGATATTGACAAGACTCCACAGTAATAATTACTGACCTATCCATAATGATGGTCTGTTTAGCTACACCAATTATATTTTCACATTCTGCCACAGTGGAGAAACCCAGCCTTTCTACAAGAGAAGTTGTGGCAAAGGATTCACTTGAGCCAGTGTCAAGCAATGCACGGCAGTAAACATCACGGCCAAATTTATCAACAATTTTAACTTTAATTGTGGGTAATACCTTTTTATTAGATGTTTTCTTGACACATGTCAAAACAATAGATGCTGCCACTGGTTGATTGGCACCTCCAGCATCCTCTGTATGCAAAAGGGTATTATGATGACCCTTACATAACTTACATTTGAACTTGTACTTGCAAGGTTTATCTGAGTGAGGGTTTATACAAACTGCACACATCTCATTCTCCTGCACAAAGGCCAAGCGGTCCTCGACGGAGGCTTCCTGAAATTTCACACAATTATAGATTGCATGGCCAGGTTTAGTACAAAATTTACAACCAGGTAATGATGCTACAACATTAGCAACCTTGGGGTAAGATTTAAATTTAGAAGTACCTACATTATCATTTAGGATACTCTTTTGAGGCAAACTATCCTCTAGCGCCATAGCACGCCTTTCTAAAAATGCAATAAACTCCGACATCGTTGGAAGAGTTTGTGGGTCTCTCTCTAAATGGAAAGCCCGGCTAGTATATTGATCTAGCTTTCTGGATAATATAGAAATGAGCAACATATCCCATTTATCAACAGGTTCCTTTAAGTTTCTAAGTGCATGCAGATGCTGCTGCACTTGTGATACAAATGACCTTATAGAGGCCGCAGTTCCCTTAGCCATGCATGGGATGTCTAAGATAACATATATATGGCTTATGATTAGCCTAACATTATTGTCATATCGCTTTTTTAACAACTCTAATGCCTCCATATATGAGACATTGACTAAAGGCAAATTTACAATGACAGATAGTGCTTCATCAGACAAAAACTTTCTTAGGTAAAACAACTTCTGTACATCTGATAATGTTTTGTTTTTATCAATCACTGCTATGAACATTTCATAAAAGGGTTTGAATAGGGTAACATCCTCACCATTGTACACTGGTATGTCAACATGGGGTAACTTTGAAGAAGAGACACCAGCAGCTTGAACTGTATCTGACCCTCTTAGAGACCTGAGAGCCTCATTAATCTTCGCTATTGTGTTAAAGTAGCGGTCCTCAAAGTCACCTGCATCCTCTGTGTCCTTGTCATCAAGGCTCAATATGTCCAGTTGGATTCCCTCGTAATCTTTGAGGGAAGAGGCTAGCTTCTCTTTTCGAGCCTCCAAAGTATCAAGAGAGGCGGAATTTAAGGTATTGGGGTCGTTGACAAACTGCTCGATGCGAGTCATAGTTGCCTTGACTTGGCCGCGCATTATTTTTAACTTCTTGAGCTCCGCCATTGTCGTATTTCACGAAACAAACGCTCAATACTATTTAAGCACAAACCCGCACTTTGATAAAACAACTTTGTTAATAATCGCAGCTGAAATATGTATATAAACACTTGCAAAAGGTGCAAAGCCCGTGAAGAAAATTCCAATTGAGCAGACGTCACTTTTGACAGCCAAAAGTCACTTTTACCGCCAACTCTGTCAAAGGCACGCACACACGCACCGACCGATGATCCGTACTACCAACCTTACAATCTAGTCCCACCTGAGTTGACAACCTTGTCAAAGTATTCTCGTTGTACCGCTCAAACAAATCCGCCGGTACTTGCACAAAAATTCCTTTGTGCCGACGAACGGGAACTTTCCTGATGATTGTTGCAGCACGGAGTTAAACGATTTCAGGATAATATCAACCGAAATCACGATGATAAATTCGCCCAAACAATGGGTTGGGCGAGGTTGCGGCGGGCGGCGACAATATATAGCAAGTCACCTTCGCCCAGCCAGCAAACGAAATACGTAGTAAAACCACGGAATCACTGATTCTAAACTTTTAAAAAGCTCGAAGGACCAACAATCGCATGTTTGAATCAAAATGCGATTAGGAAAAATAACTTTTATTGAAAGCTAATTATTACGCTAGTACATTCAGTTATAGCACAGAACGAAATAGGCCCTTGACAGCCCATCATCGACACAACTCTTCTCAAATGTTGCAAGCAACAAATATTAAACATAAAGTTTACAGCTATGTTGAGACTTGTCTCGAACACCTAGTGTGGAGGTCAGTATAACATGTAACACTGTTTAAACTTGTATTTGTTAAATAAACAATTTGTATTTTGTATGTAATCATTTAATTAATTTCTTACTTAACTTAAATTTTAATTCCTAGTCAATAAATACAAAAGTTTGTTAAAGTATAGATTTATTAAAGAAAATAATCAGTATTTTTTCCAAATTTTCTGCAGTCAGTCTATTTCTTTTTACATCAAAAATATACTTAAGTGCTGAAAAACTCCGCTCGCACTCCACTGATGGTAATGGGGCAAACTTAAGTAGTTTTATAGGAATATTATTATTCCAGTATAATTCAGAGTTTATTTTCTGTTCTAAGTTGTGGGCGATAACCTCAAAATCGGGATAAACTAAACATTATTTTCTTTAATAAATCTATACTTTATCAAACTTTTGTATTTATTGACTAGGAATTAAAATTTAAGTCAAGTAAAAAATTAATTAAATGATTACATATTTGATTAATTTTGGAGTCATGTCCACATTATTGCGAGCAATGACGCAAATTTGTCCGATCTCTGGTAACTATAGACGAGTGCCCTTCAGTAACCGGAAACCAATCTTGTTTATGTGTTAGTTACCACCATATTTATGTCGTATCTATGAGATATACAACATTTTACCCTTGCCCAAGTAGGAGCGTATAAACACGTAACTCCATACACATTACTTACGTTATTTTACTCATATACTCATGCATATGAGTTATATAGTGTCATTCAGACGTTTGGTTTATATATAAAGGCTCAAGTATGATTGTGACAGTATTGAATGCAAATAATAAATATGTTATCGGATGTCCTGTATCGATAGCTTCAGACTTAAGTGGCGTGGACCTTTAGATGTCCGTTACGTTCTTAGTAGAATATAAAAGTCATACGTTTGTCTAAATACTATGTTTGAGATGATCCTCTAATCAGTCTCTCTTTGCGTAGTATGAAATTTAGTTTCTTTTTCATAAAAAAAAATGAGTTTAAAAGAATAGCTACAGCCGAAATAACCGAATTTTACCGAATTCAGAACTTCCTCTTTCTTTAAATTGATTGTTCGGTTAAAATATTTGATAATGGAAGATAATACAGCATATTATATGAAAACCATATGTACTTTCTATGGAAAAACAAAAGTATAAAGACAATGCAGCAATTTTACAACTTTAGTAATAATAATAACACATGATTATCGCAATAAAAAAATATCACTACACATGCAAATAATTATTTAAGGAAAAATATTAATTAGGTTTAAATTCAGTAAATAATTTATTTCAAATTCCCTAACCAGTAACCACATTCTGAAGACTGATGTTAAGTACAAATTTTACATATTGTGTGCCAGTTAAATGCTTTACTAATTAAATCGCCGTAAAATAAATGCTGCAAATGACACACAAACATGAATCACAAGTAAAACAAACATTTTCGTACGTTTCCGCTTAAAATTGCCAAGAAATTATTCAGAAAGAAGTCACAATGCAATTCGTGTACAAGTAAAATCCACTGTGCAAATACAATGTAATTGTGTGCGAGTTTATTACAGTCCTTTTTGTTAGGTTTAACAAAGATCTTCCTATATTGTTATGCAGTATATGTAACGTTAACAAACAAGTTATGAGACTTACGACGTTTTGCCTAAGAAAGTGTAACTGCCAAAAGACATCACTTTACTAATTTAAAGTATAAATCTCCCGTAAGACTCAATCATGTTAAAATTATATAAAACTGGTCAATTTTTACACATTTTGATCCGTTTCGAGAATCGTCTACAGGAGTAACACCTGCAGCGAATGCCCTTCGTATTATAATATTTCTTATATAACTTAAACATTTATTTATTAAGCATCAAAATTATTCTTCTTTTCTGGGATACTTTTTTCGCGCGCAAGTTTATAACTTACCGTCAAACTGAATAAACATTATAAGATGGCGTTGGCGTTTCCACTATCTACCATCAACGTCGTGCCACAAGATTCTAACAGATGGCGTTAGCATTCCCTACATCGCGCTTACGGAGTTCCGAGTGTCGGAGTGCCAGTTACTATAAATACAAGTACTCAAAGAACTCTCAGTGGACTTCGACCCCGGCATAACACTCGCCTGGAGAGAATACTCTCTATTACGCCTCCATACATTCCACAAGATCCTTCTATTTCAGAATAAAGAATCATCGTTCGTTAATAAGTACAAAGTGCAAGAATTTTTTTAAATACTTTCAAGAAATATTTGGCAATAGTTCTAGTCTAGACAGTTCAATAGAAATTACAGAATGAAGTAAACATATGTGTTTGTGTGGACTTTGTACTCAGATACCGCGTTATTTGTCACGAGTTGAGATTGTTATCACATATCAGTTTATCTATTTCTGTAAAATTCCGAAAATGACACAAGACGTTTAGAATTGAGAAAGTGAAAGGTCCGGGCCTGTTTTATTTGAGCTAATTTAGCACCATCTTATTCTATTTCTATGGGTCTTAAAAAATACCGGCTACCGTTCTAATTGTAATGGTTAATTTCAATATGGTCAATTCTATTTAACGTTCGGCCAACACTGATAGCCAACAGTAGGCCTATCACAAGAGTGCCGCGACCCGCGACAGTATCTCGCCCGCGAGATAGACTGTCCGTCTTTTTCTGACTGTGTTAATCAGAGAGTGTTAAGTAGTCTATCTCGCGGGCGAGATACTGTCGTGACTCGTGACGCTCCTGTGCTAGGCCTACTGTTGGCTATCAGTGTTGGCCGAACGTTAAATAGAATTGACCATATTGAAAATAACCATTACAATTTGAACCGTAAACCGTAACGGACAATTACAATCTACGGTTCAATTTGTAATGGTTAATTTTCAATATGGTCAATTCTATTTAACGTTCGGCCAACATTGCTATCAAATTAGTTGCATTGGAACCCTACTACTGTAGTCAAACAGGATATTGTGTTGTGTCATGAGTATATAGATTTAATATACCTAATGTCTCATTTGTCATCTCCGTTCACGAAAGTTAAAACATTCGTGATTAGATTACGCATGCCCAGAATACATCTACATCTGTATAGGGCTAAGATAGTCGGCTCTTTATCATTTGTCACCATGCCTGTCACGTTCTAACAAGTATGTAAGTGCGAAAGTGACGGGCATAGTGACAGGCGATAAAAATGGAACCATGCTGCCACTGCTGTAGGGCTAAGATGGTCGGCTCTTTATCATTTGTCACCATGCCTGTCACGTTCTAACAAGTATGTAAGTGCGAAAGTGACGGGCATAGTGACAAGCGATAAAAATGGAACCATCCTGCCACTGCAGACCTAGTTTGGACTTTGAACGTTTTATCGTTGACAGCTGTCATTTAAGTTTTTTATACACTTGAGTAGACATTATATTAGCGTTCATACCTATTTTTGAATTTCATTCTCACGGAGAAATAATCTCTTTAAAATAAATTATAGGTACGTTATTCACCATCAAGGGATATTTACGTACATCCGTTTTGATTGCAATAGCCTGTTTAGTTAACTTTTCATCACACTTGCTGGAAAAAGATCTCATTTCATGTAGGTATGTATACACTTACTTATGGATATATGGATTGTAAAAAAAAGCTTTAAATATGGAATTATGGATTGTGAAAATAAGCTTTAACTCCCGAGGGAGTTATAACTTTTTTTAAATTTTACCATTACTCAATATTTTATTGCGAATTCACAAAGTGGTTGTACAGGTGGTAAACTTATAACTCTTATAAGTTAGGTCTTTGTTCTGTTGGGCACAGCAATATTATTATTTACAATTCCAACCGACAACAACATTTCCAATTCGTATACCAATAATTCATACGAACCAAATAGGTATAAATGAGTTTTAATTTTTATTGTTTAAGTTAAAAAATATTTAATTTGATTTAATTTGATGAAAATATTCAAATTACGCTAATAAAATACGCTATGAAAATTTTCAATCGTGGCTGAATGCCGGATAGGTCTGTGCCTGTCAAAGAATGACATTATGGCGGACGAATATTTGAAATGTCACCGTATTTAAGAAAGTACGTTGCACAATGTACTATTAATAAACGTCAGCGTCACGCAAATGACAAGTCATACTCATGGCCTTAGCCAAACAAACGCATAACACATACATACAATACATAATTACATATGTGACGGTCCACGGGTAAAGGTACCTTATGACCGTGGCGCTTACAATGCGTAGCACCCATTGACATATATCTAAGGACGAGCCTTACGGGCACTAAAAATGGTGGCCATTCTCATTTAAGACCGCGGACCAGAGGGCCTACCGCGAACCACGTTCGACGTGTTGCCTCTCTGTCGCACTTGTAAATTCGTACGTAAGCGTGACAGGGAGGCAACACGTCGAACGTGGTTCGCGGTAGGCCCTCTGGAGCATATTTCGTCAGTCATCGCCTCCCGACTGATACTTTGTCAGATGATAGTTGAGATGCTGTTTTAAACTAAAAAAACCGTCAGCCGGTTCTATCGCGGTGGAATGACCGACAGCTGTAAAATGAACATGTAAGAAATATGCGCCGTACCACTTTATTTGCCGCAAAGTATACGTAATGTGTAAATTGCGTAATCTGTTGATGGCTTTTCAGGCGTTTACGCCTAATGAAATGCTACATGCAAAGTTTCATGATTTGTTATTGCTATCATTAAAAGTTTAGCGCTTATTTTTTACATGTTCATGCGACCAGCTGATGTTCTTACCACCGCGTTATAATTATAACTGGCTGACGATTTTTGAAATTAACAACAGCATCTGAACTATCATTTGACCAAGTATCAAACGGGAGGCGATGGCAATTTTTTTTAAGTGTTTCGGTTGCTGCCATTCCTCAACCCACCAACGGAGCGGCAGCTGACATCGTTCATCATACCTAGCCGTTAACCACTACACGAGTTTTCAGCCGGGAGGCGATTGGTCATGGAAACTTCCTGGCTCACGGTCTATTGCCCGTGAGGCCCGTCCTCAGATGTATATGTCAATGGCAGCACCAACATTAATATTGCAGTTGCAGCGTCGTTAATAACAACGTAAGCGACAACCGCCATTACGTACTCTACACATATAAGTACGAACATACATAATACAATGATTGCTTCGTAATGACTCCATTCTCGTGCCCTATAGGGCAAGCCCATATACTTAAGTAGTTTGCGGACAATAATCACTTAAGTAGAGTTAAGGGTAAGATACCCTTATAAAACAGGTATGGCGGCATAGTGTGTATTTTATTGTATTTATTGTATACATGTACAGTACAGTGATGCATCAGGATACATGGTGTTATTTATAATTTCTTACGAATAGTACATGCTACCCTGTGAGGGCATTACAATGTCTTATTTCTATACTTATACCTAACGAACCTGTCCGTGTTTCGAACGATGGCGCCATAACCTTTGGCTCTATTGAACCTTATGCTCTATTAGGTGGCGCCACTTTTTGATATTAACAAATTTTACACATAACAGTGAAAGACTAAGGATCAAAGTCAAATAGCGTTCTAAAAGTTTTAATCATGTGTCGAAAGATGACAGTAAATTTACTGTGGCTACAAATGGGCTACAAAGTTTTCTTTGACAATCCACCTCTATTTCAAATTATCTTTGGCATTAGTGTAAGAGCGTTGTTTACTGCTTCGACATTAATTATATTTCCATTTGTTCCACAAATACCAACAAAATGTAGGGAAAGTGAGTACAGATTAAGGGGCTCCCCGTGGTTTTCATCGATTTTTGACTAGTTTTGAGCCGTTACTCCTACATTTGAACTATAGATAGAATTATAAGATAAATGGCCATCGGTTCTTCCATCTTTTATCTCCATTCTGGTCTGCCGGATTTTGAAAGAAATTAACGCTTATGTTTTTATATATTTTTTAAACAATGTCTAAAAAAAAATTCTTTTTTCGTTACTAGATTGCTGTGAAGGATTTTACATGTACGAATACTACACATTTGGGTTCGTCTTTGACGTCTCTAAAAACTGGTCGAGCTTTAATTTTAAACTAATTAACACAAAAGTTATGGCCAGTAAACCAGTTTTTGGGCCTAAAATTGTTCAACTTTGATGCCAAATATCTCAAAGACAGTGAACTTTGAAGTAAATATGGTATACCATATTGCTTACAGCCGTTACGAGTACTGTTAATATGATAAGCTACAAAAAACAGAAAACTAAGGGATTCAGATCGAAGGTCATTGGCGTTAGGGACCCCCTTAAGAAGACTTCTTCAAAAATATCTTCGAAGAAACTTCGCGGACTATACGCTCATCATGTGCAGACTTACCTTTAAACTGGCTATCAAGAAATGACAACTTAATTTAGCAAATTGATCGTGTCGTACGGAAGTCACGGGCAATCGATTGACAATTATCAGGATTTCCCGTAACATGTCAGGATTTTTGGGCTTTTGTCAGGATTACTGGGAAACTTGGCGGGTGTCTAGGTAGGTACAACCCCTACCATCCAGCGGAGCGGAGAAGATATTGTGGATTACATTTACGACCAATGCTATTGGTTGATTCTCGTCGCCTCTCATCTCCGGTAGTCACGATTTTTTATATGGGAGCGTGCACGACTGTCACGCAACCTAGTGTCCGCAAGTCTAGGGGAAAACGTCAATTCACTACATCTTATAAAACTACTCCAAAACTAAAAACTACTGAACGGATTTTCATACGACTTTCATCTATCAATAGAGTGATTCTTGAGGAAGGCTTAAATATATAGCTTGTTAAGGTTTTGTGTAAATTGTTTGAAATATAACGATGTTGTCGGAAAGAATCACGCTGGCTAGGATCTTTAATCGAAAACGCTGCCTAATCCGTTTGAGCTATAACAACACAATGTATGGTGGGGTTGTTTCTCATTCATAGGTCTACAAAAAAGTCCGCGATGTTAAATGTCTATCTTTTAAGGATAACTTACTATATCCATTCTTAACTTCTAGAAAAAGATCACGTAATATGTGGCATTTGCAAAGCTACTTACATGGATACATTATTAACAATTATCAAAATAAATACGTTAGTTATATTAAGCATTTCATACAGATTACAATGGTCCCTTACACCATACAATTTAAATGTATATTTCAAGAGTAATCGTAAATCAAAGTTTCATTTCGAGCCATATAATTGTACGAAATGTTAAAGACGCTATCCGCAGTTAGTTCAAATTTTTACCACCTTATGCGCTGGGATCGCTTTACTTACCCCCACCATGCACTTCGCACGGTCCAAATACGAGCGTCCTCGTACGCGAACGTGAAAGTAACGCGCGTGTAAGCTTATAGCGCTGAAAAGACCGTAAAGTATGCGCAGAAACATACACTAGTCTGAAAAATGACACACAAGAAGAGTATACTAAACTGATATACTGTTAAATAAACAAGTGTTGTTAGTGTTATTGTTATCAATAGAAGCGTAGCCTTGTTTGTTTTTTATGCTGTTTTTATGGTCCACTCTGTTATCAAGTCACGTATACGTAGAAATAGCTTAACACGTTTAACCCTTATTGCAACGGTATAAGTCCTAACAATGGTCTGTTTAGTGTTGTAAATAAGCGTACAGTAATTGTTTGTGGTATTGAGTCAGCTGACTTTGATATCATGCTATTCTTTTTCTGAATTACGAGTAGGTTGGGTTCAGACTAGGGTTTTATGCGCACCTATAAGTTTGTTTTTGGCGTGTCGACCAAATATAACTAAATACAGCGCGTGTGTACGCGTGTAATGCGGAAACGACGCTGATTTGAAACCGCTCTAAGGGCGCGTTGAGCTAAATTTCACGTACCCACGGGAGCAGGGGAGTGTCGAGCGAAATCTCAACAAATCTCACATGGGAATGACGGGGGGACAAGCCAAATTCAAAAAATCTGAGACTTAAATAATATGTGACATTATCGATGAAAAGGGACCTTACTGTCGGTGGCGCTTACGCCATTATCAACGATGCTGCCATATTATAAACAACACCGCGCTACGCAGATCGGCGTTAGCGCCATCGACAATATGGTCCCTTTTCATAGATAATGTCACATATGGGTACTCTGCAATTAAATACAGGTTGACGTATAACCTAAAAGTTTTACGATAGTTGTTTTCATCGAAATATTAATAATTAACATATATTTTAACTAGTAATTGATATAAATAAAATACTTGAGTATATATACTGTTGATAAAATCATAGTTGTCCACAAAAAGTGCGAAATTACGAAGAAGTGAAGGTAAATTGGTTTTCATCACACTTGCTCGAATAAGATCTTATTTCAAGCAGGTGTACTGAAGGACAAAGGCCTATATTGTTCCCGCGGGAGTTAAGGATTGTGAAACAAAAAGCTACAACTCCCTAGGGAGTTAAAACTTTTTATTTTAATTAATTCACGAATTCGTAGAAACCACGTAGTGTAAATGAGTTTTACTTTAAAAATACAGCCGTTAATCATTTAATATGTTTGTTTATGTTTAAAAATATTTAATTTGATTAATTTAATAGCAGTTTAAATTATTTTTACAGTACATATGGTGCTACTTTACCGCACTAGTGCGAAAATTAGCATATTACGTTACTGTGTCGAACACTTAAAGGGCCATATGTACTGTAAAACGTTGTACGATACATGTGCGAATAGGTAATTCGTAACTCGTGTCGATTTACAACACTCCCCTCGGTCGTGTTTTAATTTATCGCCACTAATTTCGAATTTCCTATTTTTCGCACTTGTATCGTAATGTACTATTACATAATTTTCAATCGTGGCTGAATGCCGAATAGGTCTGTGCCTTCGATAACTAACCTATCAAAGAAAGACAATATGGCAGACGAATGTTTGAAATGTCACCATATTTAAGAATTATTTCGCTTAAAATTTAGTTTTTTCTTCGCAAGTGTGATGAAAAACATTGTGTGTAACTCCGAGGATAAGAATATTGCAACCTCGGGTCTTTACCACCCTCGCTTCCAAATTTTCACTTACCCCCCTCGTTGCACAATGTACTATTGTTAACATTATTTGCAATACCTAAGTCAGCTAAATAGCATGTTCCATGCATGTTGGCGTGCATGTGACTCAATGCACATGATAAGACTGCAATTGCAACGCGAGAATTAGGTCGCTGTGACGCATGTGCAATAAACTTAAACAGAATGGCAGATTTAATGTAAAGCAAACATTTGATAAAAGGCTATTTACTTCTGAAATATGTCTGTCTCCTGCAAGAGATTCTGTTGTAAACACAGATAAATGTCCATAAATTCAAACCCAGATGTTCTTAACTTTACTACCGGGTATGGTTCCCTTGCTTCAGGTTTTCCCCTGACATGTCAGGATTTTTGGTCCTTTCTCAGGATTGCGGTGACTTGGTGAGTGCGACCCTTGACCAACCAACCAATAATGATGATGGTGATGGCTTGGTTGCGGTGACTTGGTCAGTGCGCGTTTTTCAATAAAATTACAACAAGATTTTTGCAATGCAATGCCTTCTCAGCTGCACTGTATATTTGGCAGCCTACATAATCACATTTACCAATCTATCACGAATACAATGACGACATTTCCGCACACGTTTTCAGAAGATATTAAAAGTTTTGTTTGTCTAAATACCGCCTTAGATGTGTTGTTGAAATATATATACTATCTACCTACAGTTAAATTCACCAAAACAATACCATTTTCCATGTATGTATATGGGTGTGCATGTGACACAGAATACACAAATGATAACACTGCTAGCACTGCAACGCATGAATTAGGTCGCTGTGACGCATGGTCGTGCAAAACTGCAAACACTTCGAGTTGGCCGTTGCATAATGACGTCACAGTACTAAGCGGGCCTGGTTTGCCGTGTATTGCGGGGGGAAGGTAACGGCCAACTTAAAGCAAACGGCTAGTATTCTCGCCCGGGCCTAATCAGTAATCAAGTGATCAAACCCAGGGACCTGCTCAATGCGGGAGATTAGAATAAAGATGTGATGGATGTGCCACTAATACCATCACATCATCATCATCATCTTGTACCATACGTATTCTGGCAAATAAAGAAATTCTATTCTATTCTATTCTATAATAGAGATCCCGTTTAAAACCCCTTAATGTGACGGAGCATGGCCCGATATGCTCTTTGCCGGTTTTTATTTTCTATCGAACCGCTTTAACCTTTTTAAGTTTTGGTTGGACTCCGCTCTTGCAAATATTTTCTAGTTTTTGAGTGAATTTTGCTTTAAATAAAATGAAATATAAAAATACAATTGTGCGCTAGCCCCATCTTACGTGTTCGTTATATAATAAAAATTGTCTGTCTAAAGTTTAATTGTTTACGCTTTTGACGTCTTTTTTAGACAATTCACACTTATTTCTGAACAAGCTCTAAATGCTTTGTTTACGCTATCAATCTACGATACCTCGGATTAGGGTTGTCGTATGAAAAAACGAAATATCCTGACAAGAGTCCGGACATCACCCTAACAATCCTGATATTTTTCCAATGCCTATTAAATGCCTTATACCAAAACATTTCAAAGCCCACTAACAACTTTAACTCGCCGCAATATTCTTATTCTAATGCATAACCTTCCCTTATCTCTGTCCACTACAAACTTTCATCATACTTGTAGTTAAATTTTGAACATGTTGTGAGCTGCTACAAAGCTTAGAAGTTTAATTAAATATATATGTACCTATATTTTTAAATCGTGCGTATACATGTTACTAGAAGTGGACATTGTTTTCAACGCGTGACACATCATTTGGTAGGTCTTTAAAAATAAGGTTAAGGTTTCTAAGAACATTTTTTGATGAAGTGAATATTTATTTAAATAATCAGTTCGAAAGTGGTATTGTAGTAGGATGAAGTTTCTAAAAAATCCTGACTCTCGCCAAGTCCCCGCAATCCTGATAAATGACCGAAAATCCTGATATGTCAGGGGAAATCCTGACGTATGCCAACCCTTACGATATCTTACGATAAAGGAAGGAACATTGTTCGATGCACAAATAAATATTACATAATCATGGTCAACTTTATGTCGTCTTTATCATGTGTATAAAACATTTGTCACGCTTTGACAAGCAGGTACGTATGTGTGAGAATGACGTATGTCACGTGTGCTTTCATTTAGTAAATCTCAATTTTCAAGTATTTGTTACACACTTATCGTGATTTTTTTTAGATTAAAAATCAATGCCAAATTTTATTATCTCAAGGTTTTAAATGATAACGTTTACGTTACGTAATCGATTTCAGTTAAGTATAATCTCAAGATTTCCATGAAACAACTGTTCTTGTCTTATCTAAAATAAATTTTGATGTGTTGTGTTTAGAATATTCGCAATATTTATTCTGCTTAAAGGAAAAGTGGAAAAATTCACTGTCACGAACTCGCGACTTGGAAACACTGGTTCATCGCTCTGCCAACTGAGCTATACCGAGACTAGGGAATGCAAAAACCGGAGGTTTTTCAAAACCGGTTTTTTCTTCGGTTTTACCACAAAAAAAACCGAAACCGGTTAAAACCGGTTTCGGTTTTTAGAATCAACAATTCTTAAATTCATCGCCATGGAATAAAGAAAAGACTGCTTCACGTGTAAAAACGAATGCTAGTATAGTACGAGGGTTGCTACTTATATATCCGGAAACAAAAAAACAAACGTACACGGCTCAAAATGGTTTTATTGTTTTTCAAAGTATTCCCCTTGATGATCTATCTATGCACTTTTGCATTCGTGTGAACCAATTTTTGAAGCACTTCTACCACTCCGCCTGAGGTACCTCCATAACGTGTTGTTTGAATGCGTCGACAGCATCTTCAGCGGTCGAAAATCGTTGACCGCGTAATTTATTTTTTATATTGGGAAATAAATAAAAATCATTGGGTGCCAAGTCAGGGCTGTACGGCGGATGACCCGTTAATTCCACATTTTGACCTTCCAAAAATAGAGTTGTTTCGCGTGACGTATGACTGCTGGCATTGTCATGATGAAGAATGATTCTTCGTCGCTGGTTAGTTTTACGAATTTGTTCAAATACTTCCGGTAAGCAAATGGTCGTGTACCAATCTGAATTAACCGTTTTACGGTTTTCTAGTGGCACTGTAGCTGCATGGCCATTAATACCGAAGAAGCAGGCCACCATTTGTTTCAATGTACTTTTTGCACGAGTAACTTTCGTAGGGTTCGGCTCATTTTGAAACACCCATACCGTTGATTGTTGCTTCGTTTTGGGATCGCATGCAGATCCAGGATTCGTCACCTGTATAGATGTTATAAACGGCCTTTGAGTCACCACGGTTATATTTTTTTAACATTTTATTGCACCATTCAACGCGAGAATCTTTTTGCTCCTTAGTTAAGTTGTGCGGTATCCAACGCGAACAATTTTTTTTTACAGCTAAATGATCATGTAATATGCTCCCGTGCCTCATTCAAGGCTGCTGTGACAAAATTGTACAAAATAAAACAATAAGAAGTAGGATTCGTTGTAAATGCATATAGATTTTGTAGCGGAAATAGTTAAATTAGAGTTTGCATGTTGCTAGGTTTACATTCTGATACCACTTATGTTCTCAGTGAGATATGTTTAAGGAATCATCATAATCTATACTGTACTAGTTCCGTATACACTGCCTATATTGTTCTTGACTTGTATGCTTCTGTTTTATCTCCTTGTAATAAAATAATAATAATAATAATGCTAGTCATAGAAATACCCAGAGTCGACTCTATCTCGCGGTACGTAACATGTCGGTCGTCCATTATAAGTTTTCGCACAGCCTCAATATTTTGTGGTACAACGACCGATTTCGGGCGACCTGCCTTAACTTCGTCCGTAAGCATACTACGTCCACGATTGAACTCACTAAACCAGTGATACACAGTAGTTTTAGATGGAGCTTCATCAAAAGTTGAAGTTAGTTGATCTATGCACTGTTGTTGCGTTAAACCACGCCGAAAATCATAATAAATCATAGCACGAATATTTTCACGAGTGAGTTCCATTCTTGCAGCGAGATGACATTTAAAACCCGTCAAAAACAAAACACTAGCGTTAATAAGAAAGAAAAAATATACCGGCCAGTACTTAAACAAGTTCAAATTTTACCATGGAGGTCAAATATACTATTTAAGAAGATTGTAATCCCGGTTTCCGGATATATAAATAGCAGCCCTCGTATATACACGATTTTATCACGAAATTAAAGACAGAATATCTGACTATTTTATTGTATTGTATGGGAATTGTCAAATGACTTAATGTTATTTGTAACTAGGAATAGGAACAAACCAATTATATAAAATTATTTTTTTGGTTTGTTGATCAAACTAACACAACACCACATTATTTGATTTGATGTCGATTCAACCGGTTTAGGACCGATTTACACCCTTATAATGAATAAAACATGCAACTTAGTTAAATAAAAAAAAAACCGAATAAAACCGAAACCGGTTTTTTCAAATTCTAAAAACCCGGTTTTGGGTTTCCGTAAAAAAACCGGTTTTAACCGGTTTTTTCGGTTTCGGTTAAAACCGGTTTGCATTCCCTAACCGAGACTTACCCGGTGACAGAGAATTTTTCCACCATAACCTTAATATGCGACTTATCGACATCTAAGTCATCTATAGTAAAAGCACTACATAATAATAATAATAATAATAAGCCCCCAGGGCAGCTTGTGGCGAGCTGAATGGGAAGTGACGTCCCTTGGGTCCCATACCCCCGAGAGTCGGTCAGGCCCCTCTCTCCGGCTTGCCTTCATTGGCCGGCTGGAGTGAACACTGAGCAGGGGCCGCAGGACTCTCACCTCTGGCTTGCCTTTACCGGCCGTCCAGAGTGGGGTGTCAGAGCTATATGCTCGCAGGGTGGAAGTGAAATATGCATAAGACGCGAGTTGGCACAGTGGCTGCTGACAGCCACTGGGTAGAAAGCGGCGCACACCTCTCCACACCCTGAGCCGCTCACGCAATGTTGTCCCCTTGTTGCTCCGTGCGAGCGGCCGTTTTCGGGGACCCATATTGTGAGTTGGCGAGTCACCACCTGCCCATTTTGTCGTGTTTTTTAAAAACATATGATCACGGCAGGTGCCATAGTATCCTCCATAGTCCGGTTACCAGTCCACTTGCATCTCAACCCAATAGCCCGGTTTATTTTTGTACCCTTTTTTTACAATAGTCCTACACTAACTGAGGCTTGTCCTTGGGTGCACTGCTATAGTGTGAACAGGGATAATCGTCGGTTGGTGTCACGTTACATTTAGAGTAAATTGTCTTATTATAAGGGGCCTCTACGTGTTGGCTTCGGCCCCACGCACGCCTTCTAAATGTCCGGGACCCCATGGTCCCGAGAATTTGTAAAAGACAGACATAATAATAATAATATTCTTTATTGTGCACAACGAAAACATGATTAAATACAGTAATTAACAAAAAAAAACTAAGCAACAACAGGCACATACACACAGAGACGGTGAATTTTTCCACTTTTCCTCTGTTTCTAAAGGTGGTATTCCATCTGTCTAATATCTTGGTCCAATGTGCCTTGCGTCTCACTCTCTCCTTAAGCAAAATGTGAGACGCAAATACACATCGGACCAAAATATTGGACAGATGGAATACCACCCTAGGCATTGTGGTTTCGTTTTCAGACGTTTCAGCTTAATACAAAATTAATTTAATATTTATTCTATCTATCAATCTTTGTCAATAATTCATTAATCATTACGTTATTTCAAAATTGGATAAGGTGTAGTAGGGCAAATTCAATTTGGCAGTAGAAATTTACGTCGAAGTCACAAGTTTGTTCGAGTGATCGATCATCGAACTTTCGCGTCACGTCACGTCTACATTAATCAGATGTGCCTCGTTTACATAAAAAATTGGCTTGCACGTGATGATTATCATGAATTTAAAACTTTCATTAAAACTGTGTGGTTAAGTATAAGTTATGAAAGGTTTTGGGAAAAATTTCATGACAATAATTAATAAACTGCTGCAATTTGAAAGTTTGATTTCTGAAATGTTTATCGTGCAATAAAGTTTAAATAAAAAAGTCCATGACCATATTTAACGGATCCGTAATATCCGAAATATCCGGATCCTATGAGTCGTTGGATCCGGATCTTAAATTTGACGGATATCCGGATATTTCGGACATCCGGATCTCAAACCCTAATTGCAGTCAAAACAGATATGCTTACTCGTGCAAGAACATAATCAATAAAATATCAATTAAAAAATTAAATAATGACAGTACTCTAGCTAGAGGATCATCAACATCTATACATCGTTCATTAACACTAACATTTATTCTAATAAATCTCTTAAACAATCTATATTGACTAACTAAACTAAAATATAATATTACAAAATTAAAACTAAAATTAAACCTAGAAATAAAATAAAATCATCTACTATAAAATATACTTACCTACAAAAAAAAAAAGGAAACAATTTTAAAGAGAATACCCCTTGTAACAGGTCTGTTTGCGGCATGGACCCCATGATACTGGCGGCATTACCTCTCTGTATGGCAATGGAAATACATCGTTCATAAATTCACTAACAGAATACAATGGTCTATCCAATAAAAAAATCTCTTAGTAACCGATATCGTATCGAAATATCAATAATAATCACATTATGTTCGGAATCGTGACCAATCAACACGAAATTGAAGGAATGCGTGGAAACTTCCCTTCAGCAAAACATAATATATAATTATCTCGCACTCATGTCGCAGCCAACTGGTTAAATTAGCCAGCTAATTATTTGGCTGAAGAACCAGCCAAGTCATTGATTGCAACGTTTAACCATATGGCTGAACGTCGTGTAGTCATTTAGTTAACTAGGACTTTGATGAATTTTATATTTGGTTATAGGTTAGAATTTTATTGTTTTTTTTCATTTCTTTAAGAGAAACCAGTTTAAATTTTAATCACTTGACTTTTTTATTGACTTTCAATACGCCATGTTAAACGTTGGGTAATTTTCTATCGGCCTAGGCGACCAATTAGCTAGCTAACTAAACCAGTAGGGCTAAGATGGTCGGCTCTTTATCATTTGTCACCATGGCTGTCACGTTCTAACAAGTATGTAAGCGCGAAAGTGACGAGTATAGTGACAAGTAATAAAAATGGAACCATGCTGCCACCGCAGATAGCTCCGACATATATACCTATTGTTAATGACAGGGTAAGTACTTATTTTATGTAAAATATGATCATTATGCCATCATAAATATGTAATGACAGTACTGCGGAAATAATCACACAACACAATAGCTGGATAAGAATAAATTTACAACCTATATTTTCTACTTGTAGGTAACGCACGTGTAAAATCCTGTTGTCCTGTTTTTTAAAAAAAAAATTTAAGTAAGCATCTCGAATTTCGCCAAACCCGGACAAAGTTTCAAAAAAACCCGAACATTTGGCGTCAATCGCATTTTTCCCCGGACGAGTCCGAAAATAATATTTTTTAAAAACAAGACCTTTAATTTTACATGTAGTTTTAATGTGCTTCCTTACATGAAAAGTGTCCGGGTTTTCCCCGGACGGCCTCCAAACTAGGACAAATCCGGGAAAACCCGGACGGATGGCAGCCCTACTTTTGACAAGTAATACAAAATATTAGGAATTTCATTGGAACAAATATTGTCACCCTATACATGAGAATAAAAGCGCCCTCTTGACAATGAGCATAATTATATTTCTGGTTGGCCTTATGTGTTATTGTTTGTACAGTTCTATGACCTCATACTCACATACGTAAGTTTTCCAATGAATTCAGTAACAATAATGAATGAAGGAAAATGCTGATAGGGAAAACAAGTGTCTTGCCAAAGGCAGTAATTATCAAGCAAATTATTAATTTCACAACTGTTAAGTAAATTAATAGGTAATTTATGGTTTTTCTTTGTTTTTATATAATACGTCGGTGGCAAACAAGCATATGTCCCGCCTGATGGTAAGCAGTCTCCGTAGCCTATAGACGCCTGAAACTCCAGAGGAGTTGCATGCCTGTTGCCGACCTTAACACTCCGCCCCTCGTTCAGCTCTGGCAACCTTACTCACCGGCAGGAACATAACACTATGAGTAGGGTCTAGTGTTATTTGGCTGCGGTTTTCTGTAAGGTGGAGGTACTTCCCCAGTTGGGCTCTGCTCTAGATCTGGAACGACATACGCTGTGCTGTGCCCTATCACACAAAGTGAGATGACATACACAGTGCCCATATCTCTCTTACCCCAGATGCCGAGGCATTGTTTTAGACAGCCTAAAGAAAAATTAAGAATACATTACTTGCATTCCTTAATATTATAGAGTTCAGAACAAAGTGGGTGAGTGTCACTATAGACGTCATATTTTCATAGAAACTTGACATTAATGATGACATACCAACACTTTATCATTGCAAATGCCATGTAGAAATGAATTGACAAAAACGGGACGGGATACAATACGGGACGTGACACTTAAAACGGTGAAAGCCCCGTATATACGGGAAGTATCGCAACCCTACTAATCAACAACCGAGAAAGTTCTTTTCTCTGAGAACGTTACACTCTATATCTTTGAGTTATAAAGCTAAACTTAGGTATGATTCAGATCAGACAAAACTAGGTCAAGGAGGCTTGGACATTTCAAGGCGTTTTGGCGTTGCTGGAGCCCCACTTCAGTAACTAAAGGATGGTAGGGTTCTGAGTTCTAACATGGAGTTGCTTGTTTTGAATATAATGGCTTCATAATGAAGTATCATAAAGTAGATATTAATGTTCTCGATATGTGACCAGAATGTGTGTAAGAACTCGGCATACCTATCTCGTGATACGATAGGAATACTCGGCAGGATGAAGATTAATGTTGATTGGAGGAAACGTTCGTTTGCCGGGTTAAACGTCGCATGAGCGTCGCGTCAACACAGCAGCCTGTGCGTTTTCTATTACAGTCAGACGAAGCTAAGTTGTTAGCGTTTTTGATAGCCCAGGTGCAAGTGCTATTTTTTACGTCAAACTTCTACTTGCGTCTTGCGTCAAAATCGCTGTCAAGTTACCTTGGTGTGACTCTAGTATGACCAAGGTGCGAGACGTGGGCGTCATTACGAAATTAACATGGAGCTGGGCGGGACATGTTGCCAGGCAGAGTGATGGCAGGTGGGTCAAAATGTTAACGGAATGGTGGCCGCTTTCAGACGAAAGGAGTGCCTGGCGTCCGTTGGCTCGTTGGATGGACGGCATTCGGAAGATTGCGGGTCACTTCTGGATGAGATTGGCTCAGGACCGGGACAAGTGGCGTACTGGAAGAGAGGCCTATGCTCAGCAGTGGGCGATAAAAGACTGATATGATGATGATGATGACTCTAGTATCTTCCTATATAACGAGACTGAAGATAAGGTATTTAATTGTACTTTTCAAAACTTATCAGATTATTTTTGATATAATATTAGTACCGTACCGGTGTCTGGTACATAATTACAAAGTATCTGAATGGCCCTGTTTCATTAGTCAGTAATAGGGTTTACAATCCGGATCCGAAATGTATGAAATTATCCGGATTTGGATCCTGATCAGCGGATCTTCCCATACATTTCAGATCCGCCGTGCAAACCCTAGTCAGTGAATATCGATTCATTTAGCCGTCGACTTATACGAGTAGGTGCAGGTAACCTTACCCTACTTTGGGGTCGATGAACTGACCACATTATCAAAGTAAAAGACGTTGGTATAGTCACGGCTAAAAATATCGATACGGACAAAGTGCCAAAAATATGTAAACACTACCTTAATGTATGGGCAATACGGTCGTATACATAGTTTTGGCACTTTGTCTGTATCGATATTTTCAGACGTGACTGTACAATGTAATTATAGACGCTGACGCTCAAAAGACGCTAGTGTGGAGTGGCCCTAGGGTAACCATATCTGATTTCTAGTGTTACGGGACAACTGCATTGAAAATACGGCATTCGTGGTATTTTTATCATTAAATGCCGTTAAATCATAATAAACTGTCCCGTATTTAAATTAAATTCGTTTCTGTAATACGGGACAACCCGTAAAATACGGGACATCTGGTCACACTAGGTTGCCCTTAAAATGAGAGCGTAAGTTCGATTATATGGGCTTTTTGCGCAAAATAGATCAAGTAGATTTTTTTTAGATTCTTTGTATTTTGCAATGGTTGTTACGCCGGTCATGTACATTTTTTTCCAAGAAAATGTTCAAATTTGTCGAGTCAGTCTAGTCAAAGGTCCCACTTTGTCGCTTACCTTAAGGACGATATTTGCTTGTATCTTTATACGAACAACCTGTCGAAGCCCGCGTCCTTATGGTAAGCGACAAAGTGGAAGTTTTTGCTTGGAAACGACACAAATACCCTTAGATGAAACCCAAGGAACAACAGTAGTACCCACACAATAGAGAGTTCCAACAAATAACCTCTTTCATCCTACCCCCAGATTCGCAACCGGATTGCCTTTATACTCCCCTTATATACTATAAGTCGTCCTTTTGGAGCAGACGACCTTTGATAGGTCGAGGTCAACCGTTTAAGGCCGGTACACACAGCTGGTGATGTAATGAGGGATGAGTTAATTGTAAATTGAATTAATTGTGACTGAAACCTGGATCTTTTGTCGAGGGCGCTTACGCCGTACTGCGTAGCGCAGCGTTGTATTTAAATAATAAATAAATAAATAAATATTATAGGACATTATTACACAAATTGACTAAGTCCCACAGTAAGCTCAATAAGGCTTGTGTTGAGGGTACTTAGACAACGATATATATAATATATAAATATTTATAAATATTTAAATACATAGAAAATACCCATGACTCAGGAACAAATATCCATGCTCATCACACGAATAAATGCCCTTACCAGGATTTGAACCCGGGACCATCGGCTTCATAGGCAGGGTCACTACCCACTAGGCCAGACTGGTCGTCACATAGGATATATTTATATAGGAGCATCGTTGATATCGGCGTACGCGCAGTCGATAATAAGATCCCTTTTAATAAGTAACGTCACAATTATACGAACGAACAAACAAATCAGTCAAGTATTTTTGATCACTTTAAGGCAGAAATCGTAATCGACTAATAATTAAACTAATAACTATAATAATTAACTTATAATTTATTTGACTGTTAATTAATTATTGATTAAAGCACTATATTTAAACTGTTTTTATTAGTATTAAACACTAACAAAATTTTGGTGGTAAGGTTAAAAATCCACCTTTTACCAGTGGTAACTACTGGAAAAATAGTCAAGTGGGATTTCTTTTTCCAGTAATTAACACTGGTACCAATTTGGTGGTAACTAGTGGTAATAACCCGCGCGACGTACATATATTTTATTCCCTTCTAATCTAACGTTCTGTCTTTACGCCCCTCTTTTAAGAACCTGTTTGTTCTACATGCGTTTGCACTATAATTGTTAATATTAATAGACAATCATCAATCCAGTTAGTACGAAATCGGTTTTTGATAGCTTGACGTTAATTTAGATTAATTCTAGCTCAAACCGGTAAATTAATATGATTTTAATTGCGGTTTTTAACGCTTTCAGTGCCGGATGCCCCGTTTCCAGTACAAAATGAACATACATACGTGTTCTTGGCAGTGAATGTGTTAAGGTCTGAACCCCTAGTGTAAATTTATTCGATAGCGTGACGTGACGTACGCGTTTGCGATAAGTCTCATTTTGTATAGGATGGGGTATCTATCCCCACACGTATGGGTTTGATGAAATTTTTTTTTAGAGTTTCAGTTCTAATAAGTATGGGGAACCCCCAAAATTTACTGTTTTTTGTGTTTGTGTGAAAGTCTTAATGCGGTTCACACAAATTTTTTGCCATTTGGCTACGAAACCCTAATAAATTTTGGGGGTTCCCCATACTTAGAACTGAAACTCAATTTTTTTTTTCATCTAACCCATACGTGTGGGGTATCAATGGATAGGTCTTCAAAAATGATATTGAGGTTTCCAATTATTTTTTTTCTAAACTGAATAGTTTGCGCGAGAGAGACTTCCGAAGTGGTAAAATGTGTCCCCCCCTGTAACTTCTAAAATAAGAGAATGATAAAACAAAAAATATGTGATGTACATTACCATGCAAACTTCCACCGAAAATTGGTTTGAATGAGATCTAGTAAGTAGTTTTTTTTTTGATACGTCATAAATGGTACGGAACCCTTCATGGGCGAGTCCGACTCGCACTTGGCCGCTTTTCACTCTTTGGTACGTTGTTACGCATAAGCATAACCACCGTAGCTGCTATTGGAAAATCAGATAGAACATGGAATCTATTGCGCAAGTAAAGCCCGACCAGAAATATATGATCTTTGACGACCGGTTTGGCCTAGTGGTGCCTACGAAGCTGATGGTCCCGGGTTCAAATCCTGGTAAGGGCATTTATTCGTGTGATGAGCATGGATATTTGTTCCTGAGTCATGGGTGTTTTCTATGTATTTAAGTATTTATAAATATTTATATATTATATATATATCGTTGTCTAGGTACCCTCAACACAAGCCTTATTGAGCTTACTGTGGGACTTAGTCAATTTGTGTAATAATGTCCTATAATATTTATTTATATTTATTGTCAAGAGGGCGCTCTTAATTATTCTCATGTAGGGTGACATTTCAGTTTAGTATGAGAAATTTAGTTCCAATGGAATTCCGCAATATGGCGTGTCATCATATATTACTGAACCCCTAGTGTACATGTATTCGATAGCGTGACGTGACGTACGCGTTTGCGTTAAGTCTCATTTTGTATGGGATTTAAAAACAGCGCGCCAAGCGAGACGTTTTGGAAACTCAAAATCCGATATAAAATGAGACTTAAAGCAAACGCGTACGTCACGTCACGCTATCGAATAAATTTACATTATGGTCAGGCTTTACCCTTACGCGAATACGGTAAACAATTGTATTATTATCGGCGCGTCGGTTTTATTGCATAGATATAACCTTTCCTTCCCTCTGCCCAACACCTTTTAGGTTACTAGCTTTTAGGTTAGTTGAAGAAAAAATCCTGTCGCCAAGTCACCCGCAATCCAGACACGGGACTAAGAATCCTGATATGTCGGGATAAATCCTGACGTATGGCAACCCTGATTGCATTAGATATTTCTGTTGCCAACCAATAACAATTGACATTGGCCATGAAACTTATGAACGTCAATTTTATTGCCAATTTTAATAGTTTCACGCTATTCTGGCGACTAGTCAAGATACTAGGAAAAGCGTGGAAAATTTACGTATCGAAATTATTTTGTTTTTGTATAGCAACGCGCCCGCGTCATTTATGTAAAAGTATTATATTAATACTGAAAACTTTCCAACAGAAAAAAGCCGCATTCTTGGATTACCCAAGACAACACGTCACCCATTTTTCAGATTAGAAATTTTATAGCCTCAAAAGTGGTACCTAACCTTCAAAATTTGGAAATAAGATGCGCAAAATCCCTTCCCATATTTAAAAGCCTTTTAAAATCACATTAAGTACCTCTCGCTGCCTTAACCTGCCTTTTTATGTATATATAAATGTATGTATATTATGTATTTATTATATTTGGTATTTTTATGTGTTTATAAAACTTTATATTTTTATGCGTGATATATGATACTGTTCTAATATCTACGTAATCTCATATTGGCACTACCCGTTCATTGTTGTATGTTATTGTTTCCTGCTACCCAAACGTTGACTGGAAGAGATCGCTTTTTAGCGATAAGACCGCCTGTTGTTACCTAATTGTAATTTGTGTTATCTTTGTATTCTCCTTTTCAATATGTGGTGTACAATAAAGAATATTTATTATTATTATATCTCCTTGGATTTCACGGGCCTATAAATCCCGGTCTTTTGATAGGCTTGCGTGGGGATATAGATCCAACACGTAGAGGCCCTTTGGAGAGCTTTAATGTCATGTAGAACGCCTGCTGAAACCCGTTCACGGGCGCAACAATAGACACCCATGAACCGGTCGCAGCATGCATTGGGACTATTGTAGTAAAAGTGAACAGTATAACGGTCTATGGATTGAAGTTTGGGAGGACAATGAGACTGGGTTATTTCAAAGACGTCCGGACACCTGCCATAACAATGTTTCCACTAGTTATCGAGGCAGGTGGTGACTCGCCGCCCACTAGATGGGCCCCTGAAAATGCCGTCGTGAAGACGACCAGGAGCAACACCGGCGTGAGCGGCTCAGGGGTGTCGAGAGTGTACGCCGCTTTCTACCCAGTGGCTGATAACAGCCACTGTGCCAACTCGCGTCTTATGCAAGTTTTCACTTCCACCCCTGGAGCATTTAGCTCTAACGACTCCTCTCTAACCGGCCAATGAAGGCAAGCCAGAGCTGAGAGTCCTGCGGGTCCCCTTGGGGTCTACTCCGACCGACGAAGACACGTCGGAGACGGAGACCCTGACCGACTCTCCGGAGTACTCGGGTCCGTAGGGTCGTTACTCCCCAACAACTCGCTACAAGCTGCCCTGCCCTTATTATTATTATTATTATTAAATTAAACTATTAAAGTTTAAGACGTGTGCCAAATTACCATTACGCATATGTTGTTATTGGTTGTATGCTTCAAATGTTCGTAATTGGCTGAAGTTTGCATGCCAACACATGAAAAACTCGGACTTTGGACTTCGCGTGAGATTTGTTGAATATTAGACGAGAATTTTGGGATGTTGATGTTTATTTTTATAAATTACTGTGGGTCCAAAGATCACTTTTTATTCGCAATAGAAGTGACTTAAATATACATAGGAATCAATGTAGTTCTTTATTTTTTTGTTGTTATTTTAAGTCAGTGACTTACAGTGAAAGGCAGTCTTTAGGACTTTGTTATGAAGACCGTGGGGTCACACATAAATAAATAAATAAATATTATAGGACATTATTACACAAATTGACTAAGTCCCGCAGTAAGCTCAATAAGGCTTGTGTTGGAGGGTACTTAGACAACGATATATATAATATATAAATATTTATAAATACATAAATACATAGAAAACACCCATGACTCGGGAACAAATATCCATGCTCATCACACGAATAAATGCCCTTACCAGGATTTGAACCCGGGACCATCAGCTTCGTAGGCAGGGTCACTACCCACTAGGCCAAACCGGTCGTCAGATATAATTAGACTTAGATGTAATAACACTAGAAGAAAAAAAAACCGGGCAAGTGCGAGTCGGACTCGCGCATGAAGGGTTCCGTACCATTATTTATAAGAACGGCAAAAAAATTATGTTTGTTGTATGGGAGCCTTAAATATCTATTTTATTCTGTTTTTATTTGTTGTTATAGCGGCAACGGAAATACATCATCTGTGAAAATTTCAACTGTCTAGCTATCACGGTTCATGAGGTACAGCTTGGTGACAGACGGACGGACGGACAGCGAAATCTCAGTAATAGGGTCCGTTTGACCCTTTGGGTACGGAACCCTAAAAAGGAAAGGATTAAACTTTTGTCAGAAGTAATTATAATGCCATACAAGATATGAGCAAAAATCTGAAAAAGGTACCTTCAAGTTTCGTAATGCCTGTACAGCCCGTCCTTAGATATATATTATGTCAATGGTACGGAAGCTCTTATGAGTAGTGAGTAACCAGTAACCACTGACCACTAGTTGTTTTCACCAGATAATATCGATATATTATATCGGAGCGGCCAAACTGTTCATAAATATCTGTACAAAGCCTTTTTTTTCAGGACGGTTAAGTACATTCTGCTTTGAAACTCGACTCTGTTTTTCAGACTCACATAATCTGACCCGAGTCTTTCGTAGACTTGAATATTTTCAGAGAACTCTTTTTTTTGCAAAATTTCGAAATGCATTGTCTTTAAGTAATATTCGTGGACAAATCATACAACACCATATAAATTATTTATTTACTTTTATTTAGGTAAAACCTATAAAAATTATGACGGAGTTTTTATTCGGAGACTCAGTCCTTTATAAATAAATAAATAAATATTATAGGACATTATTACACAAATTGACTGAGTCCCACAGTAAGCTCAATAAGGCTTGTGTTGAGGGTACTTAGACAACGATATATATAATATATAAATATCTATAAATACTTAAATACATAGAAAACACCCATGACTCAGGAACAAATATCCATGCTCATCACACAAATACATGCCCTTACCAGCATTTGAACCCGGGACCATCAGCTTCGTAGGCAGGGTCACTACCCACTAAACCAAACCGGTCGTCAAGTCCTTTTGAGTTGCGCTTAAAAAATAATAAAGGACTCGCTCCAGACTTAAATTACTCAGAAGTTTTTTTAAAAACATTCACTGCCAGCAACCCACCTGGTGGGCGCTCGTGAACTTTGTTCAGATGCCGGACAACGGGCGGGTTGTTTTGTACGCAGCTATAGACCACCGGTTTCTGGGGTA
Organism: Cydia pomonella; assembly: GCF_033807575.1. NCBI lineage: Eukaryota > Metazoa > Arthropoda > Insecta > Lepidoptera > Tortricidae > Cydia > Cydia pomonella. The sequence goes on from NC_084728.1 coordinate 3,899,044, forward strand.
GTGCGCCGTTTTGTCTGGCAGTGAATGTGTTAAGCGCCTAGTCTATTAAAAACGAGTCGAGTTCTTCAAATTCAGACTCAAAAGACTCGAGTTCCTACCAAGGTGTAATAGACGTATCTCGCACTATTTATAGCTTAACAATACATAAATCTGCAATATGTATTTTCTGTTACATAAACACAGGATGTATATAAACAATGACTGTTTGTAAAGCTATTTACTCTGTCTCAAGGTGATCAACGTCGTGTGTCAATATCACTATATCGCTTCTAGACTATACAATGACGATAGCAAACAAGGGCACGGCCCGTGTAAACACAAGCGCGTTGTCTTTGCCATCCCTTCTGACCTATCTAGTCAATGATATTATACCTCCAGACAGGTTATAAGCTTCCGACTTTGAAAATAGAAAGCTTTTATTTCGGTCCAGATATCCATATTACAAACAACAAATAATTAAAATATTTGCATATAAATTAATTAAATAAAAATTATTAATAACTTAAACCAACAAAATTATCAATTAAATTAAATTAAAATTATTACTTAAATTAAAATTTTCAATTGAGTTAAAATTATGAACGAAATTAAAATTATCAATAAAATTAAAATTTACAACTAAATTAAAATTATCAACGTATCAATTAAATTAAAACTATCATTTAAATTAAAATTATCAATTAAATTAAAATTATCAATTAAATTAAGACTATCATTTAAATTAAAATTATCAATTAAATTAAGACTATCATTTAAATTACCACTATCAATTAAATTCATCATCCTCACACCCTAGAACCTAAATGGTCACGCACTGTGCGGTTTAAGAGGAACTTCCTCCCGCGCACGCTCCGGTTGTGGAATGAGCTACCTGCCGAGGTTTTCCCGAGGGTCTACAGTATGAGGTTCTTCAAAAAAGGAGTGTACAGATTTTTAAAGGGTCGGCAACGCGCATGTAACACCTCTGGAGTTGCAGGCGTCCATAGGCTACGGTGCTTGCCATCAGGCGGGCCGTATCCTTGCTTGCCACCGTCGTGGTATAAAAAAAAAAAAAAAAAAAAATTTATAATATTTACCTACTTGTAATAGTGGGCATGTGGCGCGTGAGATTTTGCCCAGTGGCCAAATATCGGGCTGTCGTGGGCCCCTGCGACCGCTTGGTACTGCTTGAAGCATTGAAAATTTACTGTGGCTATAAATTTTGCTTTGACAATCCACCTCTTATCTTAGGTGTATGTGAAGTCCCGCATTGGGCTAGCGTGGGGACTATAGCCCGAGCCCTCTCGCACATGAGAGGAGGCCTGTGCCCAGCAGTGGGACGTATATAGGCTGAATTATTATTATTATATAATCCACCTCTTAGAATTAATCTTGGAACACGTTTTACCGCCATATTGGAGTCAACGGCCGGTAGTCCACGTGCTCCTTGTAAAGTCCAGCTATCACTTTACAAGAGTTGATAAAATCACCGGACACTGTCTTGTACTAACCGTACAATTATAGTCATATTTAAAGCTCGTAATACCTTGATACTGGCGAAATAGCCCCACTGGACTAAAGCCATAAATTTAAAAGAACGAATGAAATATTATATACACCGTGTTTTTATTGATTCCGTTAACTCCGGGGTATGTTTTTTTTTTATATGTAATTTTATTTTCATAAAAAGTAATTAAATGTTGCATATAGCGTTGTTGTAACAGGCATTACATTTAATTCAACCAAACAATTTCAAACGGTGACATATCAATGTCATTTCAAACATCAAGCATCCAAAATAGTAACTGCGTTTAGTAGCAAATGTACACACTAGTAATAAACACTAATCAATATGTAAACAGACCCTAAGGCAACTGTATACGCTCGCAAGGGCCTAATAAGATAAAAATACATTGTTGATTATCTCCGAAATGGAGTTAATTATAATACCGGTGTCTTTGAGAAAGTTACTTAAATTAAGCTCAGGGATGCACCCTTGAAATTAACGGAAATCAAAAAAACACTGTGTATATCAATATTATCAATACCTACATTGATTGAGTAAAAATGCGTAAAATCTTAAGACGCTGTCAATACCTAAAGCGCGCACACTGTCTATTTGTATAAAATATCGGAGTAAATGAGATAGCACTGTCGCATGTTACTGGGCCTGGGCAAGGGAATAATAAGAAAAATATTTAAATAAAAAAAAGTGGATTATTAGTGTAATATTTTACTCAACCACGGTTTAGATATAAATGTTTTGAAATTGTGATTTTAATTGCAGACCCATAAGTCAAAACAATACAGAGATGAACATAAAACCGATTAATTGTGATTTTAAGACCAATCTATGCAATTATTTTCTATCGAGCCGATTTCGTTCAATCATGTATCGAGTACAACCACGGTCTTTGAAATATAATTACTATGAACATATTATATTTTTCTTACTTGACTAAAACAAATAGTCTTTCTTAAAAAACTGTTTAAGTAACATCAATTTCAAGGACATTGGGTGTTGACAGCCTCTTAAGACCGTTTCATGCTTCGAATTTGTCAGGTAAACGAGATGACGCTGTACAGCTCCATACATTTACGACTTGCCCCGTACTGACTATACGGACGGACGAGAGCGGGGTAATGGTAGGCACCTAGGTGGGATTAAGGCTTATTTTTTAGGAATTGAGGCACAGTTTTATGAATTTGAAAAAAAAAGAAAACCAAATCATTTTATAGTGTTTTGTGAGAAAGATTGTAAATTTTCGATAAAAGTGGCAGTAGTAATGAGGATACAACTGAAATAGGGGTGACTTCATGATTTTTTTTCTTCACTTATTTAAATTAAATTAGATTTTCAGAAAAACCATATCATGTCTCATATCTTTTAGATTGTTATATATATTTTTCTGCTCAGATAGTGTCATATTTAATATATAAAAAAAAACCGGACAAGTGCGAGTCGGACTCGCCCACCGAGGGTTCCGTACTTTTTAGTATTTGTTGTTATAGCGGCAACAGAAATAAATCATCTGTGAAAATTTCAACTGTCTATCAGGGTTCACGAGATACAGCCTGGTGACAGACGGCCGGACGGACGGACGGACGGACGGACAGTGGAGTCTTAGTAATAGGGTCCCGTTTTACCGTTTGGGTACGGAACCCTAAAAATGGTTCTGAGTAACTCCGATTTACGGTATTTTGCGGGAGGAGGAGCCTTAATTTTTTTTTTTTCTCTTTATTTTGGCACAAACAGTCATTACAGAAGAGTTACATTTGTCTTATATTACATATAATATTGACAATACAGTGCCGAAAACGTTATAGATTATAGTTATTAATTTTGTTGCAATGGACCTGAACTAACTTAACTATAAGAAGAAGATGAAATTGAAAGAAGGGAAACGTTCAAGGGAAACGCGAGTTAATGCGAGTATATATATTGGCAACATTTGTGTTTCTCGATTAGAGGCTCTTATCACATTCTACGCGTTCCAGACCCATCTTTTCCAATCCGCTGACTTAGAAAATACAACGCTTGAAACTGATTGAAATTACCGAAGCGTTTTAAATGCGTAGGCGTGGGTTTAATATGTAATAAACAATATCTGCCTACACAGCTGCTGCCCTTTCAGGCAATCTTTACGAAATAGGTACAATAAAATAGTAAGGTTGCCTTTTAATATTCGAGAAAATAGCTCAATTCAACAACACTTCAATTCAATTTCAATTCAACAGTTCAATTTTCTCTAGAAGTGCTGGTGGCCTAGCGGTAAGAGCGTGCGACTTGCAATCCGGAGGTCGCGGGTTCAAACCCGGCTCGTACCAATGAGTTTTTCGGAACTTATGTGCGAAATATTATATGATATTTACCAGTCGCTTTTCGGTGAAGGAAAACATCGTGAGGAAACCGGACTAATCCCAACAAGGCCTAGTTTACCCTCTGGGTTGGGAGGTCAGATGGCAGTCGCTTTCGTAAAAACTAGTGCCTACGCCAAATCTTGGGATTAGGTGTCAAGCGGACCCCAGGCTCCCTTGAGCCGTGGCAAAATGCCGGGACAACGCGAGGAAGAAGAAGAAGTTCAATTTTCTCTAGCAGATTTACGTACCAGGCTCGTTCTCAAATTATATGACTGTGGTCAGACTCAACTCGTTCAAACTTTTCATACGTTTGTATGGTTTGACGGAATTTAGACGCAGGCACAATTCTGGATAAAGGCCCACAAAATGTTACTTATATACTTGTTTTTTTTTTTAGATTACTTACTTCACTGGCTCAGTGACTTAAGAGAGCGCCATTATTTTTTAGATGATATGTTTTAATATGTTTTTCGCTTGTTTCAGGTTTAAACGCGTGCGAAAAGAAATCATACATATTCCTTAGAAAGGAGCTACCAGTAAGGTATACATATTTCTTTATACTATCTATTTGATATGATATCTATAAGATATCCGTCTATGTTACATTTTCAAGGGTAACGATGGTTAAGAGTACGCTGCTTTAAGGTCTTAGCACACTATTGCAACTCCACAGCCACTCGACTCAAAATTAAATATTGAAATTAAAGCCTTATCTTGTATGTCCTACAGTACAATGTTAAAATTTAGGTAACTGTCGGGTGGTCTACGCGACGTCCACTCGTCGTCCACTAAGCTGAACCAAAAGTGAGTTGAGTTGGTGTGGAATTGATATAGTGTGCGAAGACCTTTAAGACTCGACTCGGTTTTTAGACTCAATTTTAAAAAGACCCGTCATTTTTCTTTTCTTTTTTACGGAAAATATTACTCAAATCGACCTAGTCCCACAGTAAGCTCCATAAGTCTTTTGTTGTGGGTACTAGACTAGACGATAATATATAAAATATATAATTAAATACACGATGTAAATGGAAGAGATTTAGGGATGAGTTCGCCTTTGGAAATTAATTTTTTTTGTCTGTTTTATGTTAACCTGTTTATGAGCAATAAAGTGACATACATACATACATGTAACACGTGGAACCCGGAAGATTTGAACCACGCACTTCTGAGGTTAAAAAAGGTTTTTTTTTAATGTATTTTGTACATAAATATTTACTGTTATAGTGTATTTGTAAAGCCTAGTTTTTGCAAAGGTTACTAGTCACTTTTTAAATTCTATCAATAACGATATTTAGACAACGCCCACATAATAGCAACTTCGCCATAAAAAGGGCGTTTTGCACTAAGTTACAATAAGTTTTTTTTTTCATTGGTATTGACTGTGAAACTAGGCAAAACCCAGAAAAGTTTATATGACATCTTAGTCTCTAAATGTGATCAAAAATACACTGTTAAAATCTTTCGGTTTCCTCGTGTCATGTTACATCCTGTATAAATACTTATATCTTAAAACATCCATAACTCAAGAACAAATATTTGTGTTAAACACACAAATAAATGCCCTTACCAGGATTCGAACCCGGGACCTCCTGCTTTTCAGAAGAGCAGTTTCGGAATTAATGCCCTTCCCAGGATTTGAACCCGGGACCATCGACTTCGTAGGCCGGGTCACTACCCACTACTCTCACTAGGCCAGACAGGTCGTCAAACCAAATTTAACCGATTTGGCATTTAGAGGTTGCTCTAATCACAGAAAAAAACAATATTTTTCAGTATGTAAATAATAAATAAACGTTATTGTTATGACTACTTTTTCATTCTCATTGTTTTTAAATGTTATCGGCGTGTTTTGAGCGGTATAAATAGTATCTTTCTAGATTAAAGTTATCTTATTTACTAGGTATCTACTACTTGTTATTATGCAAATACAGTTTATTACTCTTTGTTAGTACAGTCAGCTTCAAATACTTTGTAGCAGTCAAAGTGGCCAAATAGTTCGGTACACCATACTATAGTCCGTACTTGTAGGTATTTAAATAAACGTAAACAAACAATTTGTACATTTTCGGGTAGTTATAACATTTATTGGTTTACTAACCAAATACAAAACCGCATGGATCTGTCACAGAACGATCTGCCTTAAACCTACATTATTTGATCGTGTAATGTTCTCATCTACCCTCAACTGGCTTAAGGAGCCATTTGAGGGTAGGTTTTGGTTATGTTTATTTAAATACCTAAAAGTACAGACTATAGTATGGTGTACCGAACTATTTGGCCACTTTGACTGCTACAAAGTATTTGACGCTGACTGTACAAAATTTGGTAACGATAACGATTTAAGGTTAATGGCTGTTAGATAGGTCTAGTATTATATAATCCTGACAAAAGTCCGGACATCACCCTAATAATCCTGACATTTCCTGGGCGGTCATTATATATACCGACCATTGCCACGATATAGTATAAAAGCAAGTGCTATTTTCCCTTATACCAAAACGTTTCGTGAGCTACTAGCTCTTTTACTCGTATGCTGTAGCTATAGTGAATACATAGATAGATAGATAGAATACTCTTTATTGGCACACCTCAGTAAAAATATACAAGAAAAATAAATATACATATAACCTTTCCTTTCCTCTGCTCAACTCCGGTTCATGTTTCTAAAAAACCCCGACACTCGCCAATTTTTTTCTCCGCGAAGGAGAAGTGTGTTTAATTTTCCGTGGATGACAACAGTCAAAGTATACAAGCGTTGCTATAGTAAACAACCAGTAAATACGTATAAGTCTATGATACATGTAGTTTACATATGTTCCAACAAAAGTAGGGTCATGTTATTGAATCATAAAGGTTAAATTATATTATTAAATTATTTGCCTCCTCTACCATAAAAAAAAAACATTACGTATTATGTAATGGCGTTATCACATCACGCGATCAAGTCAGGGTAAATGTTATCTCTCCTATGATTAATACAGAAAACATGTTTATGTTTGCAATATTTGTCGCAATATAATAGACCCTGTGAAATTTTAACTAAGTAGTAGATTTTATAGTTTTTGTTAAGGGTATCCCAAATAAAGCATAAATAATGAAAACAATCGAATGGTTAACTGAGAAATACTATAATGATCATGTTGTAAAAATATACTAAGGTAGAAGTACTAGTGCTCGACGCTGCACTAGTACTCGACATGGGCACTTTATGTCAAAGTGACAAGGATTAAGTTCGAATACAGAAAAATCTTCGTTGTTCAAATTTAACCTATATTTCCATGAAATAAAGTGCCCATGTCGGTGACTAGTGCAGCGTCGAGCACTAGTACTTCTACCTTACTATCATCTTGAAGGTTTAAACCGCAGTAAGCGCGGTCGAATTTCACCTTCCCATACAAACGGACTTTCGTTCTCATTTTAAAACTACGTGTTGGATTGTAATAACATTTTGCATATTACAATGACATGAGGTATATCTATGCCTGTAATTAGTTTATATAGCTTCAGCTAGCAGGAAATAGAGCGAAAACAAATTTTGTATGAAAACCTAAATTTTGTGAATGTCATCTCGCTTTGTGTGGTAGTGCATAGGGCACAGCACAGCGGATGTCATTCCAGATCTAGAGCAGAGCCCAACTGGGGAAGTAACTCCAGCTTACAGAAAACCGCAGCCATATAACACTAGACCCTACTCATAGTGTTGTGTTCCTGCCGGTAAGGTTGCCCGAGCTCAACGAGGGTGCGGAGTGTTAGGGTCGGCAACGCGCACGTAACTCCTTTGGAGTTGCAGGCGTCCATGGACTACAGAGACTGCTTACCATCAGGCGGGCCGTATTCTTGTTTATCACAGACGTAGTATAAAAACTGGCATTGGGCATAGAGATTATCATTAGACACAAAAGTTATAACAGCTGTAGTTACTATAGGGACCGTGCTGAACTGTAGGAGGCAGCACAGGAGCCGTCAGATTTTTGGCGCGAGGCGTAAATGTGATGTGTACTGTTCCGATGTAGCCCACAAGATGGCAGAACCTACTATGCACAAGAAAATACGTGACGTGTGAATGTACATGTTTATTGTTCCGATTCAGGCCACAAGATGGCAGATCCTTCAACGCGCACGGTCCCTATTAATGAATACGCCCTCTAACCGGTTATTCTAATTACGAATGATTGTTTATTTAGCACGTAATGCGGTGCATCCTTTTTAATTATTCATGAAGTATTAATAGGCCAGATGGGTGGGAAATTTTGTAGAAAAAAATGTTCATGAGGATTTTTTCGCTTGTTTGACATTTATTTTTAAAATTGAGTAAGTGCTTCTGGCCATTTTCCGCAAGTCGACAACCATTGTGCCTATTTTGCGTGAAACGAGGTAGCGCTACTCTAACCACCCCAGCTCCTCCACGAAGCCTAGCAATGTTTTCAGGTTGCTAACTGCCTCTCCTAGTGTGCACGGAGTCCCTAGGTATTTGTTCCTGTATACTTCTACCTGTTTGCAGTCTAGGAGAATGTGTTTTGTGCTCACTGAGTGGAAGCATGGGCGAAATGAAAATGAGTGCCGCGGATCGTGGATATCATCCGGTTTTTGAATTTAAATTTTTTGTATGTTAGAAAAGAAAAATAAAAAAACCCAAGTACGAGTCGGACTCGCGCACGAAGGGTTCCGTACCATTATCTATAAAAACGTCAAAAAAATTACGTTTGTTGTATGGGAGGCCCCTTAAATATTTATTTTATTCTGTTTTTTAGTATTTGCTGTTATAAATAAATAAAATTGTTTATTTCGGACCATAATCCATTGGTTAGTACCTTCTTAAAAATCTATGTTAGTCTTATGAATAAATATATATCTACAGGAAACTTAACCTAGTAGGTATTGGGAGCGATAAATAGTCTTATCCTATTTGTCCCTCCCAATAAGCACATAAACCCAGTATTTTGTGAGCGGGCAGTCGAGGCGATCGGCCAACGTCCTGTCCTGTTATACCGGCACCAAAAATACATCATCTGTGAAAATTTCAACTGCCTAGCTATCACGCTTTGTGAGATACAGCCTGGTGACAGACGAACGGACTGACAGCGGAGTCTTAGTAATAGGGTCCCGTTTTACCCTTTGGCTACGGAACACTAAAAATAAATGTGTTCGATCAAACATGACATTGCTATTTTTAGAAGCGATGTTCATATTTTTAGCTTTTAGTGCGGAATTTGTTACAAATTCTGAAGATGCATTTTAGACCTATGTTCGTGATTTTTTGTATCGAACGTAAGTCAAAAAATCACGGTCGAAACGATGATTTTTTGGAGAGAGGCCTCAAGATTACAAGACAATTTTTCAAAAACTCCGCTCTCTGAACTTACTGCACCTTTAAGCAGGCCAGACACCGAATTGAACAGAACAAAGTCAAGCAGTGTCATTATTCGGGTCTTATGTCTTTAGGGTCGGCAACGCGCATGTAACACCTCTGGAGTTGCAGGCGTCCATATGCTACGATGACTGCTTACCATCAGGCGGGCCGTATGCTTGTTTGCCACCGTCGTGGTATTAAAAAAACTAAATGTCAAAATTCATAGAAAGACATGAACGACAATGCAGATTTTTGTAGACTACTCTACAGGGATGCCCTCTCTTCCTGTTCCCTTCGACATTCCCTTCTGTGATGTTTTTGAGGAATGTATCGTGTTGTAACAGGTATCCCAACATGTTCCCTGTTCTATTTTATTTTTTTATAAAAATTGATAAAATTAACATAAATCGTTCAAACTGACCACCGACTGACCTAAATCTCTTCCTTTCCAGACTGGCGAACATAATGAAAGAGATAGCGCTACTGCCCGAAAACCTTCTTCGGATGCCTTCAGTCGGCCTCGTGAACCAGTGGTACGAGCGCTCCTTCGCCGAGATCATACGGTTTGAGAAGATGGATCCAGAGCAGAAGGTGCTTAGCGAGTGAGTATATACCTCAAGGGTTCACCCTTCATCCTTGTGGGAACATAGTTTACAGCAGGCAACCGCTACCAACTTTTAGTATTGTTCAGAACGCAGCTTATTGACATCACGGAGGACGGCCGATGACTTCCGAAATTTTAAGTTCGGCATCGATCGTCCCCGTATATAACGTCCGCCGACAGCAGCCAACGGCAATCCTCTAAAAGATACTAGAGCGACAGGTTGTACTGTAGTTTGATCCTTATTTATAATAAAAATAAATCCATGTACAAAAGTTTCAATAAGAGAATCCGCTTAGGCATCCCTGCTCTATCTAAATAGGAGCCTAGGCCTCAATAAGTATGTTGTTGGGCATGATATTGGGACCTCAAAACTGTGTTGAGATAGTGGCGCAGGTCACCGTTAAGATGGAAGTACACTCAGTTCTTGAAGGTTTGAAGATTGTATCGGTCCGGAAATATCGCAGGGCGACAGTCCATTACACAGTTTAGCTGTGCGAGGCAGGAAGTTTCTGGAGAAACGTACAGTAGACGCACAGATTAATCCTTAAAGAAATCGCGTTCTAATAAATACTTTTTCATTTTTAGATTCTGCGAGAGACTAGTCCACATCCGTAACCGGCATGCGGACGTTGTCCAGACCATGGCGCAAGGAGTCCTAGAGCTGAAGGAATCACATGAAGTTGACTGTGGAGTGGAACACTCCATACAATACTTCCTCGACCGGTTCTATATGAGCCGCATCTCTATCAGGATGCTGATCAACCAACACAGTGAGTACATCAGATAGCCACGTGTCTCTGTCTAACATGACTCTTACTTTCTCCCTCTACCTCGCTGAATCCATCAGACCATGGCGCAAGGAGTCCTAGAGCTGAAGAAATCACATGAAGTTGACTGTGGGGTGGAGCACTCCATACAATACTTCCTCGACCGGTTTTATATGAGTCGCATCTCGATCAGGATCCAGATCAAACAACAAAGTGAGTATATCAGATACCCACGTGTCTCTGTCTAACATGACTCGTGCTCTCTTCCTCTAACTCGCTGCATCATCAAATCATGGCGCAAGGAGTCCTAGAGCTTAAGGAGACCCACGAGGCGGACTGCGGGGTGGAGCACTCCATACAATACCTCCTGGACCGGTTCTATATGAGCCGCATCTCTATCAGGATGCTCATCAATCAACACAATAAGAGAACACACAGACAGAGAAGGGTTGTCTGGAAGAGATCGCTTTTTAGTTCCCTGTTGCTACCTAGTCTTACACTTGTATTTTGACTTTATGGTGCAGAATAATAATAGATTTTTAACCAAGGGATGAAAGGCACCCCTTTCCGAGACTGAAATGGTGCCTTTCACTAGAGTTACACACTCTACTTTTCGCTCCCGCCGGGGACAGGTGGGAATGAATCATTCCAATTCAGGGGCGGGCACAGATGGCAATACACCCTATACATGGACTTCTATAATAAGGTGAAACAGACGGCTAACAAACGGCCAGGCTGGTATACTTTAGTTACATCCACTGTATTATGTCATACGGAATTCTCTTGTGGGGAAAAACGGCAGACATTGTGAGGCTATATTGGTGCTGTAACGAGCTGTACGTTCCATTTATGAACTGGGCGCTCGAGTATCCCTAAAAAAAATTTAAATGAGGCAAACATTCTTACCGTTGCATCTCAATTACATTGTAAATGTGCACTGTACAACCTACTTTTGAAAAGAAAATCGTTCATTCACCAAAAGACTTAGGTACTTGCGTACGAAATTTCAAACAGGAATTTTCTCTTTCCAGCAATCCTCTTCGGCGAACAACCAGTAGGCGCTAAACAGGCGTCGGTCAACGGCATGGGAAATGGGGGCAGACATATCGGGTGCATCGACCCCGCGTGCGACGTCGCGGGCGTCGTGCGGGACGCGTACGAGAACGCGAGGTTCCTCTGCGACAGGTACTACCTGGCGTCGCCGGAGCTGGTGCTGCTGCAGTGCGGAGGTAGGTACTTGCAGAGAACTAGTACTTGTGTTAATTGTTGTAATTAAACTGCCGAGCCGACCCCAGGCTCCCAATGTGACCTTTATAAAATGCCAATATAAAATATGATAGTTTTTTTCCGGAATTTGTTAATAAATTCCTGCCTCGCACAGCTAAACTGTGGAATGAACTGTCGCCTGCGGTATTTCCGGACCGTTCAAACGTTCAAGAAGAGAGCGTACTCCCATCTTAAATGCCGGTAACGCACTTACAACCCCCTCTGTTATTGCGGGTGTCCATGGGCGACGGTAATCGCTTATCATCAGGCGATTCGTCTGTTAGTTTGCCTCCTACATCATAAAAAATAAAACAGAACTAGTATCAAACTTGTATTAACCTTGTGATATATGTGTGGTGGTTAAAAAGGGTTCATTCATTAACCCACATAAAAATCACACACACACACACACAAATTTCGAGGTTTTTTGACTCCTCCCCCGTCCTTGTCACACTTGGTCACATTTGGCACCCCTGGTGTGACGTCACTTATTTAGTAATTCTGTTTTCAACGAAATCGGAAATCGAATTAGGTATTATTGATATATTATCAAAATATTTTTGATAAAAGTGAATTTTATAACACAAAACCGTTTAGGAAAGAAAATTAAACGAATAAAGATGATTAGCGTTTCAAAAAACTCGTTATTTATGAGCACAGCGAATAAAAAAACTGGGTTACTGATGAAATTAAAGTGACGTCACAAAGTTTGTCACTCCCCCCTCCCCCTTGTCACAACATGTCACATTTTATTGACCCCCTCCCTCCCCCTAAACATGTGATGTAATTAATGGATGACCCCAAACCGTAAGTTCAAACGTCCGCAGGCCAACCGAGCAAATAGAGCGAGAGGTAGAGGGCAAAAAATATCGTTCTCTAAGAAAGTGCAAAAAGATGAATAAAAATCGGTCAGGATTCTTATCTTATCTTATGTGGAGACTGCTTACCATCAGGCAGGCCGTATGCTTGTTTGCCACCGACGTAGTATAAAAAAAAATCATACACAGACAAGACAAGCAGCAATAAGTTATAAAAACGCCATAAGAGTTTTTAAACCTTATTGTTATCATGGTTTCAGTAGGCAAATTTTCTGCAGATGACCGAAACCGGTTAAAAAATAACCGGTTTCCAAATCTTCACAGACATCTCTTAATTTTTTGTTGCAGTTCCCAGCGAGCGCCCAATGCCCGTGGTGTACGTGCCGTCCCATCTCTACCACATGCTCTTCGAGCTGTTCAAGAATGCCATGAGGGCCACCATGGAGAGTCACGAGAGCTGTCCGCCGCCTATCACTGTCAACATTGTTCCTGGGAAAGAAGATGTTTCTGTTAAGGTTAGTACCTCCAAACTTTTTAAATTGACCCATAGAGGATGTGGAGGACCAAACTCATCACTCATGACCATCGTCATAAGAAGATTAGTGGCACGTAGTCGATCCAGCAGTGTCTTTTTTTTATTCATCGTGTTTAAGGATCTTCACACGGTATAGCCCGATCTTAGTTGTGGCGTCAACTAGGGGTGTGTTTCTTGTTTGTAAGTTGCATGGTTGTTAAATAAATAAATAAATATTATAGGACATTTTTACACAAATTGACTAAGTCCCACAGTAAGCTCAATAAGGCTTGTGTTGAGGGTACTTAGACAACGATATATATAATATATAAATATTTATAAATACTTAAATAGATAGAAAACACCCATGACTCAGGAACAAATATCCATGCTCATCACACGAATAAATGCCCTTACCAGGATTTGAACCCGGGACCATCAGCTTCGTAGGCAGGGTCACTACCCACTAGGCCAAACCGGTCCGGTCCGGTCGGGTCCGGTCGTCCGGTTCTTCTTCTTCTTCTTCTTTGTCAGGCGCTATGTAAGGCTCTACAGCCTCAATATCACTGCGACCATTCCTGATCTATTGTGATCGCCACCTACTACGCCGCTGGTATTCCATACGGCTTTTTGGTCGCAAATTTTAGAATCTAACATGGTGGAGATGGCAGGCAGACACACTGTTCACACCCTGGCTGACTTATTTATTATCACATACGACTTATATATTATAAACATGTAACACACACATACCCTCATTTTATACATCTGCTGTGACCTGGGTTCCGGCAGAAAACCAGTGCTTTACTCGAAAGAGTGAAGAGTATCACTGAGCCGTGACCCTTTTGTCCTGCTGCAACGCACACAGTATGTAGGTAGGTACTTTTATTTTATTTTATTGTTTATTAATTATGCCTATTTTGTTGTCTCAATTTTCTTTTGTGCTATTTTTATTTTGTTCCTGTAATAATTTGTGTTCTTTATGATGATTTAAACTTTATATTGTGTGTTTTTGCAGCTGCCAAATAAATGATTTATCTATCTATCTACTACAAGTCTCGATCCAAACCTGCAACTTCAAATAGCTGCAGGATCTTCTTGATCTCGACAGACCTTAACTCCTTAACTGCATGGTTGTTAGGCAATATATTGAGTAATCTTTAATCTAAGTTCCTTCCCATCTCTTCGAGCCATTTAAGAACGCCATGAGGAGAGCCACCATGGACACTGTTAATATTGTACCGGGGAAAGATGCATGGGCGTAGGCAGGTACAGGCATGGGAGGCGGCTGCGCCCCCTGGAGCTCAAATTTTATAGTTTTTCGATATCTTGTATAGCTTCTTATTTGAAAACTTGAACCTTCTGAAAATGTTAAGGTCCCTAACCTTAACCGTAGGAACCCCTATCTACCTACTTACATTAACAGGATTTAGAGGCCACTGGCCTAGTGGGTATGAAGCCGTGCCTATGAAGGCGATGGTCCTGGGTTCGAATCCCGGGAAGGGATTTGTGTGATGAGCATAGATATTTGTCCCTGAGTCATGGGTGTTTTCTATGTATTAGTATTTGTATATTATATATATCTTTATCCGAGTACTTACAACACAAGCCTTCTTGAGCTTACCGTGTGATTTAGTCAATCTGTGTAAGAATATATGAATTCTTCTTGAACGCTTTTTTTATTTCAGATGTCAGACCTCGGCGGGGGCATACCTCGCAGCGTATCGGATCTCCTGTTCAAGTACATGTACAGTACAGCGCCACAGCCATCGAAGTCAGACTCGCATACCGTACCGCTGGCCGGTGAGTTCAATTTTTGGATTACTAACTTTTTTATACTACGTCGGTGGCATACAAGCATACGGCCCGCCTGATGGTAAGGGGGCGTCCATTAATCGCGTCATACGTTTTTGGCTTGTTTTAGACCCCCCCCCCCTCCCCCATGGTGATCTTTGGTGATATTTTCAGGACCCCCCCCATCCAATATGACGTGTATTTTTTTCGATAACTAAAGAACAGTTTTCTAACAAATGAACCTAAGTACACGTGTTTTGACAGTTTGGTTAATTGAAGGGCGGAAAACTATTATTTTTATTTTATTGACTATAATACAGTATAGCACAGATGAAAAAAAAAATACACGTGATACGTGTCCATACCCCCCCGTCCCCTGTGGTGATCATTGGTGATTTTTTGCTGACCCCCTCCCCCCCCTATACAATATGACGCGATTAATGGACGCCCCCTAAGCAGTCTCCGTAGCCTATGTACGCCTGCAACTCCAGAGAAGTTACATGCGCGTTGCCGACCCTAACACTCCGCACCTTCGTCGAGCTCTGGCAACCTTACTCACCGGCAGGAACACAACACTATGAGTAGGGTCTAGTGTTCCCCCACTCTGTTTTCTTAAGCTAAACAGCCGGCCGGTCTCAACTGGATTCAAGTAGTCTAATCGAAAGAGGACTGGGTACGTTTCTAGGCCTTCACCTGCATAAGAGTTCTTGCAGATATAAACTATAGGGAGCGTGCATGAACTGTAGGAGGCAGCACAGGAGCCGTCAGATTTTTGGCGCGAGGCGTAAATGTGATGTTTATTGTTCCGATGTAGCCCACAAGATGGCAGAACCTACTATGCACAAGAAAACACGTGACGTGTAAATGTGCATGTTTATGGTTCCGATTCAGGCCACAAGATGGCAGACCCTCCAACGCGCACGGTTCTTATAGAAAAAAAAATACTAAATGTAAAATTGATATATGTGTGTAAAAAAAAATATAATTTTCTTTCATTTAAATTATTCCGCGCATCAGTCACTGGCAGATCGCGGCATAAAAGGCTTATATAATCTATGGTAGATCATAACCTAGAAGTGCTGTCATATCATCGTCATGACAAAATAAATTTAATAACCAATATTTAATAAAAGCTAATAGTGATTTGAGAATCGACATTGTGATTAATAACATTAAATGTCGTTTCTTTTCTTACAGGTAAAGTTTATTTTTGTTACTGTTTAACTCGTACTGTTTGTGAATAACTTAGGTACTTGTAGATTAATTCAATAAATCTTTTCTTACAGAGAAACTCAGTTGTGTTTGATTGACCGTGTCGTCCAAATCATTACGAATAAAAACAATATCTTATATGATGTATTTTGTGGCCCAGGCTACGGGTACGGGCTGCCCATCTCGCGGCTGTACGCGCGCTACTTCCACGGCGACCTCACGCTCATGTCGTGCGAGGGCCACGGCACCGACGCCGTCATCTATCTGAAGGTACTCCACACTGCACGCACGAAAACTTTGTCAAAAACGGCTGTACCGTCATAGATATAATTTTTCTTGTAAGTCTTTGCTAAGCTTTATATTCATGTTTTTTTTTCATATTTTTTGGATTTACGGTTCAAAAGTTAGAGGGCACACTCATATATAGGGCGCGTATATTGAATAGATTTCCATATGAATTAGTAAGCTCATTAGAAGGTCGAACATGTGGGCAAGTTAGATCTATGTTAAAGAAACACATGCTTAAAATGCGAAAATAATGCAAATTTATATAAAGATGAAGTGTGCTGTATAATTAATTCTACAGCACACTTAATCTTTATGTAAATTTGCCTAGACTCCTTAACTCAAAAAACCTTTTTAATTTAAAATTAGTAGTTAAGCTAGAAAAATGCATGTTTTTTTGGTATGAAACAAACAGATTTTTTTTTTTATATTGTTTTTCTTTCAGAGCGATTATTTCCGAAAATATCATGTTCATAAAAAATGGTTCTTGAAGACCCATATTCGTTTTGAAACATCCAACGACACCCCATTTCCACTTTTCGACCACTTTCGAACCAAATAGTGAAAGCATAGCTTAGTAAAGACTTACAGAAAAACCATAGACAACCTTATCGGTTCGGCCGTTATTGCAAAGTCTATTTCAACACCCGTCAACAACAAATATTTTTTATATCTTCGTTAACTTAACACCCTGTAGCTCCTAAAATATTGATCGCAGAGTAAAAATAATTAAGGAAATTTTATTTATTTATTTATTTATTTATTTATTTATACAAGGAATTCCAACAGCTTTAAAAAATACATTAAACTTTTTTGGTAGTAGTACAGAGCCAATTACAGGAACTCACAAATAGAAACAACATAGATTTATGTACAAACTATTCGTACAGACATTCGAGATATGAGCAAAAAGCAGAAAAAGGTACCTTTGTAACCCCCCCCCCCCTCCCGATTTAAAAAAATCCCGAATAGTGCGAAACCTTTGCGAAAACTTAATCTGTGATAAATTTTGGCTAGGTTCATACGTTATTTCTCCGTATACCGTTTATGGATTTTTTTCGAATACCGTAATGTATGCTCGTTTTCAAAATCGTTTAGTCCTTGAACTTGATCTTAGAAATCGGTTAGGTTATACACGGCTAGACGGCTGTATTCATAGTGTAATTTATTAATTTCCTTACCTCCAGGCGCTCTCAAACGAAGCCAACGAGCTGCTCCCAATCTTCAACAAGACGTCGACGAAGTTCTACCGGCCGTCCGCGCAGCTGGCGGACTGGTCGGGCAGCCTGCACACCGCCGGCGCGGCCAAGGGCAGCCGCGAGAAGGTCTCCCCTCTGTCGCACAGTGTGGCGTAATGGTATGATAACAGCCTAACCGCCTGCAGTGGCAGCATGGTTCCATTTTTATCACTTGTCACTTTCGCACTTACAAACTTGTTAGAACGTGACAGGCACGGTGACAAATGATAAAGAGCCGACCATCTTAGCCCTACTGATCTTGTCGGTTTACCAGTCCAGATGGGACAGTTTTTATCCCAATCTGATTAAATTGTTATTTTGATCAGGTGGTGTTGAACAGGGGTGTCACGAATGTCGCATTCTTCATTTTCGCGAATGCGAATCCGAATGACCAGGATGCGAATGTCCGAATGCGAATGTTACGGAATAGGTAGTTCGGGTCTCTATTGTTTCCTATAAAGTTTTATAATGTATTGTTTGTCCACATTTTCGTTTAACATAATTTGTTTTTTTTTCTCAGAAATGCGTAACTTTTCAGGATTGCCATAATGCCATAAAATAAACTTACCTTTAGGATAACCTTACAAAAACCCTGAGAAGTTAACTGGTTCAAAATTATGACTAATGATAATCATTACATTATGACTTTCAATAACTATGACAAACAAAGGGATCCGGTTATTATCATTCTTGGTTAGAAAAATTTTAACCTTAGAAGTGTTGAGAAATGCTGTCTACTGGTCAAAATGCATTACTTGAAAACAGTTTGCGCGCACTGCTCATAGCGCGAGTCGACGAGACAGAACACGACCTGCGTACATTCGCATTCGCAAAACATTCGCTTCATTCGATGCGAATGTTTAAAATGATGCGAATATTATATATTCAAATGCGAATATTCGTGACATCCCTAGTGTTGACTCATAGATGAAATTGGCTAGCCGATTCCACTTGATTTGATTGACTGGTCAAATTATTATTTTTGGGATAATTGCTTAATTTGGAGCGCCAAACTGTCATCATAGATCAAAAATTGGTGATTAAATTGAGTACGTGTGTATTGTCAATTTGATTATCCCGTCTGGACGGGCTTTTAATCGATCTTCATTTTTTTGATCAAATTGTCAATTTGATTATCCCGTCTGGACGGGCTTTTAATCTATTTTCATGTATGAAATTGTCTCACATCGCCCTTTTGGATGGTGGATCGTTGTATGATAAAGTTTTTATTTATGTCGAAAGTCTGGGCCCAAAAATTTGTTGAGATGGGTTACTCATATATGTTTTATTATCCCTTTGAACGCCACACTTATCATGTGTGGCGCGTTATCGTGAACCTTATCGTAATGCAAGAAGGTTCATATTGGGCTGTACAGTTTGTCTTTGGTGGTCAAAGGGTAGGTACATAAGCTACAAGTCCATAAATAAAACTAAAATAGCAATAAAATTATACAAAATTTATTTTTTATCACATATCTACTTATAATGTTCACAACCTAGGGCCCAGTTCTCGAACGGTATTAGTCTAATATTATTAATGTGTTACCATGGTAAGGTAACTTATGCGATTTAATAGTTCGTTGACTTAGTTGAATACCGTTCGAGAAATGGACCCCTAATTCAAACCTTTTTCAATTATTTTTGTTCAAGTCAAAATATGAGTAAAAAAATATTGATAAGATGGATCATATGGATCTATACACATATTGTATAAATGTTTATTTTGTTTTGACGCACTTTGGCGTATAATGTGTTAAAGAGAAAATTATTTTTCTGTTCTCTGTGCGGAAAGCGTAAACTTTCGGAACGAAGTTTCCGCTTTCCGGCTCCATCTAACAGAATAAATGTATACACGCCTTGGCAATAGCATACAATTCCATGTGATCTGACATTTCTTACTTTACTGCCTTAGGTATGTAATATATTATTTAAAACACGTAAATGTACTCAAAACCAAGGCTCGGACCGGTTTTAAAAATAGCGGTAAATACCGATTTATTTCGGTTCTACTCGGAACTTTCAAACGAACGCGAACATTTTAAGAACTTTACTGTAACCTAAATAAACCGGTTTATTCGTCGAGCGACGAGATCCGCCGGCCGGTCTGGTGGTGTACCGCGTGAACATAGACACCGACATAGGAAGAAACCGGTTTTTATTGTTCTAAAATATGACAAGAACTTTATGGAAATGTTCTCCTAAAAACCGGTTTAAAAATAACGGTTCTACGAACAAAACCGTAATTAAAAGGTTTTGCACCAAGTACATGATAACGGTTAGGAAATTTAACCGGTTTCCGAGCTTCACTCAAAACTGTTGTAAAATTACGAAAATACTCAATTTTATATTCAATAAAAGGGCCCAAGAGTTCGTTCGTTATTTTAAATGTGATATTCGGTTAAGGATGAGTTTTATTTTCGGATTACGGCCAAAATGGACTGAGCTTTGATGGAGTGAGGTGTTTCATAGTGTTGAGTTTGTTCTTAGGAAGTTATCGCGTGATATCTGCATTACAACAAACTATACAGAATGACAGGGTAAACAGGTACTAATAATCTAGAAATAGCCAATGACAAGCTATGTATAGTTTGAATTCATTAAATTTAACCATTAATTATGTAATTTACTTTAAATAAAAAAAATGAGCTCTGACATAAATGTACCTTGAGACAAGATTACGATAAAGATACACTTTAATCTTAAAACATAAAAAAAAAATGTTTAATTTTCCAACGGAAATAAAATTGTGATATTCGTCCATCTAATGACAGGATAAAAACATTATCAGGAATATTTATGTTTAAAAACTTAATTCATTTGTTATTTATTAACATTTATACTTACAAACAAAAGTGTCGTTTATCACATATCTACAAGTAGATAGTATTTGTCGGACTTTTTTTTACTTTTCAAGTTCAATACTATGAAACAACTCAAATAGGTAGGAACCAAATGATTGAAATTTACTCTATTAAGTAATTAATTTTAAGAAAAATATATCAATAAATTGGTAGATGATTAGATAAATTCCATGGTGACACTTTTAAAAAGTTACGAAGCATTTTGTACTTTATTTTCTTTACGGCAAAGTATAAGTTGATTAGGTAAAGGTATAAAGTAGAAATACATTTAATTTCGAAAACATCGTCATACGATAGTTACAGAATGGCCTTTAGTCATATCAAAAATCTGTACCATGAGTTGTAATAGTTAATGGAAAATATCGTTTTAGTAAAAAAAAAAAACCGTATGAGAACGTGATGGGGTTGGCAATTGACAAAGGTCGCCAAAAAAAATGGCGCCAGCATAGGTTTTGTTATATGTAATTTGGCTTAAAGGAATAGCATCCAGGCCATTAAAAAAAAAACAAGAGTTTTACATTATTTGTTGAATTGACAGGTAAATCTTATGCTAGCTCCTGTTCTATAATACCGGCTAACCCCATAGTGCCGGGACAATAGCTCATAGCTATTAAGAAACTGGTGGTCGATAATCAGACAGAAGTTTTCGTGGCAAAAACGAGTGCTTGAGAAAATGAAACAACGACAAATAATAACATCGATAAGTCAGTCATAGATTAATAATTAATTAAAAGATGTAGATTCTACTTGCTGTAATTTACTGGGAAATTTCAAGAATGCAAATCAATTACAAATCCGACCATATTTTTTTTATTACATATATTAAGTATTTCAAAATAAAAACGTAAACTGTGGAATACAGTGTAAAAAAATACAAAAACTACCAATGGGTGTATCAAAGAAGATATCAAAATTTTATACAATGTTAAAAATATCTATAACGCTAAGGTAACATCGATAATAGACATGTCGATATTTGATTTTGTCAATCACTTTATTTTGCCAGAAAAACTTCTGTCTGTAGATAATAGTCAAAATTGAAATGCAACTTTGCCAAATAATCTGAATCTGTTGTAAACCTATTTTTGATCTTAAGAGTAATTTTGTAGTTACTTTATATTTGTATTTATAGCCGGACTACATAAAGTACATAAACTGTTAAATATCATGTTTCTGTCTACTTGTCCAAGGTCAAAGGGCAGGCTATACAAATATACAAAAAAAAAAACAAATGCAGTTATTAATAAGAGAGTTATAAGAATTTTCTATAATAAACTAATTTTATATCATTATTGATTTAATATTAACCGGTTAATATGGATATATAACCGGTTTTTTTAAACATCGCCGATTTTATTTGTGTATTCTTATTTTACGTACCTATTGTGTATTGTTATTTCACTCGGACAAGTATTGGCAAATGAAATAGCAATGGGTTCGTATATGTACAAACCAAAATAGACCTTAAAACCAAGGCGTTTAGGTATCTTCTCGAAATTTGGGAGGCACTGCAATACCATTATGCGTTTTCTATCTTTTATCGGCGGCAAATTAATCTTTTGAACGCCAAGAACACTTAAAGTCGTCGTTGCTTGTCGTGTCCACAGCGCCAAGGACACCTATAGGTGTTATGGCGGACGCTGTCAAAGTAACCTTAAGAGGCTGTCAATAGCCAATGTCCTTGAAATTGATGTTACTTAAACAGTTTTTTAAGAAAGACTATTTGTTTTAGTCAAGTTAGAAAAATATATGTTCATATTAATTATATTTCAAAGACCGTGGTTGTGCTCGATACACGATTGAACGAAATCGGCTCGATAGAAAATAATTGCAAAGATTGGTCTTAAAATCACAATTAAACGGTTTTATGTCTTTATTGTTTTGACTTATGGGTCTGCAATTAAAATCACAATTTCAAACCATTTATATCTAAATCGCTGTTGAGTAAAATATTACACTAATAATCCACTTTTTTTATTTAAATATTTTTTCTTATTATTCCCTTGCCCAGGCCCAGTAACATGCGACAGTGCTCTCATTTACTCTGATACAAATAGACAGTGTGCGCGCTTTAGGTATTGACAGCCTCTTAACACTAAGGTTTACATTAGACTTGCGCCTTGGAGCTTGGCGTCTGAGTGATGTTTGTGTATTATGACATAAAGCGTTCAAAAGCTTAATTAATCGCAGATACCAGATAATATTTATTTTAAATTAAAAAGGTTGAAAAGTACTGGCTTATCAGTTTTGTAAGAATGAGTTTTGCCCCATTTTCGAAGTATCGTATTATGTTTATTTTGGTTTGAACAATGATCGTGATTCGGTGTAAAGTATGAGAGTTTTGTAATGAAATAAATGTGACACTTTTCTTATAATAATTTGTTTTATTTAATCTTTTCTCAATTTAAACAGCATACATCTTATGAATGTTTAAGACAATATCCTACAGACTATGGAAGGTAGAGGCAAGGAACAGAAACTCCTTAGGCAGAATTGTTGCAAAAGTGTCCAGCTGTCAGCTATAAATAATAGTTCCAAATCTCTCCAGAGTAGCGCTGGAGTAGCTAAGAACATACGTTATTGACGGAGTGAAGTACGCTGTCTATGATAAGATTTTTTTCTCAAGTATTCTAGGTATTGTAGCGCCACTTGTTTATGGTTTTTGGACACTTTTTGGTATATGGAGATTTTGTTCCTTGCCTCTACCTTCCATACTACAGACGAAAGGATTTCAATAGGGAGTATTACTGCAATGTTCTGCCGCCAGAGATCAGCACTATCGCATATTGTAAACCATAGAGTAAATTATACATATTTTTGAGAAGTTTTTTAAGAAGTTTTCACTATAACATTGATGATTAAGGCGGTCTGTATACAAGGTGCCCGTGAGCATTGCGAGACTTTTTAATTAAGCATTCCTGGTAATATTTAGAAACTAAAATGTCGTAAAAAAATTCTGTATTAGGCCTAGTTTCAGAGATAATTAAATGTTTTTCGAAATCATTTTTCGCCATAAGTCGGTAGGTACGAAATACATTTTTGACTGCGGTATTGCTACTCGAGGTCTAGTCTGGACATACCTATTGATTGACATCGAAAAATTTAAAAAAATGTATTCGAGAGGCTACCCCCAAATAAAAAAAAACTTTTTAGTTAATTTTAGGTTATGTGTTTATCAATAAAGAATATGTTTTATGTGTGTTCAAAAAAGGAAAAAAAAAAAAACAAAACTTCACAAAAAGTCATATAACATTTTTTGCTTCTGTTGCCATCAGAAATGCACCGTTAAAATCTCTTGCAATGCTCACGGGCACCTTGTATAGAAGTCTACCGCGTAATGCCAAAATCAAAATTTCGTTATTTGCCTCTTATCGCTCGAATATGCAAGAGTGATAGAGAGGCACATAACGAAATTTCAGTTTTCGTGTTTCGCGGTAGGCCCTCAGTATGTGCTAGAGGCGCCCCTTTCGCAGAGTTTTGCGTAATATCTCCTATTTTCAAGCGTGGTTGAATGCTGGATACGTCTGTGCCTTCGATGCCTAACCTGTCAAAAAACGATCACAATTTTATTTATTTATTTAACCTTTATTGTACAATACAAAAAAGTACAAATGGCGGACTTATTGCCTTAAGGTATTCTCTACCAGTCAACCATTGGGCCAAACAGAAACTTACAATAGGGTTGTTTCCAATTTTTTGAAACGCTTGTAATACGTTCGATATTAACTAAAAGTTGCCCTAACATTCAACTTTTATACTAAAAACGGCTTTAAATATGTTAAATTAACAAAATATGTTTTGACAGATGCTTTCGCGCCCAAAACGCTCTTTGAAAATTGTGTGACGTCACAGTTTACGGTTTGACACATAACTACATACACACGTAGAAGATACGAACTGTCAACTGACATTTGTCATTTGTTGTCTATTGCCTAACTGTCAACAGTGTCAATCCGAGAGTTGTGACGTCATCAGAATCTTCAATGACGTTTCGAGTTTGGTCACGTGACGAGTGCCAAAAGATATTTTAAATTCAATATTTACAAAAATATGGTCATTACAGGTCCCCTAAAAGTAGTCTAACATGTTCTTATAATCCAAAAGAATTTATTGGGATACAATTCTGCCCTAAGATTTGTAGATGGAAACAACCCTATTGGAGAATATATGCGCAGAAACGCACAATATATGGCGGACGAATGTTTCATGTTTGAATGTCACCATATTTAAGACATTAATTTTTTTATTCGCTAGTGTGATGAAAACATTGTAATTCCAGGGGTAAGAAAATTGCAAATTCGAGTCTTGAATTTACTCCAGTCTGCGGCTGTCGTGAATTTATACCCTTGTTTATAATATTTCACTATCTCCCTCGTTCCACAACAACTAGATGTTGTGTACAATCCGTTGGCATCGTATTTTTTTCGGAAACGTTCGTATTTGTCATGGTACTTAAATCAACCCTAGTACTTTTTGTACTGAGACCATAAAGAAATGAGTGCTCACTCCATTCATCAGTTTTCTTACCAAAACGCTTATTATTATCGTAAGCGAAAATGTCGACATCTAGGGTCAAGTAGCGAATTTACCAGTAACGCTACTTGACACTAGATGGCGCGACTGACGAAAAGTGTATTGCTCAACAATTTACAACTAATAAGTATTACAAGCAGAAGGAATTAAAAATAAAGTTCCGGTTAATCTGGTTATAATATTAGCTGAAAATTGTTGACCATTAGACTTTTCGTTCGTCGCACAAGGGCGGATCCACCGTTGTGGGCACGATGGGCATGCCCACAACCCTAATAGGGTGCCCTATTGATTCGCCGAGTAAAATTACATCGATTTGTTTCGCTGACGCTTTTGCAGAGGACTATTTGGCAGAATTTCATTACACAGAGTAGTCAGTTGGCAACTTGGCATAACATTGATAAGCAGATTTACTTTAGAATAATCCTTAATTTACACAAAAGCAAATTGAATGGTATGTGAACCAAGACTAGCAAACGTTAATCGACTAAAAGTTACATCTAGGTACGAATAAATCCCTCTGAGAAACGATTTTCGGCGAAACGTTGTCTGCGAATCGATAATCCCTTAAAGACTTGTGACGTAACACTTTCACGGTCTATTGAGATGGATAGGCTGATGATTGTTAATGAGCGAGCTCGTAACTTCGACTCGCACTTGGCCGATTTTTGGGTGGCTGTGACCACAACCTTTTTTGAGGGTTGGATCCGCGCCTGACGTCGCAACATCTATTGTCCAGTAGCAGTAGTAGATGTCGACTACGAAAATAATAAGCGTTTTGGTAAGAAAACTGATGTATGGAGTGAGCACTCTATGGTTACTTCATAAGTAAGACTGACTGAAATAGCATAACACATTCGTGCGTTTCCGTGAAAATCGTCTCACGGAATTTTCCTTAAAAAAAAACAACGGGTTGCAGTCCGGGAGTGCCGGCAGAAGTGAAAACTTGAATATTAACGTTGTGCATTTTTTATACTACGTCGGTGGCAAACAAGCATACGGCCCGCCTGATGGTAAGCAGCCTCCGTAGCCTATGTACACCTGCAACTCCAGAGGAGTTACATGCGCGTTGCCGACCCTAAACCGGCCCCCCATCATTGAGCTCTGGCAACCTTACTCACCGGCAGGAACACAACACTATGAGTAGGGTTTATATTTTGTAATGGTTTGGGAATAATTTTGCACGAATTGCTTTATTTATCAGTATAAAAGTACTATCATTTATGTGGTAAAATACAATATTCATTTATACACAAACATGACAACTTATATTACATAAAAAATTTAACACTTCAGAACTATTACAATTCAATGACGTTGTAACAGTTTTTCGATCAGGTCAAGTGTCCGTCTTACGAACTTTCAATCTGTCGAATCTGTCGGTCACGTGACCTGTCGCGAGTTTAACATTTTTCCCCCATCACAAAAAGTGCACAGCGCCGCTAAAGAAGTTTTCACTTCAAAAATCTTATACGATTTACAAGTATTACAACCGTATAGAATTACAATCGTAGAGACATACTTGGTCCCACATTTAGAAATATTTATTAACTATAACTAAAATACAACATAAATGGGACTTCGCGTATAATGTGGAGTCTTCCTTCGAGCCCACGGGGACAATGGCGTCCTCGAAACGTCTAAGGTAATTTCAAAACTTAAATCCCGTTTACGTAAATACAAATTCGTAAACATCGTGAAAGTTTAAATCAGTGTTTTACATCATAAATGAAATGAAATAGTGTTCGGAATTCATACAAAATAACAGTTGACAGACTGTCAATCATTGGGGCTAGAATGTCAAACACTAGAAAGCCATCAGATATATCGGAGCGGCTATGGTACTCACAAATATCTGAACACGCCTCTATTGTCAAGCCGTTAGAGTGCGTGTTCAGATATTTATGAGCACCTCGCCCGCTCCGATATATCTGATGGCGACTGTACATTTATAAAATATACGACATTAAAAAAGGCAGTTATTCAGGTCATTCACACCAAGTGGCGTTCAAAACACCGATTACTGTTCATCATATTTTTTTCTATTAACTAGCTTATATATACAATTACATAAATTAACTTAATTCTAATGAGAACACAATTAAAAATATTTGGCACAGTACATTATTTTATTGAAAAGGTATACTTAAAAAAATTGTTGCAAAAAAAAAATACACAAAGAAAATGAGAGTATTATAATAAATTATTTATTAAGAGGCTGTCAATACCTAAAGCGCGCACACTGTCTATTTGTATCGGAGTAAATGAGATAGCACTGTCGCATGTTACTGGGCCTGGGCAAGGGAATAATAAGAAAAATATTTAAATAAAAAAAGTGGATTATTAGTGTAATATTTTACTCAACAGCGGTTTAGATATAAATGTTTTGAAATTGTAATTTTAATTGCAGACCCATAAGTCAAAACAATAAAGACATAAAACCGTTTAATTGTGATTTTAAGACCAATCTTTGCAATTATTTTCTATCGAGCCGATTTCGTTCAATCATGTATCGAGTACAACCACGGTCTTTGAAATATAATTAATATGAACATATATTTTTCTTACTTGACTAAAACAAATAGTCTTTCTTAAAAAACTGTTTAAGTAACATCAATTTCAAGGACATTGGGTGTTGACAGCCTCTTAACCTCTGTAACTCGGAGAAAATAATAAAACCGTACGCTACGCGTATGTATTATTACCTCTCCAATACGATTTTTTCACTCATAACTTGAAACCTCTCTAAGACGAATAAAAATCCTTGACAACCTCTCCAAGTCAATACCCTCTGTAAGACGACAACTCGTTAACACGATCGTTTTGACGTTTCTCTTCAGAACCCCTAGTGTACATTTATTCCATAGCGTGACGTGACGTACGCGTTTGCGTTAAGTCTCCTTTAAAATGAGACTTGACGCAAACGCGTACGTCACGTCTCGCTATCGAATACATTTACACTAGGGGTACAGATTCGTGGTATCGAGATTTCACTGTATGTAGTTAGACATCTATTTTCAATTGATATAAACTATAATTTCAGTAAGGCATAAGTTCTTTGTCTCTAGTATGCATTTTGGTATGACTTCGTAATGCGGCGGGCTTGCGGAACGCGCTGCCACACACGTTGCACACGAACGGACGTTCGCCAGTATGACATCTGTAACAGACATTTAAAAAAAAATCAATTCAATTCAATTTATTTGCAATTTTTTTTTTAGTATATGGAAAACCAACAGCGCTATATATATCTAGAACTTCCAATAGAATTACAGAGCCAATTACAGGTTCTCACTTATAGAAATACAATAAATTATAAAAAGTTTTTGCCCATCCTACAGCATAAGAACAGATCTATATATATATATATATATGATTCATTTTTACAAAAATAAATTTAAAAAAAAGAAAAAGTAGTTGAATCCTGTAAGTACATATTCAATAATGCACCGAGCCTTGTCCTGCGCCAGAATTATTGTCACCCATGAAGTGTCTAATTAATTTATTTTTTATTACTGCTATGCTATCATTATATATGTCGATATCACAATTTATAGAAACTTTATTTAAACTCATGCCTGCCCTGCATATGAAATGTAGTAATACAATAACCCCCTTATTCATAAACGTGTACTAAAGTTACGATGCCGCTGATCACCGCTTGTCCCTTTCCATCATACCTATACGTCGGAAAGGGACAAACGATGATCAGCGGCATCGTTACTTTAGTACACGTTTATGAATAAGGGGGTAAGTTGTTATATAAGCCTCAGATTGTGATGGATTGTGGTAGTGGCGCCCCCTACGCAGTTTCGCGTAATATTCCCTATTGTAGGTATTATATTCCTTGTTTTTTGTCCCCAAAAAATGTGACGTATCTTTTTGTGTTTTCATAATCTTCAGCTAGAAAGATATGCAATAGCACTCAACTGTTTTTATTTATTTGATAGAAGACACAAATACAAACGTGACAGAGTGGTCAGAAACAAGACAACGAAAATCATTTTGACCTAGTTTTAACGCCATGAACACCTAAAGTCGTTATTACTAGTTGTCCCACAGCGCCAAGGACAACTATAGGTGTTATGGCGGACGCTTTCGAAGTAATCTGGACAATTACAAGGTGTAGCTCGCTTGCGCCAGTTACCTTGGCGTATAAGTGACGTTTTTGTTTATGACTTAGCATCAAGAATTTAACCAAGGAATGAACGGTTGGTGCTATGAGGATTGAGGATAGCAGTAGGCGGTAGAAGAATGCAGTGATTCAGAGCAAATTTACTATGACAGGAGGCCGGACAGACAGACACACAAGTGGTCCTATAAGAGCTCTGTTTTTTCCGTTTATGGCACAGACGTGTAGTGTCAAAAATTGAGAAAGGTATGTTGAGATGGTTTGGACACGTGGAAAGAATGAGTGAAAAAAGGCTAACAAAGAGAGTGTATAAGGGAGAAGTAGAAGAGGGAGATGGAAAGGCCAAGCCTTTTGCTGATTTTCTCTGATCAAATCGGGGAAATCTTGAAGAAAAGTCCAGTCAAGAGCACCCTAAACGGGCGAGCGTGTATGAGCAATATTATGAAAGTGAAGGAAGCGAGAAGTATATCAGGATCGTAGCAAATGAAAATCCGTGGTCTCTGCCTAGGGTCTCCGGGAAATAGGCGTGATTATATGTATCGAATGGGAGGCGATGGGTATTTTTTTTAATGTGTTTCGGTGGCTGCCATTCCTCAACCGACCAACGGAGCGGCAGCTGACGTCCACGAGGGTTCATCATACATAGCCGTTAACCACTACACGAGTTATCGCCCGGGAGGCGACTGGTCATGGAAATCTGTTCCTGGCTCGCGGTCAATAATACTCGTAAAAGTCACCCACCTGATATGTGAGACGAGATCGTTTTTCTGCACGAAAGCCTTCTCGCAGTGTGAGCACTGATAAGGTTTCTCCCCTGTGTGGGTACGACGGTGGTTCTTCAGGGTTCCTGAGGCTGCGAATCTGTGTGCAAAAATAACGGTCAGTGAGCAACGGACGAGAATAACCATAAAAGTCTGTTTAGAGCTCAAAAATGATCCCATATGTATTGTTCCGCGAGTGACTCAACTGTACTGCGCGCGCGCAGCTTGGCAACGTCTAATATTGTAATACCGCAACATGTTTGACATGTAGAATTATATTTTAGCCAATCAAAACTTTTAGTGATTAATCACCAGAGATCGGCCAAATTAGCGTCATTGATCGCCATAATGTGGACATGACTCCAGAATTGTTTGAATAATTAATTATTTAATTATTTTAATCAATTTTTAACCTGAGATTGGATTTTGTTTCATATCAATAAGTAACACAAAGATTTCTTATAAAGTAGATTTATTTTAAAAAAATCAGTATTTTTTCAAATTTTCTGTATTCTGACCCAAAGACGGACATGTAACGTAAACATAGGGACTTTCTATCACCGCACTGCTCGCCGTCGGCAGGGAATTCATCCTCACACCTTAGAACCTAAATGGTCGCGTACTGTGCGGTTCAAGAAGAATTTCCTCCCGCGGACGCTCCGGCTGTGGAATGAGCTCCCTTCCGAGGTTTTCCCGAGAGTCTACAGTATGGGGTTCTTCAAAAAAGGAGTGTACAGGTTTTTAAAGGGTCGGCAACGCGCATGTAGCACCTCTGGAGTTGCAGGCGTCCATAGGCTGCGGTGACTGCTTACCATCAGGCGGGCCGTATGCTTGTTTGCCACCGTCGTGGTATAAAAAAAAAGCGGCCAAGTGCGAGTCGGGCTCGCTCATGAAGGGTTCCGTGCCATTTATGACGTATTAAAAAAACTACTTACTAGATCTCGTTCAAACCAATTTTCGGTGGAAGTTTGCATGGCAATGTATATCATATATTTCTTTTTGATTTTTCATTCTGTTATTTTAGAAGTTACGGGGGGGGGGGGGGGGGGGGACACATTTTACCACTTTGGAAGTGTCTCTCGCGCAAACTATTCAGTTTAGAAAAAATATATATTAGAAACCTCAATATCATTTTTAAAGACCTATCCATAGATACCCCACACGTATGGGTTTGATGAAAAAAGATTTTTTGAGTTTCAGTTCTTAGTATGGGGAACCCCCAAAATTTATTGTTTTTTTTCTATTTTTGTGTAAAAAACCTAATGCGGTTCATAAAATACATCTACTTACAAAGTTTTAACAGTATAGCTGTTATAGTTTCGGAAAAAAGTGGCGGTGACATAATCGGACAGACAGACGGACATCACGAATCTATAAGGGTTCCGTTTTTTGCCATTTGGCTACGGAACCCTAAAAAGGGAGCACACTGTCGGTATTCTATTAAAACTCCGCTGGTAACCCACTGTTCTTAATGAAGCAAACTTAAGTAGCTTAATAGGAATATTGTTATGCCATTAGAATTCAGTTTATTTTCTGTTCTAAGTATTGGATGATAGTCACAATATCTGGATTTCTTTCAAGGTCGGCTTTTGTTTTGCATTGCAAACGGTTTCCTATTTCTCCTCGTATATTCTCCAGATTATTTGCTCCATTAACATAAGTGGATTGCAAGCGGAGTTTTTCAGCACTTAAAATATATTTTTGATATAATTATCAATTTTGGTACAAGCTTTTATCGCTGACTGTACTTTTCTTTCCACAGGCAACTAATAATCATCGAGCAAATTCTAAAAACCCCAAACACAATTAGGTTGCGTTGTTTTATCAGAGTTCCTATGTCCACCTCTTGTCTCCATCATCAGATCAGCTCGATGGTACCATAACATTGCATTGTCACCCGACTTACATATGTATGCAAATTTTCAGCTCAATCGGAAACCGGGAAGTAGATCAAATTTAACTTGCAAGATTTGATTACAAACAGACAATGGTCAGGTGAAAGTAAATAAAAGCTTGTAAAAATAAATAGACTGAATAGTGAGAAATTTTTTTTTCATAATCTTCATTTAGGAAATCAATACCATTAGAAGTATTAGAACAAATTAAATTTTGTTCAGAAAATAAATTCGACCAATGCTGCCGTGACCCCGGTGGCCGAGTGGCTCGGGCACCTGCCGCGATAGCAGAGGACGCTGGTTCGATTCCAGCCTGGGGCACTGGAGGCCTTGGTCACTTTTTCTTAGTATATGATATGTTTATTTCAGTTTATAATTTTGGAAATCTTTAGACTAGGAATCCAAATAAAATTTCCGATAAGAAATTAATTAAATTATTAGTCATGTAATCAAATTTGGAGTCATGCCCATATTATAGCGAGCACGATAATTTGGCCGATCTCTGCCAATCACACTTTTTGGAATACCTGGAAATTGTACTGGATAATTTTCTCTTGTAAAATAATCAACGAGGGGGGGGTCGGGTTTAGGGTCGGCAACGCGCATGTAACTCCTTTGGAGCTGCAGGCGTACATAGGCTACGGAGACTGCTTACCATCAGGCGGGCCGTATGCTTGTTTGCCACCGACGTGGTATAAAAAAAAAATGGACATATAGGATGTTCTTTTATGGATATCCAAGTTTTTTGTCACCTCATATGGCACAGGTCGCACGCGAAAGGCCTCTCCCCGCTGTGCGTCCGTCTGTGTTTGACCAGGGACGAGGACGTCGTGAACCCGTTACCACACTCGTCACATATGAAAGGGTGTGCGCCGCTGTGCTTCCGTGTGTGGGCTACTAGTTCGCCTTTTGACACAAATCTGTAAAAAAAAAACAAAAAAAAAAAGTTGATGACTAAAATTAGAAATTAAATTAAAAATCAAATCAAATTGTAGTTATGTATTTATAAGTATGTATTAATATGTTTATGGATATGTAGTTTTTTTTTGTATATATGCCTTTGCACCTAATGCATCATATAGTTTTTACTTGTTTCTAGGGTTAGCTACTTCTTTAAAGTCTTACCGTCATGTACATAATTATTATCTTAGTTTGACTACCATTTCGTATGTATCTCTCTCACATATTTAAAGGTTAGCCGGAAGAGATCCCTTAAGGGGATAAGTTCGCCTTTGTACACATTTACTGTGCTCTTTCTATGTTATGTACTTGTTTTGTGCAATAAAGTGTTTACTACTACTGCTACTAAATCAGTCAATAGGCAAATTTTACTAACAAACAATACAAATACCTTAAGAAATATCAAAAGGATTATTGATATGGGATAAAATTAGTAAGAGAGACGTATCGAGTGACGTCACAATATATTGTGATACTGATTTAAAATAATTGAAAACACAAAAATATCCTCGTAAGGCCCAAGGTCCTACCTATAGGACTTATTCAGTTCGATGAAATTTAAATCATATTCAATTGGAACAGAGTTGCATTTGGTTAGTTTCATTCAATTTTCAAACAAAATAAAATCAACTGTATTCCCTGCACTATATTGGAGGTTGTATATGTGTGTGCTGGCACAATAGTAAACTTATTACGACACATATATGACACTCGTTTGAATTTGTTATGTTTTTGTACAGCTGTCTGATGTCAATCACTTGCAATATAATATTCACCACGAGAACTAGTGTTTTAACTATCAGCTCCACTACTCTGCTTAAGAGCCTAAACTAGGGTTCTTCCAATAGGTCATGTGCCTCACGCACTGATAGTGCTAGTTTAGTAAAAGTGTGGTAGAAATATTTGAGTAGTTGTGAAACTTGCGTAAATTATGTCTGAAGAGAACGGCATAAGTGGTATCAAAAAGCTGAAGGGATCGTCGGACTATTTCTATGTTTGTGTACAGTCAGGCACAATAGTTTGGAATTAATTAGTTTGAAATTTTATTTTATGTACCGAGTACAGACAAGTACAAAAGTGACTTTGTATGTCCGTAATAGTTTAAGAGGGCGTATTGGAGGTTGTATATGTGTGTGCTGGCACAATAGTAAACTTATTACGACACATATATGACACTCGTTTGAATTTGTTATGTTTTTGTACAGCTGTCTGATGTCAATCACTTGCAATATAATATTCACCACGAGAACTAGTGTTTTAACTATCAGCTCCACTACTCTGCTTAAGAGCCTAAACTAGGGTTCTTCCAATACACTATAGGTTCAAATTCTAGTGGCAAATTTAGGATTTTTCATTTCTATGGCTGGGCCTTAGGAGGTTATGATAGGTAGTTGGTTATTTTTATAATATTCTAATAATTTCCAGCAAAGTTGAAAGAAAGGCTTGACAAATTTTATCATTATCGTCACGAATATTCGGCTGCTAGTGCTTTTTTGTGGACGAAGTCCCGGGCACACGCTAATTTAAACTACGGACATAATTTCAGCATTGAGTACGTCTGTGTGCAGTGATCGCACGTGAATGGTTTTTATCCAAGGTGACGGTGCAAGATGACTAGATTTGTTTTATGACCAAAGCTGCGGCCTCAGGAGCACTGGTATGGCTTTACTTACCTCTGAGTACAGTGGTCACATGCGAATGGTTTCAATCCAAGATGGCGGCGCATGTGTTGGGCTAGGTTGGTTTTCTGGCTAAAGCCTTGGCCGCATGTGCTCATATATGGTTTCATTTCATTTCATTTATTCATTGCAACCATGGTATTATAGATGTTCTTAAAATAAAGTGAGTTCAATCATGGAGCCTACTAGCCTACTAGCCACTTACCTCTGAGTACAGTGGTCACATGCGAATGGTTTCAATCCAAGATGGCGGCGCATGTGTTGGGCTAGGTTGGTTTTCTGGCTAAAGCCACGGCCGCAGGTGGAACAAAGGTATGGCTTTTCTCCGGTATGTGTCCTGAAAGTTTACAATTTTTGAATGAATATAAGGCTTAAATTAATTACCCTACTTCGTAATAATCTCAGCCCTGGGGGCCTATCCGAAATTCGCAAATTGCGGGGATTTTTCTCTTTTACTCTCACTAAGAGGTAAATTAGAGTGACAGAAAAATGCCCGCAATTGACGAACTTCGATTTTCCCAGGCTCGTCTCGTGCATGAGAAGGATTGGGCTATGCTGGGCCATAGCAGGTTGGCGACTTCATATGCAATTTTACTTTTCTTTGCAGGTGTATACAATATTTTTCCTTCACCAAAAAGGAAGTCTGTACATAAGCTTCAAAAATTATTGTTACAATCCAGGATTTAAATGCATAACTTAGAGTTCAAAGACAATATTTCTGAATCCTCCACTAAGACGTTTTACATATATTATATGAAATAATTAAATTTTGTAGAAAATACACAGTTTGATATGGGACAAATTTAAGCTAAGCTTATAATAAGTTCTACATAGGCAACAATAAATGATAAAGCGGACCCCAGGCTCCCAGCAAAATGCTGCGGGGACAACGCGAGGAAGAAGAAAGAACAATAAATGATAAATGACATACTTGTCTATGCTTATCACACAAAGAAATATCTTAGCTGGGATGCATACCCAGGACAAAGAGAATTAAGAAGACCAAGAGTGCTCACTCCATACAACGGTTTTGTTACCAAAAATGCTATTATTTTGGTAGTCTACATCTAGCGTCAAGTAGTGGAACTCTCAGTACTGCTACTCGCAAATAGATATCGCAACAAACAAAAAGTCTAATGCTCAACGATTTTCAGCTAATACGAGTATTATAACCAGAGTAAGCATAGGAGTTGAAAATAGAGTACCGGTTACTCTGGTTATAATATAAGCGGTACAAAAAAACAGCAGGAAAAGACTGGGAAAACAAAGCAGGCGACCGAAAAATCTGGAGATCACTGGAGGAAGCCTATACCCGGACAGGGGCCTTAACTTACTAAGATCAGATCATCTAGATGGTACCATAATATTGCATTGTCACCCGACTTACATATGTATGCAAATTTTCATCGGAAACCGGGAAGTGGGTCAAATTTAACTTGCAAGATTTGATTACAAACAGACAACGGTCAGGTGAAAGTAAATAAAAGCTTGTAAAAAAGGGCTTAATAATAAAAATAAAGGTATAAAGACTAACATTTTAAGAAATGTGGAGACTTGTAAGTTTAGTTTGCCACATTCTTGGGGCTAAAACTCACACGAATTTGAAGATTTTGTAGCCCTCCCCTCATCCTTGTCACACTACATTTGGCTAACCCCTCCCCCCCCTGGTGTGATGTGCATATTTTGCAATTTTTGTTTTCTATGAAGTTGACAATTTTTATAAATTATTTTTATTTAAACACATTTTGTTTTTTACAAAAGCAATGTTATAACATGAAACATGATTAGGAATTAAAAGTACATCCATGGAAATTATTATCATTGCAAAAAAAAATTAATAGTTTTTTTCGGTTATATATTAAAGTGACGCAAGGTTTGTGACTCCCCCCTCCCCCTTATCACAACATGTCACATTTTCTTAATCCCCTCCCTCCTGTGTGTCGTAATTACCTCTATGGTGTACAACAAAACTGTCAAAAATTCATGAAGGGGAGGAATATTAATAACATCCACTATAATAACGGTTTCAGAGTGTTGTTGGGGTTGCTTCGATTTTGCAGTACGGGATGTTTGCAGAAGCTCACATAGATAGCTTTTAAGCCATAATGCCCAAGAGAGTGGCCTCCCTGATGCGCCGTGTGAGGGCCACCCCAACAGCCTACTGAACACTGTTGACAGTTTAGATCGTCCAATAGTTGCTAAATGGAATGCAATGGACATGAACAATAGAGGTGTTATTGGGTTATTTTAGTTATAAGACATGGATTTGACTTGATTGAATGAAGAAATGAAGGAGGCCTACACCCGAAGGGTAGAGAAGGGCTAAAGAAGAAGAAGAGGAAGACATGGATTTAGGTTAATTTAATTTAATGTATTATATGGATCAATTAAAGAAAATTATTGCATTTTAAATCACGACATTCTAAATTCTCAATGAAATTCGATACATATATAAAATTATTTCTAAGAAGTATAACATAATACAAACAGAGTGACTTAAATTAAATGTTACCTG
The DNA here is from genome assembly GCF_033807575.1 of Cydia pomonella. Taxonomy (NCBI): domain Eukaryota; kingdom Metazoa; phylum Arthropoda; class Insecta; order Lepidoptera; family Tortricidae; genus Cydia; species Cydia pomonella. The sequence goes on from NC_084728.1 coordinate 3,936,065, forward strand.
ATGTGGTCAGTCAATGTCGACAACATATAAAATGACTTATTGCAATACTGGCACGAATGCTTCTTATCAATTTTATGCAAATCTTTATGAATCTCCAAACTTTCTTGCGTCGCAAAGTTTTTCAGGCAAAAATCACAACTGAAACCTTTTTCATTCGCATGTAAAGTCACCATGTGATTGTCTAAATGTGCTTTATGTTTAAATTCTCTTTTACAACTACCACAAGTGTATTTAACATCATCTTTCCTTCCGTGGATACTTAAATGATTCGTCAAACCAGATTTACTTATAAATTTACGCATGCATAAGGAACATTGGTATTTCTTCTCAATATCTTTCTTTTCTTTATGTTTACGTTTATGTAAGTTTAAAGAATTTGCTGATTTGAATGTCTGGTTGCATTTTTCGCATTCAAATTTCTCTTTTTCTAATGAATTGTCTATTTTGTTATTTATGTCTATAGCCATAGGCGCTTCAAATGTGTCTTTATCTATTTTAGGTTCAAACTCGATTAACATAGATTCAGTATCATGCTCCGAGTATTCATTATCAAAATGACTATCTTCAATATAATCATTATTTATTTCCTCTTTAACTAAACTTTCATTTTCTTCTTTTTCTGAGACAGTTTCTAAAGTTATTATATTCGCTTTGGCATTTGAAAAGAGTGTGAATTCACTAAATAATGATACTTTTTTTATTTGATGAAAGTTAAACACATGTTTTTCTAGTAAAGCTATTTCAGAATATTTGCTGAAGCAAATAGAACACTGGTACGGCTCGTCCGTGCTTTCAGGCGGTTTATTTTCATACTTTATCAAAGATAAACTTGACGAGGATTCATCATTGAAGAGTTTCCTTAACTTTGCCTCAACGTCCAAACATCGACTTCTAAAATAAGCAGCTTTACACAAAAACCTTTCGCATTTATCACAAACTTGTTTAGGAAGGCTATCATCATTGTTAATGCTAATATTTGCAATGATTTCAAGTAAATCGGTCGCACATTTTTCGTCTTGCAATTTGTGAAACACTGATCTCATATTGGCACCTTCGCACATGCAAGTTCTACATATGGTATTAGCATCTAATTTATTACTTTCCATGTTAAAATGAATAGCTTTTTCTTTTAATTATTCACGAAATAATGTCTTCGAAATCACAAATAAAGGTCACAAAAATAATAATAACACCCAAACCCTTGAGCTCTCTTTTTTGACTGACGCGACCTTGGCGTTGGCGAGCGTGACAATTTAGTGTGCGTTCAGAAACTGCAGATAGTGCAGTTGTATTTTTCTTGCATTAATAAATTTCTAAACATAATTAATTTGTTTTACTTCACTTTTATCATTTATTACTGTATATAATACACATTAATGCATATAATAAAGCATTTAATTAAAATGTTTTTTTATTTTTATTTACAGAAACCATGTCTCAAACATTTCACACAGGTGTGTATTAACCACCTATTTTAAGAAGTACTATTTTTACTTTGTATGTCTATGATTTTTACCCATGTAGCAGTATTCTACAGTGCATCTTCTTTAATTAGGTTTATGTGTCAATTAATGTGTCACTGTCAGTCTCTTTTTCGTGAGGTGGACTATGAGGTGTATGGTTGTTAGGTTATAATTTAGTTATAATAACTATTTTTGCCTAAAAGTAAAGAAAAGTGAATAAAAATGAAGATCCTTACAAACGAGAATAATACTTCGACGCTGAAATTATTAATTGCCGCCAACTTGGCCGGCAAAAAAGTAGAACTGCAAAATGTTTCCTTTGAAGGTAGGTTTTTCTTTTATTTGCCGATCGTATTGGATTAGTCATAGTTTTTATTTTGGGAATGCATGCAAGCTTATTACTATTCTATGGAGTGGATGGTACTGGACAGATAAATATTGTTAAAAGATACAGTATATTGAGTTAGTAACACAATAACAAAGAAACATAACACATCTTTGCGGGAATTGCTGCTTAAACTGTTTTACTAACAGCTCAATCTGATATAATGTTGCGTCAGATTTTCTGCTCATTGAAATGCTTCAATAAAAATTCTAATCAAAATTTCCCAGTATTTACAGTTACCTCTATGGCCTCTTAATTATTTGTCTCAAAATAGAAAAATTCATTACACTATAATTTTAACAACAAAAATTCTGTGAGACAATGAAATATTAAATATATTTAAAAAAAATTAACCTGTTTTAATCTATTTAATAATACATAATAATTGAAATTGTAATCGCAATTAAATATATTGATAGCAGTTTTGTCAATTGCTTATAAAGTTATAACAAGAACTTGGAAGATTATTGTGATTCTCTTATCATAAATGTTTTTGATTTTTTAAACAATCGACAACTTTTTTTTCTGTATCTTTACATAATACACATCTGGGCTATAACTAGACCCCGCTAGCGGAGGTGCAAAATGGTAGCTGTCAAGTTCTTAGGGATAGGTAAAAATATTTATGATGTCGATATTGATACTTGATCTTTCCGTACACTCAGTTTTTTTAATGTATAAGTACCATTTATTTGACTACAATTCCACATGTTTTTTTTTGGATACATGATAATCATTGTCATTAGAAATAGTTATAAACTATTATTAGTACAACAAAAACGCTATTATTGCTATTTTACTTTTCTTATGTTTCGAGTTGCAGGGCAGTGCATGAACGCTCTAGAGATAAACCTTTTCAATAGAGGTTAATACTGGCCACTTACACTGATAAGTACAAATTTTACAAAGTTTGTTGGATGGCAAAAGTGTCGAAATTTCAGATGATGTAAATGAGAATACAGTACAAAATTACGCCAAATGTTCATTTTTGCCAATTACTTCTGTCAAAGTAGAAAGTCGTTTTCCTTCTTAAAATGGATTTTCAGCTACAGAAGAAGAAGTCTAACTCCCATTAACCAATATATTACGAGACATATATTTCTAAAAATAAATAGGGCTAAGATAATAATATATTAAGTTAATTGTGCAACATAAATTTAAATGTAAGTTAATTGAAATTTTTAGTTTTATTTTTGTTTCTTTTAACCATTGTTTTGTTATTGTTACTTAGCAAAGGGGGCGTCCATTAATCGCGTCATATTGTATAGGGGGGGGAGGGGGTCAGCAAAAAATCACCAATGATCACCACAGGGGACGGGGGGGGTATGGACACGTATCACGTGTATTTTTTTTTTCATCTGTGCTATACTGTATTATAGTCAATAATAATCCTTCACGTGTACTTAGGTTCATTTGTTAGAAAACTGTTCTTTAGTTATCGAAAAAAATACACGTCATATTGGATGGGGGGGGGGGGGGGGGGGGGGGGTCCTGAAAATATCACCAAAGATCACCATGGGGGAGGGGGGGGGTCTAAAACAAGCCAAAAACGTATGACGCGATTAATGGACGCCCCCAAACCAGTAAGGAAGAGCGGTGTCTCTTGACACAGGTATCTTGTATACTTAAAAAGAGACGCCAATCTGCATATTGTTAAGTTATGAAGTTACTGAATAAATTATTATTTTATATATTTATCGTGACTGTACTAGATTACTGCAGAGAATCTAAAAAAAACCTTTGGTGGAAATAAAAGAGAGATTTACATTTTGTTTTTAATCCATTTTGGTTCCTGCTATGAAGATAATGATATATTCTTAGTTATGATGAAAGATTGAAGAAAAATCTTCAATTTATAAAAATTAAAAATGTTTAATACATGTTCATTTTATAATTATATAGCCCTATTTTATAAAATTAACACATTTAATTAAAGTCTTAGACTATCATTATGGTAAAGAAAAAATATCGATATAGAGCTATAATTATCGAAATGTAGCAAGTATTTCAAAATAATTTTTACCCATCCCTAAGAATGGCTCGAAATTGACAGCTACCATTTTGCACCAACGATAGCGGGGTCTAACTATAACCGTGAAAATCGTAGTCAATTGCGAGCATTTTTCTCTGTCACTCTAATTACGTCTTAGTGAGAGTAAAAGAGAAGATCCCAGTAATTTGCGAATTTTGGTTTTCGCGGTAGGCCACCTGTATCAGCTTCCTTTTTTTTCATAGTGTTACCTCTGTAAACTATTATAGTATTTTTTAAACAGGAAGGGTATGCTATTAGATGTCATCTCAATACAATTTTGCAAGTTTTGGCGTTCTAGCAGGTTATAAATTGTATGGAGATGTCATATATCAGTGTACCCTTCCTGTTTGAAGAATGGAGGAAAAAGAAGTGTGGGGATATATATATACATATAATCACGCCTATTTCCCGGGGTAGGCAGGCAGAGACCACGGAGTTCTGCTTGCTACGATCCTGACATGACATACCTCTTTTGCTACCTTCACTTTCATATCATTTCTCATACATGCTCGCTGGTTTAGGGTGCTCTTGACCAGGCCTTTCTTCAGGATTTCCCCGATTTGATCAGAGAAAGTCCGCCAAAGTCTACCCGGTCCTGTGCTGCTTGGGTAACCTCCTTCCAACCCATCCCCAATACACCCAACTCTTGCTCCAACGGCACAGCGCCAAGTCAATTTAGGGCAACTTGTGCCATCCTGGTTTTTACTTTCACTAGTTTGTATATCTTGCGGAGATCCGTGTGTAAGTTGTCGATTGGCAGGGAAAACTCTCTTGGTAGGGTGCTTGCACGGTACTTAGCTCATTAATTAGTTATTCGAGTTAGCATGTGTAGGTCAAAAGTCCTTGATAAATATCAGTGGCTCTTTTAGGGGGTCATCCATTAATTACATCAGACGTTTAGGGGGAGGGAAGGGGTCAAGAAAATCTGACATGTTGTGACAAAGGGGAGGGGAGAGTCACAACTTTATGACGACACTTTAAAGTTTAACATCATCAGCAGGGGTCGGACAAAAAGTGCGGATGACGTCAAACCACTTATAGGATGATTTCAAATAGTATTTTTGATTTTCATAAACAATTATCATTTATCAACCTCTTTATTAAACGATATCGTCACTTGAAATGAGTAAGTACGTTTATGACTGACACATTGTCAATCAGATGAACAATAAATTGACTTCGTTATTGTTTAGCTATTGTATCTTCACGATTATATTTAGCTAAAATTTATATTTACTAATGTATAAGAAAACGCTCTAAAATGTCATCTTTACTCGAATATTGTGGCAATCCCACAGACTTGTTCTAACTGATTTCAAATAATTATACCTTATGGTAACAAGTTTCGTGAAATTTATTTTATTCACTACATCACCCTACCACCTGTATTATTAATTCCATGGATTTATTTACGACTATTTTGTTACTTCATTAATACTACTTTGTTACTACATGTCACACGGAAGTTTAAATACAAACTCAAACATCATCCTGTGTGCAAGATTACGTCATTTTTACGTCATCCGCACTTTTTGTCCGACCCCTGATCATCAGTAATAAAAAAAAATATTCATTATTTTTAATTCGCTGTACTGTTAAGTAACAACTTTTTTGGAAAGATTTAATTTTCTTTTCTAATCAGTTTTAACTCGATTTCCCGATTTCATTGAAAACCTAATTGCCAAAATTGTGGGGGGAGGGGCTTGCGAAATGTGACAAAGTGTGACAAGGAGGGGGGAGGGGTAAAAAAACCAAGAAATTCGTGTGATGTAATTAATGGATGACCCCTAGGTTGTGGAGCATATTACTTGCTATAGTGGCTCTGATGTTGAAGTCGTCAATAATGTTGTTAGTTTCAACTTTTTATTGTAATTCTTGAAAGCTTCACCCAAATTGTTCATATACTGATGTATAATTTCATGTTGTTGTTACTAACAAAACCATGCATATATATTATCATCAACTAACCCGGGTGCTGGCAACTCTTAAGCCGTGTCTGTGATTGCAGGCGTGTTCGCAGGCCCTCGCTCGCTGCCACTCCTCGAGGTGGACGACCAGCTCGCCTTCTTCTCCAGCAACGCTGCCACGCAGTACCTGTTCCCGGTGCTGGACATGTCGCAGAATGGACAGAGGTAAGCTGTAAATTACATTATGTAATATACTATAAGGATAAATAGTATAATTTATAATAGCATACCTATTTCACATTGTTTTTGTGTATTATTGATATTATTTTCGATGGTGAAATTTTTCATATTATGTATGATTAAGGTGGTTCGATTTCCATACAAAAAACGATTGCGTTTTATGAAGTCATTATACACTATTACTACCAGGGATCGGAACCGGTTTTTTGCAAAAACATCGAAATAACCATATATTTCGGTTTATTTTATACTCTAAATGTAGGACTCAGTTGTGTTTTCAGATAACGACTTCGTATTATTAGATTGCATAATTAGAAATGAAGTAATTAACAAAGAACGAAAAAATACCGTTTTCTTTCCCATACAAAAAATACCGGTTTCAGATCCCTGATTAGGAAATATGTGCGCATCTATCTACTTTCGACTATTAGTTTGCGCTAAATTTATAGAAAAACTATGTTTCATGCAGAAATCACGCAAACAACGTTATATTTTTCTATCAAAGTAACACCAAAATACCTTAATGAAATTAATTTATTTGGATTATCTTGCTATTATTAAAATTTATTTCTGAATATCACAATATAGTTTCTTATAAATTGACATTAATGTAATTTGTGCTGTAATCACATGTTGTGAAATAAATAAATCTAATCTAATCTATATAAAAAGAAAATATATTTATTTTTATCTGTTTTGGTTTTTTTAATACCTCATTTTAAGGTTTGTATATCCCTGATACCAACTACCTAATCTAGCTGATTTTGTACAAAAAAGGATTGGGCAGATTAAGTGATAGATTGAGCTGTCCAACTGTCATTTTATATATTAACTTTATATTAATAACAGAGCTTAAGTATGAGCCTTGAAAATAACAGTTTACTGTATCTACATCAATCACGAGCAAGTAAACTTAAACGGCCGAACAGCAGCGAGGTCGTCTAGTACTACAAGGCTATCCATGTTCTAATTATTCTGATAATTTTTTGTTTCAGCCAACAGATGCAAGAATGGGAGGCGACGAGACTGCAACCTGCCGTCTCAGCTGTACTCGCCGCTAAGACAGTGCCGGCTGATCTCAAGCAAGCGCTGGACGCACTGCTACAACACGTCGAGGCCATCGTCGCTGCTAAGAAATACTTGTTTGGAGTAAGTTTATCCTTAATATAACTATGATAGTACTAGTAATTTCTACAAAAGGGAAGAGGAGGATTGCCGGTGAGGATAATTCAGCCGGCTGAGCAGCAGCGAGGTCGTTAAGTAATATGAAGCAGGCATTCCTGTTTCGGTCGAAGTATTAGTATATGAGAGGCGACGAAATACCTTCTATGCTCGTCGCTAAGACGGTACCAGCTGATCGTAAGCAAGCGCTGGACGCACTACTACAACACGTCGAGGCCATTGTCACTGCTAAGAAATACGTGTTTGGACTGAGTTTATCCTTAACCTAACTGGGAGTATTATAATAGTAGGTACCTACTACCTAGTAGTATTTTCTACAAAAGTTGGGAAGAGGATTAAAGCTGGTGAGGATAATTTAGATCGCTAAGTATCAGCGAGGTCGTCCATTAATACGAGGCATGCTGTCCAGAGGATCATCCACAAAATCTAAAATTCGTTATGTAAATGTAGCCAAGGCGAGACCATAAAGCTCGCACTGTCAAAAAGTTATCAGATCTCTTGTAGAGCCAAGCTTCTAACTCTACAAGGCCTAACTTCACAAACTCTACACCTTAGTCAACATATATGGCTTGGCCGTGTCGATATTTATTTACTTATATTTTACTTTCAGGACATGCTGTCAGCAGCCGACATATCGTTATGGAGCACCCTGTACCCCCTGTACCACAGCGAAGCCCTAAAGACGTATTTGGCTCCATACACAAACACGCAGCGGTGGTACGCTGATATCGCACAGGCCAAAGCTGTTCAGGTAAATAAAGAAATATATAAGTTTAAAAAAAAAACATTTTCTCGCTGACTGTATTATTCTTTCCACAGGCAACTAATACTCACCGAGACATTTCTAACAACCTCAAACACAATGACCACTGAGTTCCCATGGTCACCTCCTGTCTCCATCATTAGATCAGCTCAATATCATAATAATATTGCATTGTCATCCAATTTACATATATATGCAAAATTACAGCTCAATTAGAAATCGGGAAGTGGGTCAATTTTAGACTAACAGGGCAAGTTAAATAAAAGCTTGTAAAAACCTGACAAGGGCGAGTCGGACTCGCCCACTAAAGGTTCCGTACTAATATAACTTATTTTTATTAAATTCTTTTATCTTTTACAAATGAATTGTTTTCAGATTATTTCCTGTACAGTCAGCGTCAAATACTTCGTAGCAGTCAAAGTAGCCAAATAGTTCGGTACACCATATATTTAGTATGCTACGAAGTATTTGACGCTGACTGTACTTGTAGTGTTAGACGATATTACTTGCTAAATTTCATAGTTCTAGGTCAACGCGAAGTAGCTTATAAATTTTGATTCCCTTGAGTGTCGAAATATACGTTTTTAGGGTTCCGTAGCCAAATGGCAAAAAACGGAACCCTTATAGATTCGTCATGTCCGTCTGTCTGTCCGTTTATGTCACAGCCACTTTTTTCCGAAACTATAACAGCTATACTGCTCCAACTTGGTAAGTAGATGTATTCTATGAACCGCATTAAGATTTTTACACAAAAATAGAAAAACAACAATAAATTTTGGGGGTTCCCCATACTGAACTGAAACTCAAAAAATCTTTTTTCATCAAATCCATACGTGTGGGGTATCTATGGATAGGTCTTCAAAAATGATATTGAAGTTTCTAATATAATTTTTTTCTAAACTGAATAGTTTGCGCGAGAGACACTTCCGAAGTGGTAAAATGTGTCCCCCCCCCTGTAACTTCTAAAATAACAGAATGAAAAATCTAATAAAAATATATTATACATTACCACGCAAACTTCCACCGAAAATTGGTTTGAACGAGATCTAGTAAGTAGTTTTTTTTTAATACGTCATAGATGGTACGGAACCCTTATGGGCGAGTCCGACTCGCACTTGGCCGCTTTTTTTCTGGCATAAACAGCCGTAGCTTTTTTCGGCATAGTTCGAATTTTTCTTAGTATATGCATTTCTTAGTGAAGGCTTATGGCGCCCCCTGGCCATCCCTAAGGTACAACAGTATGGTTCGGCCAGAAAGTTGAATAAATTTAAGAGAAGGGCCACACTTGCAGAAAAAATGTATTTTGATCGATTATCGTGGGCGAATGCCATATACTAATTATTTCATAAGACCGTTGGCGGGCCGGATAAAATCCTTTCGCGGGCTGGAGCTGGCCCGCGGGCCGTACTTTGCCCACCATTGTTCTAGCTGCATCAACTCATAAGCCTTCAGTTTCAGTAAGAAATGCATATACTTGGAAAAATTCGACCTATGCCTACTTGACCCCGGTGGCCGAATGGCTGAGGCACCTGCCGCGATAGCAGAGGCGGCTGGTTCGATTCCAGCCGTGGTATTTTTTTCTTAGTATTAGACATTTATTTTAGTTTATAATACTGCAGTAATATCACAGTGTGGCTAAGCTAAATTAGACCCACTTTCCATTTATTTAATTGAGCTGAAACTTCACCTAAATGTAAGCAATATTAATTTTAACTGGTGACCGAAGAGCTGGCGGCTTCCTCGCACAACGTATCAGTATTGCGATACAACGAGGAAATGCCGCCAGCATCCTTGGTACAATGCCTCAAGGGCCTATTTTAGATATAAGCTAGTTATAGTAATCATCTGTATATATCCATTTAGCAATACTATGGTAACATCGATCTGATCTGTCTATCTGTGATAAAACAATACAACATAATTGTGTTTCGGTTTATTACAATTGTTGCGACGAGTATTAGTGGCCTGAAAGAAAAGTACAGTCAGCGAAAAGAAATTTTTGACAAAAACTTATTTTCGTAATATTTTAAGTCCATGTTTACAATGACTTAATTTAATTATGATGACCAGACATAGAAGTTTTTGTGGCAAAATGAAATATCGACATGTCTGTACTGAATCGACGTTACCTTATCGTTACCTATATACCTATATTTTATGAAGTGAAGATAGCTACCACAAAATACACAAAACGTTCGATATCTTGTTTAATATATTGGTCGTTTTCTATTCTTTTAGCACTGTATACTACGGTATATGTTATTATTTTAAAGTAAAAAATAAATGTAATAAATGAATTATGTAAAGATTTGTAATTAATTTACATTCTCGAAATATCTCGGTATTAGTTAACAGCAAGTAGAATTTAATTTCTTAATTATTAATCTATGACTGACTTATCGATGTTACATTTTTTGAAACCCTCGTTTTTGCCACGATAACTTCTATGTCTGATGATTGGTTTAGGAAGCGGTGAAGCAGTGGGGTGGTTCAGTGGACAAGCCTTTCGCTCCGGTCTCAGCTCTGGGTGCCCCGCAGTTGGCCAGCCTAGCGTCTCCTGTTGGGTATGTATTACAGAGTATTTTTGATGTGACCACATATTCCATATCCCTTTACAGGCTGGTTAAATGTTACGATGTGTATTTTAATGAAATTGTCATTTTCATGTTGTATGACAATGTGTATAAAAAGAATGTGATTCAGTTGCTTCAAACAAAACATGAGGTACTAAAAGTCGCTCCGATGGACCGTGACGTTTCGTACTTCCAGGTGATCAAAAGTCACAGGTGGTAGCTTTTCTAGATTTCGTGCCACGAATATAGGTACCAAGTCAGGTTCCGTCGTTTTAAAAAGCTGGATAATATCATTTATTTCACGTTGAGTCTTTCCGTCGCCTTTACGTTGAACATTTCGCTTTCTTTTCGGTAAAGATTCAAACAGTAACGTCTTCGAGGTTTGAATTTCGTCACTTGTAAACGATGTAGTGCATAGGCGCACTAGACTTTCCTCGCCCATTACAGAAATTTTGTTCTGTATATACGATAACATTTCATCGATAATAATATTACACTTAGTACATTTCACCGCACTCTACATTTTTTTTTTTTTAATACGACACTCGCTCACGCGCCGATACCGGAGAAGAGAAACCGTGCGCCACCTATGAGTGCGCACGCGTGACTAATATGTTACTGTATCTACAAACCTAACCTGTGTTCATTTTAGCTTTATATCCTGTATATTGTTACCTAGCGCTATATATTGTAGATGTATCAGTAGGTAATCTAGTAATCTGTCGACGATAAATAAATAATAAATAAAAATAAATATTATAGGACATTATTACACAAATTGACTAAGTCCCACAGTAAGCTCAATAAGGCTTGTGTTGAGGGTACTTAGACAACGATATTTATAATATATAAATATTTATAAATACTTAAATATATAGAAAACACCCATGACTCAGGAACAAATATCCATGCTCAACACACAAATAAATGCTCTTACCAGGATTTGAACCCGGGACCATCAGCTTCCTAGGTCAAACCGGTCGTCAAACGAAACGAAACGATGTTGTTGGTCTCACACTTTATTATTCCTTGTATTCTATTTCTGTGTCTAAACCTGTGTGTTATACTGTTTTATGTCCCAAATAAATAGAAAAAAAAAACCACAGCTACTTAGTGAAGGCCCTAATGAATTAACTTTTGTGTTTTTTTTTATAAAAAGTTATTTACAAGACTTTTATTTTCCATTAATAAATAATTCAGCACGCTACATCAACATCACGACTGCCATAAGCGATTTGTCGCCGCACATGTTTTTAAAAAATATTTACGTTCTTTTAATTAGGGCTAAATTAATATATTTAATATGTATATATAACCCGATTCATAGCTCTAAAAGCTACGTCTCGTATCATTTTACGGTTGTATTAAAATAGTTATTTACGATACAAGTGGAGAAAATAGGAAAAACGCAACGAGTAGTGATTAAATCGACACGACATGCGAATTATCTATTCGCACGTGTATCGTACAACGTTTTACAGTACATATGACTCTTTAAAGTTTCGACATATGCACGGAAAGTGCTCATTCCCGCACGCGTGCGTGAAAGTAGCACCATATGTACTGTAAATACATGTTGTATACCATGGCAGGGGTCGGATATCAGTATTTTCTTTCTTTCGTCTATTATTTAATTTTTAATGGGCCAATCTAATAATACGAAGAAGTTATCTACATACATGATTCAGTCCCACGTAAAGAGCATACTTAAAATAATTCAAAATATTGGACTATTTCTGTTTTTTTTTTAATACCGGTTCTGAGCCATGGACCTCAGTCTAAGTATAAAGTACCTATAGACGTGACCATAATAATATTTCCAAGGCTTGGCTTTTGCTATTTTCAATAGTGAGTATTATAGTTTGAATTTTTTTTACGCCTAAGACCCTAATATGTTAAACAAACCATTGTTTCTTGTGTGATCGATGGGCTCCCGTGTTGAGCGCGTGCCAAAGCAATGTCGCAAAAAACGGCTGTATCGTGATGGTTTTAAGATTCAAATCTATGTACATGTAACATGTTTTGGTAATGTAGGACGATCGGCCACCTAACGTAGGCGGGCGCTCATATCATTACACACTACAACATATATAAAGGTCTTAGGCGTAAAAATCATTTGAGAAAATTCTTCCATAAGAAAAGTTTTCTTTTCTTTTTGCTCCAAAATCACTTTTCTGTGATCCCCGCCAAGTAAACACTGTTTTTAAACGCAGAAATAATTAACTTTATTTTCATCTAGGACCCCAATGGAAGGACCAGCAGTGGTACCAGGGCCCACAGATGAAGAAATAGCCAGTGCTAAGGAGAGTTGGGAAAACGGCCGCAGTCGGTTACAGGCGCCGCTGAAGCAGGACAAATTCGCGTAAGTCTATCTCCCTCACACTAACAGTCTACGGAAGAAATAGCCAGTGCCAAAGAGAGCTGGGAAAACGGCCGCAGTCGGTTACAGGTGCCGCTGAAGCAGGACAAATTCGCGTAAGTCTATCTCCCTCACACTAGCAGCAAGAGTTGAGAAAACGGCCGCAGTCGGTTACAGGCGCTGCTAAAGTAGGACAAATTTTCGCAAGTCTATCTCCCTTACACTAGCAGCAAGAGTTGGGAAAACGGCCGCAGTCGGTTACAGGCGTTGCTGAAGTAGGACAAATTTTCGCAAGTCTATCTCCCTCACACTAGCAGCAAGAGTTGGGAAAACGGCCGCAGTCGGTTACAGGCGCTGCTGAAGTAGGACAAATTTTCGCAAGTCTATCTCCCTCACACTAGCATTAAGAGTTGGGAAAACGGCCGCAGTCGGTTACAGGCGCCGCTGAAGCAGGACAAATACGCGTAAGTCTATCTCCCTCACACTAACAGTCTACGGAAGAACCAGTGCCAAAGAGAATTGGGAAAACGGCCGCAGTCGATTACGGGCGCCGCTGAAGCAGGACAAATTCGCGTAAGCATGCCATCTCTTTCATATAACACCGGTATGATTGGCTTAAGGTGCAGTAGGTTCAAAAAAGGAGTGTAAAAAAATCGTATCGCTTTATTGCATCACAGTACTTCTGCCATAAATTTAATTTGCAATCTTGAGGTTTTTCTTGAGGAATTTAATGGATTCGAATCATGAGTTTCTGCTCTATAAAAAAAATCATATACATAGGTCTAAAACGCATTAAAAATATGCCATTTTTGCACAAAAGCTAAAATATGAAAGTTGCTTCTCAAAAAATCTTTTTTTATTTGCTGTATTACTTGCTTGTTTCAGAATGCCAGTGAAAGACAGAAAGAACGTGTTGATCACGTCGTCCCTGCCCTACGTGAACAACGTACCGCATTTAGGGAACATCATAGGCTGCGTGTTGTCAGGAGATATCTTTGCCAGGTAAGCACATAGTAGATGTTAATAAATTAATAGGTTAAAAAACACTAGAAATACACGCTTGAAACCTGATCGTGTTCAAAGTCCATTACGTGACCTTTCTCACAAGTGCATACACGACTATGACACGATATTCCATCATGGAATGCCAGTGCCTATCTTCCGGCTTCATCATCAGACCTTGAAACCTAATCATGGTCAAAGTTCATTACAAGACTTTTCTTACAAACTCAAACACAGCTATGATACGATATTCCATCATGAAGTTCCAGTTCATATCTTCCGGCTCCATCATCAGATCAGTTCGACAGTACTATATTATTGTATTGTCATCAGAACTACATACAGCTGCCAATTTTCATGACGCTACGATCCTTGGAAGATGGTTAAATTAGTTACCTTAGATTCCATTACATAGTTAGTTACACACAGGTCGACCTAATAAAACCGTGTTAATAGTATTTTATGCAACAGTTGTATAAGAAGGGTCAAAAAAGGCGAGTGGCGTGAGTTACAATGTGAGCCGGAGCCGAAGGCGTAGGCCAACATAGTTTTACATGTATGTAAAATGTATAATTGTTGGTGCAATAAATAATATTTACTTACTTACTTACTGATACGTTGTGCGAGGAAGCCGCCAGCTCTTCGGTCACCAGTTACATCAACCAGACATTTCACGATTTCTCCAAAAAACTTGTGCGCGCTGGGACCCCATGGACCTAGAGTTTCAATGCCAAATTTGACTTGTACCTCAAGATGCGTGCCGTAAAAAGTAAGTATTTTTGCTCACAGACCGGCGGACCTGCGTCGGCTGAATGCCAATTCATGGCAGGAAACCGCGCTGGATCGGGACAGGTGGCGTTCTCTCGTTTCGGAGGCCAAGATTCTTTTTGGATCGCTGAGCCAAAGCAGTTAGTTTGCTCACAGAATTTTTTTATTGCTTGTTCACAGATATTGTCGACTATGTGATTACAATACAATATACATATGCGGCACGGACGAGTATGGCACAGCCACCGAAACCAAAGTATGTACAACACAATCACAGATCGATTTCCTTATTAAATTATATTTATGAGTCCTTATTATAAGCTAAATCTTAAATCTTAAAGTACGATTCACACCGAACGGGCGGAGTAGGAGCGTATTTCACATTTGTATGGCCTCAAGCCGGTCGGCTCCTCGCGGACGCGGACGGCTCCGGATGGACCTCTGGAGTTGCAGGCGTCCATAGGTTAAGGTAACTGCTTACCATCAGGCGGGCCGTACGCTTGTTTGCCACCGACGTTGTATAAAAAAGGCAACTAATAACCCTATACACAATTAGAGGTTGTGTTGTTTTATTACAGAGTTCCTATGGCCACCTCCTGTCTCAATGAGATCAGCTCGATGGTACCATAATATTCTATTGTCACCCAACTTACATATGTATGCAAATTTTCAGTTTCTTCGGAAACCGGGATGTGGGTCAAATTTAACTTGCAAGATTTGATTACAGACACACACAGACAACGAGACAGGCTTACAATACATATGGTGCTACTTTATCGCACTAGTGAGATAATTAACACTTTACGTGCCTATGTCGAAACTTTAAAGGGCAATATGTACTAAAACGTTGTACACGTGCGAATAGCTAATTCGCTACTTTTCGCACTTGTAATGTACTATTTTGTGACCTAATTTAATTTTTATTGAGCCCTGTCGAATTATCTACACCAAACAATTATTTTACGCCAATTTGTTTATTCAAATTTGTTATTCTATTAAGAGGCAACAGGAGTGGTCATTTATCCATACAAAGGTACTCGACTGTTTCCACCGTGGTTTTTGAAGCTAGAGCAATTATTTTTTCAACACAAATTATTATTATTAATATCTGTGTCGGACTGTTTTGCTTTTTTTTATATTTTTTTTTCTTAACGCGCTAGTGCATTTCTAATATTTGCAAAGACGGCCTAATTTACTAGGCCGCAAAGAGAATCATGGTATTCAAAACTGACATTAAATAATTACACAAATTGACTAAGTCCCACGGTAAGCTCAATAAGGCTTGTGTTGCGGGTACTTAGACAACGATATATATAATATATACATATTTATAAATACTTAAATACATAGAAAACATCCATGACTCAGGAACAAATATCCATGCTCATCACACGAATAAATGCCCTTACCAGGATTTGAACCCGGGACCATCGGCCTCATAGGCAGGGTCACTACCCACTAGGTCAACCGGTCGTCATTAATTAGCCGAAATAGCAAAACAGTCCGATACAGATAATTTCATTACATTTGGTTAAGTTTTGGAGGAGGAAATAACTCGATTACGAAACATCGTTTTTTAGATTTTTACACAGGATTTTTCACCTAACCTGGCGTCGTCCTTGTCGCACTAGTTTTAGGAGCCGCTTCCGTTAGCGAGACGGATATATTAATCTAAAATATTTAAATCTCAGTTCCCGTATCCTCTTAATTCACAGGCTCTACAAGAGGGCCTCACACCGCAACAGATCTGCGACAAATTCTTCGAAATACACAACTCCGTGTATCGCTGGTTTGACATAGGATTTGACATATTCGGACGCACCACTACACCCGAACACACACAGTAAGTTTGGCTAGGAGTTCCATTTTGTTACGATAATTCCATTGTGTCACAGCATATGTTCCATTGTGATACAACACCCCGGTTGACGGATTAAAGAAGTACACTATAGTTTAGTCTACGATGTTTTTATTGGCCAATTGACTTATTTACATATTCTTTATTCATTTAATTACAGATTAGTACAAAAACTGTTCCTTCAAGTGAAAGAAAATGGGTTCATCAGCTCACAAACTGTCGATCAACTGCACTGCGAGAAATGTGACAAGTTCTTGGCTGACAGGTATGTTTTTATACATATTTTACTTGTTCAAATAATAATTCAGCCTATATACGTCCCAATGCTGGGCACAGGCCCCCTCTCATGAGCGAGAGGGCTTAGGCTATAGTCCCCACGCTAGCCCAGAGGGCTTGGGTTATAGTCCCCACGCTAGCCCAGAGGGCTTGGGCTATAGTCCCCACGCTAGCCCAGAGTGCTTGGGCTATAGTCCCCACGCTAGCCCAGAGGGCTTGGGCTATAGTCCCCACGCTAGCCCAATGCGGATGGGGACTTCACATACAGCTTTGAATTTCTTCGCAGTTGTATGCATGTTTTCCTTCATCGAAAAGCTAGTGGTAAATATCAAATAATATTTAGTACATAAGTTCCGAAAAACTCATTGGTACGAGCCGGGATTTGAACCCGCGACCTCCGGATTGAAAGTCGGACGTCATACCCACTCGGCCACCACCGCTTTAAATAATAAATAAATAAATATTATTGGAACATTCTTACACAAATTGACTAAGTTTCACGGTAACCTCAAGAAGGTTTGTGTTGTGGGTCAGACAACGATATATATAATATACAAATACTTAAATACATAAATGTGTATGTATTTAACATAAAAAACATCCATGACTCAGGAATAAATATCTGTGTTCATCACGCAAATAAATGCCCTTACCAGGATTTGAACCCAGGACCATCGGCTTCATAGGCAGGGTCACTACCGGCCAGACTGGTCGTCAAATCGACTTGTATTTTAACTTCTAGCGTCCCACGGTCCTAATACTAGAACAAAAAACCGGCCAAGTGCGAGTGCACCGAGGGTTCCGTATAAACCTGTAGGTCTATAAGTAAAAGTTTACCTATCATGACAATCGAGTCATATCAATTGTTAAAATATTTTTATTATATGATGTAACTAATAATTTACGGTTTTCGCAATTTTTCCTTTATCTTTGCTATAAGACGTTGCTTCGTACCAAATTTCAAGATTCTGAGTTCACGGGAAGTACCCTGTAGGTTTTGATTCCCTCGCGCTAAACGGCTGTATCTTTTGATTGCGTTGGCTTAGAAGTTTGATCTTTTCACAGCTCCAATGGAAAGTAGGCCTGAGTATTTGATATAAGTTCCAGCTTGATACCTCCACGCGTTCCTGAGAAAAAGGGTCTTGACAGACAGACAGACGGACGGACAACAAAGTGATCCTATAAGGATTCCGTTTTTTCCTTTCGATGTACGGAACCCTAAAAATTACCTCGCTTATTAATTGTTATGTTTTATAGGTTCGTAGAAGGCACCTGCCCCCACCCCGGTTGTCTCTACGAAGACGCCAGAGGCGACCAATGCGACAAGTGCGGCAAGCTCGTCAACGCGATAGAACTTATAAAGCCGCGCTGCAAAATATGCGGAGACTCGCCAGCGGTGCGGCCCAGCGAGCAGCTGTTCATAGAGCTGGCACAGGTGAGACAGCCATGTAGTGACGAGTGAGACAGCTGTAGTAATATGAGACACGCCGGCGGTGCCCAGCGAGCAGCTGTTCATAGAGCTGGCACAGGTGAGACAGCCATGTAGTGACGAGTGAGACAGCTGTAGTAATATGAGACACGCCGGCGGTGCCCAGCGAGCAGCTGTTCATAGAGCTGGCACAGGTGAGACAGCCATGTAGTGACGAGTGAGACAGCTGTAGTAATATGAGACACGCCGGCGGTGCCCAGCGAGCAGCTGTTCATAGAGCTGGCACAGGTGAGACAGCCATGTAGTGACGAGTGAGACAGCTGTAGTAATATGAGACACGCCGGCGGTGCCCAGCGAGCAGCTGTTCATAGAGCTGGCACAGGTGAGACAGCCATGTAGTGACGAGTGAGACAGCTGTAGTAATATGAGACACGCCGGCGGTGCCCAGTGAGCAGCTGTTCATAGAGCTGGCACAGGTGAGACAGCCATATGGTGACGAGTGAGACAGCTGTAGTAATATGAGACACGCCGGCGGTGCCCAGCGAGCAGCTGTTCATAGAGCTGGCACAGGTGAGACAGCCATATGGTGACGAGTGAGACAGCTGTAGTAATATGAGACACGCCGGCGGTGCCCAGCGAGCAGCTGTTCATAGAGCTGGCACAGGTGAGACAGCCATATGGTGACGAGTGAGACAGCTGTAGTAATATGAGACACGCCGGCGGTGCCCAGCGAGCAGCTGTTCATAGAGCTGGCACAGGTGAGACAGCCATATGGTGACGAGTGAGACAGCTGTAGTAATATGAGACACGCCGGCGGTGCCCAGCGAGCAGCTGTTCATAGAGCTGGCACAGGTGAGACAGCCATATAGTGGCGAGTGAGACAGCTATAGTAATATGGGATACGCCGGCGGTGCCCAGCGAGCAGCTGTTCATAGAGCTGGCACAGGTGAGACAGGCATATAGTGACGAGTGAGACAGCTGTAGTAATATGAGACACGCCGGCGGTGCCCAGCGAGCAGCTGTTCATAGAGCTGGCACAGGTGAGACAGACATGTAGTGACGAGTGAGACAGCTATAGTAATATGAGACACGCCGGCGGTGCCCAGCGAGCAGCTGTTCATAGAGCTGGCACAGGTGAGACAGGCATGTAGTGACGAGTGAGACAGCTATAGTAATATGAGACACGCCGGCGGTGCCCAGCGAGCAGCTGTTCATAGAGCTGGCGCAGGTGAAGCTCAATAAGGCTTGTGTTGTGGGTATTCTTATCTTAGACAGTTTTAAAATCTTTAATTAGATGAACTTAAGCAATGAAAAAGTACAGTC
Organism: Cydia pomonella; assembly: GCF_033807575.1. Taxonomy (NCBI): domain Eukaryota; kingdom Metazoa; phylum Arthropoda; class Insecta; order Lepidoptera; family Tortricidae; genus Cydia; species Cydia pomonella. Next base: position 3,955,625 of record NC_084728.1, read on the forward strand.
AGCTATAAAAAAAAATCCACTTTTTTTTTAGTTGGAACCCGCCTTACGTTCTTGGTGGAGCAGAGTGGAGCAGGGCTGGTCCCCCTCGGCGCGCGCCGTGGCCCGCTCGTGGCTGCGGGAGCCGCTGCGCGCGCGCGCTGTGACCAGGGACCTCAAGTGGGGCGTGCCGGTCCCCGTCGAGGGGTTCACCAATAAGGTGGGTCCATAGACATAGGCTCCTAGCGAGACTTGCAGACAGTAGACGAACCATCAAAAGAAAAAATATGTGGACTTTTGACTGGACTTAGAAAAAAATGGGCACCTGCAGAACAAACTCTTAACATATCGTATTTTTTTGGACCCGGGTACGTCCTTAAACTACGTCCAAAAGAGAGGTATGGGCATTGTGAATGTGATCTCGCTTTGTGTGGCAGGGCACAGCCAGAGGATGTCATTCCAGATCTAGAGCAGAGGCCAACTGGGGAAGTACCTCCATCTTATAGAAAACAGCAGCCACATAACACTAGACCCTACTCATAGTGTTGTGTTCCTGCCGGTGAGTAAGGTTGCCAGAGCTGAACGAGGGCGGGGGCGGGTTTAGGGTCGGCAACGCGCATGTAACTCCTCTGGAGTTGCAGGCGTACATAGGCTACGGAGACTGCTTACCAACAGGCGGGCCGTATGCTTGTTTGCCACCGACGTATAAAAAAAAAGTATTCTATAAAAGTAGGAAAATAAAGTCCCGAAAGGTAGAAGACGGATTCGCTGATAGTTTCTGTAGTGTATTGACGTTTCGAGCGCTTAAGTCATGGTGACGTCACTAACAGTTACGATCAGTCAAATACAAATAAATACAAATACTTTATTAATAACGCCAAGTTACTCGTACATGTCAGGTACATTCTATATCAAATTTAAAATTAATTGAAATATTATTTGATTTTAATATACACATTGAAATATTACAGTAAAACATTCAAATTCTTACTAGAGAAATTATGTCATAGGGAGTTCGTAGAACTCGTTTACGGAATAAAATACATGATTAAGGCCACTTGCGTAATCTAGCTTTGAAGACCACCGCAGAAGTTGCATCTTTTTTTATTAAGTCATCCATGATACCATGGTCGCATTTTTATCACCTGTCATGTCATGCGTCACTTTCGCACTTACATACATGTTAGAACTTGACAGTCATGGTGACAAATGATAAAGAGGGAACCATCTTAGCCCCACAGGTAGTCTATTATACACAGACGGGCCCGAGATGTATACAGACTTTTCTTGCTTGTTGCTACGCATCGACATACGCAGTCGAGGTTAGACCGGCGAGCAGTGCGGATGTATCACGGGATGTAACGTGTTGCCGAACCGTTGGAAATACATTATAACGTATGATTTACTGAAGTAAACACAGTACATTACAGTTTCCAAGAAACAAGGTACCTAATTTGGGTCCCATAAAACAGACAATTTTTTTCTGCTTTCAATATGCCTTATTTTGAAAAATGTATACCACATGTATTGTTTTTATACAATATTAAGCTCGAACGGATTGTTTTTATACAATAATCCGTAAACGTGTCGCCTCCCTGATGCACAGGATATGGAACAGCACCAACAGCATCCTGAAAGCCATTGCCGAGAGATGGGACAATCCTATCTTATTTTTCTGGGTGAGAAAACACATGTTGTCGAGTTTTATCGCCCGGAAAATATTGTTATAGGATTATTTATGTTTTATTAATTTAATTTTTTTTTTATTACAGATAAATCACAATTACAGAATATTTGATCAAAAAGTATCGTTAAACCACAATGGTTTGTCTCGATACTCCAACCATATATATATATATTTATATATTTATTGATAGTCATCATTGTTTACTAACCATTTTTCTACATGGATTTGATAAAGTCTGACTTAAAATAAATGCATTTATTCATTCATTCATTGTTCCTTGCACAGTTCTCCATAGAAAAGCATTATTTTTAAGTGATATTCTTAAACAAGTAGGAATGTCCTCTTTTCGGCCGATCCAGCCCATAGTGGGCTGTCACCAGTGACCTGAATTCACCAATAAGGTACTCACACTTCACTGACTCAGCATCCTGAAGTGGATCTTGGCTTCCGACACTAGATTTCGTCTTTCCTGCCCATTCTGTGCGATCCCAAGCCATTTAACCGGTTGAATGTCGCACAAGGTTTTCCAGACCTCGTCTATCCACCGATACTGTAACGAGGGATACGGTCTATACTATGTATCTTTAGGTATTTAAATAAAAATAAACAAAATCTACCCTCAAATGGCTCCTTAAGCCAGTTGAGGGTAGATTAAAACATTACATGATCAAATAATGTACGTTAAAGTCAAGTCGTTCAGTGACAGATCCAGGTGGTTTGGATCCAGGATCGCACTCGTTGAGCTCTGGCAACCTTACTCACCGGCAGGAACACAACACTTATTTGGCTGCGGTATTCTGTAAGGTGAAGGTACTTCCCCAGTTGGGCTCTGCTCTAGATCTGGAATGACATCCGCTGTGCTGTGCCCTACCACACAAAGCGAGATGATATTTACAGTGCCCATACATATCTTTTGGACGTAGTTTAAGGACAAGGACCCGGGACATTCATAGTAGCTAAACATCTGTATGTATCTATTGTATCTAGTGTATTTGTTACAGGTGTTCTACGTATGGTTCGATGCCCCGGTAGGGTATTTGAGTATAACACAATGTCTCACTAAAGACTACGAGAAATGGTGGAAACCCGATAAAGATATACATGTAAGTACCTTTACAGTACATATCGTCGCTATACTTACTCAAAGTCGTATCTGATATACGTATCTAATATATAGATACGAGGTTGATTAAGTATAGCGACGATATGGTGCTAATTTACCGCCCTAGAGCGGTAACTAGCACTGTACGTGCGTATGTCGAAAATATAATGGGCCAAATGTATTGTAAAACGTTGTACAACACACGTGTGAAAAGGTAATTCGCAACTCTATTATATAAATGGCTAAATGAATCATTTAATGGACACATGCAGACAGACCAAGGACATTTTACCGGAACTGAACTATTTACTTGCTCAACTAACGCTGGGATACGCGCACCTTTGCGCCGTCTTTGCAATTCATACAATAAAATGTTCACGGCCGCAGACATTTTCAATACAAGTAGAATAAGTTTCAAAAAACAAATCCTTGAAATACTAGCTGAGACAACTTAGTATCTTCGTACAATTTGTATCATTGCCATCTAGTCGCTAGAGCGCGTTAAGTTTAGCATAGTTTACTGTAGCATTACCTTACCTATATTATATATAGTTCTTAGTGAGAGCGTTTTAGGAGGTAGGTGCACGTCTATTGCAATGTATAACCTATCACTTATACTATTATTGTACTTGCTTCTGTTGTTTCTCCAATAAAATAAAATAAAAATAAAATACTACTGAAAACACCTAGACACCTACGTAAAATAGTAGGTACAATATGGGTAAAAAGGACAGCCATATGTGCAGGGCGTGCATGGAAGAAGAGGAAACAACAAAACACATTCTCCTAGACTGCAAACAGGTAGAAGTATACAGGAACAAATACCTAGGGACTCCGTGCACACTAAAAGAGGCAGCAACCCGAAAACTTTGCTAGGCTTCGTGGAGGAGCTGGGGTGGTTAGAGTAGCGCTACCTCGTTTCACGCAGAATAGATAAATAGATAGAATACTCTTTATTGGCACACCTCAGTTAAAGGTACAGCTTAAAGAAAAACAATTGATTAGTGATAGAGGCAGACAACAGGCGGTCTTATCGCTAAAGAGCGATCTCTTCCAGACAACCTTACACACGAATAAAATAGGCACAATGGTTGTCGACTTGCGGAAAATGCCCAGAAGCACTATCTAAATAATTTAATAATTGTTTACTTTACGTAATTTAGACTGGAAAATGTTTTGTATTTATATACCTAGTAAAAAAATTATGAATTCCTTGCGGCGTACTCGCACAACGCATTTTTGAATTCGACTTTTAAGTTTCGACAATCGACGCAAGAATGTTAGGCCGGGGTCGTTTTCACCCGCCGCCCGCGGCGTCTGAATGGTATGTTCGGGAATGCTCGGGAGTGGTCGTTTTCGCCCGCCGCGTGCGGCGTCCCCCACGCGGCGGGCGAAAACGACCACTCCCGAGCATTCCCGAACATACCATTCAGACGCCGCGGGCGGCGGGCCGCTGTCGGCCGCGGGCGGCGGGTGAAAACGACCCCGGCCTTAGGCTTACTGACAACATTCTTGACAGTATCTCGCCCGCGAGATAAACTACCCACCTTTATCTAACTGTATTAATTAGAGAGGGTCGGCTAGTCTATCCCCCGGGCAAGATACTATTGCATCGCTCCTGTGTTAGACGTACTGCCAACATTCTTGCGTCGACATTTCAACAGGGTCGCCATGTAAAGCATAATTTAATTGATTTGTATTTTAGGTGAAGTTGTACCAATTCATGGCGAAAGACAACGTTCCGTTCCACGCTATTATGTTCCCGACGGCGATCATCGCGGCTAACCAGGGCCATGTGCTTGTTGACCACATTTTCGCTACAGGTAGAAGCACAAAAAAATACTGGGCATTATTGTGTTGTGTTTTGACGACCGGTTTGGCCTAGTGGGTAGTGACCCTGCCTACGAAGCTGATGGTCCCGGGTTCAAATCCTGGTAGGGCATTTATTCGTGTGATCAGCATGGATATTTGTTCCTGAGTCATGGATGTTTTCTATGTATTTAAGTATTTATACATATTTATATATTATATATATCGTTGTCTAAAGTACCCTCAACACAAGCCTTATTGAGCTTACTGTGGGCCTAAATTTGTGTAATAATGTCCTATAATATTTATTTATTTATGTATTGTGGTATTTTATATTTAAAAAAAATGTTTTTATAAAAGCTGTATGTGTGACAGTAACAACTGTTGCTGAAAATGAAACATTTAAAAACACTTGTTTTGAGGAGTGTGCATTTATTGTACATACTTTAAAAAAAATAAAACAAAACATTTGACGACCGGTCTTGCCTAGTGGGTCTAGTGACCCTATGAAGCCGATGGTCTCGGGTTCGAATCCCGGTAAGGGCATTTATTTGAGTGATGAGCACATATATTTGTTCCTAAGACGGGTATTTTCTATCTATTTAAGTATTTACATATCATATATAAATAAATATTATAGGACATTATTACACAAATTGACTAAGTCCTACAATAAGCTCAATAAGGCTTGTGTTGAGGGTACTTAGACAACGATATATATAATATATAAATACGTAAATACATAGAAAACACCCATGACTCAGGAACAAATATCGATGCTCATCACACGAATAAATGCCCTTACCAGGATTTGAACCCGGGACCATCAGCTTCGTAGGCAGGGTCACTACCCACTAGGCCAAACCGGTCGTCAAAATATATATGTTACTGTAAAAGCCCGAAGTACGGTAAAACCTAGGATATACCGGTAAGACCTAGGTTTTACCGATGCCGATCGGTAAAAGCCCGAAATGTGAAATAATTATTGTTCACTTCGGGCTTTTACCGACATGGATTTGGTAAATCCTAGGTCTTACCACGGCGACCGGTAAAGGTTGAATCATGCACTGGTTCTTGACATTATTAAATGAAAATCTTGTACCAGTGTAAGGGGCGTTACATGTAGCGCCATTTAAAGTGATGCTTCGTATTGTTTCGGCTATTTTACTAGTCATTTAGATCTTCTTATAGATAAAGGTCTTTCGGTTTTGCTGAAGGTGAGAGTAAACTCTACTCACTGCAAATTCGAACGCCGTGAGCAGGTATGTAGAAGTCCTGAAAGCAGAGTAATGTACAGTGTGTCACATACCCTCTGTAAGCAATATGCCCAGTTGGTGGGAATTTTCGGGCTGTAGCTAGCCGCTGTAATGGGTAACAGAAACGCGTTCCGTATGTACTACGCTTTTCAGATGACTAGGGTGCACTGCATAATGCAGAGATTATCGTATCGCGAACGATTGGCATCTTAACTAGGTACCAAGGTTTAGGTATAGTTTACCGTAAAAACAAATTAGGTATCTATTAATAGTTCTCGCTTGTTGAAGCGATCAAATGACACCCAGACGTCAGTCGGGCAGGTCAAGTGTCTCCTTTTCTTACAGAATAAAATGTTAGGTATAAAGGAAATAGTTTAGCACAACCTTTAATATGTAGAAAAGGACGTATTTAAGTTTCGTGTCGTACCCTGGGTATAAAAAAAACAAAAGAAACCGTTTATTTTAGATCACTGATACATAACGACTATTAGTATAAACTTAAAACTATGCTAAATAGGTACAAAGAGAAAAATAAAAATAAGAACTTATTACTAAACACTAAGATGTGTGGAGAGTATGTGCGCAGGTTGCCATACTCTATTTCGCTCTCGCAAATGCCAGCTCCACCCAAAACTTTATAACGGGGCAGTAGAGGTGCTCGGCCAACACCTTGAGTAGACTGTTGCTGCTGCCGCGCACCCGTCTCAGCATGGAGGCGATTCTTTTCCGCCTGATGGCAAAAAAGTCATCTACTCGCGCCTCAGCGAACTTGCCGGACGCACTGCAGTGCTTCGGCAGCCGCAACAGCATCCTCAAGATGTTATTATATTGAACGCGCAATGCGTTATAGGCTCGTTGTGTAAACTTCACCCACAGGCTGCACGTGTAGAAAGTCTGACAGTAAGCTCTAAAGAGCGTTAATTTAACTAATGTATTACACCTTGCGAACCTGCGGGCAAGCATATTGCCTCTCACTGCCGTCGCTCTTTTCTCCCTTTCCAGATCCAGATCGTCATTCAATTCAGTTGTAAGCATATGCCCCAGATACTTAAAGCGATCTACTACTTTTAGGGGTATGCCGCACAACATAATCCTCGGCTCCGTAAACGGGTTAAATTTTTTTTTGTTTACGGAGTGGGCGAATGCGTTTACGCACCGTCCCCCCAGCCGCGGGAAGGCCATGATGGGGGGGTGTATGAGATTCGCCGCTCCTGTCTTCTCTCTCCTTGTGAGAGGGGGGGGGGGGGGAGAGCTTGGCCCTACCCACTAAACCCACTCCGGTGTTCTCCTTTTTGCCGTTTGCGAGAGCGCCATGGGATCGAGAACACTCCACCATAGCGCTCCCCGGCAGCCCCGGCTTGGCGCCAGGACACCCGCACAATGGAGGGGGATCAGAAACGCTTGATCCCCCTCGGCGACGTATCAGGCCGCGTGGAGCCGTGCAATGCGGGTACTGTACCCGCTGGCCCCATTAGGGATCGAGACGAACATGCGCTCTTCGCCTTCGACCCCGCCGCCTGCGTCGGAGAGGCGGCGCATTAGGATCATCCTCACGCCAGGTCTTTCCAAGGCCCAGCGACTGCACTCTTCCAGAGTGTGCTGGGCCGTGTCGTCCTCCGCGCCAAGACGGGTTATACTTACGAGCTTTGAATATAACAAGCTGACTTTGGGCCGTGTTGTATTTTAGACCATGCTGCCCGGCGTATTCCTCACAAATATTGATGAGCTCTGTCGTACCGCGTCAGCGTAACTTATATTGTTAAAACACACAACCCTGTATGGCAACCGACATGTGCCCTGCTGAGTGCCTCGATCAACTCGTTTACGTAGACGTTGAAAAGGAGAAGGGATGTTAGCCCTCCCTGTCTCGCTCCATTGTAGTTTGTACTCGTCAGACTCCTCTCCCGCCCATCTCACTCGGTTGACCTGGCTGTTGTACCAATGTTTAAGCAACGCGACATTTTCAATGGAATCTCCCGTTTTTATAAGCTTGTACTATAGCTTGTCGTACACAACCAGGTCAAACGCCTTTGACAAGTCCAGAAAGCACGTATAGATCGGCGTGTTCCTGTCCTTGTAGTACCAGACAGCTTGCTTAAGACACAAAATCGCACTTTCGGTCGACAGCAGTCTTACAGAATAGAGCTGTAAGATTCCGTTTCAAATAACCCTTTAGCGGCGCGGTTCCTTTGTTCCGATCAGCCGCACCAATAGTTCCTAGGGACGCAGAGGCCTCCTTTCGCATCCACATCAGCTGTCCACGGCGCTTAAAGACATTCCTGGCTAACCAGGAGCGGCCCTCGGTACGACCAACTAGCATGACAGGGGAGTACCAACATACCACGGAACCAGACAGGCTTATTTATCTCCCTTACGAACCACTACCATGACCCACGCTTGGCCAAAGGTTTTTTACTTAAAATAAAATGATTTAATTGAAAGCATCTGGGTGTCATTTGATCACCCAGCCATAGTCGCTTCAACAGACGAGAAGTATTAATTTGTTTTTACTGTAAACTACGAGTATACCTAAACCTTAGTACCTAGTCAAGATCGAATCGTTCGCGATATGATAATCTCTGCATTATGCAGTGCACCCTAGTCATCTGGAAAACGAAGCACATACGGAACGCGTTTCTCTTACCCATTACAGCGGCTAGCTACAGCCCGAAAATTCCCACCAACTGGGCATATTGCTTACAAAGGGTATGTGAAACACTGTCCATTACTCTGCTCTCAGTACTTCTACATCCCTACTCATGACGTTCGAATTTGCAGTGAGTAGTAGAGTTCACTCCCACCTTCAGCAAAACCGAAAGACCTAGATCTATATGACTAGTAAAATAGCCGAAACAATACGAAGCATCACTCTAAATGGCGCTACATGTAACGCCCCTTACACTGATACAAGATTTTCATCTAATAATGTCAAGAACCAGTGGATGATTCAACCTTTACCGGTCGACGTGATAAGACCTAGGATTTACCAAATCCATGTCGGTAAAAGCCCGAAGTGAACAATAATTATTTCACATTTCGGGCTTTTACCGATCGGCATCGGTAAAATCTAGGTCTTACCGGTATATCCTAGGTTTTACCGTACTTCGGGCTTTTACAGTAACATATATATCATATAATATATCTGAGTACCCACAACACAAGCCTTCTTGAGCTTACCGTGGTACTTAGTCAATGTGTGTAAGAATGACAAGCATACTGCCCGTCTGATGGCAAGCAGTCTCCGTAGCCTATGTGCGCCTGCAACTCCAGAGGAGGAGGATTTATATTATTACATTCAAAATAATCAAATATATTTTTCAGAATACCTCAACTACGAGGAAGGTAAATTCTCAAAATCAAGGGGAGTGGGAGTTTTCGGAACAGATGCTCAGGTAATTTATTTAATTAAAGTTTAAAAAATAATGTTTTTGGCGTAGAATACCCATGACGTTAAGATGATCTAGTAATCTGACGGTAGATGTCGCTCAACAACTCAGTAGTTGTCTAAAACAATGCAAAATTAGACGAAAAAAATCGACGCAATCGGGTTAGTTTCGGTAGCTCAGTTGTTCGAGTAGTGGACCGGTGACTCGGAGCCGCAAGTTCGAATCTTAGATAGTGATGTATCTTTTTTTTTGTTTTTATTTGTTTTGTTTCTGTACAGGACACTGGAATCCCGTCTGACGTATGGCGATTCTACCTAGCCAGCGTGAGGCCTGAGAGCTCAGATTCTAGCTTCAGTTGGGTTGAACTCGGTACAAGGTATTTAACCATAATTATATTATACAGCGTGTATATATCGTGTAATCATATGGTTGTTAGTTTAGGCTTTAATGAACACAGTTTCATAGGTTATGTAATAAATGGACTACTTTTATTTTTCCATATAAAATAATACAGCAAGCTTAGTTTTAGCACAAAATAAAAAATAAACAGTAGGTCCGTTCCCGCCGTTCTTGAAAATACATACCTAAACTTGCCCGACTCACTAGGGTTGCTTCTGTATTAATTTCGAATTTTAAAAATGAGTAGGTAATATAAGTTTACAGACATACATACATCGATTCGTTTATACATACATCTTATCATGTTTACATTCCTTAGAGACTGCATTTTGACTTTGACGTACATGACAGTAGGTACCTACGTAGCGGCGGGGACGTCAAGTTAGCAACGTGCGCACAGCCCGACTAAGCTCTGCCCGAGAGTGCCCGAGAACGCCTGTAAATGTCATGTCTGTGTGCGTGCGGCGAAAATGGCACTTTGTACTGAGCGGACTCTGCTCCGGCGCGCGCCTCCGCTATTTACTTTGGTGGTTTTAATCACAACTGTCATAAAGTGCCTATAATATAATAATAATAATAATTCAGCCTATATACGTCCCACTGCTGGGCACAGGCCTCCTTTCATGCGCGAGAGGGCTCGGACTATAGTCCCCACGCTAGCCCGATGCGGATTGGGGACTTCACATACACCTTTGAATTTCTTCGCAGATGTATGCAGGTTTCCTCACGATGTTTTCCTTCACCGAAAAGCTAGTGGTAAATATCACATGATATTTCGTACATAAGTTCCGAAAAACTCATTGGTACGAGCCAGGATTTGAACCCGCGACCTCCGGATTGAAAGTCGGACGTCATATCCACTCGGCCACCACCGGTTTTGTGTGTGAAAATGCCTATGATGTATGAAATACATTGCCGGTCGAAAAAAATTCAAAATTTAATTATGTTCTGATAGTTAAGGCTACATAAAAAAATTGATGGTAAATATTTAATTTTGTTTTATTTTGAATTATTACATCATATGTTTTTTTCCTTTTTGCCATCAACCTCGAGAGCATGAGAGGATTTATCTTCTTAATTGTAAATTGAATTTATTTATTTTATTTTACTTATGAAACCTGGATCTTTTGTCAAGGGCGCTTACGCCATACTGCGTAGCGCTGCGTTGTATTTATATAGTTGCACCGTTGATAATGGCGTAAACGCCATCGACAATAAAGTCCCTCTCAATAAATATGTATGCATGATGTTATTCTTCGCAACGCTGCTATGAAAGCGGATGCTGTCATGTCCGATACCAGTTCGAGATGGACCGCTTTTGTAGCCATGCAGACAAACACGCACACGTATCCTTTAGTAGTCTTGATACCACGACCCTTGTTGGCCTTGAGGAATACGTGCCCCGTGAAGTCTACGCCAGTGTGTTCAAAAGGACGAGATGAATTGCTTCTTGATGCAGGTAAGTCTCCCATGATTTGATTTTGCAGGTTTGCTTTTTGTTTTTTGCATGTCACGCAGTGTCGAATAAATTGTTTAGTGACGCTGTTGCCTCCGACGATCCAATATTTGTTTCTTATAAAATTTAGGGTTAGTCGGGCGCCGCCATGAAGAACCATTTTATGTGCGTTATCAATGATAAGGCTAGTCAATCGATGCTTGTGTGGCAAAATGATCGGGTGTTTCATGTCATACGCGATGTACGCGTTTCTCAATCTCCCCTTGACTCGCAGGATGTCGTCTTCATCTAAGAATGGACACAAAGCAAGTATGTTGCTTTTAGTCGAAATAGGTCGACCCTTTTTCAAATCATGATATTCATTTTGAAATTCTGCTTTTTGGACCCGCTTGATAATTAAGGCCTTTGCTTCTCTTATTTCCGATAAATGAAGATAATTGCCAGTTTTTCTGTCTTGCTGTTTCGTGATGAATCTTCGGACCCAGGCTACTACGTGCACTAGTTTTGATAACGAACTATATTTGTCAATTAGCTGGTCGATGATATTATCTTCTGTTTCAGTGTTGACGGCGACGTTAACTTGCATGATTTTTTGCTCTTCGTTCGTAGTGTAAATAATGGTTTTATCTTGACTCTTTGCTTGAAACGTCGGTAGCCAGGTGGGCCCTTGCCACCATAAAGAATGTTGTTTTAATTGTGACGCGGTAAGTCCTCTGCTTGCGCAATCCGAAGGATTCTCTGCTGATTTAACGTAGCCCCAGCACTCGGGAGGGATGACTTCTGTGATTTGTCGCACCCTGTTGGCGACGAATGTATTCCAGCGGTTAGGATCACCTTGCAGCCATCCCAAAACTGCGGTCGAATCTACCCAACCATAGATCTTGATATTATGGTTGGTTAAACATTGTTTTACCTTGGTCGTTAATTTTGCAAGAAGATGGGCTCCACACAACTCTGCTCTTGGTAGGGAGATAATTTTGCTATTCGGTACCAATCTTGATTTTCCGGCTAGTAAGATGATTTTCGGCTGGCCTTCTATATATATTTTGCAATAGATAACGCACGCGTAAGCTCGCGGCGTCGCGTCACTGAATGCATGTAACTCGATATCGCTGACAACGCCGGTGCCGATCCATCGCTGTATTTTAAATGTGTTTATATTATTATTTATATCTTGTTTAATAATTAACCATTCTTTATGCATATCACTTGGTATATTGTCATCCCATTTCAGAGGGGTTTTCCACAAAAGTTGGAAAAGCAGCTTCAAGTTGGTGGATATGGGTGTGAGCCAACCCAAGGGGTCAAATAGTTTGGAGATTTCTGATAACAACTGACGCTTGGTAGTGTTTTGCTGTACGTCCGAAACGATTTCCATTTTTGTTTCGAAATGAAATATGTCTTGAGAGGGGTCCCATTGGAGTCCTAATGTTTTTCTTGATTCCATTTCTTTAAAGTAGTAGTTATTTTCATCTGAAGTATCTTGATTGTCGGTTCTGGCCAGTTCTTGGTAATTTGACATCCATTTTCTTAAGTAAAAGCCTCCAGACTGTAGTAGCTTTTGCAATTCATGCTGCAATTGCTTGGCTGATGAAACGGAATGGGAACCGTGAAGAAGGTCATCCATATAGAAACTTTCTTCGAGCGCTTTTGCTGCTTCAGGGTAGTTTGATCTTTCGTCATGGGCTAATTGTTTTAAGGTCATCATTGCTAGGAAGGGTGCAGCTTTTTGACCGTAGGTAACTGTTGTTAGTTGGTATTCTTGTAACATTTCGTTTGGCGAATCTCTCCAAATAATCTTCTGCAGACTCTGATCTTCTTGATGTACCCATATTTGCCTAAACATTTTCTCGACGTCGGCGATGTAAGCTACACGGTGCTGTCTCCATTTTAAGATGAGCGATAAAAGGTCCTTTTGAAGGTTAGGCCCTTTGTGCATGATATCATTAAGGCTGACTCCTGTAGATGTCTTCGCTGATCCATTGAATACGACCCGAAGAGCTGAGGTGCTTGATTCTCTTAAAACGCAATGATGTGGTAAGTAGCACTCACTCGCCTCACGTGCCTCACGTGCGTTCCGCCATTGTTTAGTCGGCGATATAGTCATATGACCCATTGATAGGTATTCGTGTATAAATGACTTGTACTGTTGCGCAATATGTTTATTTTTGTTGAATTTGTATTCCAATTGCCAGAATTGCGCCACAGCTTTACTTTTTGAGTGGCCTAGTTTCTGTAGACCAGCTTTTTTCAGAGGGATCCGTACTTGATATCTTCCGTCTGCCAACCTTGTTGTTGTTTCTTTGTAGTATTTGACACACTCATCTTCTTCATTGGTATTGAGTGTTTGTGCTGGAATATCTTCAATTTCCCAAAATTTCTGTATGTCTTCGATGTTATTTAACACCAAATTGCATTGAAAGCTTTGCGGTACTCTCCCACATATAATCCATCCTAAGTGCGTCTCTTGTACAACAAGGGATAAGTTTTCATGCTTGTACATTCCATGCATCAAAATAGTTGCGTAAATTTCAGCACCCAGTAATATATCGATCGAGTTGTTGACATTATAATTGTAGTCTGCCAGAGGTAAAGTATCCAAAATATCCCATCTTGCTTTGGGGAAGGTGAAATTGGGTAATTTTCTTATTAAATCCTTCATAATAAAGGCTTCGGTGTTGAAGGAATATTTTTCATCTGATGATAAACAGGTCACATACAGCATGCCTTTACATTTGCTATCTCTAAGGCCCACTCCTGTGATCACTCCTTTTTCTTGCTGTCGTGGTAACCCTAGCTGTTGAGCGGCGTTTTCAGAAATCAAACAAATCTGGGCCCCAGGATCTATTAAGGCACGCATCGTGCGGGGTACTCCATCATTTGCCAGAATTTTGATCATAGCTGTAGCTAAAAGGATATTTGGGTCTTGATTGTTGTCTTCACGTTGCTGTGCCACGTGAGTCCCAAATCCTTGTTGTCGACTTTGATTTCCGACCGTATTTACCGACGCTGCATTTTGATTGTGAAATGTCTCGTGCAAAAGTGTATTATGATACCCGCCGCATTCTTGACACCGTTTAGTAGAATGGCAAGGTTTGCCGTTATGATTGTATAAACAATTACTACAAAGATTAAGTTTTGTAATTGTTTTTCGTTTAAGTCCTGGGGCCATGTTTTTGAACTCGGTACAGAAATATATACCATGATCTTGCTGGCAAACTGGGCATTTGCGCCTGTATTCGAGGCCTGGCTTACTTGTTGGAGTCTTGTTGCTTGTAAAATACTGATTTAAACGGCTTGACTTGTATTGATTACTTGATGTAGATGGTGTATTCAAACTTGTTCGATTAACAGCGGCTTCTTGCTTGCGCCGTGACGACTCCATAGCGGTAAATTTGCCCTCCAAAAATGACAAGAATTCCTTTAATGATGGTAACTCCCTGGGCTGTTTTAGAGCTGTCATGTATTCGTTGTGAGTTTCGGTGTCCAATTTCTGTTGCAATAAATGGACTAATATCGGATCCCAGGTGTCAATGTTGACTCCTAAGTTTTTTATACCGTTTAAACTTTCTATAGTGACGTCATGGAGTCTCTTGACGTGGCTTGACGTAGCTTGTTGCATCACAGGAAGGCTTATGACGTTGTTTATGTGAGTCGTAAATATTAACTTCTTGTTGTTATATCGGTGGTTTAGTATTTCCCAACACGTAGTATAATTATCTGAACTGATGGGTAAGTGTTGTATAAGCCTTTCTGGTTCGCCCTTTATCTTGCTCTTCAGAAATTGCATCTTTTGTGCGTTAGATAAACATGGATTACTGTGGATAGCTTCGGTGAATAAATCTTTAAACGAAACCCATTGTTGATAGTGACCATGAAATACGGGGATGTCTAGGCGTGGGGTAGACTTTTCTCTGTGCGATGTTGACCACAACTTGCTGTTAATTTGCTTCTTCATTGCTCGTTTTCGTATTTTGTAAATGTGTTTTCGTATTGCTCATCCGTTCCCCCGAGTTCACTGTCTATCTCCCAGTGCAGCGAATCGATGGCAGCCCAGCGAGAGTCCAGAGATTTTATGATATCTTCAAGCTCCCATTTCTCTGCTGCACTGTCTAGCTTGATATTAGCCAGCGTTCGAGCTAATGCCTTGAAATTGCTACTTTGCTTGCGTAACATTTCATCTAGTTTGCTATTATTTCCTTGCGATGTAAATGTAGGTTCGGGCAGATTTTTCTCGACTCCCGTTGCTGGCAATGTCGATTTGGCTGATCCTGGTTGCTGTCTTGGCGCCGGTTGAACGTTGACAGGGTTAGGTTTGGCTATTTCCGTGGGCGGGGAGGTTGAAGGGATTGATTTTTGAATTAGTTCTCTTGTTTGCATGTAGATGTTATACGTCTCATCATAAAGATTGTTGCAAAAGTAGGTATGATTAGGATTGTCAAACCCACGTAACTTTTCGTCATTGCTGTTGAACTCCTCCCAGTGTAAGTCGAGAGAAGATAATTTCCTTTTAATGTAATCTTCAGTCTTACGATCCTGACTATCCTTCTTGAAGTTGATTCTCACTTGTTTGATTACAGTTTGGAGCTGAATCTGATTTTGATACAGATCCTCCATATTACGCTTTCTTGATAATTAGTACTGTAAAGAAAATAACTTGATAATGGGTGGTGGTAGACTTGCTTGGTCACCTTTCTTGATAACTCGTGTTCACTTTCCTTGCTTTCTTGATTGTTCGCGTATGTATGTCTGCCTTGTTGCTTAGTTGTTTGACCTTGTTGTCTTACTTGATGTCTTGATTATTTCTTCCTCACTTGCTGGTTAATATTCTTCGTGCACTTCGCTATCTGCCTACTCAATCCAGTCGGTGAGACCCGCTTGTGGGAAGCCAACTGAGTTGAACTGACAAATAAATGAGCACAGAAGACGGTTATCGAAGGACCATTAATGTTAGAGTACTTGCTAACTCTAACATTTACTTGATAGATTCTTGATAGTAATGTGAAACACGAAAGATGAATTCTTGATATAAACTTGCTTTATTATAACTTGATAGGTGTGCACACTTATACAGTAGCGAACGTGATTATTTAATGAATGGAAAAAGGTACTTATTGACTAATTATAACACTTTTATATAAACTAAATGCTGATGGGGCAAATGATGAATATGATGCTTGTGCAATTTACTTGTACACGACAAAATTATACGAACGAACAAACAAATCAATCGACCGATTTTTTATCACTTTAGTTAGTAGGCAGTTTACTGACACAGTAATCGACTTATAATTAATCAATTAATCATACATGCTATATTCATACTGCATACATCCGCGAAGAAATTCAAAGTATGTGAAGTCTCCAACCCGCATTGGGCCTGCGTGGGGACCATAGCCCAAACCCTCTCGCGCATGAGAGAAGGCCTGTGACCAGCAGGGGGACTGTAGGCAGAATTATTATTATTTTATTATACTGAAAATTAGCATTCGCTTCAATATCCATCTTTGCTGCCTGGTTACTCAAATAACTATTTCATCACACTTGCTCGGAAAAGATCTTATTTCATGCAGGTGTGCTGAAAGACAAAGGCCTATTTCGTTCCCGCGGGAGTAATGGATTGTGAAAAAAATAAGCTATAACTCCCTAGGGAGTTATAGGTTTTTTTTTTTTTTTTAATTATATCATTTATTCATACAAACCAATTAGCATAAATGAGTTACTTTTAAAATACTGACGTTTATAATATAATATATTTGTTTATGTTTAAAATTATTTAATTTGATTAATTTAACAGCTTTTAAAATATTTTTACATACTCGTAATTTTTTATCGTGGTTGAATGCCGAATAGGTCTGTGCCTTCGATGCCTCACCTGCCAAGAAATTACAACATGGCGGACGAATGTTTGATATGTCACCGTATTTATATACGATATGTTACCACCCTCTTATCCAAAATTTCACTTACCCCCCTCGTTGCACAATGTACTATTACAGTACATATGGGGCTACTTTATAGCACTAGTGCGAGAAGTAGCATATTACGTTACTGTGTCGAACATTTAAAGGGCCATATGTACTGTAAAACGTTGTACGATACATGTGCGAATAGGTAATTCGCAACTCGTGTCGATTTAAAACACTCCCTTCGGTCGTGTTTTAATTTATCGCCACTCGTTTCGAATTTCCTATTTTTCGCACTTGTATCGTAATGTACTATTGTCCGCAGGAACAACTCGGAGCTGCTGAACAACCTGGGCAACTTCTGCCACCGTTCCCTGAGCTTCTGCGCCAACTCGTTCAAGGGCCGCGTGCCCGCGCTCCGCGCCGCGCGGACCGACTGCGAGCTCTTGGCCCTAGTCAACAGGGAGATCGTTGGTGAGTGATATCACTAGTAAGCCCGTATTTTTAGCCATTTAAAAAAACTGTTTAAGCGTTATAAGTAATTGCGATTTATTGTCAACATAGTTTTTTTTTGGTATCTCAAACGGCGCCACACGCCCATAGATAGTGTCAATTGTTTCATCGCTCTCGCTCTCTCTATCAAAAATGGCTGCACGCGTAAGTCCATAACTCTGTGTTAAAAATAATAAAATTAGTTTTAGTGCACAAATATTGTGCTTCAAAAATGTGAAAGTCGAAATAAAAGACTATTGTGTTAAATCCAACGTTTTATTGAAGGGTTATCCACCAGTGAACCAGCTTATCCAATTATCCAAATTGTGCCGGCCACATGGTCGGACAATGGTCCAATCGAACCGAATAAGAACGAAATTACAAGATTATCACCATGGAATATATAAAATTACAGCAAAATATAGAAGAGATAATTGACAAGGCCGCTTCTAACCTCAAAAAATCACCGAAATCGCGTATGACCAACACGTACTTACAAGCAAGGTTAGATCTTCTCGAAGGAAATTGGAAATCTTTCGAGAGCAACCATCAAACGATTTTGTTAGAATCTAAGGATCCAAGCAATACGTACTTCACAAATGAAACCTATGACAGAGTCGAAGAAAAATATATTGATTATAAGTGTCAGTTAAAAGAGTCAACATCCTCAACTCACACACATAATAATCTACAGAGTGAATCAAATCCATCAAGTGCAGTGAAGCTACCCAGAATTATAATCCCCGTATTTTCTGGCAAGTATGCGGAGTGGCCTACTTTTCACGACCTATTCGAATCTGTGATCAATAACAACCAGACTTTAGCACCTGTACAAAAGCTCCACTACTTAAAGGGTCATCTGACGGGTGAAGCAGAGCAGTTAATACGACACACACCTATAACGGATGCAAATTATGAACAATGTTGGACATTATTGAAGAAACGTTACAGCAACACTCGCTACATCTCATCGTGCATACTTAACCGCTTAATAAGCCAAAAGACTTTAACCGCAGCATCTTCTTATGGTGTCAAACAAATATTAGACACAACAAATGAATGTTTAAGTGCTCTGACCAACATGAATATTGATGTTTCAACATGGGATCTTATCATCATCCACCTGATCATACAGAAGCTTGACCAGGAATCCCGGAAAGAATGGGAACACAAGATAAGTGATTACTCAGATAAACTACCAACGTTTAGTGAATTTTCAACATTCCTAGAATCCAGATTCAGAGCATTGGAGTTCTTAGAGCCAAGTACTAAGAAAGAAACAAGATTAAAAGAAACAGAGCGACCTAAAGTGTTCAGCATTACCTCATCAGCATCATCAGTATCCTGCCCATTTTGTGCAGAGGCTCACTTGTTGTACCAATGTAAGCGGTTTAGCCAGGACTCTGTACAACAACGGAGGGACTTTGTCAAAAGTAAGGCGTTGTGCTTCAATTGCTTTGGAGCAAAGCATTCTGCAACACACTGCAAGCGAGACACAACATGTAGGCGCTGCGGCCGCCGTCACCACTCCCTATTGCATCTGGACAGCGAGCAACCACCTTCAGCGCAACCAAGCCGAGCCGTTGAAGGGGTGAAGATCCACAACCAACAGCCAAGTAGCCATGAGAAGTCGGAACAGAAGGAACCTGGGCCTGGTAACATTGTGGCTCACGCTGCCGAAAGTTCAGGTTCATCGAATAGTGAGATAATATTAACAACGGCATTAGTTAAGGTAGAAAATAAAGGAAACTGTCATATACTTAGGGCATTTCTTGACCAGGGTGCACAATTATCATTCGTGACTGAGCGTGCTGTACAATTGCTTCAGTTACACAAGATACCTGTTAATGTTAGTGTTGATCCCTCAGGGCTGGGAGGAGAGAAAATCCCCTTGTCAGTCCCAATTAAACACAAAGTTCAATTCAAAATACAATCCATTTGTAGCTCTTTTAGTTGCGTTGTTCAAGCATATGTGGTAAGTCAGGTAACTAATCCCATTCCTTCACAGAAAGTTGAGATTCATGATTGGCAGGAGTTGAAGAAATTAAAGATGGCAGATCCAGGATATGACACTCCAGGCCATGTGGACATGTTGCTGGGTGCTGAGGTGTATGGACTGACCCTGACAGAGGGTATTGTACGTAATCCGACGTCCACGCTGACAGCACAGAACACTGCTTTGGGCTGGATCCTGTCAGGAAGAACACAAGTGAGTAACCATTCTAATAGCTTTATAACTGCTCATATTCTGGATAACTCCATTAATGACACTCTCCGTAAATTCTGGGAAATAGAAACTGATCAGCCTCGCACCTTGTTGTCTAAGGAGGACCAAGTGTGTGAGGAGCATTATGCATCCACTACAACTAGAGACTGTACAGGTCGCTATGTTGTTAGTCTCCCATTTCGTGATGAAGATCCATCATGTCAGTATGGCGAATCACGGAAAGTGGCTTTAAGGAGATTTCTCTCATTGGAGAAAAAGATGGATAGCAATCCACTCCTAAAGCAGGAATATACCAAAGTGATAAATGAATATTTATCACTAAATCACATGGAACTTATCCAAGACCAGCGGGACGCTGCGAGACCTGGCTGTGTGTACATGCCTTACCATGCCGTGATTCGCAGCGACAAATCCACAACCAAGTTTCGCATGGTTTTTGACTGCTCTTCTAAAGGTGTTAATGGCAGGTCCTTGAATGATGATCTCTTGGTTGGTCCACGACTACAACCAGAACTGCGTCATATCATCATGAAATGGCGTATTCATCCAATTTGCTTTATAGCAGATATTATAAAAATGTACAGGCAGGTTAAAGTCGTGGACAAACACACTGATTTCCAACGCTTGCTGTGGCGTGAGAGTTCTGATGACATTGTAAAGGATTACAGGATGTTACGTGTAACTTTCGGGGTCTCGTCAGCTCCTTATCTTGCAGTCAAAAGTTTACAGCAAGTGGCTAAAGATGATGGTAAAGATTATCCATTGGCTGCAGAAAGGGTGCTGACAAATTTCTATATGGATGATTTCATGAGTGGGTGTGAGACAGATGATCAAGCCATCCAAATCTATTCGGAAATAGTTAGTTTGCTAAGTAAAGCTGGGTTTGAATTACAAAAATGGGCAAGCAATAGTCAAAGATTAATGGAAACAATTTATCCACACCCGGTTACCAGCTCTGACAAAGACATAAAACTGGATGACATGATCAAAATCCTAGGCTTGTCTTGGAATCATCAGACTGACTCATTTCACTATAAGGTTAACTTACCTCCACAGCCAACCCCCGTCACCAAGCGGAACATCTTGTCTGACATATCACGTCTCTTTGATCCACTGGGATGGATTTCCCCAGTCATTATCCGAGCCAAGATATACATGCAAAAACTGTGGGTTTCAGGTCACTCGTGGGACGAGGAAGTGACTTCCAACTTGCTGACAGAGTGGAATGAGTTCCGTGAGCAGCTCCCGGTTCTCAACGACTTCATCATGCCAAGATGGGTTGGCGTCAGGCAAGACGCGAGTGATATCCAGCTGCATGGGTACTGCGACGCCTCCAACGACGCTTACGCAGCAGTCGTATACCTGAGGGTAGTGGATCATGAAGGTAATGTTACTGTCCATTTAGTCGCAGCCAGAACGAAGGTCTGTCCAATCCGCCAAATTTCCACACCCCGACTTGAACTTTCCGGAGCAGTACTCTTATCCAAACTGCTGGCAGAAGTATCCACTGTCTTATCCATGCCAGTCAGTCATTGCAGGGCTTGGACAGACTCAACCATAGTCCTCGCATGGCTTCAAGGTGAGCCGAACCGTTGGACAACGTTTGTTGCCAATCGCGTCACTGAGATCCTATCCATACTAAACCATGATCAGTGGGCGCATGTAGAATCCACCAGCAACCCGGCAGACTGTGCAAGTCGAGGAATGTCACCATCTGATTTCATCCAATTCGAGTTGTGGGTCCATGGCCCAGCTTGGCTACATGACCCTAACTACCAGCATCCAACATCCGAGCCCGTATCCACTGAGCTAGAAGCAAAGCCCATGAAAGTCCAGGTATGTACAGTTTTATCCCCTGCTCAGCCATCCGAAGAGTTGAGTGCTTGGACTAAATACTTATCTTTAACAAAGGCAGTAAGAGTAGTAGCTTACTGTCTCAGATTTTGTAAAAAACTGAAAGGAGAATCTTTTCCATCCTATCTGACCGCAAGAGAGCTTGATAATGCCTTGAAGGTAGGTATTAAAGCAAGTCAATTGTCAGCCTTTCCCCGGGAGTTAACTAACCTGAATAACTCTAATCCACTTCCCCGGAGAAGCATTGTACAATCGCCCTCGAATAGGGAAATTGTTTTAGACAACGAAAAATTTAACAATCTACGCCAGTGAAAGCAAATAGCTCGAAAGCCAACTCACCCGGTCTCTGCACGACGAATCGCTCTGTCGGTACCGACACTCTTCATTGGCGAGCTGATGCTGTAGTGGCTCCGGTGAGGGTTTCGAGCACACAAATCGACAGTTTTTTAGGTATTTTTTATTTTTCACGACGCACGAGCTTGCGTATACGGCCATGAGCAGCCATCGAAATCTATCTACCTTCCACTGGCTTTTATAAACGTCAAAACATATTCGAAAAAGTACCCTACCTACTGTCGCTAATTAACGTGTTCCATTTTACGATATAGAAATGAAATGTCTCAAAAAAATAACAAATAAAACTAAACTAGATATGGTGTCCGGACCGATCATTCCGCCCACCAAATACAAAGTATTTTAAGAATAAACTAGTCTATAGGTAAAGGACACAACTTTACCAGAGGTCTTTGTATTAGACCTGATTGTGACCGAACCGTAGCTACACGGGAGATCCCATCTTTGCCCGGATGCAAAGATACTATACGACCAAGAGACCAATGAAGTGGCTTCAGTTGTTCATCTTTGATCAATACTAATGTGCCCACCTTGGGTTCATCAATATCCGAGTGCCATTTCGCGCGTTGATTTAATGTATGCAAATACTCCAAATGCCATCGCTTCCAGAAATCACGATGAAGTTTCTGCACAAGCTGCCAACGATTCGAAATTGAAATGTTCATGTCGCTAGTTGACGTATCTACAAGTGATGTTAAGGGCTCTAAGGTGAGAAAATGTCCGGGTGTTAACACTGACATGTCGTTTGGATCGGAACTCATCTCACAGAGTGGCCGTGAGTTAAGGGCCGATTCAATTTGGGCGGCCACTGTAAGAAATTCCTCATAAGTTAGGATTTGATTCCCTACAACGTGAGCAAGATGCGTTTTAAACGATTTGATGTTGGCTTCCCACAAGCCGCCGAAGTGGGGTGCGGCTGGTGGATTGAAAGAGAATTCGATACTCTCACGAGAAGCTGCGTCTTGCATGAGAGGTAACAATGCGTTATAAGCGCCTACGAAATTCGTACCTCGGTCACAATGTATGCGTTGGCAACGGCCACGGCGAGCGATAAATCGACGCAAAGCAGCGAGAAAGGCTTCGGTGGTCAGTCCTATAACAAGCTCGACATGAGAAGCCTTGGTCGCAAAACATATAAATAAACACACGTGTGTTTTAAAAGGCCTAGCTCCACGATAGCGTTTAATGTATGTGGGAAAAGGACCCGCAAAATCGACACCGATACACGAGAAAGGCTTAACTTGTGAAACTCGAGTTTTTGGGAGGTCTGCCATACGGGGCACCAAAGGTTTTGGATTAGAGCGGAAGCACTTTATACATTTCGATAAGCGAGAACTAATTACGCGCTTAGAAGCCAGTATCCAAAAGTTTTGTGCAATCAAGAAATTTAGGGTGCGTAATCCCGGATGCTGACTATCGTTATGTACTTGGTCGATGACGAGCTGTGTCATGCGATCCTGACTGGGCAGCAGTAAAGGGTGCTTGCAATCATAATCAAGTTCAGAGTGAACCAGCCTACCGCCCACCCTCAACAAACCGGAATTATCGATAAAAACACTGAGTTTTCTGAATTGTTTAGGCAATTTTTTACCTTCCTTTAGAGATATTATCTCATTCGAAAATGACTTGTCTTGAGTTAACTTAACTAAATTAGTAAGGGCACCATCGAGTTCCGATTGAACAAGTGGGCCGAAGCGTCTTTTGTCAGGTTTACGACAGTTATGTACGAAACGATGAACGTAAGCGACAATGCGTTTAGCCTTATTGAGACTCGAATGTCTGGATAAGAAGTCATCAAGTTGGTTGACGGCAGTAAACAACACGGTCTGCTTGGGGACCCTTTGTTCTTCCAACAAGTCCGATTGCGGTTCGATAGACGACGGTAACTTTGGCCAAGAGCTACTGTCAAGTGCCAACCAAGCCGGGCCTGTCCACCATAGAGGATGATTTACAAGTTCTCGAACAGTCACTCCGCGAGAAGCACAATCAGCCGGATTGGTTTCTGACGTGACATGGCGCCAATGACCAGCGGGTATTCTTTCTTGTATGTGACTTACGCGGTTACTGACGTAAGTTTTCCAGCGTTGCGATGGCGAACGTAACCAGGAGAGTGTCACAGTGGAATCAGACCAACAGAATATATCCTCAAATTGGACGTCTCCGTTGTAAATTTCCTTTACGTGTTTAACGAGGTCTGTCAGCAAAACTGCAGCGCACAGTTCCAAACGGGGTGTAGAAGTACGCTGCAAAGGAGAGACCTTACAGCGTGACATTATCAAATGTATAGTGATGCTACCATCACTATGTCGAATGCGAAAGTAAATGACAGCCGAGTATCCTGCCTCGGAAGCGTCACAGAAGCCATGCAGCTGAACACTGCAGGACTTCGTCGATGGAATGAATCGAGGTATTTCGAGAGACGACAACAAGTCGAGATCTAAACGATAACGAAACCAGTTTTGGCTGATATTGGGGGGTGCTACCACATCCCAATCCAAACCGAGAGTCCAAAGTTCTTGAATTATGCGCTTGAACGAGAGTGTCAAGGGTGTAAGAAACCCAAGAGGATCAAATATGCGCGCCAATTCCGAAAGAATATTTCGTTTTGTGCACTTTTCATGAAGCGCATTGACCGTGAAAGTGAACGCGTCACTGGACGGGTTCCACTCCATACCGAGCACCTTAACAGGAGATGTCGGTTCCGAATCAAAAGAGAGCGTCTTATTATGACAATGGGTTGGGTCGAGATTGTCGAGCAGACGGGGACAGTTGCTCGACCACT
Organism: Cydia pomonella; assembly: GCF_033807575.1. NCBI lineage: Eukaryota > Metazoa > Arthropoda > Insecta > Lepidoptera > Tortricidae > Cydia > Cydia pomonella. Next base: position 3,980,311 of record NC_084728.1, read on the forward strand.
TGCGAAGTTCGAAACATCCTTTCTCTAGGATCTGAACCACCTGAGACTGAAGGTCGAGAGCTGATTCGACAGACTCAGCGCCTGTCACCACGTCATCGACGTAAATGTCTCGTTTGAGGACGTCAACCGCACGAGGATACTTTTTGCCTTCATCAATAGCTAATTGAATCAGGGCTCGAATGGCTAGGAAACTGGACGAAGACATGCCGTAGGTCACGGTGTTTAAACGAAATTCTTGTATAGGTTCGTCGAGGGAGAACCTGAACAAAATGCGTTGGAAATCTCGATCGGTAAGAGAGACTAAAATTTGTCGATACATTTGACGTATGTCGGCTGTGAAAACAACCGCATGCAAACGAAAGCGAAGTAATATCGAAACGAGATCAGATTGTAGTTTCGGTCCAACGAGCAACTGGTCATTCAACGAGGGGCCTCCAGTAGGCTGAGCAGTAGCATCAAAGACCGCTCTCAATTTGGTGGTGGTGCTGCTGGGCTTGAGCACGCAGAAATGTGCTAAGTAATAAGCACGCCCGTCTGACTGGGGTGCTACTGGTTCCATGTGACCAGCATCGAGATAATCACGCATAAAATTATTGTATTCTGTCCGGAGTTCCGGTTCACGAGCGAGTCTCTTTTCGAGAGAGAGCAGGCGGCGCTCGGCAAGAGCGCGCGAGTCACCTAAACGAGGATCGACGGTTCGAAACGGCAAGTGTACGATATATCTCCCGTTCGAGTCACGTGCGTGAGTCGAGGCGAATATTTTCTCGCACATGACTTCATCGTCAGTTAAGGGCGAAGAGTTAGGGAGACTTTCAATTTCCCAAAATTTTCGAATTTGGGTATCGAGCGATTCGATCGAGCAAAACAATGAAGTCTGGGAATGGGAAGTTGCGCAAGGGGCCTTTCCCATGATAACCCAGCCAAGCTTGGTCTCAAAGATTGTGGGTCCATCGTCACAGTTGTGGCGGTTACCCAAAAATATTTGACAAAAAACATCCACTCCCAATAAGGCGTCAATGCATCCAGGTTTATCAAAATTAGAGTCGGCGAGTTCAAATGCTTTGACGCATGACAACTGGTCCATGTCAATTTTTACTGCAGGCTGATCGCTGCAGATTTTGGGTGTAACAAAGGCTTCGACACACATTTCAAAATCAGATTTCATGCTGCGAATGTTAAGAGTGGTATAAGAAGTTGACAACGTTGACACCTCACATACACCCTCAATAGAGGTATTTTTTTGTCGTATCGGAAGTCCAAGCCGCTGCGCGCAACGTCGTGTAATAAGGTTTGGCTGACTGCAATTGTCTATGACAATACGAATTTTTTGATAACTACCGAACTTATCTAGTACCTCCACGCATGCAGTAGCAAAAAGAGATATTCGACCAACAGGTGCTGGATCGGATGCGAGCATGGTCACTTGTTTGTCAGGTACGTGCGTTGGGGTGTCGAGGGGCGAGGACGACGAGCAAGTCGCGGCGCCAGCGTTGGTCGAGGCCGAAGAAGCGACGCTGACTTTGGAATTACCGCTATCGACATCGAAATGAATAGTAGTGTGATGGGCAACATTACACTTTAGACAACGAGACTTTGAGGGGCAAGTTTTAACTACGTGTCCATAACGTAAGCAGTTGACGCAGAGCCGATTGTCCTTGACAACAGAAAAGCGCTCGTGAGGCGTCTTGTTCCGATATTCAACACATTTAGCAAGGTCATGATTTGACTTGCATAACACGCAATACGATTCGATCGAGGTGGCGCTAGTGGTGACTAGCGTTTTATAGGCTGCTCCCGCAGGAGCACGATCCTGCGCCGGGCGCCAGGCAGCGGTGCGCGGCGCGGCGTGGGCGCGCGCGGTACGCCCGGGTGCCGTGGGTGCGCGTGCCGCAGGGGCGGCGGCGCACTCGGTGAGGTCGGCGAGCTCTAACGCTTGACCGGCCTTACTCACGTATTCTAACAACGACTCGAATGACGGTACATCTTTGTTGTCGTTTTGCAGTTCAAAACGACGACGGGTATCCTGGTCCAATTTATTGATCAATAAATAAAACAATGGAAAATCCCAATTATTGACGGGAAATCTCAGATTTTTCAAAACCGCGATATTTTCTCTAAAAGTGTCTACAAGTCGACGTAACTCGCTAGGCGAATTAGATTTCAACGAAGCGTTCTGAATTTCTTCCCAATGACGAAAAGCCAATTTTCGTTTGTTATTATATCTATCGATCAAAGCCGCGTAAGCATCTAAATAATTGCTATCCGATAAAGGAAACCCTTTTAATAATTGCAATGGTTCACCCGAAAGAAGTGAAATTAAAATTGAGAACCGCTCAATATTTGACAATCGTTTGTTTTGATGTACCATTGTATTGAACATATCATAAAATGTTCCCCACGATTTAATGTTGCCATCGAAATGTACGAGATTTAAACGAGGCAACTTAACGGACAAATCGGTTCTATTTGTCTCGCCCTCGATAGTAGTCGCGGTCGACAACGAAGTGTGAATTTCGATTATTTGAAAATATTTGTCGTCAAATTCTTGACGTACAACATCCTCCTGGTCTAATTCATTCACATCTGTTATTTCCGAAATGAGTTTTAAATGGTGGGTTTCAAAACTAGAACAATAGCCGTCTATTTTGCTAAATCTAGACATAAACAATGGTAATCGCGAGGAATCCACTTTAGCCTGCAACCCAGCCGCCAAACATTCATCGATTCGTTTGATCGATATTTCGCGTTTCAATTGCAAATTACGACGAGCAAGTGCCTTAGACATGATTAGTTTGAATATGAAGCAACCGCGTTAATTAAATGTAAAAGAAACTTCTTCGATAAACAAAACAACTTGTAGAACAAACAAATTTCAACCTTATGTACTATGCTATAAGGTCCACCCGCCACGATACTACCGAATACACAACTCGACTTAAAAATGCTAAATAATATTTGCGAAGAATAATTTATCTCGCTACAATAGGTGCGAAAGGAATTCTTATTAGAATTATTATGTTAATAGACGGTCAAAACGATTAGAAGCCAGACTTGCAATTCAATTATATTTCGAATGTTTCCGAATGGAGGAGACGAAGCGAGAATCACTTATTAAATGTGAGATACTTAAATAAATTATTTGACTACAATTTATCTACAATAACAAAAACAGTTCGCACCGTGCTGTGCTGCCGTTGGAAAATAGACCTTAATGGATTGTAGATAAGCTCGCGAATACTTTGTGCCGATTATGAGTACGTAACGTAAGTATTTAAAATTAATATTTAGCAGAAGTAGCAAGTTATTGATAAGGATTAACTATGTGATCTATGTGAATATTAATGGACATCTATCTGTGAACATTATTCAATAATAATGCACGATATTTGTATGGACTAAATACGCGGGTAAAATATTACTAATTTATCATATATGTACTTGTACTATTGTGTAAATTATATTCGTCTAGGCATTATATTCACTTTACAAAATAACAATATCTAATTATCGCTATTCTTAAAGTCCCCAAATCAACACTGTAGTATATAGGTTATTATATTACGTAATCAGAAATGGCACGCGGTGCAAATATTATCCGACTAATTTTAGAAGTGTTCTATTCCCAACGGTGTCAATACCAAATTCAATGACTACTTAATTTGGCCGTATAATATGATTGCATCATCAATTCGATCGGTTAAAATTCGATATTTTAATATAATGTGATAAAATAACTGTATTTCTATAGGATTATAGGCAACGACAACGAAACGAAATTAGCGACAGTTTTAACGAAACGAAAGAGGTTCAAACGTCACTCCTGGCCCCGAGACAGGTTAGCTGTTCTCAGTTTGAGGAGGATCCGCGGTCGAAGGAACAAATGTACAATCGCCCTCGAATAGGGAAATTGTTTTAGACAACGAAAAATTTAACAATCTACGCCAGTGAAAGCAAATAGCTCGAAAGCCAACTCACCCGGTCTCTGCACGACGAATCGCTTTGTCGGTACCGACACTCTTCATTGGCGAGCTGATGCTGTAGTGGCTCCGGTGAGGGTTTCGAGCACACAAATCGACAGTTTTTTAGGTATTTTTTATTTTTCACGACGCACGAGCTTGCGTATACGGCCATGAGCAGCCATCGAAATCTATCTACCTTCCACTGGCTTTTATAAACGTCAAAACATATTCGAAAAAGTACCCTACCTACTGTCGCTAATTAACGTGTTCCATTTTACGATATAGAAATGAAATGTCTCAAAAAAATAACAAATAAAACTAAACTAGATATGGTGTCCGGACCGATCAAGCATTATCTTATCATTGTGTCCCTTCTTGGACGAGGATGGCATTATGAGAACGCGAGGTAGGATTGAGCATAGCGATCATTCTTATAATGTAAAGCATCCTATCATAATGCCTCATGACCATCACTTGTCAAAGCTGATTGTGAGCGACGCTCACTCAAGGACTCTCCACGGAGGCCCCCAACTCACCCTAAATTATGTAAGATCCAAGTTTCTAATTATTAATGCCAAAAGCTTGATTAGACATATTTTAAGTAAATGTGTGAGATGTATAAAGTACAAAGTCACCAAAACTCAACCCTTCATGGCTGATTTACCCAGTAGCAGGGTGACTGTTGCTCGACCGTTCCACCGCACCGGGTGCGACTATGCAGGCCCTATAAATATCAGAATATCCAAAGGTAGAGGATGCAAGAGCTATAAGGGCTATATAGCACTGTTTGTATGTATGGTAACCCGTTGTATCCACCTGGAGGCAGTAAGTTCACTTACCACTGAAGGGTTTCTAGCTGCTTATAGACGGTTCGTGGCACGTCGAGGACCCTGTAAGGAGATTTGGAGCGACAATGGGTCCAACTTTGTCGGTGCATCCAAGGAACTGCGCATCCTCTTCCAGCAGGGCGAGGCTTCTGTCATGAAAGAGGTTGCTGAGGCCTTAGCTAATGAAGGTACTGAATGGCATTTTATTCCACCCCGGGCTCCCAATTTCGGTGGACTCTGGGAGGCGGGTGTCGCCTCTACTAAATATCATTTGAAACGGGTCCTAGATGGCACCACTCTCACGTTTGAGGAGTTATCAACGGTTTTAGCACAGGCTGAGGCTTGTCTAAACAGTAGGCCCATGTACCAGCTGCCATCAAATGAAGTGGACACGAGTCCACTCACCCCGGGACACTTTCTAGTTGGCGAAGCTCTGGTAACCGCGCCAGATCGCAACTATGAAGATTCTCAAATCAGCCCTTTACATAGATGGCAGCTCACCCAGAAGATTATGCAGCAGTTCTGGCGAAAGTGGTCTCAGGAGTACCTAACAACGCTCTATCAGAGGTACAAATGGACTAAGGTGACCCCAGAGCCACAGGTAGGTGACGTAGTGTTAGTCAAGGAGGATGATCTCCCGCCCTCGATGTGGTTATATGGGTTAGTACAAGAAAAGCACCCTGGTCCAGACAATGTCACTAGAGTCGTTACCTTAAAATGTAAACATTCCAAACTTATGAGACCTGTTTCCAAATTAATAGTGTTGCCTGTTGCCAACTAGTATTATTTGTCATGTAGTTAAAGTTATAGTTTCCTGTATTCTTATTTTGCTACCAGTCAGAGCAAGACTAAGAGTATGTTATTAATATGTGTTAAATTTAGTTGTAGGTACCCAAATGGTACTGTAAAATTCATATGGTTGATACTGTTACTGTATAACTTTAGGTTCTTACTCGTAATGAAGTTCCTACAAGGTTGTTACTGAAGTCTCTATTAATACTTCTAAATTCTACTAGTATGTAAAACTATACAAGTGTACTTATTCAAAATGACTGATAGGAAAGAGTACTAATTGTATAAATATTGTAATAGGTATACTTATAAGTTTTATTTTTTCTAAATTACATTTATGTGGTATGTAGTAATTAAAGGGTTTTTAACCTTCAGGTGATTTCTGGATACTCACTTTTACGGGTATGTTAGTAAATGTTAGTTAACGTGCTAAAGTTAGCATACAATGTTACTTGTCTTAGTCAGCCTGTTTTCTCTATCTCTATAGATTGTAACCAAAGTTGTTCATGATCTCTGCCTTATAGACTGGTGAACAGTGTATTTGTATTGTTTATGTTTAAAAAATTTAGATGGAGTGCAAAGTTATCTATTGATGTCATGTTAACTCGTTTTCATGTTAGTTTAGTACGTTAGTAATGTTCAGTTCATAAACCTTGTTATGTATGTACTGTTGTATGATGTCATGGCGGGCGGTAGGAAGAACATACTGTTCTTGGCGGGCGGAATGTTTAAGCGTTATAAGTAATTGCGATTTATTGTCAACATAGTTTTTTTTTGGTATCTCAAACGGCGCCACACGCCCATAGATAGTGTCAATTGTTTCATCGCTCTCGCTCTCTCTATCAAAAATGGCTGCACGCGTAAGTCCATAACTCTGTGTTAAAAATAATAAAATTAGTTTTAGTGCACAAATATTGTGCTTCAAAAATGTGAAAGTCGAAATAAAAGACTATTGTGTTAAATCCAACGTTTTATTGAAGAGTTATCCACCAGTGAACCAGCTTATCCAATTATCCAAATTGTGCCGGCCACATGGTCGGACAAAAACTTCAATATCTTTTTTCTGGCTCGTACATACCAATGAGTTTTTCGGAACTTATGTACGAAATATCATTTGATATTTACCACTAGCTTTTCGGTGAAGGAAAACATCGTGAGGAAACCTGCATACATCTGCGAAGAAATTCAAAGGTGTATGTGAAGTCCCCAATCCGCATTGGGCTAGCGTGGGGACTATAGCCCGAGCCCTCTCGCACATGAGAGGAGGCCTGTGCCCAGCAGTGGGACGTATATAGGCTGAATTATTATTATTATTATTATATCTTTTTTAAAAGCTTTTTATTGGGTGCCGTTCAATTTTAATACAAACTTTTAGCATAATTTCATTTAACTACTATTGAAACTCATAATAAAAATTATGTATAAAAACAAAACATATAAAGTTGTTAGTCATACTAATTTAATGACAGAATGCTCTATAATCATAAAAACATTCTTCATAACAATCCTTAGGAATAATTTTACTTGTTATAACATACATTTCGTATAATAATTAAAATATAGTACTAAATTTTGACGAATGGAGACATAGTGTTCTATGATATAAATAAATATTATAAGATATTATTACACAAATTGACTAAGTCCCACAGTAAGCTCAATAAGGCTTGTGTTGAGGGTACTTAGACAACGATATATATAATATATAAATATTTATAAATACATAAATACATAGAAAACACCCATGTTTCAGGAACAAATATCCATGCTCATCACACGAATACATGCCCTTACCAGGATTTGAACCCGGGACCATCAGCTTCGTAGGCAGGGTCACTACCCACTAGGCCAAACCGGTCGTCAAACTATACTTGGTGTCAATCAAACTATGTAATATGTGTATGTGTGTATGTATGTAGTGTAAGGCGCAATCTAGTCAATCGATGCTTCTAAATAACATGTTGCAGGTAGTGATATGCTATGGAGTGTGATCTGTAACTTTAATGTATTTGAGCCCGGTCCATGTTGTTCATCTAAATGCGAATATAAGTTGTTTATCTTAGTGTAATTTCATAAGTTATAAGTGTTCTTGCTTATTGCTCATATCTATTTCTTGGTCTCTCTTTTTTTATTAATTGTAACCTTGATACACTTCATATTGTAATATCTTGTGTCACATGTGCTTTTGTATCTAGTGTGTATTTTGTTATTATATATTCAGTTTCTATTTGCGAGTTCCTGTAATTGGCTCTGTACTACTATCTAAAAAGTTTAATGTATTTTTTATAGCTGTTGGAATTCCTTGTATAAATAAATAAATAAAATAAAATTATACAACAATCTACCTTTTCAACTTCAAAGCTGGTCGCCGTTAGGTACGACGACGAGCGAAGCGAGGAGGAGTGTTAGGTAGAACTGCGACCATATGGGCAGAACCATATGTCTCGGAAATTGTATTTTTGCTTGTTCATTTTCACTAGGCGTTTATATGAAGTTTATCTGAATCCCTTAGGAACCACAGAGGTTTCAACTCACACTGGCCGCTGCTTTGCGGTAAAATGATATATGTCGACAGACGTAAAGTACGGATGTAGGTCAGTTTGACGCTTAGAAAAATCGATTATGTTCCATGCAAATATAATGTTTAAGTTTTTTTTTATTAATTAGTAATTCAGTGTGGTTAAACTTTCAGCAAACTCAATCAAATAAATAAAGTTTATGAACGATTTGCCGAGGTTTGATTGTGAAACCACACCTTCAATATTATGCTGTTGGTTTTCATGAATAAAAAACGTTCTGAGTATAAAATAGTATACAGAGTGAACATTATACTGGTTGCCTGTTATGCAAATACATTACTATGCTACTAAACTATAATTACTTTCGAAATTATGCAATTCGTTTTTATTGTATTTGTTTTTATACCAAATCATAATTTCTGCATATCAAAATTATGCAATTCAAATTATGAAAAATGAAATTTCGCAAATTGTTATTATTAAAAACATTACACACCCCTTTTTATTAACTTGCAATGTACCTATGTATGTACGGGTCAAATCTTTTGGATTTGACCCACTTCCCGGTTTCCGATGAAGCTGAAAATTTGCATACATATGTAAGTCCGGTGACAATGCAACATTATGGTACCATCGAGCTGATGATGGAGACGGGAGGTGGCCACAGGAACTCTGTGATAAAACAACGCAACCTAATTGTATTTGGGGTTTTTAGAATTCGCTCGATGAGTATTAGTTACCTGTGAAAGCAATAAAAGCTTGTACCAAGAATGGAAGTTTTGCCAAAAAGTTATTTCTCACAAAATTTCACGAGAATCGGTTGATAAATGCAACTAATACAGAAGAACAGCAGGAGATAAAGCATTTTCCTCGAGTTGAAACTCACGATTCGCTCTCGCTTAGTCAAAACCAAATACTATTTTACCGTCTCATCTTTTGAGACAGACTTCTCGTTCGACGTTCTCTTTTGGACCTCCTCCGATATTGCTATCGTCACCTGTCTTGCTCGGTGATAAGGTTCAATTTGGATAAAGAACCTGGGCAACTTCTGCTTCCGTTCCCTTCTGCGCCAACCCGTTCAAGGGGAGGGTGCCGGAGCTCCGAAATTCTCCGAAACTCGCGCAAATTTCGAGCTAATAACACTGGTGTCTTTTGAAAAATTACTCCCAATTTTTTTTTGCCATTTTGGAAATAAGAAAAAGAATTCATAGATGTTTATGGACAAAAAAAAACATTAAATGATTGAACCAAACTTTCATAAGAGTCTCGTGATAAATGCGACATGTAGGCATTATTCGAAAAGCATTATGCCCGAGCTGAAATGGAGACACTTCGCTAGCGCTTCGCACGCGCTCAGTTAAAAGCCTATGCTTTTTACCGTCACAATCTGTTGTGAGACAGTCCTCTGGTTTGACTTGGGTTTGACACAAAATTTCGTAAGATTTCACTATTGCTATCGTCATCTGTATTGCTCGGTGATAAGGTTCAATTTAGTTCGACAACCTGTCTCCCACAATGATCCGTCTTGCTCGATGATAAGGTTCAATTTAGTCCAGAACAACACAAGACAAACAACAAGACTGCGAGCTCATGGCTCTCGTCAACAGTGTATAGAAAGATTGTCAGTCACAGGTATCATTCACATAAAGGGCATTTCGCTTGTACTTGTCTGTACATGTATTGGCGCGAGCGAGACGCACAATACATAAACATCATTCAGATATCAATCTCATGTCTGTGGACGTCGGACCTGGCCTGTTTTTGTATGTTTTGTATGTCGACGAAAGGTCGAATTTTAAATTTCAAACATCTCTACAAGTGAGATGCAAATTCGCTGTTCTGAGGGAGACCATCCCATTGCTCTGAATATTTCCGGTAATTTTAATTTATTTGTTTGCCTTTGTTCCAGCGTACGTCCAACACATGGAGAAGGGACGTCTACGAGAAGCACTAAAACATGTACTTCTCATATCCAAACTCGGAAACCAACATATGCAGTCCTCACAACCGTGGGTGCTACTCAAAGGAACCGATGATGACAAGTAAGTTACAATCCGAAGGTGGTTAACAAGCATACGACCCGTTTAAAACACATACTTCAAAGTCAAGAACAACACTTATCACGGCTATGTGGGTCCTATCTTCAGTTACGGATTGCTAGTCTGGGGAAATTTTGTGAATAAGAAAAAGATATTTGCTCATTCGACATAAGTGTTTTCTGTAAAAAAAAACAAACAAAAGGATGACAAGTAACACGATGGTGGCATACAAGTACACGGCCTATCTAAAACATATCCTTCTTATATTTAACTCGGTAACCAACATATGCAGTCGTCACAACCGTGGGTGCTACTCAAAGGAATAGATGATGACAAGCAAGCTACATTACGATGGTAACTAACAAATATACAAACTGCTTATCACGGCTGCGTATGTTCTACTCCGATTTACGGATTGCCAGTCGGGGGAAATTCTGTAAATATACAAAAATATTTCTAGCATATATTTTTTTTTCAACATTTTGAAATAAAATATAAGCACAAGTAGATTACTCTTCAATACGGTTATGTTAGTAGAACGTGTTACACATTTATTTTAACAAACTGCTACTCTTCCCTATCCATAACCATAGAGAAATAAGTAGGTAAGCATAGAGTACTCACTCCATACATCAGTTTTCTTACCGAAACGCTTCTTATTTTCGTAGTCGACATCTAGCGTCAAGTAGCGGATTTATCAGTACCGCTACTTGTCACTAGATGTCTCGCGACGGACGAACAGTGTTTTGTTCAACAATTTACAACTAATATTACAAGCAGAGTTGAAAATAGAGTACCGGTAAATCCGGTTATAATACTCGTATTAGCTGAAAATTGTTGAACGTTAGACTTTTCGTTCGTCGCGCGCGACATCTATTGTCAAGTAGCAGTACTGATAAATCCGCTATTCGACGCTAGATGTCGACTACGAAAATAATAAGCGTTTTGGTAATAAAATTGATTTACTTACTTATTTCTCTATGCCCTAGCTGACGGCATAGAATAACAACAGTACATATAAACACACCCTAATATAAAACTTTTTTCAGAGAACGCGGTGCAACAGCTATAGCGTTGTGCTGTCAACTAGTAGCATTGCTATGTGTGTTGCTAACGCCGTACATGCCGGCCACCGGCCGTCGCTTGCGGGACCAGCTCAACGTGACCCCTGACACGCTGAGACTCAACCCCACGTGAGTGTCTAGCTTATTTGGTTATTTTAGTCTGCGTGGTGTTGCGTTGCAATATAAACTTTATTACCGTGATATAGAGCTGGATTCTGCCTGACTGGGTGGGAATAGGATTGTCAACTAGTAGCATTGCTATGTGTGTTACTATCGCCATATATGCCTGCCACCGGTCGTCGCTTACCGGTCCAGCTCAACCTGACCCCTGACACGCTAAGACTCGACCCCACGTGAGTGTCTAGCTTATTTGGTTATTTTAGTCTGCGTGGCGTTGCGTTGCAATATAAACTTTATTACTGTGATATAGAGCTGCTTTCTGCCTGACTGGGTAGAAATAGGGTTGTCAATTAGTGGCGTTGAGACGCCTGCTTGTCTTTCTTGGCAGATTAAGTATTGAAATTTGAACATAATAACTGAGGTAGAGAGCTGCTTTCTGCTTGACAGTATTGAATAAAATAACGCCAACGGCTTAAAGTGACCACTTCCACGCTGAGACTTAACCCTACGTAAGTTTAGGATCTACGATCTACCATGTTACATCGGAATTTATATTTTATTAACGTGATAGATAGTTGCTTTTGGCGTGAATGTATTTTATCAGTAATAGGGTTGTGCTATTCTTTTTCCGAGTGGTAAAGGGTTTTAGCTGCTCAGGCTAAAGACGTTGATTTAAATCTAAATTTTGCCTTTCCATACAAACGCATTCCCCAGAGAGGAAATTGGGGACTTCGTGGCGAAGTGCCTCTTTAAAAGATTACATTAACTGGTCTTGTAATACTAAATACTATTAAGGTGGTTCGATTTTCATACAAAAAATAATCGCTATTTATTAATTAATTACACAATATTATTACATAAATAGTTGCGCATCTATCTACTTTCGAATATTCATTTGCGCTAAATTAATAGAAAAATTTTGGTTCATACAGAAATCATGCAATAATCAACGTTATATTTTTATAAAATTTACTCATGTGTGTGTGACAAATGTCGTGTACAAATACATTGCGACGTTGCCACTCCATGCCTCGGGCTGCCATCGGCGCGACGTTGCGATGTTTGACGCGTTTTTAGCTGACTCTGTCGACACTGACACTCAGTGTGACCAGGGGTACGATAATTGTCGTACATGTACGATAATTTGGGCCCCGGAATGACGTAATGTTCCAAAGAGCATTATCGTACACTAAAGTACTATAATTTCTGCCCTTGGATGATGCCACCTTAAAAGTCTAGTAATTTGAAGCAAAATATGACACTTTCTCTCAGAAATAGGCTAAAATTAGTATCTTTTGGGTGTTCGGCTCCTTGGTGTAAGTTTAAAGTTTAAAATGTCACAATTTCCTGTATACCGTTTGAGTCTATCCCAAAAATACACAAACATAAACAGATTTTTTGCGCAATTTAGACGAAAATTGTCTTTTTATTATTATTTTTTATTTAACGGTACAATAATATTGACACTCAAGTACGATAATTCTCTTCCGCTCACCTGGCAACACTGCTGAAACTTGACAGGACCTACCGCGAAAACCTAAATTCGCAAATTGCGGGGATCTTTCTCTTTTACTCTCACTAAGACGTAATTAGAGTGACAGAGAAAAATGCCCGAAACTGACGAATTTCGATTTTCCCGGTAGCCGCCCTGGTGCTTGAGGTACTTGATAGAAAACAACGCTGCCGCATGTTCTGAATTATGATTTTATGTGTTTTTGGATTGAAAATGATAGCAACGTCTAAATCAAGTTACAAAAATGATCGATATTCTGGTCCGCGAAAAACCAGGAAAAGTGTAACTGTAATTGGAGTCTACAAAAATGACCAATTCATAGAAAATATGACCTAGAAACTAGTTCACTTTTATAAAACTCAATTTTGCCCCAGATTGTACTTAGGCGAATACCTAAGGGAGCTAAGTGTATTGATCTTGAATAATTAGTTGGCTAATACATATATGACTCCAACATGATATGGACATTTACATCATAACTATTATACCTAGTTGGTTACTAAGTTCTGTTACTCGATTTCTTTCTTTCTTCCTAGCGTTGTCCCAGCATATTGCCACGGCTCAATGGAGCTTGGGGTCCGCTTTGACAACTAATCCCAAGATTTGGCGTAGGCACTAGTTTTTACGAAAGCCACTGCCATCTGACCTTCCAACCCAGAGGGTAAAACTAAGCCTTGTTGGGATTAGTCCAGTTTCCTCACGATGTTTTCCTTTACCGAAAAGCGACTGGTAAATATCAAATGATATCTGTTCTGAAGTTCTGTTACTCGATTTGCAACCTCTTTATTTCCGTTAAAACAAATGCTACCGAAAAAATAAAAAATGACATAATGTGGTGGATTTGTGAGCTATAATTATATACCACAAATAACGCTTATCTCGTCGTATCTATAATGAATTGGGGCCTAAAAGAGAATCGTATTCCAAATTTTTGAAACGCTTGTATTACTTTCTATATTAACTAAAAGTTGCCTTAAAATAAACGGCTTTAAATATGTTAAATTAACAAAATATATTTTGACAGATGCTTTCGCGCCCAAAACGCTCTTTGAAAATTGTGTGACGTCACAGTTTATGGTTTGACACATAACTACATACACACGTAGAAGATACGAACTGTCAACTGATATTTGTCATTTGTTGTTAATCACCTAACTGTCAACAGTGTCAATCCGAGAGTTGTGACGTCATCAGAATCTTCAATGACGTTTCGGGTTTGGTCACGTGACGTGTGCCAAAAGATATTTTAAATTCAATATTTACAAAAATATGGTCATTACAGGTCCCCTAAAAGTAGTTTAACATGTTCTTATAATCCAAAAGAATTTTTTGGGATACAATTATGCTCTAAGATTTGTAGATGGAAACAACCCTATTGCGTTGCACAAATGTGGGCACCCGCCAAACATGATTTTGGGTGTGTCATACTCGGGGCTAACACAGATTCATTTCTGTGAAAAAGGTGTGAAAACCGGAAACTGGAAACCGTTCTCAAACCAATAGTGAAACCCTTAAGCCACACCCTATTTCAAAACCAGCCATGGATCTTTGAACAGGACTCAGCTCCTGCACATAAGGCAAAAACAACTCAAGCCTGGTTTCGAAGGAACAAAATTGACTTTATTGCCCACGAAGACTGGCCGTCCTCCAGCCCGGACCTTAACCCCCTGGATTATGCCATATAGCAGGTTATTGAGGAGAAAGCCTGTGCTAAACCCCACACAAATCTTAACTCCCTCAAGCGGGCCATAGTTAAGACAGTGACGGAATTAGACATGACAATCGTGCGTGCCGCTATCGATGACTGGCCTCGTCGTTTGAGGGCCTGTGTCAAAGCCAGAGGAGGCGATTTTGAATGATATTGTCATATGTAATTCCTGATTTTGTGTACTTCATTTTAATATATACTTTATTAAACTTTCGTTGGTATATTTTATGTAGATAAAGATTATTGCAGTAACAGAATTTAATAACCAACTAGGTAGAAAACAATGAAATACATAAACACATAAATTGGATATGATGTGATCCGTTGAATGAAATTGACAATAAATAAAATAAATAAATAATTTTCTATCTCTAGGCATTGTGTGAAACTTCTAGTTGTGTCAAAATATCGGGAAATCAATAATATAAACAAACATGGTAAATATCTCATTTCTTTTTATAATGGTTATAAATAGAAGGCCATGCAATTTTGTAACTCACTGTAATTTAATTAAATGTATCGTAAAAAAAATTTTTTAATTCTACTGTAAAATATTACCTACTTTTTTAAAGGCTGGGCAGTAAGGGATTGCTTTAATTTTAGAACAAAACAGCGTTTTTTTTTTTGAAAAAAATACCGGAAAATCTGACTTACAAATTTGGACTTTCTTAGGTTCATTCTACTTAGAATCTTCTCCACCCTAGCATTAAAAAAAGATATCCTAAAATATCCATACCATTACGTCACATTTTAGTGTGAAAGAAATTTCAATGTAAAACTAAAATTTCAATACAAATTTTCGGGTTTTTTTAGCACGAGGATTGATTATGCTAGTGATTCTGAGTTGGAAGAACCCAAAAATATCATGATGTGTGAGAATCAGATTTTTAATATTTTTATGGAAAACGCTCATATTTCTCATAAAATAATTTATTAATAATAGGTACTTGATAATACTGATAACAAAAAAAAAATTAATGAGTCTCGAGAACCCACATCCTCTTGCATGTATTTCCACGTACATACCGCAACGCTATTGAAGCCTACTCACGCTGTGCCAAATTGTCTACTACAAGGATCCCAGTAAGACTGTTTGAATGTGTGAGTGATACTTAGAAATAGAGTCAAGAAACATTCTGTCGACATTAAGGGGTAGTTTTTGTACAATGAAGTGTTCAATGTTTGTTGTAATAGTTCAATATTTATTTAAAGAGTGCGCTAAACATAATTTACAGAATAGAAATACCAAGACTACTCCACAAAAAAATTAAAACTCAAAATTTGCAATTGTGGCGCCATCTAGTGAGGTTTAAGCTTTGGGTAACCTAGTCGAACCACCTTAAAGAGAATTTGAAATTGAGGTGGATTGTCGAAGAAAATTTTGTAGCCACAGTAAATTTACTGCCACCTTTCGAAACATGATTAAAACTTTTAGGACTCCATTTGACTTTGATCCTTATTCTTTCACTGATACGTGTTAAAGTTAATTATCAACAAGTAGCGCCATCTAATAGATCAAAGGCCAAAGCTATGGCGGCATCGTTTCGAGCGATGGCGCCACAACCTTTAGCCGATACCCGGTAATATGGCCCCAACTTTTTGATATTTAACAAATTTAACACATATCAGTGAAAGAATAAGGATCAGAGTCAATTGGCGTTCTAAAAGTTTTGATCATATGTCGAAAGATGGCAGTAAATTTACTGTGGCTACAAAATTTTCTTTGGCAATACGTATCTATTTCAAATTATCTTTGGACCTATTCGCTATGTGCACGACTGCTAAGCAACATAGCAGCCGCAAATCTAGGAGAAAACGTCAATTCACTATATCTTATAAAGCTAAAAACTATTGAACGGAGATACGACTTTCATCTATCAATAGAGTGATTCTTGAGGAATGTTTAGGTATAGGGTAAACCTTCTATTACTGGCCACCTTATACTAAAAGGGATTCTGTTTAATAATCAATTAATCACACAATATAAGTTAAGCATTAGAACGATAGTTATTTAGTTTACTTGAATTGTGTATAGACCGTGTTTTTATTGAATTCCGTTTATTGAACTTCGGGGTATTGGTAAGTACGTTTAAGGAAACTACGTGACATAGTTAATTTTCCAAAAAAAAAAAAAAATTTAAAACATTTTTTGTTATAAAAAGTAATTAAATGGCGCATATAGCGTTGTTGTTGCACAGGCATTACATTTATCTCAATCAAACAATTGAAAACTGTGACATGTCAATGTCATTTCGAACATCGATCGTCCGAGATAGTACTTACGTTTAGTAGCAAATGTATTAACCCGTACTAAACACTAATCAATATGTGAACGGGCCCTAAGGTAAGTGTACACACTCGTAAGGGCTTTATAATATAAAAATAAAATATTGATTATCTCCGAAATGGAGTTAATTAGAATACCGGTGTCTTTGAGAAAGTTACTTAATTTAAGCTCAGGAATGCACCCTTGAAATTAAAGCAAATAAAAAAAACACGGTGTATAAATAAATAGAATTCTTATTTTAGCCATTTTAGTATAAGGTGGCCAGTAATTGGAGGGTGGCTAGTAATAGACGTTTTACCCTTTAAATTGTTAAGGTTTTGTGTAAAACTTGTCGCTGAAATATAACGATGTTGTCGGAATAAATCTCGCTGGTTGGGCGCTTTAATCGAAAACGCTGCCTAATCCGTTTGAGCTATAACAACACAATGTATGGTGGGGTTGTCTCTCTTTCATCGGTCTACAAAAAAGTCCGCGATGTTGAATGTCTGTCTTTTAAGGATAACTACCTATTCTTAACTTCTAGAAAAGGATCACATAATATGTGGTATTTGCAAAGCTATTTACACGGATACAGTATTAATGATTGGGATTGACGACCGATTTGGCCTAGTGGGTAGTGACCCTGCCTACGAAGCTGATGGTCCCGGGTTCAAATCCTGGTAAGGGCATTTGTTCGTGTGATGAGCATGGATATTTGTTCCTGAGTCATGGGTGTTTTCTATGTATTTACGTATTTATATATTATATATATCGTTGTCTAAGTACCCTCAACACAAGCCTTATTGAGCTTACTGTGGGACTTAGTCAATTTGTGTAATAATGTCCTATAATATTTATTTATTATTATTTATTTATTTATATGTGGAAGCTTGTAAGTTGCATCTAGTCTTCGAGCAACACCGGCTTCCGACACGTCGGAAGGGAGCCCAAGCGGTATCTTACCGAAAAAATCTATCTGCCATTTTTTGCGGGGGAAACGTGCACACAGTCGCACTTCTCACTCACTACACACAAAATCCAATCTGTAATGACGACACAAATACATAGAAAATGACACACGTCAAAGACAAATCTTGCACACCTCGATCTCTTTTTGTGTACGGACGAGTCACAACATGCACCGCCATAGGCACAGTTGTGACAATGCTTTGGCAGAGGGGAAATAGTATGAATGCCGTCTCCCTTCCCTGTGTTGCTCGAAGCATCTAGTAGATAAGTCTATAGGGACCGTGCGCGATGGAGGGTCTGCCATCTTGTGGCCTGAATCGGAACAATAAACATGTAAATTTACACGTTACGCGTTTTGTTGTGCATGGTAGGTTCTGCCATCTCGTGGGCTACATTGGAACAATAAACATCACATTTACGCTTCGCGCCAAAAATCTGACGGCTCCTGTGCTGCCTCCTATAGTTCATGCACGCTCCCTATTAATCTTTTGAACGCCACGCCTATCGTACGCGGCGTGTAATCGTGAACCTTGTCGGTATGTATGAAAGTTGATATTGGGCTGTCGCCGCGTGCGTCATATAACGTCTGTGGCGGTTAAAAATAACCATTTGCCCTTATTCCCAGGAATCCGTCGTTCATCCAGTACCTGCCGCCGGGACACGTGATAGGCAAGCCGGAGCCTCTGTTCACCAAGATCGAGCCGGAGCTCATTGAGACACTTAGAGCCAAGTACGCTGGCACGCAGGACGACAGGGAAAAGAAGGTGTGTATTATTATGAAATACCTATAGTTTTTTTTACATAGAATTTTATAATAAAGCCGGTGGATACCGGTTAGGTACAGTCAAGGTATTAAAGTGACAAAAATATGTACACACTACCTTAATATAGTATTCGTCGTCCGTGAATTATTTTACAGTACATATGGCGCTACTTTACCGCACCAGTGCGAAAATTAGCATATTACGTTACTGTGTCGACCATTCAGTAAAATGATATCTAATATTTAATTATTTTATCTAATTATTAAAACTAAACTTATTAACAAACCTGGGATAACTCGGGGCACTTATACTAAAGTGACGTAGCAAAATATTTTATTGACAATTAAATATATCGATGTTACTGTCAACATATAAATATTTTTACAGTACATATGGTGCTGCTTTACCGCACTAGTGCGAAAATTTGTATATTACGTTACTGTGTCAAACATTTAAAGGGCCATATGTACTGTAAAAGGTTGTGCGATACATGTGCGAATAGGTAATTCGCAACTCGTGTCGATTTAAAACACTCCCTTCGGTCGTGTTTTAATTTATCGCCACTCGTTTCGTATTTCCTATTTTTCGCACTTGTATCGTAATGTACTATAAATTACGTTAAAGAATGTAAGTATAAAATCACAGCTCACGGGCGCAATTGCATGGCATGTATGTAAATAGTTTCTAAGTCTCAAGTGAAATGTTAATTTCTTTTGAGAATAATAAATATCTTTAACCCGATATAAGGTCGTGTATACATATTTTTGGCACTTTGTACGTATCGATATTTAATACCTTGACTGAATGTGTGCGTAAACGTGTTGTAAGGATTATTATGTATAAATAGCTTATATTTTGATTATTCTTACTTTTATCTATGTTTAGCTTATAAAAGGGTATATATTTTAGATTATTATTATCATAAATATATATTTTTTCCAGCAAAACGGTGACGTCGCTAGTATAAGCGTTGGTAGCGTGGCCGAATTAGAAAAAGTTGTGGCGGAACAGGTATTTATACTATTAATACTGTCTGACTTTGACATTTTCTATGGAAGACTACTTTTTTTCGCGATTTCGGGATTGGTCCCATAATAAAAGTTGCTCAGTAGGATCTATATATTCACCCCGTAAATTATTGCAGGTGACTAAATAAACACCCTGTATAGGATTCTACCATCTATGCTTCATTTCCAGGGTGAAAAAGTCCGGAAACTTAAAGCGTCGACCAAAGACAAAGCAGTATGGACGCCGGAAGTGAACAAACTGCTCGAACTGAAGAAACAGCTGACGGCCGCACAGGCGCAGGCGCAAGCCCCGCCCACTTCCGGTTCCGTAGCCGACTTGGAAAAAGCAGTGGCTGAACAGGTAGGTAGTTATAGACCTTTATAACTGCTACTATTAGCAAAGAGAATTTAAATTAGAGGTGTATTGTCAAAGAAAACTTTGTAGCCACGTTCCGGGTATGTCCTTAAACTACGTCCAAAAGAGAGGTATGGGCAATGTGAATGTCATCTCGCCTTGTGTGGTAGGGCACAGCACGGCGGATGTCATTCCAGATCTAGAGCAGAGCCCAACTGGGGAAGTACCTCCACCTTACAGAAAACCGCAGCCAAATAACACTAGACCCTACTCATAGTGTTGTGTTCCTGCCGGTGAGTAAGGTTGCCAGAGCTCAACGAGGGGGGTGGGGTTAGGGTCGGCAACGCGCATGTAACTCCTCTGGAGTTGCAGGTGTACATAGGCTACGGAGACTGCTTACCATCAGGCAGGCCGTATGCTTGTTTGCCACCGACGTAGTATAAAAAAAAAACCTTTTCGGATAAGGGCTTTTTCTTCACTCCTAGGTGTGATCAAAGTGGCACTTTTCTGTTCTAGGTTCTTTAATTTTTTGTTTAGTTTTTTGAATATTATTTCATCTTAAATAATACCAATTTCGACACATAATAACAGTAACTTCCTCATAGGTGATGGTAAAAACAATATGTGTCATACGGTAGCAAAATTACTTCCGCCTTGGACCCTTGATTTGTTCCTAATTTAGAATCCTTCGCCTCGTTTAGGATTCAATGTACGCCCACGTCGTAAATATGCCATTTTGCTGCCCTGTGCTAATCTCCTATTTCTCTGCAGGGCGACAAAGTGCGAAAGCTGAAGGCCTCGACCAAGGACAAGGCTGTATGGACCCCAGAGGTCAACGTACTTTTGGACCTCAAGAAACGACTCGCGGCCCTACAAACCAAGTAGACTTGTACGAAGGGATTAATGGAGGGTTAAAGACATTTTACGGTTAAAATATCTGATATAAAAAGCTTAAAATGTTAACAACAATATGAAGGATAAACCACATCAGAACACAGCGACGTGTTATATAATTTACAGTACATATGGTGCTACTTTATAGCACTAGTGCGAAAACGAGCATATTACGTTACTGTGTCGAACATTTAAAGGGCCATATGCACTGTAAAACGTTGTACGATACATGTGCGAATAGGTCATTCGCAACTCGTGTCGATTTAAAACACTCCCTTCGGTCGTGTTTTAATTTATCGCCACTCGTTTCGAATTTCCTATTTTTCGCACTTGTATCGTAATGTACTATTAATTTATTTTTATTTTTATTTTATTTTATTGGTATTCAGGACAACAACAGCCGTAGATATACAATTTAAATAGGTATTTTTACATAGTATTAGGCCAATATCAGTTATCCGTTGGTTGCATAATAATATACAAATATAATTAGTTAAACAAAGTAACTAATATTCTGTAGTAGTTAGTAATAAACTGTGCAAGCCCACAGTAACAGTAACAGTAGGTGATAATCAACATGAAAATTGAAGTTAGAGGTAGGTACAGTCAGCGTCAAATACTTTGTAGCAACCAAAGTAGTCAAATAGTTCGGTACACCATATATTTAGTATGGTGTACCAAACTATTTGGCCACTTTGACTGCTACAGAGTATTTGACGCTGACTGTACACATGCTTGCATAAAGTTGATAGGTGTGCATTAACGTTAATAGTTGATTTAATTTATTTATATTGCTCTTGTAAATAATTTAAGTGATCACGCTTTTACCCAAAGATCACTATTTAGCGCTACATTACGTACGGACAAAGAGAATTTGAAATAGATTTTTATAGTTGATATTTAACAAATTTAACACATATCAGTGAAAGAATAAGAATCAAAGTTAGATGGCGTTCAAAAAGTTTTAGTTATGTGTCGAAAGATGGCAGTAAATTTACTGTTGCTACAAAGTTTTCTTTGACAATCCACCTCTATTTCAAATTCTCTTTGCTTAAACGTCCTGATCCATACCCCAAATGTAACGGAATTCAATAAAACCACGGTGTATAAACACGCGCAATAGTATACTTTATTAGAATGAATAAGTTGCAACCAAGTAGCCGTCTTGTTGTTGTTCGTCGCGTGAAGGAAGAAGTATCGCAACTGATATTGGTGTATTATTTGGCTGAATCAACTTTTTTTTTTGTCAGCAAAATATTTTTTTTTAATATACCGCGACGGTGGCAAACAAGCATACGGACGGCCCGCCTGATGGTAAGCAGTCACCGTAGCCTATGGACGTCTGCAACTCCAGAGGTGTTACATGCTCGTTGCCGACCCTTTAAAAACCTGACCTGATATGACCTACTTTGACTAAAAGTGATAAAAAAATATTCGCATTTTATGTAATTATTTTTTCATGCAAAAATAGATAAACAAGCTACGTAATGCGATATTTTATAAATGGGGTTGGCAACTGTCAAAGGTTTGCATAGATGGCGCCATCATAGCTTTCATTTCATTTCATTTATTCGTTGCAACCATGGTATTACAGATGTTCTTTAAATAGAGTACAATCATGGACCCTACTAGGGCGTAGCAACATTTTTATGTCTAAGTACTTATTTCTAAGGCACTCCCTTACCCCTGTCTCTAGTTTTGTTCTATGAGATTTGGCTTAAAGTACTGGAATCCAGGTCACAAAATTCCAAAAAAAAAACAAGAATTTGACACAATTCTAGGGATTGACAGGGCAAGCTATGATGGCGCCATCTGTTTAATACTTCGACCGGCCAACCCCATTGTTTAAGAGCAGTAACCCAGGGGATAAAGCTGTAAAAAATAAGGGTTCGTCCACTGGGTCACCCAATTTTTTTAAATAAAAATTTAACGTATTTTTTTTCTGCCGGATCTGGCATATATATTAAATATCTTGTTTCAGTTTGACCACAAAAGTTAAACTAATAATGATTAAGGGCAATTACAATACAGTACAATACAATACAAATATTCTTTATTGCTCAGCTTATACACAGCTTAGACTATGGTAGACAACGGGCGGTCTTATCGCTAAAGAGCGATCTCTTCCAGACAACCTTAGGGTAGTGGAGACAAGGTAAAAAAACAAGTAATGTCAGTAGGTGATGCAGTGAGTGATAGAAGTTGAGAAATAATAATACTAAGTAAAGTAAGTAAGTAAATATTCTTTATTGCACCACAAAGAAAACAAATTTACAATGTAAAGAAAGGTAGCAACGGGCGGTCTTATCGCTGTAAGCGATCTCTTCCAGACAACCTTAGGGTAACAGGATATAAAGAACTAAATTATACATATACATGAATAGCAAATAGTATAAACTACATACTCTCCATACATAAATAAATGTCATATATAACGCATTTACGAATATATATAAATCACCACAGTTCAATTCTTGCAAAATATAAGAAAAAGTAGATTCTACAGAAACGTACCTAAACATGGTTCTCGTTTCGTTATTTAAGATAAAAACTACGACAGTAATTTCCTTTACTATGTAAATTACGTACAAGGCAGGAAGTTGATGCCCCAAGAAAAAAAATAAAGAAATTTGCCTTTTTTTTTTTTTTTTTATTAAAAATATTTAGTGACAATAACAATATACATAATGGATATATACAGATGATTACCATAACTAGCTTTCTGTTTCTATTTTAAGTTCAAATTTCTTCACTTTTATATCGAGTTCATCCATTCTTTACGTAGTGACCCACGTGAATTTAACTTATTTATGTTAAATCTTAACGAGAAAATAAATTATTTATTACACTGTAAACATGTTTTTATTTATACACCTTACATTTTATGTAATTCTACTTGGTAATACTGCGATTAGAACACGATTGAGCACATATGTCGTTTTTCAATGAATACATGAAATGTATTCTGTCTGTGGATGCTGTCAATGGTGTTGTGCAGAAAAATGAGTGTGAAAAATATGTGTTAATATGCTTT
This sequence comes from Cydia pomonella, assembly GCF_033807575.1. Lineage (NCBI taxonomy): Eukaryota > Metazoa > Arthropoda > Insecta > Lepidoptera > Tortricidae > Cydia > Cydia pomonella. Next base: position 4,004,141 of record NC_084728.1, read on the forward strand.
GCGTTAAGGACTGATTAAGTTCGCCTTTTGTGCACTATGTTTATTATTTAAATACCAGCTTGAGGCGCTCGAGTCAGTTGAGAGGAGAGCCAAGAGAATCATTAATGATGACGATCTGACGAATGCTCGACTCCAAAGTCTGGAGCATCGTCGCAAGGTTGCCAGCCTAACGATCTTTTACATTTCGGAGAGTGTGCCGAGGAACTGCACAACCTTATTCCTCCGTCCCCATTTCACCATCGGACTACCAGACAATCGGCACTCCGGCATCGCTTCATGGTAGGTATTCCACAAATACGCACGAAGCGTTTTGCTTCAACATTTCTTATGCGAACTGCCCAAGGAGTGGAATGCCCTGCCCGAGTCTGTGTTTCCGCATGAGTACAATCTGGGTCTCTTCAAGGCTAGGGTAAATAGGTATCTCATAGGTAAGCGTGCTCCACCGTAGACCGCATCATCACTTACCATCAGGTGAGATCGTGGTCAAACGCCTGCCTATCGTTATATTAAAAAAAAGTGCAATAAACATTAAATAAATAAACAAAGTGTTTGATCACTGTTACACCTTAAGCATTTCTTCTTAGGCTGGTTTTTGTGTCGCGCTGTCCGAGCGATCCGCACCCACGGTTACGGTTTTGTATGAAGTTAATGTGAAATAATGAGACATTAAAATGTCCGATTGACAAGCTAATGTGTTGTGTGTAAGTGTAAGGCCTGAGTGGACGCTCGAAGCGGGGCGTGCAGCGAGGCGTCGGGCTCACAAGTGATGTGAACGGCGTGCACTGTGGCCGCTCCTATACGTTTGCATTTGTTTAATATCCACGCCGCACGCCCGCCCCGCTGCACGCTCAACTCGAGCGTCCACTCGGGCCTTACTCGGCGGTTATTACTCTGCCGCCGCGTTTCGTTACGAAGTGCGGAATGATTCGCGTGCGGCGGCGACGGTACGGCGGTGCGGTTTTGTTCCGCACGTAAGTGTATACACGTTTTTCTGAAAATGCCCAAAGGGGTTTTCTGTCTATATTTGTATTCATATTTTGAATACCCTGTAGGTACTTTTTATGGTTCCGTACCCAAAGGGTCAAACGGGACCCTATTACTGAGACTTCGCTGTCCGTCCGTCCGTCCGTCCGTCTGTCACCAGGCTATATCTCCTGAACCGTGATAGTTAGCCAGTTGAAATTTCTACAGATTATGTATTTCTGTTGCCGCTATAACAACAAGTAATACTAAAAACAGAATAAAATAAATATTTCTTTCCACTCTCGAGTTTCTCATCTAATCACCGAAGTTAAGCAACGTCGGGCGGGGTCAGTACTTGGATGGGTGACCGTTTTTATAGATAATGGTACGGAACCCTTCCTGTGCGAGTCCGACTCGCACTTGACCGGTTTTTTTCAAAATCTAACAAATTTTGACTTATTTGTACTCAGAATCATGAGCACTATCAATTTAAGCAATAAAAAAGTGTCTCACTTTTAATTGTCATTTTTGTAACGCAGTTAACCAATAATGTTGTATGGACTGTTACAAAACTGACTACAATTTTGTATGTAAAAAATAATGATAATTAAGGCATAAAGGTACTTTTTTTTTGACCCCCCCATTTATTTGACAAACCCCTCATAGTAATTTATCGATAGAAAAAGTGTAGTAATATTGTACGTTTATTTTTATTTCTGCCGGATAGGTGGTGGGTACAAGTTACCGTCAAAAATAATTTTGATAGGTACTTTTATTGCCAACTGTATTTTCTCTAATTTGCATCTATTAAGTACTTCTCGAGATCTTTCTAATGAGTCTAAACCACAGAATAAGTAATAGTACTACCATACAGAAAAGAAACTTCCTACAATACCGAAGTTTGACTACAATTCAGGGACGAATCATGCTGTCCCTTTCTTATGTATGGTACTATTTAGGATTGTCAAAATTCAAGTCATTATCTTAGCGGGTGGACCTTTTTTGTTAAATATATCGTTATAGGGAGAGGTACACTGGATTCTATTAAAGGTACACTGAGGTACACCGGAGGTACAATATGTTTATAAATATTTCATTCAATTTTGCTGAGATCCACCCGCCATCCTGACGCTCACGAAAGGAACAGTTTCGCCCCCCTGTCTAAACTCAATTGGTTTTTTTTTATACTTCAAGGATACTGCCCGCCTGATGGTAAGCAGTCTCGTAGCCTATGTACGCCTGCAACCCCAGATGAGTTACATACGCGTTGCCGACCCTAACACCCTCGTGAGCTCTGGCAACCTTACCGGCAGGAACACAACACTATGAGTAGGGTCTAGTGTTATTTGGCTGCGGTTTTCTGTAAGGTGGATGTATTTCCCCAGTTGGGCTCTGCTCTAGATCTGGAATGACATCCGCTGAGCTGTGCCCTACCACACAAAGCGAGATGACATTCACAGTGCCCATACTTCTTTTTTGACTTTTGTGTCTACTCTGTCTATTATGTTTTTCCACTGAAGAGTTATTTTGGCTACCTTCCGTCTGCATCATCAGATCAGCTCCAGCATATTATTGCATTGTTAACGGAAATACGTGAGTATGCCAAATTTCACCTTCAGCGTCGGGAAGTGGTTCTAAGTTTCAAGATTTGAAGTACATATCTAAATAAAAGTGTGTAAAAAAAAACACGAATAAAATAAAACTTAAAATATAAATTGGAATATAATTTTATAACTAAACTTATTCATAGCATTAAATATCAAACTAATTCTAAAAAAAGTATATGTAACAATTCGAAATTAAAACAATTAAAGGATTTAAAGACAGGTAAAAAATTGTAGTAAATGATTCTAAAAAAAACAAAACTTATTTTTAAAACTAAACTTATGAATGAAGACAACCTAATGTTAAAAACTAAATGCAACAAAAAGAGATTACAAGAATAACTAAAAACGTTAATTTTGTTTGGATGTTATTCAGTCTAAATCTAAACTAACTTAAAACTCAGAATCAAAAGTCTAAAAGAAAACTTACATGTTTAAACAAGAAACACATACAGAAATTACATTTGTGTTAGAGTATTAATCGAACTCTATATGGTTCAGCTTGCGCTGGTAGTTGTGTTTAACATTGTTTGAATCCTGGCCAAAATCCACTGCACTACAGACTTCCAACTCTATGTTGCCCGTATACCCCTGTGAACGTAACGACTTGACAACTTGCCGGTTCAGATTCAGGTCCGGCCAGTAATGGGCAGAGCAGGTGGTTATCTTTTCAATCACGCCTTTAGTGACGACCATTTCCCCCGCACCAGATACCGGTTGACCAGCCAGCAGGCTCGACGTGTGCAGTAGTTCTGTTATATGCCTATTCGACAATAAAATTGTCCCATCAGGGCTCATGACGAAGATGGCGGCTGGTCCCGTTTGCCCCTCGCTGACATCGGCATCTTCAGTGTCCACCAATAATCCTTGTGAATTGTACAGTTTGCCGTCCTTCACACGCACTTCGACGGCGGCTCTCTCATGTGCGTCATGATAAGTAACCAAAGGTGGACATTTGGAATGACTTTGCCAAACGCAAGTCTTGTCCTCGTTGTGGTAGCGACTCTGCATATAATGTGCACCGAACGCGAATGCCATACTCCAAGCGCCATCGAAGTTTCCATAGCTGGTGCACTCACTATTATTTGCCCATTTGCAAATATAAATGCCTTTTCCTCTTTCTAGCATATAGAGAACTCCTTTAAATGATATCATACTTCTAGCGGCGCTAAAATTCAAAGGCACGGATGCACAATTATCGATTGTAGCATCAGATTTTTGGGTGCACTTCCACAAATGAGGTGATTCTTGAGTGACGGCGAATATATTGTTTTTATCTTTTGAAAGGCCCATAATGCCTGGAAATACCTTGCTTGCGGCCATTGTATACAATTGCATACAGCTGTTCTCCGATGTTAAAGAACAACGCAACAGAGTACCATTTCCTAAGCCAGCGTAGATATATTCATTGTAATGAATTAAAGAAAAGAAACCATCACCGGGTATGTGGAAGGGCCGGCAGCTGTTTGGTTCATCCAGCACACACCGCAAAATGGTGCCACTATGAAGAGCTACATAAATGTATCCATTTGCTGTAGCTAGAGCATTCACCTCTGAGCCAGCACCCGTGTGAAAATCCTTGCACGACTCTTTTTCATATAGATTACACTTTAAGATCACGCCCTCTTGTAGGCCGACGTATAAAGACTCCCCGGAAACACACAAGGAGTTTACAAAGGTAAAGATGGTAGAAAAAACTTCGCACTCATTAGGATCTTCGTACAGACACCGCAGCACCTTATTTTGCTTGCCGACGAACACAACTGCAGGCGAGGAGTATATTGCATCGCGTACCATTACGTCACTTGTTCTGATTAACTTGAGAAAGGGTGAAATAACTCCAGTATTTGACGGAGTCGTGAGTCTAGATTCTGAACGCTGGTTGTCGTTGAGCGGTGAAGCGAAGGCCGACGCTGCCAGCAGCAGATACGCGGACACGAACTGCATGGTGTGGTAGGTCAAGACTCAAATTTAAGAACTGAACTACCTTGTGCAATCGTGCGCTTTAATAGGGGAGCGATATTAAGAGACTGATGATAATGTGACGTGGGGGTTATAAGGTCGCGGTAAAAACCCAAAGATTGCGATCCAATTGTTTTGTAAAGATGTGGACACACTAAACGAATTTTTCAAGTCTCCATTTTCAACAGTGCATATCAACAGTGGCTACCATATTCGTATATGCCCGTGCGCCGCGTAGCACGTCCAGTCAACCAATTTGAATCCTAGGCCACTATAGAACCCTGTCGCTTTAACTAGTCTATACATGACATGCATCACTCAATAAGCACTGTCGTAGAAGTCATTATGACATGGTTCTATAGTGGCCTAGGAATCAAATTGGTTGACTGGGCTTGGATCACCCAGCACTTGTGACGATAAACAAATGAAACCTGGCAACACCGGCATACTGTCCTAGAATCTCAGGCTTCCACGCTAGCGGTACAGCCCAGCCGCTAGCTCGACTGAAATCAAGATGCCACCCCATCTCAATCGCCTTGCGTAGGTACGAGTATCTTCGCTTACCTACGACAGTTTGAATTCGACTGTGGACACATTATAATGAAGTATTTTTGCTCAAGACTTCGTCCACATTGACACCATCGCACATTTTTAAACAATGTTTTTTTTCTTAAGTCCGACTCACGCTTGACTGCACACTTCTGATAGATTTTCCTGTAATATATAGGTAAAGATGTAGGTAGTGTAGGAACTAGGGACGCCCGGCCGGAAACAGGCGGGCTGTCGTTCGCGTGCTGCGTCCATACAGCCCAATTCCCTGAAGTTGGAGCTGCAGGTTACTGTCCCGGCGGCATTCCCATGCTCTCCTCTAATCTTCTTGATTGCCTACAGAACAGAAGGACATCTTTAAGTTCGACATCCGTTAGTTCGTTTTCTTCTGGTAAGTCTCTACCGAATGTATTATATCACAATGCCGCATGCATAATAATACATTCTGCTAGTAAGTGTAGGCTAGTTTCCTTCTTACCACAGTCCCCACATGACGTGTACCGGAGGTACCCTAAAATATATTTTTCATCACACTTGCTCGAAAAAGTTCTTATTTCATGCAGGTGTACTGAAGGACAAAGGCCTATTTTGTTCCCGCGGGAGTTATGGATTGTGATTTTTTTTTAATTATGTCACTTTTTCATAGGTACAACCAAGTAGCATAGATGAGTTTTACTTTTCTGACGTTTATAACTTAATATTTTTGTTTATGTTTAAAATGAAATAATTCGATTAATTTAACAGCCGTTTAAAATATTTTTCCATAATTATTAATCGTGGCTGAATGCCGAATAGGTCTGTGCCCTCGATGCTAACCTGTCAAGAAATTACAAAATGGCGGACGAATGTTAGATATGTCACCGTATTTAAGAATATTTCGTTTAAAATTTAGTTTTTTCTTCGCAAGTGTGATGAAAAATATTGTTTGTAACTCCGGGGGTAAGAATATTGCAAACTCGGGTCTTTTATTAATCACCCTCGTATCCAAAATTTCACTTACCCCCCTCGTTGCACAACGTAATATTATATTACCCAAAACAAGGAAAATGTTATTCAGTCCGATACCGTACCACAACTTTATTTAAACAATAATTATTTCCAAGAAGTCGAGATAAGTTACTATCATAAATTAGTACCCGAGAATCAAAATGCCTTATGTCCATATTATTTCACGAGCGATCATCCTTCTTATTGTATGAAGCAGATGTTCTAGATTGGCCTAAACCTACATTTATTATTACCACTTATTGGCACTTAGGTATCTCTTAAGAGTTACTCTTAAATATTAAAAGCTCCTAATTATTATAATAATAAAAAAACGGCCAAGTGCGAGTCGGACTCACGTTCCAAGGGTTCCGTACATCGCAGTTTTTTTTACGTAATACCTACGTGTACGTGAGTTAAACGTCTTTAAAAACCCAGGGGATGGCTCAAAAACCAGATGTAACGGAAAGTATTATGGCGCGGTGGCTTATGTCTAAGAGAAAAGAAGACATTACTCGGAATTTAATGTACAGTCACGTCTGAAAATATTGATACGAATAAAGTGCCAAAAATATATATACACTACCTTAATATATGGGCAATAAGGTCGTGTATACACATATTTAGTACTTGTTAAGTATCCATACTTTCAGGCGTGGCTGTACCACTGACAGATATAGCGTTGATTTTGCCCTAGAAACGACGAATCCAGAGGTAGGTGAAAATATTCGCTGTATTGAGTTACGTCTTGGCAGGTCAGATGGAAGAGCACCGGGCTAGCGATCCGGGCGGTCGTGGGTTCAAGACCCATCCAAAGCAGTAAATTTTCCACTTTTAATTTGTTTCTAAGATTAATAGCATGTTCGCTCACCTTTTTGTTTGATACAAAATTAAATTAAAAAGTGCCCAAATACGAAGGCCGAAGGCAACAGGATATTGGCAACCCTGGCTGTCAAAATTCAAAATTAAAAAATTTATTCTGCAAGTAGGCCTCAAGGGCTCTTTCACAAGTCAATACAACATTTATAGTAAGATCATATAGTGACATGAAAAATACTTAACAACATTTATAAATACAACAGCCAATACCTGTAGGGCTAAGATGGTCGGCTCTTTATCACTTGTCACCATACCTGTCACGTTCTAACAAGTATGTAAGCGCGAAAGTGACGGGCATAGTGACAAGTGATATAAATGGAACCATGATACCGCCGCTGGGTAAACATTACATTATAATAATCTTAAAATAAATAATTACTACAATAAAATAGAGATGTATAGTTTCTATGGTTAAAAACACATTAAATCTGGAGGTGTAAAGGTCCCCAATGTCAGAGTACTAATACTAATAAAATTTGGAGGTGTAAAGTCTCTCCAAGTGTCAAAATAAAATTTATACTAAATAAATAAACCGCGTCTGGAGTGTTAAACTAAGCCGAAACTAAACCGAGTCTGGAGTGTGAAAGAATCAGCAGCTGATTTTGCTAGGTCCCTTTTAATTATTCTATATTTAATGATATTTCATGTAATATTAAGCCATTTTGGTGTGAATTAAATAGTTTTAGTGTTAATTTTAATGTATACATAATAAGTGAAGTGCTTTAGTGATGTTTACAAGTGTCTTGTAATAGCTTGAATTTGTAGCCGTTGTAGGTTATGAATTATGAATTTAAATCTGTGTTCGTCTCGGTATATTTTCTACGTTTTTATCGCTATTTATTACATAATGCAAGATTTCATAGGTTTACCCGCCATCCTGACGTCAGAATGGCGGGTGAACCTTTTTTTGTTAAATATTTCGTTTTAGGGAGAGGTACACTGGATTGTATTAAAGGTACACTGAGGTACACCGAAGGTACAATATGTTTATAAATATTTCGTTCAAGTTTGCTGAGGTCCACCCGCCATCCTGACGCTCAAGACTGCATCGGCACTTACCACCAGTTGAGATTGTGATCAAATGCTTACCTTTTCCTAATAAAAAAAAAGCTTCTCTCTCAGACTTCTCATTATTTTAGACATTTCATTATACTTAAATCTCAAATTAAAGTTACCATCATCTTATTCAATGGAAAGTTTGTACGGAACCCTCGGTGCTCGAGTCAGATAACACTTGGGCGGTTTTTAACGTGATCTTTTAACCCCCACGTCGCTGTCTCTTATCAGCTCTTATATTGTCCACAACAAGTCAGTTCAATAACTGGAGTCTTATCATTAGTATCTATATACATATTGGCTGTTGTATTGGTCCCAAACTTAAGCGCACGACAGAACTAATGTTGTTCAGTTCTAAATTTGAGCCTTGTTGAGACCACACCATGCAGATCGTGTTCGCGTGCCTGCTGCTTGCAGCGTCGGTCACCGCTTCTCCGCTCAACCAGCGAACAGAAATCGTAGAAGAAAAAAATATAAATATAACCATTTCCCTCTTTGAAAAAGTTATGAACTTACGCAAGACTACACCAGATCCAGTACATTCAACTCCTGCGGTAGTTTTCGTCGGCACGAAAAACAAGGTGCTGCGCTGTTTATATGAAGACCCTAAGGAGTGCGAAGTTTTTTATGAAGCCGGTAGATACGTTACATCTTTGTTAGTCGTCGGAGAGTATATTTATGTAGGCCTAAATTCCGGTAAAATTTTAAAGTGTGATCTAGATAGAAAGGAGTCGTGCACGAATTTTGCAACAGCAGCATCAGGAGATGTACGTCTGGCTAATGCAGATGGATACCTTTATGCAGGGTTTTACAGTAAAAGCATTTTGCGATGCAAGCTGAATGAGCCAAACAGCTGCCAGTCTTTGCATGAACTGGAAAGCAATGTACTTTCATTGCTGCATTCTAATAAATATATCTACGTTGGCTTAAATAATGGTCAACTGTTTCGTTGTTCTCTGTCAACAGAGAACAGCTGTACTCTATTATACACAATGAACTCTGCTATTATGGGACTTTCAAATGTCGGAAATTATATATACGCCGTTACCCACACAGATTCTCGTTTGTGGAAGTGCACCCAAAAATCCGATGCTACAATAGATTCTTGTGAATACGTGGCTTTAAATTACACTAAAAGTAGCCACTTGGCATCATTCAAAGGCGATTTATACACAGTGGAATGGGATATAGGAATCTACCTTTGCAAATGGGCAAATACTACAGAATGCTCTATCTTTGGAAACTTTACAGATGCTTATAGTTTGGCGTTCGTATACGGCACTTATCATATGCAGAGCCGCTTCAAGATGGAAGGCACTACTTGCTCGTGGCAAAATAATTCCAAGTGTCCTCCTTTCATTACTTACTATGACGCACGACAGAGAGCCGCCCTCGAAGTGCGCGTGAAGGACGACAAGCTGCACAATTCACAAGGACTATTGGTGGACACAGCAGACGCGGACGTAGGACAGATGGGAAAGGCCGCCATCTTTGTGATGAGCCCTGATGGTACAATCCTGTTGTCGAATTCACATAAAACAGAACTATTACATACATCGAGCCTACTAGCTGGTCACCCGGTGTCTGGTGCAGGGGAAATTATAGTGAATAACGGCGTAATTGAAAAGATAACCACCTGCTCTGCCCATTACTGGCCGGACCTGAATCTGAACCGGCAAGTTGTCGAGTCGTTACGTTCACAGGGGTATACGGGCCACATAGAGTTGGAAGTGTGTAGTGAAGATGTGGATCTTGGCCAATACGATGCAAATATTGATCAGTGACTTAGTTGAATGTACTTAAACGCCATATTTTCTAGTGGCAGGCTCGACTAGTGCAGCACAACCTAAACGAAAAAGTGTTCAATCACGATTGAAGACCATAAATAAATACGAAATAGGTACCATATATAATTTTTTGATTAGGTAAGGAATTAAGGATTATTAAACGCCGATTACCTAACAACCACGTGTAACCAGGTATAACTTCGATATTTCATAACATGTAAATATAACTTCGATATTTGCAATTATTCTTTTTAGAAAGAATGTCAGTTTCAGAAAATGTATCTGTTGAAATTAAATAAAAAAAAAAAATTCAAGAAATTGGCATTAGGCTCAGCCTGTCACGTGGGAATCTCAGAAGTATCGAAATGGTGCGGTTCTTATTTTAACAGAATATATTATTATATTTTTTTAAATAGAATAATTTCTAAAAATATTTTTATTCGTTATATATTATTGTTTTTTAATTTCTTATTGTTGCATTTAGTTTTAGGATTAATTTGATATAATGAACAATTTGGCTTTATTAGGGCCAGTTCCACCAAGCACACTTGACAGACTGATCAACGTCACTCATCAATGTACTATGAAACTTTAAATATACAATACATATAATTTTATATTTTTTTACTTTTACATATATGTACAATAAAACTTTAAGTATAATTTACCTCTACGGTTGACAGATGGTTCAGTGCAACTCACCTTTAATAAGCAAACCTGTGATAACTCGGGGCACATTCTAGGGATTTGATGTCGATTAAAAAGATATCGATATATAAAGCCCGACCAGAAACATATGATCATTGTCAAGAGGGCGCTGTTATTCTAATGTAAGTATAGGGTGACAGTTCAATTTAGTATGAAAAATGTAGTTCCAATTAAATTCCGCAATATAGCTCGAGATCATATATTACTTGCCAGGGTTTAATAATACATGTGCTCATTAAAAATTCTCGAAATGGTTTTGATAAAGAACTCCTTTCAGGCATATTATATATTATATAAAATAAATAAGGTTTGTCTCGAAATGGTTTATGTACCTAATGGTATTTTTATTGACTAAAGGTAAATTTCACTTTTTATGTACTTGTAGCAATAAATATAGATGGAGTAATGTTTAAGAAATAATAACTAACGATATAAAATGATAAGAATAAAACATTTAGTGCCAATGTGGCAATAATGACCTGGCAAAAATAAATTCTTCCAAAAACACCTTTTTTAGAATTTAAGACGCATTATACAAAGCGATTATATATAAAAATATTTATTTTGTAGAACATTAAATGTTGACAGTAACATCGATATATATAATTGTCAATAAAATATTTTGCTACGTCACTTTAGTATAAGTGCCCCGAGTTATCCCAGGTTTGTTAATAAGTTTAGTTTTAATAATTAGATAAAATAATTAAATATTAGATATCATTTTACTGAATAGTATCCCCTCAATGCTTACTGTTTGCGAAATAAATAAATAAAAAGAAAAAATATTTTTTAATTTTTTACTTGCTAAACTACGTAATCGATTGACTTGTTCTTCGGTACCCCTAGTGTAACTTTGATCGACATCATAACGTGACGAACGCGTTTGCGTTAAGTCTCATTTTGTATAGGATTTTGAGGTTCCAAAACGTCCCGCTTGGCGCGCTCTTTCGAAATCCAATACAAAATGAGACTAAACGCAAACGCGTACGTCACGTTTGGAAATCGAATTTATTTACACTAGGGGTACTGATGTAAAAACTAAACTAAAAGATATTCAAAATTGTTTCGTGAATTCCTGTCCGTTTTTAAACGCCGATTTAAAGTTTGCTAGGTGAAAAACCACACGTGACGTACACGTGACACGTGAAGAAACAGCCTCTCACGTGGTGCTGGAATGCAGCGGAGTGACTCCATACAGGGCTAAACATCTCGGATCTCCGAGAGACCTCCCCGAGGTCCTACTCAACATCAAAGGTTTGATAGGATTCCTCGAGGAGCTGGGCTGGCAGGACTAGCCCACCCCCAACATATCACGCAAAATAGGCGCAAGTCGTCGAGTTGCGGAAAAATCGCCCGAATACAATACAATACAATACAACCACACGTGACGCGCCGTGTGGTGCCGGCGATTAGAATAGCACCACCCCATCTCGTCCCGTGGGTGTCGTAAAAGCCGACTAAGGGAACACCGACGGATGGGCAGCAGCGTCCGCCGAGAAATAAACAACACCTACTGCGGTCCCTACTCGTAACACCAACCAAAACCACAAATTAAACCAAACCCTTGTCAACTTTTAAAATCCCATCGTAAAAATCAAATCCCTATCTTTAATCTATTAAACATAAACTTCTCCAATCAACCAAACTAAATATCTTCTTCTTAAAAATCAAACATATTTTCACAAATCTCAACCTGGACCCATGGCCGCCCGTACTCAATGCGGGGACCATGGGTCCACCTTAACTCATACCAACAACGCCGGGTCTTCAACTCGAGCATCACCATTGCTTTCTGACTGATGGTGATGCCGGACTCGGCATCGCATAAATCACATCAGCTTCTTCGCAAATGTCACCGCGGGCACAGGGTCGCCCGTATCCCTAGCGAGGGCCCTGTGTCTTCAAATGACGCAACAAACTTAAAAAAAAAAAAAAAAAAAAAAAAAAACCACACGTGACGTGGATCTGTTGCAAAGTGACCTTAACAGAGTGAATCAATGGTGCGCCGACAACGCCATGCAGTTGAACATCAAAAAATGTTATACATATAAAATTTACTAGAAATTATAACCATATAGATTCATCCTACCACATCGCTAGGGAACATCTTAACGAAGTTGATCAGATCATAGACCTGGGACTTATATTTGACAAAAAGTTGTACCTTTGTACCGCACATCGATGTTATTATTAAGAAGTCTTCTAAAATGCTACGCTTTATTATAAGAACCGGTAAACATTGTCGAACAGTAAAAACCAAAATCCTTCTTTATAACTGCTTCGTGCTAAACATCTTGGAATATTGTAGCACGGTATGGCGGCCTCACTATTCAACTCATTGCCTCAGGATAGAGAGAAATCAGAAACGATTTGTTTGGCATATATCTAGTCACACACCATTAGCTAGCAAATATACATCTTATTCAGTAAGATTACAACACTTCCAAATTACTCTTGATAAACGAAGAGACTTGCTTGATCTTCAATTTTTATATAAACTTTTAAATAATTATATAGATTGCCTTCAACTTTTGCGCAAAATTAGATTTAGAGTCCAATATTAGATATCCTAGGAACACAATAGACCTTTTGTCTCCGGTATTTAGGAAAACCGTCTTAGGCGCTAATTCACCCATTCCACGACTACAACAAACTTAGCCACTGCTGCGATATTCATTCTGACTCATTGCTCAGGTTCCGAAAATTATTGAATATGAATCTATAGCATAGACAAGTTTAATTTATTTTTGTTATTTAACCTGTAACTTTAACTTTATGTTAAGTAAGAAATTGTTTTTCTTTTGCATGCTGTGTTTACCTATAATTAGTTATGCATCACTGAATGTTTCTTTTTTAGGGTTCCGTAGTCAACTAGGAACCCTTATAGTTTCGCCATGTCCGTCTGTCTGTTTGTCTGTCCGAGGCTTGCTCCGTGGTCGTTAGTGCTAGAAAGCTGAAATTTGGCATGGATATATAAATCAATAAAGCCGACAAAGTCGTAGAATAAAATCTAAATTTTTGTTTAGGGTACCTCCCCTGCACGTAAAATGAGGGTGAAATATTTTTTTTTGTTTCAACCCTACAGTATGGGATATCATTTGAAAGGTCTTTCAAAACTAATTCAACAAACATTTTTTGATAAAGTGAATATATTCGGAGATAAATCGCTCCGGAAGAAAAAAAAATGTGTGTCCCCCCCCCTCTAACTTTTGAACCAAAGTTTCCCCTTCACAGTAAAAAGACGTACAGTTCATCCATAGTTCATCCCTTTGTTAATAATCTACTATACTAAAAACTATAGCGGATATGATCAGTTTAGCTGTTTTTGAGTTATCGCAAAAAGTTTCCCCTTCATAGTAAAAAGACGTACACCCACAGTTCATCCCTTGGTTAACTATCTACCATACTTTAAGCTCCAGTTTAGCTTATTGTGACGGAAGAGTAACTACGGAACCCTACTCTGAGCATGGCCCGATATGCTCTTGGCCGTTTTTTTTATTTGATTTATGTAATGTAATAACTGTTGGTAGACCTTAATAAAAAAAATAATTATACGATTATATGGAAAATAATGAGAGTTCTAACGTTATTTAAACGGTATTCGTAATTTCACCTATTTTTAAAATTTCGTCACCAGTACTGCTGGATATTACTATAGGTAGGTATGCTGCTGCAGGTATGCGTTGCTGTAGGTAGGTATACAGTCACGTCTGAAAATATCGACGCGATCTAAGTGCCAAAAATATGTATACACAACCTTATTGCCCATATATTAGGGTAATGTATACATATTTTTGGCACTTTGTCCCTATCGATATTTTCAGACGTGACCGTACATAGAGGAACAATTTGACAGAGGCCGCGCCACTGACGACTATACTATCCGCAAAACTATCTGGCCGGTCAGGTCATAATGCCATCTCTTTCACTCTTGGTTGGTCTTAACAAGGGTAAAGGAGATAGCATTATGATCTCAGTGGCCAGTTAGTTTTGCGGCAAGTATAGCTGTGACACTGCAATGGCTGGCGGTTTCAATGTGTGCGTGTCACGAATGTACATTTGATTGAGTACATTTTGTCCAGTTTGGTACGAACACCTTTCTAGCTCGGAGATAAGGTTCAATTTAGTATGGCAAAAAAAGTAAGAGCGCTTTTCCACTTTAGATACAACTTCATGGATTAATATCGTATTTTACGAAAGATAACGTGATATAATTGATTAACCTATGTAACATATATATAAATATGATATGGTTAATTATATGAAGGTGAAGTGCAATGTAGGTTATGTATTTTAATCGTAAAAAAAAGATAAAACTAGAACGAACCTGAGAACGAGCGAACGAACTTATACCTGCGAGGAAATATGCACTTATAATGCAACGTTCATGCATGTACATGTTGAATGTTTATGTTTATAAATAGGTATGTACAATTCTATATATTTTTTGTTTATGACAAACAGAGAAGACGCTTCGCCCGACTTTACTGCGGCAGTGGAGCGTTTTATAATATTAAAGTATCAAAATCAACAGGTCATCAATTAAAATCAAATATCCAGATAAAAGCCAGATAACGTAGTAGATATTATAATGTTATGCGATTAGAGTTATCAAATCAATCATAAATAATATCTGTCACAAGTGAGGTTATATTAGTATTGTAAATACGCAGTTTGTGTGCATCGCAACGCGGAGACCGGTGTCATCATACTCATTATCTGCGTTGACCTCGGGACTACTCAGTTACATAAACGCTATGATACCGCTCATAGTAGCGTGCGTTGTTATCGTTTGCTGTCTGTACTCGTTCAGTACGCGCGGCTATGACTACTGGCAGAAAAAAGGAGTGCAACATGATAAACCACTACCATTTATCGGAAGCGCAGGAAGAATATTTGCCCAGAAGATGAGCATGACCGAATACTTTACGGAGTTGTACCGAAAATATCCAAAGGAGAAACTAGTTGGATATTACTTTTCGCGTGAAAAAGCTGTAGTCCTAAGGGATCCGGAGCTTGTGAAATGTGTTTTAATCACGGATTTCCAATACTTTTATCGTCGTGGAATCAATTATCATAAGGATGTCGTGGAGCCGATGTTCAAGAACCTGTTTTTTGCGGATGGAGATCTGTGGAAGCTGCTGCGGCAGAGGATGACGCCCGCTTTCACGTCCGGCAAGCTGAAGGCGATGTTCCCTCTGATCGTAGAGAGGACTGAGCGGCTGCAGCGCACGGCCGCCGCCGCCGCGGAGCGCGGCGCAGAGGTGGACGTGCGCGACCTCATGGCGCGCTACACCACCGACTTCATCGGCGCCTGCGGCTTTGGCATCGACGCTAACTCGATCGACGATGAGGATGCTCCATTTCGAAAACTGGGCAAACGTATATTCACACCTTCTCTCAGAGATATCATTGTTACTGTTGCAAAATGGTTGGCACCGGATTTATTCAAGTGTTTAAGAACTGTTGCTCCAGAAGTAGAACGGGATACGTTGAGTTTGGTGAGAAGTATCATGGAACAAAGAAACTACCAGCCTTCAGGCAGAAACGATTTTATAGATCTTTTGTTAGAGTTGAAACAGAAAGGCAAAATTGTTGGTGAATCGATAGAACACAGGAATTCGGATGGCACGTCGAAGATCGCAGAGCTAGAGTTAGATAACTTGCTCATGGCAGCGCAGGTGTTCGTGTTTTTCGCGGCGGGTTTCGAGACGTCCTCGTCGGCGACCAGCTACACGCTGCACCAGCTCGCACTGCACCCTGACCAGCAGGCCAAGTGCCAGCAGGAGATCGATGGAGTACTCACCAGATACGGTGGGAAATTTTGCTACGATGCCGTGAACGAAATGAAATATTTGAAAATGTGTTTTTAGTAAGTAACAAAAACTATTATTCGTAATTAACAGCGCAGCCTCGAACTCATGAAAAGTTCTCTTAATGTTTTTTTTCCACTCATAGCCGAACCGAATATAATGGTGAGACCAAAGCACATCGTTTCCTTTGGCTGGGCCACCTCGAAAGAATAGGTGAAGATCGTGCTGTAAAGAGGGCATATTTGAGTCGACCTACTAGACGCCGTCCTGTGGGTCATCCTAAGTATCGGTGAGCAAATAGTGTGGAGGTAGATCTCTGTGAGCTCGGTGTCAGTGAAAATTGGCGTGAATCCGCGCAGGACCGGGTAAAATGGCGTGCTCTTGTGTTGGAGGCCAAGACTCATTTTGGATTATTGCGCCAAACTAGTAAGTAAGTAATGTTTTTTTCAAGAATTATATCATCTCATCTTAGTACTATCCTATCTAATCATAAAGGAGCCCTAGGTCCGCTTTTAACAACCTTATCCTAAGAATTGCAATAGGCACTGGTTTAGTTATGCGAAAACGGGTAATTCCACGAGGCTGTAACGTCAGTTACCAATTCTTTCCTGTGTTCTTACATTAATTAAGCAAATTTCGGTATCCAAATATCTACCTGTAGGGCTACACCAGACATACAGACACATAAATTTACTTAATGAATGCAAGAACACACGAAAGAATTGGTAACTGACGTTACAGTCTCGTGGAATTACCCAAACTGCCAACGGATCTTCCAATTTAAATAGGATACTAGGCCTTATTGGGACCAGCACTGTTTCCTCACGCCGGTTTCCTATGGATACTATGGAACGAAGAAAATTTACTGCCTTTTTTTAACGATGTAATGCTATTTGGGACTCCCATATCCCATCTCTTTCTCTTAGCGAGAATCGGGGGGAAGCCTACCCATTAAACCCACGCCGGCGTTTTCCACATTGCCGTATGGGGGACGTCATGGGATCGCGAACTTGACGCTCCCTGGCAGCCCAGCTAGCTAACGCTGGCTCAACCGCACCTGAGAGCAAATTCAGGAACATTTTAGCTTACCCTTACTCGTACAGCGCCGTATTATGTAGGTCCTCAACCATAGATATAAGATGATCTGAGTCCTCAACTCAACAGCCCTATTGAGGGATCTGGCGCACATCAGCTGTGTACTGTGCTCGCCTTCTCTCCCTTCTCCTCCGCAACCTCTCCTCAGACAATTTACTGCCTGCTTCAGTCAACCATTTCTTTTTCAGTGAAAGCATGCGTCTGTTTCCATCACTGGGTTTCCTGATACGAAAATGCGCGAAGCCCTACACGTTCCCAGGAACTGACGTGAGCATAGATGAGGGTATAGCCGTGATCATCCCAGTTCAGGGTCTGCAAACTGATGAGCAGTACTTCGACGAACCAGAGCAGTTCCGACCGGAGAGATTCCATCCGGATAACCGTGTAGAAAACCACGTGTATCTGCCGTTTGGAGAAGGTCCTCGAGCATGTATTGGTACGCTGATAGTGATATTTTTAACACAACTCACTGAAGTAATTATTAATTAAACAAAGACACAGAAAATTAAAATGATATTTATTTCCAAGGCTCAAACTTTTAGTGCCGATGACGTCAAGCCACACATACTCACATAGGATGGTTTCAAAGTCTTTTCGTAAACAATTACCACGTATGAGGAGTGTCTTTTCAAAGGGGTTTATTTTAGTATGGTTTTCATAGAGTAATAAGCCCTTTTGAAAAGACACTCCTCGTATGTTCTCTTTAATTACCTAAAAGATATCTAATATAATATGCTTGATGTGCTGTACATAAGGTCTTTGACTGACGTACAATATTTAAAATGATGCGATTATTCCTATATATACGAATGCGAATATTCGTGACATCCCTACAATAAATGCTTCCCATCCGGCGGCATGTCTGCTCATTCGTTACCTGTGGTCAATTTGTCACTTGACTTTTCGTACCATCTGTCAACACAATACATTTTTTCTTTTCGTTTCGCAGTTGTCGATGTACGATTCTCGTTTTGATTACCTGCTGTTACTTAAATGAAATCAGATTGAATTAATCCCCAATGTTTCATTTTAGGAGAGCGTTTGGGTCTGATGCAGTCGCTGGCGGGGCTGGCGGCGCTGCTGCGCCAGTGCTCAGTGGCGCCATCTATCAGCACCAAGCGGAACCCGCCCAAGGAACCCACGGGGCACGTCGTGCAGAGCCTTAAAGGAGGGGTGCCGTTGCTTTTGAAGGAGAGGAAAATATACGAGTAACGGATGATATTTGTTTTTGATTATACCCTCCAAAGAATCCAAATGATTTAAGTATTCTTTTTTTGAAATAGCAACTTTTTTTACTAGCTTAAAATTGGAGGTTCTCAGTTTGAGTTTTGACCCGCATGTTTGTATGTTTGTATGTATGTTTGTCCGCGATTATCTTGCGTTTGGTTAAAGTGTTTGTTACATTCTGGAGGTCTTAGTATATATAGATTATTTGAAAAAAACAATTGAACCCGGTAGGTGGCGCTACTATCGGTATCACATTTATCTATTAATTTTTATTTATTTTATCGGTCACATTTGATTTACACTAGCTACCTACATATTATTAATCTGTGATTTACACGTAGAATTTTTGTGTATTGTACACACTTACATGTATATTTTAACGGGTTCCCGGATGGTTGGAAAACACCATAGGACCCGGTAGGTGGCGCCGCTATCGGTATATTTTTCTTTCCTTCTGGAAACATCTTGAACAACTTTTTCTATTTTTTTTCTTGGTACTTTGATTCTTTTTTTTATGTAATATATGAAATGTATATTTTAAATTAAATTTTAAAATGTATATTTATGTACGGACGAAGACGAAGATTTAAACACCTTACTCCTCTTGCACATAAGAGGAGGCCTGTGCCCAGCAGTGGCACATAAGAGGAGGCCTGTGCCCAGCAGTGGGACGTATATAGGACGTATATAGTGCGCGGGGGTTCACCTCAAAGATCGGCTATGTCAGCCATCTTCGGGCGCATGAGCGCCGAGCTAACTAGGAGTCGAAGTGGTCGCCATGGTCGAAATCGGCCGGAAAGATCATCACATAGTAATATACATATATATGAGACATGAACCCTGACAGGGTGTAACAAATTAGTTATTTATATATATCTTAATATTAAGTACTAAAGTTTTAAAACATATCTTTTGATGTTGAATGGACTAAGTTTTGCACTAAGGGTTTTCCGGGACTGCGACGTAAACAGGACGTGAAACTAGCCAACTTTGCTCGCATTTTTCGAAAAAAACGAAATTCTCAAAAGAAAATACATGTCATATGACATGTATTTTCTTTTGAGAATTTCGCCTATGACTTTTTATGCTCAGCACGTCCATTGTGATCAAACGCAGCAGTTTACTTGAGGAGAACATTTTTAAATCATGTTTTTACTCACTTTTTGACGTTTTAGAGGGCGGGCAAAGATATGTGGAGTTTTCGCCAACATTACCTACGTCAATTTGGTGCTCAAATACAGCTCGTATGATGATGATTTCCAAGGATCAGAAAAAGTTTTTGGGTAACCCTATCATTCTCTGTTAATAACTTAGGTTCACAGTACAATCACGTCTGAAAATATCGATACGTAAAATATGCCAAAAATATGTATACACTACCTTAATATATGGGCAACAAAGTCGTGTATACATATTTTTGGCACTTTTTACGTATCGATATTTTCGGACGTAACCGTACCTACTGAAGAGGGAAATATACTTACTACGTGACCGTCCATACAAAAAGAGAAAACGTTTTCATAGAAAAAGTACCGTTATTTCGCTAGGATCACAAAGCTATTCTTTCCTCTCTTCTTAACATTTTTTTGTCTGTCATACACAGGGCTGCCATCTCGAATTTCGTCAAACCCGGACAAAGATTCAAAAAAACCCGGACATTTGGCGTAAATCGCATTTTTTCCCCGGACGAGTCTGAAAATAATATTTTTTTAAAACAAGACCTTTAATTTTACATGTAGTTTTAATGTGCTCCCTTATATGAAACGTGTCCGGGTTTTCCCCGGACACTTCTTGACACCCCCCCCCCCCCGGACGGCCCCCGGATGGCCTCCAAACTAGGACAAATCCGGGAAAACCCGGACGGATGGCAGCCCTAGTCATACAAAATTTAAATTTCGCCTTTTATACTACAAAGTGGGCTTGCCAGAGTATATACCACCAACCGCCAAAAACTACCTTTACCCGTGGAACGTCACATATTTGAATTTTTTGTAATAAATGATTGCTGTTTTAAGTAATCTAATGTTTTGCAAGAAGTTTATTTCTATACTTTGACATGACAAGCATACTAATGCAGGAATTCTTTTGACATTGAATTTTTAGCAGGTAACTTAGGTATTTACTTAATGTGTACTAACATGGCTGTTTCATATGTAATGTACCTTCGTCTATTGTCGTAACTGATAATTCGTATATTATTAAACTTATTCCAAGGTCATAGGACCCACACTTACACTTTCAACTGACCATCTGTCAGTTGAAAGTGTAAGTGTAAGGCCTGAGTGGACGCTCGAAGCGGAGTGTTCGGCGGGGCGTGCAGCGTGGCGTCGGGCTCACAAGTGATGTGAGTAGCGTGCACTGAGCCCGCTCCTATACGTTTGCATTTGTTTAAAATGTACGCCGCACGCCCCGCCCAACGGCATGCCCGACTCGAGTGTCCAGTCCACTCAAGCCTTACACTAACTTATAACTGTTAGTATTAGAGCCACCCTAGACTAGCGTCTTCCTTCCGAGCGTCGGCGTCTAGTCAACTCTATGGCTGCTGTTCATAGAGAAATATAAGTAAAATAAAAACCGGCCAACAGCATGTCGGGCCACGCTCAGTGTAGGGTTCCGTAGTTACTCTTCCGTCACAATAAGCTTAACTGGAGCTTAACAAAGGGATGAAACGGTACCTTTCACGCGAGTTAAACAAATAGGCAAATTTGCATAATCAGTACCTAATTAAAGTAAGTGTTTTTACTATGAAGGGGAAACTTTATGCGATAACTCAAAAACAGCTAAACTGATCATGTCCGCTACCACTTCCACGATTTTTTTCATATTTTTTGGACCTACGGTTCAAAAGTTAGAGGGGGGGGGTTTTTTGAAGACCCCTATTAGTTTTGAAAGACCTTTCCAACGAAACCCCACACTGTAGGGTTGAAGAAAAAAAAAACACCCCCACTTTACGTGTAAGGGAGGGACTTTGTCGGCTTTATTGATTTATATATCCATGCCGAATTTCAGCTTTCTAGCACTAACGACCACGGAGCAAAGCCTCGGACAGACAGACAGACAGGCAGACGGACATGGCGAAACTATAAGGGTTCCTAGTTGACTACAGAACCCTAAAAAAAGTGGTAACTCCATACATCAGATGTCCATTCATGCAAAATTTTGAATTCTAAGCCTTGGGTTTCGCACTTGGGTTTAACTAATCTACTGGCTGAAGCATAGAAATAAGTAAACATGTATGGAGTGAGCACTCAATCACTCCATACATCAGCTTTGTTACCAAAACGCTTATTATTGTCGTAGTCGACATCTAGCATCGAATAGCGGAATTATCAGAAGTGCTAGTTGACAATAGATGTCGCAACGAACGAAAATTCTAATTGCTCAACAGTTTTCAGCTAATATTATAACCGGATTAACCGAACTCTATTTTCAACTCCTTCTGCTTGACATATTAGTTGTAAATTGTTTTGGCAATACATTTTTCATCAGTCGCGACACTTGTGACATCTGAGGGCCTACCGCGAAACACGTTCGACGTGTTGCCTCTCTGGCGCACTTGTAAATTGGTAAGTAAGTGTGACAGGGAGGCAACACGTCGAACGTGGTTCGCGGTAGGCCCTCTGGTGTTAAGTAGCGTTACTGATAAATCCACTAGTTGACGTTAGATGTCGGCTACGAAATAACTCGCGTTTTCGTAAGAAAACAGAGGGCCTACCGCGAACCACGTTCGACGTGTTGCCTCTCTGTCACACTTGTACATTCGTACGAAAGTGAGACAGGGAGGTAACACGTCGAACGTGGTTCGCGGTAGGCACTCCTCTCATTCTTTCTATGCTGCTATTCGACGCAACGTTGGTGCAACTGCGCAACGACGTCATTTTCGATAGCGCTGACCAGACGCCGACGCTCAAAAGACGCTAATGTGGGGTAGCCTTTATTGCCCGACCGAAATTACGGTTTCGCTTTTGACAGGTTCCGGCAAAAAATAAAATTCATGTTTTGACCGAAAGTTCAGTTTCGGCCAAAAAACTGCCGAAGTTTTAATCCACTCCGAAGGGCCGAAGAACCGTAAAAAATCATGTTTTAGTAGGACACTAGTTAGTATGTACGTAGAGATTATGACATGGCTTGGAGTTTGTTTTAATGGCAGATGTTCACCTTGAAGCGTGAATCTGATGAAACTTAACAACATCAAGTTATTATAAATGATGTGAGTTATAAGATAACTAGGTATGATGACAAGCATGGAGGATTGCAGTCTTGGGTTAAAACGCCTAAAAAGGTCAGATATAGGTACGACAGCCTTCGCCTCTGCAATAATAGTCCGGCGCCAGGTTTACTTTGGACGGCAACGTTTCCTCTTTCCTTGGGGATTCCAGTCTAGGGCTTGCCTCGGTATGTAGTCAGGATCCCTTCGGAGTGTATGCCCAATTCAACTCCATTTCCAGCGCTTGATCTGCTGGTCGATCGGGGTCTCATTGCAGCATCCCTAGAGGCTGGCATTAGAGATTTTCTCGGGCCAATATACCGAGAATGCGGCGAAGGCAGCGGTTAACACAGACTTGTAGCTGACGCGAGATGTCTTTTTGTGATCTTGCAGTATGTTACTTGGGAGTTAAATAACATAATTTTGCTTCTTATTGACAAAAAACAAAAAGAAGGACATTAAATAATTGAAATTTCTTTCTCGTTTTAAATAATTAGACAATTAACGCGTTGGCATTGACGTGACTTACAAGTAGGGGATAATTATTAAAAATAAAATCCAAAACGACAGGCAAATAGGTATAGTATAGGGGTGAATATTTTAGTGAGTTCAATTTGAATCCTATTATTATAATAGTGAAAGTTTATTTGTTTAGCCATAATAATTTAGATGTTTAGTTAGATATTTATTTCTCGTTTTAGACGTGAGCAGAATCAAGCATGTGAATTCAGTAAGTTATATTATAAGTTATAAGCAACTGTTTTGTACTAGTATTTGTGAGATTAACGTTAATTTGTTTTTTACTAGTCAAAAAAAGTTTTAATTTATTTACTACTTATGGTCACCCTCTTTGTTTCATCCATAACAAACTAGTGACAAATTGAATATCATCGAACACTGGTTAGTTTAAAAAAAGCGGCCAAGTGCGAGTCGGACTCGCGCATGAAGGGTTCCGTACAATTTAAGACGTATTAAAAAAAATCTTCTTATTAGATCTTGTTCAACATTTTCCCACTTTGGACACACATTTTACCACTTTGGAAGTGTCTCTCGCGCAAACTATTCAGTTTAGAAAAAAATGATATTAGGAACCTAAATATCATTTTTGAAGACCTATTCATAGATACCCCACACGTATATGTTTAATGAAAAAATTTTTTTTTTAAATTTTATGACGTTTTAAAAAAAAACTACTTACTATATCTCGTTCAAACCAATTTTCGGTGGAAGTTTGCATGGTAATGTATATTATATATTTTTTTTAGATTTTTCATTCTGTTATTTTAGAAGTTACAGGGGGGGGGACACACTTTTTTTCACTTTGGAAGGTTCTCTCGCGCAAACTATTCAGTTTAGAAAAAAATGATATTAGAAACCTTAATATCATTTTTGAAGACCTATCCATAGATACCCCACACGTATGGGTATGATGAAATATATTTTTTTTTTTAATTTCATGACGTATTAAAAAAAAACTACTTACTAGATCTCGTTCAAACCAATTTTCGGTGGAAGTTTACATGGCAATGTATATCATATATTTTTTTTAGATTTTTCATTCTGTTATTTTAGAAGTTACAGGGGGGGGGACACACTTTTTTTCACTTTGGAAGGTTCTCTCGCGCAAACTATTTAGTTTAGAAAAAAATGATATTAGAAACCTTAATATCATTTTTGAAGACCTATCCATAGATATCCCACACGTATGGGTATGATGAAAAAAAAATTTTTTTTTAAATTTCATGACGTATTAAAAAAAAACTACTTACTAGATCTCGTTCAAACCAATTTTCGGTGGAAGTTTACATGGCAATGTATATCATATATTTTTTTTAGATTTTTCATTCTGTTATTTTAGAAGTTACGGGGGGGGGGACACACATTTTACCACTTTGGAAGTGTCTCTCGCGCAAACTATTCATTTTAGAAAAAAATGATATTAGAAACCTCAATATCATTTTTGAAGACCTATCCATAGATACCCCACACGTATGGGTTTGATGAAAAAAGATTTTTTGAGTTTCAGTTCTAAGTATGGGGAACCCCCAAAATTTATTGTTTTTTTTCTATTTTTGTGTGAAAATCTTAATGCGGTTCGTAGAATACATCCACTTACTAAGTTTGAACAGTACAGCTCTTATAGTTTCGGAAAAAAGTGGCTGTGACAGAATCGGACAGACAGACGGACATGACGAATCTATAAGGGTTCCGTTTTTTGCCATTTGGCTACGGAACCCTAAAAAGCGTATGGCATTTTATTTTCTTCATAATCTAAGTGCTGTAGTAAAGGTTAAAGAGGTTTTGTCTTTGTTAATTAAGTGTTTGTAGAGTGTCCTTGATTGTAGATAATCAAATTTGTCCTTACCAACAAGTTAAATAACAGAAAAAGCGTGATTGTTTTTCTTAAATATTATACTACATTTACTGATTGTGTACGCTTAGTCCAGCTCACGTCTCATAAATCACTCTGTATAATAATAGATTTTGCTGAGTACGACTTTCGATCCAGATGTCGAGGGTACAAATCCTGTTAATAAGTTTTTTGAAACCTACGTACGTAATATCACTTGATATTTTACCAGTAGCTTTCCGGTAGAGGAAAACATCGTGAGGAAACCTACATACATCCGCAAAGGCATTTACACCTTTGAGTTTCGTATCAAGTCCCCAACCTGCATTGGGCCAGAGTGAGGACTATAGCCGAAGCCCTCTCGCATATGAGAAGTTGCGTGTGGAGGATTGAGACGTCTATAGGCCGAATTATTATTTTTATTGACAATAACAATATACATAATGGATATATACAGATGATTACTATAACTAGCTTATATCTAAAATAGGCCCTTGAGGCATTGTACCAAGGATGCTGGCGGCATTTCCTCGTTGTATCGCAATACTGATACGTTGTGCGAGGAAGCCGCCAGCTCTTCGGTCACCAGTTACGTCAACCAACCTTTTTATTTAGTTTTGACTAATTAATATATCAGAGCAAATATCCAGGGAAATATCTCTTATAAGAGTGACATATCATAAGTATTATATTCTAAATTATAATTCACTAGTAAAATTATTTTATAAAAACAAATAACATAAGCAATTTAATAAAATAAACACTTAAGCACGTGTTTACATAATTTACATACAACAACACTCAGGTTTATAATAATTTTAACGACTATTTATTTTGATAATAAGTTTTATCGTCTGAGAGTACCTATTTATCATTGTTATTGCACAGTCAAGCCAGACCCGCGATTAGGTAATTTATAATTTGGCTTCAAACTTTCAAAAAGTAATTGCGGTACTCTAAATTCACAAAACGTGACAGCAAATAGGTACTTATGTGAAAAATTTAATAATTTTGTTCTCTTTTCGACCCCTATTCAACCATGGTTTGACATTAATTGGAGGTATTGTAACCGGTTAGCTCGGTAGCAGACTTAACAGTAAGGTAAGCCAGTTTGCACGTGAACTTGCCCGAGTGACGTCCAAACGGTCGCACCGAGTGGCCGCATCATAACAAAATAGTAAACAGGCAGTTTTAAATTCTAAATACGCCGACCGCCAACTGTGGACTTGAGACCTCGTCAAACGATTTACATAAATAATGATTCTATCGGTAACGTTTTTAGTGATAACTGTGCTTCTGTATTTATTAATCACAAGGAGACATAACTACTGGAAAGTAAGAGGAGTAAAATATGAAGAGCCGGCGCCTATGGTCGGCAGCATATGGCGGGTGTTTAGACAAAATGTCAGCTTGTCTCAGTATCTGGCAGAATTATACCAGAAGTATCCGAAAGAAAAGTTCGTCGGGTACTTTGGTGGTAGTGCCATTTCCCTCCTTGTGAGGGATCCTGAGCTTGTGAAACATGTTCTAGTGACCGATTTCCAGTATTTTTATCCGAGAGGGTTAAATACTCACAAGACAGTGATAGAGCCGATGCTGAAGAACCTGTTCTTCGCGGATGGAGATCTGTGGAAGCTATTGCGGCAGAGGATGACGCCTGCCTTCACGTCCGGCAAGCTGAAGGCGATGTTCCCTCTGATCGTGGAGAGGACCGAGCGGCTGCAGCGCATCGCCGCCGCCGCCGCGGATCGCGGCGCGGAGGTGGACGTGCGCGACCTCATGGCGCGCTACACCACCGACTTCATCGGCGCCTGCGGCTTCGGCATGGACACAGACTCCATCACTGACGACACATCCCCGTTCCGAGATCTAGGAAAGCGTATTTTTACTCCAACCCTAAAAGGAACTATTAGTTCGTTTCTAAAGTGGACTTTTCCAGAAACATTCAAACATTTACACCTCACAGCCTCAGATGTCACAAGAGATACGATTGCTTTGGTGAGAAGCATAATGCAGGAGAGAAATTACAAGCCTGTTGGAAGAAACGACTTTATAGATTTGCTTTTCGAGTTGAAAGCAAAGGGGGTTATATATGGCGAGTCGCTGGAGAAGAAGAACCCTGATGGGACGCCGCAGACGGTGGAGTTGGAGCTGGACGAGCTGCTGATGGCGGCGCAGGTGTTCGTGTTCTTCGCGGCGGGATTCGAGACGTCCTCGTCGGCGACCAGCTACACGCTGCACCAGCTCGCAATGCACCCCGACAAGCAGGCTAAGTGCCAGCAGGAGATCGATGAAGTGCTTGCACGGCA
This sequence comes from Cydia pomonella, assembly GCF_033807575.1. NCBI lineage: Eukaryota > Metazoa > Arthropoda > Insecta > Lepidoptera > Tortricidae > Cydia > Cydia pomonella. The sequence goes on from NC_084728.1 coordinate 4,031,634, forward strand.
TGACGGGAAATTATGCTACGATGCTGTCAAAGAGATGAAGTATCTACACATGTGTTTTAAGTGAGTTGCTTTTGTTATTTTTCTTTCTTTTCGTGTTTTGCCCTAAAAGTACCTACAAACAGTCCCTTTAAATTTAGTGTAAGTAGTTCGTCGAGAAAACCTCGAAGACTTTACTCGACCTTAAATCGGGACCGTTTGTAAAAGGAGATTTTTCTTAATTCTCTGAAATTGCATAGTGCGGACCTAAAACTTTCTTGATAAATTTTACATTAATTAAATTAAAGCCATTAAAGGTGTCATTATTTAGTACATCAGTCCCTCAATAATGTATCACCTTTTTATTGTTTAGATCGTGAAAATCTTTTGAATTATTCCATAAAGGCACCAGGGCTCAGAAAGATGATTTGATATGACTAATTTACGTCGGCTGAGTTTTCAACATGAATGATATTTATGGGTGTTTTGATGTCTGCTAAAATAGAACCCTCCTCATTTCAGGGAAGGCATGCGAATGTTCCCATCCCTGGGCTTCCTCATCCGGCAATGTGTGAGGCCATACACGTTCCCAGGAACCGACGTGACTATCGACGACGGCGTGTACGTGCTGGTGTCCGTACAGGGGCTGCACAACGACGAGCAGTACTTCAAGGATCCGGAGCAGTTCAGGCCGGAGCGGTTCGGCGAGGGGGCGCCCTCTATACCTAACCACGTGTATCTCCCGTTTGGAGAAGGACCTCGAGCGTGCATAGGTATAACAAATTAGATATTTTCATAAATAGTTAAGAGGATATCCCAGCCCCTTCTCAGATTTGAGAATTTTAGGTAAATATCTCCGTCGCGCAGACGAGGGCTGCTCCTGAAATTAGTGCGATAAGGACAACTCCAGCTTAGGCAAAACAACATGCGTAAAAATCTCAGAAATCGAGGTTTAGTTCTCGACATTTTCCTCTTTCAAACTTAACAAATCGTAACGAAATTTTGGGAACGGAATGAGAAAGAAATTATCTGTTTCTGACTTCTTTCATTTTTGCGTTTATTGTTGCCGATTTTGTATGCTAGGCGTCTGTTTACGGCGCATGTATTTGGCCCTTTTTAGCGCTGATTGAAATGTTAGCCTAGTTCGTATAAAAACAAGAATGTAAAAAAAACAACATACAGACCTAGGTACTGGTAAAATTAAACTAATATAAAAAAAAAACATCTAGGGCCAAAATCCAGAGAAGAAAACGTCGAGAACGTTTGTATGGAAAATCAAGTTTATAAAAATACATTTATTGTTGACAAAGAGTCCATTGATTCGGCGACGAATTTACCTAATTTATTTAGCTCTCCCAGTAACTAGTTTAGCCACCGAAGAGTTTCGCTAGCTGCCGTAAAATTTGCCTACTTTACTCCAAAAGTAAATTATAAAATTAATATGTTGTGGTGTATGTTACCAGTACACTAGGTATATTGATATAAGTGCCGATTTAAAGTAGACCATCACTTTAATGAGGTTGTAATATAGTTTTCATATACTGGTTGTTTATTTAGACCTGCAAGGTCATACTGAGCAACTTTTACTATGGGACCAACCCAGAAATCGCGAAAAAAATTGGCCGTTTCATACAATTTTGGCTGTCGGACCTTGACATATTCTACGGGAGAGTAATATTTTTTGCGATTTCGGGGCCATCCCGCAATATCAAATCGCATAAAATATTACTATGAGAGCAATCCCATAGTAAAAGTTGCTCAGTATGACTTTGTATATTCACTCCATGACTGAATAAACAGCCTGTATAAAAACTTTTAAACAAAAAATAAAACCGACTTCAAATGTAACCAAAAGCGCCATACATGTACCTATAACATTTGAAGAGTTCCCTTGATTTCTCCAAGATACCATCATCAGACCCCGACTTGATGCTAACGGGACCCTCCGTTCGATTTAAAAAAAAAATTGAAAATCGGTTCACGATTCTCGGAGATATTACAAAATAAAAAAACAGTCGAATGGAGAACCTCCTCCTTTTTTGAAGTCGGTTAAAAACAGTTGAAACACAATTACCGGGTGGGAAACAAAGTGGGCACATTTTACAGCAACCACCTACTTACTTTATTATCATTTTGAACGCATTAAGGCAAGTCTGCCCCACACTCATAAAAGACATTAAACTTATGGAAAAATATACCATATTCTCGCGGTAAATAGCAAATGAAACTGGTTTTCAAATGGCGGTTACTGCTGTTGAGGACAGAGATAATCAAGGATATTAATTAAAGTGATAAAGGTAGGGATTTCCTTGTTTCCTACATTGTCTTGTCAACATGCACATTATATCTTTGTTATACTCGTAATTATAAGTAACATTGTAATCTCAAACAACGTAATTGTTTAGCTATTCCATAAAATGACGGCTTGCAAAAATAGTGAATCCAGAATTATATAGACACCTAACCAATAACTCTTTCGACCAGAATTTCAAAAATGTCTTTAAAGATGGTCATATAGTATTTCATACAATCGTGATATATGGAGAGCTTTTCAGTCTAGTACCGTGTTTAGGCATCGAAGCTTGCTGAGTTTCCTAAGTAAGGTAGTAAGTAACTTTTTGTACGAGTCATCTAAAAAAATATTTTTTTACTATAAATCCTAAATAATTAATGAAAGTTGGTAAGTATCCCAGAAGATAAAAATATAGACATAAACACGCGACTCCCGCCCCGCCTCATGGAAGCGCGGCGGTACGTTATTGGTCATTTTTTTATAGTTGACTACAGCGTCTCGAAATGAATATTATTGTTGAGTGGGAGCCCATACATGAAACGTACGCAATTATTGTTTGGTATACGAAATCTTAATTGAACCATTACAGTCGAAGAGTAGAAAAAACTAATTTCCCCATAGGAATAACCAGAAAATCACGAAAATAAATCTAATGTATACCCTTGAGGCCTTCCTGTATACCGTCGGCCCCAAGTAGACGAAATGTATGGAACAGGTATATTTTTTTGGATTTTCATATCGGTCCCATGGAAAACCTTGTTCAGTATGACCATCTCAATACATTTTTGACATTGGGGATCATGACCCCGAAATAACCCAGTATATAAATTATTAACTGAAAGTAGATATCATATACAATAATATTTGACGACCGGTTTGGCCTAGTGGGTAGTGACCCTGCCTACGAAGCTGATGGTCCCGGGTTCAAATCCTGGTAAGGGCATTTATACGTGTGATGAGCATGGATATTTGTTCCTGAGTCATGGGTGTTTTCTATGTATTTAAGTATTTATAAATATTTATATATTATATATATATCGTTGTCTAAGTACCCTCAACACAAGCCTTATTGAGCTTACTGTGGGACTTAGTCAATTTGTGTAATAATGTCCTATAATATTTATTATTTATTTAAAAAATATACTAAAGGAAAAGTCAGCCAGTCAGTAATGTAGGACGTTAACCGCGTAAGATGAAGACGGGGGTTCGATTCCCGCCTCGGCCACCAGTGGACTTGGTAACTTTTTCTTTCGTGTATGATATCTATTTCAGTTTATAATATATGGATACTTAGGATAACGTTAAAAAAAATTTTGGACAAAGTACAGTTGTTTATTTCATAGTCACCTGCAATAATTTACGGACCATACTGAGCAACTTTTACTATGGCACCAACACCCAAAATCGCGAAAAAAAATTACTCTCCCATGGAAAATGTCAAGGTCAGGCAGTCAAAATGTATGAAACAGTCAATTTTTTTTTGCGATTTCGGGGTTGGTCCTATAGTAAAAGTTGCTCAGTATGATATATATTTATTTACTCCGTAAATTATTGCAGGTGACTAAACATCCTGTATAGTAAAGGATTGATGAAATATTCAGTCAGAAAAAGGAATTAACATTTACAGAATACATGTTAACAATAGGGCCACATGAGTAAGGTATTAAGAGGAAAAAGGATGAAGTCAAGTGAACGCTTCTTCATACAAAAGTAGTCACTGTTCCTCACATTACCGATAGAAAATATTTTTACGCAGTTTGTTGTATATTGACTTAATTTTCGATTTTTTTTAAATATTTTAAGAAGCTGACTTTCTCTAATCAAATCGGGGAAATCCTGAAGAAAGGCCTGTTTTTATTTTCCAGGTGAGCGCCTGGGCCTGATGCAGTCGCTGGCGGGGCTGGCGGCGCTGCTGCGCCAGTGCTCGGTGGCGCCCTCTGCCCGCACCCGCGCGCCCCGCGTCGACCCCGCCTCCTTTGTGGTTCAGAATATACATGGGGGGTTACCGCTGTCATTGATACCGAGGAAAATATCCAAATGAATTGATTGATATTAAAATATACAGTTTTTGATATGTAAAATTTACGAAATCTTAAAGACTATCTGGTCTAAAGATGTTAGATTGGAAACAGTCTACGCTGTTAAATGTTTTCAGTGGGTAGTAGGGTAGTAGGTACTAAAACTGCATTGAAAGACAATGTATTATTAGTGTTTGAGATGTAATACATTTTGCGAAATCTTAAACAGACTTGTTATACAGGTTGTTTATTTATTCACCTGTATTAATTTACGGGGTGAATATATAGGTCATACTGAGTAGGTAACTTTTACTATGGGCCCAACCCCAACATCGCAAAAAAAACTCTCCCATAGAAAATGAGACAACCAAAATGTATGAAACAGACAATTTTTTTTTTCGCGATTGCGGGGTTGGTCCCATAGTAAAAGTTGCTCAGTATGACCTATATATTCACCCTGATATATTGTAGGTGACTAACTAAACATCCTGTAATAATGTAATAAACACATTTTCAACACCTTGATTGTTCAAAAACTGATGAGAAAGTTGCATTTTATCCACATGTGTAACTAAGTAATTTAATGCAAATTTTGAGTTGTTTCACTTGTTTCCTTATAGTGGCTAATAGTATTGACTTTTAAATGATGAATTTGAATGATAAATATTTAATAACGTTCATTTGTATTGGATTTGGTTTGATTTTGTTTGATGTTTTACAGTTCGTATTTTCCTCGCATTGGTTTGGTGAAAATGTTTATGACTATTGACTTTCAATGTTGTTCAATTTTGGAATATTTCGCTTGCTCGGGTATCAATATTAGCATGAGCGGTTAAACGACAGCTTTGCCACCTTGTAAAATAACTATTATCATATACCTTTCGTGATTTTTCTCACTTGATGGTCTCATCGGAAGATCAGCGCTGGACGCCACCAGCAACATGCTGAGATGAGGCCATTTCGTGGCACTTTATACTTTCTTTGTTTTTGTTATATCATGTAATTTAATGTGTCTTGTTTGTGTTTACGAATAATAATTATTCTATTCTTATTCTATTCTATTCTATAATTTCCCTACTGGCCCAAATATGAGAAAATAATAATTTAATTATCAGCTTCTGCTTGCGATTCTGTACGATTAAAATTATTTTCGTGGAACCCATCCTAGGTCCTTTCCACAATTTAACATAGGTATTAAATTAAATGTTGGTGGGATAGTGTCAGTATGTCAAATATTATTATAAAAATTTTGTTTTTCGTACTAAATCTGTTTGTTGGTCAACGGCACCTACTAGGTATGTTGCGCTACAAAGTTAATAATAATTTACATTTGACAGCGATTATAATATAAGTATGTATAAACAATGATAATTGATAATAATACAAGGGCAAGGTCACATGAGGGATATAATTATGTGCTTTTGTGTTTGCACGTACCAAAAAGGTTAAATACGGGGTTGTCTGAACAAAAGATTTCATTAGGCAGAATTAATATTTGTTCCTAAGATGTATTTTGACTCGTGTCCAAAAAACCGTTCCGGACGCGAGCCGGGTCACAAGCCCACCGTTTACATCTCGCGAATGTAAATGCGCCATCACATCTACGTACAACATTAAATATATTACAACATTTATTCATTTATATGTCTTTCCCATCACGGAACAATGGTGTTCCGGACCTTTGGGAGGCGTGCGCGGAGCCGAAGCATTCATTCATTTTATTATTACAATATACAATTATTTTATATTAATTAGGTTTATTTATCTAATCGTATGGCGTAATTTTTAATATTTTTTAAAAACAGAATACAAACAGCTATAAAAATAGATTAAGGGCAGTTAGCCATCTGATGGCTCTAATTAGGTACCTACTCGTAATAATGATTAAATAAATAAATAAAATAAATAAATATTATAGGACATTATTACACAAATTGCCTAAGTCCCACATTAAGCTCAATAAGGCTTGTGTTGAGGGTACTTAGACAACGATATATATGTTATGGACCAAGTGATAAATTGGGCATTTTTCATAATGCCCGGGCATTATGAAAAATGCCCAATTTGAGATGGCAATGTGATAATAAATATGCAAATAATTAAATTGCCCGGGCATTATACATACTGCCTCTTACCTATTGGGCAAAGTAATAAAAATACATTTTTCTATACTATTATTTTTAATATTAACATTAAAGTGAACGTAAAATTCCTTCGTTTCCCAAAATGCATTTACCTATGATTATACAACTAGAAATATAACCCAGAAGTAGCCCAAAGATGCTGCTACAAAACAACAACCCCTACAACCCTAGAAGATCCGATACTCCAGCATCGTGGCGCCGGTGCTGCGTAACTGATGGGTAGCGGTGGTTAAGGGATTCACCGCGGAGTTGGGCCGAACCGTCCACGCCAATCCGGTGAGGACAGGCTTTCGGTTCGAGCCCAAATCAGAAGAGGAATACCGTACGCTGTTCAAGCATCTCGAAAAATTGGACAATGCCGTAGAGTGGAACGTCTATGAGTTAGACTCGGAGAAGAAGATGAAGGTGGCGCTCCAAGCTTTACCAGCAGACACGCCACTAGACGAAATCAAGAACGCTTGCGTGGAGCTCGGATTCTCTGTAGAGCACATCAAGCAGATAAACGCCAGAGGGCAAGCCGGGCTGCGTTTACTTCTTGCAGCTCGCCGCCCCTCCCCCCCCCCCACCCCTCGCGAGACTATACCGCGATCTACAGGGTGAACGAGTTTCTCTTCCTGAACTCCTTTATAATAGAAGCATGGAGGGGGAAATCTGGACCACCGCAGCCTCACAGCTGCCAGGGCTTCAGACACCATTCGAAGGACTGTCATAGTCCGCAAAAGTGCGTCCATTGTGCAGACCTCATCCAGCAACAAATGCCGCAGGCCAAAAGCAGAGCCCTGTACATGCGCCAACTACACGGGCTCTCATCTAGCCAGTTACAGGAGATGCCCCGTTTATCTGAGAGAGGCCCATAATTGGAAGGCGGGCATGAACGCACACACGGTCCGTAAGAAGGCGGGCCCGGTAACGAAGTCTAGCGTTGCAAAACCCACGGTGGAGTAGTCGGCGCCCGCCTTCTTGATGGCGCTGGCGAACGCCCCTACTCAAGGCGGCGAAAGAGACCAACCAGCAGCCACCAACACCACCAAAAAGGCTACAAAGAAAAATAAAAAGAAGACTAAGCCCACAGCTCCTGAAGCCGCAGCTCCAACTCCAGCAGCAAGTGACAAGGATCTGGCTGTAATATTATTATAGTAAGGTAATAAATTAAAAATCAAATTTTCTGCGTTTAATCTTATATGTACATCTATAGCTCTATATAAGTTTAACAGCCAATCCCTGGCATCCGTAGTTATTGCATGCAGATTTTCATGCCTCCTGAAAAACGTCTCTTGGGGCATTCTTCCACAATGTGCGTAGTTGTTTGGTCTAGCGCACCACATTCACAGTTTGGTGAGGGTTTGTAACCCCATTTGTGGAGGTTGTGTTTACAGCAGCTGACGTTCGGACCTTATTCTGTTCACTGTAACTCAGATCTTTCGTGGCTCGTCTAGACCGGGTGGTTATTTTGTTGGATTGATCTCGATAATGTTGGAAAACTGAGTTTGTGCGCAGTACGAGTTCCAGTTCTCCATCCATTCCAGGTTAACGTAGAAACATACTGCTGGGCCCTGCGTGCGTTAGGGAGGCTACACAGTGTTTTTTTTGTTTTTTTTTATGTAGCTAACCAGAGTCCTCTCCTCCTACATGGTTGAGAGGATGAACCTGAAGAAGCTTGTCGACGCAGTATTTCTCGACACAGAGAAGGCATTCGACAAGGTCTGGCATGAGGGCCTGCAAGCCAAAGCTCTCAACGTCATCGGCCCCACGTCGAGTCATACACGTTGTCAACTCCTTCCTCACCAACCGACGCTTTCAAGTGGCAGTTGACCTCGCGAGAGTCCCACAAGAAAGCTATCTATCGCCATCTTGTTATGCCGGTACACCGATGATATCTCGGTGGTTGGCCGCGTCAAGCTGGGTCTGTTCGCAGATGACGCAGCGTACTACACGTCGTCCATCACACCAACCCACGCCTCACTAAAGATCCAGCGCTAGCTTGATGTCCTGAACGTCACCAAGACGCAACCGCTACTCACGAGAACAGCCCATGCGAGCAACTACTAGGCGAGGAGATATAGGGGCAGCACATGGCAAAATACCTAGGGGTCACACAGGGGCATCACAACGGAGCAACACACGGAGGAATTAGTGAGACGGGCTATAACTGCGCGTACCGTGCTTCGTCTACTGCTCCACAGCAGCCATCCCCCATACGCACAAAGCTGGGAATCTATAAGAATTACTTGCCAGGACTCTCCTGCTAGGAGACACTCAGCCTCCAAGCGATTGTTAGAGCGCCGCGAAAAAGGGCCAGAAATGGCCACCTCAAACGCCCCGGAAAGGGAAGTAAAAAAAATGAAGTTGGTTTTTACTATAATTCGAAACTGAATTACGAATTCGGTTTTAATTCAGTCCAAAACTAAATAAAAACAGTGAGCGTTTTACAGGAAACAGTGAATCATTTGACGTCCGCACGTTGCTGTCGCGGACTCTGGTTGGTCAACGCGTGGCATGCGTTTGTTTTCCTCCTCGCACCTCATCCAGTGTATCTTTATTATCAAATTGCCCAACGACCACGTAGCAATATTCATAATGACCAGACAATGTGATAAATAATGAAGTTCAGGTAATAATTTATCACTTGGCCCAATATAGCTTGCCATTATTTATAATGCCCGGGCATTATATATAATGCCCACATTAATCACTTGGTCCATGACATATATATAATATATAAATATTTATAAATACTTAAATACATAGAAAACACCCATGACTCAGGAACAAATATCCATGCTCATCACACAAATACATGCCCTTACCAGGATTTGAACCCGGGACCATCAGCTTCGTAGGCAGGATTATTGGATATGATTATGATTAGTTATGATTGATTTAGTTATGGTTGTTTCATTGTTTTGGATTGGTTATGATAGGCAGGGGTATGATTGGATTGATATAATGACATATGTAACTGCTTTATATAGAATAGAATCATTTTTATTCGTAAACACAAACAAGACACATAAAATTACATGATATCACCAAAATGTACAAATGAACATGATTCAATGGAATAAATGATATGATATGATATGATATGATATGATATGATATGATATGATATGATGTGATATGATATGATATGATATGATATGATATGATATGATATGATATGATATGATATGATATGATATGATATGATATGATATAACAAAAACAAAGAAAGTATAAAGTGCCACGAAATGGCCTCATCTCAGCGTGTTGCTGGTGGCTTCCAGCGCTGATCTTCCGATGAGACCATCAAGTGAGAAAAATCACGAAAGGTAACAGACAAGAAGGAAAAAGACAATATAATATTTTTCTAATAATATATAAGTATTAGATAAAGATAATAATCAATTTATTGAAGTAGGATCTGTTGGATCTCTTTGGCATCGTCAATAACTAAAATCTTATCTTAAACATACATAAAAATTGAATTAAAAGGAATCAATAAAATACAAGGTAATGTCTAAAAATTTAAACTCTAAATTTAATCGAATAATGAATATAATAGAGAAATGAATCATCGCCACTCGTCCATCTGGTCCCAGCCATAGTCCAGTGGCCACCAGGTCTGCTTGGGTCTCTTGGTGGTGGTGGTCATGGACACCACGGCCTTGGAGTGGAAGCGGGGCTTCTTGGTGGTCGGCTGCGGGCGGGTCGTAAAGTCCTGGTAGGTCTGGAACATTCCCGCCTCTGGAATAATGTTGTTTTTAGAAATCTCTTAATGCTGCAGGAGGACTGATATGGCTTTGAGTATGTAAAGGTGGTAACCGGCCGTAAAACCCATTTCTCCTATCCAGACGGGATGGGACACCGCCCACGGCCTCGCGGTCCGAAGGGCCTCGCGTTCCGAGGGGCCTTGCGCCTCAAAAAAATAAGTACATATCTCGGACACATCGTAAAAGTCGTTATTTCTTGCGTCACCAGAGGGCCTCGCTAAATATATCTTGCCCACATGAAATTTTGGTCTTACCCCGCTGCTGCTCCTATCGTGCAGTACAAATATACAAAGAAGGGTACAACTACTAGGGCGTACCCCGCAAGCGACGCAAGTCATATTGGAGCCGATACGAATGTGCATAAAAATGAAGACCATGACTAGGGCGTTCCTCGGAAGCAACGAACATAATAACAATAAGATTAGTACACCAAGACACTGATCTAAAACTATGTTGAGCTTTGGCACGTGGAACCTAGGCTCTCTAACGAGAAGAAGTCATAAGTTGGCTAAAGTTTTAGATAGAAGACAAAGAAACGCATGCTGTATCCAGGTGACAAGATGGCAAGGCTCTAAATCCAGAGATATCGGATTGGGATTCTAACTTAATTACATTAAAAATTCACGCAACGTTCAGCGGTGGCAGCATGGTTAAATTTTTATTACTTGTCACTATGCCCGTCACTTTCGCGCTTACATACTGGCAGGCGCGGATACAAGATTTGGCTTAGGGGGGGGGCCATTTTGAGAAAATCATATATTTTTGCACAGAAAATAAGGTAAAAAAAATGTTACTCAATTTAGTAATGTGAGAGCCAGGGTTTTAGGGGGGGGGCCATTGCCCCTATGCCCCCCCCCCCTTGTATCCGCGCCTGCATACTGGTTAGAACGTCGGGCATAATGATAAATGGTAAAGAACCATCTTAGCCCTACTGGACGACAACGTTAAACAGGGAATAATCAATGTGGACAGAATTAAGCGATCGACTCATGGCAGTAAAACTCGCCTTAGTTAGATGGTCAGCCATCTCTGAACATAATCTGTGCGTACGCCAAGCCAAGCGAAAGTTGTTGAAACGGTTTAGACTCAATGAAGTTACTCGTACTAGAAAGGCTTCAAGATTGCTACTCATATTTTTTTGAAACCGCATTTGTGATTTAAAAGTTTTAAAACAGTGCTACGATTTTTAAAAAACTGCCGTTTGAACCCACTGCTCTTTAATAAGAGCCTTTTGACATTATCCGGATATCGGATAGAATTAACATTTATAAAATATATGGTATTCTATATTTATTTATTTATTTATTTTTTTATTTGCGATACAACGAGGAAATGCCGCCAGCATCCTTGGTACAATGCCTCAAGGGCCTATTTTAAATATAAGCTAGTTATAGTAATCATCTGTATATATCCATTATGTATTTTGTTATTGTCAATAAATACTATCTAAGACGTTTTATTTATTCATATAAGAAATCTTTATATTAATAAAAGAAATCTTAACGCAAAAAAGGCGGACTTGATGCCACAGGGTA